>NW_027526460.1:166860854-168060854 GCF_048455015.1 Haemaphysalis longicornis
AAATCCTGACAAAATGCGTGTTTGCTAGGATTCTGGCGATTATGTTTACCCAAATGAGTCATATCCTAAGAGTAGCTAAGCTCACCTTCAAACATCGGAACTAAATTAACAGCTAGGCTTCGTCAGTGACAAGGCTCTGTTGTTATCGCAAATTTAAAATAATTTTTTTTCTAAATAGGCAGTCTTAAAATCCCCTGAAGTAACATAGTGCAGGGCATGAAGTTGATCCTAACAATGCACGAGCGAGTCTCTTCTACGTTTATCACCAACAACATAGTGCAAAATTTCTTGTCGCAGTTTAATTGTAAGCAGAATAACTTGCGCTTTTGCTCGCACTTGCCTTTCTTTGGTGGGGAGTCCTTGACATGGTGGCGGTTTAGCTCCTGCGTGGTGGCAGCTTGCTCGACGCCCTTGAAGGCCAGTTATTTCGGTGAACCATCTCCATCTCGGATCGGACATCTCTGGCGGGTCGATGTCTCCAATGCTCTCCATTTCTTGAGCGGGCGAATAGCCTCGAGCTGATGCGTCGACGAAGCCGGCGGCAGAGGCGTGGTAGCGGCGATGACTGGCGAGGCTTAGCTCACCCATCGGTGTGGCACAGTCTTCTTGTGGAAATAAATGACATTTCGATGGCCTAAAAGGTTCCCTGCTAATGTCCAGTGAGTCCTTGCACCTTGCCCGTTCACCGAGAACACTGAATACTGTTTGACAAACGATGTTCGTTAATTTAAGAAGTAGAAACACGGAGCGGATGAAAAACGCGTCCCCGTCGTTCGGCTCCCTAACGGCTTTTTGTCCCCCCAGGAAAAAACCGGTCGGCCTCCTTCCAAACACGTCTGTGCATGAATTCTCGGCGCCCAGGCGCGAGCCGTTGTTCGGCTGTATGCCGTTTGCCGAAAAAATGACGTATAACCAGATACCTTACGTAGGCCGGTCTCCTCTTGAACACCGGTTGCCAAATATTCTGTGGCCATTCGCTTGCCGTAATTCGGCCGAGGACAGCTAACCGAATGAAAAACGTATATTCTGGGGCCGTACGTCCGCCGGACGCGCGGTTCACCGTTGAAACAACGAATGCACGGCAGCCGCGCTCCGGCCGGTGTCCTTTCGAACACCAACTGCCGCAAGAATACGCATATTCTGTGGCCGGTCGCTTGCCGTGCTTCGGCCGATTACCGCTTCCCGAAGAAAAAACGGATGCCCTAAGGCCGTACTTCGGCCGTTCTCTTTCTAGACATCGGCAGCCGTAAGAGAACTGAATATCTGGCAGCCGGTTAGCTGCCGTTGTGCGTCCGGACACGGGCGGACGGAAAAATGCCGAAGCGCTGGTTGCCGAATGTTGGCCGTTCAACGCATGATCAGTGGCTGCCAGAACCTGGATGCTGGCCGGACATGCCAGAAAGCGGCCATAGACTGGCCGGTCTTGGGGCACACTTTCTGTGCCGCCTGGGGCTTTTTTTATTTGTACCACGTGATTCCCCTCGTCAAGACCGTAAATTTGATACCCTACACGCCCTAGCGGTGTCACTTCGAATTTTACCCCAATATAAGACTCGCCATGACAATCTAATGGTTATAACCAGGAAGCATTTTTGTATTTCTCCCACGTGATTCGGCTCATCAAGACCATTGATTTGATACCCATCACATCCTAGCGGAATCAATTTGAACGTTAAACCAATCAATGACTAACCATGACTATCTCATGATATAGCCCTACCACATTTTTGTGCCACATGATTTTCCTTATCGGGACCTTCAATTTGATGCCCCGGACACCCAGTGGCATCATTGTGAATTTTAACCTAATTTATGACCCATTTTGACTATGTCATGATAATAATCAGGAAGCACGTGATTACCCTCATCGAGACCTTTAATTTGATACGCCCTAGCGTCATGAACCTGAATTTTAACCGAATCTTTGACTTACCATGACTACGTCATGATATATCCATATCTCATGTTCGTCCCGAATGATTCCCCACATCGAGACCTTGAATTTGATTCCCCACATGCCCTCGCAGCGTCATTTTTAATTTTAACCCAATCTGTGACTCATTATGACTGCCTGATGACTACAATCAGGAAGCATTTTTTTAATTTACCCCGCGTGATTCCGTTAATCCGGACCTTTCATTTGATACCTTACGCGCCTTAGCCTCATCAGTTTCACTTTTCACCCAATCTAATGTGGTCATTATTCTGTCTTAAGGTTCGCTGCCCAGTCAATTCAGCTAATTCATTTGAAACAGTAGAAAGGACCGCCCCCGCCCCATTTCCCCCCGGCTCTCACCTCTTCCTTTGTGACCCCTACTATATCAAGCCATTAACAGTACCAGGCGAACAACCAGCACGCCAGCGCCGCCGTGTGCTTTCCCACCACCCTTTCCCACGCTCTTAGTGGATCCGTCAGGAGGAAAAGTTAAGACAACCCTTTTTTATGACCTCACCAGTCAATTATCCCTCACGCGCCCAGCCGCGAAAATTAGCTATACAGCAAGTGCTTATGGCCATGAAAATTCAACAATAAACTAAAAAAAATCAGACACCCCCTCCCTCCCAACCGATCATGCAGATCGCGATTGGTGCCATACCCGCAGGTAACCTGAATTCCGAGCCCACAGTGACGCATGAAACTTAACAGCCAACCATAGCTGCCTGCTAGGCTACTCATATGTACTCAAACTCCAAATGGACTTAAAACTCCTATGTACTCAGAACTCAAAATGTATTCAAAACTCAATATGTAATCAAACTCAAAATGTACTCAAACTCAAAATGTACTCAGAACTCAAAATGGACTCAAACTCAAAATGTACTCAGAACTCAAAATGGACTCAAACTCAAAATGGACTCAAACTCAAAATGTACTCAGAACTCAAAATGGACTCAAACTCAAATTGTACTCAGAACTCAAAATGGACTCAAACTCAAAATGGACTCAAACTCAAACTGTACTCAGAACTCAAAATGGACTCAAACTCAAAGTGTACTCAGAACTCAAAATGGACTCAAACTCAAAATGTACTCAGAACTCAAAATGAACTCAAACTCAAAAATCACTCAGAACTCAAAATGGACTCAAACTCAAATTGTACTCAGAACTCAAAATGGACTCAAACTCAAAATGTACTCAGAACTCAAAATGGACTCAAACTCAAAATGTACTCAGAACTCAAAATGGACTCAAACTCAATCGGACTCAAACTCAGTCGTGATCACTCGGCTCAAACTCACTCAAGCTCAAACTCACCATGCCACACTAGCCTCGCGCTCACTCAAACTCAAACTCACGCATGAGTTTGAGTCCAAATGAGTCTGAGTGAGTGGACTCATGAGTGAGTTCGCCGACCTCTGGTGCCTTGTGGTGCGTCCTTAGCGGCAATAACTCACGTTTGCAGGGAAAAGTAGGCTTCACAGCAACACTCGAAGTTCGGCTGAGAGGCTGCGAACCAAAATGGCAGCGACCAGGAGCCTGCCACCGGCGGCGTGATGGTCACGTGATGCAAATGCGCCAATGACCGCCGCGGCGGCAAAAAACAATGACAGAAAAGAGTGCCGATACTCTAAAACGGTTATTTAGTGACGCTACCCGTTCCGTTTTCGTACAATAATACAACGATCAAATTTAGGACCAGTCTAAGGCAGTAAAATGATGTCAAATAGAAGGGTGGCGGCTATCGCGTAGTTTTTTTTGCGACTGAACCACTGGTTTTAAATGTTAAAATTAAATACGTTTGTTTCATATTTTAAGTAAATCAGCAGTGAACAAAGTTCCAGAAACAAGAATATTTTTTGTTTTACGGACGGAGGTATTATATTTTTTATTGCCGATCGAAGACGCTGCGTGAGAGTGCTAGAAATGGCATTTGAAATCCCAAATGTCTCTTTCGGTGCTGATTTGGCTGGAATATCATTTGAGCCGAATGGAATTTCAAAACCTAGTGTAGCAGCACAACTTGGCATTTGAGTCAAATGACATTCAGACGCTATTGTAGCAGGGGCATAAAAAGAGCCTATTTATGGCAGAGAGTGGCACTAAATGTTTGCATACATGGTTTAAAAAGAACTTAGTAGTGAGCCGATGCCTTTTTCGCATTTCTTCGTGAGTCCTGTTGTTACCAAACACCAAATATCTGTACTGTGAAGTGTGCTTGCATTTGCCCTGACAGTCTGCTTGTTTTGTTGTTGAATTTGTGCACAGCACAGTTTCCTGAACGCGACCAAACAGCTGAAGCGGTCCCTGTTCGCCGTGGATGGATACCACGTGTCCAGGGATCGTGGCATCGATGAGATGTCCGCGATCCTTGAGCAGGCGCTGGTCAGGTGGTACGGGCGGGGCATTCTGTCACCAGAACGAGCTGCACCTGGTGCCAAGTACACCTTCTCCCGCTGTGTCCGCTGTGGAGCCAAGGGCCACGAGAGGAACGACTGCCTGCAGTACTGCTCGCCGTCCTGAGGTGCAACGAGGTACCACCGAAGACCATCGGCTTGTTGTAATGGCCCTTTTCAGGGCCACATACTTGCCTGCCATGCGGGATTCGCTGCAGCCAACCCTTGTCACCCCGCAACCTGCTCTCTCTAGTGGTATGGTCAGCATAAAACCCTACTTGTTGAATAGGTGGTGGAGAAAACTACTTGTACAGGCAGCTAAGCATGTGCATAAACACGCAGCCATGATTCGTGCTTGCCCTAGGCCGAGAGTTGCACTTTCTTTTTATATGCTCTTAATTTCGAAGTTCTCGACTTGCATGTACACCTTCTCCCAAACACTAATCAGAAATAGTTTGTTCCATCCAGTTGCTGAAGCCTCAGCGTGTCCTCTGCCCTAGGGAAATTTGCTGCTAATAGCCATGCCGCATTGTTTCTTTCGGCAATCGCTGATTTGCACAGAAGATGCCACACTTGCTTCCATTTACGCAATGCTGCATGGCTGTGTCTGCTTAACACATCGTTTCTGCTTGCATGCAGATACTATACATACTGTTAAAGGAGCCATGAAGAGAAATACAACTTCGTTTAATTTGAAAGAACTAGGATTCAGTATCTCACTCAGCTCCATTAGAGATAAAAAATATATTTTTAACGAAAAAAAAGAAGAAGTATTTAAAAACTTTCAAATTTTGCTCCAAAGTGACGTGTTATGAGCAAGAATGACGTCATACGGGCCAACAATAAAATATAATTTTCAGTGCGTTAACTGCACGTTAGCATTCAAGTGATGTGGTCAAATGGAACTAGAGGCCCCATTACCGACGTCCAGTCATGTGTCGTCGCGACAGGTCAGTTAGGCGGCCGCCAATCGCACAAACAAGGTTCCATGACGTCATAGAAAAGTTGCGGGAAATTGGCTAGGGGGTCGCCACAGCTTCACACGTTTTCTTAAATATCTCCGTTATTTGTTCGAAGACTGCGATGATGTTGGTATCATTGTATCGGGACTAAGCAGTCTTTCTAATAAACCCAACTTGTTTTTTGTCTTCATGGCTCCTTTAAGCATCAGCTAACCTGAACCAAAGAAATTATGGCTAGCAATTTTGCAAGCAGTCCTCTAAAATCAGGATTTAAGAATAGCAGTGCAGATGTTTGTACGAGATATGCACACTTCACTGCACGACATCCTCATTATTAGCTTTAAAATGGCTCTCTACTTGCTGCTGTTCTGCATCAGAGCTTTAGGGCAGTTTACATGCATGTTGTAAGCTTTAGTGCATCTCTGAAAGCTAACGCATTCTCAGTTAAATGTAGTTGCTGCAGTTTTTTTGACCCCCATGTCATAATTCTACGCTTTGCTGCTGCTTCGGCACAAATACTTCGTTGGCCAATTTTACTTGTGTGTGCTTGCTGCATGAATATTGTCTGTACTGTACTCTTACCGCTGCACAGAAATGAATGGATTCAGATGACAGAGCATGCATTTGAAGTCTGTGGGAGGGGCCTTTGTGGTACAGTGGAGAGTAGGAGGCTGATTATGCACAAAAATTAGTCATCGTGACTCAAAATGGCCATGGCAACTAACCTACACCAAGCCATTTTGCTAAGAGACTTTATTCAGTTACCTGTTCATGTGCGCTGCATTCTACCATTTAGGATACCGCGAAGTTAGGGGGCTACTATGTAAGCTCCTTTTGCTTGAAAACAAGCGCCTTGATCTCAGATGTCTTGAGGTTTGTTGCCTTTTACTGGGTTTCATGATGGTTCTCGAAACACTCAAAAACCACTGCATTGCACACACCCTTGATAAGCGTGGAAGTTTCTTTCTGAATAAATAACATTAACCATAAGGCTACGACGTTAGGATGACCCGATTGCTCAGTTTATCATTAGGGAATAAAAAAACTTTGTGACACACTGAAAGTGCTTATCCATCAACACACCATTAGGAGTAATTGTTGAGCCATTGCTTTGACAAGGGGAGTTATCTGAAGGCGATTCCTCTTGTTGAAATATTGGTTCCACCAAGGTTCTCATTCTTAATGACAATTGGAAGCCATCTTCCTCGGAACATTGGTCTTACTCGTGTTTCTAAGCACCAGTGTGGTGCTCAAAAATGGACACAGCTGTGAAAAACCCAGAAAACCCTCGCATTTCCATCATGCAAACCAGCATGAATGCCCTTTTTCTTGGAATGCTGCAGGTGCACAACGAACCACCACGTGGAAAGTTACGTTGCAGAAGTTCATAAAGAAGCGGTACTGTAGCCAGTCTTTCAAATGAGGTGTGCTCGTGGCAGCCTCCACCATGCACTCAATAGTTCCCATTTCTCACCCTGGCCTATATTGCTGCCCTAGCAAAAATTACCAATAGACAAAACCAATAGCCTATTGGGTTATTGACAACAATAGCTATTGCTGTATCAGTCTATAGTAGGTGTATTGGTACCTATTGGTGTATTGGTCTAGTCCTATAGGTCTATTGGTACTTATAGGTGTATTGGTATCATGGGCCCACTGGAGCACCAATTGAAATATGGCCAAATGCATGCCAAGGCCTTTAGTTCACTGCATTCATTTGGCCATGCTACACTTGCTTCAGCACTGAGCAAGTTTCTAAACACAACGTGGTCCCACTACCCTTCAAATACCACAAAGCCGTAAGTGCTGGTTGACTGCAGTTTTATTGCACAACAGGCTGTCGAATTTACGGTGCATATATACCACGAGTCAGAGCTGCGAGACCTGCAAAAACAGTATGACAATAATTATGAACTTCTGCAATAACTGCACATTTTTATAAGTGTGTCTAGCATTTCGTCCAGGCGAAACATACCACTCTACTGCAGCACGCCGCTCAACCCCAACGAACTACGGTGCGTGAATACACGCCAATGTAGTCGCAACGCTTCTAAAGTTATACATTCCGTTTCGATTCCATCTGGATGAAACATTACGCGCGGCACTTCATTTCGTTAATCGGAACACAAAGTCCTACATGCATTTGTACTCAGTTCACACGTAGTTGCACAGATAGTGGCTCTTCCAAAAATGAAAGCGCCGCTTGTCGACCTGCTCTGCTATTTTTAATTAAAAAAATTATCAGGAAATAAAAAGCTTCTACAGCTTCACGGTGAAAAGAAATATATACATACCTTCAAATGCAAAAATCCGAGCTGCGTAATGCGTGCACGTTCGTCACGTTGTCGTGCGTGAAGACAAGAATCCTGAATACGAACGACGTCGAAGGTGTCGTTACGTTCTAGTGCTCCACAGATGATGTCCTCGTAACTTTTAAACTAACAAATACAATGTGTGGCACTAAAATTCACAAACACAGTGGCTGGCCGCTGAGATGAACGCCCGCGCCGGGGATCGTGCGGAAGCGCCCGACATGGAAGAAGCCATTTTGCTTTGTCTTGCATACGAAACCTCCGCCAGGTTCATATTGTCAGGGAGCATTATTTAGCAGTTTTTAATTAAAGTATTTCACCTCAAAATTATTATGCAATTTTATAATGTGTGGTTAACTATTTTGGTGTTAATTTTGATTTTGTAGGCTTTACTTTCAGCAAACATATATGAAGTACGACACTGATCATAAGAATCGGCCGTTGAATCGGCACCCAAAACAAATATGGCCGCTCCGCTGCACAGCGACAGCGAAAGATTAGAGGCGATGGTTATGAAGGCGAGCGCTGACGCTCGTGAAAAAATCTATAACTACTGTAGGCACAGAATCACACGCGCGGTGTTTTCTTGCTTGTCGAAATTAAGCATTGCGGGCAAACACCATGCGCCGGCGGCTGCAACTCGTTGCTACCAGAAAATTTTGAAGTGCAACAGGGACATTATTTTTGAGGTGTGCTAAATGCAAAATGCTTGCAGCTAACGTGAATCGAATGTCTTCGGGCAGAAACATTGCTTGCAGGGCTGCAGATTAATTTTGACCACCGGTGGTGTGTACCGAGCGCCGCAGCGCGAGATCGACACACGGGCGGTTTTACCTTTCGCCTTGATCTGGAAAACAACCGCTGCGGCCGGGATCGCACCCCCGTCCTTGGGCTTAGCAGCACCCCAAGCAGCAGAAATTGCCAAGCCCAAGCATGGCAAATCATCAGTGGCCAATGTGTCCGAGCTTGGCAATACCTCGGCCGCCAATATTGGCTGGTGTTTGGGAAAGGTGACAAGCCAACAATTGGCCAAGCCCTGGAAGGCCAATATTGGACAACGCTTGGCAAAGTATCTTGCCATGATAATGCCAATGGGTGGACCCCACGCTATTTTCATGCACATTTTTGGCTTTGTGGCCAGTCCTTATGACCAATGCTTATTTTATGAGTTGCCTCGCGGCCCGATTTCTGCTTTATACATGCCAGTGTACAGGAAATTATTAAACGAGTGCGCATTATTTATTTAATGCGCACTCGTTAAATAATTTCCTGTACAATGGCATGTATAAAACAGAAATGGGACCGCGAGGCACAATAAGCAAACTGCATCAACTTTGCGAAGCAATTATAGATAAGTGACTTGCCAAAAACAATTGAGCAACACAACACACCGGGTCTCTCTGTGTAGCTTTTTTATTATGCACATCAAATATACGAGAAACCTGGCTTAACAGTGGCAAGAATACAAACACACATGAAAGCAAACACAAACACAACAGTCGAGAAAAAATTTTAAAAAGCGCTGCTCATGAAGCGCGAACCGATTATCATTCGTTTAACTGCTTGAGATGCCTACAAAACAGAAGCATTCAGGTAAATGAAAACAGGACCCTCATTCCCGGTAATTCGCCGACGTGCCAAGATCACAATATGTTGTTGTTGAACAGCGCTATTGTAGAATAGCCCAGCTTGGAAAGCTTGTCACTGCTGCACCCGCCACTTGTCCACGGGAAACACCTGTGCGTCGTAGCGCATGTAATAAGTTAAAAAAAAATAGTTCACTATAATGCTAAATTCACGCTGCTTACTAAATACAGCACCTATACAAGCCTTACCACATGTCCGTGTGAAAATATTCAGCCTAAAGTTCGAGCTTGTTAACACTCGCTATGAAACATAAAACGTACTGCACTATTCATTTTTCAATACTGCGTTTTACGGTAGCAGTTACTTGGCTCGTTCTTGAGAAAACAGTCCGGAATTTCACCGAAAATGGGCTTCACTCGTATTGCAGTCGCGCAAGGTAATATAAAAAGTCCAATAGACAAAGCAACACGCCAGCTGTTCCGTGAAATTTTGTTGTGCCTTCGCTCACTTCTGCCCGGTCAGACGCGAAAGACGCGAACGGAACCGACGAAGAAGCCCAGCGGTAGTGTAATTACTTTGTCGCTCGACAATACCTTTACGTTGCTCAAGAAAATAATGAAACGAAAGCTTCAATAATAGCTAGAGTTTAATTAAGCCAGCTTAATTAAGCCAGCGTAATTTACTATATTCGGTGATGTACCATTCTGTAACAACAATAAAGTTGTATTCTGATGATTGATTGTGGGGGTTTAACGCGCCGACGCACGCAGGCAATGAGGCGCGCCGTAGTGGAGGGCTCCGGATTAATTTTGACCACCTGGGGATAAAGTTCTATTCTATAAAGTTCTATTCTAACTCTTATACTGCACACGAGTCTTGTTTCAACGCATGCTGAACGTCGTGAACCTGCAGTGGGAGCACGGCTGCTTGTTCGGAAAACACAAAGCCGGAAAAAGGATAGCAAGAACTGGCGTCACACAATTGGAAGCACATGTATGTGACCACTTTTTTCTTCGCAAGTGCTGTCGTTCGCGAGCGCCTGAACTCACGAACGACAGCTGAAGTTTTGGCGGGAACGAGCGCGAGCACTCCCGCACCGCGAAAAAATGAAATGGTGACTTACGTTTTCAGCGGCGGCCGTAGCAGGCAAACGATGTTATTACACCAGTCAGGTATACTTCACACAGCCACCAACACCAAAACGCACCTCACAGACACGTACAGGAGTACTATACCGCAGTTTCAATGCCACAAAAGAGACGGAGCCGTCGGGTGCAACGCGTCCGTCCACCGGCCCCGCCGCGGGTTCAAAGAACGCGCAAAGGCACAACGCTGAAGTAGTCCGACGTTCACCGTTGCGTTAGGACACACAAATGACCCATTCCTACTGAACGTTTAGCACTCTCTCTCACGCTGTTTTGAATAAGCTGCACTTTAGTTTAAGTACGCTTTGTTTCGTGGCAGGGTGCTGTGGCTCTTTAGGTAACTACTTTTTGCTGCGTTTTGGCCTGTTCACCGCGCTCTAACCGTCGTAATCCGTCATGTTGGGGAACGGCCGCGGGCAACTACCGCAGTGCTGCCCTCGAATAGTGCTGCTTCCGCGCCGGGTGCGCATGTATACACGCAAAATAACGTACACGAGTGCTCTACAGTGAGACTTCATGCAGCGGTATGCAACAACAGGTAAGGCTGAGGGCATTTACACCTGCCAATACTTTTTATTAAAACGTGATACTTGACACAAGCTTGAAAATGATTTGGAACTACTTTCTGTTGTGCGCTGCGCGTGAAAACAACTTCAAAAACACGGCAACTTCAGTAATATTTTGAGTGAACTTGAGTGGTCATTCAACTAACAAGAACATGCCAAGACCTGTGTAAAGGCACTCATAAATACCTGCGTCGCATATAGGCTACTAGTCTTCATAAAATTTGATGATCAAAAATTACGTCTGAATGAGCGCGCTGTCCAGTGCGATTTTTCGCGCACCGGCCAATGCGTGTCCTCAAGGCCGGTCGTATAGCGCGCGTTGTCCACGAATGGCTTTTGCGTACAGGCCGGCGTGTGGCCAAGCTATCGGAAGCCCAAGTGAAGCCAAGGGGCGTCCAATGATTGGCTATCGGCCAATGCTGCTTGGGACACCGCATAAAAAAAGTAACAGCTCTACTTTTTTATTAGTGCCTGTAAACCAATAGCACTGGACAATGTATTTGACCAATAGATATCCCCTATTGGTCTATTAGGCTGATACGACCAATAGCTATTGGTCCCACTATCCCAATAGATTTTGGTCCCAATAGCTATTGGTCCCATTGGGACCAATAGATCCAATACGAATTGGTCTATTGGACCAATACATGTCACTCTATCGGACCAATAGATTTTGTATTGGTCCTATAGATACTCAAATAGAACCAATAGCCTGACCTATAGGACCAATACATTATTTCTATTGGACCAATACAAATTTCTATTGGAATTTTTGCTAGGGTGTCTTGCAAAGAGATGTCTCTGAGGCAAACTTTCCAGATAAATCATGTTTATTTGGATTAGTATAAATACAGTGTAGGCCCCATTGCCAAGGTAGTGTGGCAACACTCCTATTAGAACACATCTCAAGCAATAAGGGAAACACCAACTGCAGCCCAGGCGACACATTTCTCAACATGTCTTCAGCTCCCTCAGTGTTGCATTCACAGCTCAAAATGAAAGTTCTTGGAGCACCAGTGACTTGACCAGTAACAGGCGCAGCAGGCAATGGGGATGGAGCATCTTCATGACAACAGGAACTTGCTGAAAAATTAAAATATAGAAAAATATATAAAAATTAAACACATATAGCATGAGTGACCATACTCTGCAGGACTGCATTATAAGTAGTTGGACTTACAGGTAATAAACGTGTTTGTTCTCCGCTCGCAAAACCTAGCACATGTTTTGGGGGGGGGGGGGGGCGGGGGCAGTGCACATCCAACTGCAGGCAAAAGTGGTGACATTCCAACGCACTGAAATTTTTGTAGTGCCTGTGAATGTGGTCTACTCCTAGCAAGTGAAAAAAATGTACAGAGGCTGTAAGTTGTTGTTGTGTGTTGTGTTTTATGGCACATAAGCAACTTAGGCTATCATGCGCCAAACAGGTTTTGTGTATTTTGTGGGTAATAACGGTTACAGCACGTTACAGCTTCCTTAGAAGCCCTGCTTCGTTTATAAAACTAAAAACGGAGGACATTTTAACAAGTGCGTTTTCTCCTAAAAGTAGACTGGGGTGAAATGGAATGTGTTCATCGTAGAACAGCCTAAAATGCTTTTTTCTCAGGACCTCAAATTTCGTACATGAGAGTAACATGTGGTTCACTGTTAGCTCTTGGTCGCATTCCTCACATCTCGGTTTATCTTCTTTCATTAGAAGGAAGTTATGTGTCAGGTGTGTATGTCCGATGCGGAGACGACATAAAATGACTTCTGTGTAGCGTTCCTCATGTTTGCTTGATTCCCACTCTGCTATAGTGGGTTTAACTATGTGAAGTTTGTTGTTTGTTTCGTTATCCCATGAGGACTGACATGTTTCTCTGAATTTACTCCGTATAAATTTCATACAGTCGCTATGAGGAATATGTACTTGTGTTACTGTTTTACTACCAGCCTGTGCAGCGCATGCATCGGCTCTCTCATTACCATTGATCCCAACTTGGCTAGGGACCCAGCACAACTTAATTTCCTGTCCCTGTGTTTTTGCTGTCACTAAATTGTGTATTATGTCTCCTATTATAGGTTTAGCTGCATTTTTGTAATGTAGGGCTGTGATCGCGCTGAGCGAGTCTGTGTAGATTACACTTTTGGGAATGCTTTCCTTCCTTATTCTTCCCACAGCCACAGCAATTGCATAAGACTCCGCTGTGAAGACTGAGGCGCACTGAGGTAGTCTGATCACCTTCTCCCATTTACCTTGTATTATTGCACTCCCAGCATAGCATGCTGTTTTGGAACCGTCTGTGTAAAATGAGGTGTAGCCTTTGTATTTTTCGTTCAGTGCCAAAAACTCCTGGAATATGTGTTCACGCGGTGTTTTCTTTTTTTGAAAGTGTGTCAGTGTGAAATCGCACACAGCAGGGAATATATACCAAGGTGGCAGTTGTTTTGTTCTTTTGGCTGTCCCAGGTAATGTGTCCAGCATACTAAGTTCTTGGCATTTCTATTCAAACCGAGGAGCAATGGTCTAATAGCTTGGGGTTTGTTAATAAACAGTGTCCTAGATGGGCATTTCGTGACTATGGGATAGCACAGATGTTTCGGTAGTGAACGGATCTTTAGGATGTATGAGCACGTGAGCATGAGTCTTCTGTATGTAAGTGGTGGACAAGGCTATCATGCACCAAGATTAAAAAAAAAAGAGTAATGGCGTAACTCGGAGAAAATTTACTGTATAATGTTCGCACTACTGTGGAGAAGCGGGCAGCATTTTTTTTGTTAATTAGACTTAACTAGTTAATTGTGATTAATTATCTAACTCAAGAACTACTGTCCTAATCACTAAACTGTCAATGAGGCACTTGTAGGTATCTGTGAGGTAGATCTATCTGCGGTATTTTCAGTGACGAAGTAGTTGCGTACACATTTATTCTGATTGATAAAGAAAACCCGCGGCGAAATATGAAAAATACCACGTGATGGCGCCTCCGCGCATCATAAAGCAATGCCTCAAACAGGCTGCCTCTGAGTTAGCCATAATGAAATAAACAAAAGAAAGAAAGAAGAAATCGCGACCGAGTTTGTGCCTTATCTGCACACGCGCCCCGCGAATCTTGCTGTTGCTGCTCCTTCCATGCATGCCATTATCAAGCTGATGTGCTGTCTCTTCAGGCGGGTGACAGGCGAAGCAGTTGCTTTCAATCAGCTTATTTGGGGACGCTGCTTCACAATGTGCGCGGAAGCGCCATCACGTGGTATTTTTCAGATTTCGCGGGTTTTATTTATCAGTCAAAATAAATGAGCACGCAATTACTTCGTCGCTGAAAATTCTGCAGTTAGATGCCCCTCGTCGGTATACGTGCCTCATTGACACTTCAGTGATTAGTGCAGTAATTCTCGAGTTAAGTAATTAATTAGTTAAATCTCATTACAAAAAATAACTGTCCGCTTCTCCACAGTACTGCAAACATTATGCACTAGGTTTTCTTCGAGTAACGCCATTGCTCTTTTTTGAAATCATGGTGCATGATAGCTGGGAAACACTGTAGACAACTGGCAGGTGCACAGCACCACGTTTCCATCAGGCAGATTTATGAAGTGGAAAACAAGCTGCGCCTGCAGAGCACATTACCAACAGTTTCCCCTCATCAGCACTGGGAATGTGTCCGGAAGCAGGCCGAGACGTTACTCCCCAGCTGCAACGTATTTGCCTCGTTAATTCTACTGAAAGGGTTAAAAAGTCAGATGTTTGCACATTCCAGCCATCCAGCAGACACCTCTCCATGCAGGGATTGATGCCATTTCGGGCGGCTTTTTTCTTCTTATCTACATAAGCAGAAAAAATGTTGTGTGGGCTGCAATGTGCATTTACATTTGACGAAGTGATTAGGTTGAATGCATTTGTTTAAACATCAGGCTGAATAGTCCAAATTAGAAGTTCTCGATTTAAAGAAATGAAATTTATTTTATAAAAGTTGCATGAAGGTTTTAACATGGACTATGGTGACAAAATTGCAAGGAATTACCTTTCAGCATCATCAATAAAAATATGCTCCGTATCCTCTCGAAAAACAAACTGCGCGCAAATTAGCGAGGACAAGAACACATGAAGACGGCACAAGCGCAGCCGTCTTCGCCATTGCTTTTTTTTTTTTTTGCTCTTTTGCGAGCAGTTTGTTTTTCGAGATGCATCATTACCAACTTGCCCAACTCTCAACCCTTTTACGCTCTGTATCCTGTGTGAAGAATGCAAGGCAGAATTGTTTTACTACCTCAGGCAGAATTGTTTTACTACCTGTTTCACTAACTATCTACTACCAATGGGAAGATAGTTCAGGCCCTCAAATTATTTGAGGACGTGACAGTAATTTTTACGAAATTTATTTTCAGGAATAATGAAAAAAGAGCTTAGACATTGACTACTGATTTGTTTCATTTTATTTGCAAGATTTAGGAAAGCCACAGCTAAATACAAGAGGTAAATCTAAATAAATGCAGAGAGAAACTCGTGCTTCCATCAAAGGGGGCCAAGCTGGCCAAGAAGAATGCAGCCACTGACCCATCGCCAAAACAAAGCAACCTGCAACCACCTTAATTCGCATGCACGAGCACCATTTGTTGTAATAAAATGTGGAAGGTATGCCATGACATGTTTGTCAGCATTGGGGGTGCAGCATTAATTGCTGCTGTTAATTGGGTACATTGTATATGCCATCCACGTGGTCATAAGCTCAATTCATATATAGCCATATATAATATTAGGCCGCCATATGTGGCCTCGGCCATATATGGCTTACCCATATATGGCCTCGCCCATATATGGCCACGTCAGGAATTTGGCATATAAGGTCATATATGGCCCACATCCATATATGGCCTCACCCATTTATGGCCATGTCAGACATTGGCATATATGGCCACATATGCCCAATTACTGACGTGGCCATTTATGGCAAGTGTTATATATGGCCATATATGGCATTTTCGTAAGGGCGGGTTCTGCCCACACGGATCCGCGCAGGACATTGTGCTTCAACTTAATCGGGATATCCTAGACCCCGTCGAATGCCCCCACAACGACAATGTAGTACTCGCCTTGGACTTAAAAGGACACTGAAGTGAATTTGTCAAGCTCCCGTTTTTGCTTGCACTGCATAGACTGGCTCAAATTAGCACACTTTTCATCACTTATCCGGTTGACAAATCGGTAATTATGGTACAAAGCGCGAAAGAAGAAAAACTACCATGCGCGGTTTGCGGTGGCCGCACCAATTAAGGCTGTAACATTGGGAGGAGGGGGCACCATGATGGGACGATACCCAAGGTTAGCAACCAAACAAGTTTCGGTTTCGGTTCTGTAAAACACAACAGATGGCGTTGTTGGGTGGGCATTCTCAATATCTTAGTAATCATCGTACCGCCCTTCTGCCATGTTGTCGGCTGTAAAATGCATAAGATAAGCCTCTCAGGACGGCTTGGAATCGTAGCATTCTCTAGCCGAGGCCTACGCAGTGCATGAACGCCCTCCGCGTCCCCGCAGACGCTCAAATGCCATGCGCTTTCCCCCCATATTTGGAGCTTGGCTCACTCATGCCTGTATCGTAAAAAGCGTGTTCGCACCAGGCCAAGGGTCTGTTGATTCAGGCCTGTGCCCACTGCCCGCAAGCTTTTTTTTTTATTTATTTATTTATTTACGCAAGTACGCCCTTTGGCATAAACTAGATGTAGTCCAGCAGTCCCGTCTCCACAATGAAGTCGAGGAGGGGCCGGTATTGGGGACCGTGCGTCCAGCGGCGAAGGTCAGGTGGTCGTCCTGGGTGGTACCCAAGGGCCCTCATGTGACGAACTCGTGCTGCCTTGAGGCCCGAGCATGAACCAAGGAGGTGGTCCAGGGTCGCTTCAGTGGCAGGGGTTTTACAGAAGGGGCATGTTTCTGGGGGAACTTGCGTCCTCCATGAGGCCTTTATCGCCGGGGTCAAAGCTGCGCCCACGCGGATTCTCCGAAGCGCCACCTCCTCGCGGCGGGTTAAACCGCCAGGAAGGTCCAACCCACGCGGGGGAAGAAGGGCACGCGTGGAGCGCCGGAGAGACTCCTTGTGAATGATGAGGGTGTCACTCTGCGACAACTGGAGCAGGGGTAGCGGCCCAGTTACCCTCTGGGGATGGCAGGCCGCGTCAGCGTCAGTGTGGGCAGGTGTTGAACGTCTATTCCACAGAAGTCGCACGGGACACGGAAAAGAGTTCACAATGCGATGCACATCGCAGGTCAAGTCGAGCGACTTGGCGACGCGTCGGAGTTCCCGGACTGCCTGTGTGGAGTCTGTGTACAGGTGAAGGCACGACGGCGGGTTTATGCGTAATCGAGGCTCTAATGAGGATAACCCATCCCGGATGGCCAGAAGTTCTGCCATGATTGAGGGAAGAGGTGCCTGGGTGAGGTATGAGCAGGTCTGCTGCAATTCTGGATGAGTGGGGCACACAAGGCTGGTGTGTAGGAGATTTGGGGCCATGCCTGCATCGACGTACACTTGCATTGCCTCGGCTGTGCCATCCGACTCCGAGGGAAAAGGGTTGGGCTGCAGGGACTGATTATGAAAACGGCGTATCCGTGTCAGTGGCCGGTTGTCTGTGGATTGGCTTCGGCTCCAAGGGGGAAGGTCAGGTGATTTTCGTAATAGAACAGGTGACTTGGAATCGAAATAGTGGGCCAATGCCGCAGCAACGGGAATTGTTTGAATTTTCAGGTGACGTGCCCTCCTCCGCTGTTCAACAAGCTCGTCGAGGGTGTTCAGCTGGGCCTCCGCTTGTAGCGTCGGAATTGGGGTCATACGAGGCAGGCCTGTGATAACTCGCATAGCCTCTCGGTTTACACTTTCCAGTGGGTCCCAGTCCCTTCGTGTGAGATGCTGAAACTGAGCTTGGTATATCAGCCGGGGTTGCAAGACAGATCGAACTAGAATACGTGCCATGCGACTACAGGCACCGCTGGTCTTTTGTGAGATCCGTCGGAAGAGATGAAGCGTCTTGGAGGCTTTGCCGCGCACGCAGCGGATCCATGGAGCAGCGGACCCAGAGGCGTCTATTTCTACTCCAAGCACTCGCATTGACGATGCGGGATTGAGGGCACGGCCGTTTAAGGCCAAGGAGAGGGGCGTCTGGGAAAGACGACGTCGGCCCCACCTATTTGTGATCGACATAAAGGTCGTCTTTGCAGCCGAAAGTGTCAATCCAATCTTGGCACACCAATGCGCCGTTTTGTCTAGGGCCGCCTGGAGGCCTGCTTGCTGTCTGTTCAAATCTGCATGTACTGAGCAGACTGTAATGTCGTCGGCGTAGATTAGAAAGAAAATGTCCGGAATGGTAGCTAACTGCCACGCGAGGGGAAGGAGGGCCACATTAACCAACACTGGTGCCAACACAGAGCCCTGGGGTACTCCCCGCTCTGAGGTGAAATGCCCTACACTTTCCTTGCCGATTCGTATAGAAAAGGTACGACTGTCGAGGAAAGACCGCACCAAGTTGCAGACCATGACTGGAACTTTCAGCTGAGGTAAGATGGTAAGGATCGCTGAGTGACTGACATGGTCATAAGCCTTTAGGACGTCCATGGTTAGGAGCGTTCGTATGCTGCGAGCTCTGCCACCCAAAAGTACCATGTTCGAAAGATGTTCCAGGCCATCTTCTGTACCGAGGTGTTGGCGGAAGCCTATCTGAGCTGGATGATACCACAGGTAGCGCTCAAGCCACCAGGACAGGCGAGTAGCGAGCATACGCTCCAGCAGCTTGCAGATAGTGCATGTCAATGCAATCGGCCTAAGGTTACTCATGCGGTCCACTGGCTTGCCTGGTTTTGGTATCGGCACCACTTCCGCATGTTTCCAGGAAGCTGGGAGCTCCTCTGAGGCCCAGATGGCGTTGAGTGAGTGAAGCATCCACTGAAGAGCTGGGCCATCAGCGTTCTTGAACACTTCATAGGTGATACCATCTGGTCCCGGAGCTGTGCGCAACTTGGCCTGGTCGATGGCGGCCACAAATTCCGGCATTGTAAAGGGTTCTTGTATGCCATCAATGTCCACCCCATTTGGGCGGACATTGATGACATACACAATAGACATAATAGACGACACAAGCGCTGAGCAGCGCTTGTGTCGTCTATTACTTGCTCCGTCCCGTCTTCCGCGCTGTTTTCAAACGATATGATGTACCAACAAGCCCTTCAGTTCACCCTTCTGCCTGGATACCGGTTCACAGCCCGTTCAGCACGACGACGAGCTGCCCATAATCGAAGGAGATGCAGGTCAGGAACTGGCCTAGACTCGTCCACCCAAGCTGTCCGCGTTGCGTCCTTAAAGGAGCCATGAAGAGAAAATACAACTTCGTTTAATTTGAAAGAACCAGGATTCAGTATCTCGCTCAGCTCCATTAGA
This sequence comes from Haemaphysalis longicornis, assembly GCF_048455015.1. Lineage (NCBI taxonomy): Eukaryota > Metazoa > Arthropoda > Arachnida > Ixodida > Ixodidae > Haemaphysalis > Haemaphysalis longicornis. The sequence continues at coordinate 166,880,167 of NW_027526460.1, forward strand.
GCCACAAAAGATGTTTTTTTCACGAAAAAAAAGCAAGAAGTATTTAAAAACTTTCAAATTTTGTGCCACAGTGACGTGTTATGAGCAAGAATGACGTCATACGGGCCAACAATAAAACACAATTTTCAGTGCGTTAACTGCACGTTAGTATTCAAGTGATGCGGTGAAATGGAACTAGAGGCCCCATTACAGACGTCCAGTCATGTGTCGTCGCGACAGGTCAGTTAGGCGGCCGCCAATCGCACAAACAAGGTTCCGTGACGTCATAGAAAAGTTGCGGGAAATTGGCTAGGGGGTCGCTACTGCTTCACACGTTTTCTTTAATATCTCCGTTATTTGTTCGAAGATTGCGGTGATATTGGTATCATTGTTATCGGGACTAAGCAGTCTTCCTAATAAATCCAACTTGTATTTTGTCTTCATGGCTCCTTTAAGGGCGGCGCATAAAATAGGCACTGCATGGCATGGGGTTCCAGGTAGGGAGCTGTCTAACACCCTCCTAAACAAGTCCCAGTCAGTCACACGACAGCGGCGCCGTAGGCATCGTTGGGACCCTGGAGCTAAACCAAGACGTAAGGGATAGTGGTCACTGCCCCAACAGTCCGGCTCACGGTCCCATGAGACCGGAGTTACGCCTGTCCACCAGGAAAGGTCCGGGGCATAGGGGGGCGCGCGAGGATGATCCCAGCGACGTGTCGATATGTGCGGAGCATTGAGTAGCACAAACTGCTGGCTTGTAAATGTATCTAAGACTGCCACACCACGCGCACTGGACGAAGGGTAACCCCATGCCTCATGAGGCGCATTAAAGTCCCCACCGACTAGCACAGGTCGTCCGGGGTACGTGCGGCGAAGGTGAGCAAGCCAGCCCATTCGCAGTCGGGGTGCACTGCCACTGTACGGACGCACGTAGCACGACACCAGGATCACGTCTGTGCGGGGTAGGCGAACCAATACAGCAACCACTTCCTGCCACGCACTGCACCAAGACACCAACGGCACTTGAGTATGGGGGTAACAGGTGGCTACGTACACCGCCACTTTACCAGGTGGACCAGATGCATTGCTGCAACGGCGGTCCCGAATGGTAGGTGAAGAGTACGCAGTGAACCTCTTAATGCGTGGCATTGAGTTGGTCTCCTGCAAGAGCAGAGCCTACGCTTGAAGTGTGCCCATGCGGAGACGAGACTGGAGCTCCCCTACCTTGGTCGCGAGAGCTCTGCAGTTCCACTGGAGTACACACTTGTGTCGTAGCGGGCTTGGGGAAGCATTCGCACCTTGAGGGGCCACTGAAGCCATCATGGACGTAGGTGCGCCACGAGAACCGTCGCCAGATGTTGCAGTTGCTCCGCTACGAAAGTGAGAAGTTCTGTGGCCGTAAGGTTAGAAGAATCAGGATGTAATTCCCGAAGCGGTGCTAAAGTGGCAGGTGGAGGAGCAGGTGCATCGTGGTGCTGTCCCCGTTGCGCAAAGGTCGCGCGACGTTGCACTGATGTGGCAGTTGTTGAAACAGGTGTTTCCTGGTGCTTCGCCCGTTGCGCTAAGGTTGCACGACGTTGCCGGATACGCTTCATTTCTGCTTCTAGCTCCGCCAAACGGTGGTCCAAAGCAGCCACGCTATCCGCGCAATCCGTAGTTGAAGGCAATGGTTCCTTGCGGGTATTGCCTGGTGGTTGACGTCGCCGCTTCACCGCGGTAGCGTAGGTGTGGTCGCCGAGCGGTTGGCTCCCATTTGGCTCCGTAGATTCGTCACATTCCTGTTCTTCTGCTAATACTTCATACCTGTTCGACAGTGCTAACATATTGCCAGTGTCTGCCGCAGCTTTGTTTTGGCGCGTTTGTCGACGGTTTTCCCGCAGTTTCTCTGTTGCGCGGCACTTTGTTGGGCACTTCGCAGACGTTATGTCGTGGTCGTTGCTGCGACACAATGAGCAGCGATATTCTGGCGTTGTCGGGGCTTCCATGTCGGCGTCCTTTGGAGGAGTCGGACAAGAGGCCTTCATATGTCCAGGACGTAAACACTGGTAGCAGAATATCGCGGACGGCCGGTACGGGCGAACCCGAAGGATACACCCAAAGTAGTAAAGGCAGGAAGGTGGTTCCGAAGGCCCACTTAAGGTGACGAGGCATGTACGGCTGCGCCCTAGGTATCGCGCCGACACCACCTTATGAGTTGGACAGGTGAGGTCCGCACTTAGAGTCGCTTGATCCTGCCCAACATCTACTCCACTCACAACGTACCTTTTGAGGTCGGTTCCGGAGGTGAGGTAGGCTTGGACTGGGAGGGTAAATGTTCCTGTGACCGGTATCGATTGGAGGGTCTGCAGTTTGGCGGTGGCTTCCAGGGTAGGCACCCACACAGAGATCGTGTTGGTGGGGCGGTGGTAAGTGTAGCCACTAAACCCTGTGGTGCCGAGACAACCATCAAGAGTGCGTTGCATGACTTGATTGGGCAGTTTTGACATATCGTAGGCGCAGCGTGGCTTGACAACCACCTTGTACGACCCTGCAGATGTCGATGTCAGGAGACCAGTTGATGGGAGAGTCGGACACTGGCGCTTGGCGCTGCAATCTTGGGATGTCAGGTCAGATGCTGGTACCGAAGGGCGTTGCATCGCCCTCTTGGGAGGCGGCGTAGTAGCAGGAACCGTAGGCGTACCCCGTAGCTGGCCGGAATTCAACGAGACACAATCCATTGCTTTAGAGGACTCCGGGGCCATGCCCGGCGTCGATGAGTCATGGTCCATAGGCGAGCCGTGTTCCGCCGGTGGAGGAGTCAACAAGGGCGGCGCAAGCCCACGTGCGCCCGCCCGCGTGCCAGAGCAGCCAGCTCGAGAACTGGTAGCACGTGCAGCAGCGGCAGACATCGGGCGGCGTTCGCGGACCTTGAAGCGGCGAGTTAGGCCTAGCCGCCGAGCGACCGGCAAGGCATTCGTTGCAGAAGGCGGTGGGCGCCGAAGCGCCCTCCGAGGTACCGGTTTCGAAGCCAGGAGCACTCAGAACGTTGATGGTGTCCGTTCTCGTGCACCAGGAGTTGTATGGGCGCAGGAAAGTCGATGCAAAAGGGAGCAGCACAGAGACACGTCCATACGCTCACAGCGCTCACAGCGCCCGCAAGCAGTCGGTGCTTATAGCAACAGCACGCAAACGAGAACTCGCTAGCGCGCCATTGCCAGCCTGCGCGCGTTCTGTGAACTAGTTCGTGGAACAATAAATGTTTCGGCTCAAAAAAAAGGTGAAATCAGAATAGAAAACATCGGCAGAAAACAAAAAAGTCAACTTATAAAAAAAAAGGCACGTACCCGCGGGGATTCGAACTTGTGACTTGCAAAAACACTTGCGATGACATACCTGGCGCTCCAAACCAAAAAAAAAAAAACTCGGCCACAGGCGAGCACGGCTGACCTTGGAAATATATGATATATAATGTATAAGCAGTCTACACTTTTATTTAGTATTAGCATTCCGAGCAGCTTAGGTGACTATTCGCTGTTTTGCGCTCGTGCAGTAAGCCTCCCCCAAGTTTCCACAATATCTCATGTCTAGCAATTGCATTTCTCAGACGGAAAACCGTTCGCAGATGCGTAGTCGTGCTGCTGGACTTGTGCTTGTTATCCCAGCGCGAAAAAGTGCTTCCCGCACCCTTGTTTTACGCTGTACGGTAAAAATATCAGTTTATTTTATTTCCTTAGTACCTATATTGACTTCGCTGACTCTTCTCCCGCCTTCAAGAGGCCTTATATTTTCCTACTGGCGTACCAGTCAGCGAAGCGTCGCATGTGCGCTTGTGTGAAGCGACCTTGACTTGTAGCTAGATACAGTGTAGAAACTAACCCAGTTATCAAGGCACATTCTTCATTCACAAACGTGTACTGGCTTCGTTTTAACTGAGCGAACGAATTGCGACGACGCGTCGGCGGCCGGCGGACGAAACGCTGGGCCGACTGACTCTGTCTGAAGGCCGGGGAGCCGTGCATTAGCGTAGCCAATAGACCCTATGCGAAATTGCTTGGTGATCTAGCAACACTGATGTAAACGAGACCGTCCGCCATATTGGTACGGGCGACGATCGCGAAGTCTCGTATTGTTTACTGTGGAAGAGTAGGTTACGGTAACGCGGTATGGCTCAAACTGGACTGCGTTTTCCGGGTCCCGACCACGGATTGTGGACGAAGGACTCGTCTGCGCTGCCGACTGTGTCTGAGGGCTCATACCACTCGTGGTGCCGCGCCAAAGAGCCATCCGAGCGGCAGCGGAGCAGGTCATGCCACCTAGCCACCGAGCCGCATTGCTCGCCTTCATCGGTGCGGACAAACACGTGCGACTCGCAGTAAGTAAATCTTTGTTTTTTCCTTGACACGATTTAACCGGTATGAGCATTTGTATAGCACTTTGTTCACCGTTGTTTACCATGCAAATGCGTAGCGGGGACCCTGTTGCAGTAACCCTTAAAGAGGAAAGCGACAATCGCCAGACCGTGCCGCTAGTGGGTGGATTTAAATGGCGTACATCGAATTTACGGGATTATTTTTGGCGAAGATGTTTACGGAAAGGTTGCGGCCGTTTTCCGTGACGGTCGTCCGCCCGCGCGTTTGCCGCAAAGCATTCGTGCTTTGCGGCGAAGTCAACTACAAAAGTGCACATGCGCCTTGAATTTTTTTTGTGAGTGTATTTTCATTATTGCACATGTCCTGCCGCAACAATCTGTTTGTGCGTCTGGCTTGTACTTTTTTGGCAGTGGGGTGGTTGTGGTAGTTTCTAAAGCGCATGTTTTGAGTGTGCCCGAACAGATATTGCCGTAAAACCTCGTTAGCTCGAACTCACTGACCTAAAATTTTCTTTTTAAAATCGACGGGTCATCGGTATTGCCCGAATGTTTACCTGTTTATCTCGAAAGGTTTTGGAAGTGAGTTCAAGATAATCATAATTTGCTTACTTAAGTTATGACGAACACGAATATGCGGGTACTGGTATCATTACCCACGCTGAGGTTTATAAATGTTAAACTTCCTTCTCTTGAAAGTACATGAACAAAGCATGCAGCGATACTTGCACGCTCGAACTTGAAAAACAATTTTGACATCATTGCTGTTTGAGGTGTACATTATTGCCCTTGCAACAGTGTTAAGCAATACACAAAGTCTGGTCATTTTGAGTCTGTTCCTTGCGGCCACTGCTTTCTGCTCTGTCCCTTTAGCATAAACTGTAGCGGACTAGTCCTGTTCTTCCCTGAGTGCTATTTACTGTTACTCTCTCTGTTCTTGCAGGTTGGGCCTCATCCATGTGGTCAGCAGCTGCTTTTGCTCCCAGAGAAAAATTGGCCGGCCCTATGTTGTGTGCCTCACCTCTGAGACGGACAGTGGGGAGATTGTGGAGGCAGCGTGCGAGTGCCCGGCGGGTTGCAGTGGAGCATGCAGTCACATCCTGACGGCTTTGCACCTACTCGTCCTCTTGCAAGCCCAAGGTTTTAAAGAGGCGCCACCGGAGCTTGCGTGCACAGCTGCCGCAACAGTGGGGACGTCTGAGACAGCAGGGCATCAAGCCAGCGAGTGTCCAAGAAATTGACTGGAGAAGCCCGCAAGAAAATGGCCCCTCCCTTCCCTTGCCATTGCGTCTGTTCGGCGCACGTCGAGTGCAGGAGCAATGCGAGCAGCAATAAAGTGCCGTGCAAGCGCTCGGGAGAAAACTTGGTAGCCTTTGGAATGGGTTTTTTGCCTGTTTTGCTGGCCTCACCCCCCCCCCCTTCCCCACAGTAACAGAAACAAGGACTGGCATGGCACCTGGAGGGTCACCTATGAGCAACCAGCAATCATTCAAGCCACATCACGCGGTGGTCATCTCACGAGCACGCAGAGGCTGGGCAACGTCGTGTTTACTAGACCACTGCATGCAAGGGTGCGCGAATGCTTCCCTTTGTTCCATTTATATCCACAGTTTGCTATACTGCACGCGTTATAAATCAGCGAAGTATTTTAATTTACTGGGATTTTCACTGTGAATACAAAAAAAGCAAAAGCACTCAAGCTGATGCGCGACGAACTGATGCAACTCTGGCCGTTTTTTTTTTTTGATGAAAACCTGAAAATTGCTTCAGCTACCTAATTCAATGGCCACTATCATTACGTCGGAGGTAAGCATGCCGTGTGTGACAAACTAGAGTAGTGAGTGTCTATTTTAGTCGCGAAATATTCGACAGTAAATACATCGGGGCTGAAATGACAATGGGCAACAAGTTAACTTGACGTAAACAAACCTGTCAGCCTGGCAAATCGGGAACCAAGTGCCGAAACTCGAATTTTCCAACGTCAGGTCATCATAAAACAGTGTACGCCACTTCCGCAACGACACGCGGCTAAATGCACCGAAAAGAAACTAATACCCCTGTCACACGGGCACTTTCAATCGCGATTGAAGTGAATCGCGATCGAGTTTTCGAGCGCGCTCGACGTACTGCCGCTGCTACACGGCACGTTTCAATCGCGATTGAGAAGTTGCACGGGTTGCGCTCGTGTTCGCCAGATGGCGCTAACCATGTACTTGCGGCCGGCGTCTGGTAACTTCGCGCGGTCGTAGGTATACGTAACTATGTAAATATTACCTCACGCTTATTTGGCTCAAGTTATTTGACACAATTCGTGGCGTTAGTTGAAGTTGTCACATTCTGTGCCATTACTGAACGGGGACGAGAGTATCGCCGCTTTCGTTCGATCCCGCTTGGAAGCCCCGATCGCGCTTGAGAAACCAGGATCGAGTTCGAGCGGGATCGAGCTCGATCGCGATTGAAACTGCCGTGTAGCAGGTGCCTGATCCGGATTGAGCTCGATCCGGATCGACTCAATCGCGATTGAAAGTGCCCGTGTGACAGGGGTATAACATACTCCGATACCGCGCGCGCACGCCACAGACGAAATTTTCAACCACGCCGTGACGGCGTAGTGCGGCAAGAAAAGTTTGTTTACAGCCCTAGGTAAGATAAAGGCTCGTGTAGGGGCTAAGCGGTACCATTTAACAATGAAATGAAGCGGGCGTAGAGCCACAGGGACGAGTGAAGAAATAAAGCCTAATTTTGACAACGTGTGGTACTGTTTCCCCGCTCGAGCGCCGCTGTCAGTCATAAATAGGCGACGCACGCTCAGGCTTCATTTATAATACATATGCTGAACCACGGAACTCCAACGCAGCTGTATTTTTCATCCGTACAGCGACTACGAAATCCCGCGCTTAGCGAACCAATGACTAATATTCGCTCCCAGCGCACCGCTCCCAGCGTGTCACAAAGGTTGCTCGCGCCGGCATAGTTCGCGTCAGAAAGTTCGTTCAAGAGCGTGGAACTTCACGTGCCTTTTCTCCATCTGGACCGGTATTTCCTCGTTGCCTGCACTGCCGCACGCAGCAATGCTCCGGCATTAAAGTCCATCACCAAGAGCGGTCAATGCCCACCTTCCATGTTTTGCTACTTGGTTTCGGTTTCAAACGACCGTACCAAAATGGCGGACCTAGTTACCGGAGTCGACGTGAGATGGCGGGGCGCATTTTGCATAGGGTCTATTGCGAGCTCGGCTCCTCCCGACGTCGCATGAAAATGCCACAGAAAATGGGCGAGCGTAAAGAGAGGACAGCATTTTCGAATAAATTTTTCTACTAAATACAATCGCGTAAACGCGCCCAGAGTGGTCGAAACATATGGCCTGGGGACTCTGGACTACAATCTGCGCTAGTAATCCCGCAATGTTTACATATCACTTCAGTGTCCCTTTAAAGGGGGCATTTGATAATGTAACTCATGAGGCAATTCTAACACACTTATCAGAAACCGGATGCGGCTTGAGAGCGTTCGAATACATTCGGCAGTTCTTAACCGATAGACAATCTTACATCCGCATACAGGATAAGGAACACGGCCCTTTCCTGTTAGGAACTAGAGGTACACCACAAGGTGCAGTGCTGTCTCCTCTATTATTCAACCTGGCCATGATGCACCTGCCGGCTCAGCTGGCTGATGTTCGCGGTATACAACATGCGTTGTATGCTGATGACATCACCATCTGGGCCACTCAGGGCTCACTAGGAGACATTGAGGCGAGCCTGCAGCAAGCAGCGCGCATAGTCGAACGCTATGCCCACCAGTGCGGCCTCCAATGCTCTCCCTCGAAATCAGAATTCGTGCACATATGCCCCTCGCCAAAGTGCACGGCCAAAATCGAACTCTCGCTGCCCAGACAACGCACATACATCCTAGGTAAGTACCAGGGATGTCCCACCTGGGACTTCGGGAACTCCCAGGGACATCCCACTTAAGTTCCAAAAACATCCCAAGCGATACAAAAAAAGACCTCGCTGGGATGTCCCAGACCAGGACTTTGCTGGGAGGTCTGACATCCCATGTAGAACAAAGAAAGGAAATTTTTGGGATGTTCCAAAAAGGTGCTCGTAGGTCCTTTTCAGGACACGTTTGATTAATGCTTGTGGTTATAGCTCAACATTCCATTGCAATGCAGCTTTTCCTCCACTTAAGTGCACAATTAGAACTCTGCAAAACCATTTTATTGGACGAATTTCGTACATAACAGAGCTCAGTGGCGAAATCTAGCAGCACTTAAGTCTTAAAGGTACACCATACACTTTTAATACCACAAACAAAAGTTCTTTATAACTTGAGGCATGACTTTACTTCTGTTTCTCACAATAAATTCGACTAGCTGAAGCAGAAGTGAAATTTCACATGAAAAATTTCTAAAGGTAGCACGAGTTATGTACAGAAAGATAAGAATCGTCTCTCGTCTCTTCTCTTTTACATCAGAAATGTGCCATGCACCTGAATAATTCATTTACAAAATAGAGAGCCTAATTTCTAAGCAATTTATGGCATAAAGAATAAGGTCTGAAAGTCCTGTACTTTATGAAATACCAAAAGGTGAAACATGTTTCACGACTCAGGAAAAGCACATTGGTGCACAGAAAGTTACTGAAAACCATTAAAAGGGCCATGCAGACAAAACACAAGTTTGGTTCACTAGAAAGATTGCCTCGATAGAAACATTTTGACACGACTTTAAAGGGGCCATGAAGACAAAATACAAGTTTGTTTTATTCAAAAGATTTCGTGTTCTATAGTGCCCCCAGTGCTTGTCCAGAAGCAAACGATGCTTTGTTCACTGTGAAATTAATCAATTTAAGCTCAAATTTTGATTTTCACGCCAAAACGTGTGTTTGAATGACGTTTGCAGTGATATAGAGCAGGTATTTCAGCTAAAGTTGGTGTGGAGCGGAGACTTGTTTACTGTTAGTTGACCTAGATGGCACCACCACACCACGGAAAGCAGTCTTATGTTTTTGGTTTGTTTGTGACCGTATTTAAACATGGCTTGTTTTTATTCATGGAGAAAATACTAATTTTGTGAAACATGGTGCCCGCTCGACAAATATACACCATTTTCCATAAGCAGCCTGGAAAGGAGGAAAATACTCTCAAACCAGTTCTCTCGGCGGCCGACCAGCGTTGCCTGTGCGCGCTGGGCTGTTAACATCGCTCGGCGCGGTGTGCGCCGCTGCGTAGTTCAGGAGTATTTCGCACCGTGTGCTTAATTTTTGCGGAACTTTCAACTGTTTTAGTCAATGCTGCGATGCCGTTCAAGGCGCAAACGTCGCTTGGTCAGCACTGCGCGGTGGTTGGTTATTGAACAAAAAGAGAAAGTGAGAAACAGTCGCTGACAGCACGCATGTGCACGACACTGCCTGGAGAAAATGCAGTGCGGTTGCGGCGTGTTTTTGCTGCATCACTTCCCAACGCACGCCGAGTGAGATATCGGTGAATCCCGTTGATAAATCACAACGACTTTGTACCAACGATCAACTCCAGGGTTTGTTGGGTGCACTTGTACGGCAAGCAGACATAGAAAAATCCATTTATCACACGCAAAGCTGTGAAAGGGAACGGAACCCCCTGAAATGTTAGAAGCAACTTTATCCTTTACAATACAGCATTGATTGATTGGTTGATTGATTAATTGATTGATTATGGTGTTGAAGGCCTGACGCTTCATGGGTGATGAGGCGCGCCGCGGGGCTCCGGGTTAATTTTGACCACCTGGGGATCTTTCACGAGCGCCGATACACAACATTACAATAACTTGTGGTTCTTTGTATTCAATATAAAATACCATATATTGTTTGGTCATTACAGCCCATTGGCATTAAACAATCCCCTTTTCATCTAATCTAACCTTTAAAATCACGGTGTTTTGTTTACTTTTTTTCAGGCCTGTGCATTACACTGTCAAACGATATGAAAGGATAACTTTCTCCATCGCACACTGCTGGACGATACCAGGATAAGCAGGCAGCCCAATGTGGAAACGCAGCTCGAGATACGCGTGAACGCTGCATTTGGAAAATAGCTCAACCTGTTCACAACGCGGTCAAAGGAAAAGCTTCTAATCCTTTTGCTATCACGGAATCTATAGTATTACGATTACAAAACAGTTAGTGCTGGTCGCGTAAAGCATTTGTGGTGCAAGAAGCGCACAAAGGTGGGCTCCGAGCGACAGGCCACATCCGCTGTGCAGAGTTAGGTCAATCATGATCACGATCATGATCAACCAATATTAACTCGCCCGAACGTCGACCCTTCTGCTCAACCTTCGAATAGTAATTTGAATGGTTGTGCGGTCCGCCTTAATTTCGGCCCAGGTAATTTCGTTTCGTCAGTAACAGTCATAAGTCTAGTTAAGAACGATTATGTTTCATTGCAATATGTCAACAGCGTAGCAATCACCTCGTCGAAAGTCCATCGCGAGCACGGATCACCGTGACCCACATATGCTGTGCGCGCTCCGCATTCCACGTCCGCGCTTCCGTAAACATGACTAATCGGTGAACATAACAAGCACGGTGGCATTGAAAGCACGTATTTACTCCCCGATATCGATTTCTATGTCAGTCGGTGCCATACCGGTAAGTTTGCATCGCGCAACTGCAGAGCACCACCGGCACCACCACCACACTGCTACTGCTGCTCGCAACAGCCTGGGTCGGCATTTTCCACTCTGGCAGCAAATTGGGGCCTAAAATCCGTCCGCAGATGATGAAAACAAAAGAGAACACACACACACAAGCACTGCAACCGCTAACTTAACGCCAAACCACTACGCTTCACTCGGTAATGCACGGGTACCGAGCAAACGCACGGGAGGAACGGAGCATTTAACAGCCCAGCGCGGAGGTTTCGGCGGTCGCTTCATAGACGGCGCTAGCGTCCGGTCAGAAAAAGCAAATGGCGGCGCCCACCTCTAGCAAGGAAAATGGTGTATAGTCACGTAAGACACCGTCGCTTGCGTCAGTCGGCCAGTGTTGTCTGAGACAATTCCGAAGCCCTGCAGTGCTATGCATCTAAACGAAGCATAGTGCGTGCAGTACCAACAGCAGTACGCAGAGGTACTTCAATGTGTATGTGTGCTTTCCTAACTTCCACTGTTTGTCCCACCATTCTTACCGATATAAAAAGAATGTGCCCTAAATTTAAATGAAAATAGCTCTTTGGGCATGCTTATGAACTCTGCCTAATTTGCGTTTGCCGGCCTCAGCCAATTGCACAGCTCGGCATATGACATCATAGGTTCTGCTGCGGTAAATGAGCTAGTGGGTCGCATGGCCATTCCCTTTTTTCCTAATTATGTAGCTTATTTGAGTGAAGTTTACGTTAAAAGTGGTGTCAACCTGATTCTACCGAGGCAATCTTTTGAAGGAACCAAACTTGACCTGTCTCCATGGCCCCTTTAAATGTAAACGTTGCTCAAATAAGCTACATAATTAGGAAAAAAGGGAATTGCCATGCGACCCACTAGCTCACTTCCCACACTAGGACACGACACCATACACACAGCCGTGCGATTGGCTGAGGCCAGCAAAAGCAAACGCAAGTTAGGCAGGGCTTATAAGCTTGCAGAATAAGCTATTTTCGCTTAAGTGTAATGCATATTCATTTTATAGCAGTAAGAATGATGGGGTAAAACAATGGAAGTTACAAAAGAAGAACCAGTGCGTATTGCTGTTAACTACTGCGCACACTATGCTTGTTATAGCAGCACAGCACTGTGGCGCTTTGGGGTTGTCTCAGACGACACTGTCTTACGTGACCCTAATTGTAGACGTACCCCATGTTTCACGAAGCAATTAGTACCTACCGTAATAAAATCAAGCCAGGTGCAAATACAGTCAAAAACAAAGCAAAGGTGAAGACAGCATGGTGGCGATATTTAAGAAGATTGATGGTAAACAAGGCTCCGCAGTCCACTGCAGGGAGGACGGCGCACTTGAAATTAGCTTGAAGACCCTTCCTTGTGATGTCAAGGCAGATGTCACAAAACACACGATTTGGCGGGAGAATCAAAATTTTAACTTGAACTGTTTAATTTCTTGGCGAATAAAGCATCATTTGCTGCCCGAGACGTGCAAAGGGTACTACAAAACCCCAAATCTTTCAAAGAAAACAAGCTTGTATTTTGTCTGCATGGCCCTTTAATGTGGCAGTCACTCCCTCAGGCCGCGCGGCCACTTTTGAACAATACGGGGCTACCGTAAGGCATCGCTTTGCACCACACACACATAGAAATCATTCGAAAGGCCAGCTGATCTAGTTCTGATTGATATAAAATACTAGTTCTAAAACCTACTGCAAATGAAAAAAAAAACTTATAAAATATAATTTTGGATCACGTGTACCTACATTCGAAAAGAATTATGTAGAACTATTTAACGTAAAGGGAGGACATTTGCTGTGTGCTTAGAAGACATGCCAATTGGCCACATGATGACAAATTTGTTCTCAGCCAAACAGGTTTTCACCTGTCTGCTAAAAGGCAAACAAAAGCTAACAGAAGAAAATTGATGAACAGGTAACATTACACGGCTTAGAGCAGAAGAATAACACTTTGCACGTGTTGGCTGTATGCATATTTTCCTACCTTTAAAATTTGGCTGCATTTTGTTACCATTTTACGCACTGAGGTCTAAATGTGGAAATATATGTGCATGCATACTTATGAGTTAGCGTTGAAAATGTGGGACCGTGTAAGGATGTATATTGCGACATTTTAACCTTGGCAATTAAAATTCCAAATAAATGCAGCCAAATTTTGACGGCAAAAAAATCAGTCTACAGCCAACATGTACAAAAACTATCACTGCTCTGCACTGAGTCATGTAAATATCAAGTAGAGAATTTCCCATTTTAGACTTTTTTAGCAGAAATACGAAGAAATTTTGAAACCAATTGCATTCCATCATGCAGCCACTAATTGGTATGTATTATGAATGCACAGCAATCTATCCAATTTCTGTTGAATTGTTTTGTATAACTTCGAAAATACAGAGGCAAGTGAAGCAAAATAAGATTTCTCGAGTTTTAAATTTGAATTTGTCTCTCATACACTAAGATAAATAATATTTATATTACTCAAAATTAGACAGGCTGCACTTTGTAATAGTACATTAGCCATGTATGTGGTGTTAATTGACACACAGCAGAGACCATACAAACGTCCAAATGGACAACCACACCCTGAGGGAGTACTGGTGCCATGCACCTTATTCTGGCATGATGCCCTGAAATCCGCAGTTTTTTTACCACGGAGTAGCTTACCACACACAAAAAAAAACAGTTTAGTTTAGTGTCAGGAAAATATACATGAGCAATCAAGAAAAAGAAAATCAGATTAAACGACTTTCATATCATTCCTTGGCAGTCACTGCATTGGAGCTTCAAGGATTTTCTAGTGTGCTGCAGCTCTTTCTGCCGCACGTCAGAACTGTGTTGCTGTCTTCATATTCTTTGGAGTTCCTTGTGGCTGGGGAGGCTTTCCATGGCCCATGAAGCTGCCTGCACATAATTTAGAAAACAACTTGTAATGAATTCAATGAACAGTGCAGACACCGGCTAGCTTGAACACTGCCAGTAAGGAAACACAGCTCGAGCATTACCAAAGTGTACAGATAAACATTTACCCATGGTGATTTCACACCATGGGTAAAACGGCATGCTTACGAGTACAAGCTGAGCTTCGCTGATCTCTCACAATGCCCTTCCTGATACATGCTCTCGTGATTGCGCTACAGTCAAAATAAACCTCACGGCCAGAACTCAGAACACTAAAGCAGCCCGCTCCCACGCGAAACCTTGAGGAGCTTGCGGGTTGTTTTGCGCAGAAATTTGATGTGTGATAGAAATTTTGCTATTTATTTCTGTTTCATGGACATGACCTTTACATTCCGTGATTGCCCAAACATTTCACCTGCTTCAGATGTAAATGAAACAGTTTTTCTAAGTAATTTTCAGTCAAGAGATTTTGAACTGGCTCTACAATCATGCTTGTTGGCACAACGCATCACACACATGCAAGCTACTGCAGCCATTTACCATTAAACGTTTGTCAAATGCGCCATTACGTTAGTCTTCCCTGGGATCCAATCGTGCAAAGCACAATCAAATATAACAGAGTAACAATAACAAGGACGACACTAGACATGGGAGTCGCAGTTTTCTGGTAATGCCCACCAGGTTTAAAGCTGCCTGTAAAAACTGCTAACTGCATCTCTGAGTGTCTGCTTGCCGACAAGAGACTACAGGAAACTGTCAAAAAAAATATAGCTGCTTGGCAGTTAAAGACTGACTGCAATACCTATATTCAGAGCGTATCGTGCAATCTTAGAAAGATCACAAACAAAATGAGTGAAAGGTTATGTTTACCGCTCATGAAAAATTGTAAAGGCTTTTTAAGAGTAACCGCACTGTGAAGTCAGTCTTCGCAGCCCTTTAAACAAGATGCACAACTACCCCCACAGTGCCCTTCTTTAAAACAGTCATCAAAGTGGGCCCAGATCTGAGTATACAGAGCGGCCCAGATCACGTTGCCATTTGTTGCATAGTTTGCCGGAATTCTCTTTGCTGTGGAGGCTGTGTAGTCGCTAACATGCCCATCTACAAACGGCCGCAAAGTTGCAGCAGCAAGCCACATTTAGATTGCAGCACAGTCATTAGCACATACAAGGGCAGGCGATCACGCGAGCTGAGTAAATTGAGCACATCACACACTGACATGCTACTCAGTGAAAAATGTTAAACGCGTAAATTATAACGCATAACGCCTGCGCTATGCCGCTCTATCATTTCTGAAAAAAAAGAAAAAGAAAAAAACGCAGTCAGTACCGAGGGCTGTCACTGGACTGTCTCACGCGTTGACAAAACCCGAGACGTGGTTTTATCTAAATACATGCGAGAAATGAGTGATTTCGTTCCGGGTAGCGCGGGAATGATGATTGAGGCCTAGAACCAGGAACTAAGCTACGCGAAATGTTTTAGTTAGTCTAACTATTGAGGCCCAATAATGTCTCTATCTAGTTGTTCTTGCTCGGCTTTCCGGCATCTGCGGCGTTTCTTTTATCTGTTGCAGTGATGCCCTTCTACACTAGCTGTATAATAAATTCATGTAAAATAATCAACAGCTAGAGGTACAAAACAAGTTGAGCGACGCGAAACAGTGCAGCAAGCGTTGCAACTTCTCCCGCCACCCCGAGAGAAGCCTTTCGGTCGTTTCCGCACTGAGCACCCACCTTCGACCACAGAGCAAGAAATCATGCATAAAACACAACAGGGGCATTGGAAGGGTTTAAACACTGAGGGGTACATATAAACGACTGGCAATAGTTACCTTGTGAAATGACGTTCCAGCAGCACGGGAGCACGGCGCACATTTCCATCCGCGGGCGGCCATGTTTATAAAACTGCGATGGCTGAATCGGCTGAATCAGTTTCGTAAAAAGCTCACAGACGTCTCTAATGGTGTAGAATAACAACGAAGCTTTAAAAATGTATTGAGATATAATAAAATAAAATATAAATTTTAGTTTTTAACTTATAGTTTGAAATATTGTACATAAATACGAAATAAAATGGCAACAAGGCAGACCCAGAACCAAGCAGCAGGCCATCTGAGCGGGACGGTTCTTTCCTCACTTAGAAAGTTGCCGTGCTCAAAAGCAGCGTTTTCAGTTGGTTTAATCAGTGTACTAGCCTTTCTCTGAAGCACTTCCTGTAACAATCACGCGCTACCTGCAGGTACGCAAGGCATTTGCTCATGGAGGAATTTCCTCCATGCATTTGCTGTACGGATATACCTCCTTCACGCGGATTACACGCGCCTATGCGTTTTATTCATCTATGCACAAAAACAAAACATTGGGCTGACCGAATCAACAAAAAGCACGCATGCGCTTCCGCATACATCCCAATCACAGCCATTCGTGGACATTTTTAGGACACTCCCAGTGCGGAAGTCCCAGGGATGCCCATAGGCTGTGCTGTTTGGGACATGGGATTTAGGGTCTTTTTTGGGATGTCCTTAGGATGTTTGGTGTTGTCTGGGTGGAGACGGGACCAATCCCTAAACAGAAAGAAGTCCGGGTACTGGGGCTTTTTATTAATCAAAACAGACGGTCAGACACTGACCAAACTTAACTCCGTAAGGCGGGAGACCAGGTAGGCCGCATGGTCCGCCGGGTATAAAACAAACGCAGAGGGCTACGGTGCAAGGATGCCTTGCCGCTGGCACATGCATTTTTAACCAGTAGAATCTTATATTCTACTCCATACCTCCCCCTACGGAAGCAAGACGAGGATGCACTTGAAGTCATCCTCCGCAAATTTCTAAAGCGGGCCCTCGACCTCCCCGTGAACACCTCAAACCAGCGCCTTCTGGGCCTGGGCATGGTGAACGTTTCGTGAGCTCCGGGAGGCCCACCTCGCAAATCAGTACACTCGTCTCTCAAATAGGTAGCGGGTCGCCGCCTATTAGCCAGCTTACGCATCCAACACACCACCATCACGGAAGATCGCGTTCAACTCCCAGTCGAGTGGAGATGCGCCCTCCATGTGCGCCCTCTTCCAAGCAACATGACTAAAGAAGACCATAATGGCCGGCACCTGGCGCGGGCGGAAGCCCTGGCCCGCCAATATGGATCGAAAACCGGCGTGTTTTACGAGGACGATGATGATGATGGTTGGATGTTAATGGCGCAAGGCCAACTAGGGCAAAGAGCGCCAAAACAGTGGTTAAATATGAGAGGTGAGAACTTAGACACTGAAATCAATAAGCAAGAACAAAAGTAAAATCAATAAAAGACAGTGAGGATGGCTGGTGTAAAGGGCCAGATTTCATGATGCGTGATAGGAAATGAGGTTTAAAAACTTGACTTCTGACAAATACTCAAACACACGTTTGACGGAAACAATGGCATCGTCACCTAGGAAAAAAGATGGATGTAGGGGAATATGTTGTCTGTAGAGTTCTCTGAAGTGTTTGTGTCGTGTTGTGTGAAGTGCCTTGCATGTGATTAGTATGTGCACTACGGATAGGGCCTCTCCGCACCTGCCGCACTGGGGTCTAGGAGATCCCGTCAGCAGATACGAGTGGGTTGCATGGGTGTGCCCTATCCGCAGCCTACCCAAGGCGACTTCCGTGTGTCTGTTGTGCGAGTCAGATGTGTACCGTCCCAAGTGTGGCTTTATTACATGTAGTTTGTTGTCTGTCTGTTCATTCCAGTGTGTTTGCCATGTTCTGCGCAAGTGTTGTCTTATGTGTGGCTTGAGGTCTGTGTAAGGTAGTGTTATTATGTCTACTGTGTTTCGGAGTGCAGCATTGGCGGCCATTTCATCCGCCAGTTCATTTCCGCCGATGCCAGAGTGGCCTGGCACCCAACACACAGTCACCTCAAGGTTTGAAGAATATGCCAGCACAATTGATTTCAAGACAAGGTTAACTACATGGTTTTTCGAGGACTCTCCGGATGACAATGTACGGACGACACTCAGTGAATCTGTGTAGATGATGGATTTAGGAATATGATGTTCAACTATGTGACTTACAACAAGAAAAATGCCATATGCTTCTGCCGTAAAAATACTTGTCTTTACATTCATGGTTCTATATGCTTCAAAATTCGGCCCATGCGCCGCACAAGACACTGCAGTGAACGTTTTCGATGCATCGCTGAAAAACTCTGCAGCCTTGTATTTATCCTGCACATACATGAAATGCTGCAGAATCCCACTTTTCGGTGTCCTGTTCTTATTGTATTTTAAGAAAGACAAGTCACATGCAACAGGACGAAGATGCCATGGTGCTACAAGATCAGTGATAGATGACTTGAATGTGTCTACAAAGGAGACCTCATGAATAGTGACCTCGTCCCTTACTCTGAGCGAGAAGGGAACAGGAATGGACGGGCGATTTAAAAAGAGTTTTGATGTGGATGTATCATTAAAAACCAGTTTAAAAGGATGGTTGTCCATTGATGAAATTTTAGAGGCATATAACAAGTCAACAAGGTTCGCTGGTGTGATAAGCACCATTTGTCACACTCTGCGTAAAGACTCTGTACAGGGCTCGTACGGAATGCGCCACAAGAGAGGCGAAGCCCCAAGTGAAGCACTGGGTCGAGCATTTTAAGTGCTGTTTTAGTGGCTGACCCATACACAACACTCCCATAGTCCAATCTAGACCCCACTAGACTTGTGAAAATACGTAACAAGAGTTGCTTATCCGTTCCATACGACTGGTGGGACAAGATTTTAAGAATGTTGAGAGCCTTTAGACATTTATGTTTCAATTGTTTAATGTGAGGGATGAACGTAAGCCTTTCATCCAGCACCACACCTAAAAACTTGTGTTCCTTCCTCACAGGAATCGATACGCCATTAAGGATAATGTCTGGGTCCAGATGGATCCCACGCCTCCTGGAAAAGACAACACAGGTGCTTTTTTCTGGGTTAACTTTAAAACCGTTCTTGTCTGCCCAGCTGGCAAGTTTTTTGACACCGAGCTGGACTTGACGCTCACAGATGGACATATTACATGATTTAAAAGATAGCTGGATGTCGTCTACATACATTGAATAAGAAATTGTAGGTGGCAATGCCTTCCCAAGGGAGTTCATTTTAACTATGAACAGAGTGCAGCTTAGCACTCCACCTTGCGGAACGCCGTTTTCTTGCACATGAACTCTTGAGAGTGCGCTACCTACTCTCACGCGAAACGTTCTTTCGGACAAATAACTAGCAAGGGTGTTGAGCATATGGCCCGAAACACCGAAAGACTTTAGGTCACTTAGGATCCCGTAACGCCAAGCGGTGTCATAGGCCTTCTCAAGGTCAAAAAATACCGTTGTGCAAAACTGTTTGTGGATGAAAGCGTCCTTTATGTATGATTCAAGGGCGACAAGTTGGTCATTTGTAGATCGCCCCGCCCTGAAGCCTGCCTGGCAGCCCTCGAGAAGACCGTTGTACTCAAGGAAGTACACAAGTCTCCTGTTTATCATCTTCTCGAAGAGCTTGCAAAGGCAGCTTGTAAGGGCGATGGGCCGATAGCTAGCAGGAGAGGAAGGGTCCTTTCCTTCCTTCAGGAAAACCACTACTATGGCCTCCCTCCAAGAGCGAGGAATGTGCCCCGAAAGCCATATGTTGTTGTATAGATGTAGGAGTGTTTCAAGAGTGTTTGGGTGTAGGTGTTGTATCATGGTGTATGTGATTTTGTCTGCACCTGGAGCTGAAGGCTTACATGTGCTCAGAGCAACCTTCAGCTCATGAATTGAAAAAGGAGAATTGTAAGAAGTGTGCGACTTCTTGCTATCACGCAGGGACTTCTTTTCCGCAGACGTTTTGTGCTTCATGAAAGTGTTTGTGTAGTGTGATGAGCTGGACACGTGTTCGAAGTGTTGTGCAAGTGTGTTGGCCTGGTCTTCGAGTGTGTCCCCTGTTGTGCTAACCAGGGGCAGGCTGTTTTTTTGTTGTCCTTTCAGCTTGCGTATTCGTGTCCAGACTATGTGTGTATCAGTGTATGAATTGATGGAGGTGAGGAAGGTGCGCCAACTCTCCCTTTTCGCCTCACGACGCACTCGCTTCCCTAAAGCCTTTGCCCGTTTAAAAGAAATGAGGTTATCTGACGTGGGGTACCGGCGAAGGACACCCCACGCCTTGTTCTGGGCCTCTCGCGCCCGCCTGCAGTCCTCGTTCCACCAGGGCCTCCTTGAGCTGCGGGACCCACTGGAGGCCTGGGGAATGGACTTTTCGGCGGCGTCGAGGATGTGTGCCGTGACGAGTTGGGCGGCTTCCTCCACGTGTAGGTGTTTTATGGTTGTGTGGTGTAGTTTAGATGTTTCTGTGAATGTACTCCAGTTTGCTTTGGATTCATTTAACCTGTTATGGGAAGATGGACTGCTCGGGCCTATACCTATATACCTTAATGAAGTGGGGAAATGGTCACTACCTTATGGGTCCGTGCCCACACCCCACTCAAGACATGGAAAGAGAACTGCGGAACCAATAGCCAAGTCAAGATGAGAGTATGTATTGTGTCCTAAGTTATGGTATGTGGGCTGTTTTTTGTTGAAAAGGCATGCTCCGGAGGATGTAAGAAACTTCTCTATCAGGCGACCTCGGGCATCCGTTCTGGAGGAGCCCCAAAGAGAGTTGTGCGCATTAAGGTCGCCTGTTAGTATGTATGGTTCGGGCAGCTGGTCAACCAGCGCCTCGAAATCAGAGCTCAGAAGTGCAAAATCAGGACGAATGTAAATGGAGCATACCGTTATTAACCTATTAAATATTATCGTACGGATTGCTACAGCCTCAAGGACAGTGTTCAGAGTGACAGGGTGGCAGGCTAAGGATTTCCGGGCGACAATTGCCACACCTCCTGAAGAGTGTGTGCAGCCAACCCTGTCCTTTCTGAAAACCATGTACCTATTTAAGAAATTTGTTTGTTTAGAATTGAGGTGGGTTTCCTGGAGACACATGACACTTGGCTGACTGGCATGCAGAATTTCATACACATCGTCAAGATTTTTAAGGAGGCCTCTGCAGTTCCATTGGATGATGTTTTCTGTTCCCATTATTTAAGTTTAAGAATAACTGGAGTGTGTGTGTGTGTGTTTGTTCATGTGTCGTCTTTCGGGGCTGTTATTCTAGGATTTTTAGGCTTTTCTGTCTGCTTGGACATCGGAGGCCGCTCCTTGCGCTGCGTAGCAGGCAGGAACGGCGTGACATAAGGGTGCCCGGCGGACCAGGCCCCCCGGACTTGGCCCCCTTTCGGGAGCCCTTTGTTTGAGCTGCCACCGCCGAGGGCGTCCGGGGCACCAGAGGTGGCACGGGAGGGGCGGTGGCGGCGGGAGCCGATGCGGGGCCCCCGGTGTCCATCCGGTCGGCAACCTCCAACGCACTGGAGGACGGGGAGGCAGAAGCGGGAGCCGCACCGGTTCCCACAGAAGAGGTTGTCACCACAACCGCTGCTGCCTCAGCAAGCGGCGTGGCAACGGATTGGGCTGCCTGAGGCACCCCAGGGGGGGCGGAGGAGGGACCAGGTCAGACTCGCTGAACTGGGTCCCTGTGGACACCAGACGCCGCTCCGCCCCCCGGCGAGCCGCGTCGGCGTACCTCCCCAGGGGGAAAGAGGCGAACCTCTTTCGCGCCTCTGGGAAGGTGATGTTCTCAGTTACCTTCACATTAATGATCGCCTTCTCCTGCTTAAACTTCTCGCACGTTCGAGAGTAGGCGGCATGGGGTCCCTGGCAGTTGGCGCAGGTGAGGGTTGACGATGGACAATTATCGGAAGGATGATCATGCTGAGCGCACTTTGCGCAGGTCAGACGACCACGGCAGGAGTTGGTTCCGTGCCCGAACCGCTGGCACTTAAAGCAGCGGCGCGGGTTTGGAATGTAAGGACGAATGGAGCATCGGATGAACCCTGCGTTGATATGGTCAGGAAGTGAGGAGCAGTTGAAGGTCAGGATAATGTGTTTCGTGGGGATTACCTTATCATCTCTACGCATCGTGATGCGGCGCACGGCTGTGACACCCTTTAGACCTTCAAGAATGTCGGCATCTGTCTCATTAAGAAGATCTGCCTCAGAGATCACACTCTGCGAGCTATTCAGGCTGCGGTGGGGTGTGACCCTGATGTCCAGATCGACCATTTTCTTCTGACCAAGAAGTGTGGTTGCCTGCTGTTGGTTTTTTACTTCAACAAGGACTTCACCTGTGCGTTGTTTTTTGGCATTGTAGGTTTTCCCAATTATTCCATCAAGGTATTTTGTAATTAAAAATACTGATTGTGAAGCAAGAGGGCGAGCTGAATCAAGAGATTCGACAACAAGGAAACGAGAGTATTTGTCTGGCTTTGGGAAGCTCATACTTGAAAGTGGAGGGAAAGATACTTCGGTGCGGCCCCTTTTCAGGGACCGATCACGTTTGGAGGGGGGTTTTGAATTTTCCATACAGCATAGAAAAAAGCAGGGGACGGGGGTACTTTCTTCTCAAACCTTACCCTGATAGCCTGAGAGGTCCCGGAGCTCCCTGCCTGGTAAACAGACAGGGAGCCCATCCGCCGGAGCTTGACCTGGGCTCCGACGGCCACCGTTTGAGGCTTCTACCCTTCACCTTTAAACACATCACCACGGTAGGTTACAGTTTATGTTGGGGGCTCGGGGTCCGCGGTGTCGCCAACACCGTCACCATGAATACTCAAGGTGCCCCGTGCGGGGGTTTTACGAGGACGCCTCCGGCCCACACCATGGGGGATGGTATACAGCTGCTGTCGTCCACGAGAACCGAATAGTTCTCACTTTGCGAGCCCGGAACATAACACACGCGGAGGAAGTCGCCATTGCACTGGCAGCTTGCCACCCCACATCGCAAACTATTATCTCCGACTCACGAGGGCCCTATCGGAACATCGAAAACGGCTGTGTGGCGTACCTAGCGTACCGACTGTTGAAACATACCGACTATCAAGGGAACCCCGAAACCCGCCGTATAGTCTGGGCTCCTGCTCACATGGGACTAGAAGGGAATGAGGCAGCCGACGCCCGCGCGCTTTTCCACCAGGCATTTCCACTCGACTTCCCCGAACAAGGAGACCTCGAATTCAATCCGGTATATTCTTTCCGCGAAATCATTCAGCGTTATCAATCCGACCACAGCCTTCATCCACGCCCGTGTGAAGGCTTAAGTAAAGCAGAGGAGCGGCTTCTACTCTCACTTTACACAAACACCATGCTGTGCCCGGCAGCTCTCAAACACTTCGATCCCGCCTTTTTCCCCAGTTGCACGCACTGTGGGGAGAAGTCTTCGGACACCTACCACATGGTGTGGGCCTGCCCCTCCAATCCTGCCATACCCCCTATCCCTAACCCAACACGGGAGGACTGGGAGGCGACCCTGCTTGCATGCTCTGACCTTGAGGCCCAAAAGGCCCTGATCGGACGGGCCCAGGCAGCGGCCGACGCCAATGGGGTTCCGTACTAGAGACCTCCACCTAGTATTTGTAAGGGTCGCCCCCTTGAGGAGTGGTCCCTGCATACCTGTCATGTATTTTCATTAATATACATAAATGTTTTTACCACCACCACCACGTCGTGCTCAGCAGCGCAACGCCTTAGCCACTGAGCCACCGCTGCGGGTGCGTTGCCTTGATTCCAAGATTTTTTTCTTGCGCCGCCAAGACGGCGGACCGAAACACAAAGCCACACCGTGCGCTGTGCGTCTTCCGTTTCGGTCCGGCGTCTTTGCGGCGCTTTTAAACCCTCGCACTAGCCAGAACCACGACTCCGTGTCGTAACATTATTGTAATATGGTGAATGCGCGCAACTGCCACTTGCGAACGTTACCATGCTAATACGTTAGGCCTAGAAATTTGGAATGGTCACAACATGCAACAAGCGGAGGTTGATTTTACACAGTGACACTTTACATTTCATTTGATTCAGTTTAGCTAACAGCAGGAAAGATACCGCCCTGCATTAATTGCAACGTCGCCGAGCGTGGACTTGACACTTGATTGGCCTACGTTGAGGCCTAACAAAAATTTGTAAGACAGTCGCAAATAAAACAATGAAGTCATCGTTTCTATCAACACTAATGCCCATTCAATGAAATACGAATATCTCTTCACTCATTTACATTTTCTTTTAAACGCTGCTCACAGCTATTCAAGGTCACGTGCAATGAGGCCTTAAATCCTGAGCAAAATACTAGATGAAGCGGATTAACACAGGCGAAATAAAAGTAAACTATTCAAGATTTCTTACGTTCAGCGCTGCTGAAGACCAGTTGCACAATCTCAACGTCGGAATCGTGCATCGCTCTGTGGTGAAGGACGAGGTTATCAGAAGTTGCAACACGGTGACCGCATTTGTCGCACTTCATGTGGCTTTTTCAGCTTGCGGTGCAAAGCTTTTGAGCTTTCTGGTGCACGTTTCTCTCCTTTTCGGTGCGAAAACACTTTGTCGCAGTCAGAGCAGCGCCGACGATCCTCATCGGTGGGATCCGCATTCGACGAGCCCGCCATGCCGCAGAAAAGTAAATATGCTGCAAACGTTCGAGGTAGCGCGTAGTCTTCCTCCCATAAAAAAAAGGGCGGTACTTAAAAATGACGCCACATCCGCTTGTAAACCAACCAATCAGCGTGTTTAGAATCAACCAATCAGGGTGCAGCGTCTGCTGGCCCGATATGCTTGTCAAAGGACTACCGCTTGCCTGTCATGTGAGGTGGGGCAACTCCCATAAGTTTTCCCTTATTTTTTATGACTAGTCACGTGGCGCTTCCTCCTACACTTTTCGTTCTCCATGGGCGCCAAAGCCACCGCCATGTTGCCGCCGCCGCTGGTCGCGCCGCGCGCAGTGTACGGGTGTTCCGCGGCAGCGTCAGCGCGCCTGTGGCGTGCGCAGCGCGTTTTCGCGAGCACAAAGCACTTCAACGCTCGTGGTGTAAAGAGCACATAGGTCAGCAAAACAGAAAGAACTCACTTAAACTCAATCACAATTTTTTTCATCCACGCTGTACTCAAACTCAGACTCAAAACGCTCGTCTGTTCTCAAAATCACTCATACTTACTCACCACATACTCATTTGTAATCGTACTCACTTGTACTCAAACTCATTTGTCATCACGAGTATTCGTACTCAATCTGCACTCATGCGTACTCAAACTTCAGTACTCATGACTACTCAATCTATACTCATGAGTACTCAATCTGTACTCATGAGCATACCTCGGCAAAGTTGGCGCGGCTCACTCAAACTCACTCACAATTTTTTTTTTCGAATCACCACTCACTCAAACTCAGACTCAATGCTGAGCAGCACATCTGCGCTCACTCAAACTCAAACTCACATTGAGCTCAAAACTCAGAACTCACTCGGACTCAAAACTCAAAATGTACTCAGAACTCAAAATGTACTCAAACTCAAAATGTAATCAAAGCTCAAAATGTACTCAAACTCAAAATGTACTCAAACTCAATTTGGACTCAAAACTCAAAATGTACTCAAAACTCAAAATGTACTCAAACTCAAAGTGTACTCAAACTCAAAATGGACTCAAAACTCAAAATGTACTCAAACTCAAAATGAACTCAAAACTCAAAATGGACTCAAAACTCAAAATGTACTCAAACTCAAAGTGAACTCAAACTCAAAATGGACTCAAAACTCAAAATGTACTCAAACTCAAAATGAACTCAAAACTCAAAATGCACTCAAAACTCAAAATGTACTCAAACTCAAAGTGAACTCAATACTCAAAATGTACTCAAACCTCAAAATGTACTCAAACTCAAAATGTACTCAAAACTCAAAATGTACTCAAACTCAAAATGGACTCAAAACTCAAAATGTACTCAAAACTCAAAATGAACTCAGAACTCAAAATGGGCTGAGAACTCAAAATGAATTCAGAACTCACATGGCCTCACAGAGATTGAGACAGTCAGAGAGTGAGAGTGAGAGTTTGAGAGTGTGAGATTGAGAGTGTGAGAGTGAGAGTGTGAGTGTGACTGAGTGAGAGTGTGAGTGAGTGAGAGTGAGTGTGAGAGTGTGAGTGTGAGTGAGTGTGAGTGAGAGTGTGAGTGTGTGAGAGTGTGAGAGAGTGAGAGTGAGTGTGAGAGTGAGTGTGAGAGTGAGTGTGAGTGAGAGTGTGAGTGTGTACCTTTTGCTGTATACCTTTTGCGATATCCTCATAATTATAACCAGAAAGCATTTTCATATTTGTCCCATGTGACCCCCTCGACGAGACCTTTAATTTGATACCCCACACACCCTAGCAGGGTCATATGGAATTCATACCAGTCAAACTAACCACGACTCATGACTGTAACCAGGACGCATTATTTAGGTGTCCGACATGATTCCCCTAACTGGAACCTTCAATTTGACGCCCCACATGCTTCAGCGGCCTCACCTTGAATTTATCCCCATCTATGACTCATAATGACCATCTCATGATTCGAACTACGAAGCCTTTTTTTTATTTGTACCACGTGATTCCCCTCTTCAAGACCGTAAATTTGATACCCTACACTCCCTAGTGGGGTCACTTCGAATTTTACCCCAATATAAGACTCGCCATGACAATCTAATGGTTATAACCAGGAAGCATTTTTGTATTTCTCCCACGTGATTCGGCTCATCAAGACCATTGATTTGATACCCATCACATCCTAGCGGAATCAATTTGAACGTTAAACCAATCAATGACTAACCATGACTATCTCATGATATAGCCCTACCACATTTTTGTCCCACGTGATTTTCCTTATCGGAACCTTCAATTTGATACCCCGGACACCCAGTGGCATCATTGTGAATTTTAACCTAATTTATGACTCATTTTGACTATGTCATGATAATAATCAGGAAGCACGTGATTACCCTCATCGAGACCTTTAATTTGATACGCCCTAGCGTCATGAACCTGAATTTTAACCAAATCTTTGATTTACCATGACTACGTCATGATATATCCATATCATGTTCGTCCCGAATGATTTCCCACATCGAGACCTTGAATTTGATTCCCCACATGCCCTCGCAGCGTCATTTTGAATTTTAACCCAATCTATGACTCATTATGACTGCCTGATGACTACAATCAGGCAGCATTTTTTTTATTTACCCCGCGTGATTCCGTTATTCTGGACCTTTCATTTGATACCTTACACGCCTTAGCCTCATCAGTTTCACTTTTCACCCAATCTAATGTGGTCATTATTCTGTCTTAAGGGGCGCTGCCCAGTCAATTCAGCTAATTCATTTGAAACAGTAGAAAGGACAGCCCCCGCCCCCATTTCCCCCCGGCTCTCACCTCTTCCTTTGTGACCCCTAGTATATCAAGCCGTTAACAGTAGCAGGCGAACAACCAGCACGCCAGCGCCGCCGTGTGCTTTCCCACCACCCTTTCCCACGCTTTTAGTGGATCCGTCAGGAGGAAAAGTTAAGACAACCCTTTTTTATGACCTCACCAGTCAATTATCACTCACGCGCCCGGCCGCGAAAATTAGGTATACAGTAAGTGCTTATGGCCATAAAAATTCAACAAGAAACTAAAAAAAATCAGACACTACCTCCCTCCCAACCGATCATGCAGATCGCGATTGGTGCCATACCCGCAGGTAACTTGAATTCCGAGCCCACAGTGACGCATGAAACTTAACAGCCAACCATAGCTGCCTGTAGGCTACTCATATGTACTCAAACTCCAAATGGACTTAAAACTCCTATTTACTCAGAACTCAAAATGTACTCAAAACTCAATATGTAATCAAACTCAAAATGTGCTCAAACTCAAAATGTACTCAGAACTCAAAATGGACTCAAACTCAAAATGTACTCAGAACTCAAAATGTACTCAGAACTCAAAATGAGCTCAAACTCAAATGGTACTCAGAACTCAAAATGAACTCAAACTCAAAATGGACTCAAACTCAAAATGTACTCAGAACTCAAAATGGACTCAAACTCAAAATGTAATCAAAGCTCAAAATGTACTCAAACTCAAAATGTACTCAAACTCAATTTGGACTCAAAACTCAAAATGTACTCAAAACTCAAAATGTACTCAAACTCAAAGTGTACTCAAACTCAAAATGGACTCAAAACTCAAAATGTACTCAAACTCAAAATGAACTCAAAACTCAAAATGGACTCAAAACTCAAAATGTACTCAAACTCAAAGTGAACTCAAACTCAAAATGGACTCAAAACTCAAAATGTACTCAAACTCAAAATGAACTCAAAACTCAAAATGCACTCAAAACTCAAAATGTACTCAAACTCAAAGTGAACTCAATACTCAAAATGTACTCAAACCTCAAAATGTACTCAAACTCAAAATGAACTCAGAACTCAAAATGGGCTGAGAACTCAAAATGAATTCAGAACTCACATGGCCTCACAGAGATTGAGACAGTCAGAGAGTGAGAGTGAGAGTTTGAGAGTGTGAGATTGAGAGTGTGACTGAGTGAGAGTGTGAGTGAGTGAGAGTGAGTGTGAGAGTGTGAGTGAGAGTGAGAGTGTGAGTGTGTGAGAGAGTGAGAGTGAGTGTGAGAGTGAGTGTGAGTGTGTGAGTGAGAGTGTGAGTGTGTACCTTTTGCTGTATACCTTTTGCGATATCCTCATAATTATAACCAGAAAGCATTTTCATATTTGTCCCATGTGACCCCCTCGACGAGACCTTTAATTTGATACCCCACACACCCTAGCAGGGTCATATGGAATTCATACCAGTCAAACTAACCACGACTCATGACTGTAACCAGGACGCATTATTTAGGTGTCCGACATGATTCCCCTAACTGGAACCTTCAATTTGACGCCCCACATGCTTCAGCGGCCTCACCTTGAATTTATCCCCATCTATGACTCATAATGACCATCCCATGATTCGAACTACGAAGCCTTTTTTTTATTTGTACCACGTGATTCCCCTCTTCAAGACCGTAAATTTGATACCCTACACTCCCTAGCGGGGTCACTTCGAATTTTACCCCAATATAAGACTCGCCATGACAATCTAATGGTTATAACCAGGAAGCATTTTTGTATTTCTCCCACGTGACTCGGCTCATCAAGACCATTGATTTGATACCCATCACATCCTAGCGGAATCAATTTGAACGTTAAACCAATCAATGACTAACCACGACTATCTCATGATATAGCCCTACCACATTTTTGTCCCACGTGATTTTCCTTATCGGAACCTTCAATTTGATACCCCGGACACCCAGTGGCATCATTGTGAATTTTAACCTAATTTATGACCCATTTTGACTATGTCATGATAATAATCAGGAAGCACGTGATTACCCTCATCGAGACCTTTAATTTGATACGCCCTAGCGTCATGAACCTGAATTTTAACCAAATCTTTGATTTACCATGACTACGTCATGATATATCCATATCTCATGTTCGTCCCGAATGATTTCCCACATCGAGACCTTGAATTTGATTCCCCACATGCCCTCGCAGCGTCATTTTGAATTTTAACCCAATCTATGACTCATTATGACTGCCTGATGACTACAATCAGGCAGCATTTTTTTTATTTACCCCGCGTGATTCCGTTATTCCGGACCTTTCATTTGATACCTTACACGCCTTAGCCTCATCAGTTTCACTTTTCACCCAATCTAATGTGGTCATTATTCTGTCTTAAGGGGCGCTGCCCAGTCAATTCAGCTAATTCATTTGAAACAGTAGAAAGGACAGCCCCCGCCCCCATTTCCCCCCGGCTCTCACCTCTTCCTTTGTGACCCCTAGTATATCAAGCCGTTAACAGTAGCAGGCGAACAACCAGCACGCCAGCGCCGCCGTGTGCTTTCCCACCACCCTTTCCCACGCTTTTAGTGGATCCGTCAGGAGGAAAAGTTAAGACAACCCTTTTTTATGACCTCACCAGTCAATTATCACTCACGCGCCCGGCCGCGAAAATTAGGTATACAGTAAGTGCTTATGGCCATAAAAATTCAACAAGAAACTAAAAAAAATCAGACACTACCTCCCTCCCAACCGATCATGCAGATCGCGATTGGTGCCATACCCGCAGGTAACTTGAATTCCGAGCCCACAGAGACGCATGAAACTTAACAGCCAACCATAGCTGCCTGTAGGCTACTCATATGTACTCAAACTCCAAATGGACTTAAAACTCCTATTTACTCAGAACTCAAAATGTACTCAAAACTCAATATGTAATCAAACTCAAAATGTGCTCAAACTCAAAATGTACTCAGAACTCAAAATGGACTCAAACTCAAAATGTACTCAGAACTCAAAATGGACTCAAACTCAAAATGTACTCAGAACTCAAAATGAGCTCAAACTCAAATGGTACTCAGAACTCAAAATGAACTCAAACTCAAAATGGACTCAAACTCAAAATGTACTCAGAACTCAAAATGGACTCAAACTCAAAATGTACTCAGAACTCAAAATGGACTCAAACTCAAATTGTACTCAGAACTCAAAATGGACTCAAACTCAAAATGTACTCAGAACTCAAAATGGACTCAAACTCAAAATGTACTCAGAACTCAAAATGGACTCAAACTCAAAATGTACTCAGAACTCAAAATGGACTCAAACTCAAAATGTACTCAGAACTCAAAATGGACTCAAACTCAAAATGTACTCAGAACTCAAAATGGACTCAAACTCAAAATGTACTCAGAACTCAAAATGGACTCAAACTCAATCGGACTCAAACTCAGTCGTGATCACTCGGCTCAAACTCACTCAAGCTCAAACTCACCATGCCACACTAGCCTCGCGCTCACTCAAACTCAAACTCGCGCTCACTCAAACTCAAACTCACGCGTGAGTTTGAGTCCAAATGAGTCTGAGTGAGTGGACTCATGAGTGAGTTTGCCGACCTCTGCTCATGAGTACTCACTCTGTACTCATGAGTACTCAAGTTGTATTACTCACGAATACTCAACTTAATACCCCCCGGCACAAATAAGTGTCCGTGTAGATCCGTTCGTATCCAGACCACTGTCCGCTTATTTGCAGTTGCTCGACGCTGGCGCTTTTTTGTTGTCCCGGATACTAGAAACTTCGTTACATGGCGTTTGTCTCGAGGTTCGGTGAATGTCAAATAGGCTTGTTTTTTATGTGTGTTCACTTCACTTCACCGGACCTGAACTTGACAGCATTTACGAAGTTGCGTTAGTCGCGTCGCTTCTGTCGGCGATCTTGTTCCTGTATCTGGTTGCGTGCTTGACGCATGTGGGAGCGTAGGCGTAGACGTTCGTTTTGTCTGCTGGCAAGCTGCAGTTTGCAGATATGGCGTAGTTCAGCGCGTTGAAGACGTTGCTTCGATGTAGGTGTGAGTTGCATATGGTGCGGGAGCCGTTTCGCTTTTCGTTTAGCGTGCGGTGGCGTGGCGTTGTTGTATGGAGGCGTGGCGGATCGGTCAACATCGTTGCGGCTCCGTGCTCGCTTTCGCCGTGGTTGCTCCCTCCGGAAGTGAAACAGTTGTGGTGGGGAAGCGGGCGTAGTTCGCCTCGTCCGTTAGGCCCACATTACTTGTCGACGTACCGTCACTTCATCGGTAGGGCATTCGATGCCGCCGTCTGGATCGGGCTCATTCGTTGCCGTTCTTGCCGTGTCCACCTGTTGTTTCGAAAATGCTAAAATCTCCATCTCTCCCGTACAAGCGGACTCGAAAGCGTTCCGTTCGTCCCGAGTCCACTTGCTCGTGGTTGCGTCCCCTTGTACGAAATGGGGTTTGTCGTGCGAGTCACGATCGGAGCTGCAGGTGATCTTGTACGTTCCCGCTCGGACGTGCCGCAAGCGCTGGCCGTGTTGTTGCGCGTTGACGGACTAACTGCACGAGTGCAATGTCGCTCGTTCGCCACACTAGAGTTGAAACAGTGGGTGCCGGAGAGCTTGTACGTTCAGGTGCCGGGTTGAACCGCGTGCGCTGGGTTATTTTTTGGTTTTGGTAAGGTTGATTTCTGCGGTTGTGACATTCGCTGGCCTAGTCCGGATAGCAGCACCGGGAGCAGAGGATGTCGCAAATAGCGGTTTCGTGCGTATGTGCTGGCTTGGTCGCGTTCCGTGCGATTTGCATTTAATTCGCCGTGGTCAGCTCCACTTGTTCAAGTTGAATGTCGTTCGTCACCTCTGCTGCGTTTCGTGCACTGTGTGTCTGGTTTTTCCTAACATTTGTGTGCTGTCATTCGCCACGTATGGTGCGTTCCGTGCGCCGTGTGCCTCGCTTGTCGTGGCCAGGCACGTGGTGCTTCCTGGCTTGTGTGCGCTGCGCAAGTTGCACACCTCGTGGCTCGTTGCTGGAATGACATGCGTGCGGGCGATGTAGCTCGTCGATTGGCCCGGTGTTAGAGCAGCGCCTGTTCGCGATCTCGCCAGAAATGCACTGAACTTCGCTTGCGTTTTTGTAATCGTGGCGGTTACCTGGGAGAGGTTCGGTGAGCAGGCAATGAGTTTTGCATACGTCGTCTCATTCATGTGCGTGCCGTCATGCATGCTGCCTGTGTCCAGGTCTCGTGTAGTCCAGGCACCGTAGGAAACGTCTGGGCGACTCTCGCCAATTGTCTGAGAAAACTTTCTCGTTCTTCACGCAGCATCCTCCTCACAAACAGCGCCGCTTGCAAGTTACTCTGCCGTTTGTCGTCGTAAGCAGCCTTAAGTATCGTTGGCACATTCGTTCGTTTGGAGAGCTGGCGACGTTGCTCGTTCTCCGCTAGAAGATGCGAGACGATGTCGTCCTTACAGCCAGAGCAAGGCAGTCCTCGTAATCGTAGTGCGCACACGAACTGCTGTTTCTTCGTTGAACACAGGATCTAGCATTCCGTTTTAGTCAGCAGCGAGTTGACCACCGTTGGCATGGAGTCCATCGGTACCCCATGTCTGCGTGCCACTCGTAGTCGGGGTGCGGTTCGTCTGCGTCGTTCGTCTTGTTCGGCCTCCCGTGGCCTCAAATCCTGATCTTGTCAACTTCACCATGTTAGCTAGGACGTGGCTCGAATGAGAGGCTAAAGAAGAAAAATTTTAAATGTTTATCTAATTAGAAATACCGATGTTACATATACATCAGGACAAAGGATCACGGGAAGAAAACGTCTTCCACGGTGCACTGTCGTAGGGCGAATAAAAGTTCGACATCCACCCAAATGCAGCCCTACAGCTGCATTTGGGTGGATGTCACTCCACCTTGGGGATTTCCCCTAAATCTGGTCGATTAACAACTGTCGTAGGGCGATGCACTGCGTGAAGGCGCGTACACGGGAGAGCCTAGCGGATCGTAAGTGCTCGCGTTGCGTCTGGCAACGCGAGCGCTTACTGGCTTCATATTCTCAGGAATAAAGCACCGGAATTCCGGGGCGTGTCGTGCTCTTGTGGGGCTTCTCGGCGCTGCCATGGCCGTAAATTGCAGTTTTCTGCGTGTCTTCTGGCGGCAGCTTTTCTCGTCCGTTTTCGTTCCGGGGCAACGTCGCAACTGGGATGGCCCAGTCCCAACAGTGTGTCTGTGTGCGAGTGGGTATCGCTCGCAGTCGAGGGCCGCAGTGCACCCAGTTGCTGTCGGTGCTTGGCAGCCGTTACAGCACTGTCCAACTGCTCTACCGTGCTTTGTGAACTCGAAAACAAAGCTTGCAGACGCGTTTTTCGGAGGCGTGATAGCTTGTACTGACGTCACTGTATTCCGGTGTTGGTGCGTTGATTGCACAGTGGAAATATGCAGCTCTTCTCTCGAGCAGCACTGATGAAGCTGACAGCTATCGATAAAAAAATGGTCATGAAGTTATGGGCAAGCAACGTGTTACGAGACGTTCTAAGATGCAAGCTCGAGGTAAAAACCCAACGTCTGGCCCCTTCACGAGGCCTTCCACTGTGCGAGCTTAAACTTGGCAGTAGTTGTTAGCAAGGAGTGGTCACCCCGCCAGTAAACAGCAGATGAAGGTAGGGGAAGAGCAACTACCGAAATTCACCGCCGTCGTCAGCTTCCTCATTTACACGGTGGCATAAACGAGGAGCTGCGCATGGGGTTGCAATTCTAAAGCAAAGCCATTCGAAAGCAAAACGCTCTTCCAACGGCAAGATGCCAGGGCTTTTCGCGAAAATATGCGAGGCGAAACAAGGCATCGCACGCGTTCAACTGGGCATTATGATGTCCGATTAACAACCCACAACCTCCACGGTGGGGCTATATGCTTACTTGTAAATGGACTGCATAAGACAAACCCGAGCAAAATGTTTCAAAGCGGAAGTCTAACAAAACCACCTGGCCGCACGTACATTATTCAAATTATCGCTTGAACGCGCACAGTGGAATAGTGCGGACAATTTCGGTGACACAGACCGTGCAGTCAATTTCACGTGAATCACGTAAATGAACTGCGACTTTGTAAATGAGCGGTTCAGCTCACGAAACGGCTACACAGCGTGACATGCCTCTAACGGAAACTGCTGAAGACCGGAAAAGAGCGACTTCGGTGGGCGTAGTGCATGCATTGTTAGCAGTCCCCGCACACCTCCCCAAAAACAACTTGAACAGAGCAAGCGGAATGAAGCAGCTACGCGTTCCCAGGCCGCAAAACAAAATAACTGCTCCAATCAACACGTGCCGTAGAAGCAGAGCAACTGCGGCCACGCTTCCCGCCGGGACCTCACCCCCTCGTTTTGCCCTTTACACTGTGACCCCTTAACAAGCGACCACCTAGAAACGATTACAGCGCTAAACAGGGACCAGGAGAGGAAGTGCGCAGTTTTCGCTGCCCGATTTTACCTTCGAGTTAAGCTGCACAGCGGCACCGCTAAATGTTTGCGACTCGTACACGCGTGTCCAGACTCGAGTTTGTGATAGAACTTGTTTGCACTAGTGTAATCACGAGTGCATGTACTTACAATTACAAGTACAAGCACTCGAAAATAGTATTCATGATTATTGTACACGAGGACTAGTACTGACTATGCATTTATGAGTACTCATACTCATGAGTGCTGCACTCATGAGTAATCAGACTCATGAGTAGTGTACTCACGAGTAGTGAACTTACCCCTGTACTCAATCGTCATCGTACTCACTTTTTTAATCTGGCTGTGTACTCACTCGCGAGTTTGAGTACAAATGAGTGTACTCACAAGTGAGTACACCGACCTATGAAAGAGCATGCCACACCAAAGCCTAGCAAAACGAACCTTCGGCGCAAGATTGGCGCAGATTGCTTGAAATCAGTCCTTGTAGCAGGATTTACCTCGGCACAGTTGGGCACAATTCGCGCAGCTATCACATTACTGCAGTCCTGCACCCAGTGCCTCACATTTTCTGGCAGTCAACGGTAAAACTGCTCTAACTGAACCACCTTCTCATGCTCGCCGAAAGCCTTCGCTTCTTTGAGCCACTTTTCCATGCCGGCCATCAACTTTGGGTGTACTCTTTTTCGGCCTCATGGTCTTCTGGCGAAATGCTTCAGCCAACAGCCCATCCTTCCACAGAAGACTCGATCTGACCTCTTCTTTCCGCAAGCGGGCCATCACGTTGGACGCCTCACCTGACAAAAGCGCGAGTAATTGCTGTGGCCAAGTCCCGCGGCTCAACTGGTCCTTCTCGCACGTACTCGAAATTGACAAAAAAAAAAACCATGTCCCCTTCTACGTTGAAGGGTCACTCATTTGCAACATTTACTGACTGCATGCTGTTGTCACCTTGAAGTTGAGTCTGCGACAATTCCTTCGAGCTTCTTCGGCTTGACATTTTCAATGTTTTTTTCATGCATTTCCAATGGCTAGCAGAAAAATCAGTGCAAAGTCATTAATTTTCAATATGTTCTTTCGAGCTTCCAAGCCTTAACACCAGTAGCAGAAACACCAGGGCAAGCGAAAACTGGTTGTAGACAGCCTGCATTCAATGGCAGTCACAAGACCTTTGCTTCACGCAAGACTTCACCTGGAACATGCATGTACACTTAGCAAAATGTTGAGCAGGGATAACCTCGCAAGGCGTGCCCCAGGGTGGTGGACTGTTTACGATTATTTATGATTGATGGGGAAGCAAAGATTCCTAGTAGGATGGGAAGTTAGGAGTGCCCACTTTTGCCGTGCTTTCAATAGACTGATCCCAGCCTGCCCTACACGGGAAACCTTTTGACATGCCGCTATGGCGCACGATTATGTATTGTGCTCCTACACCTCTGCAACACGCATCAGTTCTATGGTCTTGCAAGAAATGGGAACCTTCAAAAAGCTCAACAATGAAAAAACGCGACACAAACAAAGGGAACACAGGATAAGCGCTTATTCCCTTCCCTTCGTTTGTGTCAATTTTTTAGTGTTGCACTTTTTCAAGGTTTCGACACGCAATTTCACCAACTAGCCCAACTTGCCATTTTGCTGCAGCATATTTCCAATGGGGGCCCAAACAGTGTCTGTCGGCTTGCCCCCACCACAGATCACTAGACTGTATCCTACGGGCCCTAAAAATGGAGGCGCAGGATCACCACCTCGCAAAGGTGACTCGTTTTGTATAGTTTGTGTAGCAGCACTGCCCAGCGGACAGAACTCGGGCCGTCAGCATGCACAAAGGCTAGCAAGTGGGGAAGGGCAGGAGAGGGCAGCGGGAAACTGGCTGTTTTGCCATTTTCAGCTGACGCAATAGGCAGTGTTATACAGGCAACGTTGGCCCATCGCGGGGCACCAAAAATGCCACCCAAACAAATCTACAAACAGCCCACAGTCGCCACGCGTGGCACAGGTGCAAGGATCACTCGTGCCATCGACAGCCACAACACCGCATAAAACCAAGCGAGTTTTCTTCACAGGCACCACAAGCGATGCCTCAGTGGATGCTGCCAGTGACCATAGGCAGGTTTCAACTGCACAAGACACCCGGGACAGGACTACACCGCACCTGACAACTTTGGTGGCCTCATCTGTTTCTTGCTCTCGTCCAGGCTCTCTTCTTGCGCAGTTGAAACCATGACTCCAACCAGCCCGACAAGGCACTTGAAGCAAAACACTTGGCCGGAGTGGCTCTGTTCCTGTTGTCCCAAGTGCCATCTGCAGACAGCACAGGCAAGCACCTCAAGGCAGACCGCGTAGCACGCAGGGAGGGCCTTTATTGCATAGCGAGAGCCAGGTGAAGAAGCAAGGCCAGAAGGTTTGTATACAACTGCCACATTTATTTCCGTACATTAGGTGGTACACGTAAAAGAAAACGTATGGGGAGTGAATCCCAGTCATCACCGTGCCTGGGGCCAGTGTCAACACACAAACAGCAGCGGCCAAGAGCCCGGCCTCACCACCACTGTGCGCGCACAATGCATTGGGGAAGGGCGACTGCAAGTGTGTGCCCGGCCGTCCATGGAAACCGCTTCGTCACTTCTCCGAAGCAGGAGGCACACACCCACACGCACACACTGAAAGGATGAGCTTTTCTTTTGGATGGTCGAGTCGGTCGTGACATTAGGTGCCTGGTTTGTACTTCATGAAAACAAAACATAACATCACCACACAGCCTGTGTTTGCCGGCCACACACACACTACGATGTAAAGGCGCTGCACTGCTCTCTTGCAGCTGCAAAACCCAGTAGAAGGAAAAAACTCTGCGTCAGCAACACTGCCTGAAAAAACTGCCTGGGGACAACTCTCATAAATAGTGTCTGCACATTGCAGTTACGGCCCAACCCATGCACATCAAAGTTATCAAACCACCGCATCCATATGCCACCCAATTACGCAATATGAGGACAATACGTACTGCACAAGGACAATGAGCACTCACAATCAGATTGCTAGCTAGCTAAAAACGATGCAAACAAAAACGCCCATTTACGCAGCTTGATCGCATTACAAAGTAAGGTTTCCATCTTACTCCTTTCCAGCATTTTCCATCTTACTCCTCACACTACAGCTTTTCCACGGGGATCCCAAATCGGATAAGGGCAATTTCATTCAACTTGACACTGTCAATTACAAAATTGCAACATTGAATAGATCGACACCACTATGTTGAACACACCGATTGCAATTGCTGATGGCTTGACTAGAACATCTGATGCAAGGCCCAAAAGCAAATATCAATTTTGATTGATTCCTCTTCCCACCTCAAGCCGGGGAACAATACAACGATGTTGGGTCTCCACTCAAACGCCCGCTGCTCTACACAGCAGTACGCGAGGCGTATAAAAACAGGCAGACAATGTTCGGGAACAAGACCTCTGCTAGGCAGCAACAAAGCAAGGGCTTTGTAAAACCAAGCACTTTCACGCAAAATGTCCACACTTGTGAGCAAGGCTATGAAATGAAAGGAACCTGTGCGTCTTCCCGGGAAGGCCCACAGAAGCAGAGGCAACGGAGGGGAGGAGAAAACCAGGGACCGTCGAGGCTTCTGCAGCACGGCAGTTCCACTGAACACTGCAGGCAGCCTCCGCATGCAACTCGCGCGCACTCTTATAAAATAGCATGCAGCCGACAAGTTACCCTAACAGCCTACTGTTTGAAACAAAAATGCCCCACTTCCCACTGTTCTGTATAAAACACCCACCATGCCTAACCTGCAGTTAAGGGCGGCGTACCACCTCAAGAGCATGCCTCGCCACGGCACTGAAATCCGCTTAGTCAAGGGATGCACAGAACCGCCCCACAGCGTCCTGGTAAGCACCACTGGCACCTCTTCTGGCCTGCAGTGTGGACGTGCTGCCACACTCGAACCAGATTGAGATCTTTTACATGCTTTTTGTTTTGTTGCTGAACAGAGAGCTGTAAACAGTGTGGTGCACATGTGCCATCACAAGAGTGCGACTACTGCTGGGTCCAACGGCTAGGCCGTGCAGGACGGGGCACTGTTTGGGGGGGCATGAGTGTGACCCAGGCACCGCCCCTTCATTTTGTTTTGATCCTTGGGACTGAGGTGCAAGAGGTGGCAAGAAGAGCTTGTTTGCTCCCACAGCAACCCAACGGGAGGGACACGCGGTACACTCGCACAAACGTCTCTTACACAAGCCACGCCCGCCTCCCGCTGTCGCAAACTGTAGGGCCAATACTCGACTCCCACCCCCAGCAGGGATACCGATAGCAGGCCTAGGGCGCCCAGCTTCCTCTCACCAAAGGGGAAATGCCACCGCGGCGGGCACGCGTCGCAAAGCAGCCGCCACAACTGCGAGGCACCGGGACTGCGGGCGGCCAGGAGGGAAAGAGGCCTTCGAGGACAACCCAGGGGCACTACGGGGGGTCAACCAAAGGGCCAGAGGGGAGGGGGCGGCGCAGGGGGGGTGGGGGCACTGCTCAGGGGGCGCTGCAGAAGGCCAGGCGAGCCTGCCGCGCTCCTTCGCTGAGCGGCTGCAGCAGCCGCAGGCTCTCCGAGCTGAACCAGGCTGGCGAGTGGGCCGGCGCCTGGGCGGGCACGCCTTCCTCCGCCTGCACAACACATGAGGGAGGGGCCGCTCAGCTGCCACGCATGTGCCACACTGCCTGTTAAGGGGGGACGCGGCTTTCAACTTCAGAAAAATGACCAAAACATCGTTTTTTTGAAACCCACATATTCGGCTTCTATGTTTCCTATTCTGTGCGCCGGCAAAGTTTTTACACTGAAAAGCGTCGCAAAGTGGCATAAAAAAATACTTTTGTCAGGCGCGGTGACAAACTATCAGCGCAAAAGGGCGAAAAAGCGGCAATTTTCGGAGCGCTCTATCTCCGCAACGGTGCCACCGGGCGCGGCCATTTTGATATGGTTAGATTGGCTGAGCGATCGTCTTTCCGGTTCCGCTCGTCTCTTGTATCTTCGTTCATTCACAAACGCACAAATGGCAGAAAAGAAACGACGCACAAACAAAACTAGAAATAGATGCTGAAGCGCTATTGGTCCTCCGGTCGGGGCGCAGAACAACGACCCTCCTGATTGGATGTCGCGGGCGCAACGCAAGATGGCGGCCGCCTGAGCTGCGTAGCGAGCGGATTGAGTTCATTTTCGCCGCTTCGCTCGGCCGAGTTTCAGTTCAATCTGTGGTATTCAACACGCACGTTATCGCAATGGGAATGCCAGAGATAACGGGCCAGATTATGGGAAGTTGTGTGGCTCGAAAGACGGAGGTCATTGAACGCTTCGTGGTGCACGTGACTCTACCGTCGCCAGACCTTGGAGGGTGACGCGGTGTGCGCGCTTGCGATAGCGGTTCGTGAAGTGAACTTTTAAGTCGGATTTGCGATGTTTACATGCTTAGTTATTGCTGTGTTTTGACTGTGGGCTCGCTAGCCTTAAGAAAGAAACGGTCGACGCGTCAAACGCTGCGGCGTGCACGGCATAGCCGACGCGCATTGTAGCATCACATGACTGGGCAACCGGTTACGATTGAACGCCAGTAGTTGTAATTAATGCCTGCGACGTTAGATTTAATCTTAAAAGCGACCTGACCAGCCATATCAGGTATAATCGAAGTTCGATATGTCGCGGTAAGCGTGCGCTGCGATGCGCGCGAGACGTATCACCTTTCTTGTGCAACATTTCCCGTGCACTTGTAATAATCATGCAAACAGGTTTGAGTTAGTAATATAGGAATAAAAATATGCACTCTGCGTTAAAAATCAGGGTGTCTAGCAAATTTCGTAATTCAATTTCCCTGACTTTTCCAGGTTTTCCATGACCATTTTAGTTGAAATTCCCTGACCAATACAACACGCGCCATTTTGTGGAAACGGTCCGTGAAGCATATAAAAAGCGTAGAGAAAAGACATTCTATCATACGGAAAAACACATTTGTTGCAAGTGCCCTAATTCTCAAAATGCACTGATTAATTTCAGTTTGCTCATTGAGGTTTGCTTGCCTTCAGTTACGGCTTCAGAGTTTATTTCATCTTGCGGGATAGAAACTTCAAGTTGCGCTTCAGCAAGCACCTTTTGCTTTTTTTCTTGATTGTCAACCGCATGGTGCGTTGCGCGTGCGCGTTGCGCGTGCGATATTTTGACGCCCGCGTCGACGATTCGCGCACGCGGCAGCTTCTGCCTCGCTCAGAAAATGACGCGCGTCGCGCGCGGCAGTGGGAGGAGCCTGACGACTTGCGCCAATGGGGAGCCGCGCGCTTCATGGCGGCAGTTTCGAAGCTCTCGAGGCAGCTTGCTGGCTCCGCCAGACATGTTTGTTAAGGCTTACCCCCCCGGCAGGTATTGCATGGGCCCTTTCAGTAGCGGCGCGAATGACGTTTTATTGTACCGTTTTCGCCCACATTATAAGCTCCTTTACCTCACCAGCAACTTCGTGCGTGCCTTGCGCGGCATTTTAGAGAGCGCTTAGAAGCGGTCACTCGAGCTCCCGCCACCACTCGCGGTCGAAGCCACCGCCATGTTGCAGCCGCCGGCAGCACCACGCGCAGCTTGCGGGTACTTACACGGCAGGGTCAGCGCGCCTGTGATGTGGGCGGCGCGTTTTCGCGAGCAGAAAACACCCCATGCGATTCACTCGGTTCGCGCTAAACCATGTTTCTTTTTGATTATGTAATTCTGGCTCCTGATGTCATAAGGAAGTTCTTTCAAAATTAGCCCCCCAAAAACGCTGCCTTTTAAAATTCGCTGGAGAAAAAGCCCTGTTTTGCGTGCGATTTGGGCACCACCTAGACGTCCCTCTGCCGCAAATGCACCCAGCAACCTAAGCCAGGTCCGTGGACCGCACGGCGAGTTTCTGCACGTGATTCGTGCGCAGTATTTTCACGGCCGCGTCGACGAT
This sequence comes from Haemaphysalis longicornis, assembly GCF_048455015.1. Taxonomy (NCBI): domain Eukaryota; kingdom Metazoa; phylum Arthropoda; class Arachnida; order Ixodida; family Ixodidae; genus Haemaphysalis; species Haemaphysalis longicornis. The sequence goes on from NW_027526460.1 coordinate 166,921,727, forward strand.
TTCGTGCCTGCGGTGGCTCCTTTCCTGCACAAGCGAGTGCGTTTGTGCCTGGAGTAGCATTTTAAAGTGGTCAGAAGCGGCCGTTGGAGCTACCGCACTACTCCGCGGTCGGTGCTGCCGCCATGTTGCCACCGCCTGCCGCTCGGCACGCACCGTGCGGGAGGTTTCCGTGGCGGCGTCAGCGCGCCTCGGGCGTACGCGCCGCGTTTTCCATTGCAGAAAAACCAGAAAACGTTTCATGCGCTTCACGCTTTCGTCGCGCGCGAACGTGTTACGTTCGGTTTGCGTTCGCGTTGCGTTCGACTGGTTTCCCCTATTCTAAAACTGTGTGGACAGGCCCCAAAGTGGCTTTCCCTGACTGGTACTACTTGATTCAAAAATTCCCTGACAATTTCCTGATTTTTCCCGGTGGCTAAAAATTCCCTGACTTTTCCCGGTTTTCCCGGTCGCTAGACACCCTGAAAATGTACGTTACTGTGGCAGCATTTAACAGTGATTTTTTTAGGGAAATTATTGCTACCATTGCTTAGGGCATAATGGCTGTGCTGCGAGAAATATTGGATGCCTTGAATGTCAAAAGTAGTAAAAAAATATGCTCTTCATTGAAGTTGGGAGTTATGCAGAATACTCTACCAAGCTTCAAAGTAGCTCATTTTCATCCTTGTGGTATGCAAACTTTTGGCAATGAACACCTGCACGTATGAGTACTAAGTTGCTGTGCCAGGCAAGATAAAACATAAAAAAAGCCAAAAATGTTCAAATTTAAGTAAAAAAAAAAAGCTTAACTTGTTGCCATGGTGACAACACTGCAAAAGGAGGTTGTCCAGTGCGATACAGCCAACCAGCTAACCTACCGTAAAATACCGATCAAGCGCCCCCACCCATGCAAGCGCCCCCCAAGCATTTTCCCGGAATTTAGAATTTCTGTACACGACCAAGCAAGCGCCCCCTCCCACTTCCCGCGATTCAGAAAGCGTTTTTTTTTGCAGGCTTTTGGATGCCACAGTGTTCAAAGCCGATGCCGAATCCAATACAATCCAAGTCGTTGCTGCTACGAGAACGCGTTACCAGTCATCGCCGCGATTTTTTCGGGAGCGGTTGTCTTTGTTCACTATGCATTCATACACGGTTTTTAAAAAGGAAGCTCGAAGTAGTGGACTGGCATCGGAAAAATGGCAGAAACGTGCACCTCACTTCTCGCGTGTTCAAATAGGATGGTTAAAGTATACGTGAGTGGGATAAGAACTACGAAGTTTTGCTGCAACAAAACTTCGTTGTCCCCTAGGACCCTGATGAGCTGCAGGCCGAGGGCCTGAACCTTATTTTGGGATCGAATTCTGAAGAATCGTTTTGCGGATTTAGCAGTGATTGAAGTGAATGCGAAAATTTACGTTTTTAGCATTGCCTAGAAGTGTCATGACTCATAAATAAACATTTTTCATAATGAAGGCTACAGTGCCTTTCTCGCCATCGCCGCCATTTTGTGCCGCCATCTTGAATTTGGGGCCCGATCCAAATAAGGGCCCCCTCCCTATCTCTAAGCCAATTATCTACAAGTTTTGGGGGGGCGCTTGCTCGGTATTTTACGGTACTTTGCATTGAAAGCCCATTGAAACCCATCTTCCCCTCCATTTGGTTTGCAAAGGGGGTATGTACTCTTCACAGAGGAGCTGAAAATGATGTTTTCTGGAAAGAGAAAGGCTCTAAAAGGCACTCCAATTTCAAGGCAAGGCCTTCCAGAAGCCCAATGTTCAAAAGGACATCAAAGGCTGCAACCGTGGCGACTTTTGATAAGTGAAACCTATGTTGCAACTTCGGAAGCCGTTTTCTCAAAAGTTTTTTTTGCCACCTATGTCGCTTGTTCCAGGGATTTCTTCGTGACCATTGGGTCTATTTTGATTCCGTTTCTTGCATTACATTCCTTGATGAACAGTTCAGGTCGTGACACTTTTGGTTTTCCGGATTTGTTTTTTGTGACTTTTTTATTCAAATAGTCGTTCACAGTCGACATGCCTCTTGCACATTAACCTCTAAAAAAATGAAAACTAAAAAATATTGTTTTGTAAAAAAAAAATTCTAAAACTGTCACGACCTCGCCCATTCATTTGGGATTGCAAAGCACTTCGAACAAGTTTTCTATCGTGTTTTATAAGTCGCTCAAGCTCGGTACAAGCGGAACAGAAAGAAAATTGAATAAATAAAAAAGTTATCAAAATATTATCTTGAAATTTTTATGGTGTTATCACAGAAGCATTTCCAGTTACTGTGCCAATTTTCATCAAAATCCACTCAGAAATAAAAAAAGTTGATTTTGAAAGCCACGTCCCCCCCTTAAACACAGAGCCCCAGCTGGAGTACTACATGGGGACAGCCACTTTCTGGCTGCATCACAGCAGATAAAATGCAGGAGGGCACCAGCTCCGCTTCACACCCCGGCTCACTCTGAGCTGCAAATATACCCCACCCACTTCCTTCCATGCGACCACACCCCCTCGTGCTTCACCTGCTCTGCTCACCTGGCGGCCCCAGTGCAGTGAGCTCTTTGTCACTCGCTCCCCACTGTGCAACCTGCTGGCAGCTGTGCTGCACCATGTCTCGGAAACACAATCAAACAGCCCTCTGTCAAAACAACAACAATCGGGGAACACAAACCTTTCCAGAACTAACCAACCCAGAAGGAACTGGTTGGGAGTATGACGTTTCTTACCGGGAATGTTTGCTGCACCGTGACTGCGCTCTCTACTTCTTTACTGATATAGGCATTCATGGCTCTCCCTAGCGTCCAACCATCCTTGTTGTTAGACGGAGGGGTGCATTTTCTAATTTTGCACGTTTCAGTGTTAAACATCTTTGCTACCACTTGTTCATTAGAATGAACTATAAATATGCTGATGTGTGATATTGCTGAGTGGGCCTTCCTGGACGTTTGTCTCCTCACTCACGGTGCCCGAGATCACTACAGGAGCGTTTTTGCGCGCGATTCGTGCGCGTCGGCGTTGCACGCCCGCGGTCGCCTGTGCCTCAATCAGAAAATGACGCGCGACGCGCGCGGCTGTGGGAGGACCTGACAAGTTGCGCCAATGGGAAGGCGTACGCCTCATGGCAGCAGTTTTGAAAAGGTAGAGAAAGCCTGATGTCTCCGCCAGAGATGCTTAGGCTTAGCACCCCAGCAGATATTCCATGGACGCTTTCAATAGTGGCACGGACGATGCTTTGTAGTGTTGTCTGCGCCCACATTATTAGCACCTTTTTAAAGAGCGGTTAGAAGCGGTTGCTCGAGCGCCCCTCACCACATCGCAACCGAAGCCACCGTCATGTTGCCACAGCCGGGCGCACCCCGCACAGTGTGCGAGTGGCGGCGTCAGTGCGCCTGTGGAGTGCGCGGCGTGTTTTTGTGAGCAGAAAACAATAGCCCAGCCATTCCTGGAGAAAAGAGGAGAGAGAGCCCATACGTCGCTTGCTCGCCCGGTAGTCGGGCGCCTCGCCGGCTTGTTTGTATCATCCGCCGGGCCACGCGGGTCCGTTCGTATGAGCCAAAATTTTTCCCATGGCAGCTTATGGCAACAGCACGCCAACGAGAACTCGCTAGCGCGTCAGTGTCAGTCTGCGCGTGTTCTGCAAGCTCGTTCGTGGAGCAGTGACCGTTACGGCCCAAAAATGGTGAGCTCAGTTTAGATAACAACAGCCAGAAACGAAAAAAAAAAAAAAAATTACAATAAAAAGACATAATTTCCCCTCGAGGATTCGAGCTTGCAACTTGCACAATAACACACCTAGCACTCCAGACCACTCGGCCACGGCCCAGCGCCGTTGGAAGTATGGCGCATATAATGTACGGTCGAACCTCGATATAACGAAGTAGTACTTTCCGGAAAAAACTTCGTTTTATCGCGAACTTCGTTGCATCGAGATTTTGCCTTTCAATGACACAGATGATGTTATCATGAATATAGTGTTTTACAAATTATTTCAGACGAAACTATTAACAAACTGACCGGCGAGCGTTGTATAGTGAACTTATTTCGAAATCTTGACTGATGGTTCGATTTGTAATTGATTGATTGTAGGGTTTAACGCGCCGACGCAACGCAGGCGATGAGGCGCACCGTCGTGGAGGGCTCCGGATTAATTTTGACCACCTGGGGATCTTTAACGTGCGCCGAAATCTCGTGCACACGGGCATTTTTGCTTTTCGCCACCATCAGAAAAGCGGCCGCCGCGGCCGGGAATCGAACCCGCGACCTTGTGCTCAGCAGCGCAACCCCTTAGCCACTGAGCCACCGCGGCGGGTACTGATGGTTCGAGGTAAAAGATGCCGCGAAACGCGCACCATGCTAGAGCGACTACCCTGGGGCGGGCGCATTCTGATTCACTGAATACGAAAACGAAACTCAGTGAAACCCAGCGGCAGCCCTCTAATGCGTCACGCAACACTGGGACCGGTCATGTGCTATTGTGGGCTGATGGGAACGGGACGCGGGGGAGTCTCCACAAAATGGTGGCACTCAGTTTGTCAGTGCTGAGGCTTTGGGCACAGTGTGCGCTCTGGGGCGGTAAATTGGTACCGGCTGTCGGCTGCCTGATTACCGCTGGGTCGCTTAGTGCGCTGTGCTAGCTCTGAAGCACGAGTGCGATGCTTACTGGTATTGCGTGATGTCTGCAACTTTACCAAAAGTTACGCCCCAAGCTGTGCCATTGCTAGCGCGGTGCAAGAGAAGCCTTGCAGTTGTTAATTCTCGAAATAAAAGCAGCTGTGAGTGACCTGGTTGAAATATCTGGTCAGTTTCTGCGAGCTCTTGTTGAAAGGCTGATCGTTGCTGCTTGAATCGTTAAAAGCTCAACTTATCTACTGTACTTCGAGGAACTGTGCTGAACTACAAATTTCCCCCCTTGTTTTACTAAACGGTAACGAAGCCTCACTGCAGCTTTTAGAATCTCGTGCAACACTCGTCTGTGGTGTAGTGCAGGTGCCACACCTGGCACCTGCACAACCATACGTCTGGGGCGCCGAGGAAAGATTTTGTTTTTTCTGCGTGTGCCGTCCGTACATCACGATTTTTTATAAACCATAATGTTTTTACTTTAATTGTAGTGGAATCTGCTGAAATTTGATTTCTGTGCCTAAAACTACTTCGTTAAATCGAAGGTAAAAACACATGCACAATCGCAGAAGCCCGCGAGCGGCCGGAAGGAGACGCCGTTCCCCTTGCTCAGCAGCCAGGGCATGTCATGGGTCATGCGGAAATCCAGCCGTCCAATGGGACGGCAGGGCAGTGAACATGACGTCATTCGGGAGGTGAGAAGAGACACACAGAGACCGCGCGGGGACTCGACGAGGCGACGACCACCGGACTATTGCGACATGTAGTGTGCTTGGGCACCGCAAGTGAGGAGATGAGTGTACAGTGGGACGACATGGAGGTTAAAAAAATGCAAAAAAAATCATGGATCGATTTACGCGAAAGTAAGAAAAGAAGTAAACAAACACTTTTTTTTTAGTGCTCAATTTTCTGGTCTCTCTCGGTTCAAATGGGTTTTGGATGATACAAATACTTTTCGCGGTCCTGCGAAATTCGTATCACTGAGATTCTCCTGAAGTCGGGTTCGACTGTATCAGGCCTACTTTTTCAAAATTTCAGCACACATAATGGTTCCCACACTTCAGCCCCGAAGACTTTGTTTCAATGTTCCCTGCCTGCCTGTTGGTCTGCTTGCTCCCACCGCCTGGGAACCTCATTTTCCCAGTGCAATTTTCCCAGAAACAGCGCAGCACTGCTCAAGAGCAGCTGTCGCTCATCCAAACAACCACTACTGGCCTTGGTGTGGCAGCTATCGATTTACGCGAAAGTAAGAAAAGAAGTAAACAAACACTTTTTTTTTAGTGCTCAATTTTCTGGTCTCTCTCGGTTCAAATGGGTTTTGGATGATACAAATACTTTTCGCGGTCCTGCGAAATTCGTATCACTGAGATTCTCCTGAAGTCGGGTTCGACTGTATCAGGCCTACTTTTTCAAAATTTCAGCACACATAATGGTTCCCACACTTCAGCCCCGAAGACTTTGTTTCAATGTTCCCTGCCTGCCTGTTGGTCTGCTTGCTCCCACCGCCTGGGAACCTCATTTTCCCAGTGCAATTTTCCCAGAAACAGCGCAGCACTGCTCAAGAGCAGCTGTCGCTCATCCAAACAACCACTACTGGCCTTGGTGTGGCAGCTGCGCATGCTGGAGGCCGGGTGCTGGAAGGCCTTCCAGAGCAGGTTGACCAGGGCGGCGGGTCCCCCCGAGGGCAGGGCCACCTCGCGGTGCCGCTGCAGCTCCTCAATCATGTCGTCGTCCAGGTAGCCGTCGCGCAGCAGCTGGTAGGCGGGGCTGCCCCGGCACAGCTGCAGCCGGCCCACCAGCAGGCGGCCCGACAGCAGGGCCCCGGGGGCCTCCTCGCGCCACAGCTCCCGGGCCACGCAGCACACCTGCAGGGCGCTGGTGCTGGCCGGGGCCGGGCCCAGGGCCGCGTTGGCCACCACCAGCTGCTGCCGCCTCTGGTCCCCCGTCCCGGGGGGCAGCAGCAGGGGCTGCAGCCGAGCCGTCTGCAGCTGCCCCTCGGGGCTCTGGCGCAGGTGGGCCCGCACCGCCTCCCGCTCGGCCTCCGCCAGGCCCTCCAGGTCCTGCGGGGGGCAGGGCAGGGGACAAGAAGGCTCTGCAACTGGCGTCGTGCTTCGGCAAGATGAGCGATACGTTTCGCCGCACAAGTAGGTTATTCTAACGGAACATTTTCGGTGTAGTACGATGCAGGGCCACAACTGAGGCTGCACAAAACGGAAGTTTGCCACTACAACTCTCCGTAATACCAGGTTCGGTTCTAGTTGGTGGCATGCATGGTTATCACAGTAAAGCCATTAGTCATGAATAAATAAATATTGCTGCAGCAAATCTGACAGAAAAAGAGTTCATGAATGCATATTTAAAAATAACTAAGGAGATTGTGAAAAACTGTCATCTCACATATGCTACCCAACATACCGTATTTATTCGAATCTAAGCCGATAGTTTTTTTGAAATACTGACATATCAAACTCCAGGGTCGGCTTGGATTCGAGAATTTTGAAACACACGCAAATTTCCAAGTGAAATTCTGGGTGGCACAGCTAGCGCCACCCAGAAAAGTGCCACCCAGAAAGTATTGTAGCCATTACTAGACGAGCCAGTAGCAACTTAACGGGCCATGGCTACCATGGCCATGCCGCCATTTTGAACTGTGCAGATAGTGGCCTGCGTGCGGTGTGCCGTTAGGTTTTGACAGAGCAACGGCACCAAACAAGCGGTGCCATTATATTGCCGCCTTTAAAAGAAAAGTTGTTTTAGCCGCGGAGTTGTCGTCAAACATTCAAGCCGGGCAGGACTTCGGCGTGGATGAAAAAAATGTCCGTCGTTGGAGGACGCAACGGGAGAGGATATTTGCGTGCGCCGCAACGAGGATGGCATTCACCGGACCACGAGAAGGCCGTCACCACGAAATGGAGATGGCATTGGCTGGCTTCGTTCGGACGCAGCGAGCAGCTGCCCTTCCTGTAAAGACAGAAGTGCTCCAGGCAAAAGCAAGGGAGCTTTCAAGGGAACGAGGCTTATCGCGGGCACACTTCAAAGCTAGCCGGGGCTGGCTACAGAAATTCATGAAGCGCTTCAGCTTTAGCCTCCGTCGTCTAACCTCAATCACCCAGAAGGCACCCGGTGATTTTGACGAGAAACTGATTGAGTTCCAGCACCGCATCTTCGTGTTCAATAAACGTGTTTTAGTTTTGTGAACGCTGACATCGCCTTTTTGTTCGGCCTACATTCGAGGTAAGCTTTTTTTTTTGTGGCTTTGAACTTTCAGGGGTCGGCTTAGAATCGGGGCCGGCCTAGATTCGAATAAATACGGTAATGCACAATATAAAAATACAAAAAAAAGCTCACATCTGCAGCCTTATGGACCAGCTCGGGAAATATTTCTGTGTGTTAAGAAAGCTTGACCGCCCGATTTGACTGTTTATAAACTTCACTGTAAGTATTATATCGCGATTTGCGTGCGAGCATGCCTGACGTTAAAAGCCACACATTTGCGATTTTTTCCACCCACTGTACACGGCATATGGCAATTTCAACATGTGTGTTTCCATAGCCGCAAGTGAGCCTATACCGAACCGGCAACAACTGATAATGCGGTACAGGTATACAAAGCAGACCGCGTCAGCTGTAAAAAAGCTGAGCACTGAAGCTTTTTCATCGCAAGTCGAAAAATGAAGAACCGGTAAAGGAGTAACATACAACATCCACACCCATGCGGGATCATTTAGTTTTACATCCCTTCATATTCGTAACATGGTGGGTCCACGGCCAACCATTGCATCATGGGCCGGAAAGGAAAGCTTTCAAAGCAAGCTCTGGAGCGCTAATAATACATCCAGAATTGTGTTCTATTACCCGATGTCACAGCCATTAGGCCTTTGTTTTGTTACACTGAGAGAGTATGTGAAAAAAGAGAAATACTGAAGCCATGGGACAGCTCACCAGGAAACTAGGCAACGATACCCAATCAAAACAGCGGCCAAAGAACCTTCATGTGGGATTTCTTGTGACTGTAAGTAATCTCTGAACATTCGCACACCCCACCTAGTTGAACAACAAGCCCCCATTCATAGCAACTGCCAACAAAAATTGTCAAATACGCCCATTGAGCTGCGCCGGCACCAGCGAAGGCCACGGCGAGAAACGCATCCCAAAAAGCCAGCCATGCCGAATGACAAAACGCCAGCCAACAGGGCCGCGCTGTAAACGGTCCGTAAATTGGCCATGCTTTGCCCCAAGCGCAGGGGGGCAACCGTGGACCGCTTCCTGTACGATGGAGGGCCGATGGGGATCTTTGCAGCTACAGCCGAACTTCAATATAACGAACCGCGATTTAACGAAATTCGTGATATCAAGTTTTCTATCAAAGTTTTGCTAAATGCATGTATTTTTATCTCGAATTCATGAAATGATTTCGTGCGGCGCTTCCAATTTAACGAAGTCACGGCAACAAAGCAAGAACGAGATTCCGGTCGAGGTACGTTTTATTTTGATTCTCAGAGCCTACATTGAGACATTCAGTACTCGCATTAACTCTCAAAAGACTGGAACGAAAGAAAAACGGTGAAAGCTACGGTTGACAACAATTAAAAGTGATGAGAGAAGCTGCTCAAACTGCTAGCGGTCATAGATGGCTTAACACAGCATCCACCATTTTGACAACTTCATCGTTTGACGTCTTCATCGTTCACCTCTGTGCTTAGACTGCCGAAGCCTACTCGCAAGTTCTTTTTTTTTTTTTTCTACGCCGCCTTGCTCACGCTGCCACTGCTCTAGGTTGTGCTCGCTGATAACCACATTAATATTTTGTTCGTGCATCATTAGGCGAGTCTTGTAAGCAGCATGAGCCCTCCAAGGAAAAGAAAAGTGTTCCAAAAAAGAGCCTAAGGAAGTGCCGGTGAAACCAACAGCCACCAAAGTGATGGATGCCATCGAAATTCTGAAGAGGCACGCAGGCCATAGCCGCCTGTTTATGCAGGCGGCAATGTTCAGGCGAACGTTTAAGGGCAAGCCTTGCTTGCGCTGTCAGCATACGAGCTTCACGTCAAGCCCGCCCTGGTCCAGAAACACAAAGCACTGCTTACACATTTCTTTGCTACAGCCTGAACATTGAGTGCTGGTGGCAATAAATTGCTCTCTTTGAACGAGGTCATCTTTGTTTCACCTGTGTTCATTTGGCAGCTGCAATGCAGAGAGATGGGTTTCTCTAAAGCTCATTGGGCATAAAACTAATCGCTTGATAGAATTTGGCCGCGAGACATTTAATGTAAGGCTTTAGTGGGAGCACATAAGCGCTGCTCTCAACAGTAAAGCAGTCCGCAAGTACTCTGCTCAACTCATGATCATGGCTTTATTTGGAGTGCAGTGGTTGCCCATACTGCAGAGCCTTTGTACATAAAATAGCACCTGGCCGCTGTCGGCCCGCCGCACCTAAGCCTACCACTGAACGGACGAAAAGAAGCGTGGATTCGAACCAGCTCGTCGCTGAGGTAAAGTTCACGGGGCACGGACGCAGGTTCAACTGACTAACAGTGGTGTTTAGTAGTGACTGAATTAAAAAAAAGAAAAAGTGGAAACCTAGTGAGGTCTGCTATCATATTTAATGAGGCATTGCGGAAAAAGCAGCGGTTTTCCACCGACACATGAACTATTGTCGGCCATCCGAATTCCACTGCCTAAGTGTTTAAAACTAGTTCACACAACTTTCGCAATTGGTTTTAGTACAAATTTCGCTTTAAGGGGAGAGGTAACTACAAAGCATTTGTTTCTGGCCGATGGGCAAGGTTGTGAAACCTCAATAACAGGTTCAATGAACTGTGAAATCGAAACAGTCCAAATGATCAGAGCAACAAGAATCAGAACAGTGAAGAAGCCAGAAAAAGGGAGTGTAGCATACACATCAACGAGGCAGACCCCAGCTCTGCAAAAAAAACAAAACAAAACAACAACAACAAAAAAAACCACTAAAGAACAAAATTTAAGGCACCCCAAAAGACTTTAGCGTAAAAAGTGCAGTCGTCTTTTGAGCATCACAAACAAAAACGGCTCTGGTGCTAGCTTCCACCTGTGCCCGTCAAAGCAGCCTGCATCAGACCAGAGTACGCATGCTGCCCTCCCGAGTTGTGCACCTTGCCGTCTCTGCAGAAGCCCAAATGGCTGCTGCCGGCACTGCTGTTCCATTTCTCAGAGTGCACACCCACATATTGTCCGGCTGTGGCTGGCAGTTAGCCAAAGTTTGTCTCATTCAACGGTTCTCTTTTTTTTTTTTTTTGCTAACATTTTGATTATGGTTTAAATCCCTATTTTCCTTAACAAATGCATAAAAAGAGAGGCATGCAACCAATAATTGATTGACTGTACAGTTTAACGTGCCAATGCAATGCAGGCGATGAGGCGTGCCGTAGTGGAGAGCTCCGGAATGATTTTGACCACCTGGGGATCTTTAACGTGCACTGAAATCTTGTACACACAGGTGTTTTTGCTTTTCGCCTCCATCAGAAAAGCGGCCGCCGCGGCTGGGAATCAAAACCGCTCAGTAGCGCAACGCCTTAGCCACTGAGCCACCGCGGCGGGTGCATGCAACCAGTACAAGGAGTGGCAAGTATTTCAGAAGAAACCTGCGTCCTTTAGGAACACATACTACACTAACAGCAAGTTGAGCCGTGTAAGCGTGATTTGCACAGCTCCAAAGCATCTGTGAGGTGGTCTCCATTAATTAGGGACGCAGGTCTTGAAATCGCGAAAAATGACCCAAAAGGTCAGCTTTCGCAAATCCTAATTTCAAAGTCCCTAAAATCTGAAGTTTCATCTGGCGAAATTTCACCATCGAATTCCACTTCTACCTAGGTATTCAAAATATAACAACCAGTAAGTGTCGGAGCGTCCAACTCTAAGTTATAACGCGGAAATTTGACCCAACTCCAAGTTGTGATTGCGCCACCCGAAAACAAGGACTCGTTGGAAAGCTGCTTCTCCCCACTTCTCCCCCAGCCTCCATGTCGCCTTTTTCGTGGAGTCTGCTTTCGATGCTCGCTCTGCCGTTCTCCCCTGCGCCTGAGCTTTTCCGCTCTTTGCATTTCTAGTGTTTCTCGACACCCTTACGTATTTCCCACTGTTCTTGTATACGATTCTATTTTCTACGCACTTCAGTCTTACAATACCCTGCGTTGAACCTTTGTATGGGACGGCTACTCGAAAGTGCGTGGAACAAGGGAGCTGCATCATCAAAACGCCAAACGTGCTGACGCGGGATATCGCTTCGGCTCCGGTTGCTTTGGGTGGGCCAAGCTCTCCGATGCCATCGGCATCTGCTGTGCCAACGCGAGGGCGTTTCCTGCTGCATGCGGCTGGACCTAGTTCCCGTACTGACACTGACGCTGGTGGAGCCTGCTACTGCACGGAAGTTTGCTCCGCTCACCGTCAGCCTTGCAAGCGGCAACAGCAATCGTGGACATGGACACGGAAGTTCTCCGAAAGCATTTTCCCATCTGCAACATGCAGCAAGTGTGGGACAGCGTTTTTGACACTTCTGAAGTGCAACAAGAAGCAGTGCAGCCTTGCAGTGAAGCTTCTTGTGTTGATTGATTGGTTTAAGGGTTTAACGCACCGACACAACTTAGGCAATGAGGTGCGCCGTAGTGGAGGGCTCAGGATTAAAGGGACACTGAAGTGAATTTGTCAAGCTCCCGTTTTTGCTTGCACTGCGTAGACTGGCTCAAATTAGCACACTTTTCATCGTTTATCCGGTTGACAAATCGGTAATTATTTTACAAAGCGCGAAAGAAGAAAAACTACCATGCGCGGTTTGCGGCGGCCGCACCAACTAAGGCTGTGACGTTGAGAGGAGGGGCGCCGTGATTGGACGATGCCCAAGGTTAGCAATCACACAAGTTTCGGTTTCGGTTTCGGTTCTGTAAAACATAACCAATGGCTTTGTTGGATGGGCATTCTCAATATCTCAGTAATCATCGTACCGCGCTTCTGCCATGTTGTCGGCTGTAAAATGCGCAAGATAAGCCTCCCAGGACGGCTTGTAGTCGTAGCATTCACTAGCCGAGACCTACGCAGTGCATGAACGCCCTCCGCGTACCCGCAGACGCCCAAATGTCATGCGCTTTTCCCCCATATTTGGAGCTTGCCTCCCTCATGCCTGTATCGTAAAAAGCGTGTTCGCACCAGGACAAGGGTCTGTTCATTCTGGCCTGTGCCCACTGCCTGCAAGCCGTCGGTGCTTATGGCAACAGCACGCCAACGAGAACTCGCTAGCGCGCCAGTGCCAGCCTGCGCGCGTTTTGTGAGCTAGCTCGTGTAGCCATGAACGTTGCGGCCCCAAAAAAGGTGAACTCAATATAGAAAACATCGGCGGAAAACAAAAAAGTTAACTTACAAAAAAAAAAAGCACGTACCCGCGGGGATTCGAACTCGTGACTCGCAAAACATTTGGGGTGAATTCCGAGCGCCCCAGACTGCTAGGCCACGGAGAGGGACGGCAATGCCTTGCTAATATAGGGTATATATTGTACAACCGGTTTACACTTTTATTTAGTTTTGGCATTTCAAGTCGCTTAGGTGACTATTTGTTGTACTGCGATCGTGCAGTAAGCGTCGCCCGAGTTTCCACAGTAGCTCACGTCTAGCAATTGCATTTCGTAGATGGAAAAGCGTTCGCAGATGCGTAGTCGTGCTGCTGACCGCTGTGCTTGTTCGCCCAGCGCAAAAAAGTGCTTCCCGCGCCCTAGTTTTACGCTGTACGGTAAAAATATCAGTTGATTTTATTTGCTTAGTACCTATATTGACTTCGCTGACTCTTCTCCCGCCTTCAAGAGGCCTTATATTTTCCTACTGGCGTACCAGTGAGCGAAGCGTCGCATGTGCAGCGCTTGTGTGAAGCGACCTTGACTTGGAGCTAGATACAGTGTACAAACAAACCAAGTAAAGAAAGGCACATTCTTCCATTCACAAACGTGTCCTGGCTTCGTTTCAACTAAGGGAACGAATTGCGACCAAGCAATTTTTTTTAACCTCCTTGATTGCGACGACCCGCCGGCGGCCGGCGGACGAAACGCTGGGCCGACTGACTCTGTCGGCCGGGGAGCCGTGCAGTAGCGCAGCCGTGGCGCAGCCAATTGCCAGCTCATCCCCTCCTGACGTCACACGAAAACGCCACAGAAAATGGGCGAGCGTAAAGAGAGGAGGACAGCGTTTTCGAATTAGTTTTTCTACTAAATAAAATCGCGTAAACGCGCCTAGAGTGGTCGAAACATGGCCTGGGGACTCCGGACTACAATTTGCGCTAGTAATCCCGCAATGTTTACATATCACTTCAGTGTCCCTTTAATCAAACCCGCGTCCTCGGGCTTAGAAGCACACCTTAGCCATGAACCACCACAGTGGTTAAGGGGAGACGCGGCTTTCAACTACAGAAAAATGACTAAAACATCGTTTTTTTTTTGGAAGCCACATAATCGGCTTCTGTGTTTCCTATTCTGTGCGTCTGCAAAGTTTTTCCGCTGAAAAGCATCGCAAAGTGGCATAAAAAAATAGTTTTGCCAGGCACGGTGACAAACCATCGCCGCAAAAGGGCGAAAAAACTGCAATTTTCGGAGCGCTGTATCTCCACCACAGTGCCACCGGGCGCGGCCATTTTGATATCGTTAGATCGGCCGAGCGTTCGTCTTTCCGGTTCCACTCATCTCTTATCTTTGTTCATTCACAAACCCACAAATGGCAGAAAAGAAACGAGACACAAACGAAGCTAGAAATAGATGCTGAAGCGCTATTTGTCCTCCGGTCGGGGTGCGCTAAGACGACCCTCCTGATTGGGTGTCGCTGCGCAATGCAAGATGGCAGCCGCCTGAACTGCATAGCGTGCGCGGTTTGAGTTCATTTTCGCTGCTTCGCTCGGCCAACAAGTTTCTGTTCAGTCTGTGTTATTCCACACGGACGTTATCACGATGGGAATGCCTGAGATAACGAGCCAGGTTACGGGAAGTTGTGTGGCTCGAAAGGCGGAGGTCATCGAACGCTTCGTGGTGTGCGTGACCCTACCGTTGCCAGACCCCGAAGGGTGATGCAGCGCGCACGCTTGCGATAGCGGCTCGTTAAGTGAACTTTCAGTCGGATTTGCGATGTGTACACGCTTAGTTATTGCTGTGTTTTGACTGTGGGCGAGCCTTGGGAAAGAAACGGTCGACGCGTCAAACGCTGCGGCGCGCACGGCATAGCCGACGTGCATTGGAGCATCACATGACTGCGCAACCGGTTACGATTGACCGCCAGTAGTAGTAATTAATGCCTGCGACGTTAGATTTAATCTTAAAAGCGACCTGACCTGCCATATCAGGGATAATCAAAGTGCGGTACGTCGCTGTAAGCGTGCGCTGCGCTGCGCGCCAGCCACATCGCCTTTCTTGCACAACATTTCTTGTGCACTTCTAATAATCATGCAAACAGGTTTGAGTTAGGAATATAGGAATAAAAATAGGTTCTCTGCGTTAAAAATTTACCTTACTGTCGCAGCATTTAACAGTAATTTTTTTAGGGAAAATTATTGATGGCTTAGAGCATACTGACTGTGCTGCAAAAAATATTGGATGCCTTGAACGTCAAAAGTAGTAAAAAAAAAACCCTTCCATCAAAGTTGGAGTTATGCACAATATTGTATCAAGCTTCAAAGTAGCTCATTTGCATCCTTGTGGTTGCAAACTTTTGGCAATGAACACCTGCACGTATGAGTACTAAGTTGCTGCGCCAAGCAAAGTAATAAAACATAAAAGAAGCCAGAAATTTTGAAACTTAAGTAAAAAAAAAGCTTCACTTGTTGCCATGGGGACAACACTGCAAAAGGAGGTTGTCCAGTGCGATACAGCCAACCAGCTAACCTACTTTGCATTGAAAGCCCATTGAAAGCCACCTCCCCCTCCGTTTGGTCTGCAAACTGGGGTATGTACTTTTCATGGAGGAGCTGAAAATGATGTTTTTTGGAAAGAGAAAGGCTGTAAAAGGCACTCCAATTTCAAGGCATGGCTTTCCAGAAGCCCCATGTTCAAAAGGACATGAAAGGCTACAACCGTGACGACTTTCCATAAGTGAAACCTATGTTGCAACTTCGGAAGCTATTTCCTCAAAACCCGTTTTTTTTTTTTCCACCTTCGTCGCTTGTTCCTGGGATTTCTTCACGACCGCTGGGTCTATTTTGATTGTTTTTTGCATTACATTCCTTCAGATCGTGACACTCTTGTTTTTACAGGTTTATTTTTTGTGATTTTTTTATTCAAGTAGTCGTTCACAGTCGGCATGCCTGTTGTACATTAACCTCTAAAAAATGAAAACTAAAATACCTTGTGCTGTGAACAAAAAATTCTAAGACTGTCACAACCTCGTTCATTCATTTGGGAATGCAAAGCACTTCGAACAAGTTTTCTATCGTGTTTTATAAGCCGCTCAAGCTCGGTACAAGCAGAATAGAAAATTTAATCAATAAAAAAGTTTTACTTTGAAATTTTTATAGTTTTATCACAGAAGCATTTTCGGTTGCTGTGCCAATTTTCACCGACATCCACAAAGAAATAAAAAAGTTGACCTTGAACGCCCCCCCCCCCCCCCCCCCCCCAAGTCCACGCTTTCAACACCCGGCGGTATGACGAGCCAGCTACAACCATCAAAAAGCCACCTAAGGACAGGCTGTGGAGGCATTACAATGAGCGACTGATACTGCAAGACCAGCAAATGAGACTGACCGGGCGCATCAGGCGCACACAATTAGCTTGGCCCACACAATTGCAGAGTGGTGAACTGGGTTGCCACCGCATGAGACGAAATCCCGGCCGAGCCAATTGTGTGGGCCTTCCATCAGTGCAGCATCTCGAATGAGCTGTCCAGAAGTGAGGACAAGGAGGACGGCAATGTCGGCGACGAGCGAGCATTCAACATGCTATGACAACAAGCGCATCAAGCATAACAAAGTGCACGTGCCAGTCCCAGTCCAATGGCTTTTTTCATTTGGCTCACACGCGAGGTGAAATTTTTATATTTTCTGACCTTCCGAATTATAGGGGTCGGCCCAGAATCAAGGCTGGCCTAGATTTCAGTAAATATGGCATGTATATAAAGATCCGCGGAGCTTTAGCCTGTGCAGAGAACCTTTAGGAAGCATGGCACACTTTTAAAAATTGAATTTATAAATAAAAAAATTTCATAAAGCCCCCTAGGAAACTGCATATTGAAGAATTTTCATTATGCCATAACTTTATTTCTAGACAAGATATCTGAAACCTGTTTGCAAATTAGTGATCACCTGATAATACACTTGGACACAAATTTTCATCAAAATGGGTCGTAAACAAAAATCCCCTTTGAATAATCATCAGGACTGCGTGTAGTGTGCATGTCAAAAATCTCCCCTGTGTTTGTGCACCGCAACCTTGCTTCATCTCACTGCCTCGATTCCCGTGCCTCCCACCACCACCCTCACCTTGGCGAGCAGCGCGTAGAGGGCGTGGCTGCGGTGGTCGAGCACCCGGAAGGCCGCCCGGCGCACGGCCAGGGCCAGGCAGCCGGCTCCCCGCAGCAGCTCGTAGCCGTCGGGCAGCTGCGCGCCCAGGGTGCCCCACGGCTGGGGGCCCGACTCCGGCCCCTGCAGGGCCAGCAGGTCCACGCCGGCCGAGAGCTCCCGCAGGGCCCGCTCGACGCCACACTCGGCCAGGTCCAGCCAGGCCACCGAGAAGGCCGGCCCCCCCCGCTGGAGCCCCACCTCCCCGTTCTCCCGGGGGGGAGCCGCCAGACGCGCCCCCCCGCCACGGACGGGCTCCGTGTTCCCCGGCAGTGGCGATGACAGCAGGCTGGCCGTGCTGGGGCTCGGCTGTGCAGGGCCCAGCCTTTCGGCAACCGGCGGCGGCTGCTGCTGCTCCGGGATGCCTGGCCTCGTGGGGCTCGGCCCTTCGAAACTGCAAAGGCTTGGTCTCGCACTGCTTGGCTTTTCGGCGGCGCCCTGCTTTTCAGGACTCAGCTTTTCTGGGCTGGGCTTTTCACAAGCTGGCTTGTCAAAACTTGGCCGGTCAGCCTTTGGTCTATCTGTGAAGGATCTGTCCAGGGCTTGTCTGTCAGCAGCCGGTTTGTCGAAAACTGTTTTGTCAGCCACTGCCTTGTCTGAACTTGGCTTCTCAGCAGCTTGCTTGTCACTGCTGGGCTTGTCAACTGCTGGCTTTTCAGAGACGGGCTTCATAGGACTTAGTTTGTCAGCTGCTGGCTTCTCAGACATTGGCTTCACAGGACTTGTCTTGACAGGGCTTGGCTTGTCAGCAAATGGCCTGTCTACAGTTGGCCTGTCTGCAGGTAATTTGTCCACAGGTGGCTTGTCCGCACTCGGCTTCTCCGCGCTCGGCTTCTCCGCGCTCGGCTTCTCCGCGCTCGGCTTGTCCGCACTCGGCTTGTCCGCGCTCGGCTTGTCCGCGCTCGGCTTGTCCGCACTCGGCTTGTCCGCACTCGGCTTGTCCGCACTCGGCTTGTCTGCACTTGGCTTGTCTGCACTTGGCTTGTCCACACTCAGCTTGTCTGCACTCGGCTTGTCTGTAGTTGGCTTGGCCGCACTTGGCTTGTCCGCATTCAGCTTTTCAGGGCTAAGCTTGTCAGTACGAGGCTCTTGAGAAATGCACTTTGCAGGGCTTGGCTTGGCCACAGACTTGTCAGGGGTCAGCTTCTCAGCACTTGGCTTTTCAGGGCTTGGCTTGTCGGCTGCAGGCTTCTCAGAAGAAACTGGTTTTTCGGGACTTGGTCTTTCCGAGCTAGGTTTTTCTGGGGCTGGTTTTTGTGGACTCTGTTTCTGTGGACTTGGCTTTTCATCAGCTTTCTTGTCCCCACTCGGTTTCTCGGGACTGCTAAGTGCAGCCTCTGCAAGAACAGAAGCACCACGAAAATAAAGGCATCCAGCATTTACACCAGAAGTCGTGGACAACCAAGCTGTAAGGGGTCATCAGTGCAATGACAGGCCACAAATGACTGCAAGGTAGGGGACTGCTTAAGGGGGGACGCGGAGATCAGAAGGCGAAAAGTGACCAAAAAATCTTTTTTTTTTCCTGCAAGTCACATTTTCGGTTTGCCCGTTTTATATTCCATGCGTTTGCAAAGTTTCCCCGTCGAAAACGATCGCAAAGTACCAAAGAAAAATATTTATGTCCGCCGAGAAGGCAGAAGGCAAAACATTTCCCGATGGCAAAGTGCCAAAGAACAATATTTATGTCCACTGAGGTGACAAAATATTTCCGCAAAATGACTAAAACAGGCCTTTTTGTGCAGCGCTGTATTTCCGCCATATTGGTCGCATTAGATCGGCAGTCTTCAACTTCCGCTTTCCTCTCGCTGCTTTCATTGTCGCTCACTCACAAACGCACAAATGGCAGAAAAAGAGACAGTGAAACGAAGCAACCGATAAGATTCAAACACGCGATTGGCTATGCGGCCGCGTTCTCTGGAACGGCTCTCCTGATTGGGTGTTGCCATGACAACAAGATGGCCGCCGGGCGGTTCGGCTGATGCGCAGTTCGCACACGATCCGTTTCGATAATATTTTTATCGGTTTCGCGCTCGGCTCAATTCCTGTTGAGTGGTTTCATGCGTGGTAGTTCCATTCAGTAACGTTACTGTTATCACGACGGCAATGCTTGAGATCGGGCGCCAGATTACGGGAAGTGCGCCGCTAGAAAGACGCATCGAAAACATGCCTGCAGTTTCGCCATGGGTTGTCGTCCTTGAGTGGGAAACGCAGTCCAGAATATATGTTCGTGAAGTGAACTTTTGGACTCATTGCGATATTATAAAACGCTGTATCACAGCGTTACTGCTGTTTCACAGCAAGCTTGCAAGCTTCGGGAGTGGAACTGTCTGTTGTGGCACGCGCAGCGCAAGGTGCAGCACCGAGTTCGCGCTACGCCCGATGGTCGAACTGGTCAGTATTGCAGGCGAGTAATAATTGATGTATGCAAAGTGAAATTTAATTCTAAATGAGAGGTGGCTATACATAGCAATGCGACTTAAATTATGATCTTGGTGAACGTGTGCGTCATGAACTTTGAGTGAAGGGCTGACGGGGTGCAATGACCCGTCACCTCACATTGAGCAACTTATGCCGTGGCTCTGCACTCGTTCGTACAATGATGTCTGAGACTACAAAATATTACTTCCAGTGTTAGAATAATTAAAAAAATACATGTCAAGGTTGCAGCGTTTTGCAATTTGATAATCTTGATGCCACATTACACTGCTTATTTGGGCAATGCAGTTAGAATGACTGTTTCGCCTGAACTAGAAGAGCGCGGTATGCTAATAATAATTAATGTTGCAATTGGGTACAAAAAACTCCCTCGCACTTCCCCGAGGGGGAGAGTGTGTAAGTGCGAATGCACGGTTGTTGATTGCGCGATTACGGTGGACATCGTGATCTTAATGAGTAGTCGAGAGATTACACACACGCACACAACTACAAAGAAAGATATTTCACTCGTTATTGCTGGTACCGTTGCCCGGTCCGCCATCATCGTTATCGAGATGCAGGACCAGCGACCGCTCTCGACGACGACGTGCGCTCGACTAATACCCTCCCACGCCACGCGGCTGCTACACGAGCGCCCTCACGCGTCGGAATGCGGAGCGCCCGCTACGCGAGCGAGAGCTCTCCCGCCCGAAGTGGAGAGGAGGCGCCCAACACCCGCAGTCACTGAGCGGAGAGAGGAGGAGGAGAGTAGCGCGCGCCCATCTCCCCCCGTTGCTAGGGAAGACGAGGAGCGCGCGCACCCACAGCTGTTGCTATGCGGACGACGGCGGCGGACGATTCGGCTCGCTTAAGAAGTGCATTCGCACTTAAAAGCATACATTCTGCTTTCCAACAGCTCGTTTTATGCTTGCGATGCGCTCAAAATCTTTTGACGCTGAACAGCCCCATGAACTAAGCTGTGGCTTCAGCAAGGTTATGACACCCAGAAATCAGCTGAGTCTATAGGCATGTTAATATTGTAATAATAACACGTAACAATATTGAAGAAAACCATGCCTTTATCTGCATTTTGGAGACAGCTATTCTTAGGCATACCGTATTCACTCGCATAATGAACCCACTCGCGTAATGAACCCTCCCCCCCCCTTTTCTTCGAGAATTTACTTTTTTGTCCCTGAATAAAAAACGCAGCGGGGATATGCGTTTATCTCGGCATGGTTGCTGATGCTGTAGATGATCGCAGTAACTTGATATCATGCCACAGTACACGCAGAAATGCTAAAAACGCATTTCAACAAAAAGAGATCTCAACAGCAGCTGGAAACAAGAGCGGGAATGGTGTGGCTCACAATTTAAAAATTGCGCGCTTGAGGTGCGCCACCTGCTGAACACAAAACAAACCTTGCGCCATAAAAACGTTGCGGCGTGCAAACAAACCACAAAACGCACTTTACACTCCTTCTCTGCTCTTTGCTGTCAAACATTGCCGTGCGCGCCACAGTGTTTGCCGCGTTGACCGTTTCTTTCCCAAGGCTCGCCCACAGACAAAACACAGCAATAACTAAGCGTGTACACATCGCAAATCCGACTAAAAGTTCACTTCACGCGCCGCTATCGCAAGCGCGCGCACACCACGAAGCGTTCGATGACCTCCGCCTTTCGAGCCACACAACTTCCCGTGACCTGGCTCGTTATCTCAGCCATTCGCATCGTGATAACATCCATGTTGAATACCGCAGACTGAACAGAAACTTGGCCGAGTGAAGCAGCGAAAATGAGCTCAAACCGCCCACGTTACGCAGCTCAGGCGGCCGCCATCTTGCATTGCGCCGTGACACCCAATCAGAAGGGTCGTTTTAGCGTGCCCCGACTGGAGGACCAATAGCGCTTCAGCGTCTATTTCTAGCTTCGTTTATGCATTTCTTTTCTGCTGTTTGTGAATGAACGAAGATAAAAGAGACGACTGGAACCAGAGAAACGATCGCTCGGCCGATCAAATGATATCAAAATGGCCGCGCCCGGTGGCACCCTTGCGGAGACACAGCGTTCCAAAAATAGCCGTTTTTTCGCACTTTTGCGCCGATATTTTGTCACCACCCCTGGCAAAAGTATTTTTTTATGCCACTTCGCGATGCTTTTCAGCGGAAGAACTTTACTGACGCACAGAATAGGAAACATAGAAGCCGAATATGTGACTTTCAAAAAAACGTTGTTTTGGTCAATTTTCCGAAGTTGAAAGCCGCGTCCCCCCTTAAGGGGACGTGCTCCTCCAAACAACTTTTTTTTTAATAATGAAGTTAGGAGGCTGAAATTTTCACAGCTTGTAGAGATTGAGCTCCTCTGGTCATATATGTAATCAGATTTTGAACAGCTGCTCCGGATAAAATGTTACGCAGCATGACTTTCAGAAAAATGGCTTTTTTGTGCACACTTTTTTTATAGTAAAAATTTTTCCTGAAACTTTTAAAATAGCCTAGGTGGTTCTTTATGAACTGCAGAGTGCACAAATCTACCTGAAAAAGCCTCATCATTATTTTCCTCACCACGAAAAAAAAATGACTGGTAGTGTGCCTTTTTTTGTTCTGTATATTTTTGTTTTATGACCGTCAGAAATATCTAAGGACACAAATTGCATAATGAACAAGATTTGTGCACTCTACGTGTTATAATGAACATCTGTGCAAAATTTCATCCTGATACGACAACTTTAAGTGGGAAAATAAGTGTGCACAAACTCAGAAAACGGACAAAAACAACAAGCTGAGAAAAACGCAATTGAAAGTTTATTTCTTTGCAGATTCAGAAATTCTTGCTCAAACAACATGAAACTTGGTGGGGATACAGTCTGAAATGTCCACATTGAGGTACTAAAACTAGAATGCTCCTGCTGCATAAGTTGCACCCTCACGGTTTTTGCTGGGGTAGTCCTTGGTATGGGACCGTTTCACCAGGCTGCGGCATTGGGGCTAGCCTTAGCAGTCAGCTTGGCACACATCTGCCTGATCCTCCACTGGTCACTTGCATTGCTTAGTCTGACCAGTTCTTCTGAAGGGAAGATTCCCAGTTCTTGGAGAACTTGCTCAAAGCTAGTGTGGCCCCTGTTGAACCACAACCCTGCGAGGGCAGTGGCAGTCTCCACTACAGTGAACTGTAGGTTGTACGATAGCATCCTGTGCCAGATGCGCAGTGCTGCTTCCGTCTCCATGACATGGGATGAGCAGTCGACATTTTTTTCACACACAAGAGGCATGAAAGGCTTGCCACACTTCCTCCTCTTGCTCATCAAGCTTTTGGTGTCGGCTACAAGTACAAGTAGTTTGACAGCACCCCAAAATCCAGGCAGAGACCAGTGTCAAGAGAAATGGCAGTGCCAACACTGTTGTGGCTCGTGTCTTTGCTTCTGCCAAGTACCATCAAAAATCACACTGAGGTCAGTCTGACCAGCTTGCAACGCAGTTACTTGCCTTGCTTCAGCAAGGTTGTCAGAGACGCCTTTTGCGGCCGCAACATGAACTTTCTCGGCAGTGTTGTAGAACGTCTTTTGATGCTGTGGTTTTGGTAGACCAAGAATGGCACAAAACCTGCACAGCTGATCGTGTCCGATGCCAACCGCGCGTGCAGCGAGTACTGCTTTCACATTGACGGCGAAACTATCACGGGGACTTCCCCTGCAGAGTTCCGGTTTGCGGCCTCCGCGACCGACGGCGGCAGCGCGCTGCGACGAGTAAACAGAAGAAATCACTCCCGCAGCCACTCCCGCAGGGCACTTCTTGTTTGTGCACTTCAGTTCCAGTACCGATGCGAGGCCCTTCCGCTTGTTCGCAACCTCAACTACGACGAGTTCGCACTTCCCGCACGTCGCGCACACGGTGCCACTCAAGGTCAGTCAGAGCGCCGACTTCACAGATAACTGCACCGCTCCCGTGGCTGGCTGTCTCCTCACCTTGGAAGGCTGCCGACTTCTTCTCCGATGCGCTTATAAAGCCGATATCTTCGCTGATAAAATCAGCCCCGCCTGGTAGAGCCGCGCTTGCAACGCTTGAAGGCCCGGCGCCGTTAGGCCTCACGGTGCCGGTCGTGCCGGCATTGGCCGTGGTCGTCACAATGCTGCGCCGCTTGCGCTTTCCTTTGTACCGGCATGAAGTACGCTGCTTCCGGCGTCAAAAGTCACGCTTCTCCTCACCGTTCACGATTAAAAACACACGATAAGGAAATAGAAAAGATAGCGCGAAGTAGCGAACGGAACGATGCGGGCGATGGCGGCGATGGCGGCTCACAAGCGGCAAGAGCCAATGGCGATCCCGCTTTCGCGTCACGTGATTTAAATGCCCAGTGGGAGCTCGCAAAACAAGCGGGAAGAAACATTTTTTTTTTTTTTTTTTTTACGCGGAGATACGAAGCTGGCGAGCGGCTCAATCGAGAGGAGGAGGCTTGATCTATCTCTCTCAAGTGACCGAAATGGCGGCGAGCCACGCTGCCGTGCGGAATAAATTCTCAAACCTGGCCGAAATTTGGCTTGATTGCGCGATTTCTTGGGTCACCGCGAGTCATTCAGACACATTTTTCACTAAGTTCTCGTTCGTATTTCGTTTTCATTTTTTTGCCCATGAAAGAAGGATAGCCAAAGATGCTAATGCAAGGGAAAACAAAAAATCGGTATATTTCGAAAAAATCGCGTTTTTTCGACCCGCGTGTCCCCTTAAAGGGGACACAAGTCTTCAAAACCAAAAAATCGCGAAATTGATCTTAAAATCAGGATTTTAGGATTCTGCAACACTTCCTTCCTTAATGTGGAACGTTCTGCCTCGTGAATCAGTATTAAACATGATATGTAAAGCACACGTGGGAGCTTAATTACCGCTGAAGTCAATGCAAAAATGCCTCTTTTTTTCATATTACATGGCGGTCTATCCACGTCCCAATCGCCGCAACCTCAGTATCGTTTGAAAGAGACGCCTTTTATTTTCTTACCACAGTTGCCTCCTTAGTCACTGGCCAAATGGCAAGGTGGCACCGCAGAAAAACTGAAACTGGCAATGATATTCGCTAAATCAAGGCCCATGACTGAACCCATCTCCTGATTGGCGGAACCCGGTTGGTGTTGTCTGCTCCGGTGGTGCGAGTGTGTTCGAGGTGGCTCCCTCTGTTTATCATGCTCACACAAGGAAGGAGCAATGCGCGTGAAAGTTCTCCAACTGGCACAAGTTGGGAAAAAAGTGGCAGGTTCACATCTGCCCAATACGTTCTGCACCTGTGGAAAGCCTGGTACCAGGCTATGCCAAAGCTGCCGGGTACGAAGCAGGCCCAACAGGTCACTTCAGAAAGCAGCCGTGTTCAACGAGACACTGTCAAGTTGCACCCTCAGGGTTTTTCCAAGAGCATTTGAACATTAGTGGTAAGCAATGCCTTCAACTACGGCAACTAAACAGAAATCGGATTTCTTCACTGGCACCCCCGATGCGGACCACCTTCCAAGCCACTTCATTACTGCAAGTTCTGACATGACAGACGGGTTGCTGTTGGCCCTGAAAAGCAAAGTGTGCGGTGGTGGCGTGGCATTCTGCACAGGCGAGCGGGCATACTCGACCTTGCCAGAATTCAATATACACCAACGACAAAACTGCTTTACTCTAGGCATTTTTGAAGTTCCCTGTCCAAAACAATCGCAATGTACCAAAAGAAAAAAAAAAACACAGAAACAAAAACCATTGGGCTTCGCCATTTTGGATCAGCTGAGCCGTCAGTCACTTCCTTTATCGTCACTCACTCAAAAACGCACAAATGGTAGAAAAAGAAAGACTGTGAAACACGGCAACCGACAGAATCTAATGCGCGATTGGCTATCCGGCCGCATTCGCTGAAACGGCTCTCCTGACTGGGCGTCGCCACAGTAACAAAACATGGCTGCAGGCAGGTCCCCTGCTGCCTGCCTAGGGCACTCCGAGCGCTTCGCCAATGTTATCCTCGGTTTCACGGTTGGCTTGGCTCCCGTTTGGTCGTTTTAGCTGCTGCAGTAGTGAACAGTGACCTTACCACGGTGGTAATGCAGGAATACGAGAAGCTGCGTGACTCGGAAGACCTACCGCGAAGTTGTGGGCACGTTTTCAATAGCCCCACGAGGTCGTCAATCGTGAAGGGAACGCACCTTTCTTGTCCTCCTCCTCCATCGCTGCCCCCAGCTCCATGGGCTGCTCCTCCGGAGGGTCTCCTGCAAGACAGCACACAGGGTCACATGGCTGCCCTGCTGCTGCGCAGACACTGGCCCTTGGGAAGCTTTGAGGGGGGACGCGGCTTTCAACCTCGGAAAAATGACCAAAACATCATTGTTTTGAAAGCCACATATATTCGGCTTCCATGTTTCCTATTCTGTGCATCTGCAAAGTTTTCCCCCTGAAAAGCGTCGCAAAGTGGCATAAAAAAATACTTTTTCAAGGCGCGGTGACAAAATATCAGCGCAAAAGGGCCAAAAAACGGCAATTTTCGGAGCGCTGTATCTCCGCAACGGTGCCACCAGGCGCGGCCGTTTTGATATTGTTAGATCGGCCGAGCGATCCATCCTTTTGGTTCCGCTCGTCCCTTTTATCTTCGTTCATTCACAAACGGCAGAAAAGAAATGCACTAACGAAGCTAGAAATAGATGCTGAAGCGCTATTGGCCCTCCGGTCGGGGCGCGCTAAAACGGCCCTCCTGATTGGGTGTCGCGGAGGCAACGCAAGATGGCGGCCGCCTGAACTGCAAAGTGCGCGTTTTGAGTTCACTTTCGCTGCTTCGCTCGGCGAAGTTTCTGCTCAGTCTGTGGTGTTCAACATGGACGTTATCGCGATGGGAACGCCTGAGATCACGAGCCAGATTACGGGAAGTTGTGTGGCTCGAAAGGCAGCGGCCATCGAACATTTCGTGGTGTGCGCTACTCTACCGTCGCCAGACCCCAAAGATTGCCACGCGATGTGCGAGCTTGCGATAGCGGTTCGCGAAGTGAACTTTTAGTCGGAGTTGCGATGTTTACATGCTTAGTTATTGCTACGTTTGACAATAGCACTAGCCTTGGGAAAGAAACAGTCGATGCGTCAAATGCTGCAGCGCGCACGGCATAGACTGCGCAACCGGTTACATGGCTGCTCCCTTTTCCCCCCAGAGGTCCGTGGGGAAGCCAAACAAGGGACGTCCCTCCTCTCGGCCCAGTCCACGGCCTTGCCCTGGATGCGGGCTGCCTGGCAATGCACAACCGACCGCAGAGGATGCCAAGTGCCACGGTGGGTATAAGCCTCCCAAACTTTCATGGTGCCAACGCAGTGAAAATCTTGCCACTCACGTTTCTAGGGAAACCAGTTTGGCAGTTCACCCTTTTGTTACCACACCAAAATCGACCGGTTTTTAGGGGTCTAAGAAAACATTTCTTCTTGTGCCCAACATACTGGTCAGGCAGATACTTCAGCGAAACAAAATGCCGATAATTCATTGCCCATTAATGCAACACCAGTTTTTAAAATGCTCTCATAAACAATGGTTGCAAAAAATATTGAAATCTAAATTTTCGTTAGACATCTAAGAAAGCATTAAAAAGTATAACACACCATCAATAGTATAAAAAATTTAGACTATACATTTTGTACGTAAACATTCCACAAACATGTCCTAGAACAAGTTAAACTGCGCAGAACAATGTGTCGGATATGAAGAAAAAGATTGAGAGATGTGCGAAAGCTTCCTAACACCAAAGCTTTCACTAAAAGTGCGCCCAACCTTCACTGACAGTGCACCTAATTGATCACCAAACCTTCAAAGAACCAAACCGCAAACAAAGACTGAAACCATGTGACGATTTTTCACGCGCTAACTAAACAATCTAAATGTATACCAATGCGTGGTTTACAAGTTAAAGGTATAAGTTGTACTCCCCTTCATCGTCAATGTGTATATTGTCTCGTCTAGAACTGTTCCTTTTTTTGCGATTTTGAAGCAACTGTTTTGACCCAATAGCAGCCCGGCTTCACGCACGTGCCGTCTGTGCGGAGATCTTGTCACAGCTTTTTGTTCGGCCAACCAGTCTACGGAGCGATGCATTAGTTTGCTGACCATCCGCCCCACCAAGGCAGCTTTCGCTTGAGAAACGTTCGCACACGCAGTGCCCACGCCGTGAGGTGGGGTCCCAACCTCCATTCCAAAATGTGGCCATTCTGAATGGTTCCCCGGAAGGAATCTCGTGGTTGAGATTGGGCCCCGCTTGACGTAAAAACCCCTTGTCAATGACAGAATTTGCATCTATAGCCAGCACAAGATTCGGAGCCATAAGCAATAAGAAGAAATCCACTTCAAAGTTGAAAATAAAACTTGGCGGTGGATGCTTGCTGACGCTCACTGTGAGCTTACATTGCTTATCTGTCAAAAATTTCCCTCGCAGTTTATTGTCATCTTCTGACTCACTATTGCAGCCCTGCTTGCAGGAATGACGGGCAAATAAGCAAACAAAGCTGGCATTTCCCTCTTCCGTTTCCCTTTCAGTTGATCAAAATGCAGCCATTGCGTCACAAAGTAGGGGCAAGGTACTGGTGCGGTCTAGAGCACAAACAGTTGGCCACAGTAGCGACACCGACCACAAGTTGGATGGTCTTACAAGCCCCTTCTAAAGCGACCAGCTAGCGCCCTGCCCTCGCCTTGTCTGGCGATCACAGCCATCTCGTATGCCTTGCCCACAATAAACACGTCGTTGCCCGTGCTCCGCCTGGCTTAAACATGGCCACAAGGGTAGAGGGATGCATGCTTTGTAGATCAGCTAATCCCCCACTGTGAGCACCTTTCGCGGGTGAAGAAGTTTGAGCTGGGTGTGGGCACGCTTTACAGGTAGCAACATCCGCGCGTGGAGACTAGGAGATTGTAAGCGAAGGCTTAACCACCTGCACTGCATCTCGTTCATGTTGCTGCTTCTAATGAAGGGACTTCAGCCGCTTCCTGCCGGGGAAATTGCTCGAGAAGGGTGGGGGGGCTTGATCGTTCACAGCCGTAGGTTACTGACTTCACTAATTGCGTAGCAATGCTTGTCCAAAACGAAACTGAAAGCACGATGGCTGACTGAATAATAAGGAAAGCAGTCTGCCTCACAATGTATAAAAGCTGCATTCCATGGAAAGCTTTGATTTATATTTATTTCACATGCTCAACTACTTGGGAACTGTTTATCTCAGGAAAACTTTTGTAGATGCTTCACAAATGAGCTCTCACCATGCACAACTTTTGTGACTCACAAACTGCAGGGGTGAGACAGCTGAATCAGATTTGGGAGCAGTTTTTGGAGCAGCAAAATCTCAATTTTGGAGCAGAATAACCTGATTTGGAGCATACAAATGACATTTATTAAGGGGGCTCACGGGTCTTTGGAGCTAAACATACGGGTCTTTGTATGTTTAGCCGTCTCCCTCTTGGCATTAAATTTCACTTCAGATATATGATCATTATTAAAAGCGTGAAATAATAGCCCGTCCCGCTATCGGACACTGCTTCAACATTTTGCGGTGATGCAGCCTGCGCTGCTACTTCTGCAGCGTCGATCGATCATCCCATTCCCGCCACTCGCAAGCTCACTGTCAAAGGCAGCAATAACTCGGCGTTTTACAACACCGCAATAAGGCTGAAACACAACGAATTCGCGGGCGCCATGTTGTTTTTGATAAACTCCCGTCCTTGGAGTCCCGCAAATTTCCGCAACAGATCAAACGACTAAAACCCAGCCACCCGCATAACTAAAACCAAGGTAGAAATCGGCAAAGAGCACTCTGCCTGATCCACAAGCAACTGCTTCGCCCAGTGGTCACGTTTTCATATCTTCACCACACCAAGATGGCGACGCCCAGTAATGTCGTTCCAGAGATACGGTGCTCCAAAACTTTCCGTTCTTTCATCAACTTGCACAACTAGTTTGACGGTTCAGTACACATAAGTATTCTTTCTACAGGACTTTGCAATGGTTTTCGATGGGAAAACTTTAAAAACGCACAGAATATAACATGTGCAGCCCAACATAGTGACTTTTGAAAAAACGATCTCACTATCTCGGGGACACTTTTATGCAGGTTTTTTATTGAATAATCAATCAATTAAAACTGTGAAAACAGCATCACCTCGGGAATGCTGGAAAATTATGCTGTCAGTAAGCATTTTCCCCCACTGAAACTGACGGGAGCGTTAAAATTAGGAGTGTGCGAATATTCGAAACTTCGAATATTCGATTCGAATTTTTTGGTATTCGATTCGATTCGAACGAAACTTTTATTGTTTGAAATATTCGAACCACCCAAAACTAAAAAAAAAAATTCAGAGCGTGTCTCGGCAGCAAAGTCGCGAAGCATATACAGGGTTCGTACAGGCAACAAAGGCCAAAATTCAAGGGTTTTCAAGGACTTTCAAGGACCAGAAAACACATTTTCAAGGACCCAACATAACGGTTTATTTGTAAATACTTATACAGAAAGAACTTCTCAAGACTGCAAAACTTATTGCACAACACGCAGAACATATTGACTGTATCATATTTAGGAACTTATTGCACAACACTTCAGTAGGTGTTCATGATTCATGAAAGCTCTTTCATCTTCTCGGTTATTTCTTGGCTGAGGCTTAGGAGCTCTTCCTTCTTCGTTTTAGATGTTTTCCTGAGGCTGTTTGATTTGACAATGAGGGTAATATCCCCTGTCTCTTCCGCTTTCTCAGCAAAGGTATCTGCTGAAGAAATTAGATCAGCTACCGTTGACACAAGCTTCGCCCTCTTCTTCCTCAAGTTTTCAATCTCCTCCTCGACAATGCGCCTTTTGGACTGTCTTGCTCCTTCAAGCTGCTCCTTCTTCTGAGATTCAAGATACGCTTGATAGCGGTGCCTAGCTGCTGACACTGAAATCCTCAACTCTGGTAATGGGAACTTGCAGGATACCGCCTACCTTGTAGACGGCATCACATATGATCCTCTGCGCGATGTAGGAGGCATCCTTCAAGTTCTCGACAGAGACTTGACGGTTTACACTAAACCCCCTCTCTACGGTGGCCTGACCATGGCTAAGGGTAAGAAGGAGGTGCACCACTTTCCATAGCTCGGTGTAGGACGAATTGAACTTCAGAAGTTCTGCGAAAAATTCGTCCAGCCTGTCTGCGCTCTTATCGAACAGTCTCAGCTTATGCTTTTCTTCTTGCAGCATCCCAGCATACTCGGCAAGTACTGAGTCTCGTTGGTGACTATGCAACCTTCTTGCAACAATAAGGGCATCCAGAACTTTCTTCATACCTGCTAGGCACTGCTCTGGTTTGGTGCACATCTGCCGGGGGTCCAACGAGGATAAGCCTCTCACAAAGGTATACTTCAGAGGGCTCTTCTCAAGGATCTTCTTGGTCATGTTCACTAAGAATGTCTTGCACTGCATCTTAAATGCAAATGAATCTTTGGCGCTGACCTTTGAGTCCTTGAGGATTTGTTCGGCTGTGTGGCCGATATCCACCTTTTCAAGTGCACGGTGGTTGCTTGGGTCTTCAATGTTAATTTTCAACAGGCTTGTGACTGCTGTTGACGCAGACAGAACTGAAAACTTTACAAACTTTGTGAGAAGCACTTTGGCAACAGTCTCAAGGTCCTTTGCCAGAAGGAACACAAGAGGCTTGTCTGCTTGATATTCTGTCAGGAAAGGCGTTGCAATCTTTGCAACCCCAAGAGCAAAATGAAGCATTGCTGGAACCAGTGGGTCAGTGGAGAAGTTGCACAAGTTCTGGAACGAGGCACACTTTGGCAGATTCACTTCCTTTCTTCTTGCAGACTCAATGTATTTTTTCACATCAGACCACAAAAACAGGGCTCGCTCCATCACGGGGACATTTTCCACCCAGCGATGGGCAACATACTTTAGGGGAAATGTTGTCTGGCCAGTCACTGCTGTGAAGTCTTCACGTCTTGCTGGAGAGTCCTCGAACAGTGCACTCAGGCTTGACAGTAGTGTGTCCAAGCCCCAGTGGCTGGCAGTCAACCCTGCCCTGAAGGCATTGTGTACAATGTGCAGTCCACAAGTGCCCAAATCTACACACTGCACCTGATAGTTTTGTTGAAGATACTCCTGCAGACCTCTGAAAAACTTCAAGTTCACATTAGGTCCGTCCATGGAAATTTGCAGGACCTTCGACAGCGGCAACTGCTCCAGTGAGTTCAACAGCTTTTCTTGAATGTCATCTGCCGTTGCGTGGCCCATAAAAACGGATGTGAAGTACCTTGTCGTGACTCTTTGAGATGCGTCCCAGTATCGGATGTGAACATCCATTTGCTTTTGATGTAAAAAATCGTTAGCAGACTCATCAAACAGGACGACGTAACAGTCGGCTTTCTCTATCTCCTGTTGCAAAGACGAAGAAAAATAAGGCCCAAGACCATGGCACGCTACGTAAGCGCACTTTTTTTCCCCACAAGCGAAGGCCTTTGCGATCTCACTGTCCGGGAACATTTTTTTGAAGAGATCATTTGTGTGCGCTGATGAACTGTAAGAGTAGTGAGACGTCACCACCTTTAAAGTCCACAAAATCTCCGCATCTGTCACCAATTCGTGCACTTTGACTGCTGAGTTCAAATCCGATGGCTGTGTTGGGACAGCAGTGACGGGTCGGGCACTCGCGCATGGCACCACGTAACTCTGCAAGGAGGCACCACCTACTGTCTTCACGTTCGCATTGTGCTTCGCACTTTGCTGGTGGCTTTTTAGCGCGGATTCGCCCATTGACGAAATGTCAAACGTTCTTCCGCACAGTCGGCATTTGGCGCGATTTGCGCTCGCTGGGTCTGGCGAAACCCAGTCCTTATACGGGTCCTTGCTCAGCCACGACTGCTGAAAGGTGCACTTCCCGGGCATGATGAACTTCAACTGCCACTACGACCACCATTTGCCGCGTAAAAACAAGCACAGAAGAAGCAAATGAGGCGCTGTAAGCAATGTGCGCGCACACGCAAGATGGCGACGAAAAGGCGGATTGCATTGGATTGAATGAAGACGTGGATTGGATTGACACGTTCTTGCTCCCAATGTTGCCTCATGCTTTTAAAAAATCCGCTAATTGTATTGTCACTTTGTTGCAATAAATTGAAACGCTTGCTACAAACTTTTTACATTGCTTAAAACTTAAAATAGGGGGAGAAAGATTTTAAATTCCTCTAAAAAAAATCGACACTGATTATCACCAAGAAAATCAAGGGTTTTCAAGGACTGTTGAAAAATTCCAGGACTTTCAAGGCCTTGAAAATGACATTTCTGAATTCAAGGGTTTTCAAGGATTTCAAGGACCTGTGCAAACCCTGATATACACGGCGAACGGTACGTGCTTTTGCAGACTGTATCGGTGTTTATTCGTAGTTACAGTGGACTCTCGATGATACGATTCTGGGGGTGCGAATTTCGGGATGATACGAATTTCCGAAAAGTCCCGGCGAAATTGCATTGTTTGCAATGGGAAAATTTTCGGCTGTTACGAATGAACCTGCGCGGCCCGGCGGAAGATACGAACGAGCTGGCGAAGCACCCGACTGCCGAACGAGGAAGTGACGGCTCTCGCTCCCCTGTTTGTCACTCTTTCTCCAGAAACGGCCGGGCTGTTGTTTTCTGCTCGCGAAAACTCTCTGCGCACGCCCAATGCGCGCTGACACCGCCGCGAAACCACCCCCACGCTGCGCGCGGCACGGCCGGCGGCATCAACATGGCGTCGGCTCCAGCCGCGAAGTGGCGCGGGCGCTCGAGCGACTGCTTCTAACCGCTCTTTACAATGCGGCTCAAGGGAGACACGAAGTTGCTTGTGCGGTAAAGGAGCTGATAATGCATGCGAAACCAGTACTATAAAACATCATCCGCGCCGCTAGTGAAAGCGCCCATAAAATATTTGCCGGGGTGCTAAGCCTGACCATCTCCGGCGGAGCCAAGCCAGCTATCTCGATCTCATCGCAAGTAGTCGGGCTCCTCCATTCTGCCGCACACGTCGTGCGTCATTTTCTGACCGAGATAGGCGCTATTGCGGGCGCGAAATCGTCGATGTGTGCGTGAAAATACAGCGCGCGCAGAGCCGGGTGAGCGAATCACGTGCAAAAACGCACAACGTGATGCACGCTCGACTGTTGTGGCGTGTAGCGAGCTTGGGCACAGCGAATGAGGAGACGAGCGCGAAGCTTTACGTGCTCCAGAAAGGACTGCTTTGCGACATGGGGGATAAAAAAAGCAGAAAAAATCACGAATTTCTTCACACGAAAGTAAGAAAAGAAATAAACGAAAACTTTTTTCAGCGCTCAATTTTTTGGTCTGCGTTGGTTCATACGAATTTCGGATGATACGATAATTTTTCGCAATCCCGCGAGATTAGTATCATCGAGATTTCACTGTATCAGCGCGCGGCAATGTGCACGGGCTCGGGCATGCCAACCATTAGTGTCTCAAGTGTGAGCGGCTGTTTTCGGTATCTGGTGGAGTCGTGACGAGCAGGAGGTTGTCACTGCACCCCGAACATGTCGAGCAGTTAACCTTTCTCCATGTTAACATTTAAAGTGAGTGCAGACCTTAACTTGTTGAGTGCAATGGTATTGTGTAATTCCTAATTTTACTTTGTGTGATTTGTTGTGGAATAAAGTTGCAGTTTTTGTGTCTCTAGATGGTGAAAACTTTAATTTTACAAAAAACAATAAGTATTCGTATTCGAAAAATATTCGATTCGATTCGAACTTTGTTTTTATTATTCGAATTCCCTTCGAAATTAAAAAATTGATATTCGCACACCCCTAGTTAAAATCATTGGCTCTCAAACGGTTTTGGAGCAGTTTGGCGCAATTTTTGCAATTTTCGAGCTTTTGGAGCAGCCTGGCGCAGGAAAACAAATTTGTATCAAAACTGCGCAATACGCGCAGCTGTCTCACCCCTGAAACTGTAGTATTCAAAAACGTACGGAGTGTGGACACGCGTTCCCGTTTCTGGCCTCTATTCTCGGCACTGCAATCCACCAAGGCAGGCCAACTTGTTCCCACCCTTTAGTGTCCCTCTAAATGATATGATTAAGCGGCCCTGGAGGCCCCGCTACAACATCCGTGGCTCAGCGCGGCAGCTGCCCATCACCCCATCACACAGACAACAGTCTGTGACGACCTGGAGACACTGCCTGAAAGTGGCCGAGGAGTCACCACTGCTGCATCTGTTTACCCTCTAATGTCCCTCTATGAAGCCACGATGGTATCACTGTTATCAAGGCAAAGCCGTGTTTGTGAGTGGCCAGACTCATACGCATTTGGCCTCCACGGCCCCTTGAAATGAAGGGCCCTCCTCCCAGCCCAAATTCACAAAGTGTGCAGCACTCACCCGCTTCAGCCTCC
The DNA here is from genome assembly GCF_048455015.1 of Haemaphysalis longicornis. NCBI lineage: Eukaryota > Metazoa > Arthropoda > Arachnida > Ixodida > Ixodidae > Haemaphysalis > Haemaphysalis longicornis. The sequence continues at coordinate 166,956,672 of NW_027526460.1, forward strand.
TCCTTGGCTTCGGCCGGCTTCTTGCCCGAGGCCGCCGGTGCAGCAGCGGCTGCAGCGTCGTCGTCGGCCGTCTCCATGGGCTCCTCCTCCCCCTCTTCTTCCTCCTTGGCCACCTTCTGCCGCTTGCCCCCCGCCGCTGCCGGCTGCTCCTCCGACTGGCCCCTTCGCTTGGGGCCCCTTCGGCGGCTGCTGGGGGGGGCCTCCTCCTCCTCCTCTTCCTCCTCCTCCTCCGGCTCCGCAGCAGCGGCGGCTGGGCGGCCCCGGCCTCGAGCGCTGCGCTTGGGCCGCTCCACCGCAGGCGCTGCCGCCTTGCGTGACTCAGCCGGCTTGCGACCTCTGCGCCGGGGCGTCACCACCTTCTCCTCCTCTCCCTCCTCCTCCTCCTCATCCTGTCGAGGGAACAAGCACACAGATTTCACCCGCCTGCACTGACCGCACGACACACCACCCCCGTCACCCTCAGTGAACATGGCAGTGCTTTCCGCCACCCCTTGCAGACTCCCGCAATGACAAACTGCAGCGCAGGGTCTTAGTACACTGGCTAGAATAGGAAAGTGTGATTAGTGGCATGCCAGCGCCTGCGAGGCGCTTTGAAGCCGCCGATAGGGATCCGCGAGGAGGCGCGCACAACCGTTTACACGTCGCCTGGTGAGGCGCGCGCGGATCGTCTGCAATGTGATTGCCGCTTTGACCAGAAAGAAGCACCGCTTGTTTCCTGTGCCGTAGCAAGTTTAAAGGGACAGACAACCGATTTTTGTCACGTATATGTTCTTTAGCTCATATGAAAGCCAGCGTTTTATATAGCCCGGTAACCACAAGCAATTTCTAAACAAACTGGCGGAAATAATTTTAATTTGGCAGCAAACTTCCTGAAAACGGAAGGGTGGCGGTTCGTAGTGTCGAAACTTGTCGAATTCCTTGTCGAACTTGTCGAAACTAGTGCCGAATTCCTGAGAAGCCGTGGTGAAATTGCATTTTGTGCAATGGGCAAAATTTCGGCTCTGGACCTGCGCGGACGAGCCGGATGAAACGAATGAGACAGCAAGGAGCCCGACCCTCGAGCGATCAAGCAACAGCGACGTGCAGGCACTCTCCCCCTCTTTGTCTTTGGGAATGGCTAGGCTGATGTTCTCTGCTCGTGAAAACGCGCCGTACATGCCGCAGGAGTGCTGATGCCATCGCGGAACCACCAGTATGCTACGCGCGGCGCTGCCGGCGGCGGCAACAAGGCAGCAGCTTCGGCCTCGAAGTGGTGCGGGGTGCTCGAGCGACCGCTTCTAGCCACTCTTTAAAATGCTGCTCAAGGCGCACACGAAGTTGTCTGTGCAGTAAAGGACCTGATAATGTGGGCGACAACGGTACTATAAAACATCACCCTGCTGCTAGTGAGAGTGCCCATGAAATATCTGCCAGGGTGGTAAGCCTAAACATCTCCGGCGGAGCAAGCCAACTGTCTCGAGCGTTCCGAAACTGCCACCATGAGGCGCGCGCCTCCCTATTGGTGCAAGTCATCAGGCTCCTCCCACTTCCGCATGCGTTGCACATCATTTTCTCACTGAATCAGAAGCTGCCGATTGCGCGGAATCATCGACACGGGCGTGAAAAAAATCACGCGCGCAACGCCGACGCGTACAAATCAGGTGCAAAAACGCGCCACGCGCCTTGACTGTCGGGTGTAGTGAGCTGTGTAGAGTAGTGAGCTCAGGCACCGTGAGCGAGGAGACAAACGTCCAGAAAGGACTGCTCGGTGACATGGAGGTTAAAAAAAAGCCGCTCCCCACCTCTTCTCTTGCGCACACCCTGTCCCTCCGGCGATTAAGGGGGCACACGGGTCTTTGGGACCGAAAAAGTGCCAAAAAATGCACTTTTCATAAGCATCATTTTTGAAATGTTCAGGTCTTTTTTCTCCCGGTTTGCGAAGTTTTTCCTCCGAAAAGTCGGTACTTGAGCAGTAACAGCAACTTATAAAAGCCCTACAAGGCCGATTCTTCGAGATTCCGACGCCAAAATAACTATTTTTCTATAATTCCTCACTGCTGCGCAACGGGCAGTATCGCAGCGATCTCGGTTTCGTTTGAAAGAGCGAACTTCGGTCTTCAATTTCCCGCCACTGCGGTTCCTGCCCGCTCAGTCGTAGAGTGGGAAACGCGCCAAAAAAAGCAGAAATGCGCGTTCCTATTCGCCGGCGAGCGCACGTGACTAGACAGCGCGATGCGATTGGCCGAAGGCGGCGTCTGTCGTCTGCTCCATGCCGTTGTCGGCGCAATCAGGCGCCATATTGCTCGGGCTCTGACTACGACGTTTGCGATGTGGAAGGCCGGAAGAAAATCCCGCACAAAGAACCCGTATGGCAAAAAGAGAAAGAAATCCAACCTCGAGATTCTCAGAGGCCGCTCCACACCAGCGAGGAGCGATGAAGGAGATAGCGACCGACCTTCCATGGTTGGCGACGACGCACTTGTCAACGTAGGCCTAGCGCCTCCGCCGACCGCTCATAACGCCTCCAGCAGCGGCCGCATCCGTCTCGATACAGCAATGTTGCACCCGTTACAAGTGGCAGAGGTGCGTCAAAACGCGGAAAACAAGCTGCACGCGCTTTCTTCAACTGGAGCTACACAACGGAAGTGCAGCCTGTTGGGCGACCCTGACAACGCCGCAGCCACGCCGCTGGACAAAACAAGGTTCGTGATCGTCAGTTTGACCCAGCTGAACGAACTGATGCGCGCAGTGAAATGCAAGTTGTGCTCCGGTGATGTGGAAATCGGCAAGGAGGACAGGGAGTACGGCCTCGCCGTAAAGCTAGTGCTCAAGTGCGCGAACTGCGGCGACGTATCGACGGCGTGGAGCTCGCCGCGCGTTGACGGCGAGAGCAAGGCGAAGCCGTTTGCCATCAACGATTTGGGCGCGCGCGCCATGCAGTCGACTGGAAAGCAGCAAACGGCATTCAACGACGTGTTTTCGTCGATGAACATTTCTTCGCGCGGCCTGCACAACAAAACGTGGCAGAGCTACGTGAAGGCTAAACTGACGCCCGCAGCTGTTCGCGCATCGCAGAAGGTGACTGCAGACTGCGCACGATCAGTTCGGCAACTGTACGCTGAGCTCGACCTTGCAAACCCGGGCAACATCGCCGTGTCGTACGGCGGCTCCTAGATGACGAGGGGACACTCGTCGCACATCGGAGTGGGCACGGTCATCGAGTTATTCACGGGGCTCGTGCTCGATTATGTCGTGCTCTCCAATTTTTGCGCCGGCTGCGAGCGGGCGCCCAAAGAGAGTGACCCTGCCTACGAAGAGTGGAAGGCAAAGCACCTCTGCCAGAGAAACACCACCAAAAAAGCTGGGGAAATGGAAGTAGAGGCTGCCCTCATTCTCTTTCAGAGGTCGTGGGAGCGTCATAAGCTCAGGTACACCACAGTGGTTTCGGATGGTGACTGCCGCACCTACCTCGCATTGAGGGATGCAGATGTTTATGGCTTCATAAGATCCTCAAAGAGGAGTGCGTGAACCACGTGCAGAAGAGAATGGGCACTCAACTGCGCAACCTCCCAAAGCAGAGGCCAGCTGGCTCAGAGAGCCTCAGTGGTAGGGGGCGGCTGACTGGCGACCTGATCAATAAACTGACCTCCTACTATGGCTGGGCTATCAAGTCCCACAAAGGGGACGTGCCAGCCATGCACAAGGCTGTGATGGCCACGTACTATCACGTGACATCCAATGATGCAGTGTTGAACCACAGCCTCTGTACCCACTGGTCCTGACTCGTGGTGCCGCCATAACGCTGCCAAGGCCAAAGGGGAGCCAGCCCCCAAGCACCGCTACAACCTGCCCCCCCACGTCTGCGAGGCCTTGCTTCCTGTGTATGAACGGCTGGCGGACCACAAGCTGCTTGAGCGGTGCTAGCACGGCAAGACGCAAAACAGCAATGAGAGTCTTCACTCAATGATATGGTCGCTAGCTCCCAAGGAGCGCCACGCATCGCTTCACAGTGCGGAAGCTGCGGTCGCAGAGGCTGTAATGCGATTCAATGCCGGAAGCCAGTTGGCATCATCAAAGATCCTGCAGGAGCTCAACATGACCGTTGGCGCACTAAGCAGCACACGCATGGCCGAAAAGGTCCGCCGGCGAACCAAGGACTCTTCCCGCAGGCGGACATCCGCAGAAAATGTGCAGCGGACCCTCAAGAAGAGGCACCTAGGTGGTGCCAGCAGTTAAGATGACTATGCTGCGGGGGCCTGCTAGTTGTTTCGTGCAAAAAAAGTACTCCACCTTCTACTGTTTGCATTAAACAAAGCACCGCTACGTTTTTTGCCATTTTCTCAAAATGCATATTTTTGACGTATAGGAACTTCTCGAGAGGCATACCACAGCACGTAGTGCAGCTAGAATGATTTTTCTTTCAGCAGGAAGCTGAATGTTTAAACCATGTGGTATGGGAAGCAGATTTTGCATTTTGTGTTTCAGTAATTGTTTAATTAGCATTATTTTTAATTGGTTAGCAGCAGTACTTCGAACCTAAAAGTAAGAATTGATGGAAACTTGTATGTGATTGTAAAACAAAAAAACTGCTTCCCATACAACCTTCTACACAACTTCTAGTATCTATTCATGCCTTGCTTGTAATTTTTTATTGATTAGTTTTTTTTCCATTGTTCTCAAGAACAATCAAGAAAGATTTCTAATTATCTAGAAAACTAAATGTGTTACATCAAAACTAATTGGATATTTGAAATCAGCTAAAAAATCTGAACAAGCCCATAAAGTTTCATGAAGATTGGTTGGAAAACAAAAAAAAAGTTTCAAAGACCAGCGTGCCCCCTAATAGAAAGTTTTAGCCTAGGGGCTGGCGTGGGGTAGCACTACCGGGGAAGGTTACCGGGACCTGACTGCGCATGCGCGTGCAGAGACGGCAAGGAGGTTGCTCTTCAGCCAAACAAATGCGCAGGCTTGGCAAGGCACGGATGGGCACCTGCCCAGCTGGGAACCAGCACCCCCTGCCATAGTGTTCGCGTACGCTATGCTAAAACATTTTCATGCATGATGGCGTCCACTGGCCCTGGAAAATGTCTTCCCGGCAAGTGAAGCTGACTTTATAAAGGGCCACTGAAGTGAATTTGTCAAGCTCCCAGTGTTGCTTGCACTGCGTAGACTGGCTCAAATTAACACACCTTTCATTGTTTGTCCGGTTGATAAGTCGGCAATTATTTTACAGAGAGCGAAAGAAGAAAAACTGCCATGCGCAGTCTGCACAAAAGGTGCTCAGGTGCATTTTTTCTGGACTGAAAGTGCGCACACAGCCACAGAGCGCTGGCACGGCCGGAGGAGGCTGTGGAGGCAGTGACACTGCCAGTGACATCACCGGGAGGCCACACATGGCGACTCGCGGCTTTGGCTTGGGCTACACTAGCTGGCTGCTGCTGAACAGCACACGTGCATCCATTGTGTGTGCCGTGTTTGCGGTGACTAGCCCGTTGCCTCCATCCCCCTAAAAGCAAAAGTTTTGATCAGCTTTTATCGCTACAAGATAAGGCAGCCATTCATCACCCAAGTCAGTGGGGGAAGGAATGATAGCACCGACGAGTTTAGAACCGCATGCAGCCGGCTCTGCCATTTCGAAAAGCAAGGACGCCACTCTTTGATGGCGCACGTGCGCAAAACAACCGTGTGGCAACTCCAACAAAGCGGTGCTCACTTAGTTTTGTGAACAGCATTGCAATGCCGCTGGCTGGCAAAGTTTGTCAACAGAAGCAGCTTGACCTCACTTGCATGCCCGGACATACTTGGTACAGAGGACCAAGAAGAAAAACGTGCAGAGCAAGCGAACCTGCGGAATGTTTTTGGATGTGTTTGACACGCTCGTTAGGTGCGCGCCACGACCAGCAATAAACTATTTCTTGTAGTTTGTGAGCCGAACTGTTAAGTTGCTGCAAGGTAAGGCTTGCAAAGTGATATAACAGACTTTCAGAAATAAAATTTGGGTTTGCGGGCGATTTTCCTGCTTGTCGTTTATGCTTCATTCTCACAACGACAAAATTCCAGCAAAAGCAAACTTTTCGGTCTCCTAGGTGATTTCGTTATTGCGGGGTTTGACTACACAACATACATACACTACGATCTGACTATATCAAACCCATTTCAGTGATGCTACCGGCTTACGCCGCTTTGGAGCAGCTTTTGGAGCAGGCAAAAATGCGTTTCGGAGCAGCAAAACCAGCTTTCGGAGCAGGTGTTGATAGATGCAATTTTAAGACACGTATTGCATTCATGATAGATAATCGCTAAAAGCACGCCCTTCAACGATAATAAAAATTAAAAGAACCCAGAACATGAATATTTTGTCCCCATTTTCATGTCTCCTGAAGAATGTCTGCATTGAACTTTGTGCAGCGGCCTGCACAACAAAAATTAAAAAAACAAAACAAGCTCTCATTTGTACACAATAGCACATTTACTATGACCAAACTAAACATTGCTCGTCACAACGAACACGCTATGTAAAATCGAGCGCTATTGGAAAGCTATGGTGGGAGCGCTGACCAATAACATCAGTAGCGCCACGGCTTTGACTGCATCATTAAACATCACACTCTCCCCGTGTTGCACATGCATCACTATTTAGCAGCGTCAGCGCTGCCACCGTAAGGGTATAAAACGACAAGCCACCGATAGTAGCGCTATTGTTTACAGAGGCAGCGGGCAGCCATTTCTGGCAACCAACATACAGCACCTGGCTGAATCTTGCCCCTTCACGACAGGTTTGTCGCAAGCAACCAAAACGCCTCCGTTAATGACAAGGTAGCCCATTAGTGTCCCCCCCCCCCCCCCCCCCCGCTTTTACTACCCCGAGACTGTGTTAATTCCCTGCAAGGCCACATGCGCGCATTTCACCTTCAATTTCCACGTATGTGAATTCTATGCCTCTATGAACTCTACATGAAATCTAAGACGGGCGTCGTCATATGCGTGCCGCACTCGTTAAGCTCGGAAACAACGTCAGGCGTCGTGAAATTGCCGTACTCGCTCACCGGCGCGCGGCCCGAACAATGTCACCGTTTCCTGTCCTTGCATACTATTTTCTCCCCCTGCACTTTGTAAATTCTCATCTGTTTACAGTAAAAGCTCAGTGATACGAATCTCGAGGAACCGCAAAAAATATTTGTATCGTCCGAAATTCATGTGAACACAGACAAAAAAATGAAGCACTAAACAGGGGTGAGACAGCTGAATTAGATTTGGGAGCAGTTTTTGGAGCAGCGAAATCTCAATTTTGGAGCAGAAGAACCTTGATTTGGAGCAGTTAACGACATTTATTATGTCACCTTATGTGCCTAAAAAATCAAACTTCTGGCAGTTTTTTTTTTTTGGGGGGGGGGGGGGGGCGGGGGGATAGTGCACTTCTTAATCGGTTTTGAACGTACAAAACACTGAAGTAGCCTTTAAATAAGTTTGTTCTACCAGATTATCACAAGGTACGAACTACACTTCCTTTTTACAAACCTGCTGAGCACGAGGTCGCGGGTTGGATTCCCGGCTGCGGCAGCCGCTTTTCTGATGGAGGCGAAAAGCAAAAACGCTCGTGTACGAGATTTCGGCGCACGTTAAAGATCCCCAGGTGGCCAAAATTAATCCGTAGCCCTCCACTACGGCGCGCCTCATCGCCTCCGTTGCGTCGGCGCGTTAGGCCCTACAATCAGTCAATCCTTTTTACAAACCATTTTTAAACTCTTCGGCTCTACGCTAGATAGCGTGAAGAGCCATTGAAAATATCCAATTAAAAACTAAGCAATCGTAAGGCATTTTTATTATCATGCAAATGCCTAAATTATTATTTTTGTTATCCAAGACTCGGCTTTAAGCACAAGTGTTGAGCCACGGCAAAAGTTGCGCAAAGCGAGGTGACAGTCGTCGCACCCCACCAGCTTTCCCATTTCAATCCCTAAGGTGCACGTTCACTACGATCGTAATTTGAGTAACGTTGGTATGTTTACCCACCTCCCTTTTGGCATTAAATTTCACTTCAGATAAATGAACCATTATTACTAGCGTGCAGTAATATAGCCCGTCCCGCTATCGCACACTGCTAGAACATTTTGCGGCGATGGGGCCTGCGCCGCCCCATCTGCAGTGTCGACCATCCCATTCCTGCCGCTAGCAAGCTCGCTGTCAAAGGCAGAAATAACTCAGCGTTTTATTCACTTCACTTCATGCATGCGCCGCGCCTCACACTCAAGGCCGAAACACGGCGAATTCGCGGGCGCCGCGTCTTTCGAGTGGTGCAACTTCCCGTAACAGATCAAACAACTAAATGTACCCACCGCCCATAACCTAAACCACGGTAGAAATCTTCGAAGAGCGCTGCCTGACCTAGAGTGAACTAGCCTGAACCACGAGCAACTGCTTCGCCCGCCGGCCATGTTTTCCAATCTTCACCATACACCACACAGTAATGTCGATCCAGAGATACGGCGCTCCGAAAATTGCCGTTTTTTTCATCAACTTGAACAAGTTTTGTCACCTCAGTAAACATTAGAATTTTTATACAGGACTCTGCAATGGTTTTCGATGGGAAAGCTTTAAAAATGTACAGAATATAACATGTGCAACCCGACATTGCGTCTTTCGAAAAAAAACTGTTTCGGGGACAATTTTATGCGGGTTTGTTTATTAATTGATCACTAAATAAAACTTTTACAAACACGATCACCTTGGGGGTGCTGAAAAATTATGCCGTCAGAAAGTATTTTTCCCCACTGAAACTGACGGGAGCGTTCAAATCTTTGGCTCTCAGACTGTTTTGGAGCAGTTTGGCGCAATTTTTCCAATTTTCAAGCTTTTGGAGCAGCCTGGCGCAGGAAAACAAATTTGTATCAAAACTGCGCAATATGCGCAGCTGTCTCACCCCTGACTAAAACAAGTTTTCGATTGTTTCTTTTCTTACTTTCGCATGACAAAACCCATGACGTTTTTGTGTTTTTTTTAACCTCTATGTCGCTGAGCGATCCTTTCCGGACTTTCATCTCCTCACTCACGGTGCCCAAGCTCACTCACTACATAGCGTTTTTGCACGTGATTCATGCGCATCGGCATTGTGCGCACGATATTTTCACGCCTGCAACGGCGATTCGGCACCCGCGGTCAGAAAATTACGCGCGACGCGCGTGGCAGTGGGAAGAGCCTGACGACTTGCGCCAATGGGAATGCGTGCGCCTCATGGCGGCAGTTATGAAGCGCTCAAGACAGCCGGCTGGCTCCGCCGGAGATGTTCAGGCTTAGCACCCCGACAGATATTTCATGGGCGATTTCACTAGCGGCACGGATGATGTTTTATAGCACCGTTTTCACTCACATTATTAGCTCACTCACATTATTAACTCACATTATTAGCTCATTAGCTCATATTATTAGCTTCGCGACCGAAACCGCCGCCGTGTTGCCGCGGCCGGCCGCGCCCTGCGCAGCGTGCCTGTGGAGTGTGCGGCGTGTTTTCGCGAGCAGAAAACAGCTTGGCCGTTCCTGGAGAAAGAGCGACAAAGAGGGCAGAGAGCAAGTACGTCACCATATCTTGCTCGCTCGGCAGTCGGGCGCCTCGCCGACTCATTCTTATCATCCACTGGGCACCACAGGTCTGTTCGTAAGAGCCGAAATTTTTCCCATTTCAAACAGTGCAAATTCGCCAGGACTTATCAGAAATTTGTATCATCCCGAAATTGATATCTACAACTCCTGCATTCTCATCTCTTGCCCACTTTTCTTCCAGCACAACTCCGCAGCCACCCGGTCGACGCATACGCTGTCGGGGAGCGTTGGCGAGCGAGTACAGCAATTTCACGTCGCCTGATGTTGTTGCCGAGCTTCACGAGTTTGGCACGCATATCCCGACGCGGCCCGAAGACCTCGAGGCGGACGGTCGTGACGGCGGCAGCCGGTCACGCGAGCCCAATAAGTGCGAAGCACACTGCACGGAATTAACAGTCTCGGATAGGGGGAGATTTCACAACGCCTACGCGGCGCCGGCCACAAAACGTATGATTGCCGTTACCGCAACAAGGGCCAGTTTGCCTTGGCGTGGCTCGGATTGCTTCCTGAAAACAGGTGCACCGCGATGTCGCTTTCAATGAGGAAGCTCAAGTAGTTAGTTTCGTTTCTGAAAGTCGGCGCATACCCTTGGGTGCAGGTTGGGTGCAGAATTGCCAAATTTAGGGGAAATGTAGCAGGATGTAGCAGCCAGAGCACTTGGGGGCAGTTTGGCGCAATTGGCGCAGTGGTAGCATCACTGCCATTTACACTGGATTATGCTGCGTGCTGAACTATTCCCAAACACAGCATAGTTGGGCCTACTTGTAACGAACTCGGCTGTCCCGCTTAATTCATTCGTTGTACTCACCAGCGCACTGACACGGCCGCAGACATCACCACCAGCCAAGCCCCCCCCAGAATGGAATTACTGGTCTGAACTGTGGGAATCGTGGCTGCCCGCGATCCCGTCTCAATACGTGGCAGCGCTCGGAGGGCCGTGCGGCTTGCGCGGGATTGCGCAACAAAATGGCAAAAATAGAGGGGTTTGCTTGCGCGTCGCGAGATGGTGCCACCGGCGCGTGTGGGAGCGGGGAGCTCGGAGTCGCTTCGGCGGGGAGGCGACAGCGGAGAGCGGAGACTTCGGCTGCGGCACTCGGCAGCGGCGGGCGGCAGCTCCGAGCGAGGACGAGACAGCGTGCGGCGGCGGAGCGACCCAGCATCTTCCCCTCCAGCCTGGACCAACCAGCGTCCACCGGTAGCGGCGGAGTCTCGAGCAACGCGGGACCCGTCGATGACCGAGAAGACGGGGCCAGCTAGGGGAGGGTTTTGGGAATAAACCCCCCCTTGGAGGTTGGCGTCGGTTGCCTTTGTCTCTTGCCTGCCTCTCACGCTGGCGCCGTCTACACGGCAGCCGTGTGAGGAGGACCATCCGACTCAGACCCGCACCACAGAACAAAGGTAAATGTGCGGGAGAGCAGCCCCTAATGTAGGCCAGAACTGTGCCATGGGGGTGACGTTTGTTGGCGCATCTTGTAACTTGAGGTTTGTGCTGCACATGAGCTGCAAGGGCTGCTCCAAACGCCCACTGGTGCAGGTGGTGGGGACCCAGGCGACTACCCGATCTGGGCACCGAGACCACGTGCGTGCACCTGCTCCAGAAAGAAGCTGCCACTGGAGGCCCATGGCAGAGGAGCTCGCTAGCAGTGGCTAACTGTATTGCCACACCACTTGGGCCACTTCCCCAGCGATGACTGCAAAGCAGAGAACATGCCGCACTCTGGCTGCCCACCACGAAAAAAGCCCGCTTGGAGAGGGGCAGGGCAATGGCAGAGCCACACCCGTCGTGCATCTGCCAGCAGAAACGGCGCATGGGAGGGAGCCCTCCTCACAGCTGAATGGACAGGGGCGGCAGTGGTGCGGATGGCCCATCAGGCTGAACCACCTGTACGGGCGTATTATTTCTTAGAGAAAAAAGGCTGCCAGTGCCTCGAGATAAGTAAACCAATATCGCCTGCACAAGGACTGACGCCCCTGCAATTGGCCACCCCATTCTTGTCTTGCTGCAATCGGAACCGTCCACTGTGTGCCTTTCGGTGGCCCTTCCAACTGCTTGCACCGATTCACTGCATGCACATCAAGGGTACACTCAACGTGCACGTGAAATGCACTGGGTTGGCCTGTAATGTGGCACACAATGAGACACCAGGTGAGATACCTAACGAAAGTAGGATCCCTGATTTCGGGGCTTCGAACTTGCATACTTCGAACTGGCACTACTCGAGTCGTTCGTTCCGTTTTCTTTCTTTTCCCCAAGTCACTTACGCTGCAAAGCTAGCTGCTCAAAAAGGGCACGAGTGCAAAGAAAGGAAAACAAGGCCACCACGCGATTTTTCCATTCCTCCATCCCAGTGTCCACTCCACAGAGAGCAAAACACTGCTGCGTCCAACCGCATCAAGAAGGGCCACCAGCCACAGCGCCCACATCTGCCCTCCCCCGCACTCGCCTGCTGCGCCTTCTGGGCAGCGGGTCGGCGTCCCCTGCGCCCTCCTTTTGCCGGGCTGGCCGCTGGCGCTGCTGCTGCTGCACGGGCGGGACGGCCGGCGCGGCCCCCGCGACCAGCTCCTGCCCGCTGCTGCTGCCGACGGCCGTCCCCCGAGTTGGACTCGTTCTCGCTGTCCTCTTCCAGCCGATACTCCTCCTCCTCCTCTTCCTCCTCCTCTTCCTCCGCACCGTCGCTCTCCTCGTAGTTCACCTGCAGCGGCCAGGGCCCCCTTCAGCACAGCACAGTTTGAGGAGACCGTCACGGCAGCCGAGTGCTTCCTCCATAGATGCCAGCCTCTTTAGGAAACAAAACATGTCCGCATCGGCCACAATTTCTACACTCGGAAGCAGAGGAAACTGACAACTAGTCACCAAATTTACTAGTGTGCCAAAACCATAAGTGCACGCTCTGCGGTGGCCATCAAAATTTGGCTCCTCACTTGTTCTTTATTCCAAAGTGGAATTAAAAGCACCACCTTTTCTCAAAGGCGGCTTCTACACTGTGAACAGCTTTCCACCCAATGGTACGCAACCTCCAGAAGTTGATAAAGTGCCCTCGCAGTAAGAGCACAATTGCCTAGGTACGTAGACGAAATGGGGCAGGCAGAGGTACCACAAAGCTAGGACCGAAAAGGACAAGATTCTGCAGATAGACGGACAGGGTCAGGCCAAGAGGGACACCATTGTCCAGATATGGGTACGAGGTAGGGTGCACGCACATCGGGAGAGCATTACGCAGACTCATCTCCACATACATGCAGTGAGCACCATTTATACAGTAACCGCTTATGGCGCTGGACTGGACACAATGCGGGACCCCCAGCTGGCCCAGTGTAGAAGCAAATACACAAGCTAGCTCTTCTGCCTGCAACTGCAGGGATAAACATGCGCCTTCTCGTCATGTTTTGCAGCACAAGTATTCGAGCCAAAGTTCTCAAGGCAGGAACAGCCTGCCAAACATGCGCCCGAACTGAAACCCAGCCCTTGTGCACCTCTGCTGACACAGTTGCTCAACACAAGCTTGGTTTCGTCACTGGAATCACGGGCAATTCAGGGACACAGAAAGGGCATGACGGGTGCTCTCTCTCTCTCCAGAGGCTTCCTGCCACCTGCTCATTTTAGCCGACACGCACTCCATGAAATCAACAAGCCTGAGGCATTCAATGAAGCCCAAAGTGGTGGCTTGCTCTTGTTTGGTTTGTTTGCCATTTTTAATAAAAGAGGCCATCCCTGTAAACTGCAGTGCATTCTTTATCCCAGTAGCATCTAGAGAAAACAGGCATTGATGTAACTTTTGGCTTCCACCGCCGTTCCACCCCTGTCGTTCGCGCTTTGTGGGCTTTTCTGGAAGTGCAGCTGTGGTGGCTAGTGCCACTAAATACAGGCCTGTTTGGTGGCTCTAGTTAGCACACAGCAGCCAAATTCGTTCCGCTGTGAAGATGGCAATCGTAAATCGACCTGAACTTGATGAGAAGATGGACGTCCCCCGTCAGGCACAAGATTGCCAAGAACACCTTGTCGAAGTAGGTTCTGGGTAGACGTTACTAAAAGACCCAAAATTGCTTCAAATCTGCCGGCTCGTGCATGCCGGTGATGACTGAAAATCAACAGGAGTGCCATTGCGGTGTTGCCCAAGTGTGGAGCGGGCGGGATCAGTTGGCGAGTTGATGAGTGTGTGGAATCTGGATCATGGTGTCGCGACCAAGGGAGAGTTTGGAGGACACTGCCGCCATCATACCGAGCGCAATGAGGGAAGCAACGACAATCGTTTGCCCACAACATCCCAAGTGACTGGTGCATTCGCACTAGTCCGGCGCTTCTTCACTAACGTGAAAGACTGCGGCCTCAGCCGCTCCGACTCTTCCCACAATGTGGAGAAGTGCGTGCTGTCTTGGAAAGCGAGGCTGCTCAAGCAGAAGAAATTTCGTGCGAAAGTGAGGCAGTTTCACCAATAACGTGTATTTAAGAATGGTGCATGCTTTTATCACATCACGTTCCTTAGCTTGCTTCTATAGAATTAACCCCGGTATCGAACTGATAGGTGTTTTTTTGCAAGTTTGATATAACCGGGTTTGACTGTGCGAGGCTTTTTGCGCGGTGAAAGCATCGTCAGTCCCTTCTAAAGTGGGAACAATCGTGGAGCTGCAACTTCGCCGCCAGTTTGACGATGCAGAACTTATGGTCCAGGCAACCACCGCACTTACAATTTGCGCAAACGTCGCACATACGGACATGAACGGGGCCGTTAAGCTACCAACTTGCTGATGAACGAACCGTTCCCCAAAGACGTGAGAACCGAAGAATCGAACTACTCATAAAATCCGACCAACTGTGGACAATGGTGACAGGAGACGTAATTAGAAGCGAGGAGGTGCAAGGATTAGTCACGACAAACACCTTGCTTGGGTGGACACTGCAAGGCCCCATTCAACAGAGTTCTGCACTTCAGAGAACACCACCAGTGACTTGTGTGCTGAGTGCACAAGTATCACTGGATGACGGACTGTAGCATCTATGGAATCGGCAGAGCAGCACTGTTGCCCTATCGCCCGACACTGCGTCCATCGCACAGTACACCACAGAAAGGGCGGGGAGCAAGGACATTAGAAGGTATCAAGCAGCATCCGCACGCATAAGACAGCACGCACTTCTTTACATAATCGAGGAAGTCTGAGCAGCCGAGACCGCAACGTTTAACATGTGCGGAGAAGAGCTGGACTAGTGCAAGCGCACCAATCTCTTCGGAGGTTGCGGGCAAAGGATCATCATTGCTGTCCTAGTTGCACTTGCTTTTACTTGCACTCAGTACGTACTAATGCTGGCGACATAATCCTCCAAACTCCCTCACCGCCGCAATGCCGTCAAAAATGTCAAAAAAGAAAGGCTGCAATCATAAGGTGTTTTTATGGTCATGTGAATGCTGAAATTATTTTTGCAACCCCAGACTGCCTTGTGTGAACGAGTGCAGAGCAACGCAAAGTTGTGGAAAGTGAGGTGACAGTCCCCCCCAACATCCACCTCAATCCCCGAGGGCATGTTCACTACGACCGTAATTTGCTTTGCTTAGCTATTTTACATTTGGCATTAAATTTCACTTCAGATAGGTTAATTATTATTGCTCACGTGAAACAGTAACCAGTCCCGTCATCTGGCGCTGCCCGAAGACAATCGCGGTGATGCAGCCTGAACCGCAACTGTTAGCATGTCGACCATCCCATTCCCGCAGCTCGCCGTTTTGAAAACATCGAAATGAATCCACAATTCCGCTACATGGACCCTGATTTAGACACACCCACTGCATTTTACACTCAAGGATAAACAACGGTAAAGTTGCATCCATCCCATTGTTTTCAATGAACTCAGTCCTCTAAGGGGACATGCTCATCGAAACAACTTTTTTTTTATAATGAAGTTAGGAGGCTCAAATTTTCACAGCTTGTAGAGATTGAGCTCCTCTGGTCATATATGCAATCAGATTTCGAATAGCTGCTGCGGATAAGATGTTACGGAGCATGACTTGCAGAAAAATGGCTTTTTTGTGCACACTTTCTTTTATAGTACAAATTTTTCCTGAAACTTTTAAAATAGCCTAGGTGGTTCCTTATGAACTGCAGAGTGCACAAATCTACCTGAAAAAGCCTCATATTCATTTTCCTCACCACGAAAAAAGAAATGACTGGTAGTGTGCCTTTTCTTGTTCTGTATATTTTTGTTTTATGACCGTTAGACATATCTAAGGATACAAATTGCATAAAGAACAAGATTTGTGCACTCTACGTGTTATAATGAACACCTGTGCAAAATTTCATCATGACACAACAACTTTAAGTGGGAAAATAAGTGTGCACAAAGTCAGAAAACGGACAAAAACAACAAAAACGGACAAAAACAACAAACTGAGAAAAACGCAATTGAAAGTTTATTTCTTTGGCAGATTCAGAAATTCTTGCTCAAACAACATGAAACTTGGTGGGGATATAGTCTGAAATGTCCACATTAAAGGGACCCTGCAACACTTGCCATCGACTACTAGTAATGTATTTTGGGATAAAGTCTATTGTCCCAGAAATCTCCTCCCGCAAGAATTATGAAAATCCGTTCACAATTAACAAAACCACGCGCGATGAGAAATCGCGCATAATCGTTCCCTCTCAACCCGACCGCGAACAACGCGACGAAAGCTGCGCGCTCTCTCCCGGAGAGGGGGGCGGCTCGCGGCGTTCTCTTCGGCGCCCTTCGATATATCACATGCCGGTTTGTTTTCTCCTTTTCTCCGCAACGCGGAGGGGCCTATTTCCGGTCTGGTGCCACAAAAAAGCAGGCATGGGTGCCTGCTCGCAAGTGCGCGCTCGGGCTGCTAGGGCGTTTTTGAAGCAATAAACGTTTGTAGTCGAGTGGTCCCACTGAAAGGGAAGTATTGAGCTCATCACTCAAGCTCTGCGCGCACTCAAAACACAAAAGAAACGGAAAAACTGTGCCTACAGCTTCAGGCATAGAAGAGGTTCGTACACAGCGATGACGACGACGGAAATGGGAGAATCTAGCCGCGAAGTTGACCAGTGACAGCCGATCGGGCAGACATGGCCTATGTGACGTCCCTTAGGCCATGCCAGGGGTTGCATAATGAGGACAACTGAAGAGAGAGCGGTTGGTTTTTCGGCGTCTTTCACGTCGATTTGCGCGCTCACCGCTTCACGTGCACGTGTAATATTTGGCTCAGGTATTCCTGGCAGTGTAATCTAAACGTCGCGCAGGTTTACTTGCACTGCTCAAAGAGTGTTGCAGGGTCCCTTTAAGGCACTAAAACGAACGCTCCTGCTGCATAAGTTGCACCCTCACGGCTCTTGCGGGTGGAGTCCTTGGTACAGGCCCGTTTCACCAGGCTGTGGCGATGGGACCTAGCCGAGCAGTCAGCCTAGCAGACATCTGCCTGATCCTCCGCTGGTCACTTGCACTGCTTAGTCTAAACAGTTCTTCTGAAGGGAAGATTCCCAGTGCTTGGAGAACTTCCTCAAAGCTAGTGTGGCCCCTGTTGAACCACAACACCGTGAGAGCAGTGGCCGTCTCCACTACGGTGAACTGCAGGTTGTATGATACCGTCCTGTGCCAGATGCGCAGTGCTGCTTCTGTCGCCATGGATGAGTAGTCGACATTTTTTTCACACACAGGGGCATGAAAGGCTTGCCACACTTCCTCCTCTTGCTAATCAAGCTTTTGGGGGTGGCTTCAATCTTGACAGTAGTTTTACAGCACCTCAAAATCCAGGCAGAGACCAGTGTCAAGAGAAATGGCAGTGCCAACACAGTTGTGGCTTTTGTGTCCTCGTTTCTGCCAAGTACAATCAAACATTACCATGAGGTCAGTCTGACCAGTTTGCAACACAGTTACTTGCCTTGCTTCAGCATGGTTGTCAGAGACGACTTATGTGGCCGCGGCATGAACTTTCTTGGCAATGCTGTGGAACGTCTTTTGGTGCAGTGGTTTTGGTAGACCAAGAATGGCACAAAACCTGCACAGCTGATCGTGTCCGATGCCAACCGCGCGTGCAGCGAGTACTGCTTTCACATTGATGGCGAAACTATCACGGGGACTTCCCCTGCAGAGTTCCGGGTTGCGGCCTCCGCGGCCGATGGCGGCAGCGCGCTACGACGAGTAGATAGAAGAAACCACTCCTGCAGGGCACTCCACGTTTTTGCAATTGAGTTCCAGTACTGATGCAAGGCCCTTCCGCTTGTTTGCGACCTCAACTACGACGGGTTCGTACATCGCGCACATGGCGCCGCTCACAAGGTCACTCAGACCGTGGACTTCGGAGATAACTGTGCTTGCACAGGGTGTCTAGCAAATTGCCTAATTCAATTTCCCTGACTTTTCCATGTTTTCCAAGACCATTTTAAACGAAATTCCCTGACCTATACAACAGGCGCCATTCTATGGAAATGGTCCGTGAAGCATATAAAAAGCACATACAAAACACATTCTATCATAAGGAAAAACACATTTGTTGCAAGTGCCCTAATTCTCAAAATGCACTTTGATTAACTTCAGTTTGTTCAGTTTGAAGTTTGCTTGCCTTCTGTTACGGCTTCAGAGAGTTTATTTCTTCTTGCGAGATAGAAGCTTCAAGTTGCGCTTCAGCGAGCACCTTTTGCTTTTTTTTTTTTATTCTCCTGGCTTGACATGCAACGTGAACCGCATGGTGCGTTTTGCACGCGATTCGGGCGCGGTAGCTTCTGCCTCGCTCAGAAAATGATGCGCATCACGTGAGGCAATGCGAGGAGCCTGCTGACTTGCGCCAATGGAGAGCCACATGCCTCATGGCGGCAGTTTCGAAGCTCTCGAGACAGCCGGATGGCCCCACCACAGATGTTTAGGCTTACCACCCCCACAGGTATTGCATAGGCGCTTTCACTAGCGGCGCGGATGATGTTTTATAGTACCTTTTTCGCCCACATTATAAGCTCCTTTACCTCACAAGCAACTTCGTGCGTGCCTTGTGTGGCATTTTAGAGAGCGCTTAGAAGCGGTCGCTCGAGCTCCCGTCACCACTTCAGGGTCGAAGCTGCCGCCATGTTTCCGCTGCTGGCAGCACCGCGCGCAGCGTGCAGGCGGTTCCACGGCAGCGTCAGAGTGTCTGTGACGTGCGCGGCACATTTTTGCGAGCAGAAAACGCCCCACACAATTCGCGCTAAACCATGTCATGTTCCTTTTTGATTAGGTAATTCTGGCTCCTGATGTCATAAGAAAGAAGTTCTTTCAAGATTAGCTTCCAAAACGCGCTTCATTTTAAAATTCACTGAAAAAAAAAAAAAAAAAAAAAAAGCGCGTTGTGCGTGCGATTTGGGCACCACCTACATCAACCCTCTGCACAAGTGCACCCAGGAACCTAAGCCAGCTGCGAGCTGTGTAAACCACACGGCGAGTTTCTGCACGTGATTCGTACGCGGTATTTTCACGGCCGCGTCGACGATTTTGTGCCTGCGGTGGCTCCTTTCCTGCACAAGCAAGTGCATTTGTGCCTTGAGTAGCAGTTCTAAGAATGGTTAGAAGCGGTCGTTGGAGCTACCGCACTACTCTGCGGCCGGTGCAGCCGCCATGTTGCTGTCGCCTGCCGCTCGACACGCACCGTGCGGGTGGTTTTCGCGGCGGCGTCAGCGCTCCTCAGGCGTGCGCGGCGTGTTTTCGCTTGCAGAAACACCAGAAAACGTTTCATGCGGTTCACACTTTCGTCGCGCGCGAACGTGTTGCATTCGGTAACTTCTTGGGGGCCCGCAACACTGGTTTCCCCTATTCTGAAACTGTGGGCAGGCCCCGAAATGGTTTTCCCTGACTGGTACTTGATTGAAAAATTCCCCGACAATTTCCTGACTTTTCCCGGTGGCGCAAAATTCCCTGACTTCTCCCGGTTTTCCCGGTCGCTAGACACCCTGTTGCACCACTCCCGTTGCCGACTGTCTCCCCGCCTTGGAAGGCTGAAACTTCTCCAATGCGCTTACAAAGCTGATAGCGTCACTGATAAAACCAGCCTCGCCTGGTTGAGCCGCGCTCGCAACGCTTGAAGGTGCGTCGCCGTTAGGCCTCGCCGTGCCGGTCGTGCCAGCGTTGGCCGTAATTGTCGCAATGCCGCGCCGCTTCCGCTTTCCCTTGTATGGGCCTAAAGTACGGGACTTGCGGCGATGAAAGTCGTGCTTCTCCTCACCATTCATGATTAACAACACACGATAAGGAAAAAGAAAAGATAGCGTGAAGTAGCGAACAGAACGACGGAGGCAATGGCGGCTGACAAGTGGCGAGAGCCAATGGCAGTCCTGATTTCGTGTCATGTGATTTAAATACCCAGTTGGAGCTCTCAAAATAAGCAGGAAGAATTTTTCTTTTTCTTTTTTACGCGGATACGAAGCTGGCGAGCAGTTTGATTGAGTGAAGAAGGCTTTGACTACCTCTCTCAAGTGACTGAAATGGCCGCCAGCCATGCTTCCGTGCAGCAAAAACTCTCAAAGATGGCCTAAATTCGGCTTGATTGCGTGATTTCTAGGCTCACCGCGAGTGATTCAGATGCGATTTTCACCAAGTTCTCGTTCGTATTCCGCTTTCATTTTTTTTTTTTTTCATGAAAGAAGGATAGTCAAAGATGAAAACAAAGTGAAAACAAAAAAAACAACATATTTCGAAAAAAATTGCAATTTTTCGACCTGCGTGTCCCCTTAAAGCGCATTCCTTGTCATTCACCTTTGCCGTTTAGCTGCCGCCGAATGACATTTTAGTTCAGTGCACTCTGTGGAAGTGCGGGCACGTCTGACAGGGGTATTACGTGCCGAGCTACATCTCTTCAATTTCCCTAACAAGGGTCTCCCTGCATCAGTCGTCCATAAACCTGTGCCTTAACCTGTGCCTTCTGCCTTAAACCTGTGCTACACGGCCGTTTCGAAGGCCTTCCAAAGGCCTTTGAACCAAGTGCCCCATTGTAAACACACAGGGCGCACTTGACGGTGAGCGCTCAACTGCCAATTGAAAGTTGCTGTGTGGCACAGGCATTATTCTCTGAAGGCTCATCTCTGCAAGCATCCTTTTCTGGGCAAAACTATTGCGGGCTGGCATAATGTGTAGCTGCGAGTTTTTGTGGAACCTTTGCAAGCTTTGCAAAAAAACCTGGAAGGATTCCTGATGCGGTGTGCTTGTTGCTGTTCCTTGCACTGAGACTGGGGTACCTTTTCGCACATGTGAATGCCAATTGTGGTGCACATGCCCACTCCTGTAAGGGAGTCTGAAAATAAAACGAACAAGGTAACACGCCAAAAGTGAGCCCTGCCCAGCGCCCCCCGAGAGCAGCAGGGGTCACTCGCCTGTCCAGAGGTGCGGCGGGCACTCTTGACCCGGGTGGCGGGCGACTCGACCGGGGAGCTGCGCTCGCCCTCCGAGGCCTTGGACGCCGCCGTCTGGGCCGCCGTAGAGCTGCGGCGCGTGCGACCGCCGCCCCCCGCCGCAGTCGCCGCATAGTCCGGCCTCGCCACGGGGGGCCGCCTGCTCGACCGCCGGGGGGCCGCCCCCTCCTGCAAAGGCCAAGGCACCGCAAGGGTCTCAGGAGCCAAACAGAAAGAAGGAATCCTGTCGTTCTTCGGCTTGAGCGGAAAGTGATGGTGAGCAAGTGATGGCCGTCGGATCGCTGGCATAAAACTGCCTTTCGCCCCGCTAGTGCCCTCGCTCCTCCTGAAGGCTTGCTGCTGAGACGCCCCTGTGATAACCGTGCAAACGTTCCAGCCTCATTTATTTACTCCCTCATTCAAATACCTACATTCCCTCTACAGCACTGCTGTAGGTGGGTGTTAAAACATGAATATTCAAACCATGACACAGAAGAAAAATGACAATGCTTGGCGCGATTACAGCAGCATACACAATTGCCAGCAAAAACAGCAGATTACAGCCACACACTCACTGGAAACAGCTGCAAGTCACGTTGCGCATGTGTGCAAGTGGGGGCAGAGCAAACCAGAATACATTTCATAAGGGGCAGAAAAAACACTGCCAGGCAAGGCATTATATCTTCAACAGTTTGTAGAATAAGGCGCTTTGAGTGTGGATGTGCACCCCCAATGTTGTTGCTGTTTTAGATGCGAATGCATCTTATTTACTCGCCTTGTCCCTGCATCCATCCGGCATTGTCGGCGTCCACCCCTCCCCCATTCTCCTCGCCGCGCCAGCTGCGCTCTCCACCGCTCACCCCCTCTCCGATAGCGAACTCTTTCTCGCGAGGGGCATTGGATTGGATTCGATTGGATTGGCTTGGATTAAAGTGGATTGTGTTGCGTCATAGCCGCGGCAGACGCACTGGCGCCGGCGCGTCCCCTCACCGTTATGCGCGCTATAAAACACGGTGCCTGCGCCGCTCCGCTCCAGCGTTCCAGCGCCGTTCCTCCGCTGTCCAACGCTGCAACGTGAACCCCCTATAAGTCGCATCTACACAGGGGTTCCCGCGAGGAGAGGTGGGAGTTTTTACCCTTCATCTGGGTGATTTGTGGGAGATTGGAGGCGCTGATGTTGGTCCAATGCTGCCTCCTCTCGTACAATCTAATGTTTAAGATTAAGCACAGGAAAAAGGTGCGTCAGAGTTTTAGAGTGCCCCATGAGACAGAACGTTTTGAACTTGCAACGATAATTTATAACTGTACGAGTTAGTCACAAAGCCCACAGAAGGATGTTGAATTGCTTCAGATTTATTCATGTTAGTGTTTGGGTCCCACATTAACGCGGCAAACCCGAGAATTGAGCGTAGGTGAATAGCACGCTGGTTTTATGGATGCTTGGAGTGTTCTCAACTAACTATTGTATGCTTAACCCCGAAGGGGCGCCATAAAATAAATAGTGCTCAAGTATTGTTCATTTACAGCAGTATATCAATAACATCTAGGTGCCAGGTTGAGGATTACTATCTGGCGATTGCGGATTACTATCCTCAATCGCCAATGAGGATTGAGGATTACTATCTGGCGACCTGGGTTGAAACATGGAATGTCATTTGCAGTGGCGCCATCTTAAGGTCCACAAGGTATATTCCTTCAAGCCCATCACTGCACTCTGTTTATGCTTTTCTAGAACAGGCATCCCGATCGATTAAGAGCCCATAATTTCGCAGGGCCACAACCCCAATTACAGACACAATGTGCACCCAATTGAGACACTGGATCGTCTTGGATCAGAGCTCCTACTAAATGTGCCACAGAGGATGCTAGAGCAACATTTGTTGCAGTAAGTGTGGTTTAGACCAACCCGGCTGAGAATTATGGCACTGAAGTGTTCTCTGGGAACATGTGAGAACATGCATGGGACATAACTACCACTGCAGCCGGTTACAAAGCAAACACCACTTTTAGCAACCAACAATTTCACATTTACCAAGGAAGAGTAAGGAAATAACATAAGAACTTTGGCACTGAAATGTGCGTCGTGTTTCTTACGACGCTTAGTGGCCTAAGAAAGCTGTGTTAAGTTTTGTACCCAGAAAGTGAAAGTTCTGCCGCGCCCCAAAACTCGAGTGATTAGTAGGACCATTCTAAAGAAAAACGCGCTGCGGAATACCAAAAAAACTGCCGGAAAGATTCCCAGTGAAAACAAAACTGGCCGAAAGACTGACTGACTGGTTGTGGGCCGCTCTACATTCGGCCAGTTGTGCGATCGAAACTTGGCGCGCGCGCATGCGAACGGCAGCGCCCCGCAGCGGCGGCGGCGGCGAGTTGCACCGTTGCCGGACCACTCACTCACCGTGGCGACGGCGGCGGTCTCGTCTGGCTTGGCTCCCTCTTGCGCCGGCGGCGCGTCGGCGTCCTGCTTGGCGGTGGTTCGCGCTGTCCTGCGGGGCATCCTGCTGCTGCTGCTGCTGGTGGTCGGCTCTTCAGGCGCCGCTACTCCGCATGGGTCGAGGCAGGGCCTGGCGGGCAGCAAAGGGCGCGCTTATCGCATCACGCCAGGGCGCCGAAACAAGCACAAAACAAAACGCACCGTAAACAAACCACCGACGCGACGGCCCGCGTCCCACGGCGCTCTGGCTGCAGGGAAGATAGTTCCCGACACACGGACACCACCACCTCCCAGAATAGCCTCAACAGGGCAACATTTGCAGCGCCAGCGAACGATGCTTTTGCAAAGTACAGAAATGGCGGCAAAATTCGCGCACGTACTGCTCTTAACGCGCTCCAGCCCTGAGCCCACGACTTCTCGATCGCCGATCGCTCCCACGGAACTTGAGAAGCACGCTCGAGAAGTGCGACTCGGGTGCACGCGCTACCGAACGGTAAGCGCCGTGCTGCTGCGGACCGGGAGCGCCGATGAGCCGGACATTTAAGCCTAAGCGCAACTTAGGCTTAACTTGCTGAAGCCCACGGTGATGTTACCGCGCAAGCCATGCGCGCTCGTGTCAGCCAACTTACTTGAGCGATGTCGACACGCACTTTTGCGAGGCGCCAAATCCGGTAGTCGATGGAACGTTCTCGGCGGCCCTACTATGGGAAAGCGGTTTCAGCACTCAATCCACTTTTGAATCCAACGCCATCAAAAACGTCTTCGACGCCCCAGAACACAAACACAAGCACCCTTCCCCACTCCCTCCAGGCGCGTCCGAGCACAGCGCTGCTGCAACGGCCGCAACGTGTTACGTGCGTGCCCGTGGGCACAATCCGCGGCTGCGTCCTCATCACACATGCTGAGTGCGCCCGAGAAAAGTAGCGCAGTTGCTGCCGAATCCGCCGCCAGGGCCATTACAAGCGGGAGCTCCCAGATGATTGGCAACGGTCTAGTCGGCCAGTTCGCATTGCTCACGAAGGAATAAAGTGGTGGCGCTCTACACAGTCGGCGTGGCAAGGAAGGGAAAGACAAGGCGAGCTCATACAGGCCGATTACTATAGTGAACTACCGATTACAGTCACGTCCAACGTTACTAGAATAAACTCAGTTTCAAAGCTCCGCCGGAGAGGCGGTCCGCCTGGCGGTCGCGAGAACTAGCAGCGCTGCAGTCAAGTCTTGCGCTACTCCCGGCGCGTCGTCTGCTTCGGCGGCGGGCGGCCGCTGCACCCGACCGCGGCGGACCGCCGCGCAGACGTATTGCGGCAGCTTTTGTAATACTGCTGTTGCTAAACTTAAACATCTATCATCTTTCCAGTCAACTAGCTTAAACGCCTTCGTCCTTCTAGTCGATGTTACCGCATCACATTTGTGCACTGTGTAAGTGTAAATGCGTTAGGTCGCCTGTATGCACTTACCTGCACGCGCAGCTCATTGGCTAGCTAAGAATCGACGGTCGGCCATATAGGCCGACCGTCGATTCTTAGCTTAACTGTCTACATTGTGTTTAACTTCATGTACGGTAGTTTCTAAGCCAATTACCCTCCTGAGCGTAGTTTTTATAACTAGTGCGCCATCTTACCTCGACCAAAAACGACCCAACGAGTTTGTGAAAGCAATGCCTTTATGAGTGCTTCTATCTCCACGCTGCAATAGGACAGTTTTTCTGAATCTCGCCGGTGTAAGGTCCCGTTAACCAGCTTCCGATGTAGAGTCCCCACGCTCAACTTTTATATTCTGCCGGACTGGTCCCACCTCATCTCGCCTTTGTACACTCTGTTGTGCATACGAGCATTAGATCACCAAAGATGAAAGTTCGCTTTACAGTTCTTACGGTCAGTTCATCTGTGACAAACGCACACAAATTTTGTGAGTTCACATTAAAGCTTGAATCCGCAATTTAAAGGCGCTCATGGTACGCCTGAATTAACAAGGATCTTTGACCGCTATTTTGATGTCTTGAACTCAAGAAATCCGTTCAGCTGGTCATACGAGACACCTCTCCGAAAGGCGAATCAGGCTTCAATGAAGACTTTTTTTGAAAAGGCTGAATTATACATAACATGACGCAAGGATGCACAAAAAATCACTATTTGAGGGCCTCAAGAAGACTGTATTTGCAAGGCTCTTTATGTGTATGCACGGTGTCAGCACCTTTTGATGGGTTTGTGGTGACGGGAAGCTGCCGAATTCGCTCACGCTCAAGATTTCTCAATACCACATCGCAACATTTTTTGGTTGCGTAAAAACGAAAGGGCGGCTAAAACAACAGCCCTACTGCCTGTAAATTTGCAGCTGCCTACAAGCGTCTTTTTATTAGAACAGAAGTTGCATGATCAGATACTGGAGACTCCTCTCGCGATATTGTGACTGATCTCTGCCCCTCAGGTGATGAAAACCTCGTTGAAACGCCAACAGCTTTCGCCTCGTTAAGAAGATCACCGCTGTTGCAGGTACTTAATGATGATAACTATAATACCCAGCGGGTCGACTTCCACACAAGCCTTTCGCTTGTTCTCAGTGCAGTAGTGCCATATACAGCATTATTTGGGGCACGGAAAGTATATGAAGGCACATCCCACAATGAATACTGCACTACACTGATGTCCACTGAGCAGAAGTCGTTTCTCCGAAAACAAACGGGGGTCTCGTGGCACCATCGAAATACTTCTTGAAATTGCGCCACGCCGTGGAAAAAGGGTTTAGTGTTTACAGGTTTAATGCAAGGGTTAATGTTCTACTCGTTTAATGCAGCCGTTATATGCAAATAGTGAGCGCCAATAGTAAAGGTGTTGACAGTATTGTTTGAACAAATATTACTTGCTGAGTTGGAGCCTCATCTGTTGAACTGCGATGCATTCGACAATCACATTTAAGCTTTGTCGAAGAAGATTGCCAACGTGTATTCAAGAATCAGGTTCAGCCCATTACGACTGAAATCAACCGGAAAGACTAGCACGTACAACGGTCTATGAACACACCAGACAGTCTATTATTTCGTAAAATCTGTAAACGACAGATAAGAACCAGCATCGAAGGAAGCTGGCTAGCTAGTATGCCTTCGCATTTTTTGCGGTTTTTAAGTGCGTGCGTTTTGTATAAGTCGCCTCATAGCCAACGCTGTGATAAATCAAGCAGTTTTTTTTAATTGGTTACTCTTTTATCGTGTGTGACTTTTTTCTTTTGAAATTGTGTAAACCGTGGGGTGAATAAAATTCGTGTACCGTTTGTTGCTTCCTCCGTGTGCCTCTCTTCTGAAACGTTTCGAGCAAACATGCCTTACACCGTGAACGGCTGAATGCGTACTCGCTCATATGTAATCGCGTACGGCACATGTGTAATTCTGTAAACAGCTGCTTTGGGAGGCAGTAATGTGTTGTTTTAGCCACCCTTTTCTTTTTTCGCAACCAAAAAATGTTTCGATGTGGTATTGAGTCATCTTGAGCGTGAGCGATTTCGGCAGCTTCCTGTCGCCACAAACACATCAAAAGGTGCTGACACCTATAGCATGCCTATAAGGAGTCCTGCAAATACAGTGTTCTTGAGGCCCTCAAACACTGGTTTTTCTTGTGCATCCTTGTGTCATGTTATGTGCAATTCGGCCTTTTTCAAAAAATGTCCTCATTGAAGACTGATTCGCCTTTCGGAGAGGTGTCTTCTATGACCAGATGAACGGATTTCTTGAGTTCAAGACATCAAAATGGCGGTCAAATATCTTTGTGAATTCAGGGCCTTTTTTAAAAAATGTCCTCATTGAAGACTGATTCGCCTTTCGGAGAGGTGTCTTCTATGACCAGATGAACGGATTTCTTGAGTTCAAGACATCAAAATGGCGGTCAAATATCTTTGTGAATTTAAATTGCGGATTCAAGCTTTAATGTGAACTCACAAAATTCGAGTGCGTTTGTCACAGATGAACAGAGCGTCAGACTGTAAAGCGAACTTTCATCTCTGGTGATATAATGTTCGTATGCACCACAGAGTGCACAAAGGCGAGATGAGGTGGGACCAGCCCAGCGGATATAAAAGTTGAGCCTAGAAACTCTACATCGGAAGCTGGTTGCACCGACGAGATTCAGAAAAACTGTCCTATTGCCGCGTGGAGATTAAAGATTAAAGCACTTATAAAGGCACTGCTTTCACAAACTCGTTGGGTCGGTTTTGGTCGAGGTAAGACGGCGCAGTAGTTATAAAAACTACGCTGAAAAGGGTAATTGGATTAGAAACTACCGTACACGCAGGCCGCGGCGGCGGCTTTTCCGATGGAGGCGAAAAGCAAAAACGCTCGTGTGTACGAGATTTCGGCGCACGTTAAAGATCCCCAGGTGGTCAAAATTAATCCGGAGCCCACCACTACGGCGCGCCTCATCGCTTGCGTTGCGTCGGCACGTTAAACCCCACAATCAATCAAGTTAAAGAAGTACTGACACCAAATTTGGACGCCTAAAAATGAATTGGCTTGAGTAGTTTGTACAGATGCCTCACATAAATTTTTGCAGCGATCCGAGGCCGGAATCATACCTAAAATCGATGTTGATTGTCCCGGCCGCGAGCTTTCACAAATCGGCAGCACTAGCAAAATCGCTTTCGGCGTGACGAAACATCGGCCTGCGTGTCTGGCCGGTTCAAGGTGACGTCATATAGTCGTTTTCGGAACCGGAAACGACATCCTGCGCTGCTGTTGTCGGTGGTAATCGTTTGGGCAGGAGACGTACGGGTGTAGCTGTGTGAGCAATGCTTGTAAACTTTGCGCACTTTGCGTGTTCGAAGTCTTTGCTTTTCAGTACGTGGACGGCGCATGGTGTTCCCTTGCACTGGTGCCGAAAACTGCGTGGTGCCGGCACCGCGCGGTGCGCGAAGTCGACGCGCACCGCGGTGACGCGGCGGTGCGCGTCGCCGAGCTCGCCCAAGTTGTGCTATGGCAAGCTCGCGGAATGCGAAGTAGTGCTCGTGGAAGCCGGTCCCAGCAAATCGACGACGACGCCAAGATGCATTACTTTCCACGCGACGACATGCAACGCTAAACGTGGACTGAGTTCGTGCTCGGCGGCGGCCGCAAGAACTGTCGCCCAAGCCAGTGGGGTCGGCGTTGCTCGGATCAGCTTGGGTGTTGGGAACTTCAGGCTTAGTATCGTGGCGAATATTTGATCGCCGATATCTGTACAGCTACGAATGACCATCCCTTACACAACTTTTCATTACACATATCATCCCCTTTTTCGCACACTGAGCTTTATTTTGGCGACAATTGCCGTTTCAGGGATCGGTGACCAAGACATCTGCCGTGGCCTGTTTTGATTCTAGCGCGCAGGTGGCGCCACCTTTCGGCCGCTCGCCGCACCGTGGTGCCGGCAGTGCTGGGTCGGAGCGCCGAACCTCCGCTTCCGGTCAGCGTAGGCTTACCATCGCGGCAAATATCTTAACGCCACTTTTAAATTCAGCGCTTATAACAACCCCCAGCACAATTTGTCACCACACTAACATCTACTTCCTCGCATGTGGAACTTCTTTTTCGCGATCAGATTGATTATAAGAGTGGCGACAAGCTGTTGCTATCACGGTCTGCGCCGGTTCGAGCCGCAGTGATATTGAAAAACGGACGACGGCGAAGACATCGCCTGCCTAATCACCTGGCCAAATAAAGTTGCTCTGTCTGTCGGGTGGCAGCGACTCATCCGAGTCTGACGATTCAGACGACATGTCGACTGCTCGGGCGAGTGCGGACCATGTGCAATCGTAGCAGACGATGCGGCGAACGTCCCTGACGTCACGGGTGAGACCGTGACGTCAGACTGGCCCGCTTGCACGCTGGCCTTAGAACGGCCATTTTCCCGCGCGGCGACCGAATTTGAAACTGGTTGCAATAAACGTGGTATAATTAATTCTGTGTTGGCGGCTGACGGCTTTCGGTTCGATTTTCGTAATTACTGTCCAATAGGTATTCTTTACAGCATAAAAACTGAAAGCGAGAAATTTGGTGTAAGTACTCCTTTAAACGAAATGTAGACAGTCAAAATATAGGCCGACCGTCGATTCTTAGCTAGCCAATGAGCTGCGCTTGCAGGTTAGTGCATACAGGCGACCCAACGCATTTCCACTTAAACAGTGCACAAATGCGATGCGGTAACGTCGACTAGAAGGACGGAGGCGTTTAAGCTAGCCGACTGGAAAGGTGATAGATGTTTAAGTTTAGCAATGCTGCCGCGGTACGTCTGGGCGGCGGCCCGCCGCGGTCGGCTGCAGCAGCCGCCCGCCGCCAAAGCAGACGACGCGCCGGGAGTAGCGCAAGACTTGACTGCAGCGCCGCTAGTTCTCGCGAACGCCGTTTGGCCCACCCTCCTCCGCTGAGTAACGAAACGCTGATTGGTTAACAGAAATCAACGCTCAAAGGAGCCATGAAGAGAAAACAAAAGTTTGTTTTATTCGAAAGATTAGGTGTTTCATAGTACCCCAAGCGCTTTCCCGGAAGCTAATGATGCTTTATTCACTGAGAAATAAGGCAATTTAAGCCAAAATTTTAAATCTCCCGCTAAAATTGCACATTCCGTGACGTGAACAATGTCGTCATACGAGCCGGTCCATGAAACAGATACTTAGTATGTCAACTCCATATAGCACCCACACGCGGGAGTCGACCGAGACGGCGGCCATTTTAAAAATACTAGTAAAACCTAGTGCGCCCGCAGCCCTCGCCTGATCCGGAGAACAAAACTCTCGCCGAGGAGCTCGGGCTTGCATTTAACAACCTCACACCACTTGAACGCTCAATGCTTCTAAAGGCCGACCTCCATGCAGCGAAGTTTCTCGGCGAACTTGGCGCGGCGGACGCCGTGGTTTGACGCGCCGCTCAGTTTTCGTCCACCCCAACCTACATGCAATGTGACGCGGCGAACGCCGCCGATGGAAGACCGGACAGGAAGTACAACGAAGTACGCGGCTGTGATTGGCTGCGGCCTGAAAATGCAGTTTGCCGCTTCCGGTCGCGTTCGCCGCCGCGCGTTCGACATCTAGCTCGCGTAGATCGCCGGCGAACAGCCGTATTTTCGACGCCGGCGGCGGAGCGGCCGCCGCCGGGCGACGTTCGCCGCCTTTTCGCCTACATTTCGCTGCATGGAGGTCGACCTTAAGTGCACGAGCGGCAAGAGTTGTGGGATACGCGGTGGACGGGAAAGCGACCATTCCGCGATAGCCACAACAGACGAACGCCCTGCCTTCGGCACCGCTGCCTCTCAGCCCCGTCGCGACGGATGAATACAGACTGGTACGTATGTGCCGTATTTTTATTAAGGTTAATAATAGTTCAATTTCAGTAGCAGTATCGCTTATGCCGGTTGGCCGGTGTCGTGTATGGAAAGCCGTTCGCGCGAGCTCTCTGCTTCGACCAGAAAGATACGAGCGTCAATGCGCGGTGTTTACGGCATTTTTTTCCCCCAAGGTCAGAGAGCTTTGACGGCGATATGACGAAGTCGGCGACGAGCGCCAGCATGTCCCAGGAGTGAGCTAACGTAAGGGTCCCTGCCGTAATCACTTCCTCGGAAATGAAGCGAGCACACTCGTACTTCCTTTAGGTCTCTTTCTCCTCCGTTTGCAAAGTTCACAAAACGTAGCCACTTGCTTCGCCGAGGTTCGTCGTTGGGCAGCACATGAATGGAGATCTCCTCACCGGGGATGTCGCACTCCGTCGACGATTTGCCCGTACTACATGGGCATTTCAAAACGTAGCAACGAAATTTCATAGTAAAGTACTCGAACAAACTGAAGTTTTCTGTGGTTGTAAACTGGAAACGAGCTACTAACAATAGCAGCAAGCCAACACCATTCCGAAACTGCGACGACTGTCACTATCTCGTCGCTGCTTGCTGTTCCTTACTCCCCTCGTTTCTATTTTTACTTTTGCTGGTTGGCGACATGACGGCCAACCTCCTGTGAAGGGATTACGATACCAAGCAAGGTCGCGGCTGTGCGTGCTGGGACTGTTCGTTGGCCCCTAAGAGCCTCGAACCCGAAAATTCGTCTGCGCGACGGCGAGATGTCGAGCTCGGCCGGCGGTAGTTTCGTACGCATTGGCGCACACGCTTGCGTGTTCGTTCGGAACTTAAACCGTTTACTGCACCGTTCTTTGTCATAAAAAGAATGTGCAGTATGTTTCAAGGGCATTTAGCTCGCTATGCAAACTGTAAGCGCTGCCTAACATGCGTTTGCTTTTGCCGGCCTCCGCCAATCGCAAAGCATTCTCGAGTGACATCATAGGTTCTGTTGAGGCAAAAGGGGCTGGTGGGTCGCATGGTCATTTCCTTTTTCCTAATTATGTAGCTTATTCATTGAGCGAAGTTCGCGTTATAAGTGGTGTCGTTATGGTTCTAACGAGGCAATCTTTCCAATGAACCGAACTTGTGTTTTCTTTTCATGGCTCCTTCAAGAAGGCGATCCGTCTCCCTAGGCGACCCAGGGTGCATAGAGAACCAAAAAAGGTCCCCAGAAAGGTCCCTGGCCGACGGCGGCGCCACCGCGTTGCGGCCGACCGGCCGAGCCTGCCGGTTCATTCATTCATTCGGCTCCGGTGCTTGCGGCGGGTGGGTGATCGCCGTGTTGCTCGCCGGTGCCCCCTTATTTGGCGCGAAAATTGCTTTGTCATCGCCCGTCGGAACGAAATTATGGTCCTGCAGGAAACGCACAACAATCTCAACGTAAGCAGTACATATTCCCGGCGAAAGGGTTTTTCTTTCAGGTGTTTTGCCCCTTTTACTTTCAGCTGCAGCAAAACGGGCCACCCCATGGCACGCCATGATTGTTTTCGCGCGCTGAGCCTGAGCCGCAAGGACGGAGGTAAAGTAAAGCCTGCGCAGCAGCGATCTGCTAAAAAATAGACGTTGTGCGTGAAGCTGGTGGCCGCTATCTTTTGTTCTTTTCAAGGTGCAGCACGTGGCGTTCCATCGGCGGCCGCAGGGGACCGCGACAATCTAAAAACCAAGGACGCAGGTAAAGTAAAGCCTGCGCAGCAACGATCTGCTTAAAAATGGACGTTGTGCGTGGACCTGGTGGCGGTGATCTTTTGTTCTTTGCAAGGTGTAGCACGTGGCGTTCCATCGGCGGCCTCAGCGGACCACAAGAATCTAAAAACCAAGGTAAGGCACGCTAGCTGTCCATGCTGCTGCAAACTGTCCATGGCATTGTGAACGAAGTTTTTCTCTTTTTTTTTCGTGGAGCTGGTGGCGGTGATAATTTTGTTCTTTTCAAGGTATCGCACGTGTCGTTCCCTGAGCAGCCCCAGCAGGGGACTGCAAAAATCTGAAAACCAAGTTAAGCCACACAGCAGCCCGCGCTGCTGGAAACTGTCCTGTGCGTACACAATATTGTTTTTATTTTATTGCTTTCCTTCCCTTTCAAGGCGCCACCTGGAGTACGGCTATCACCCCAGCAACTGGTATTACGCGCAACAAAATTCTGGAAAGCAGGCTGAAAATCGGCGATTTTCGCAAAGTGGCACTTTTGTTTGGCGCGACCACAGAAAAATTTGCCGTGTCGTCGTCCAGCGCGGGAAAATTCGGACCTGAAGAAACTCTGCAACAATTTCAAGCTACGCAGCAGGCAGCTAAAAGCCGGCGATTTACGTAAAGTGGCACCTCCTTTTGACGCGTTCACAGAACAAAAATCTGCATTGTTTTTGTCCGTCGAGTAAAAATAATTGCGTGTCACGAAAATTAGCATAATAAGAGTCGGAATGAATTTTTGTTTGCTTGTTTGGTGTACTTGAGAACAATAAATCTGTCAAGTGCTTATCTGTGGTCTTTCCTTCGTGGTATGATGAGCCCCACTGGGCGTTTATATGTTCCACATATAATTATGACCGTCAAAAGAGGCAGTTCACTCCCGGAAGAACTAAGAGCTGCTGCAATGCTTTTTTTGCCTGATTTAATTTTATCAACAAACGAGCTATTGCGCTTCCATTTCTATCTTATGGCCCGGCCAGCTCTATATGGGATAAACATGTCAAAGAAAAATAATACCAGCTGCACTTTATTCTGGCACAGAAGGATGTCGGCAGGCATGCTGTTATCGTGTGAACTTCATGCTAGCATTATGGCAGAGCGATCAAATGAAACCAGATGCCCCACTGCAATAATGCCCCACTTGTTGGTGGCTTGCAACTTCACCTAGTCTCTGTGGTGCAGAGCACAAAAACGTAGCTGGCAAGCCCCCCCCCCCCCCATTTTTATTTAAATTCTTGTCTTGTTTAATGAGAGGTTTTCGTTGAACATGCCGAACCTCAAACATCCTCTTGGTGCACAACCTAGCGGTACTTCAGTCGCAACACGTACCTGATCGTGCAAAGCGCATGCCACACAAGCTCATAGCATGTGATTGTTGCTTTGACGACTTAAACACAAATCCTCGGAGTTAATTTAGCCATCTTTGATGAGTGCAGGATGGGCAATGTTTCATAGCACTGTTTGACATTGAATTTGCAAGCTTCGTGTTATAACGAGTCTTTTAAGTGCGAATGCACTTTATAAGCGACCCCAAACCATCCACCGCCGGCGGCGGCGGCGGCGTCCGCAGTGCTCCTCTATATTTAAAAAAGAAACAGCATCCGGCGCCAGGTTTCGATCCGAGGACTTTGCGGCCGCAGCGCGACGCTCTACCGACCAAGCCACGGACGCTTTTTTTTTTCTCTAGAGAAAAAAAAAGGGACCAAGCCACGGACGCGACGGTGATATCAGTGTTAGTGACGCGCCTTATATCTTTAACGCATTCAAACTACGTCGTCAGCGGCGTGCGTTGGCGACTCAGCGGCGTTATAGCAGCTTGATAACTGCGTGGTGTACACGTGATACTACAAACCTGATGGAAGAGATGGAAGAGAAGGCGGCGAGGCGGTGGGCTGCGGGGGCCGAGCGCAAGCGCCGCAAGCGGGCCGACAACCGTGCATTCGCACTTTCACATTCTCCCCCTCGGGGAAATGCGGGGGAATTTTTTGGGAAGCTTGCCATTAAATGACCTGCCATCACATACAAAAATGCATGACTGAGTATGCTAATAATTGCAGAGGAGCATTTCTAGCCAAAATGCTTGCATCTGCCCCTATAACCTCATACCTCTTTTTTGTTGTCATTAGTTTTTAACACTGAGTAATCGACACCCTCCTTCATGTGTTGTGTTTTCATTCCAGCTGGCACATTGCCAGGCACCGTGCGCCAACAAGGGCAGATTCGTGTTATCTTGCACACTCCGAAAAGGCCAACCTGGCACATTTACTGCTCCACTGTCCAAATGCGATAAGAAGTGAATGCTAGACATCAATGGAAATTTACCCGCCGCGGTGGCACAGTGGCTAAGGCGTTGCGCTGCTGAGCACGAGGTCGTAAGTTCGATTCCCGGCCGCCGCGGGCGCTTTTCTGATGGAGGCAAAAAGCAAAAATGCCCGTGTGCACGAGATTTCGGCGCACGTTCAAAATCCCCAGGTGGTCAAAATTAATCCGGAGCCCTTCACTACGGCGTGCCTCATCGCCTGCGTTGCGTCGGCGCATTAAACCCTTGAATCAATCAAATCAATGGAACTTTTTGCGGTATCACAAATTGGCTTCCTTGCACATTCACGGTTGAGCACTGCCTGCTGTTGGATGGTACTTTTAACAAAGATAATGTTGATGCATACTGAAACACAATGCTCCAGTTCTGCTGTAATTATTGAACAAGTAAAAGGAGTTTTGGGTGATACAAAACACCCAGGCTGACATATCTTTTCACTGACAGTACAGTAGGCTCTCAATAACTTGAAGTCACTTAATTGGAAGTAATGTGCTGGTTCCGGCAATTTTACATGCAATTCAACGGAAGAAATTGTTTGATAATTTGAAGCTAGAACCCATTATTACGGGTAATTGGGAATTATTTTGAATAAAAACATCAAGGTGACTGTCATTTCTCGATAAAAAACCATTTTCAACTGTCGAAACAGCGCCCTAATTGTTCTCTACTGATGGTGCCATCACAACTAAGGTAGTGCACTGTTGATAAAGCAGCAGGCTAGTTCAGACTCACGCCAATGTACACATCTCTCTTGTAAGGCCCTCAACCTTCTTTGTTTCTCACAGCACTGTGTGAGCAGTTAGGTGAACATTTGAGGCTTTGATTTTAGCGATAAGTCTGCACTATCACGACAACCCATGACATATAAGCTCGACTTCACGACAAAAGTCAAGATTCTGAACGAAATGAAAAAGAGAACGAGTTGCGGACTAATGACAATGCTGTTCAGGTGTATTTTGCTCAATTGAATTGTGGTCCCTGTAGACTTCGTATTATTAGGAGTCAACTGTGCCTTCAAGCGTGAAAGCAGTACTGAAGCTAGATGTTTGCTTCTAGGTGTGTTCAGACAATAAAACATACAAGATATGCATTGTAAAACACCTATATACGCTCTTTGACTAGAGCTTCTTGAGTTGAATTATCAAATCAAAACTTTACTTTATAGGAGTGAAAGTGAGGAAACAGGAATTACGAAAAGGCACATTAACTCTCATTTTTGTTCATGTCACATGTATGTGATGCTTTCTTCCTCAAGGGATTGAACATGCATTTTATGTGCATTTCTTTTCTTTCTGAATCTTGAACTGATAGGAGACTTTGTCCATGACTGCTGTCTATAAGAAGGGTCACGCACCCCTCAAGCCATCTATGAATGGCTTTTTTGCTTGGCTCCTTTTCACCATATAGGGATGAACAAGTACAGAAGTGAAAGGAAATCCAGTTTTGGCCACGTAGACAGGAATCTTCCCATCTGTTTTTCCCATCCTTTCAAGTCAATACAGCTGATTCTGCAACTTCCCCCGTGGAATCGTTTGCTGGTTAAAAAAAAGACCTTCTCACACAGCTATCGACAGCTGAAACAGTCGAAGAGGCTGAAATGCCTAGTCTCAATGCAGCATGCACAACTTTAGGCTGTTTTTTTTCTTGTCTCTTGTGATGCTGAATCATTTCTGGGTGTCGTACTTATCAAAAGGTTACATTTATGCCTCTGCATCCGCATGTATCTCTTGGTACCAAATCAGAAGGGAGATCATCCCATTCTTTACATTAGTGTTGCACTCCACACCGAATGATCTCTGTGCCTCATAAGAGAAGGGTCATGATCTCTCTGCTCATTCTGTTCTTCACACTATACCGATGAGAAATACCAAGAGAATTTCACTCTTCACATAAGTGAGGAACAAGACGATGCACCATTGTCTACCACAAAAAGCAAGATCCTGCTCCTCAATTCTTTCCTTGATCATACAGCAAGGAGTGGGGTAAAATGCAAAGTCCATCATGAGGACCAGTTCAACTCTTCAATGGTCAGCCTCGAATAACAAACACAAGGCAAGGAAATGAAGGGATGATATGCACCATGCAACACCGTGCACGGCTCTGTTTTTTCTCCTTTTGTCTGAGTCTTCAGGCTGACTGTCGTAGAATTCAACATGTAACAACTGGCTCACATTCTTCCTATTTGATGCTGAGAAGGGAATCCCTCTCGTCACACGATAAATCATTGTTAAACACCACTGTTCACCAAATGAGAGTAGCATCATGATCCTGCTCTTCAATTATGATCCCAAAGTTAATATGACATACGAACCTCAGACCAACTAACGATGTTTCTTAACTTCCTGCCTTTTTTTATCCTTTGTATATTACAATTTCTTATCTTTACTACCTAGTTCATCATACAATTCTTATGGCCCAAGACATGGTCCTTCACGAGTGGTTGCAGCTGTGGAACCATGCATCATTCACAATAAAAAAAAAACTCTTTGACGAAAGTGGAGCAAGTTTAACTGAACAATCAAGGTGTGCAAATTCTGTTTAATTGCCTATTGTGTAAGTGCTGCAACGGTGCCTTCTGTTTGAACTCAAACTGGCTGGAACTTTGTAATATCAGTGTTTGGAATTACTTCTAATGAATATGGGAATTAAAAAAACGTAAATATGCTAACAATGCTGGTAAAAAAATTAGGCTGCTTTGTCTGAGCATGACAATTCGTAAAGCTAAGATTTGTAAAATTAAGGGGCCAGATGTTATCCCCCAGCAAAATCTATCTGCTGGGACCATTTAAAACAAAAACTAGTTCCAATTTCGACCCACATCGTTCAGATGCTTGTTTGACCTGGTGCCTGGACTCCCAGACGGAGCCATTTTTAGATGAAAGGAGAGCCGGTGACTCCTAAATAGTTTGGACATCGAATGAACTGAGAACAGGGACAGGGACTGAGAACAACCACCGCTCCAACCGATTTCAAGAAAGTCGGCTTCGCTTCGTGCACGAATGCATCGATCGGAAGCTATCGCTCGCTCATCGCTCGCGACGCTTATAATGTAATAATAATGAGACTAACTCACCAACCTAGCCTCCCCCCGTCCTCCCTCGTCTTAGCGGTGTGCAATGCAAGCTTTTTACAAATTTAAAAAGCGTCTGGACAGGATAATCGAGTTTGCTTTGTTCAGTTTAAACTTCCTTGGCTCATGTTGAAGCTGATGACCTTCACTGGTCGCCGTGCATCGTAAATTCGAGAGGTATAAACAGGGTACAGAATATCGCCTTCATTCCTAGCTATTAGGTGAAGAAATAAACTATCGCCTCTGGTACTGGGGGCGCTCAGTAAACACACGTCTTTTAAGCCTAACGCAAAAAATGAATAATAACATTTCCGTTTATGCATACATCCCACCCCAAAGGAGCGTCAAGCGTGCTGTGCACATCGCTTTCCAGGTTTTGAGGTTCCTATGAGCTGACACGACACTTTTCATCAGCATTTCCGACTTTTCGTTCCCAAGCACGGAGCGCGCACGTGTTTGCTTTGTATTTTATTCGATTGCCTCAGCAAAATAAGCCCCACTTCTGCATAATTCTTCTATTTTGGGGGTGAAAGATGAGCCGTACTACCGACCGCTATTAAAAGGTGATAAAAGGGTCAGATGGCAAAACATCAGCATTTCAAAACATACCTAAGTTACCAAAGTACATGCATGGTTGCGTATATAATCATGATACGAGAGTTCGTCCCATGATGCACATCGTGGGGCTCAAGTGCACCAAATACAATTGCAGCAAAAAGAAAGCTCCAAAATGTTCTACTCAGATAAAAATAAAGTGTAAATTCTAAACGGTAAGAGCTTAAGTGCGAATGCACTTCTTAACCGACCCTTGTCATCCGTCGGGCGCGCCGTCCGCAGCCCGCTCCGCCAGCAGGTGTTATCTCTCCGCGCTCCTCCTCCTCTCCCCTAGCAACGGAGCGCGCGTAGCAACGGAGCGGCGCCGCGTGAGGGCGCGCGCATCGACGGCGCTCCGGCGGGTTGGGCGCGGGCGCGCGCGGCTGCGCGGGCGTAGTAACGGGTTGCGCCGCGTGAGGGCGCGTTCATCGGCGCTCCCGGCGGCGTATTCCCAAACCATATCCCGTAAGGGCCCAGGCCGACCACACCCCCTAAGCAGGGGCGCAGCCAAAGAGGTTAAAAAAAATTGCAATTTTTTAACCTCCTTGGACGCAGCACCGTGACGCGTCTACCTATATGTGCACGACTTCATGCGAGGTGGATTTTTTCTTTTTTTCCCCCTCGCCTCGTTTCGACTGCTTGGCAGGCGGCCGATGGTTTCGCTCCGTGGGCGGGGCTGGCCTGCGGCGCTGGGGAAGCTCACGCACATGTGGTAGAAGCTAACCTTTTGTACCTGAGCCCCTGATATCTCCGCGCTCTTCTTGCGCACCTCCGATCGTGTTCCTATATTAGCGCTCGACTCGGTGCTCGAAGTGCGCGCGCGGGGATGGACGCTTTCACGCGCATGTGGCAATTATACACGCTCCGGAAAGCAAACACCCTCATTGAAAGCTCATTCTACAGCACACAGAAGGGTGTAAAATTGAGTGGGGTGCTCTTTCACTATATACACACCTCAAAACATGATTCGGTGCTGCAGGTAAGGATTACAAGAAAGGCAGCCAATTACCCATGACTACATTTACAAACTGTCCTACTCTTGCGAAATATTACATCTGCATGAGCTGCTACATTTTGGCACTTTCATAAGCACTATTACATTGAATTTCGTTAACATTAACTTCATTGCATTATTCT
Source organism: Haemaphysalis longicornis (assembly GCF_048455015.1). NCBI lineage: Eukaryota > Metazoa > Arthropoda > Arachnida > Ixodida > Ixodidae > Haemaphysalis > Haemaphysalis longicornis. The sequence continues at coordinate 166,996,175 of NW_027526460.1, forward strand.
TTATCACGAACAGTGCCACTAAGGAAAACATTGACATTTTGTTAACAGCAATGGAAGGTGTGAATCGTTCTTGCAAGGGTGATACATTGATAAATAGGACACCAGCTCAAACGTACACGTTTTACACTCGGTCATGAATTCTGCATAATTTACACTGCTGGTCATAACAATTTAGGGAAACAATATCGAAAATATATAACAACCTAGGGCTAAGTAATAGTTGGATCGTACAGCAACTGAAATATTCGAGGAGTTTCATATATGTCTTCTGTACAGAGCTATTGACCACAGTCTCTTCACTGAAGCCACCAGGCCGAGTTTGACATCAGTAATCATGCGTGCTACCACTCACGCTGTTGCCAATGTCGATTAGTTATTTTTAACAATTTGTGCTTCATGCACACAGAGATTTTGCTGCATAAGATACGTTATTTATAAATAGACAGCTCCAGCAGGATCCGAATGGCACTGACGCGCCCCCCCTGTAATCGGGAAGGCACACCGAATCGTTACCACTTAATTTGGCACTGTCCATTATTCGACCGTAATTGCCACCAGCTTTTAATTCTAGGTCCCGCCCCTGCGACTGAACAGGAACATGTTAGTCGGGTCCGTGACGATCCCACCGCACTAGAAGCAATGACCGAGTACGCCCTTGAAAACAAACTCTACAAATTGGTGTAGCAGCCTGGCCGACTTCCCCGTTCAGTATACAATGTGAACTGTCTGCAGCGTGCACTGTTTTCAGTGTGAAGCGCATTGTCCACAGTGTGAACTGTACATTTAACTGTGAACTGTACGTTTTGCTGCCACTGACTGACTTTAATGTGTTCATTTTGCTATTAGGACCGCAAGACTGCAACTGTGTTCATTGTGCGAGTTGTGACCTTCCCCTTTTCTCCTCATCCTTGCTCCCCCAGGGCCCCATGGCCTCTCATTTAATGCAGTGTTACACTCACTCAGATACGTGTATTCTTTTCGCTGGGACTAATGAGTAGTTGCCCGTGAGCTTGAAGTCACGGTAGTCGCAGCAGAGATAAAACTCAGTAAAAAAGTTATCTCCTTGGCGCACTATTTTTGCGATAGTGAACTCGGAGTGCAAATAGCGGCAAAAAACTGTCACTTTTAGAGATCCACTGATGGGTATAGATGAGCAGTTTGTGTCTATTTCTTGCGGCGCATTTTTAGCTACCACATGTATATATTTCTATAATGTCTGGCCTTTTAATTCGAAAGCATTGCGTCACAGCTCGTGCCTCAACTGTAAGCCACACACACGCAAAAAAGTATACAAATCTATAAACAGGAAATAGCAGGAATACAAATATAAATAGTACAACACAAGTTTCCCCCGGAGCGAAACCATCGGCCGCCCGCAAAGCAGCCGAAACGAGGGGAGGGGAAAAAAAGAAAAAATCCGCCTCGCATGAAGTCGCGCACATATAGGTACAGACGTCACGGTGCTGCATCCAAGGAGGTTAAAAAATTGCAATTTTTTAAAATTTTTGGCTGCGCCCCTGCTTAAAGGGTGTGGTCGGCCTGGGCCCTAACGGGATATGTTTGGGAATACGCCTCCCGGCGGGTTGGGCGCGGGCGCTCGCTGCTGCGCGGTTGTAGTAACGGGTTGCGCCGCGTGAGGGCGCGTCTCCTCCCCCTCTCCACGCGTACCCTCTCCACTCCACGCGTACCCTCTCCACTCCACTCGTTTACCGCCCCTGCGTAATCAACTCGTGCATTTCGCACTTTCACATGCTCCCCCTCGGGGAAATGCGTGGGGAATTTTTTGTCGAATGGTCGGTACAAATTTTAGTCACGCGACAGAATTCCCGTGGCTCTCGCTCGCTTTCGTCACAAGCGGGAATGGAATGTTCTGCCGCTGCCATCTGCTACGCAGCGCAGAGGTAACCGCGCGATCTGCTCGGGCCGGACGAACGCGCACACTCCCGCACGGCAGCGCCCCAGGCGGCAGCCGCCCGCGTGCATCGCTCCCGGTGCCCGCCTGGAGCCCGACCTCGGCACACTAGCCAGTATATTCCAGGCATTATAATGGCGGAAAGATTTTTTGCTTCCGATGAACCAAGTTCTTTGCCCCTGTGTTTTTAAATACGTGAAGTGGTTAGCACGTCGCCCTCACGCAGCTCTGTATCGTCGTTACATCGCTGACTGTCCGAACGAAGCGTGCAGCTAAGCCAATGCAGCGACCGAAGCTTTGTGTGTGTGTGCATCGCCTCCTGTGTGTTGTGGACGCGTTCGTTTCGCAATGAAATGCGACGTTGTACTTCTGCGGGTGGATAGTGCTTTCCATGCTCTGGATTATCTTTCTCGAGCGACGTACGACTCAACCTCGCAGGAGGGGGCAACCCATCGTCTGTCAATCGCGGTTCAGACTTGCAACGCATGTTGTGGCGTTGTGTTCGTTCGAAACGCATCTCTGGATTGTTTTCAAGTTGAATAAAATGTATGCGTCAAACGCGGGCATTCGGCTCAGGGCGTTCTCTGCGATTGCACGAAAGAAGTGCCACGGCGCTTTCTTTATGGTACGTACTCAAGTAAAATAATATCCATGTCGTGTTATGGCCGTGTTGCATTCAATACAAACGATTAAGCGTTTGTTTACACTTGTTTCGTTTGTCGTAAAATGTCCAAGCACTCTGGCACTCCGCTGGCAGATCAGCCGGCGAGCCGACGCTGAGCAGACGACAGATCTCTTTGCCGGAAGTGCGTGCAAAAGCCGCCCAATAGCAGGAGTTCTACCTCATGACGAACATATGGGAATCGATGACGTAGACATGTGAAGATGGCGGCGTCCAAAAACACGCAGGGAAGGGTGAGAAAAGGGCGACAAACTTTGCAACAAAAGTGTGAGCTTCCTAATGCACGTAAACGAGTAATACTTGGCACAGCTGGCGTTGACGACCCAATCTAACGATTGCGCTATTTCATTTAGTATGCTCAAAATGCCTCTCAGGGCCCCTTTAAAGGAGCCATGAAGAGAAAACACAAATTTGGTTCATTCGAAAGATTGCCTCGTTAGAACCATAACGACACCACTTATAACGCAAACTTCGCTCAAATAAGCTACATAATTAGGAAAAAAGGAAATGACCATGCGACCCACCAGCTCATTTTCCGCAACAGAACCTATGGTGTCACCCGAGAATGCTATGCGATTGGCGGAGGCCGGCAAAAGCAAACGCATGTTAGGCAGGGCTTACAGTTTGCATAGCGAGCTAAATGCTCGTGAAACATACTGCACATTCTTTTATGACAAAGAACGGTGGAGTAAACGGTTGAAGTTCCGAACGAACACACAAGCGTGTATGCCAATGCGTACGAAACTACCGCCAGCCGAACTTTTGTACGACTACCGCTAGCAGGAATTTTGAATAAAGATAACGTTACAGCAACCTCGTACATAGCCGCCACCAGAGTATGTAACCTACGTGGTTCGAATTAAAGATATTAAAGTCACGTTGGTGGTTCCTGCGGCCTACACTAGCCAACACCATCCATATCTAAATCCGCATGTCCGAAATCCAAAACCATCCATATCTAAACGACATTGTGTGCCTCGATTGACCCCATGTGGCGATGTCACTTGTACAGTAAGTCAGTGCCATGTGCGCTGCAGTTAAAAGTGTGTACCATTGATCGTGTTTGCTGACCTAAGGTGATCGTCCAACCATTCACCCATGTAAACAGTAGTGAGCGATCTCCGGTGTGATCAGACCATAAACTTGCCTTTGTGCTCATGTGATCACAACTGCGCTATCTTTCGGGAAGGTGTAGTATGAAGTCCCGGAAATGCTACTTGGACTGTGATAGTGACATTTTTGACGTGCCAAAGACTACAAGATGTAGGATAATGAAATCCGGCGCACGCCATGTACCAACGACGCGGACAGTGAGCGCAGCTGGTGAAGGTGAAAGCAGTAGCAACCAGTGCTACAGTCCTGACACTGTATCGACTTCTGCGGCCGACGCAGCACTCAATGAGGAACCTCACAGCAGCAGAACAACTGCTAGCTCTGACGATGACGTTTCCTGTGCAGAAGACGATGATCGAGGGTATGACAGCTCTGAAGATGATGATCGAGGGTATGACAGCTCTGAAGATGACCCGGGAAATGACCCGGATGACCCAGGGGATGACCCACAAGATGACCCAGGCTTAGCCAGTGACCACAGGGACCTTGCTTCGGAAGATCTGTTGGCTATAACTGTTGACCTTGCCATTAAGTATGGACTGCCCTAGACAGGCATTGAGGATTTGCAAAAGCTTATGGGTTATGTGTTGCAAAGAGATGACATTCCTGTGACGAAATACCTCTTTAAAAAGCATGTAGGAGCATCCATTGATGCTGAAAGGTTTCACTACTGTAGACCCTTTGCAAAATGGCCAAATCGTTGGCGGAAAAGCAGCAAGCCACTCTGGCAACACTGTGCACCCGCTGCGCCGCCATTAGAAAGGAAGCGAAAAGGCTGCGAGCACAGAGTTTCTATGGGGTAGCTACCGTCCACCTGACTCCGGGCAACAGACTCGCGAAGCCGTGGGCGAAAACGTGCAACCGCAACGGCGTTGCTACGACCTGCTTCCTTTCTAATGGCGTCGTCGCGTTCACCACCAGTGTTGTCCGCCTTTTTGCAGAGGGTCTATTGTGAAGTCTGCCTAGTCTTGATAGCCGAGACGTCTCGCAAGCTTTCTGAGCGAAACAGCCTCAAAGGAGAATGTTGCTTCTGCAAAACCGAGTATAATGGGAAGCAGCTGCACCTTGACGGACATTTTTTGTGACGTTGCCACTTGGGCAGCAACTTGAGTCAGTGCTAGCCGAAGAGGCAACAGCTAGGGCCCTGTATTACTGGCTTCAACAAATTTCTGTGAAGACCTATGATGGCAAGCTTTCTGACATCACAGATGGTGAGCTTTACCGAAGTGTCAGGAGCCATCTCTCAATTTTTGACTTGACCCTGCTGATAAATACAGATGGAGCACCTGTATTTAGGTCCTCGAAGTATTCCGTGTGGCTAGTCCAGGTCACGATCAATGAACTGCCCATGCATCTACGCCAAAAGAACGTCGTAGTACCCGTGCTGTGGTATGGGCAAGAACATGCCGACATGGCAATGATTCTGGAGACATTTCTGCTGCAACTAGACCATCTGAGAAGTGAAGGGTTGACTTGGAATGGGAATTCACAAGCGATTCACTCCCAGGTAACTTATAAAATCAGCTGCAAATTGCTCCTATTGCATAATACTTTATACTTGAACTAAAAAATGAGCTAATACCAGCGCCTATTGCAGGTGTATGCCCTAGCCTGCAGTGCAGACTCTCCTGCGCGAGCACTGATGCAAAATGTGAAACAATACAACGGTTACTACGGCTGCAGTTGGTGTCTTCATCCGGCAAGGAAGTTGAGGGTGAGCATTTTTTTAGGTACTGTTTGTGGCATGCCCCTTTAATTATGGTGTTCCGATTAACCTGTAGCAAAGAGTGACCAGTCACATCGTAGTCATGTCAGACCCTTATACCAGTGACTGTTTTGTTAATAGTAAACCTATAGTACTATTTTCTATTCATGTTGCCTTTCTGCTGCTGGCCAAGTCATCTAAGACTTGTAGTTTTTATTGTATGTCCTACGTGTGCATGCACTAGTTAAGCACGAAAAAGTGGCTAATATAACATCCCGCAATTTTTGGCGTTGTCACTTTTGTTCGGTGGTTAGAGAAGTTGGGGGCACCATTACTTTTATCCATCTAATATTGCAAAATGGGTGCCTATATGCTTTTAGTGCACTTCAAACAGTGCATGCTTTTCTGCTTAAAAAATAGTTGCCTTCTATGACAAAATTTAACTTTTGAGACCAATTGATTGATTATGGGGTTTAACCTGCCAAAACTACAAAGGTTATGATGCGGGTCGTAGTGGAGACTCCGGATTATTTTGACTACCTGGAGATCTGAATGTGCACCGAAATCTCAAACACAAAGGCGTTCTCGCTTTTCGCTTCCATCAAAAAGTTGGGCGCCGCAGCTGGGAATCGAACCCGCGCACTTGGGCTCAGCAGCCGTTGACCTACCATGGCGGGCATAAACTTTTCAAGAACCTCATTTTGCATTTAGATATTTAGCTTAATACAACTTTTTCATGACCTGATTTTTATAGTTGATTTGCAGTCGGGGTATACTATCAAATGCTTACTACTCCAAATATATGTTCACTTATACTATAATTTTTTTGCACAAACAGGATATGTCAAGTATCCGATCAGTGAAGTGGTCCAGGAAAGGAACCAGGAAGAGACCAAGAAGACGATGGCCCAAGCTGCTGCGCAAGGTGCTATGGTGCAAGGCATAAAAGGGCCATCTCTTTTGATAAACCTCCAGCACTTTGATATAATCTGGAGCTATTCTCCAGATTATATGCACTGCGTGTTGTTGGGAGTCACACGCCAGTTTGCGGACATGTGGCTTAAGGGAATTATTGAGTCAGTTCTTGATGATCTACTTGATGAGCGTTTGAGAGGTCTCCAACCACCCCAATGCTTTTCAAGACTTCCCAGATCCCTATTCTTGCGCAGGTTTTGGAAAGCAAAGGAGTGCCAGCAATGGTTGCTATTTTTTGCATTACCTTGCCTTGATGGCATTTTGTCCGCTGTGTACCTAGAACATTTCGCACTTCTCGTTAAGGGCATCTTTCTTTTACTTCAGGATACTGTGGATGAGGCAGATGTCGCAGAAAGCACTCGTTGCCTTGCAAAATTTGTCCTGGACACACAGTACATCTACCACGATAGACACATGACCTCTAATGTGCACCTGCTTTTGCACCTGTGAAAAAGTGTAATCGTGCAAGGACCACTGTGCGCGCATTCATGCTTTGCCTTCGAATCTAAGCTTGGACAGCTCAAGGAGCTGGTGACATCAGCCAAGGGGGTTCCACTACAAATTGTTACGAGCCGTGACTGGCTTATTGCTTGACTTTGTTCAAACTGAGGCTGGCAACATCACTGGGCTTGTTGTGGAACATGACCGAGTTGCAGTGTCTGGCCGTGTATTCTACAGTGAACAGTACGGCAGGCCCAACAAAACAGATGGTACAGCCATGGTAATTCCGACAGGGGAATATGTCAAAATTCAGCATCTTGTTTCTGTTGAAGACCCACAAGGCAGCGCAAAGGTGTTTGTCATTTCCCACAAATACGTATCAATGGCAGCGTACAATACTAAGCACATCGTGAAGTGCCGAAGACTCAATCAGAGGAGCCTGGTAGAAATGCAGCCACGAGCAATGCCATGCGTCTACATGAACATAATGACCAAATACACTTTGCGAAAATAACTTAGAAGGCTGTGTGTGCAAGTCTGTAATTTCATGTTTCTTTTGGCATACACTTAAAGGGGCCATGTAGTTTCTCTTATTCGAAAGATTGTGTTTTAAAGTGCCCGTAGCACTTGTCCGGCAGCAAATGATGCTCTATTCACTGAGAAATTAATCAATTTAGGTTAAATGTTTTATTCTCCCGCCAAATCGTGTTTTCTCCACGTTAGCAATGAAGTCATAAGTGCGCGCCACTGCGTCATTCGGCTCTGCAGCTTGCTTGCCGGCAGTCCTCCCAGATGGCACTACCATACGGAGCCGCGGACTGTTGCCCGCCGTTGCTTTGTTTTTGACCGTGTTTGCACCTGACTTGTTTTTGTTACTGTAGAAAGTAATCATTTCGTGAAACATGGGGTATCCTCGACAAACAGGGTCGCGTAAGACAACATCACCTACGTCACTCGGCCAGTGTCGTGTAAGACAACTCCGAAGTGGCGGACTGCAGTGCATTTAAAACAAGCATAGTGTGCCCAGTTCCAGCAGCAGTGCGCATCGGTACTTCCATGCTTGTGTGTATTTTCGTAACTTCCATTGCTTACCACACCATTCCTTCTGTGGTAAAATAAATATGCATGACATTTAAATGCAAATACATTTAGGTATAAATAGCTCGTTCGGAAAGCTTATAGGCCGTGCGTAATTTGTGTTTGCTTTTTCCTCCCTCAGCCAATAGCACAGCTGGGCATTTACTACAGCATAGGTTCTGTTGCGGGAAGTGAGCTGGAGGGTTGCATGGCCATTCCCTTTTTTTCTAATTTTATAGCTTATTTGAGTGAAGTGTGCGTTAAAAGTGGTGTCAGTATAACTTTAACAAGGCAATCTTTCAAATGAACTAAACATGTGTTTTGTCTGCATTGAAAGTGAATGTTTGTTCTGCCGATGAGAGCTGTGCACGTCACGTCATATTAGACTCAGCTAATAAGGCATTCAACTAGTCTCCCCCCAAGTCAGTCTCCCTAGTCTCCCCCCTAGTCTCCCCTCCAGTCAGTTGCAGTAATCCTTAAATTTAGATTTAGGGATTACTGCATCTTTTTGGGGTAGTGGTAGCTTGCTAATAATTCCTATCATCTCTTTGTCCTACATTTAGTGGAATTAAAACTGGTTACTGTTCCTTCTAACATTTTTCTATATTTATTGTCGAACACACATATGTGATTGTTGTATGTGTATTTCCTCTGAGCGAGTTTTCTTGTTGTCTGTAATTTAGTCTTCTTTTTGGGGTATTTGGCACCAAGTAGTGTTGCTGCTGCCATATAATGCAGCTTACAGCAAGTTGCAGGGCATTTTCTTTGAGTCTGCATGGTTCAAGCCATCTTCTATGCAGGTTACTGACAGCTCACTAAATATATGTGTATTTGTGAATCACACTTGATGCATTTATTCCTGATGCTATTTTTAAATGTCTTTCGTACCTTCTGAGAACAATTAGAGCTTGTTGTATAGTTGTAACGTTTTACATAGTTTTAGAATGTGCATTGTTTGAACATATGAAGATAGTATATTACTGTGCAATGCTCGATTGTTACAGAATCAGTTTTCTTCGAATCCTTATTTGGTTTGTGCCACTTTTTCTGAGCTAATAAATAAAATATAAAGCTTGGGATTTGCTTCACATTGTTTTGTTTGTGACACCACCCTGCTTTAGCCTGAATAAAGCTGCAGTATTTGTGAATAAATTGATGAATATGTTGGGGCCCTTGCCTTATAAATTGAAACTAAATTGCCTACTCAATTTGAAATACTTAGATCCCGTTCAGGACGCTAGCTTTCCCCAAGTTATTGGACTACTTCATCAGCTACGTCCTAGCTGTGGACAACTAATGGCGAGTTGCTTAATTCTCACCTCGAATATTTTGTGCCAACTCTTGGTTAACTTTTGCTGGAATCATATCGATCCTTACTGCATTTATCCACTGTGGTATCGGATGGCAGCTAGTTGTTTCCTAGCTGCATCAGTTCAAGCCATCTATTTCCTGCCATAACCGGGATCATTTGTTCCCCAATTTTCCAGTTGGCACCGCTTGCCTCCCAACCGGAAGTATACTCGGTGACAACTTAAGAACGCCACCGGAAGTTGCCGCTGCCTTATCACCGTAGCCGGATATTTCTCCGCGCGGCGCAAGTAGGGCGTTACTGAGAATATTCTGAACGTGGCGTGAGCCGTTCCCGTGATTTTTTGGACTTAATATGCTTATAAACGACTCCAGTGACGACAAACAAACTGCGTGAGTCAAGGCAGACGATATCACGCATTCATAGCAAACCCCTTTCAAAACGCGCGCGCACTGACGTTACGGGTCCGGCGCTTTGGCGGAGTGATACACTACATGAGGTGGTGCCGTTCTTGAGTTGCTTGAATCCAACTGGGATTAGTTGTCCCACACCTTCCGAATTGGGACCAGTTGCCTCCCAACTGGGACTAGCTTGAGCCCAACTGGGACCAGTTGTAAACAACACGAGCGCTACTAACAACTGAAGGTTTATTGAAAAGAAGGAAAACATATAAAGAGTTGAGCCTGCGCACTAACCACAGCCGTGACGTAGACCACGCGCGATACACACTCTCCACAGCCCAGATAGCTGAAGCTCAAGTACTGTCGAGATAAGCAACTTCACTATCCAGCAGTGACACCGAGGGTGAGCTAATGCACGAGTCAGAATTCTTTTTTATCAAGAAGGCTTCCCAAATTTCTCTCGTGCGTGGGTCATTGTGTGTAAACAGAACGCTTGTAAGGTTGAACTTGGGGTAACAACCATGCTTAGAGCAATGCGACGCTAGATAGAACTTGGGTGTGCCCTTTAGTGTATTGCGATGTTCCCGCAAGCGCTCATTAATGCACCGCCCCGTCTGTCCAATATATATCTTTTTACACGACAAGGGAATGCAGTGCACAACTTTGGTTTTGCATTCAACAAACTGTGACTGGTGTTTCACACCACAGCCCTTTTTGTGCGAAGACCCACTTGTTTTGCTATTTAACTTCCTGTCGATCGCAGGACAAAGCTTTTCTAACTTATTTTTTGCTGAAAATACCACACCCACGTTGAACCTCCCAGCTACCTTTTTCACCCTATGCGAAATTGCGTGCATATACCGGATAACAGCAAAACGCTGTGCTTCATCCTTTGCCCGCCTTGATCTTCCGGAATTTTTCAATTTTGAGAAAACCTTGTTAGCCGCAGAAACAAGTACATGTTCCGGGAAACCTGCCTGTTTTAGTCTGGTAACTTGGCAGGCGAAACTGGTACCCATGCTGTGAATACACGACTTCGTTAACGACGAATTGAGGCTGTTAACCGCTATACCCAACTTTACCACCTTCGAGTGGCAAGATGAAAAACTTAACACAGGCTTCCTTGACCTTGGGGAATAGGTCCAACAAACATGCTCACCCTGAAACCTCAGCGACAAATCCAAAAACTGAATAACACCTTGTTTTGGGACTTCTGTGGTGAAAACCAGGCCGTGTGCATTTTCCTCAAGAGCAATAAGGATGTCAGACATTTTTTGCTTGAAGTTACTGTAATGAACAACCAGCAGGTAATCATCCACGTACCTAAAGGCTTTCACAATCACCTTTTCCAGCTTTTTCTCAAGAATGATGTTCATGGCATTCAGAAAAATGTTGCTCAAGACGGGAGCCACACGAGACCCAATACAAATGCCCGATTTTCGAATGTAAACACTTTCACCATAGGCTACGAAGGTAGACTTCAGATAGAAGCTCAGGAGTTCCAAGAAACTTGACAGGGAAATGCCACACCTGTTAACAAACTTCAGCTCGTCGTTTTGTTCTGAAATACACTGCTTCACACAGGACATAAGCTTATCATGAGGGATAGAGTAGAACAAATCGGTGACATCAACACTAAAGGCAAAACATTGTTTTGGTTTTTGTGTAGACAAATACTCTACTACCTATTCAGAACCTGTGACAAAAAACGGGTCAGCCACAGCTAACATACACAAGTGGTTTTGGAGGTATGTAGAGATGTTGCCTTGCCATGAATCTCTTTGGGTAATAATAACCCTAAATGGGATGCTCGGTTTTGAGTTTTTGCAGAGAAGAACGGTTCCAACGTGTCCTTTTTCGAGTTACTCATAAGAGTGGCTAGCCGATCTAACTTCATATCGTTAAGCAACGCTAGAGCTTGCTGTTTAACATTACTAGGTTTTAACCGGGACTTTTTGAAGTTTTTATCAATGGCGGCGAGCGCCTTTTCACAAAACTGGTCACCGGGGAGGACCACAAAAAACCTTTATCTGCCGTCAGTAACCTAAGGTCATTGGACACAAAGTGGTTAGCCAACGAGTTGACAGAGCGGGCATTTACGGGTTTTGCGTTTTCTCTCGAGAGCGCCGCCACGCACTCTTAAAAAAAAACCGTGCTCTCCTCTTGGGAAATCCTTCGTGATACAGACCGTGACATGGCGAGCTTCTCAACAGGCTTGAGGGCGGGTTCCAAGCACTACTTCGGGCCCAGTCGTACAAGGTGTAGATTCGACTCTGGAACCGCACAGTTGCCGAGCACCAACACTTCTCGGTCTTGGTAGCAGTGCTTCCTTCTTTTAGGTAAGGTTGGTCTCAAACAGTTCCACAGCCACTCCTTTGTGGTGTCCGCCGTTCTGCTCCAGTACGCGAAGTTCTCGCCGGGGTCCCCTCTTAAACCACATTGCACTTTCAGGTAGAACCTGAACACATTTGCTTGATGGTACCTCTCAGAACGAAGGAGGCGACAAAAACGTCGCGACCGGCTGGAAGAAGGTTGAAGCCATCCACATAGCACCTGAAGGTCTTTGGGGCACAACGACTGCTTAGCATGCCACGATGCCGACCGTGCGCGGCAGATCCATACAGCGATGAGGGACGTCAAGACGGCGGGGTTAGTAAGGTCAAAGTTATAACACAAAAAAGAGCCCTATGAACAAGTAATAAAGTGCAACAAGGTCGAGAACTGGGCTAGTTGGTATACATTCATGATTTACCAGCGCAAATTAAACGGGACGAGAGAGGAGTACACAACACGAGCCCTACTAACTGAAGGTTTATTGAAAAGAAGGAAAACATATAAAGAGTTGGCCTGCGCACTAACCACAGCCGTGACGTAGACCACGCGCGATACACACTCTCCACAGCCCAGATAGCTGAAGCTCAAGTACTGTCGAGATAGGCAACTTCACTATCCAGCAGTGACACCGAGGGCGAGCTAATGCACGAGTCAGAATTCTTTTTTATCAAGAAGGCTTCCCAAATTTCTCTCGTGCGTGTGTCATTGTGTGTAAACAGAACGCTTGTAAGGTTGTAAGAAGTTTCTTGGAACTTCTGAGCTTCTATCTGAAGTCTACCCTCGTAGCCTATGGTGAAAGTGTTTACATTCAAAAACCGGGCATTTGTATTGGGTCTCGTGTGGCTCCCGTCTTGAGTAACATTTTTCTGAGTGCCATGAACATCATTCTTGAGAAAAAGCTGGAAAACGTGATTGTTAAAGCCTTTAGGTACGTGGATGATTACCTGCTGGTTGTTCACCACAGTAACTTCAAGCAAAAAACGTCTGACATGCTTCTTGCTTTTGAGGAGAATGCACACGGCCTGGTTTTCACCACAGATCTCCCAAAACAAGGTGTTATTCATTTTTTGGATTTGTCGCTGAGGTTTCAGGGTGAGCACGTTTGTTGAACCTATTCCCCAAGGTCAAGGAAGCCTAGGGAGGGCATTTGACAAGTCTGGCGGGCTTGGGCTTATTTTATCACATTCTGCCGGGCTCGGGTCTGGCTCGGGCCCCCATTTTAGAAGTTTGCCAGGCCCGGGCCGGGCCCAGGCCCGGGCCGTGTCTCTATCGGGAAAGTTCAGGCCGGGCCTAGAAATTGCGGCCCGGGTAGTGCTATAGTTAGGGCACAGCTCGGGCCCGGGATGGTCCAAAAGGACAAGCCCGGCTCGGCTCGGCCCGCGGGCCGTGCTCGGGCCGGGTAGCACGCATTTTTTTGGGCCCGGGCGGGGCTTGGACTTTAACGAAAACACTTTTTGGGCCGAGCCGGCCCGTGCAGACCCTGAATCCCGGCAGTCGTGTGCCGCAAATTTAGAATATTTACAACAAAAATTCGGCTCATTGATCGCTTGGGTGAAATGAAAACAAAAAAAGTGAAGTGCTGTCAGTCTGTCACCGTGGTGACGCTAAAAAAATAAAATGACGTATTGTACTTAGAATGTCTTCAAGCCTACAAAAGAAAACGTATGGACTTCATCAGCATAGTGGGGAGAACGGGTCAGAAAACGAGAGCACTGTGGTAGTAGAATACATGATTGTCTCTTTCCTCTGTTTTTCAAACTAAAAAAAAGAACAAATGTGACCTGGACATTGCACTTTGTGCAGACCATACCACCAAAGATTAGATAACGTACCCTTGGGTCTTTCTTACAGCTTTTTATACACATACCTTTAGGCCCATAAACCGACTTTTTGAGTAGAAAACTTTGTGAGCATGGAAGGAACTTAAGTCTACTTGATAGACACCTGGTGCAAACCAACAACGAACCTTGGAAAATTAAAGTGAGAGAAGTACAAGTTAAGCTACCTCTCGGCAGAGTGTGCTAACACAAAAACAAGTAGGAAAGAGAGTTCTCTGGGAAACGAATTGAATGAAATAACGAAACGTGGAGTATCTGTCCAAGAAGTGCATAAATAAAATATCCACTTTTCTTAGCATCATTAAAGCGATCCTCATTGTGCTTTAAGTTCGAAGACTGTCGCAACTGCAGAGCCTGTTTTACCAAAATTTTCTGTGCAGGTGAGGATATTTATGTTGTACAGATATAGGTCTAATTATTGAACAAGTGTAAATTCAATATACTCCCTCAATGCTTATTTTAGGCTAAAAAGACCAAACTTTGAGGGCTCATGTTTGGAGTCTGGCAGACAAGGGCTGAGCTTAAAAAACAGTGCGGGGGCTCGGGTTTCCTTTATTAAATGCTGTCGGTCTCGGGCCGGGTTCGGGCTTTTATCTTAATGTTTTGTCGGGCTCGGGCCTGGCCCTGGCCGTGTCTCTACTAGGCGGGGCCAGGCCGGGCCTAGAAATTCCGGCCCCCGCACTGCTCTAGTCTCTCTCATCCAACGATTGCTGCCCTCTGCCACTCGACCCGCGAATTACGTGGTCGTTTGAGCACGCGTTCGCTGAATTTGTTTTTTTTTTCAACACTTGAATTCACTTATGACAGGGGCACGCGCGCCGGCTCAAACAGCGGCCGTGTTGGTTTTCTCGCACCATACGTTCACCGGTGCTACACCACGTCCGGTCGCGAAAAAAATGGTCCCCGAATAAATGGCTCCGGAACAAATTGCCCCGAAACTAATGGTCCAGGAACAAACAGTCCAGGAACAAACAGTCCAGGAACAAATGGTACTAACTTCAAAGTAAGAAAAAATGGCCCCACCACTACTGCACCTATGCATGAGCGCCTCTATGAGAGAAGGAGGGAGGGAGTCAGTGAATTTATATTTATATGTCTGTATTTGTGCACAATGTATTTTGCATCTTTCTATATACAGTGTGATCAAAGTTAGGTCGGCAGTTTTTTTTTTAATTAGACGCTTAGATGTACGTGAAGACCACCGCTTCAGTGAGGTGATGTGCCAAGGGGGACACACAGGGAGGTGGTAACTATAGATGTCCGTGGCTTAGTTAACCTAAATTGATTAATGAACTTTTTAGTGGCTGCAGTAAGCAGGCATGTTTGTATTGAACATTTATAGGCAATCGTGTTTCCACGCAGTTCCATTTGGCAGAATTCTTTTAGCGCATGCGTGCTCTGAGATGTCGAACCGTGAAGTTTAATTGCCGTTCGCATGATTACGCATGCATGACAGTGAAGACCAGCGCAAAGCTCCTACCTTTTGTAACGCGCCTGCTTTGTGCGATGGTTAGTTTGACAAAGAGGAGGAGGCATAAAAAAAAGTGATAACTGGTACCCTCCCAGTCTTGGCTGGCGTTATCGCAATCTGCAGCACGCAGCTAGAACTGCAATCGAAACAGAAGAAAGGGGAGGAGCTTTGCGCCGGTCTTCACTATCTGGCATGCGTAATCATGCGAATGGTAATTAAACTTCGCAGTTCGATATCTCGCAAAACGGATGCGCTACCAGAATTCCGCCAAATGAAACTACTTGCAACTTCTCAATACAAAAATGCCTGTTTACTGCAGCCACGAAAAAGTTAATGATTCAATTTTACGTAATTAAGCCACCGACATCAATATTTAGCACCTCATTCTGTGTCCCTCTGGACGCATAACCTCACTGTAGAGGTGGTCTTTACGTAATATAAACGCCTAATTAAAAAAAAAAACCTGTCGACTTAGCTTTGATCACCCTGTAAAATATATTTGCTAAGGCTGAATTCATTTGAGTTAAATGCTGCATATAAATTTGTTGTCATACGTGCAAGTTCTCCCGTGCTTCCTTTGCATTGTTATTCTGTTTATTAAAGCTTGTGAAGCGAGTCCCACTTGAGCCTGTGGCAGTTATATTTAGGCTATGTGAAGTATCGAAAATGTGAGTGGGCCGGTACCGCTGAATATCAGACAACATAGAGCTGTACTAGTGCATCACGCTCGCCGATTTATCACTATTTCAAAAAGGAATTTTACACGATGAATGGTATATTTCTTCAGCTAAGCTGCGTTACGGCGCTCTCCATCTGAAAGGCTTGGATATCTGCAGTTCGGATCAAGCGAAGCGGCGATCATTAAGATTTTGGACTTTGATAGTTTGGCAGCTTGCAGCTTAGATTGATTAGATCCCCAGTTAAATTTAGCCTGACCAGTATTTAATCAATTATGATACAACTAGCTCAGATTCTGCCTATTCCAGCTTAGATACTTTTGTCTTTCTATAGAAATATGCAATGTAGCTATTAATATGCCTCATATCTTTCTGCAAGTTTTAGAAGAAAGCTGCTAACATGATTTGTTAATTTTGCCGGCGTGTTGCGGGAGAGCAACAATTGCTAAGGGCAGCAGCTGAGCTCATTCAAACCAGTCACTCACCATCAACAACAAACTTTATTGTTCGGAATTGCATTTGAGCACAAATATATTCAGTTTATTCGCGAAAATACAAAAACATGCTTTCGCTCGTCTTTCTGACGGCTTTACTTCCCAGAAATTGCAAGAACCAAAGACAGTCATTTGTCATGGTTCAATGAAAGACCAACGATTGATGCAAGTTGATGCACCACGCCGCCAGACATGCCTTTTTGGAGGTGAAAGCGCTCACAAAACAGGGACGACAGTAGAAAGAACAAAGACGACACGGCGCTATGTCGTCTTTGTTTTTTGTTATTTTAGCGCCGTGTCGTCTTTGTTCTTTCTACTTTCGTCCCTGTTTTGTGAGCGCTTCCACCTTCAAGATGAACAGCTACCAACTAGCCCAACTGTCCGTTCTAATGCCTTTTTGGGACGCCCTTTAAAAATTAGCGAGATCAAACAGGAAGGAGCGGGCGGTGGTTCGCTTCGGTCAACGTTTTTAGATTAGGTTGGATTCGGTACAATACTTCTTTTGCTTGAGCTGGCCCCCGTTGCCCTCTTTAGAAGAAATTTACCATGTTGCTGAATGTCGGGATAGCCCCGTTCGACCAGCAGCCCAGTCGATGGTGCGCGAGCTAGTCGTAATCAGGCATGCCAACGTCTCGGAACTCTGCGTGCCACCAACTTCTCTTACTCGCGGCGGCTCCTCGCGACAGGTGCTCCTTCCTGGAACACGGCCGGACTCAAAAACTACAGTGTACTAACAATTCTAGTACACTGTACAAAAACTGTCTTCCGGGGTGATAAAGGAGCGTGGAGTCTGGCCGTGCCTGGACTTATTTGCTGTTAGCATAGTTGCTGTGGCAAGGAAAATCTCCGAGAGGGGTGGGAAGAACTAGCGTAAATATATAATTAGCGGATGTAACGGTTTAATAGTTATAATCGCGTAAATGGAGATAGACTGTAGTGCGGGATTTTGATAAATACAAAATAAATAAAGAAATAAATAATACGAAAGAAATACAAAAGTAAAAAAATAATACAAACAACTAAAGAAATAAAAATGTATTTTCAAACATCTATAACAAAGAATGAAATGAAAAGCCGAAAAGTAACGGCGGAAACAAATAAAAAATAACAAAAAACAGGCCAACTGCGTTACGCCATGCATTTCCATTTGCGCAAAAATGCATACTAAAATGAGGCGATGGTTTACTGAACGTTTTTGTTACAGAAGGCAATACACCACTTCAGCAAGATGCAACAAATTTAAACAAAGAGCCAACGTAAGGTTTTGTGGAATCATTTTGCCCGAAAAGGTGCCCGGGACCATTTGTTCCGGGGCCATAAGTCCCGGACCATTTGTTCCTACTTTGAAGTTCGGACCATTTCTTTCGGAACCATAAGTTCTATATAAGGTACGTCCCGGTCGCGGAATAAATGGTCCCGGAACAAATGGTCCCGGAACAAATGGCCCCGGAACTTATGGTCCCGGAAATAATGGTCCCGGAACAAATGGTCCCAACTTCAAAGTAGGAAGAAATGGTCCCACCACTACTACACCTTAGCGCCTGCATGAGGGAAGGAGGGGGTCAATGTATTTATATTGATGCTTGTATCTGTGCACACTGTATTTTGCGTCTGTTCGTACACAGTTTATTTGCTAATGCTGATTTTGCTTGAGCTCAATGCTGTATACAAACCTTTTTTTGTCGCACGTGTACGATCTTCCGTGCTTGATTTGTTCGTACTTTTTTGTTATTCCGAGTGCCAGGCAAACCAGTGGTGAACCTTTCAATCAAAACTCTGCGTGTACTGGGCCGCCCTCGGCCGGTGTTCACAATACAATACAATAACGGGCTACAATAACGGGCTACAATACAATAACAGGCTACCGTAATTTTCTTCGTGAATGCAGTTTTCTTATGAAGTGGAGCAACACAACTGCTTAAATTAACATGGCTGACGTGCAATACTCGCAAGAATACAAAATTTTGTTAATGCTTGAGAAGTGAGTCTGACTTCATCCAGTGCGTTGAGCCTATTTACAGTGACGGTATTATTTAGGTTATGTAAAGTATCAAAAATGTGAGTGAGACGGTACTGTTGACCGCCAGTCAACATAGAGCTGTACTGGTGCATTGCGCTCGCCGTTTCGTCGCTATTTCAAAAGGGAACTTTACTCGATGAGGGTTTATTTGGTTGGCTAAGCTGAGTTACTGTGCTCACCACCTGAAATGCTTCGATATCTGCAGTTCGAATCAAGCGAAGCAACACTAATAAAGATTTTGCACGTCGATAATTTTACAGCTTGCAGTTTAGAAACTGGTTTTTCTCCGAAAATAGGCAATACTTTGCTGGCGGGCGGAATCTCCCCAAAAGCCAAAGCCGAACGTTTAGAGCTGTCTTCGCGCGGCTAACACCTTACGGTGTCGTCGCCTTCCCGCCCTGCCTTTGTCGCCGCGCGCGCGGACACAGTGGGGGAGTCGTGGCTAATCCCTTGGGACGCCGCCGCCCAACGGACTACCGAGAAGAGCTCCTTCAACCCGAGGCGAATTCCTAAGGCGAATGACCGTCAACGAACAGCGCCGACACCGGCTTCGCAAATCGTCAAAAACTAGAGACGGCACCCTTTCGCTTCCCGTCAGCTCGTCACCGAACGACCGCATACCAACAGAGGAATAGGGCTCAGCACCCCAGTCTTTTGGCCACACAAAAGAAGAAGGAGCACAAAGCGTGCACTCCGCGACCCCCAACTTCGCGTCTTTGCGGCGGCATGAAAGGAACTGAGCGTACAGCTAGAAGCGGAGGCGACGCCAATACATGAGCCACCGGCGGCTTTCATTAATTAAATAAGAAGCACGAACTTAACAGTGCTGACCGTCGCGACAGCCTGGCTTGACAAGCGCCTCAGCTGAGGTTTGCTATCAGACCAGACGTCCGCATGTCTCGACACTGTGCCTGTCATCCCCCTCGCTTACTAGCGGCGTCTCGCGACACGTGCGGCTTCCTGGAACACGGCTGGACCCACAAACAATCAAAACGTGGAAAACCGAAAAAAGGAAAATATTACAAAAATCAAATACCGAAAGAGACAGGGAAGCAATAAATAAGAATGTTCGTCTTGAACGTATAAAAAATGCGACGACTAAAATAAAAATGCCGGATAAAATACGCAAAAAAAAATTCCGAAAACGGGCCAATCGTGTAATGAATGCCCTGCACTTTCACAATAATGCGTGGTTGGCAAAAATACCGCGTTTAATCGTCGTAATCGCCCAAATTAAGCTAACCGTTTTAACGAAATCTGAAAAAAAAGAAAACAAAAATAAACAGACCTAAGAAATTAGAAACTGCACTCCAGCAAAATAAAACAAATTTAAACAGAACCCACGTGGAGTTTTATGGAATCATTTTGCCTGAACAGGTGCCTGGGACCATTTGTTCCGGGGCCATAAGTTCCGGGACCATTTGTTCCTACTTTCGAGTAGGGACCATTTGTTCCGGGACCATAAGTTCCGGGACCATAAGTTCCGGGGCCATTTGTTCCGGAACCATTTGTTCCGGGACCATTTGTTCCTACACCCGGTACGTCCTCACTTGCGGCGCCGCGCACGCGCAGCTCGGCGCGCGCAAAAATGCCGCCGCTTTTTGAAGTCCGCACTACTGGGAGCGCGCGCGCGCAAAAGCGGCTGCGGCGGCCGAGACCCCTCCCTCTCCGACAGGGGAGCAGGGGAGGAACGGGTATGCGCGCTTCGCCCCGGCCAGCTGCCCGGGGAGAGCACTGACCTCGCAGCACACGAGAACCGGGCGGTGATTGGCTCGTTGAGTTTTGCGCAAAGCGCTTTGCCCCAAAAATGGGTCACAGAGCTATCCCTGCGCGGCAGAGGAATCTTGCCGCGAAAGGGCGTTTTGCGGCACGCGTTTTTGCGCGCGCGGCGCTGCGCGGGCACGGCGCCGCAAGTGAGGACGTACCATAACTATTCACGGCAAGCAAATCAGCTAAGGCATTTGGGCGGTGTTCCCTAGGGTATAATGCATTCTTAATGATATTTACTGGAAATAAAAGGCACTCTCCCTTTACAAAGAAAGCAGCTTTACAAATACTCACTTGCCCCCCAAAATCGAGAAAATCTTATGAAAAATTTTAAGTAAACTGCGTTGCCACGATAAACTGAATTTTCAAACACAGTTGTCCCTAGTTTTTTCTCCAGACAAGGCAGCGATATTGTCGTGCAGGAAGAACAGACCTTTTTGAAAGCACGCGCACGCCCTGTAATATCCGTTTGTTGTTGTTGTGTCGAGGGGGGGAGGGCTCGGAGGCCTAGTACCGCGCAGGGATGGTACTGCCCCTTTGTTCCTCTTGGGTGCAACAAAAACCGACCCGCCACTCGTTTTCACTAAGGAGAGGGCGCAGTCGAGGTTACATGGACGGGGGCAAATGCTGACCTGTGTATTTGAGAGGAGGGATTGTGAACACGAGTGCAAATAGCGCGGTTACTTTGAAAGGGGGATTCTTAGACTGGCAAAGGGCGTTCGGGTTGTTTCGTGGTCCACCCACCGCAATGTCCGTGCACCGAAATGTCCGCACCGAAACGTCCTGCACCGACATGTCGTACACCGAAATGTCCGGATACCGGCTGGAGGACCCCCTTCTTGCTTGTTTTTCCCGTCATTTTCATCACTTTAATTAGTGGGCACGACATACCCATGTTCGCCAGCTCAAGCAGCGGCTGTGTTGATTTACTCGCGTCATATCGTTCACGTTCTTTTTTTGTGCGGATTCCGCGACCCCCCCAGGGGGACAATGGGACTCGTTGCGGCTGCACCGACGATGCAGACGAGATTGAACTCTCCGGCTCATTATACCATGATTGCTTGTGCCATCACTAGTTTATTACAACTTTGTTTGCGTGGGGACACTGGGACTCGTTGCGGCTGCACCGACGATGTAGACGAGATTGAACTCTCCGGCTCATTATATCATGATTGCTTGTGCCATCACTCGTTTATTACAACTTTGTTTGCGTACATTGCAAGGCGATAACTACTCGACAGCTATCGGCTCAAGCCGGGCCCGCCTTTCTGGTCAACGTCTTCGTCTACACTGCCATTTTCCCACCGCATCAGGTTTTTCCCCTCCAAAAGATGACGACCCACGCCAATACAATGACGACCGTCAGCGGCCCGCGGGGCGCCCGAAGTTCCTTCCTTAGAATTTGGGTTCGTCGACCTTTCCCCCGCGAGCCAAGGCATGCACGTGAAGTTGGCGAGTCTAAAGTGTCCTGTACAATAGCGTCTCAATTATTTCCCTCGGGCTTTTCGGACGCCACCTACCTCCCCCCCCCCCCCTCTCATCTGCGGCATTCCTGGCATAAAAAACCTAGGGAGACTTTCGCAGGTACTACGTAAAAGCATACGCGTAGACTAAGGCAAAACAAGCTGACACATTTCATCTTTATAACAGCGTGACTGCAGGCAATTGGTCCAATGAAGTTTTGAACGCCCAAAAATAGAAAGAACAAACTTACAAAAATTACTTAACCAAATAAAATGTGTGCATCTTATAGATGTTTTGAAAGTAAGAAAGACAAATAAAAAATCCCGGAAAATAACATTGAAAACATGATTGAAATCGCAAAATTATAATTGCGCGTGTTTTTTGAAACAATATCTTCTGCGAATATTTAATGAGGATCGCTCGTCGATCCTTTTTCATTGGTTTAACTTTCTTTGAAGCGATTTTTCAACCGCACTCACATGAATTACGCAGGCCGTGGCGCTATATTACTCAGCTGTTGTGGCAGGTTGCTCAAAAAAATACGGCAATATGTCGTTACAAGAAACAAGTTAAAAAAAATACACGATGATACTGTCACTGATTTGTTCTATAAATTAAGTCCCTAGAAAAAAAGAAATAAGGAACCAAATTGACTGAAAGCTTCAACTATGTCAGCTCATTTCCCAAAAATAAATGTACATTTTCGGAAAGGCTGCATAACCATTCGCTGGCCTAAAATAACGCAGAACTGCGAGCAAGAACATCTCTAATAAATAGTTCAGAATGGCGTGCCTTCTCATTTGAATTATACTCCCAGCCACTCTAACATCTGAATAAATCGAATTCAAAGAAACGAATCGTAAGCGCCCACTTTCTGCATTTAAACAAGAGAAAGCTTGGGGTTTCAGCTTTCTTCCTCATTAAATGACTGATTATTTTTTTGTGTTCTGGAGCCGTGTTTGCATTTAGCATTTGAAAGGCAGCAGCTGAAAGAAGGCACACATTTTTGCCATGTTAAAAAAATGCATGCAACTATCGCGCAGAAGCCCAAACAGCGAAGCCCTTCATAGTTATAAATTTGTTTTGAAAGAAATAAATGAGCGGCATGGAATACCTACAGTGACAACAAAATAAGGACACAAGATTGCTGTCGAATTACCAACTTTTTAAATGCAGTAAGCGTGAATATAATACAACAACCTCGTTTGTCTTTGTCCATCCGTGGGAAAGACGCTTCTATAGATGTGTATGATTTAATTCAACGAAAAGTCTTGACAGAACACTCCTTTTACGAAAACGCCGTTCGCTAAGAGAGGCATTATTTGGTGGCGGTTTATTTCAGCGCGTTAACTGATTGTTGGCTTACTTGTTTAAAGCCACCGCTATGGTTTTATGCCCACGGTAGAAGGGTTTCGCCTTGAATATGTGCAAGAATAATTTGCGTTGAATTGAATAACTACATTGCTTGCCGCAGTGTCTGCGTATATGCTGTTTAGTTTGCAACCTGCTACACTGAATGTCATTTATGGTAGGTTGGAGCCAGTGATCTGATTCTGTTTTATTCGCAATCGCTGTCCTGTATGTTAAGCCAATCATCGGTCAGTACTTCATCGTACAAGGTTATGCGTATTCGCTCGATGTTTTTTAGGGGCGAATCCTCTTAGGGGCTCGGGCTTTCTGCGTCTCCTGTCATTGTTGTCATTGTAGTCACGGTGCTAAAACACCGGAACACTCGTTTTCCAACCACTCGCGCTATAAAGTGACTTCACCGTGGGAAAAAACGCGCACTAAAAGAATCCACCGGGACACTCGTTTTCCAACGCCTCACTCTAGAACGCTTCCTGCTCCAAAGAAACGAGACTCTTTCAGCAAAGCTGTATATCTCCAGGCTGGTTCCCAGACAGTTTATTGAACGCCGTTTGATCGAACGCCGTTTTATCGAAAAAGGGAACCGGCCCACTCGTCGCAGCCAACTCGTCCTAGGAAAACTGGTCATAGGGAAACTGGTCAAAGAGGGCATCTCGTTCTAGGTGATCCCGTACTAGGAAAAGTGGTAGCACTGACCTTCTCGTGCTAGGAAAAGTCGTCTCGCGGTTCCATTTTTGGCCGATGTCGAGGAAATGGGGAGAGGAAGTTAGTGGCTTCTAATCTTATAATTACTCCCAGGTTCACCTCTTCAGAGTTCGGGGGGTCCTCCTCTGCTTTTGTTAGTTTGCAGGCGATGGTTGAAATGTTTTTTTTATTTTTAACACATGTTCCTCTGTCCCCTTATTTCACTTCTTGCTGCAAAAAAAAAGTCAGTTTTTTACTGGGTAAGGGGTTTCTTTTCAGGTTTATTTTTTCTCCTGCTTCCAAAAAATATTCGTCACTTTTTCTGTGGAGGGAGGTCAACTTTTTCTTTCTTTTGCGTTTTCTTTTCTTTCTTTTGTTTTTTTTTCTTTTTGCGTTATCTTTTGAAGCTTTTTGCCTGCTTGTTTATATATCTGTAAAAAGGGCAAAATGTTGGCCTCTTGTTTGTTTGCAGGTGGTGGTTGAAATTGGCTTTTCGGTTTCAGCACAACTTCCGGTTTCTTTTTTTTTGCTTTTCGTCTCCTTCTAAAAAATATTCTTCACACTAATTTGTGTGAGTGTGTGTGTGTGGGGTGGGGGTCAACTTTTAAGTTCAGCTTTGACTTTCGCTCCCATATATAGGTGATATGAAGACCAACAAAACGAAAGTTACCCAGCTTGACAATCATCGTTTGTCAGCAGGCATGAAAACAAAAGATCAAAATACTAAAAAGCGAAAACACCGAACGAAATCGCAATCCCAATACAGCGCCGTCACTTAATTACCAAAAATGAAAAAAAATGTATTAGAAAAACAGAACGGGCAAACTAAAGCTAATATAAAAGGCTCACGTAATTAGCTGCACAAAGAAAAAAAATAAGATACGCTGTCTGGCTGGCGCGTTCCTCGAAGGCGACAAAGGAAAGGGTGGTAAATTGAAGGAGGAGTGTGAGAATGTTTACGCATAAGATGAGAATTATACAAGCTTTTGTACTCTTTCATTTCAAGCGTGTATGACCCCCTTGTTTATATTACAGAATTTGCCCCTATAGTACCAACCCTAACCCCATGCGCAATATTCCTTAGATGTGTATCGGCGTGTTTAGGTTAGTGTTGCCAAATGTATCCCTTGCGCCATGGTTCATCATTACGTGATCCAGAGTCTTGTCCACCCTAATTGTTCTAGTCACGAGGGTTACACGCGACTCCTACTCAGACATTGGGGTCACATTGTTTACATCTGGAGAAATATTAGGCCGAGAACTTTTGAAAGATTAGTGCTATATGACTGGAGCAGGGGGGTTCCGACAGTGATAGTGAGACCCCAACAAAGGTGGTGGAGTCTAGGAGAACTCGTCACAAGTGAACCCATCACAGCCAAGTTGTCATACTCGTCAAGTAGGACAAGTCGTCACAGGACATCTCGCACTAGGAAAACTCGTAAGCTAGTACAACTGGACAATTGCCCATCCCGTCACAATTTACGTTTTTTGTTAATCATGCTCAAATAAAAAAAATACAGGGTTTTGTATAATTTTCTACTTTTGCGTCAACACTCTTAGCCCCACTTTCGATTCACCAACCTTACGTTTTCGTGGTGGCCTTAAAGGAACACGCCCGACCAGGCAGCGCATTTTGTTGGTTTTTTGTGTGCTTTCTTCAGGTAATCGCACGGGCCATAGTATTGCTCGTTGTTTTTTTTTTTTCCATTTTCATTTACAGGTAATCGGGTCACGGCGGTGTATTTTGAGTAGACCTTCATGATTTCTCTATTTTTGGTGTTTACTATTTTGATCTTACTGTTTTTATGCCTTATGATAAAAAGGCAAAAGTATGCACCCCAGCAGACATGGTGGGGTGCAACCGGAGGGAGATGAAAACGAACCAACCTGCAGTACGGTGACAATTTTGTAACTAACGTTTTTCTCGTTAGTTCATGAAAAGGATCGAGAACAGTAGTACAAGGCGTGGTAACCTCTTAGCAACTGAACTCAATGCCCATTAAGAATTAGGAATGCAGAAATCAGGAGAGACTTTTGCTAGCGTTCCAGTTAAGCTTTTAACATTGGACCCTCAAGACTGGGAACATTGTGCCACCCCAAAGGCCCGAGGGTGGCACGGTTGTAGCGGTGGCAATAACAATAATTGGAAAGAAAAAAATCCTGGGCCATCTCCACTAACGTGAAACCTGAGGTGGGGCAATGCATGCAGTGTATAAGTGCATTCTTCACGCCTTGCCACGGAGATGAAACCCCTGGGGGTAGAGGTATAGAGCTTTCTTGTAAAATTCTCTCGTCTTTGAAGCACGAAGCTGTCATGCGCGAGGCGTAAAATAGTGTCCCGGTGTTGTTTTAGTAATCGTTACGAAGCGCTCCAGCGCGAAAGGTAAACGAGTGTCCCGGTTTTTTTTTATTACGCGTTACGTTCTAGCGCGAGGCGTAAACGACTTTTCCTGTGTTTTAGCACCATCACTACGTAAAACGACGATTACGACGACGAAGACGGCGACAAAGACGATGACAGGAGACGCCAACATCCCCAGCCCCTAAGGGGCCCCCGCCCGCGGTCGGTATCGAACCTGGAATCGTTGCGTTATGGATACTGATTGAGCGTCGCATTCCGGGCGCACCGCATTTCCTTTGACTTCGTAGTGCGGGCGTTGATTTTAGACTCAGCCGCCAGTTCTAGCGCGGGCGGCCCACTTGGGGAAAGATGTGGAAGCCTGCAGACGAAACGATCCGGGCCTGCCAGTCTTGGAGACCTTTTAGCGGCAAGTTCGGAAATAAATATGAGATGCAACAGACTGGTCTCCGACGAAGGAAGGGGGTCGCCAGCTCTGTTTTTTCCGTTGCAGTGCAAGCTGGGCCATTTTTTAAAGAAAAAATGTGTAGGCAACGCCGAGTCACATTAGGTGGAAGAGAACTTCCACATTTTGTGGCACCTCTCGGAACTGCAAGGCTGGAAAATATTTGAATAGAATCGAAAGAACTGGGATACGCAGAGACTTCCAAAAAGTTTTGTAAGGGGGTCTCAAGGCAATAGCTTGTTATTATTATTTATTATTATTATTATACTCTGATATTACCACCAAAAATTAAAGGGCTACTTCAAAAACGATTAGTGTAAGGGATCGTCTCTCTAAACCTTGATGTTGAAAAGGAAAGAAAAGCCATTTCGACTTTCATATAGCACAACCTTTCGTCTTTCCTTTTTGAATTTTTTGGTTCTACACAAGTTTGTTTTCTCTCGGTGTCTGAATAGTTTTACCAAATGAAGGCCCTGGCTTTTGCCGCTTTCATTTAAAACATCCTACATAGTGTCAAAATTGAAGCCGGAACACGTTTTTCGAGAAAGAGTAGTGGAACCTGCAGAGAAACTCCTACAGAACATCTTCCACCCTCTATAATGTTTGTATACGCTTTAAAATCTAACCAATTGCCAAGTTAGGCATTCCATAAAATCATGCCCTTCTGTCGCGGTGCTGTTTTGACGCTGTGCTGTTTTGGCGATGTGGTTTTCCGTCGCGTGCGCTTTTGACGCCGTGCTGTTTTGACGCGTGCTGTTTTGTCGCGTGCCCTTTTGACGCCGTGCTGTTATGTCGGTGCTTTCTGTCGCGTGCCCTTTCGTCGTGTGCTGTTTTGACAGCGCCCCGAAGATAGATGGATATGACGATGACTACTACTGACACAGTGAGAAGTGACGACGGAACACGTAAATGAACATTTTTCGCAATACGTGGTGTGTCATTCAGTGCTTACATAGAAAGAAATCCTCCAGCTTCGCCTTGCGTCACTTAGTGCAAGTTTCGCCAATTTTTAAGACGAATTTAAGGTGTAACATCAAACGCGAAAACTGACCGTATGTATACGTGGCCGTCGGCGAGGCCACCGCTGTATGGACTGGTGTACGACTTGAACTCGTTTCGCCAGAGCAGCAGCCAAATCCTCTCACCACGGCGCTTAACCGGCACCTTGGCAGAATGGAACCTTGCTGCCACGTGCTTCCAGGTGCACGTGGCAGCACGTATACGCGTAAACGGATGCGCATACATAGCTCTGACTGCGGGGGAACTTCAGCATGATGAGCATCCAGCCTGCTTGTGAGAAAATGAAGGCCTCAGTGCTTCTTTCTTTTTGGCCAACAAACATCACATGGTTGGCCGGTTCTTCATCGCTTGCAGTGGTAGGCTGTTGGACAGCTGCTGCTATGACCAGAAGCAGCACTACTCACATGACGTTTGTAAAAGTAATTATGTGCAACAACGCTTTTATCAATTTGGTGTTGTCAGGAGCTGTGGGCACAGTTCATGTGGAAGACCATTGTGGGCGCTACATTTGCTGCCCTTACCAGCGTGTGGTACAGCGCTGTGCTCTCGCTGTTTATTGATTACCCGCACAATTTTTACAACGGTGTGTGAAGTTGGTGAAATGAAGTACAGTGTATCTCCTGGATTGGTCGGTGCTTCCTGCTTCGGCGTGATTCTTTCCAGGCCATCACTAACAAGGGTGGCAAAGTTGTGCTTGTGCCAGAAGCCAAATTTTTTGACACTTTGTGATCAGTACTTGTAGCACTGCAGTGTATCTCTTGCAACTTTGGAAGCTCGGAAAAGTTGGTTGTAGGCGTGCAGAGTTGTAGGCGTGCATGACGAAAAGAGGCAATAACACGTTGTTTACTCCAAACATCTTTTTGTCATATCCAATAAACTTTAATTCAGGCCTCTTTTTTCCCAGCTGTGCTGATTTCACTCTCCAAAATAAGGCACCTGCTGGTCTTTTTATGCACAGAAAGTATGGTGAGGTTTCAAAACATTTTTCAGGCTGCTGCTCCAAAACTATACGGACAAAAACGCTGGTGTTCAGCGGCGCGTACTAGAGTGCACAAGAGCCACTAAATAAGCTTATTTAGTGGAAGATCCGGTGCAGGGCCGTAGCCAGAAATTTTTTTCGGGGGGGGGGGGGGGGTATGGGTTTTGCGAAGGAGGTAGTTTAACCGAAGGCAACAGTAAGTATTGCTTACGCGCTGCCTGGAAAATATTTAGGGAGGGGTTTGAACCCCCAAACCCCCCTCCTAGACTCAAGAGAACTCTTGTCAAATGAGTACCTTCAAAGGTATTCCTTCCGTCTATTCTTCTCTCCACAAAAGCCACATGTCAGATTCTATAATCTAAATGGGAGCGCAAGCAGCCTTCGTGCAACACTATTTAGACCTTTGCCGGCAGCCCCTTCAGCCAGTGCCCACGTTTGAGGACACAGACCCATTCTTCCCTATTGAGTCACAGCAGAACAAACCTGATGGCGTGAGATGGCGCGCGCACAAACCTTCCAAAATAAAAAGAAAGAAAGATGTGCGGTTACAAAAGCCGGCGAACTTCAACGTGCAGCACAATCCTCCGGATCCTCCACTCGGAGTGGTTTTGCCTTGCCCGCAGGTGCGCCGTAGATAACACAACACTGAACGACAGCCGATGTACCAAGGAGGAGAGTTATCAGCCTGCGCTTACAGCGCGTAGAAAAAGCGCGTGCTTTTCATCGTAAACAATGAAAAGCACAGCCGACCTAAACATGACTGCCGACACGGCCACTTCGCGCCGCCGGCGTAGTACTTGGTACTAGCAGAGTCCTTCAATGCTTTACTGGTAACGAAACTTCGGCGCTCGTTTCATATAGGGACCGCGGGTGCCACTTCAGGCGCCACCGCCGCACGAAGGGCGTCCAGCCGCCGCGCGTGTGGCATATTGGCCAGCTCTTGCCGTGCAAACGCTCGCTGCTTTTGATGTGTTCGCGCTGATTAAGTGTGCTTTTTTTTCGTAGTAGTTAGCGATGAATAGTCCAGTCATTGTGTATATCACCTGCCTTCTATTGGGTTTTATTTTTAGAAGTGAATTACCGTTGACATCGGCCGCGAACGACAACGGCTTCTGCATCCTCTGGCACAAGCGCTTCGCCGTCGTATTTAGGGATTTTGAAATCTCTATTGCTTCTTTTCTTAACGCAAAAGTTGTAAATACCACACATACGGTAGCTCCGTAGTCACGGACTGCTGCGGGCCTATCGATAATACAATAAAAAAACTGAAATAAACCAAGTACGCGTTGTTCAGACTCCGTTGATTCCTCTGGAATGCACAGAACGCTAAAAGAGGAAGTCCAATAGTATTGTCGTTTCGATGAGTGGGTACACACTTGAGAACATCGAAAAACGCTGCAGAAACGCGAAGGATCAAAACACGAAGAGATATATGTTTCACCGTGTGTCTTTCCGCTTTCACGCTTTGCAATCCTTGCAGAAAAGGAAGCGAAAAACAATAAAACTGATTTTATCACACGCAGCAAAAAATATCAATAATACGAAGGGAGACAAAATAGCGTGGTCCAGCGTACAAAAATTTATTTTTTCGCGCTGCGATGTGCAGCACACGGAGGAAACAGAATATTGCAACATAGCCAAGAACCACGCAAATCTTTTCTGAACGAAGTTTATTAAAGCGAGCTCCTGCTCTACAAAAGACTAGAATGAAACACAAACGTCGAAGAAGCAGTCCGCAGTGTGACGTGCACAGATGAACGTCGATAAAGTGAGTTGCGCGGCGTTTTTTCTCGGATCGTTATTAATTTCAGATCTATGGAAATAGGATCCAGAACATTGTCGAAGAAACAAAAAATCAAGTTAGCAACAAGGTGACACCCTTTCTATATCAAACAATATTGCCCCACGGGACGTACGACAAAAAGAGCAAACGGGCGCTCCGGTTGAAACGCCACATAAGAGAACCGGAATTGGCCACGCGCGGTTACAAAACAAACAAAACGAACCTAAAGGATAATTTGCGGAAATATGAAAAGTAAAAGCACAATTAAGGGCGTCCCAAAGCTTTTTTTACACACGAGCCTGAGCGCAAGGATACAAGTTTGCAAACAGGTAATGAAGCACCGCTACTACCTGACTGACCTGACGAAAATCCAGCTTTAAGTTAGCCTTGTACAATTCCAGGTCTAGGATGCTCTCAAAAGGGTACATTGCTTGTTTTATTCTCATACACACTGCATTCCCACACACTGTCACACACTTATAATCGAAGCCGAAATCTCCCGTTTCTTGTCTTGGAATGGCGCGCCTCCATTTCTCACGCAGCTCCCCGTCGCTCGGTCAACAGAACAAGGAAACATTTTCTGTAGTATCGTTGTACGAGGAACGATATCCCAGGACGCAACACGTGTTTGGCATCGTCATTTCACTACTTAAGTCGCATCACAACAGCGCGAGATGCACGTGTCATTTTTTCCCCGCACAAAACAAACACCACTCGCCGCGTCTCCGCCGATCGAGCCAGCGCAACGCCGCCCGAGGAGTGCATCCGACTAAAACCCGCCCGCGACCGCCGCCAAATCGGCCTAAACGCACCAAACTATACTGGCAACGCTGTCGTTTTCGCCTCAAAACGTCTCCAACTTTGGTCTGAAAAATCGAGGGCCTTTGGACGTGCTGACAACATTGTTTTGCACATTTCTTGCTTGTCCGTCCGTGCGGGCCGTGCTTCTCCCTGCTTCTCCGGCACCGTTTCGACTTAGCGGCCGGACGCCCTGTCCTCCTTCGTGGTTTGGAATCGCAGCTTTTACTTCAACTGGAGTTCCTAGGGTCCTACCGAGCCTCACGTCAGCCTGCGCCTCAGCTTCGACGGCGCAAAGTCGGAGACTTCGCTAGCTCGGTTTCGAGGCCGTCAACGTCGGTGGTAGCAACAAGGTCGTGAGGAGGTAAGTTTTTAGACTTGTCACATCGCCCTTTTCATACGGAGAAGAAAACACACAAGGTGATGTTGCCTTTAGTGTTCGTGGTAGAAGTGTAGGCTAATTTCAAAGTGGATAAGCTACGTGCCATTTCTTGCGAAAGCACACCCGAAACACACGCTAGTGTCGTAATGTTTTTCTTTTTTAACTTGCAGGCTCATATGCGTAACTGTTGGCTAGAATCTTCTGTGGTGTCACTATGCTTACCACTAGTGACAGTTATTACATGGAGGCTTACTACGTTAACAGCCGTAGTAAGCAGAACAGGGGTTTTAGATTGCACGCACAAATGTAAAGCAAGCAATGTTTCGGATATATTTATTTCGTATCATGTGTCATCGAGACGCCGCTCACTGCGCTTTCGTTACAGGGGCTGATAAATTTCCACCACAGTCCCAGCATGTGTACGAGTCGCTGATCGGTGACCTGCTCCGTTTCTAAGAGCCAGATCTACCTCAAGAGACTGCTTGTCCAAGCCTTGGCATACAGGGTGCCACTGTTCTCATTGCGGATGTAAGTGTTTAATTGCACGCACAAATGTAAAGCAAGCAATGTTTCGGAGATATTTATTTCGTATCATGTGTCATCGAGACGCCGCTCACTGCGCTTTCGTTACAGGGGCTGATAAATTTCCACCACAGTCCCAGCCTGTGTACGAGTCGCTGATCGGTGACCTGCTCCGTTTCTAAGAGCCAGACCTACCTCAAGAGACTGCTTCTCCAAGCCTTGGCATACAGGGTGCCACTGTTCTCATTGCGGATGTAAGTGTTTAATTGCATGCACAAATGTAAAGCAAGCAATGTTTCAGAGATATTTATTTCGTATCATGTGTCATCGAGACGCCGCTCACTGCGGTTTCGTTACAGGGGCTGATAAATTTCCACCACAGTCCCAGCATGTGTACGAGTCGCTGATCGGTGACCTGCTCCGTTTCTAAGAGCCAGACCTACCACAAGAGACTGCTTGTCCAAGCCTTGGCATAGAGGGTGCCACTGTTCTCATTGCGGATGTAAGTGTTTAGCCGAATCTGCGCTCCCGATCCTGTTTTTCGTAGACAGTGCAGTGCAAGTATATTTCTGTTGCGGAGCCACATATATTTGTGGCGCGCGTGCGTGCGTGTGTGTGTGTCGATACAATTTGCACCTGTCCTCACAATTTCTGTTCTAATTTTTTTTTTAACAGAATGGAGAATTTTCAGCGTTTGTATGCAGGAGTTGGAAGATGGAATTTATTTCACGGAATGCATGTCATGACTTATTCTGTTGGAGGGAAAGCACAATAGAGATACTTGATGCTTTCAATGAACAAATACTGTGTAGCATGTGGTGGGCCCACTTAACACACTCACGTTTGATTCCCGACAGTTGGTGTTGACTGTACGTAATGCAGCTGCTTCTCTTTTTCAATTGCTATATTCGCACTACAAGGGTTGCTGAGCATGGTCGTTTTATAGGTTATTGAATTGCTAAAGATTGCAATTTACTAACGTAATTGCACTTCAGCAGAAATTTTCTCAAGCAATGCAAGTGTGGTTTCGAAATTCCAGGAGTCTCGTAGGTAATCAAAGAATAGGTAGCAATCGCTACTTTTCGGTAACACGGGGCACGTTTTGGCCGGTCTCACATCACTAGACGAGAATTTTTCTCGCATTGCTCATGCTATAGTCATCGTCCTGAGCCTATTTGTGTACACTGTAGAACAAGAACTAAGGCCTCCCTGCTGCATTTCCGATTGCTGCTATCTTGCTTTGTCCATATCCATTTGTTGCCCCTGGGTTTTCTTCTCTCACACCCCTCCACTGAGTGCTGTCTTCTTCAGGCCTCTCGTTTCTTGGTGGCATTGTCATAGGTGTGAGCAAGCTTTCATGCGACAAAAGGTGCTTTCGAACGAGTAGGTGATGCCAAATTCTTTGATGAAAAATTAATCTTGAAAGCAATGTTTGACTTCGATCTTTACGTACAGGTGCCGTCATAAGTGGAGCATGGGACCTGCGGCCGAATTGTATCGGAGCGCCGTGTAGCTGCACCGGCGGTAAATGAAAGCACGAGAACACGCATGTGCGCCTGCCGACGGCGATAGCCCATCTGTACTTCTCAAACCACTTATTTTAACCTGGCTTCAAGCATTGTTCGCAGCATACTGGTCTCGGCGATGGCGCTGATAATGTACACACGTAAAAATATTTGAACGAAAAACTCACTACAAATTCCCGTGACAGCGCGCCGCTTCTCCGGCAGCTGGAAGTGCGCTAGAGACACTGCCAGAATCGTCTCTGCTATCAGCGCCGTCGCCGAGAGCGGCACTGTGCTGCGAGCAATGCTCGAAGCCAAATTTAAAAAGGGGTTTGAGAGGTATAGATGGGCCATCGCCGTCGGCAGGCGCGCATGCGTGTTTTCGTCCTTTAATTTACCGCCGGTTCAGCTACACGGCACTCCGATACAGTTCGGCCACAGTCCTGTGCTCCAATTACTTATGACGGCACCTGTACACAGTCACAGTCTGATTTTTTAGATTGTCCAATCATTCAGACACGTCAGTGGCGCTGCCGTCCACCCTATTGTGCCACTGTATAACGACACCTGAAACTTAATATGCTGAAGCCACTCACCAGCTGATTTTTCTGACTTTTTGTTTGCCGTGACGAGAGGTTAAAATGGCAATAACCGCAGGATCCCTATTGCTGTTTGCTTTATCCTACAGCTTTCACCTAGAATTTTCATGTACTACCCTCTGCTAAGCTCTTTTTTTTACGTCATATTTTGGCCATGCAGCATATGAAGAAAAGATAAGACGGTAGAAGAGAGAGAAGGGGTACAAAATCACAGGTAGTCAGGAAATTGATGCCCACAACGGAGAAACTTGTGATGCTTCCATGTGAAGGAGGAGAAAGAGCAGGCTCAGAAGAAGTTGTCCAGTGCCAACCTCCTCTGAGCCTGCTCTTTCTCTTCCTTCACATGGAAGCATCACAAGTTACTTCGTTGTGGGCATTTACTGTGCGTTAGATATCTGCTTTTGGCATTTCTTTTTTTGCTCCGACCCTGATTTCTACACACGATTATTACCAGTGAGATTTCGTTCTCTGTGTACATTCGTTTTTTCAACTGCTCTCACATTCCCTAGAAAGTTTGAACAATTGGTCAGCTTGTTCATTCATTTAATCTTGCATAACATATTAACTAGAGATGTGCAAACAGGAAATTTCGAACTGTGCATAAAATACAAATAGCAAAAACTGACTGGGTTGAATGAATCAAATATATTCGAATACAGATATCTTTTTCATTGTTTATAGAGTTTTTAAAACAAAGTGACAAAAAAGATAACTTAGGCAGTCGTCAGGACCTGAGGCATTAGAATATTTATGTATCGATAGGAAAATGGTACAAAAAATGGCAAGTAAACTGCAACCACATGCAGCGACGGCAAAACGTAACTAATGGGTACAGCAAACTGGTAGTGTGGATGACGGTGACAAGCGAAAATGTTTATAACCAGGTTGCTAAGGGAGTCAACAGCAGAAGGCGACGGGCTGACGCCGCCGCTTGCTTTTTGCTGGACAGAAGCAGCCCACAAGTGAGCAGCAGTGACGAACGACGACAACGCAGGGCATTGGCGGCAATTCGATCATTTTTTTCACTTGTTGCTGTCACTCGTGCTATCTGTTTGGTGTACCCATTGAGTTACAGTTTTCACGTCGCTTCTCGCTGTCGCTGTGTGTGGTTGCCCCTTAAAAGATTAAGACAGTATGGCAAGGCAGCGGAATGAAATTTGGCACACCCTGCCGTGGAAAACGCGGTTTCCTCAACATGTTGTGACCAAAGAAATTATACAGTTGGCTACCATTAGTACAAAGTCCGCAACAAAAAAACAGAAGGCACAATAGCGCATTGCCATTGGTCCGCAACAATCTTCTCTTCTTGGTTTTGTTTTGTTGCCTATTTGAATGTGACACAGCTTGCTGTGATAGTTCAGACTTGTGGTGAAAATCGAAGCCTGAAGCTTTCACCACGCAAACTGTTGCACGGAGCTGTGCGCAACAAAGAAGGTTGAGGGCCTCAAAAGAGAGATGCTTACACTGGCACAAGTCTCAAGTGACCGGCTGCTTTATCAGCTATGCGCTGCCTCGGTTGTGATGGTGCCAACATTGCAGGCCACGGCGGTGTTTTGACGCTTTAAAATTTCCAATTTTATCAAGATGTGATGTTCACCTTGATGCTTTTTATTCGAAATAACTTTCAATTAATCGAAAAATTGCGTTTGAGCTTTAAATTACCGAGCAATTTCTTCTACTGAATGAATGCGAAATTGGTGGGACCAGAGCATTGCTTCCAATTACCTGAAAATTCCGATTAGGTGATGATCAAGAGTCGACTGCATTTGAATGGCTTGCTCCAGGCATTGAAAAGAGGTTAGGTACGTTAGTGGTTGGTATGACCTTTGCTTTAATGCAAGCATTTCCAGCAAGTATAAAACCTTGATTTCTCACTCATACCACCATATTGATGGGAAACTTCTTTCCAGTTTATAGATTTTGCCCAGGTAGCGTTGCACCTCAGCCAACATTGGCTGCCAGAGTTCCACTCTTGTGCAAGGCTTTTGTGGTAGGCTTTCTTGCATGGCTTCGGCGTCGTGCCAAAAAAGCTAACACTAAAGAAAATGCCATGCAGTGAAGCTTGGAAGTTTGCATGTCATGTGGCAGGGCCAACTTTTATTTCTGTATTAACGAGCTGCAAACCTTATCTGCTCCATGAGGATAAATATTTAGTTTTAGTGTTATAAGCAGTGAAGAGCCACTATATTCCCTGGGTACACATGGAGCATGGCTTACAAGGACAAATAACATACAAAACGAAAGCAAGTCCTTGGTGGCTCCACAACACTGCAGGGCTCCATAGCCTCCCAGCTGAAGCCATCAGATTGCGTGGTTTTCATCGGAGCTGTCTGGGAACCTCATGACTCGTGCCTCGACAGTGCACCAGGCGAACCTATCAGTTTACGTGATGTTTGTCGAAGGTATTGGAGTTACTAGCACCGTGTCTCAGTATGGAATGTGGTTCGACATCGGGTGTACTGCTAGATTCTGCGCAAGCTAATACAACATATAAAGAGACATATCATTTTTTTAAATGTTTATACCCGTGGTGGACTTACTTCTTTTACCCATTTTTTAACTGTAAAACTGATGCTTCACTTAATTATTCTACTACTTCGAGTAAAGTGAATCATGAAATTTGTAATGTGAAAGGTGTCGTGGCCTTTACATTCTGTCTTGCATGCTCATGCTCCCAGTGCTGCTGCAGCAGCAAAAAAGAAATGTAAGGAAAAACAGGGAAAAACACTTTTTAAAAATGAAAAAGGGCCAGAGTTATACAGCTGTATATCATACTCTTCCTGACTGGGATAGATAGATTGAACAAACTTCAGAATCAACCAAAATTCAGAACTGTTCAGCTACAGAAATAATTTCTTTGCAACGCAGCTTGCTAAGGCAATCTGCTTGCCATTTCTTTTTTAGAGCGCACCTCTTTTAAGAGGCCAACTGCACTCAAATTTCACCTCGACCAAATTTATTTTAATGTCTAGTAAGTACCCCCACATCATCTGGGACACGAGTGGTAGCCCCGTGAACTGCCTCGTTAATCAGTCGGAAGCGTTTAAAAAAGCTCCACCGCAGACCACGCTGCACCTGCCGGCAGATTGCGTAAACAGCCATGACACGCCTGTGACGCTCCAGCTGACGGTGGCTTCTTCCTCTGGCCAGCCATGCAGCTAGAGAACCGGTCAAGCTCTGCTGCGAAAACTTCACCCGTTTGCTGCCCCGCACGCCGTCCGGCCGCTCGCTGGATGGCTGCAATGTCATTTTAATGGCCGCGCTCTCCTCGATTTCGGTTTCAAAATCGCCGGTTTTTGCTAACCGCTTGCGGCGTCCACACGCGTATTTCAGCCGTTGTATTTTGCATCTTGCTTTCTTTTTCAGCAGACTATAAGGAAATGGTGTTTTCAAGAGGTCGAAATTTTGAATGCAGTTGGCTTTAAGTGCCCGCTTGACTCCTGTGGTTTCGTGTGGCCGTCGACTTTGTTGTAACCGAACGAAGAAGAGGGCACTGGAGATAAATGAGATAGAGCAAGCAGGAAGGCGGAGGAGGAAAGTAAAATGAAAGTGTGAAAGGGAGGGCAGTACGCAGAGGCCACGCGAGACATGCTCAGTGGCACCGAGGCGCTGTGAGAAAACGCCAGAGTAGCGTCTGCGTCGTGTGTTCACTGATGACACGATCACTTCCTGAGACACAGCAGCTACACACTGTCACCGAGAAGACTGCAGTTTGCACTGCGCTCCAATTTTGCATTAGGGAGTATCGTATTCTTGAGCAGTCTTTTTTTGTTTGATGATTATTCCTAGTGCAGTGTTCAGAAAAGTTTGCAGTATCCTAGTTTTGGATCATGTTAACTTTTAGCGCACCCAATGCAGATATGCTGCTACCAATAATCTCAAAATCACACACCGTAAACAGCTCACTGCAATTGAAGAACAAAACACACTTGGTCTGCCGACAGTATTCAGCACATTTATTTTGCGTTCCGAGTTTTCGAATGATACTTCAGCTTTACGTGCACAGAGGGCAAAGGTATCATCAGGCTGGACTCCAATGTGCCAGTGTATTTTTCCAACAATGCTCCAACCATACACAAGAAATCGCTGTTTCTGAACCAAAAGAAAAAAAAACAAGCTATTCTTGGTTGCCCGCCGCTTTTCTTTTTTTTTGTCAGATTCATAGCTTGTTCTATTTCATCCGTTTGGAGAATGCAGAAATTTGTGGAAGCTTACCTCAGGTGTCACATACACCTGATGGAACATAGCTTGCACCACATGAAAAAGACAGTGAAAACCAGGGGGGTAAAGCGAGCTCCGAGACCGTACGAATCATGGGCGCTGACATGATACAATTCTCATGGTTGCCAGATTAATTTTATTCAGTCTTCTAAACAGTTGTTCCGTAATTATTTAAATAAAACAAAGAACAGAAGCAAAATAGTTACAAATAATTGCCTCAGTAATTAAACTAGCTCTATAAAAAAACTTTTACTGTAATTAAGCTTTAATTAGCGAACAAAGAGTGAGTGCGTAGTTCAGTTTTGGTTTCGATTTTCGGTGTGCTAGGAAGGGGCGAGGCCCTTGCGCCTGACTTGCGAAGTGTGTGTGTGCAGTCTCCAACTCAGATTTGCGTGCGTGCAAAACGTGTACAACTGGTACAACTCGGATGCACGCGCTGAGCAAGTGCCTTCCCGGGCGCTCGCGAGGCTGTCATTCGTTTCTTCACGTTAAGCACCTTATCATTGCCCCTGCACTGACGCCGGAACAGCGATTCCGATCTGCCCTTGGTTACCGCAAGTTCACTACAGGCTACGGAGTGGCAGCGATCGTTCTCGTAGGAAGAGAAATAAAACGAGCTTTTATAATCGTTCCGTTCCAGTTGTTTTAATAATAGAACTTCTTACAACTCTCCGTGCTTCGATCTTTTGCGCAAACGTTCGTAAAGGTAGAACGACAAAATAGGTAACGGAATGCGGTTTCTTTTTAAACCAGTCACAATAAGACAATAAGTCAATGTTCTCTCCCCGCGCGCTCTGTGCAGCAAATTACTGCCCATTCAGTCCCGCAAGCTTTCCCTTTGAAGTGGTGGAAAGCAGTTAGAGCTTGACGAATACAAACAGAGAGGAAAACGGGACACGCCGCAAACTGTATTTCGCATACTCCTTTGGCATGCATTCTGCCACTCCGTTGGCCTGCGATCGACCGCGCTCTTTCGTTCCTGTGCTTCAAAGGGCTTCGACTCACCGGCAATATCAGCGTTGGCCCATGCGATTTGGATTGGAAAACATTTAATGAGCATAAAAGTGGGTGGCTTTCTCAGTCCAGATAGCCGCGAGCTAGCGCAGCTGCTTGGGCGCGAGTGATGAGGCGTTCTTGGTCCTCGCACCGTGAGCTGGCCAGCTCGCGCTCCCACTGCTCAGGGGATGGGGAAGGGAGGGGGTTTGGCGCGTAGGGGCATTCCCAGACTAGGTGGTAGGTAGTGTTTGGGACGGAGCAAGAAGGGCAGTTGTAGGGGTAAGTGGAGGGAGATATGTGGTGGAGTATCGGGGTGTTGTAGAATTTGTTGGTCTGCAGTCGACGCCAAATGCGAGCCGCCTGTGTGCTGAGGGATGGGTGAGGAGGAGGGTATTGAAGCCGCAGTTGGCGATAATGATATAGGATTTCAGTGTATCGGGGAGGGACCGGGGGATAGATGGAGGGTTCGGAAAGGTCCTCTTCCGTCGACGAAAACGCCCGGAATGTAAGAGCGCGGGCAGCGGCGTGTGCCGCCTCGTTTCCCTCGAGGGAAGAATGACCTGGTGTCCATACAATCTGGATGTGGGGTGGATCCTTGATTGATGATAGTATCTTCAGCGCTGAGGGAGAGATGCGGCCTGTACAGTAGTTGCGGCAAGCCTGTTGCGAATCTGTGAGGATTGCCACGTAGTTAGAGGAAGCCGTGGTCGCTGCTAGAGCGATGGCTGTCTCTTCAGCCGTCGTGGTGCTTGCGTGGAGAATGCTGAGGGAGGTAACATTGACAGATTTGGAGTCGACGACAACCAGTGCGTGAGCAGGGCGGGATGTATACGGAGCGACGTCCGTGTATCGGGTGTCCGGTTTGTTGTGGTATTCGGCCCGGAGGCGGGTGACGCGGGCCTGTCTTCTGCCTTGATTGAAGGAAGGGTGCATGTGTTTGGGGATGGGAGACACGAAGATGTGAGCGCGGAGTGACGGAGGGATACGCTGGGGGGTGTCTAAAGGAAGAGGAGTGGGGTAGCCTAGTTTATGCAGTACCGTGCGACCCGTAGGGGTGAGGGCAAGGCGAGTGAGTTGCTGGACCCGCTGTGCTTCGAGGAGCTCAGAAAGGGAATTGTGGATACCTAATTGCAGAAGGCGGACAGTAGGCGTGAAGGCAGGGAGGCCGAGGGCGATTTTGTATGATTTCCTAATAAGGGCGTCTAATTTGGCATGTTCCTTTGGTTTGAGGTTGACGTAGGGAGTACCATAAGTAATGCGGCTGATCAGTAGGGCTTGAACAAGACGGCAGGTGTCTGGTTCTTTTAGGCCATGGCGCTGGGTGCAGATTCTTCTGATGAGATGTGTGAGCTGGGTGACTGTGACATGAAGTTGTGGGAGAATCGCCGCCCCAGAGCCATCTGCGTGGAACGTCACACCAAGTATACGGAGTGAGGGCACTTGGGGAACGGGCGTAGAATCGATCGTGACTGACGGGTCCGGAGTGGGGTTTGGGGGACGGCCTCGGGTGCGGGCTCGAAGAACGAGGAGTGCGGATTTATGTGGTGCACATGTCAGACCACGCTGCTGCAGGTACCCGAGTGTGCAATCAACAGCTTGCTGGAGAATGTCTTGTTGATCTCCTGGGGATCCTGCGTTAGTCCAGAACGTGAGGTCATCCGCATAGAAAGCGTGCTGAAGGTTGGGGATGGTAGAAAGCTGGGCTGGGAGTTGAAGAAGGGCTATGTTAAAAAGGAGCGGAGAGATTACAGAACCCTGTGGTGTTCCTTTCGGCGGAGTCGGGAAGGGGTCAGACCGGAGGGGGCCAATACGAAGCGTTGCGGTGCGGTTCTTGAGAAAGGCCCGGACGAAGTTGTATGTGGCCTCCCCGCAATTGGTTGTTTGCAGTCCTTGGAGTATTGCGGCATGCGTGACATTGTCAAATGCTCCTTGTACATCTAATGCAAGTATAGAACTGGGGTGCGTTTTGCTTAAGTTTTCGATAATTTGCTCTTTAAGTTGTAAAAGCACATCTTGGGTAGACAGGTGTGCTCGAAATCCAAACATGGTATGAGGATAGAGGTCATTGTCCTCCAGGAATGCCGTAAGTCGGGAGTGAACGAGGTGCTCGAAGAGTTTACCCAGGCATGATGTGAGGGAAATAGGGCGAAGGTTGTCAACGGAGATTGGTTTGTGTGGTTTCGGGATGAGGGTGATGTCGGCGTGGCGCCACTGAGGAGGAAGGGTGCCGGCTGCCCAGTGCTTGTTGAAGAGGGCAAGGAGGGAGTTGAGGGAGTCTTCATCGAGATTTCGCAAGGTCTTGTTGGTTACTCGATCTTTTCCAGGGGTGGTATTGCGCGTGATGCGGGTGAGGGCCTGCTTCAATTCTTGAATCGAGAAGGGGGCATCAAGCGCAGGGTTCGGTGTACCCATGTAGTCGTCAGATGGAGGAGGTGGCGGGGTTTGCGGGGGACCAAAAAACTTCGTGCGTAGGGTGTCTAGAAGGTGGGCAGGGGGATGGGGGTAGTTATGAATCACACGTTGAATGTGGTGATACGTGGCAGCCTTGGAGTGTTTTGAGCCCAGCAGATGTCTCAGAATACGCCACGCACGTTTTGTGCTAAGCGTACCCTGAAGCTCGTCGCAGAATGAGCGCCAATTTTGGGTTTGAAGGGTTCGAGCGTATTCCGAGGCACGCTGGGTGACTTGAGCGATGCGGCGCTTTAGCGAGCGATTGTGCCTGCGCGTCTTCCAGCGGTTTACTAAGCCTCGTCGGGCTGCCCACAAATGTGCGAGATGGGCGTCCACAGAGGGATTGGCTGTAGTGAGGGGGATAACTTTTGTGTGCTTCTGAACCAGGGACAGAAGCTGCGATGTCCATTCTTCGAGGTCCGTGATGTCATCTGGCAGGGAGGTGGGATCCTTGCGAAACGAGGACCAATCGGTGAGCGTAGCGTGACCGATTTTACGCTTGAGGGGAAGGCAGCGAATAGTGAGCGCCAGAATGTGATGGTCACTCCCCAAAGTATCCGGTAGTCTCTGCCACTCTAGGTGAGGGGCATTTCGAGCGAAAGCCAGGTCTGGGTTGGTGTCACGTGAAACACTGTTCCCTATACGGGTCGGGAGGGCTAAGTCGTTGCACAGCGTGAGTGCGTGGTGCTGCGTTGCATGAAGGAGGGCAGTGCCTTTCCTTGTCGCTTGGTTATAACCCCATGAGTGGTGAGGGGCGTTGAAATCCCCAAGCAGAAGAAGAGGGTTAGAGCCGGCTTTTTGTGTAGCCATCAGGAGGAGGGGGTCGATATCCTTAAGCGGGTGTTGCGGGGGACTGTACACGTTGAGGATAAAGAGGCTGTGTTGACCCGGGTGAGTTGGGAGAATCTCGACGAAAGTGTGGTTAATGGATGAAGGAATATCATGCTGCTGCGCCGTGAACTTTTTAGAGACGAACACTGCTGTGCGATGAGAGGGATCCTGGGTGAAACATTCGAAACCACGAAGCGTTGGGGTTGGCGTATCGGTTTCCTGGAGGGCAATAACGTCTGGGGGAGATTGGCATATGTAATGATCGAGCTTGACTTTTTTGCTGTTATATGACCGGCAATTCCATTGATAGATGGTCATCTCGGAGGGGTCAGTCATCATCTGGCGGGAGTGGGGTGGCGATGATGACTGACCCCTCCGAGATGACCATCTATCAATGGAATTGCCGGTCATATAAATAACGTTTTTTTTTTCTTGGTGTCAATAAAGGCTCGAGGATCCACATTCAGCTAAAGTCACAGATCACTTTACTTCATTTGAAAAGCATTGAGCCACGCGCAAAATGTCACAGAATGGCAAATAAAGCGGCACAGCGCGAAAATGCTTGGAGATCATGACGGAGATTCATTTTTCTGTGCGCCCCAGTACGGATCAGCTGATTCCTTGGCGCCCTCGCGCATGCGATCAGTCGCATTCGAGCTTGCGCGCAAGTGTTGTGTGAGCGTTGCCACATCTTGCTCAAATAGTCTCAGTACATATAAGTCACACGCTGAACCGAGAACACGTCGGTATACCTACCCACAGGAGATAAAACTACGCAATGCTGTCGACGCCGCCTGCACAAAATCCGCCTGGCCAGAGGTCCGCCATGTTACAATTAATCCCGGCATGCTTCGCTAGCCGGACGCGGAAACGACACAGTAGCGCGTTGCCAGATTACAACCCATCGCTTTCGCCGTTTTTAGTAAGCAAAAGCTCAGCTGGCAACCTTCAAATCGTTGTATCATGTCTGCCACTGTGTGTCGTACGGTTCCAATGCATTGGCTCAGCGGCGCGCTTTCCCTCTAGAGTCAGTATATTATCTCTATGGTGAAAACGTGTCTGTTACCAATGGCTGATCACACAGAAAGGAACGTATAAATGCGGGGCTTTCTTGAAAGAAAACTAGCAGCAAGCCACACAGTCAGCAGCAGCGGCATGACGGAAAAAAAGCGCGCTTACCAACCGAAAGATAGCGAACCTAAATAACAATATGTTGTCACCGATACTTAACAAGAGATTAGGTCGAACACTGTATACAAATCTGCTTGTATGCATTTAAAATTTGCCGCCAATCTACCATGCTGAAGCAACTGCTACAGCGGATTTCGCGTTTTTGTGGATTAATACCAAGCTATTTTGGCTTTCTCTATTACCATTTCATATTTGCTTTCTTTTGAAGCTTAACGAGTACTCAGATCACAATAATTGTAAGTGGCCGCTCAATTTAGCGAAATGTCGATGCTGGTCTGGTAACTTTGATGTAAACAAACATTCAAGATGGCGGCGCCCATGTATGCTTACGGCAATTGAGTTATCGAACTCAAATATCGCTTATTCATTAGTTACGGTCTATATTAAGCTGTTTTTGAGCTTAAGTGGTGCACCCGAAGCCGGAAAAGCTTCGGAGCCTAGCGGTTCTGTACAGTTAACCTGTGTAAAGTACTAATATTAGCCAGTGGAAGAGGCCGAACTGCTTACCGGCGTTGTCGCACGTCCCGTGGCTGTAACTTGGTTGCTTTATTGGGGCTCTTCGATTTACAGTCTCAGACTCACCGTGGGTAGTCTGCGGGTAGTCCGAGGATTCCCCGAAGTCATAGGGATACATGGGAAAATCGAATGCCGGACTGCTTCTCGGGGAGTCCGCGGTGAGTCCGAGACTGGAAATCAAAGAGCCCTACTGTTTGCGGTTGCGCCGTTGTTTTTATAGTACTCCTTGGATGTTCAGGCATGATTTGCAGTTAGTGTAACTTGCCTTGTGGCATCGATTTCGTTAAAAACTACGTAGAATGACCGTTACGATGTGCCGATATTCGGATCAAGAACTTGCAGTGACGATGCGATGACGATTGGATGTCTTGCGAGTAACGATTGTGCGAATCAGTCAGTGATCGAATATTATTCTCTAAACATTTAAATTTGATTAAATCTGATTTTTATGGGGTTAAAATTTACGAGTAAATT
The DNA here is from genome assembly GCF_048455015.1 of Haemaphysalis longicornis. Taxonomy (NCBI): domain Eukaryota; kingdom Metazoa; phylum Arthropoda; class Arachnida; order Ixodida; family Ixodidae; genus Haemaphysalis; species Haemaphysalis longicornis. The sequence continues at coordinate 167,040,979 of NW_027526460.1, forward strand.
TATGTTAACGTATGATCCTATCGGACCGCGGTAAGGCGAGGGCGACACTCGCAAAAATTGCTCACTGCATCGGTGGCGCAGCTGGTTGTGGTGCAGACGTTCAATGGGCGTGTGTAGCGAAAATAAAAAAGTTTTAAACACTGATAATAGACAGGACGAGATTTCAATAGACGTTTGCATGTTTTGGAACATGCAGTGAGCACCTTGCTTACACATTGGTTGACTTCCACGACCAAACGAATATGGTGCTTTTATTACTATTACTTCACGTATTATTTATTACTATTACTTCACGTATTTTATCACGTATTACTTCACATGGAGTAACCTGGAATGCTATACTCATACACTGCAGGGTTTCGTTACGTTCCAATGTCCATGCAATTCATCCAGTACCAGCACCCCACTGTCGCTCAGCTGAATGCTGGGAGTGCCACATTTTATCAGAAAATGTGATGTGTGCCTGACTATATCAAAATTTTCCTGTATCCACAGTACAAACGTCAGGAGTTCCTCCACCACAATTTCATCTGGCTAGTCTTACCTTCGGGTGGTGTTGTGGTTGCCAAGGCCAAAATGCATTGGCTAGGAAGCTATGCACAAGTTTATGTATCTCGCCTATGCCACTAGTGCATATGTATACAACATACAACATATACAACATATATACATGCACCAGCATATATGCTTACAGAATGCTTACAGAATGCAGTGCATGCTGGATGAGAAAAATTTGTTTACCTAATGTGAATCGATGTGGTAGCGCTCGAACAGTCACTAAGCACTGCTTAGGGCATGTGTAGCATGCTAAGCACTGCTTAGTGACTGTTACTTGTCTTGTTTTGTGCAACTAGTTGAGCCACTATTCTGGGTTCAACACTTCATGATGACCTTGGCATTTTTTACTCTGCGAAGTTCTAAAAGCGTGTTAATGAGCACTAATATCAGCTGAATTACATGGCCTCTCTCCCTGAAACTATTGGAAGGTGATAAAGGCGATACGCTGCCCTACCACCAGACGATAAGGCCATGTAAGCCGGATCCTGACTATATATACCCTAGCCTCCTCTTACTGCCGTCTCTGTGCAGTTACTGCACTCTCCATTGGTTCTTGCAGCAACTGCTGTACCTAGCATACCCGACGCCCCTGGGCATTGCCTAGAAAAGCTCGTTTGCTCACTTAACATTCTTTCGCTCTGTGAACTTCTGTTATGCCCTGGATGCGGTCTAACAGAAGGGAAAATGTTTGGGCGTGTTGGTTCATACTCTCACGAGAAACATAGTGCAGTAAAAACAATAAGTCGAGGACGGGACAAGTGCAAGGTTTCAACAAATGCTTTATTGCAGGGCCAGCACATATAAAGACATCTGGCTCCTAAGAGGAGATAAGAAAAAATAAATAAACAACAAAAGATGAGACGAAACCCGCCACATGCCGCCTACACCATGAAATCAAGCTCTGGCTTTGATAAAGCCATAGACAGTCTATGGACACACTGATCACCAGAACATGCTATCTCACTTGCTTCCACAAGTTTCTCGTCAGCCCAGAGCAGTGGTAATGCAAAACAATTGTCTAGTCGTACATGGGATAACAAAGGTTTCCCGAAACACACATTTTACAATGGGAAGCCAGGTGGCTGTTAGTGGGATCAATGTCTTGTTCACAGCCCCGAAAAGGCTTTTGGGCTTGTGCAGGTTAACTTGCCTAACGCGTGCGCAGAAACCGGTCTGCTCTAAGCTGGTACGCTGTGGGCATCATGCTGTCTACAAAATTTCACTCTCATGTGGCAGCAACTATACCTGCCAAACAAGCAGATATTTGAATGTCCATTTAAGAGTACAAGAATAAAGTAAGTAGCGTTGCCACTGACGGCCAGCGGGCTGCCCATTGTAAAAAGTGCGTATCGGGATACCTGTGTTATCCCCTGCACGACGAGGTGATTGATTTGCATTATCACCAGTCTGGACTGACGAAAGAACTTGTGGAAGCAACTGAGATGGCATGGTCCGGTGATCAACACATCAATACACCATCTATGGCTTTATGAAAGCTAGAGATTTATTTCTTGGCGTAGGCGGCGCGTGGTGGTTTTTGTCTCATCTTTCGTTGTTCGTTTTGATGTTTTCCTTTCTTTCTCTCCTATTATGAGCCAGATGTTTTTATAAGTGCAGGTCCTGCAATAAAGCATTTGTCGAAAGTTAGCTCTTGCCCCGGCCTCACCTTGTCCTTTGTTTCTACTGCACTGTGTTTTCTGTGTGGTCTAACGTTGTTACTCTTTTTTCTGTCTTGCACGTCACTTTTTTGTTCCATGCCCATTGACTCCACACTTTGACAAAATGACAGATGCGATTCGGTAAGGTAGGGCACCTACCAAGCTTGGGCTAAAATTTATCCATACTACTTGCATCACTACACACCGTCAAAGCCGCCACTGACTCGGGGCAGGAGCCGCCCCCCGCTAAGGAGAGGGTGGGGAACAATGGGCGGGATCGCAACTGTGCTTACAAGAAGATGTGGACCTCACTAATGTAAGAAAGTCATGAAGTGGTGCAGCTTCTTATGTGCGACAGTTACGAATAAGTAGAATGCCGCTGTTTCTGTTCCACATCATCATTCCTTCCTCTTGTCATCCTTGTCATGCTGGCCATGCCATCTAGCAAGATGAAGAGAACACACCTCCCTTCCGAAGGGGCAATGTTATGTCACCCATGCCTCATTGACATGAAGTCTCCATTAAGGAGTGCATGTGTGCTTGCTTATGCATACGTAAAATCGCAGTGTGCCCTGCAATCCTTTAAAAGGAGAAATTGATTTTTTCCCCCTGCAATCCCTTGTCTAACTCTCACTGCGCATTTTTTTTTCTTTTGCCAGCAGGGAGCCACAAGCCAGGTAGCAACAAACTTAGTGCAGATTGGTACCACCGGTGTTGTGTCCCTGGAGCAAGCCAAGAACTTCTGTTCGTGGTCAGCGGGGTAGAGTGTCTCATCTGTTTGAGCGGTGGACTGGAGCCATGGCACTTGCAGAGCAACAAGAAGAAAGCGATTGTTGTGGAGCAATTCAGTGACATTTTGTTGCTCATGCCCTGCCAAAGGGCACAAAGAAAAGTTTTACGAAGAGTTACTGACTCTTTTCTTTTTTCTTAGCGTGTACATATGACAGTACTTAGTGGTGCCTTGCATCATTCAGCACTGAATTTTATCATTTTAGCTCTGAAAGAATTTCTAGCTCTGTTATAAGGAATTTTAAGTTTACATTGCTGTCAGCACATATATTTAATGAAGCTAGCTTTCTTTTCTGTACAGCAGTTAAAATTTGTAGGTTAATGCACGGAAGCCATACATGAGCTGTAATGCATGCCGTAGTTGTAGACTACCGGCTAATTAAACCAGTTGGTGCATTAATGTTGTCTAAGACTTTGCGCACGAAGGCAATTTTGTTTGCCTTCATAAGAAAAACGGCTGCTCTAGAAATGCACACCTCGTGCAACTGTTTTAATGACAGCGGCGGAGTGAGGAATGGGTTTTAAAAAAAATTGAGAGGGGGTTTATGAAAAAGTTTTGCTCCGGCCGACTTTTTTACAGTGACCTCCCATGTCGCCGATGCCAAATGTTTTTTTTTCGCCTTGTTTGGCCTTTTTTAGTTCTTTCCTATGCCAGTGCACCAGCTTGTGCTGCTTGTGATACCCATTGAAGCATTGTGAGCTACTTGTCCGGCCTGTTGTCAATGGTATTTCGCCTCCTCCTCAGTTTGTTGCACTTATAGACTCATTGACACTGCGCCAAGTACACCTGTGGGCTCGACAGTGTGCTTCAGTGAATCGCTTTGTAAATGCGAAAATATTACTTGCTACCACAACAGCTGACAATTTCCTAATGCATTCCTAACATTCCACATCACAGAATGGTGCGCACATCCATGGCATTCCATGGATGGTTGTTCTATGGCGTGGACCAGAAAGAAATAAACAAGAAGCACTTGGTGTGCACTGTTGCATATACTGCTACAGAAAAAGAAACATTTGGCGCTTGGTCAATTCCGATTTCCTTGCAACACGCTCCGTAAGACGTGCAACACAAAAATAAACGTGCGTTCAAATAAATTGCTCCCGCAGTCTTTGTTGGCCCTCTGCTTCAGTCGAGGCAGTGCCGCAGCAGCATGGATAGTGATTCTGTAATGAGTGGCTGCACCGAGTGCACTGTCGGGATTGTAGGCTATAGGCGGCATTGGCGGAACGCTCGACAACAAACCGAGTCATAAAAGACGCTGTCGCGCTCTAATCCTGTTAGAATATGATGAGATCCTGTGCAATTTTCTTGCATTGCACTTTGAGTCAACCCGATGGTTTACTGTTGCATACAGCTGAGCAAGGCCAGCACCGGCATGGCAAAAGCATTTTCTTTTTGTTTGGTTCTTTTCGCTTTGGTATACGGGCGTGGCTCAAAAAGGTATCACGAAGATAACTATGTGTACGGTTCTCATCGCCGGCCCTGACGAGGGCCAACTCTCGTTTACCAACTTTGCCATTTGTAGGGCTGGCGAGCCACCTTGAGGACGGTGCTACACAAGTGGCACAGTTTATGTGAAAGAGCCGCAGCCCCTGAAGAAGTTTGGATCAACTAGTGCTTTTGCAGCTGGAAAATTGTTATGCTCCCGCGCAAGAATGACGGCATTTCCGTGCTTTAAATGGCCGATTTGGAAATGCTTTGCACAAACTCAAGCGTTTCCTGTCAAATTTCGCATGTGCGCAAATGACCGTCACGCCAAAAGAAAGCTTCTCCATGTATAGCCAAGGTCGGTAAAGGTTACGAAGGTTTGAATGAATGGGAATGCTCAAAAATTAATAATGGTAGTCGAGCCAGAAAGTGTGGTACCCGTGTGGTTTAGTTGTATACGTTGACTTTTCCATTGGTGAGAGTCAGGTCTGGACGAGCCATTGTATTCTAGGTGCTGACCAGTGAGATACATACTAACTAGAACGGTCGGTTGTTATTGGTACAGCCACTGCATTTCGTGCCAACAGTCACTCTGTGAGCAAAGTGAAGCTGGTGAGGTTGGAGATTATTTAGCACCACCTGATGGAGTGCGCCGTCCCTACCCAGCAATTTTCAGCACGCTGGCCCTCATTGTCGCCGGCTGCCATGGGAAGGTCGCTATCTATGAAGCCAGCCTGGTTTTAGCCGCAGCGCAGTAAAAAAAAAACAGCGCAGAAGGAAAGATCCTTTCATTCATCCTCTTCACCTGACCATACACATAATCCGCATGGATTATATGTCTATTGTTGTTGAAGTGCAGTTGCAGCATGCCAGGATATAATTTTGAAATGGTACGTGTTTACCTCTCATGGTCATTGCTATTCTTTCTGGTGCCTATAGTTTTATTTTGTACACCTCATTGTAACCACACAAATGGCGTGTACAGTGCATTTGTGTAAATAAAATTTATTTATAAGTGCGATTCCTTTTCTTGTGTTGCACCTTGTCAATATAGTTTGTATCTACTTGTCCAAGTGTCAGTCCTACGAGTAACCTTCACCGCCAGGTCCTGCATAACAGATTAAAATGAAAATATGGCAGCAAAGCAAGCCATCAAACCTACTTTATTTTTCACTAAGTGCATATAGAAAATTTTCACTGAAGAACTGTCTGTCGGTCTGTGTACACTAGCTGGCAGGAAAGGCCTCCATGGCAGTATTACAAATTGAAGGAGCTCCCATTCGGAACATGACTGGGACACCAACTCGACCGAAATGTTTACAGAGGTGGCACAACTTTGCACTGCTACTGAGAGTGTTGCCTACCTGTCTGCTATTTTTGTCTGAAAAGGCAATATCTGGTGTAAACCATGGTTTGCTCACTGTTGAAAATTCTGAAAGGCTGCAATAAAATAACACTGGCCTGTCAAAGCAGCACTAAATTTTTGAGTCTTAATATTATAAAATCTGAAAGTAAAGGTCCTATATTGGTCTGTGTAATTGAGCGACCCCGACAGCTGAAACGTATACCCTTTTTGTGTGTGTGAGGGGGGGAGGGGGGGAAGAGAGGCTTTGTTCAACTTGTGTGCCGAAGCTGCACATGCACCTTGAAGCACACCATATTGGGGGCTATGGATCAATTCTGACCACGTGGGGACCTTGAAATGTGCAGCAAAATCTCTACACACAGGTTTTCTTTTTCGCCTCTACCAGAAAAATGGCTGCCATGGCTGGGATTGAACCCACATCTTCGATCATGGCAGTGAAACATCCTAGCCGCTGGGCCGTTACAGTAGGTAGTGCATAATGGTTTCAATTTAAACTGGATCTATTTCTTGTTAGCAGAAACGTAATTTAAAACAGAACAAAAAGTGCCTTTGGTAATTTTTGTTTGCATCAATAACCTGCTAAGGTTCCCTACAGAACGCACAGCTCCTTAAGTTGTATCAAGCTATAGAACACATGGCAGATCCTGAAGACGTTTTTCAGAAGATCGCAAAATAAAGACCCACGATTAAGGCAAATGTGTTATCCAAACTTATATGAACCGAGCTTTCAAAATGTAAGTAGTGAGAAAATGCGATACCCTGGAACACATGAACGCAATAGCCTAGAAACTTCTAACAGCACCTGTAAAGTGAGTGACTTAGCGTAAATTATGCTGTGTTTTTCCTATTTTGATTATGCCTCAGGCAGGGCCACATTTAGTCAGCAAAGCCAGCTTGCAAATGTGACGTCCAGCTGGATATCACAGGTGCCACGCATGTATACCTCAGTTAACGCTATTTTGCTACTACAGAGAGTAAATGGCAGATTTATGCTGTACGCTTTTTCCATCCGAAGTGCAATTTTACCGTTCTAGGTATTCAAAATTTACGAACAGAGCTATAAAAGTTTGCTCTGCCATACAACATGCAATCCTTCAAGCTTCACCACAACGAACGCCTGTTTGGGTCGGCTTTTCTGCACGACGACTAAGCCTTGCAAGAAAGCCTAATGCAAGCAACACCTTGAGCAAAGCCAGAGTGGTAACTCTAGTGTACAGTAACTGAAGTGGAATGTTACCTGTGAAAAGTTAATAAGCCGGAAAGAAGTGTCCGGCCAATGGGATGGCATGAAGTAGAAATTAAGTTATTACTTGTTGGTTATGTCTCGGTAGCATACTGGTCCTAGTAGGCATGCATAGCAAGGGCCTTATTTCAATGACTGGAGGGGCTGCAGCCCGTCAAATATACTTCTATTCAGAGCACGTTGAAGAACCCACATGTCTCCAAGAAAATGTGTGCCAAACTTTTTTCACTAATCCACTGTCTCTTATTCACCTTTTTTTGTACCATTTCTAAATGAGTGCACAAACTCTACATGTCAGGTTGTGATTAACCAATTTATCTTTTCTCTCTCTTTGAGCTCTGCTTTCAAAGCTGTAAACATGCTAAAGCAATGATATCCAGTCAAACATATTTTATTCCATCTGCAGTCGCTTTTTCTATTCGTGAGTGATTTGCGGTACAAAATTTGATATTTGTACACCCCTGCAAAAAGGTGTATCGCAGGAGTAGTAAATCTAATTTCTTTGGAGGATGTGAAAGTTTTTTTTCCCCAATCTGAAGCAGCACGCACAGCATGCTTTTTCTGTAAATTACATACCCTCCATTACAGAAAAAAAGAATTTGGCAGTAGTTTGACTTCAGTGTGTGAGTAGTAGCACTTGAGCGGTGGAAGCACAGTTTGATTATCGTTCTGATTTTTTTTTGTTTTTTTGTTCAGACTGACGAGTGTGACACTGAGCATTGATATCACTTGAAATACTTTGCCTGTCCACCCGTGAGACTATTTAGCTTGCAGAGCCAATGCACTGCACGAATACGAGGCAATAAAGCCGCAAAGGCCGGAACCCGGATATATATATATATATATATATATATATTGTAAGAAAACTGAGCTTGAGCTCCCCGCTTCTCACAGTCGGCGGTTGTCCTCTTTGCTGTCTTAGTAGGTTGACCACTGGTTGTGCTCAGCTCTCTTTTCCCAAATCTTCACGCCTCTATTCCAGTTATGACGAACTCCATGAATAGGATGAACAACACTTTTGCTTGCTTGTAACATCCACAACGCAAAAACCTCAGCTTAAAACAAATTTCTGGTAATACACATTTTTACGGTTTCCTCGAGTTTGTCTTAATGAGCGTCTACTGTATATATGCTCTATCCTGCTCTCCTTACTGTCGTTCTCTGTGTATCCTGTACAGCTACAGCCCTAAGTGGGCCCAGATGGAACCCGCTTGTCTTTAGCGTGTGTGAATGAGACGCAGCATAAGTTGCTCTTCCTTGGGTTTTTTTTCTTTAAATGGCCAATTTGGAAATGCTTTGCACAAACTCAATCGTTTCCGTCGGAGGGGTTCGGCTTTTGAGGCACCAGACACGTGCATGAATATCTCAAGGTCAGCCTCCCTAGTGCGTGTGCACTCATAATACCCTGCCCTTGCCAATCCTCCAGTGGGCATGTGCCATTTTCTTCAGCACACTTGCACACAGTTTGTCGTAAGAAGCATGCTAAGCTCCTTGTTAAGTGTGTGATGAGACACCCTTGACTTGACAAGTTTACATCAGCCAAATGACCTAATGTATTAGGGACCATTTGAAAACGCGCACTTTCGGTAGAAAATTACCCAGGCTGTTTCATTGCAAAGGTTGTAATTGTGTACCCAAATTGATAAACAAAAATAGCGGAAGGAAGCTGTGGTGTAATGGCACATTAAGTTTGTATCAAATGAAGGAGAACAATATGTGTGAGTGAGACCCCTCTTTATCAATCTACTCCAAGGAATGTGCCTTCTTAGATAAGTTCTTTTTGTGTGTGCTCTGGTCGAATGCCTGTGGCCTTTTGTTATTGCTTCTCTCATACATGATGGACATACCCTAAATAAATCAGATGCAAGTAGCGTCCGTCCTGTTAGTTCAATCCTGGGCGATTTGGTATAAAACAGCACCTCATCCTAACGCCAAATACAAGCATAAAACAGCGCGGCACTTTTCTGCTGTGTATGTCTTTGTACCTACCTTGCTGAAATTAATAAGCGATGCAGGCATCATAGTGGGTAGCACAAGCCACATGCAGTAACTAGAGCTTCTATGTACAGTTAAAATGCATTGTCCGTTTCCTTGTTCACCCTTCGCACTAACTTAAGATTACATGCTTTTTTAGATTCTTCTAAACGGAACACAAATGCTGGCACACGTCAAATTATGCAACGACTAAAGACCCCACAGGCTAGAATACACTACAAATTCAAACAGACTTGACAAGCTGATACACTACAAACATACCGAAGCGGAGCTTGCAGGCTCTAGTAGAATGAGGTTATTCATAGAAGTCCTGAGTAATTAGTCACTATTGCTAGGCATATTCCATCACAACTACGAGATAAAAGTGACGGCCGGAAGCGCGCCGCCTAATACACGAAGGAGCAGAGGCACCAATGTCGAAAGCTTGCAGGGAGCGTAAAGCTCGCCTTCCACTCTCAGATTCCTTGGCACAAACGGGTGGCGGTGCTGCACCAAATGCACCAAGGTGAGCCAACTTCACACAAGGATCGCACGGAGAATACTCAGCAGCAGTTTGATGAAAGCAACCAGCAAGATGGGCACATTTCCGGCGCTGCACAATGGAGATCGGCTTCTTCTGTAGATCGGCTGATGCGCGATACCCGGTACTAGGTCATAGAGAAATAATTTCTTTCTCTATGACTAGGTTCTGTAGTGCTGGGCCGTGCTGGGCAGCATCACAGCAGACCGCAGCAACTAAAACCCACGACCGGAGGCGGTCGTGCTAAAACCCGCCCGCAACACGGTCGTTGTTCCGGGCGCGTTGCAAGTGTTGCCAGCATAGCCATGAGGGGCAGCGTCCAGCGTCGGTCGCGGTCGGAACAAATCAGTGTTGCCAGCACGCGTTTCTCGAGTATGCTGGCAACAACGTCCGGTCGGCGGGCGGGTTTTAGTCGCTTCGGCGAGGAGTGACCTTCCTCCTCGCCACCCCTCCGTGACGGGTGGAGACAACTGCGTCGTCTGCTACGGAAGCCGCCATGTTGAATGCCGCCGCTGGGGCAGCGCACTGCAAGCACGGGGATGTGCTATCGGATTCTTATGTGCACACGCATTCCGTGGCCACAAACCGCTTCCAGAGGGAAGGAGAACTTATTTGTGGGCTCGTTTGTACGTCTTAACAGTGAGAACACTGCGCTAGCTAAGTCGACAAGACGAAATAGCGGGAGAAACACGGCACACACAGGCGCATCCGTGCACTACCGCGTATACGTGCGTCTCCTACTTTTTGTTTTGTAAACTTAAGTCAGCGCAATGTCCATGGGAAGAGCAACACTTCTCCGTCTACACCAGTGATTTCCCTACACCCCCCTAGGGGGTGTGTAGACCGCCCCTAGTTTTTCTGGACACCCCCCCTTGAATCCCCAAATTTCACTCTTGTCAGTCCTTGTATGGACCTTTTTCAGTATCGATCTGCGCATGCGCGGGCTGCCCGTCTGCTATTCTTGGCCGTAGCCTCGGGCAAAATAAACAAAAGTGCGCCCCCCGAGCTTGCTGTTATAGTTGCACGTATTTATTTCCTTTTTTTTTCGACAGCTCGTGGCAAGTTCGTACGTGCACACAAAAAAGGCTTTCAAAGGAAAGGGGCAAAGTGGTTTGAGGCTGACCACGCTGCGAGCACATTGCTACCAGCATTGCTACCACTGGTATAGAGCAAGAACAAGCCCGTGAGGAGGTACGAGCAAAGCATACATCGACAAGCACTCACCCAAAATTACTTCGACTCAGGCCGCCTTTGACTTGAACTAAGTGCAGTAAACACACACATAATTTACTTTCTTCATTGATTCGATGCCGTTCTTTGTTTACAACCGTAATCTTTGCAGACGCTCTTTCAGCATGCACATTTAAAATGGGTAATTTGGCGAGGCGAAGCGCTACGGAAGCTAATCCTGGCGTTTTAATAAATCGGGAGCGTACAATCGGTGCCTGATTTATAAGTGCTGCATAATTCGTGTACTACCTAAACATTGTTGCAAGAACTCAAATTTCTTCACTGGCCCTGGTAACAAGTTCGAAAATGTCCTTATACGTTGAAAAATGGCGACAAATTAAAAAAAAAAAACTGAATACGGACCTTTCATGGTAAAAAATGAATTTCTCTAAATGTTTTTTTTTCTTAGATTGAATAGAAAGCACCGCCTCTCAGGTGTATATATATATATAGAAAATGAAAAACGTACGTCACGGGGATGAGCGTTTGGTTAACAGACGTCTATTATTTAACTAGTGGGATAAAAAAACAGCTTTTCTAGTTTCTGAAGCCCCCCCCCCCCCAGAGCCATTGAGACACCCCCCCTTGATTCGATGCCTGGGGAAACCCCTGGTCTACACTACAACGTCCCACCACGACAAGATGAGAAAATTCGAATCCCAGCAGACATGCGGCAACACATCCGCGTAGCCCCCATACCCCGAAATATGCACCCGGTTTTCAACAAACAGTGGCGCACTGCACGAGCTCGCTTGATTCATAAGGACAATCACCATTTACCATGCACTCGGTACACAGATGCATCGCCGTACCCTCATCAGAAAGCACATGCAGCCTGTGTCGTTAGCACGCAAGGCACAGAACTGGCAGCAGCGACCGTTCTCACCACTTCCATCGAGACTGCTGAGGAGTGTGCCATCGCCCTTGCTGCTACAACAGTTGTAACCGATTCACAGACCGCCTGCAGAAACTTTTTAATCGGGCGCTCAACCAGCGCTGCACCCTCTTCGCAAACTAAAAAGACTACCAGAAATTAACATCATCTGGTCACCCGGCCACCAGTCCCTCGAAGGGAACGAGGTGGCACACGCCGCTGCCCGTGCTCATACACACCGGGCCGTTACCTCAGAGGGAGAAAACAACGACCGAAGCGCCTCAAAGCCAGCACCAATCCTTACATACACCGAAATCTTATCCCACTATAAAAACGACCGCCGTCGCTTCCCGCCACCTTATGCACAATTAACACGCGACGAAGAAACCACTTTCCGGCGCCTCCAAACCAATTCGTATCCCCATAATACCCTACTGAACGCTGTGTACCCCACCCAATACCCTGCCACCTGTAACTTTTGCCCTGTTGCTGGCATCCTATACCACGTGGTATGGGAGTGCCAACGGACTCCCACTCAAACCCCAAATACCAATCCTACATATGAGCAGTGGGTGGAGCAGCTGACCAGCTCCGAGCTCTCGGACCATAGCCGACTGGTGGAACGGGCCCGGATGGCCAGCCAGCTCCAAGGCATCTTGGAATAAGGATGCCTCTCACTGGGTTGAGGCCCTAAGAACATCCTCCTGCTCATTACTAAAATAAATGTTTGACTCTCTCTCTCCCTCTACACTTTTAAATGTAACGCGCATAATAATGCATCAATGAGGCTCGCTTCTTGATCGTTAGTTTTGTTGTTAAATCTCATCTGCGAAAAAGTTGCGTCTTATAGGTGAGTTCGACCGGCAATGTATTGTGCAAAGACTTCGCGGGAGAGGTATGTTACATGAATCGCTCTGTTCTTCCACTAAGTCTGTCTGATTTCGCAGTTATCTGATATTAATCATGAGCCTTGTTTGCCGAAAATCATAGCCGCAAAAAGCATAGCTTCTATATGCAAGATAATGCGTCAATGGCGAAGCGAGGACTCGGTTGTTGTACAGGGTGTCTAGCGACCGGGAAAACCGGGAAAACAGGGAAACGTCAGGGAATTTTGAGCCACCGGGAAAAGTCAGGAAATTGTCAGGGAATTTTTCAATCAAGTAGTACCAGTCAGGGAAAACCACTTCGGGGCCTGCCCACACAGTTTTAGAATAGGGGAAACCAGTGTTGGAGGCCTCCAAGAAGTTACCGAAGGCGCGCGATGAAAGTGTGAACCGCATGAAACGTTTTCTGGTTCTTCTGCAAGCGAAAACCGCCGCACACGCGCCGGCAACATGGCGGCAGCACCGGCCACGGAGTAGTGTGGTAGCTCCAACGACCGCTTTTACCGCTCTTTAAAATGCTACTCAAGGCACAAACGCACTCGCTTGTGCAGGAAAGGAGCCACCGAAGGCACGAAATCGTCGAAGCGGCCGTGAAAATACTGCGCACGAATCGCGTGCAGAAACTCGCCGGGCAGTTCACGCAGCTCGCAACTGGCTTAGGAGTATTAACTCTATGGGCTTAGGTTGCTGAGTGCAGTTGCGCAGAGGTACGATGTATGTGGTGCCCAAATCACACGCACAACGCGCTTTTTTTTTCAGTGAATTTTAAAATGCAGCGCTTTTTGGGAGCTAATCTTGGAAGAACTTCTTTCTCATGACATCAGGAGCCAGAATTACATAATAAAAAAGCAACATGACATGGTTTAGCGTGAACCGCATGCGGCTTTTTCTGCTCGCGAAAACGCGCCGCACACGTCACAACGCTGCCGCGGAACCACCCGCACGCTGCGCGCGGTGCTGCCGGCGGCGGCAACATGGCGGCGGCTTCGACAGCGAAGTTCGAGCGACCACTTCTAAGCGCTCTCTGAAATGCCGCACAAAGCACGAACGAATTTGCTTGTGCGTTAAAGGAGCTATACTGTGGGCGTAACTGAAGGCAAGGCAACCTCAAACTGAACAAACAAACTGAAGTTAAAGTTCATTTTGAGAATTAGGGCACTTGCAACAAATGTGTTTTTCCCCCTACAATAGAATGTGTTTTCTCTACGCTTTTTATATGCTTTACGGACCATATCCACAGAATGACCTCTTTTATAGGTCAGGGAATTTTCACTAAAATGGTCATGGAAAACATGGAAAAGTCAGGGAAATTGAATTAGGCAATTTGCTAGACACCCTGTTGTAGTAGTGTATGTAGTTGTTTCTCCAAGGGGAAAACAAAAGCTAAAAGTGAATGAACGAAATAGCAGAGGCTTATCTAAAGCACCGCGGTTAACACATACAGAAAAAAAAGAAAAATCTGCCAAAAAGCCCCAAATGTAAACGCGTTGTAAATGAACAAAAATGCCTATTTTTTTAATGGGTATAGTAAATAGTGGCGTAGCATGCAGAAGTTAATTTTGGGTGAGGGACCTACCTCCAAAAATGGAGGAGGGGAACTTGAAAGAAAACTATCAGAAAAAAGAAAAATCGATTCACAATCGATTCATAATTAAAAGTAAAAGAATTGGGGATCATTTGGTAAAAAGGTAAAAAACAAACAAACACAACCAAATAAAGCGAGAAATCATGAAATATAATTCAAGGGAAACTGATTACGACAGGAAGTCTCCCAGTTTGCTACACACAGCCATATCTCGTTATAATACTGAAAATGATGCAATGAAATCCCAAAAGTACGTGTATGGTTAAGCACCTTCACTTGATCAATTAAAAATATTGCACAAGATACCACCACAGAAACATTCGCCAACATTTGCCAACCATTCCTGCAGTGGTTTGTGCACAGAGGCACGCAGCAACCACGCATTTTGAGCCGCTAATCGCGGCCAGACAGCTACAGCACGTCGGCCGCTGCACAATTCGGCAGTTCCGCCGCAGGAGCGGGTATCGTAATGGCGGTCGGTGGCTCCGAAAACCGGTCGAGGCGGCGAGGGACCTTGCGAAGGATGTCTCCACCCTTCACGGAGGGGCGGGCGAGGAGGAACATCCACGCACCCTAACCTCAGTGAGATGATGGCGCCACCGCGCGGTGGCCAAACGCAGCATATGAAGCTCTCCTATTGAGTTACGGAGCAGTTTCGTGACCAGTAAAGCATTGAAAAGCATTGAAAGACTCTGGTACTAGTTTCGGCGATCAACAAGGACGACCAAATCCAAGAAATAATAACAAAAAAGCAACCTCTCGTGCCACGCGCGTGGCACGAGCCACGCCCCCCTGGCAACGGCCGCTGCCACGCGTGACGTCGTAAGGACGTCATGAAGACGTCATAACATTATTAATTGTCATTATTTTGTGTAGTGTAGTCCGAAATACACATTTTTTTATTTGCAGTACAAAATAACGCACCATTGAACTGCTAAAACTTTTCTAAACAAACAATTTTTGTTCTTGCGGGAGCAGCCGGCGATGCTGCTGCTGCTACCAGCTGCCGTATCGCGTACATGGAGTCGCGTATCCGAAAGCGGAACGAAGCTCCGATTTTCTCGGGCCGACAACGTAGATAAACCGGAGTTCATATTGTTAGAAGCACTATCTGAAAACGTGAGAAAGTTGCTTGTGATTATGCATTGCGTGGGGACCCAGCCAGCCTTTCCAGGCCGCAGCGAAATAGCCGCTCTCGAGTAATGTTGACCTGTGACCGCTTGGTTATGCTTGGTGTACGCCGATGGTACCTGCGTACAGTTTCAGGGTACGTGAGATGACATCGCATAGCCGACTGGCCCCGTTCGGACAAGCTACGTTCCACACAAGAAAAGACACCGTACGAGCGTAATTCTGTGAACCTTCCGACGCATGTCGGTGCGGCGGCATCTGCTATCAACAGTTTGCACCACGGCAAGTTCAGAATGCTTAAATGGTCGACCTGAAATCGCGGTGTGTGTTCTCGAAATGAAGACAACTTAGCAGCGCCAAAAGATAATCGGAATGTGCAGTGCCGAGGACGAAGGATAGTGGCGTCAACTGTTTTTTACTAGGCACATGTGCGCATTACAATTACAGACAATTGCGCCAAGAATAGGAAAGGTAATCTTTGGTGTCCCCACACATGTACCCCGTACGTACCACTACAGTAGATCTCCTCTTCTGAAATATTAGAAAGAAAAACTTATTTTCTAGTGGGCGAAATTGTAGCTTAAAATTTGTTTTACACCCACGATACGTTTTATGACCAGAAACGTCTTGTGAGCATGCGCCACAAGCATCATAACTGCGTGATATTCAGCGCTTAAAAAGATTTCCTAGTAGAAACCAAAGATTTTGTAGTAGAATACATGATTCTACGACAGTTTAGGACCTGCGACCTTCAAAAGGTAGACTAGCTAGGCGCTTCATCTCATAGCTACTGCACTGGTATAACTTTCACGTCTCACTGTACCGTGGTATACGCTATGTTGGCCATACTTGACTGATTCCCTCATGCAAAGGAAGTTAATTCAGGACACCCAGACGATAGGGTCAGAGAAGAGGCTGTACAGACGGTAATAGGAAGGGTGTACACTTGGCCGGTCATCATGTCTAATACACATACATGCACTCCAGCATATGAAAACCTATGTGTTCTGCACAGGCTCAATAAGCAACGTCAAAGAGAATCTTAAGATGTGCCTGGAACGTGAAAGCATCTACGGATTGTTTGTGTAAACAGATATAAGGAGCGAGCATGCTGCAAATGTAATTGATAGGCAAACGTCAAGGCTGTCATAGGGCGAATTTAACAAAAAGAAATGGTGAAAAAGATCCCAATTTCAAACTACATTGATGTTATATGTGCATGCAATATATAAACACTCAAGTGATATGATCAAACGGAACTAGAGGCCCCACTGTAATCGCCCAGTTATGTTTCTTTGCAGTGGAATAGGTCGGTATCTGTTAGTCGCACAAACAAAATTCTGTGATGGCATGGAGAAATAGCTGGAAAGTGGCTATGGAGCTCCGGCTGCTTTACACATTTTCTGTAAAGCCAATTATTTGTTTGAAGTTTGCAATAAAATTAATGTCATTTGTTAGTCTTTTTAATGAACGAAACTTTTCGTGGCCTCAAAACAGTGGTCGATAAACAAATGCTCACTTTCTTTGGAAATTCACTATAATTTCCCATGGCCAATCGAAGGAACCCATGGCTCGTACACTGCAGGGTAGTGCTAGTCTCCAAAAACATTTGACAGGAGGACTCGAAACTAGCGCGGCCCACAGGCTCCATAGGTGGAAACCAGTAGCCCACCCACACAGTGCCATAAAACAGCTAATGAATGGAGTGAGTCTCTGCTGAATATTAAGCAGGTTCAAAGGGTAGGTTCGCATTGATAGATTTTATGCCATTGTTCAGTGTGCGTAGAATAACTATTTAACGGGCACAATAGTCATTTTTGTTATTTCGGACAGTTCTTGAAGGCTTGCCTAAAGGTTCTTTAACAAAACAAAAAGTGAAAGCTCCCAGTGAGGGATTTTAAAAAAAACATTGTTTAGCCTCTCCAGCAATTGTTTCAGCCTAAGGGAACTCGGCTGATAGTCAGTGCCGACTGTCGATCTCGCTTGCTAGCTCCCTGACCAAGCACATGAATGCAGTGACTAAGAAAGATGGTGACCAAAGTGAGAAGAGAGAGAGAGAGAGAGAGAAATAACTTTATTCACATAAAGGGTTAGGTCGCGGTGGGCACGACCCGAAGGGTCGCGACGACTTCAGCCGCTCGAGTCACGAGCTCCTTCTGGAGCTGGGGGTCCGAGCGGCCCAACGCCTCCATCCACTGGTCAGGAGAATTAATTGGAGGGAATGGGTCCTCATCACAAGCCCACATTTGGTGTTGGACCGTGGCTTTTTCACCGCAGCGGGGGCAGAGCGAGGATGGGTAGAGGGAGGGGTGGACATGATGGAGGACGGCTCTGCACGGTAGAGATTCCGTTTGGAGTTGACGCCAGAGGCGTTCCTCCTCCAGAGTGAGGGATGAGTGAGCGGGTGGAAGCTTGCGGCGGGAGAGGCGGTAATGCTGTGTGACCTCTCGGAATGTGAGGAGACTGTCCCTGGTCGATCTGGCTCCGTGGAGGGAAGAGTCCACATCGTACGCCCGGGAGACAAGTGCTCGGGCTGCCGTGTGGACCGTCTCTATCCCTCCAATGCCCGTGTGAGCCGGGAACCATTGGAGTTCGACCGCGTCGGATGGCGAATTTAGACCGAGAATTTTGTGTGCCGGGGCAGAAATGAGCCCTTTGGCGAAATTTTGGACGGCCGTTTTCGAATCCGAAAATACAATTTCAGGGGCCTTTGGGTTATTGCTAGTGCGATTGCCGCCTCTTCCGCGACATGCGGGTGACGGGTGTGAATGGTGAGGGTTGCAAGAGGAGGAGATGACGTGGAGTAAATTACAGCAATGGCGAATGCATCTTTATGCCGATATTCTGCGGCATCGACATAGAGTGTCGCTCGGGAAGGGGGAAATTTTTTATCCAGTGTCGTGGCTCGATGAATCCGCCTGTCAATATGAAATTTTGGGTGCATGTTTTTGGGAATCGGTCGAACGATGATATGATTTCTGATTGATGATTTGATGCAGCACACAGACTCGGGGCTTTGAGCTGGTCCGATCCCTAGTTTCTGCAAGAGGTGTCTGCCCGCGGAGCAGCGCCCTAGGCGGTTGACTTGGCCAGTGCGGTGGCCTTCGATTAGTTCTGTTGCCGTATTGTATGTCCCTGTTGCCTCTAATCTGGCAGTGGATGCGTTCGGTGGTAACTGCAAGGCGGCTCGGTAGACTTTGCGGATGAGACCATCTACTTTCTTCATTTCGCTGTCATTGAGGGGAAGATAGGGAAGAGCATACGTTAGTCGGCTGATAACAAACGCTTGTACAAGTCTCAAGCGGTCTTGTTCTTTCAGGCCGTGCCCTCGGGCAACGATCCTACGGAGCAGGCCAATTATTTGGGTAACATGGGCCGAGAACTTTTTGATTACCTCCGTGTTTCTCCGATTACTCTGTAGCAGTAGGCCTATAATTTTGAGGTTCTTGACCCGCGGTACAGGCTTTCCGTCCACTAAAATATGGATGGAAGCCTCTCGCGAAGGTCCAGATCTTTTTGCTGGGAAGACAATCATCTCTGATTTGGTGGGAGAGCATTGCAGGCCCGCTACTCGGGCTCCTTGCACGACGGCTGTAGCGCCAGCTTGCAGGGTTTCTTCTATGTATGCATCACTTCCTGGAGTGACCCATAGGGTTATATCGTCTGCATACATGCTGTATTGAAGACCGGGCACTTGATCCAGAGCACAGGCTATGTGTGACACTGCTAGATTAAACAGTAATGGGGATATGACCGACCCCTGCGGTGTGCCGCATGACGGTAGTTGTATTTCAGGAGATTGCAAGTCACCCAGTGTCAGCGTGGCTGTTCTGTGAGATAGGAAGGCGCGAACATAGTTGTACGTCCGTACGCCTGGCCCTATGCGTTCTACGCCTGCTAGGATGGCTGAGTGAGATACCTTATCAAATGCTTTTGTCAGGTCCAAGGCTAAAATGGCTGCGGAGTCACGTGAGGGAGGCTCCTTCAGCAAATCCCAGTATAGCCTCAGGTGGACATCGTTTGTCGCAAGCCCTGCCCTGAAGCCATACATGTTGGGTGACAGCAATTCTTTTTCTTCTATAAGCCTGTTTATTCGTGCCATAATTATTCGTTCCATTATTTTTCCAATACATGACGTTAGCGATATCGGCCTGAGATTTTCTGTCGAAAGCTGTTTGCCCGGCTTAGGGATCAGAGTAACATTCGCATGACGGAACTCTCGAGGAAGAGTGCCCTCTTTCCAATGCTTGTTAAATAACTTGGTGAGATAAGATATCGAACCATCGTCGAGGTTTCTAAGCATCTTATTCGTGACTCGGTCTTTCCCTGGGGCGGAAGACGTTCGCACGTCCTGCAGCGCTCCCCTGCAGAGCGCTCCCCTGAGAAGAGAAGGTGGATCCCGTACAACAGCCCTTGATCATCTAAACGCCAGAAAAAAGCGCCGATGACTCACAGGCCACGACTAGGACGTTAAAATACCTTTTGACATACATTTACAGGGCATTTACAACCTTTTATCAAAAAAATCTTATGATTACACACAGTCCCTCCATGGAAGGGGTTTGTTTCTGACAAGGTCGTTGAAATTTGTTATCAGTAACAACATAAACTCATCATTGGTCCCTTTCATTCAGCACACTTACGGGCTTCATTTAAAAATCCTGCTCTTTCTATTTCACGTATAAATGAACTGCTTATGCAATATTCTCTTATTTACCTATGTTCGAAGTAAACTGTGTTATACCGTAAAATGTGATGTGCCGAGTGCATGCAGGTGTAACATTCTTCAATGGTACATGCAGAACATGAACCTCAGTGCTGATAAACTTAAATCAGGGAAAATAAAGCTTCCCATGTTGCTTCTTTATTTTTGTAACTATTCTCTCTACCAAATACTTTGGTGGCAACTCAACTAAGCTCACCTTTGCCCTAGTCCTTTATAATTGTCTTTCTCTGCAATTATACATTATCAGCTGGAGCATGCCTGCTGAATTCAGGCCCCAACCACCCTTTGCTATTCACAATTGCAGCTGTATAAAATGTTGCTCTTTAGGTTTTGCCATAAAATGTTGCTCTTTAGGTTTTGCCAATGATTGCCAACAGGCCACTTAACTTGTGTCAAAACTATTTTATACCTTTAATTGCTATTTATACCAAACAGTATTATAACATTTTTCATAACACATTTTGTTGTAACCTCATTCAATGATTTTGTTACCCCGCCAGCCTGGTTCATAAATATTTGTGTTGTAAAGGGGAATAGCAGTCACGACGGTAGTTGATCGTGGGGGTTTATTCAAGGCGTCGCGTAAGGTAACGGGCCGAGCGCAGGTCCAGCCGGTACGAGCTCGTGAGCATGAACGTGCGAGTCGGGACTTCGTCGTCTTCGCGATAATCCTCGGAGCATACCCGATTGGGCAAATGGCGCTTCGGTATCGAATATTGTTGTGCAGCGTTAACTCTTTTTGTTACAATTGCCCCCGGTGCAAAAGGAGCCATCCTGGCTACTCAAGGGCACGACGAAACTAGAGGGTCGTAGTATGGCTTTAACCGATCCACGTGAACAATTTCACGCCCTCGGCGGTGATGATCTGTAGTTCGTTCAAGTGGCTCCACAAGGTAATTGACGGGCGAAGTCCGCTCAATGGCTCTGTACGGGCTGTGGTACTTGGTGGTCAGTTTTGGGGAGAGACCGGGTGTTGAGCAGGGCACCCAAAGCCACACAAGGGAGCCGGGATCAAAACTGCGATCTTTGACGCATTCGTCGTGACGATGCTTCTGGCGCTGCTGATCGGTCGATGTAAACGAAAAGGCCAGTCGACGGCATTCCTCGGCGCGACGAGCAAGGTCTGAAATCGGCGTAAATTCGCTTGCGTCGGACTTGTAGGGGAGTATCGTATCGATTGTGCAGGACGGCTCTCGCCAATACAACAAGAAAAACGGCGAGAATCCCGTGGTCGTCTGCGTTGCCGTATTGTAAGCAAATGTTACAAACGGAAGTGCGAAGTCCCACTTCGACTGGTTGGCAGACACGTACATGTCACCAAGGGTGCGATTGAAGCGTTCCGTGATCCCGTTCGTTTGTGGATGGTATGATGTGGTAGTCCGATGAACGACGTGGCACTCAGAGAGCAGTGCTTCAATAACCTCAGACAAGAAAACCCGCCCTCGGTCGCTGAGTAGCTCCTGAGGTGCCCCGTGTCGAAGAACAAAGCGGCGAAGCAGGAAGGAGGCTACATCGCGAGCCGTGGCGGCCGGAAGAGCATCGGTTTCGGCGTACCGAGTAAGGTGATCCATGGCGACAATGATCCATCGGTTTCCGGCTGCAGTAGACGGAAGTGGGCCATACAAGTCGATTCCCACACGTTCGAATGGCTTTGCTGGGCATGGTAGTGGCTGCAACGGACCGGCAAGGCGGGGCGGCGGCGATTTTCGGCGTTGACATTCAGGGCAAGAGCGCACATACTTGCGCACGAAGGTATACATACCACGCCAGTAGTATCGCAGGCGAAGACGCTCATAGGTCTTTAGTACGCCAGCATGACCGCAACTTGGATCAGTGTGAAAGGAGGTGCATATGTCGCTGCGCAAACGACGGGGTATGACCAGCAGCCACTTTCGGCCGTCGGAGCAGTAGTTGCGGCGGTAGAGTAGCTCGTCACGGAGCGCAAAGTGAGAAACCTGCCGGCGTAGGGCCCGAGATTCCCCGGCAGGCGATGTACCGGAGAGCATCCCAATAAGAGAAGCAACCCACGGGTCCTTGTGTTGCTCGGTTGACATGTTGCTGACTGCAAGAGGCGACAGACGTAAGTCACTATCACTTGAGGCAAGGCAGGAAACTTCAGCAGGCACGGGTGAGCGTGAAAGAGCATCAGCGTCGGAGTGCTTGCGGCCTGAACGGTAAATGACCCGGATGTCGTATTCTTGCAGTCGGAGAGCCCACCGACCAAGACGACCTGATGGATCCTTGAGGGAGGAGAGCCAACAGAGTGCATGATGATCGGTGACGACATCGAATGGGCGACCATACAAGTACGGGCGGAACTTGCTCAGTGCCCAAATTATCGCCAAGCACTCCTTCTCTGTTACAGAGTAGTTCGACTCGGCTTTCGTCAGCACACGGCTCGCGTATGCTACGACGTACTCGTCATAACCGGGCTTTCGTTGGGCAAGCACAGCACCGAGGCCGATCCCACTAGCATCAGTGTGGACCTCAGTTGGGGCGGACGGGTCGAAGTGCCGCAGTATCGGCGGGGATGTGAGTAGACGCCGTAGCGTCACAAAGGCTTCGTCGCAGGAGGGTGACCAGGCAGATATGTCGCTGGCACCACCGAGGAGCTGAGTTAAAGGCGCAATTATGCTGGCGAAGTTGCGTACGAAGCGTCTAAAATACGAGCAAAGACCGATAAAGCTCCGAAGCGCCTTTATAATGGTCGGCTTCGGAAATTCGGCTACGGCTCTCAGCTTCGTATCATCTGGGAGGATCCCGTCGTTCGAAACGACGTGGCCCAGGATCGTCAGTTTGCGCGCAGCAAAACGACATTTTTTGAGATTCAGCTGCAGCCCAGCTCTTGCAAGGCACGTCAAAACTTGCTGCAGGCCGGCGAGGTGCGTTTTGAAATCCGAAGAGAAAACAACGACGTCGTCCAGATAGCAAAGACACGTCTTCCACTTTAGTCCGCTCAAAATACTGTCCATCATTCGCTCGAAGGTGGCAGGAGCGTTGCAAAGCCCGAACGGCAATACATTAAATTCATAAAGACCGTCAGGGGTAACAAAAGCAGTTTTCTCTCGATCTGCTTCCGCCATCGGGACCTGCCAGTACCCGGATCGAAGGTCTAGCGACGAGAAGTATTCTGCTCCCTTCAAACAGTCGAGGGCGTCGTCGATGCGGGGGAGGGGATACACGTCCTTGCGGGTTATGGTGTTCAAACGGCGGTAGTCGACGCAAAACCGAATGGACCCATCCTTCTTTTTCACAAGAACCACGGGTGACGCCCAGGGACTCTTGGAGGGACGAATAATGTCACGCTGAAGCATGTCATTCACGTGGTCTTCAATGGTGCGTCGCTCTGCCGGTGACACACGATACGGTCGTTGTCGAAGCGGGGAATGCGAGCCAGTATCGATGGCGTGGCTCACAACGGACGTGCGACCGAGAGAACTTTGCCCACTATCGAAAGACGAAGAAAACTGGCTCAGAAGTGCAGTAAGCTGGGCTCGTTGGGTGGCGTCCAAACTTTCGTCAATTGAGCGGGAGAAAAACTCGGGACATGTTTCGTCCCGTGTGCATGGCGCATTAGTGCTCAGCTCGTCGACTTGGAGATGGGGCGCATCATCAAGAAGCTCCGTAACAAGACGGGGATCGACCGGCTCTACAAAGCCGAGTGTTTCGCCGTGTAAAAGGGCGCACGAAGTCGTCGACTGGTTCATAATCATCATTGCACTCGCGCCATTGCGAATTGTCAAAAGGGCGAGGGGTAGCGGAAGACATCTGCGGCGGAAGAAAATGTCGGACGGCGTAAAAAGCACCGTAGCCTCAGGAATAGATGTGCAGGAAAGAGGAACGAGAGCGGAAGAACGGGGTTGGACGACAGTGTCTTCGGCGATGACCACCTTGGCGTTGGGAGCACAGAAAGAATCTTCCAAGAGAGGCGAAAACTCGACTTCGGCAGGTGCACACCGTATGACGGCATGATGGCGCGAGAGAAAGTCCCAACCCAGGATTACATCATGAGAGCAAGACGGCAATACGACAAATTCAACGGTGTAGATAATATGCTGAATAACGACACGGGCCGTGCAGGCTGCTATGGGCTTAATCTGTTGTGCACTGGTGGTGCGCAAGGATAGTCCGGAAAGTGGCGTCAGAACCTTTCGAATTGAGCGGCATAGGTCGGCGTGAACGACAGAAACAGCAGCTCCAGTGTCGATTAGGGCAGTAGTGGGGATACCTTCAACAAACACATCAATAACATTTTCAGGCGGGACGTGAGGACTTTTAGCTTTCAAGGGCGACGCAGCTCTTGCCTCGGGAACTGCGGCTGTTAGTTTTCCTCCCCAGTGCTGGCAGAGCGGCGTCGCATAGGCGACAGCGAGCGACGACGTGGAGAAGGAGATCGGCGGTTGGTGGACGTAGTAGAGCGGTCAGGCAGCAGCGACGTCATCGGCGGATCAGAGGCGACTGGGTACATTGGCTGCGGAACAATATACGGCTGGGCGTAAGTGGGGTCGTAGTACGGAACCTGTTGGAAGGTGTTCGGAGGCGGCATGCGACGGCGGCAGTAGCGAGCTACATGTCCAGCAATTCCGCATACAAAGCATATAGGGCGATTGTCCTGCGTACGCCACGTGCGCGTAAGAGGACTACCCACAGCCGTTGGAAGACGGCTCGCCGGCACGACATTCGGAATCGCATTGGTCTGCAACGGACGCAGTGGCACGCCATGCTGGGCTGGTGGAGCAGGCGGGTGCACCACTCGAGGGTTGACCGAAGGAGCAGGCCGCGGAGGTGACCTCCCTGCAGCTTCGACGTATGTTAAGGGGCCGGCGACCGGTGCCTCGTAGTGGGCAGTTGGTAGTGCCTCAGCGACCTCTTCTTGTATCACGTGCCTCAGTGCAGGAGCCAGAGGGGTCGATGGTTCCGCGGTGTACGGCAGGAGTGACACCTGACGAGCCACCTCTTCCCGAATAAAATCTTTTATCCGGGTGAACAGCGTCGGGTCGTTTGTGTAGTTCGCAGCCAAACTCGACAGGGGCTCGGCCTGAGCGCAAGCTTGCCGAGTTAGGGCCCGTTGCTTCCGAAACTCGTCGAAGCTCTGGCACAAACGTACGACGTCGGCTATCGTTTGGGCATCCTTGGACAGCAGCATCTGGAACGCGTCATCGTCCACTCCTTTAAGGACGTGCCGGACCTTGTCCGTTTCCGTCATCGACGGGTCGACCCGCTTGCACAAGTCAACCACGTCCTCGATGTAACTGGTGAATGTTTCCCCGGCTTGTTGGCCGCGTACACGCAACTGCTGCTCGGCATGGAGCTTGCGTACAGCTGGGCGGCCGAATGCTGCCACAAAGCGGGTGCGGAAGGCAGACCAGGTAGCAATGTCTGGCTCATTATTCGCGTACCACCGCCGGGCGAGCTTATCAAGGGCGTAAAATACGTTATGCAGCTTAGTCGGATCATCTCATTTGTTGTAGGCACTCACACGCTCATAGGACGACAGCCAGTCTTCGACGTCAGTCTCGTCCTCGCCAGTGAAAATGGTTGGGTCGCGTTGTCGCATCGCGCAAGAGCAGATCACGGGTGCGCCCGGTGGCGCAGGGTGCTGGCTGGTCTCTCGGTGGTTCATCTCGGGCAGTGTCCGGTTGCGAAGCTCCAGCGTGGAACCGAGACCCTTGACCTCGACCACTTGTAAAGGGGAATAGCAGTCACGACGGTAGTTGATCGTGGGGGTTTATTCAAGGCGTCGCGTAAGGTAACGGGCCGAGCGCAGGTCCAGCCGGTACGAGCTCGTGAGCATGAACGTGCGAGTCGGGACTTCGTCGTCTTCGCGATAATCCTCGGAGCATACCCGATTGGGCAAATGGCGCTTCGGTATCGAATATTGTTGTGCAGCGTTAACTCTTTTTGTTACAGTGTGAACATGCCCGTCTTGCAGCTAATCTGCAGTAACAGACACCGCACATTTTGGCTTTCCAGCGTAGCTTTGGTGTCCGCAAAAAGGAATCTTTTTCTTTTCTCCTCTGCAGCGCTTTGTAGAAAAAGATCACTTGCTGGTTTGGCTTTCCCGCAGGGCTCTAGTGTAGTGCAAGAAAGTATCGCTTGCTTATTCCTTTTTTGTTGAGGTTTTAATGCTGTGCATCTTCCAGAAAAACCCTGGAATTTTGTTAAGAAATGGAGCTTCACAGCACAAACAGTGCACAGAAAGTAGAGCTACTCACTTTTTGCATAGATACGGAAGTTTGGCAGATCACTTGTCATTGACAAGCAAGTGTTGGATTTCTGGCTTAAGGTGCAACGCTAGGATAGTTTGGGGGAAAAACACAGCGCTGATAAACGGTACTGAAGTACAAGGAAAGGTGCCGTGATCAACGTGGTTTCCATGTGTTGGCAGCTTTTTGGTCCACTGTTTTTCATAAATATTTGCCAGGGGGCCTTAACATGGCCTGCTTTTGTGTAACAAAAATGTCAACAATGAAGCACTTATCAATGCTCACATGCGGCTCATTGATACCAGAGCAAAAGTACGTTCAGCAGTCATTTTATTGTTAAAGCCACTTATGATCCATACACCTTCCAGCTGTACTGCAACTTTCACAAACACCGACAGACATTCACATCCACGCACGTGGCCTTGGCTCCAGTTCTTGCACAAGGTATTAAGAAGCACTCTCGGGACTGGGCAATGCCACGCTCGACACCAACCATTACCCCGAAGTTGTACTTGATAAACTATTTTTTAAGCCTCTTGGCTGCCAGTTTTGAGGAAGAAAAAGAAACAGCTAATGGGCACACAACACACAACCCGTGAATGTGTTTTCTAGCAGCTGGCTTTTGACGAGACTTGCATCATTCTGAACGAAATGTGGGACATTTTATAATGCCCCTTACCACTAAGTAAATTCACTTGAGCAATTTTTGAAAACAGTTTACACAGTGCGGAGTTAAAAAAAATTCCCCGCATTTCCCCGAGGGGAAGAATGTGAAAGTGCGAATGCACGAGTTGAATTTGCGCGGTTCGGTAATGTTCGCGAAAGAGAGATCACATACACACACACAACTACAAAGAAAGAAAGATGCATTTATTCACAGACACCTATTTGTGTTGTCGTTGTACTTGATTGCTAGAGCGGATCTCAGCTTTGAAATTTCGTGTCAGTACTCCTTTAAGCGGGTGCATTAGCCCTTCTCACGCCCGATTCTTGGCCAATCCCCCACGTGGGTATGTGCCATGTCAGCGGCCAGGCAGCGCGCGCCCATCTCCCCCCGTTGCCAAGGAAGACGAGGAGATTCCTGGCCAATCCCCCACGTGGGTATGTGCCATGTCAGCGGCCAGGCAGCGCGCGCCCATCTCCCCCCGTTGCCAAGGAAGACGAGGAGCGCGCGCACCCGCAGCTATTGCTATGCGGACTACGGCGGCGGACGATTCAGGCTCGCTTAAGAAGTGCATTCGCACTTAAAAGCAATAGAATGTGAAACGTCCCCTCAAAATAGGAAACTCTTCCTGTTCACTACCCCAAAGGCTTGGACAGTAGACGCTTAAGTACGCTTCACCAGTTGCGAATACAAGCATTAGTGTTGGACTCCGCAGAGTGCTTGGGATGGGCATATAGATGTCACAGCCACTTGGAATTTGTGCATAGACTGCAAGCCTCCGAGATAAGCTCTCATCATCATTAGCCCATCCTGCTGAGAGTGAATGAAAGTATTGTGGCTGGTTATGTTCCATTCCAACCAAGCCAAACACAAGAGTAAAGAAGGAACGAGCCTATCAAAATACATACTCAAAGCAGATGCAGGAGGAAGTTTTGTTGCCTAACCAGGTTAGAGGAGGCGAAAGGTACTGGAGCGAAGGAAAGGAAATAAAAGCCAAGCAGTAATTTTAGGCCTTGCCTATCATTTCATTAAGACTTTCTAAGTTGAAAGCACAATGGTACTCTAAGCAACAAATCTGAGCATAGATGAACAATAACTGAACTGTCACTTGTTAACCTTATGCACACCAGACTTTTAAAGGACTATTAGCAGAAGTTCCAAACTTGGCTCACACGGCGATCTTATCGGCTGCACTTCACCCATGCTTGCACAGTTGGAGCTTGAGCCTCCTTGCACAAGAAGCCAGCCAGTCAGCGAATGGTTTATTTATTTATTTATTCATTTACCCTAAAGGCCCTTACGGGCGTTACATGGGGGTCGCAATGAAAAAAAGAACACATTTCAACATTAAAAACAGCAACACCCAAAAAAATGCGAATACAAATACATTCATGTCGAAATGCGTAGTTTCAAATAAACGGTATCTTGGGTAGATTCAGTGGTATCTTGAGTAGATATATCTTTGGACGGGCAGTTGGGCTCCACCCACGGAAGTGAAGCTGCGCTCCCTGCACGGATTCTGCAGCGCCGCGTGCACAGGTCGTTTCTGCGGAATAGTCACGATACATTTCTCGGCGATAGTACTACTGCCCCGGGGGAAAAATTGCAGAAGGTAGATGCGAGGTCGGATTGCGTTCGATGATGCCGTGCGCTAACTGAAGACACTCGATTCGTGCACACGCTGACACTACGTCGCTCGCGTTGGCATGTCATCAAGACAGCTACCTCGTTAGCCACGGCGTGACGCGATGGAAAATGCTGATCCCCACGTTTTATAATTGAGCCACCACTCTAGAATTAGAACACAAGGCTTGGCATGGAAGAAGCGAGGCACAAGTAGACAACGAATGCAGGCACGTCAAGCCGATAGCACGCGAACTGCAAGACAACGTGAAGCTTACAAAATATTAAACGACAACACTACAGTTCTAGGAGCGTGTAAACAGCGGGGCGAAGCAGCGTGCGGAAAACAATGCGTTAAGCTTACCAAGACGTGCAACAGCAAGTTCACAAAAAAAACCCAATCTAAATAATTACAAGCACACCTCCCAACACGAAAAAAGCGCCGCGAGGCAGCCGCTGTAACGATGCGCCAGGCCTGCTATTCGAACCACGGGCGGAGAACATCGGGACACAAGACGTGAACACCCGGCTGCCGTCGTCGTTAACACGAAAAGCTGCATGATCAAATGACGTAAATATGACGTTTGTTTTGTGATGTCACAGGAAGTCACGTGATTACTTGAGCTTGACATCATTTCTGCGTGGCAGCAAGCCGTTGCGGGTGGGGGGGGGGGGGGGCGTGGCTCGTGCCACGCGCGTGGCCGGAGACATACCCTAACAAAAAACCGGTGACGTCATCTTCGTGGGGCGCTCCAGCCGTCAGCGATCCGGCGAGGCTGGAGCACCCGGGGTACAGTGAACTAGAATACTTGGGTAGTGGAAAAAGTGGCCGCCTCTGAGTGAGGCACTTATTGTCAACCCCACGAGGTGGCGCTCGCGTGCCCCGCCCGAGGGCGGGGCACGCGAAGTTAGCACGCGAAGTGGGCGTCGTTTGAAGTTAGAGAAGCTCAGAGTAAAATATGCTTTGAGATGAGGTTGAGGGCAATGAATCAACGAAGGTGGGCAGCTAAGGTTTTTAGGTACCTATACTTGAAAAGCGTGGACACGCAGTGGTTAAGAAAGACTAGAAGGCTAACGATGAAATACGGAAAGAACAGCGGGGAATCCAAAACAGCCAAGGTAACCAAAAAGAGGCAAGGCAGATTGAAACGAATAAATGGAGAGAAAAAATGGAAGCTAAAACGTCGTTAGAGATGTACAGGGCTGAGAAGATGAGAAATACGGAAAGAACAGCGGGGAATCCAAAACAGCCAAGGTAACCAAAAAGAGGCAAGGCAGATTGAAACGAAGAAATGGAGAGAAAAAATGGAAGCTAAAACGTCGTTAGAGATGTACAGGGCTGAGAAGATGAACATCAGAAAGGAAAATTTCTACGATAATTCCCAGGGCAGTGCTTTGCTTTTTGAGGCTAGAGCAGCTTGCCTGCGAACTAAGAGTTTTGTGAGGAAGTATTCACAAAATCATGGGGTATGTGTGGTCTGCGGAAAAGAAACAGAAACTATGTGGCACATAGTGTTAGAATGTGAGGGTATCCATCCAAATCTACATGAAGGGAATATTGGGCTTCCAGAAGCCCTAGGATTTAAGGGTATCAGAGAGGAAGTTAACTTCAAGGCTGTCGAGGGGACGAAAAGAAGATTAGAATGCTGGTGGACGAAAAGCAGAGAGGGGAATATTGCCTAGGACAGTTACCACCTGTAACAGGGAAAAGAAAGTATTTCGGGCCTAATAAGCTTACGCTAGTATTAAACCAAGAGTGTAAAACATGGTTATATTAGTCCTTTTTGGTAAGATGGCATGTCATCACCCCGCTTCAAAGGGGAAACCAATAGGAATCATCATCATCATCGAGCGCTTTTTCGCCTCGTGAAGCGGCGGGCAGGCGTGCGTCGGGGTAGTCTCTGAGAAGCTACAGTTCTTTTTTCGGATCAAAGTAGTAGAGAATGCTAATATTGTACCAAGTTTTTTATAGGAAAGGTACCTACGTTGTGTATTTAATGTTTGATCATTTTTTCATCACATTTGGTCAACCGAGCGTCTGCTCAGTGCCGTAGCAATGCGCGGACATTGCCGCGCACGTTCTGCCGTAGCAATCCAGGCTTGCGTGCGGACACTTTTTTCGTTGTTGGGTGATTTTCTCTCTCGTGTTGTGCCAACTGAGGAATGAGCGGGGTGCTTAAGGCTGGCCAGCGTACGTCAGTGTTTCTGCGGTTTTCTTCATCTTTTTTTTGCTGATTTTTCTATCAAGTTCTGCATACCGAGCAAACAGCGTCGTGCGTACGCAAACGTTCACGTTGTCTTTTTCCAAATTTTACCCACGCAGCACACACGACAGATGTCTTAAAAAACTTAACTCAAATCAATGGAAAGCGTGCAAATACAGGATTCGCGACTGCAATTCTCAGAAAAGCACCAAGCCACACGGCATCATTTTAATTCGCTATCATTAACTGCACACTGTTTTGCACACTGTACGCACATAAACATAAAATATTTATACCTTATTTACATTTAATTATGTACGGTGGCTCAGTGGCTAAGGCGTTGCGCTGCTGAGCACGAGGTCGCGGGTTCGATTCCCGGCCGCGGCGGCCGCTTTTTTGATGGAGGCGAAAAGCAAAAACGCCCGTGTGTACGAGATTTCGGCGCACGATAAAGATCCCCAGGTGGTCAAAATTAATCCGGAGCCCTCCACTACGGCGCGCCTCATCGCCTGCGTTGTGTCGGCGCGTTAAACCCCAGAATCAAATCAATCATCAATACATTTAATTATGTACATCCATATTACAAACAACTAAAGCAAAGAACCAAGAACATTTAAACAAGTGTGGTTCCTGCTTTTACAATTTCACAAACCAAGGTCATGCGCAGCGGCTAGCTGGTTCCGTTTTCCTATAAGGATCATGTGCAGCGACTTAACAGTGGGGAGATAATGTTTATTGATTGTAGGGTTTAACGCGCCGACGCAACGCAGGTGATGAGGCACGCCGTAGTGGAGGGCTCCGGATTAATTTTGACCACCTGGGGATCTTTAACGTGCGCAGATATCTCGTGCGCCGAAATCCACACAATACACACTATATTTTTTTAATAACTTCCCTCAAGGCATCGAAAAGCATCAACATTCGCAACCGTAATTCTCAGAAAAGCACCGTATGGCGCAATTTATAGCTGGATCATTTTAAAACTGTACAATTCCTTGGTACGCTGGCCAACCATTAACATAAAACAATTACCATATTACAAATTTACAAGTTCATTAAAAGTGCTTCCGACGTCTTACGGACGCAGGATATTATGAAACATTTAGGAATTCAGCAAATAAAAGCAGGGTAAAACAAACCGCAAATATAAAATATTTGTAGCAATCGCATAAATTTATTAGGGGTACAGTCCCACAACACGCTATTGCACTAGCCTTTCATAACCGTATGGGCCATGACCCTTCGAAAATAAGAGACCGCCGCAAGCATATGTCCTCTCCAAAGTACCAACAAAAAAGAACCAAGAACATTTAAATATCAGCGTAGTGCCGGCTAGGCTGCTTTTGCAATTACGCACACAAAAATATCATGTGCAGCGGCTTAAAAAACCTCAAAAGCGAGCGTGAATCGCTCAACAGCGGCAACGCGCACCGCCTCGGGATCACCTGCCCTTCAGGGGAGGAATTAACGCGGATGTGACGTCACGTTTGCTCGCAGCGTACCCGCGCGGTGTGTTTACATTTTTCCCAGTGCTGCCTACACGGCGTGTGCGCCGGCCGTAGTGGTTCAAGTAGTCGCGTTGGACTTTTGCTGTCGACGCAAGAACTCGTGAAGTGCCGATGGTTGTCGCCCTGTCAACCGTCGTTCAACAGCTCCAGCGTCTTCTGGCTCCATGGCTTTGCAGTTAGCTGTGGCCGTTCAACTGTCCACCATCGGCCGACTCAGGTGAGCACTCCTTTTTGGCGGGTTTGCAATCAGTTCGCATATCTCCTACTGAAAATCTTGCTTTCTGCTCACGGCAGTTATATTAGCGACGTTTACGAAATTCTTAACGGCGCGTTCTCACCGTCTTGCATTATTGTCGCTGTTTATGCTGCTCTGTTCGCGTCTGTCGACGATCGCGAGCTGTTGACGGTTTGTTGCACGGCGCGGAAACTCGCTCGCATGCAAACCCGTCTCGCCCATGGCGTTTCCTTGTCTCTTCTTTAATGTGGCGTCATTAACATCACTTGTTATCCTCGACGCTTTTTCTACAACGTGCCTTGTTGATTGATTGATTGACTGTGGGGGTTTAACGCACCGACGCAACGCAGGCGATGAGGCGCGCCGTAGTGGAGGGCTGCGGATTAATTTTGACCACCTGGGGATCTTTAACGTGCGCCGAAATCTCGTACACACGGGCGTTTTTGCTTTTCGCCTCCATCACAAAAGCGACCGCCGCGGCCGAGAATCGAACCCCCGACCTCGTGCTCAGCAGCGCAACGCCTTAGCCACTGAGCCACCGCGGCGGGTACAACGTGCCTTGTGCTAACCGATCTTAATATTGTAACGAAAATGAACTTGCAGTACGATCTGTTGGTGAAGTTAGGAGCGTGACAGGACGCTGTTGGCAAGGTTTTCATGTGTGCGTGTGGTTCGTGAGGGCGTTGTAACACGCTCCTTTAGCCTGTTGCACTCGTTGCTGCATCCAGCACTTTTGCTTGCCAGGAGTGCCTGCCAAGGGATGCTTACTTCGTTATGTGTTTTCATCTTTAATAGTGGGGCCAATCATCGCTCAATAACCGATGGAAATTCAGCGGAAACGACCCGGATAACGCAGGGCGGCCAAGAGCACTGCTTCTGTGGTCTTCGCTGCCGTTTGCCCTTTTTTTTAGTCATCCTAGATTGTTTATTTACTGCAGCCTCAACGGTGTTTCATTCCTCATGTTCCATGTCTTTCTCTTGCAGCATCTCCTGACTGCAGTCACGGTGCCCCTAGCCTGCCTGCAGCACTCATCCTTCCATTCTAGTGGGGACTGATGTTTGCAGGCCACTTGTCACAACCAAACGGGTTCCCGACTTTGCCTGGCTTGTAATTGATGGTATACTTTAGATACACCGCTGCGTTCTCTCTGTGCATACATTTAAAGCGAGTGTTGACACTAACGTGGCAGTGGATAGCCATGAGGACAGGAGCGTGTGTACGGGAAATGCCAGTGAAAACAAAACCAAACGATCTACGGATCTCTGCCAGCTTTACCGTTACATGTCTTTCACCGAGTATCAAAGCAGTGGACAGCTGGGGATATCTCGTGTGCTAAATTGTGTTCGTCCTTCTGTTTGTTTTATATTTGCTGGTATAAATTTACGAATTGATAGTACGAGTAAGGTAGACAGGGAACAAAGTGATTGCGTTGCTCTTGGAAATGCCTTACTTGAAATAAAACTGCTTCCTGCGAGTTCGCACTGCTCATTGCAGGAAAAAATGTTCCGTATAACAAATAATTTGATGCACCCAAACCCGTCTGTGATGAACATACGTCATGCATGGATTATTTAAGGGCATGTTATTAACTTTGGCAAAATAAGAAAGTGACCCCTTTGTTGTGCAGAGCAGAAAACTAGTTTAGTAGTAATTTTGGCTTTTGTCTGTCCAGTGTCAACAGGAATAGTAGCCTTGACGCACGAATTTGCGGAAACTTTCCTGTCACCTTCCTTCTGTGTCAACGCACTGGTGGTGAAGATGCCTGGGCAATCGAAATCACATGATGACAGGCAGTTACATTCTACCACGAGGAGCACCCTCCACAAGCCGTGAGGCCTTGCTCCGTTTTCAGTAGGGGCTCTTTTCGTTACCAAGTGCCTTGGTCTCTTTGGGTAAAGCTCCCAAAACAAGGTGGTCTTGTCCCTGTTGGAATTGTTATGTTGATCATACTTTTCACCCACAGTTAAGGCTGAAAGTTGGGCTAGTTGGTGTTGACTTAGATACATATTACCAGCGAAAAAACAGACAGGGACGAGGAAAGAAGAAAGGCGAGTGTCCCGTCTGCTTCTTTCCTCGTCCCTGTCTGTTTTTTAGCTGGTAATATGTATCTTTTTCACCCACAGCTTTCCAGTTCATTTCACTTGTCTAACCCAATTCTAATGTTATTAGTGTAGGGAAATCTGGTGTCGAGCAGCTTGCATTTCAAAGGGAATAGATGTAGCAACTACATCAAGCACTAGCTGATTCTGATGCTTAGTGGACTTTGTTGTGAGCCGCCCAAAGCACCACAAGGGGAAGCAGTGCTGGTCTTATGTAGTGTACTACTTGGGAGCTGCAAAATTACAATGCACCTTTTATGTCGTTATCTAGGGAACCTAAATTTTTTATGCTGCAGTGGAAATCATGCGAATGCATGTTCGTAAACGTCCATTTCACCAACAAATTCACGGCATGCCTTGACAGTAGGCGCAGTTTTATGCATCTGGATAATCACCTGTACCCATTTATCATAGGCTTGTAATTTGCACATGGTCCTATTTAAGCCCCTTAAATGCAGCAACTGTAACGAATGGTAACACACAATCTTGAAAACTCAACCTTATCAACGTGAAAGCAATATGTGGCCCATTGACTAAGAAGCCACTATCCACTGTCTGTACTAGCGCAACAGCTCCTAAATTGGCCGGCAGTGCAAAGAGAACAAAGAGTGAATTGTGTTCAAAACAACTTTGGGAAGAGTTGAAACCAATGGGAATCAAACCCAGGACCTCCCTAGTGCACGTCCAGCACCACATCCTTGACACCACTATAGCTCAGTGGGTATAGCTGACTAAAGGTGGGCCCAGGGAGCGCATTATGACCTTAAACTGAAAAAACGTCCACAGGTACAAGCCACCCGACATGCAATGAGTTTGA
The DNA here is from genome assembly GCF_048455015.1 of Haemaphysalis longicornis. NCBI lineage: Eukaryota > Metazoa > Arthropoda > Arachnida > Ixodida > Ixodidae > Haemaphysalis > Haemaphysalis longicornis. The sequence continues at coordinate 167,076,327 of NW_027526460.1, forward strand.
AATTTCTTGGCAATTCATTAGGCCACACGCTCAAGCTACAACACAGCCATAACATCCCCACTCAGGTGAATTGGCCAGTCACGATGATAGCTACTGTCAGAAGCTCATGGCTGTTTCACCAATTCCCATTTGTCTTAAAACAATGCTGTTGAAATTACGCACTGGCCAACTGCACCTCATTGAGTATATTTTACGCTCCTGGCATTCTGCAGTTGCCTTGTTTAGTGTTAAAGAACTACGTATTTGATCACATGTGAAGACTGCCATTTCTGTTAGAGAGCATTTTGTGCTTTCAACCTGAATTGGTTGACTCTCGTCAATTCAACACTGGCTGCACACTTTGATTGTGATGTAATAAACAGAAAACCTGGATAGACTAAAAATACTGAAGGGTAAATTATACCAGGTTTATACATTGCACCGCGCAGCTGTAAACATCAAAATTCGACTTTTTAGGTTTCACGTGGCAAAGCTCGGCATAGCTCGGGCCAGCTATGAGGGGTACTGCAGTGGAGGGCTATAGGTTAAGTCAGGCCACCTATAAACCTTTGACATGCTTCAAAATCTTCGCACACAGGCATTTTTTTTGTTCTACCTAAATCAATGCTTTGGACTTTGGCCAAAATGTTTTGTACTGGTTAAACTGAACAATGCAATTACAAATAAGAATTGAACCAGCTTACTGTTGTGTCCCTTGGAGAATCCAGTGCTTGCCTAATATCGAAAATTGCATCCAGCATTCCAGCTATCGATTCAAGAGATGTACTTGTATGTCCAAGGGACAAGCTCGAATAAAAAGTTACCCTACTTCGACTGCATTCCTTGCATATTTATTTATTTGAAACTTTTTAGCACGAAAACAACAAAACAGCACAAACAGGCAGTGCTGTCACTTTTCATGCTCTCTATCTCTCTCGTGCTTTGTTGTTTTTGCACCGTTTCTTATTTTTAACAATATGCCACATTTGCCATTTTAGTTGGTTTTATTTGTTTTGATGTTATGCTGTGTTGCCAAGGAAACTTCGTAAACGTCACCTCCAAGAAAAAATAAGAATACCTAGCATTTGTAAGTGTATGCTTCTTGATGGATAGGAACTCTCACTATGTGAAAGTGAATCCAAGAAAACACGAAAGTCGTCACAAACACTGAAAAATGTTTATTGACATGACATCGCATCACTTGCTGGACAAGCAACAAGGCACCATATGCTGCTCACACAAGAGTGCAAAGCATGCTCTGTGGCTAAACAACTTGATAAAAATACAAACATCTGCTCCAAGGTGACCCTGAATGAAAATGTGACATGCGCAACACTGGGAATCAAAAGTTACTGGGTCAGAGATAAGTGAAAAGTGCGGACAAAAGTCGAGGGCACTTTCATGTGTTGGATGATGAGACTGCTGGAACAAGACAGGAAGGATCAAAGGGTGCTTGCTCAGTATTGTATGGTTACAAATACGTGCAGATTGCTACTCACTGGACCAAAGTGCTTGAAGACCCGATTTTAAAGCAAGTCTCACCAGTGGAATATGCCATGCCAAAAAGGCATTGCACAAAAGCCAACTTTCTCTGACAATGATAATGATCGTGGGTAAAGAAGTGCAGAAAAAAAGGCTTCCTGCAGTCGGAAATAAATCAGGACCCTCGCGGTGTGAAACCAACATCTATTCCGTGACACCATTACAACATGGTCGAAGCAGTTTGAATCTGGATAGCGGTGCATCGACATGCTAAATTAGACAAAAATAGTGCACCTCACAATCTAATGACGACGAGAGCTGAACGCGAAGCTTTCGTCATGCAAAGTCAAGCGGCGAAGTTTCAAAGCCACTGCCATCAAAAGTCCAAACTGCATGCAAGTAAAAGTGATAGCTCAATGAGGCAACGTCCAAGCTCAGATGACAATCAAGCAAGGAATCCCTCATGAGAAAACTGAGTTAAACTGAAAGACAGGTTCTCCTAGACACCCTTCCCACTAACTTACAACCAAATTCCTTAAATGATCTCCTGCATCCCTCCTACCCACCTAATTTAGCGAAGGCAGTGTGGGACACTGTCCTGCATTTCATATCCCAACCCACTATTTTTCCCTTGCTATTTCCCACCCATACCCGTTGTGAACCTTAACTTACCCGTTGTGAACCCCTTTAGCGCGCAATATGCACCCTGTTTTCAACAAGCAGCGTAGGGAACAACGGGCACAAGCGCTTACAGAGAAATACCCCGTCCACCCCACTACGGTTTACGTGGACGCAGCTTGCTACCGACAGCAGGACGCATACGCTGTCGCACTAATCAACCATCCCAACACTCCTCCTCTAACTCCCTAAGAGTCCGCACCATCCGACCCGCTGAGGCGGAAGAGGCATGATCTCGCCCCTGGCGCTCGGAATTCTCTTCAAAAATCCTCCTATAGGAGGATTTTCGAGCTCTATGGGTAGGGTATACCCTACCCATAGAGCTGATCTGGACTCTTGCCCAGACGGGCGTGGGGAGAAATGAGGCAGCACATAAGGCCGTTCGAGAGCTCACCGTCCGAGCAGGCCCTAGCCTCGAACCCTTTCACGGAGCCCTATCAGTTCGGGACAGTCTCTTGATCTCCCAAGACATTACGGCACATAACTGCCTCTCACGCCGCCAACTCCCTCCCGCACACCCGGATTTATCCAACAGAGAAGAACGGCTATGGTGACTGGTGCAAACCCATACCCTCCCCTGTTGCTACCACCTGCACCATATTTATCCTTCCGTCTACCCCTTCCCCAACTGCCCGGCCTGCGGAGCAGTGGAAACTCTGGACCATCTCCTTTGGAACTGTCCCCACAACCCCTATCCCCTCTTAGCAGACGATGGGCACTGGGCTGAGGCGCTGGGCAGTTCCGACCTGTCTACCCAACGGGTGGTCACGGCGACAGCTGCTGTGGTCACCGGTACGCCGGTCACCACGTCCCCTAAGGAGCCTTTAAAGGCTCAATAAAATGTTTGTCCTCCTCCTCCCATGGTGCGGTCACATGCGGTTCTGCACAGATGGCATCTGGCCCCATTTTGTCTGACTGGCAATGAAAACTGCGTGCTTCAAAATAACAAAGACATTTTTTAGCCACATATTCAAGCAAAAAGTGTTGTGCAGCCATTGCACGTAACATTGCCTGGTATGAAAAATTGTGCTCAATAGGTTTCTCAGGAAAAGTGGTTTCGAGAGTTGCATTGTGCCATAGGACAAAACAAAATTCAATATAAATGAAAAACAACACAACAAAAGTCCTGAATTTTGCCATGCGTACTTTTGTGCTCTTTTTCTATCATGTTTACAACCAACATAGCCATACTGTTAATTACATTGCACCTTTGGTCTCATAGGTCACCCAGAAAGGACAACTGAAGCCGCGGAAGTAGTGTAACAAAAATTCACTTTATATTGCACAACAACAACAGTATTAATGTATTCTTGAAAGCGTAAGAAAAAACAGCCTCGCCTGGACCTTTTGCATGCAGACCTATTTTTAATTGCCTGCAAACAATGTAAAATAGTTTCTTCTCGTCTTCTTTTTATTTTACGGTGAAGGGGTGGGGCTGTTTCTTTTCCTTCAGCTTTTTAAGTTGGTCATTTTTCACATATGATCAGGTATTTAAGCATTCAGAAGTAGACGTGTCCTGATCAGGTATATCTTGAGTCCAACTGAGTAAGGCGCATTCTGAATTTTATCATGCTAAGCGTCTCACTTCGAATGCTCCCCATAAGCACAAACGAGTTGCAGAGAATGAATGAAGATAGCACGGAATTCTTTTATCAACATGTAACTGCCTAAGAGTTCACATACTTGAGCACAATCATGGGCATCTGACATGGCATAAAATTAATAGCCGTTGCCCAGCAGTTGGGCAACACGCCACTATTTAAACTAAATGCAGATGCTACTCGATAGTTTTCCTCCAGCTTAGAGACTGCCTTTTCCATGTATTTTCTAGTTCATAAATATACCATAGAATGCTTGGGTGCAGCAGCTCTCATAAACTACAAAATGACAAGAATAATATGGGCATTGCTTCCGCAGATAATCTTTTTGTATCATTACTGACATGAAATTGCCAAGTGAGTCTTTGGATCTTGGTAACAAACTGTTTCAAAGCACAGTGCAAACGGTGATGAACAAACAGCATTGCATCAGGTGCATAGCCTGCGACACTGTGCAGCTGAAAAAAATATCTATATGTCTTCCTGCTTCATTTTCCTGTGTCTACATATGCAAAGCGCCTTTATTAACAATAAAAGCACGGTGGTAGGAGGGGTGTAAAACGTTTAAAGAGCGCACTACAAAATAATGTGACTTAAGCTTTTTTTAAACGCTACGTATGAGCTGCTTCACATAAGAAGCGTTTCTTACAACATTCTCAGCCCTGTATGGCTTTCTCACACAGCTTAGACGTCGTGCGAGAAAGGCAACTTAGTCTAACAGCTCAAGGCGAGGTAGGTGCACCTTCTCCCGTTTGCACTCAAGAGTTTACATGAGAAGGCACTAAGTAACTGCAGCATAATCGAGTAAACTGAGGGCACTTCGCACTATGAGGCACAGGGCAGCGTGGTAGACCTCTCACTCAAGGATCTTTAGAGTAAACCAAGACATCGTGTAAGAAGGTTAATTTTTTTTTTGCTTTATAAATTCAATGCAGCCTCGGCAGCCAACAATCGAACCCGAGACATTGTAGATCCCTGCAGCCATAGGAAACCATGCGAGATCTGAGCAATCTGGCACCTGAGAAATCTCATTAAGATGAATAAAGCTACCGTGCGATATTACTTAGAGTGTTTGAAAAAACCAAGGATAGACAGCATAGGGGCACTAGATACATCCTTGTTTACACAAAACTCAAAAGTAAAATTTAAAAAAAAAGACAAATGACGCGGGCATCTGAGGCACGGTATATCTATGGTGGTGTTAGCATGTATTGTGCCCTGGCCGACAACGGGGCTCTTCGATTTACAGTCTCGGGCTCACCGCGGACTCCCCGAGACGCAGTCAGGAATTCGATTTTCCCATGTATCCCTATGGATCGGGGAATCCTCGGACTACCCGCGGGCTATCCGCGGTGAGTCCGAGAATGTAAATCGAAGAGCCCCAACGTAATTTATGTTCCTGCCCCCACTGGAAGCTGGAAGGCGCCGTAATCGACCCTGTGGTCAGCCATAACCCATTACACACCCACGAATACAGTGCAAACTTTATCGTGACGGAAACCACGTACGATGCTGTTTGCACGAAGGAACGCCAGCCCGCCTCATAGATTGTACTATATCGGTAGTGCATATACCAATTTCTGGTGGGACCTCACTAGGTGGTAAATATAGCATTTTCCATAAATTTTCATCTGTAAAAAAATGAAGGTAGCAAATAAGCAGTGCATGAGCTATCCCTAACTCTTCATTGTTACACTAATTACTGAAAGACTTGTACTTGAAAATGTCAGGCTGGAATGGATGCGTAGACCAGGTTGGTTATTTGACATTGGCCTAAATAACTGAGCTTGATTTTCAGTACACACGCTGCTGTCTCCATGGCTATCAACTACCGTGTGACTGTAAACACTCGCTTGAAATGTACACAGAGGGAGAACGCACTGGTGGATCTAAAGTATACCATCAATTACAAGCCAGGCAAAGTCGGGAACCCGTTTGGTTGTGACAAGTGGCCTGCAAACATCAGTCCCCACTAGAATGGCAGGATGAGTGCTGCAGGCAGGCTAGGGGCACCGTGACTGCAGTCAGGAGATGCTGCAAGAGAAAGACATGGAACATGAGGAATGAAACACCGTTGACGCAGCAGTAAATAATCAATCTAGGATGACTAAAAGAAGGGCAAACGACAGCGAAGACCACAGAAGCAGTGCTCTTGGCCGCCCTGCGTTATCCGGGCCATTTCCGCTGAATTTCCATCGGTTATTGAGCGATGATTGGCCCCACTATTAAAGATGAAAACACATAACGAAGTAAGCATCCCTTGGCAGGCACTCCTGGCAAGCAAAAGTGCTGGATGCAGCAACGAGTGCAACAGGCTAAAGGAGTGTGTTACAACGCCCTCACGAACCACACGCACACATGAAAACCTTGCCAACAGCGTCCTGTCACGCTCCTAACTTCACCAACAGATCGTACTGCAAGTTCATTTTCCTTACAATATTAAGATCGGTTAGCACAAGGCACGTTGTCTAGAAAAAGCGTCGAGGATAACAAGTGATGTTAATGACGCCACATTAAAGAAGAGACAAGGAAACGCCATGGGCGAGACGGGTTTGCATGCCAGCGAGTTTCCGCGCCGTGCAACAAACCGTCAACAGCTCGCGATCGTCGACAGACGCGAACAGAGCAGCATAAACAGCGACAATAATGCAAGACGGTGAGAACGCGCCGTTAACAATTTCGTAAGCGTCGCTAATATAACTGCCGCGAGCAGAAAGCAAGCTTTTCAGTAGGAGATATGTGAACTGATTGCAAACCCGCCAAAAAGGAGTGCTCACCCGAGTCGGCCGATGGTGGACAGTTGAACGCCCACAGCTAACTGCAAAGTCATGGAGCCAGAAGACGCTGGAGCTGTTGAACGAAGGTTGACTGGGCGACAACCATCGATACTTCACGAGTTCTTGCGTCGACAGCAAAAGTCCAACGCGACTACTTGAACCACTACGGCCGGCGCACACGCCGTGTAGGCAGCACTTGGAAAAATGTAAACACACCGCGCGGGTACGCTGCGAGCAAACGTGACGTCACATCCCCGTTAATTCCTCCCCTGAAGGGCAGGTCTCGGGATCTCCTCGGGCGGGGCACACCAGCGCCACGCGCGGCTGTTAACCTGTTCGGCTTCAAGGGCGCTATGGGGAGAAGGCACCGCTTTTTCCACTACCAAAGTATTCTAGCTCACTGCACCCCGGGGGAAAGGATCCCCGGGGTATGGTGGTTAGAAGGTAGAGATGGGCAAAACGGCTCACTTCAGTGAGCGGGTCAGAACGGCTCAGTTCACTGAAGTGAACCGGTTCATTTGAACCGTTCAGCGGTTCATTTAGGCTTGTAACCTGTGTTAGCATGCATAATCTAAATTATAACTCAATTGTTATTGAGTCATTTATTTTGTAACAACATCCGCTGTATTTGTGCTGAAAAGAATTGGCGTCACCATCATACAAAAGTTTTTATGTGTCAGTGGTATTTCAGAATGACTCTCGGTCGATATATAAAGAAGAAAATGCTACTTTTTGTCAAATGTATAACCTCACAGATATGATCTCTACTAGTGAGCTGTGTCGCCAGAAAAAAATGATTCTGGAAAACATGATGCAAGAAACTAATTTTATTATTGTGGTGGTGAACAACACTTTGTTCAGTTTATTCGAAGCGAGACGGGTCCGCTTTTTGGCAGCGATAATAGATGACGCGAAAGTTGCACACAAGACCCAGCAGGGTCGGCCGATCGATACGCCTCTAATAACTCTACCGGAACGTGCCGACACGACTCTTCAGAGCCATGCTCAGCACGATTCTCTAATCGAGCGAGCAGCCGCTGAACGTCGGTTCTTAGGAGAGGCGCTCTGCCAAAGAACCGCCGGGAGCCAAGAATCGCCGCAGAACTGAGTTTATTTTCCTATTACTTTGAAAATACAGACGCAGTTCGTCCACTGCTGCCATTGCGGCCTCCCGGACCCGATCTGTCATTCACCGCCGCCGCCACCGCGGTTCCCAAATGGCGCCTCAGAAGATCCGCTTCGCGAAGAGCGGCTCTCGAAAAGAGCGGGAGCCGTTCTTCGGTTCTTCGGTTCAGTAACTGAGCGGAAAGAGCCGGAAGAGCCGAAGAACGGGTCAAAACTGCATCCGGTTCTTCTGACTCGAATTGTCTGCTCCCACGACAGGAGGCGCGCTGGAGGAGCTTGAAAAATTAGCCCCAGCCCATAGAGTTAATACTACTGACTCCCAGCCGGCCCGGCAGTACAGTTGCTTTCCCGCGCCGATAACAGATGGCGCAGAGCGACGGCTCATTTGACCCGGGTGTTCGGTTCTTCCGCTCAGTAACTGAGCGGCTTCAGCTCAATAACTGAGCGGAAGAACCGGAAGAGCCGATGAACGGGTCAAAACTGCATCCGGTTCTCCTGGCTCGAATTGTCTGCTCCCACGACAGGGGGCGCGCTGGAGGAATTTGAAAAATTAGCCCCAGCTGGCCTGGCAGTACAGTTGCTTTCCCGCGCCGATAATAGATGGCGCAGAGCGACGGCTCATTTGACCCGGGTCTTCTGAGCTGAAGCCGCTCAGTTACTGAGCCGAAGAACCGGAAGAGCTGATGAACGGGTCAAAACTGCATCCGGTTCTCCTGGCTCGAATTGTCTGCTCCCACGACAGGGGGCGCTGGAGAAATTTGGAAAATTAGCCCCAGCTGGCCCGACAGTGGAGTTGCTTTCTCGCGCCGGCAATAGCTGGCGCAGAGAGCGTTGACCCGGCTTTTAGGCTCCGTTGGCTCTTTCTCCGTGGTTTGCAGTGCTGTGGCCCGCCCCGTTCGACACGGATCACTGAGGGGGCGAGAAGGGTCTCCTTCTCTCCAAAAGAACCGCCGCTCACTTTTACTGAGCCACGGCTCACTCGTTTTTAAAAAAGAGCGGCTCAAAAGAACCGGATCACTCCTGAGCGACGCATCTCTACTAGAAGGGGAGGTGTCAGCATCGGCTCGGCCGCGTCGTGTTCGGCGGCGTGCTGGTATTTCCACTGATCTCCACAGTGGGTATTTCATGCCGTCGAGCGGCGGCGCGTGCGTCGTTACCGAGATGCCTCGAGCAGCAGACCGCCGTTGCCGCGCCTGGCCTCGCCTGCCTCGCCGGCGTAGAGGGCTCGTGTTTCCACAACGTCTGCAGCGTGCTGGTTTAAATTTTTTAGATGCGACGTATCTCTTTCACTCGCCTTGTCCCTCCGGCGTCGTCCGGCGTAGTCCGCATCCCTCCCCTATTCTCCTCGCCGCGCCAGCTGCGCGCTAGCGCCGGTTAGAGTTCCTCTATATAGCTCCCGAAGGGAGCTAAGAGTTTCGCCATAGAGTTAATAGTTGCGCGACCGCCCGCCATCTTGTTATCCGGATTGCTGCGGGAAAGCCGCCCGTCGCGGGTGTAGGAACCTTGCCGCCAAACTTCCGACTGCGGCCGACGCGTGGTGGGGGCGCATCGGTCGGCGGCGCCTTACGGCGGCTACGCTGGGGGACGCTCTCTCAGGCCATCAACAGATAGAGGTCGTGACGACACAGCCAAAACTCACGTGATAAAGACATTTTCGTCACTTCCTGGGCTGTGGACCTTTTTTGTTGTTGTTGTTTTTACTTTTATCACGAAGGCACTGCGCATCAACGTTACTGCGCCCAGCACTGAGAAGCTATGCACTGCGGTAAGGTGTTTTTTTATCACTATTACGCAAGTGCGCCCTTCTGCAGCGGTGGGTTCGCTTTGGCGTTTTGTTTAATGCCCGAGTTCCTGTCAACGTAGCCGCTGTGGACAGTGCTTACACGATTGTCAAGTGTTGCGTCGAGCTGTTGGTTGATGAACGCGTCGCGTATCTGCTGTAAGCGCGTTGCTCATGTTGCCTGTTCGGCAGTCACTGACTCCACCATAACTCCGTTGTAGTACCAGTACCAGGCCCATAAAAAGTTTGGATGACCAATATCGTACTGCACCAAAACAAAACAAAAAAAAGTGTCGCGGCAAAGCGGTGAACTCGAGCATTCGTGTGTGATAGATTCATCAGACCTTGGGTACAGTCTTTGCCAGTAACGTTGCGAGAGGGGGGGGGGGGGGGGCGGAGGTTGTGGGTTCGAACCTCCTCCGGAAGTTTTCCGGGCAGCGCTTAAGCGAGAATTCGTGTTCCCTTGGGCAAAACTCCTGCCTTCCGATAGCCCATAACCCCTCCTGAAAAAAATTATGGCTACGGCCCTGGTCTTTGCTGATGCTTGCTTGCAACTGCGGGCTTTAATTTTTAAGTGCGAATGCACTTCTTAAGCGACCCTGAACCTGCGTCCACCGGCGATGTCCGCATAGCATACCCACGTGGGGGATTGGCCAGGAATCTCCTCGTCTTCCTTGGCAACGGGGGGAGATGGGCGCGCGCTGCCTGGCCGCTGACATGGCACATACCCACGTGGGGGATTGGCCAGGAATCGGGCGTGAGAAGGGCTAATGCACCCGCTTAAAGGAGTACTGACACGAAATTTCAAAGCTGAGATCCGCTCTAGCAATCAAGTACAACGACAACACAAATAGGTGTCTGTGAATAAATGCATCTTTCTTTCTTTGTAGTTGTGTGTGTGTGTGTGATCTCTCTTTCGCGAACATTACCGAACCGCGCAAATTCAACTCGTGCATTCGCACTTTCACATTCTTCCCCTCGGGGAAATGCGGAGAATTTTATTGGTCTAAACGAACAGGCACGTGCGGAAGCGAGCCAATCTTTGCTTTCCACAGCACGAAGTCCTAGCTATAGGCTGTGCAGTGAGGTGCCGAAGACATTGTGGACACTGCGGACGAACGAAAAATGTTTTAATGTTGAGTTCATGCTTTTCAGTACTTGGTTGGGGATTATGAGTGCTTCATTTTAGAGGGGCCCTGAAAGGCGTTTTGAGCACACTAAATGAACTAGCTCAATCGTTAGATTGGGTCGTCAACGTTATCTGTGCCAAGTATTACTCTTTTACGCGCAGCGTAAAGCTCACACTTTTGTTGCAAAGTTTGTCGCTTTTTTGTCACCCTTAATTCCCTTCGTGTTTTCGGACGCCGCCATCTTCACATGTCTACGTCATCGATTCCCAGATGTTCGTCATGAGCTAAACATCCTGCTATTGGGCGACTTTTTCACGCACTTCCGGCAAAGAGATGAGTCGTCTGCTCAGCGTCGGCTCGCCAGCTGATCTGTCAATCGTAGTGCCGGAGTGCTTGGACATTTTACGACAAGCGAAACAAGTGTAAACAAACGCTTAACCGTTTGTATTGAATGAAACACGGCCATAACACGACATGGATATTCTCTTACCTGAGTACGTTCCATAAAGAAAGCGTTGAAGCCCCGTGGCACTTCTTTCGTGCAATCGCAGAGAACGCCCTGAGCGGAATGTCCGGGTTTGACGGATACATTTTATTGCACTTCAAAACAATCCAGAGATGCGTTTCGAATGAACACAACGTGACAACATGCGTTTCAAGTCTGAACCGCGATTGACAGACGATGGGTTGCCTCCTCCTGCCCGTCGTAAATTCGGTACTCACCTCGCGCGCGGTTGCGGGGACGAACAGCAAGTCACTTAACTCTAGCGCGCAAGCCGAGATGGCTTTTATCCACGCACACTGCACATACCCCATGCCAGATTGAGTCGTACGCCGCTTGAGAAAGATAATCCAGACCATGGGAAGCACTATCCACCCGCAGAAGCACAACGTCGCATTTCATCGCGAAACAAAGGCGTCCACAACACACACACCATCGCCTCCTGTAATGCCAAACGCATCTCACACTTCCCAATGGGAGTGAGTGGTAAGCCTGCACTGCCCACATGTCGCGAGGTGGGGCCCCGAGCTGAACCGGGATCACGCAACCGTAACTGACTTCTTGGGAGGTTTGTGCCCTGTTGCCAAGGCAACCGATGTTTGATATTGTCAAAGAAATGGCGCTCGCTCCAGCGCTAGAAAGCTCAGAGGCGCGCAGGAGCATGTTTTGCCAACATTGCCGCTCTCCACCACGCGTCGCCCCAAGCTGAACTGGTCCCATGATTTAAGCGTTTTGTGCACGGGTTCTGTATCGGTTTAAAATGTCTTTTTCACATGCCGCCGGCAGGAATTACCACCACCGCAAAATAAGACCCGGCACCAGCGGGGCCACATCTGATACGGCGCTTTTTGGATAAACAGTGCGCGGTGCACAAGGGGCATGAGGGACCGAGCGCACGATCCCCCCCGAGCTGCTGCGAGTTCGCCACCGATTAAAAGTCACGTGCTGCCCTGCAGCAACGCACACCGCGAAAGGGCAAGGCCAGGCCGCCGCACAAATGCGGCCAGATTTTTCGTTCGCTTTTCCAGCCTTGAGCGGAGTGAGGGATTCAAGGTGTCAACAAAGCTTGCCCGTAGCAGACGGCAGTATGAGCAGCGCGATAGTGGAAGTACGTCACCGCCGAGGAGCTCAGCATCACGGGAGGGAAGGCTGACGCGCCGTCAACAGCGGAGAGTAAGTTGAAAGGAGGAGGAAACGCGGCGCGACGATAATGCGCGGTTTTTGATTTACGATTTCTCAGCTAATACTCATCGCTTTAACAAAATTCTTGCGGGAGGAGATTGCTAATACATTGTCTTATTTGGTTACATGTACATCCATGCATCGGAGGAAGGTATTTCAGGACCCCTTTAAGGTAGGATATAGGTCGTTAGTAAAAGCGGGCGCAGAGTGAACGCCGCTGGGGATTCACAATTATCGCAAGAAAGGCGAGTGCAAGGGCGCCAGCGCAGCGCTCGAACTACGGCATTTGCGAATGAAGCGCTCTGTATACTGCCGCGAACCGTGCGCAAGACCTCTGTGCAGTGATTGCACGACCACAGTCACGCAAATGCAAGAACGGAACTACCGTAACAGAGCAGTTTGAAATGTACACGCTCGATCCTTTCGCATTCACGAGCTATCCTGAGGTGTTACAGAATGCCGCACACGTAAACAAAAACCGCGCTGTGCGTATGCGCCAGCGGCATCCGCCCCGCAAATATCCCCTTGTATACAAAAATATAAACAAAACCCTATCACTCAGTGCGTGTTGGTAAAACGGGGCTCTAGAAATCATATAAATGCTACCAAAGAGCGATTTCGGCGCGAAAACGAGAGCAAACTGCAGCGAGCGCCCTGAAGCGTAGCGAGGGCGTCTGCTCTCAAGTGGCCAACAAATATGGCGGCACCGGCACGGAGTTAAAGGGACCGCGGCGCCGCGGGTGAGGGGAAAGAAAAAAGAGGAGGGCAGCGGAGAAGGAGGGAGCAGTTGGCGCTACCTTAGTAATTTTAGAGACCTTAAACTGGTCACATGATTGAAGCGTTTTGTGCACGGGTTCTCTATCGGCTTAAAATGCCTTTTTCGCATGCCGCCGGCAGGAATTACCACCGCCGCAAAATAAGACCCGGCACCAGCGGGGCCACATCTGATACGCCGCTTTTTGGATAAGCCGTGCGCGGTGCATCAAGGAGAATGAGCACACAATCCTCCCCGCGCGGCTGCGAGTTCGCCGCCGATTCAAATGCATCAACGTACACGGCGAAAGAGCATGGCCAGGCCGCCGCACACATGCGGCCAGATTTTTCGTTCGCTTTTCCAGCCTTAAGCGGAGTGCGGGATTCATGGCGTCAACAAAGCTTGCCCGTAGCAGACGTTCAGTCTGAGCAGCGCAATAGCGGAAGTACTTCGTCACCGGTGAGGAGCGCAGCATCATGGGTGGGAAGGCTTGCGCGTCGTCAACAGCGGAGAGTAAGTTGAAAGGAGGAGGAAACGCGGCGCGACGATAATGCGCGGTTTTCGATTTACGATTTCTCAGCTAATACTCATCGCTTTAACAAAATTCTTGCGGGATGAGATTGCTAATACATTGCTTTATTTGGTTACATGTACATCCATGCATCGGCGGAAGGTATTTCATGACCCCTTTAAACCACTCTCTTCCGTGAAGATTGCTGTACTAGCATTCATGCCTAGCACTTGAACTGAATGTCTGCATTGGCGAGAAGGAGAGGGCATGAGCAAGCAATTTACCACACACGCGAGTGGTGAGTGGGTCACGTCTTACATATCTGTCATTGCAGCTATGTAGTTTTTTTTCTGCTGTGTCCAACCAATGCACCCAAATAGCCAGTACATGGATTGTGTTTGGCGTCTGCATCCTACAAAACATTCCTCCATTCATGCATCGTATGTCATAAAATTCTTCCGTTAAATGCACACTCTACGGTGCCGGATCTGCCCAAAAGCAGAGCAAACCGTTAGAAAGTTCACCTGGTGCCTTGCGAATTTCATCTGATTGATTGATTGTAGGGTTTAACGCGCCGACGCAACGCAGGCGATGAGGCACGCTGTAGTCGAGGGCTCCGGATTATTTTGACCACCTGGGGATCTGTAACGTGGGCCGAAATCTCGTACCCACGGACGTTTTTGCTTTTCGCCTCCATCAGAAAAGCGGCCGCCGCGGTCGGGAATCGAACCCGCGACCTCGTGCAGAGCAGCGTAACTCCTTAGCCACTGAGCCACCGCGGCGGGTGCGAATTTCATCTACGCCACTTGTGCGCATACTCATTCCTGAAAAGGGGGAATTATATCATAGCCATCAAGTTCTTTCCTAAGAGGATGTAGCTGCGAATTGCGCCAGAATTTGCACTTTTCTTGAGCCTGGTGTGGCATTGGACGAAGCTTATGCCTGAGGCCGTTCTCGCCTTTCGCAAAGATTGAAATTGCTTTACGAATGTTCAAACCTCTTAAGAGGAGGTTTGAACAAACAGGAGGAAGGAGCTGTAAAAATATGAGCTCTACAAAAACAATCGACGAGAAAGGCAAGCAGCTGGTGTATTTGTCGTCTGTTCTTTTCGTGTAGCGCTCATATTTTTTATTCATTTTGTCAATATCGTAGACCAACTCAACCAAAAACGCGTTTTGAAGGGAATGGTGCTTTAGGAGGGCACTTTAACTTGAAAATATTTGTTTCTATTAAAAGCTATTCGAATAAACCAGATTCAAAAGTAGAATTTCATATTCTCGCACCGCTGGTGTGGCTGGTCTCTACAAAAACTCCTATAAGAAATAAAACTTTTTTTTTAGGCTTTAAAAAACTTTTTTTTTAGGCTTTTAGTTCAGGCATTTTGTTCCTACTTAAGACCGCATTTGTTTAGTGGTAGCAAATATGATTTCATTTCATACCGAGTGCCTATAGCATGGCAGAAAAAAAAAGGAAGCAGCAGCAGCAACTCGGACAAGATGTTTTGATACCACAGAAGTGGCAGGCTTCATTCATCTTGCACAAGAACTGAACCGATGGCTGTTTAATAAGTGGATGCCCTCCCCTGGTTTACTTGGCTTCCTTTGCATTCTGGCTGCCTGTTTGTGGAATTTATGCGTATTCTAATTCCTGTGTGGTGGTAGTGTTGTTCCTCACACAACAATATTGTAGTAATGATGTGCACTGTCTGACCTTTTGAATAAAGCCAAGGTGTAGGTTGCATACATAGTAGGGCTGGGCTTTGGTTAAAAGTTTTAATCCGATTAACTGGCTAGCTTTAATCTTAATTAATCAATTAATTGGTAGCATTGGTTTTAAAAGAAAAATGACCAAAAATAATATTTTAATGATATCTATACAATAATAATAATAATAAAATGCTTATCCGCCCTATCAGTTTTAATCGCTGTCATCTCTGAGCATACTTGCATTGTTTTCTGTTGTAACGTCACGTGGGTTATTTGAACACAAATATGGCCCTCAACATGCACACAATTTCAATGCGGCACTCCTGTTTCGGTTTGCTCACATGACTTCAACCGATTAAAAAAATAATCGCAACTAAAGCATTCATCGGAAAGTTGGTCGATCAATCGCCCACCCCTAATGCGTAGTCCATTCAAAAGCACCACATAACATTCAACGAGCCACAATTTGTGCCTTTCGTAATTTGCACTGGGAACAAAAATTAAAATTTGCCACAATATGCTGCAAACACCTCAAACACAGGAATGTAAAAGGGATCACCAGCACTTTCCTTTCAGTGCGTGTGTTGATAATAGCTGAACTGTTTTTGAACCACCTTCACCAGTTATAAGGGTACAGTGCATTCCCATTAGGTGAAGCAAAAGTCACTGAATGAAGATGTTTACTTGCGTTAAGGGCACTGCATGCAGTTTTTGTTTCTCTTCTAATAAAGCATTTGCACTTTATTGAGTATAGAAGCCACACCTCTATGCATGATAGTTTTGATATAGATACAGTGCTGTTACCTAGCTCTGTGCTTGTGATGTCGGCTCAGAAAAAACTTCACTGAATCAAACATTAAAGCCAATGTGTTCCGAGGCCCTGTTGCACCAAACACTGACTCTTTATTTTTCAGAATATTTGATTGCAATAAAAAGTTGTGCCCAAATAGCCTCGTATCTTTTCCAATTTCTTTTGTGCATTATACTACTCACTTTTTCTCCAAAGATGTTAACTCTGGATGGCTAGTTGGTATCACTTGAAGCTTACAGCCTAATTATTAGGGGAAGCCATGCAGACTTTTAGTGCGTGGTGTTCTGGATCTCTCATGTAACTGACCGATGTGAACTTTTGGGCGACTTCACACGTGTAAAGTGCAAAATTTGGATGAGAGTCAAAGAAGGATGACATGAACAAGTGCTATTTCCAACTAGGATTTATTAGTAAGATACATTCGCATATGTACAGTAAAGCACTGCACGGGCCGGGCTCAGGATCGACGCCACGGGCCAGGCTCGGGCTTGAATTCATAGGCCATCCGACATGAAGTGTAGAAAAGAGCATAAAATTGAATATTCTGAATATACTTTTACGCGCTTCTTGATGTTAGTTGTACACATTGTTTTAAAAACGTGTTTTGCTGGGGCTGATAGTCACTATACTCTAGCTTTAATGACATTTCATCTACTGCATCAGGATTTTATATTTTGGTGTATAGCATATCAAAGATACGGTTACAAGGAATGCCCTAGCGGGGCAGGAATTAATTAAGCCACCCTGTAGCTGTGCACTTATGTCTATGTACGTGTGGTTTAGATGTCGAACCAATCTAAATGCGGCTGCCGTGGCTGGAAATCAAACTCGCGTGCTAGAGAAGCGCCACCGCTTAACAACCACTCCAGGGAAAATATTTCAACGCACGCACATACTCGTGGATTCAAATGGACAGCAAGAAATTTTATTAATACCAAAACAACCACATAAAGTTGCCAAGAGTCTGGTCATCAAAGTTGATGGTGTCTCTCGTGTAAGAATACGAGCTATTATTACACCCATGTGGCGTGAACTGCAGACGGTGTGAGCTAAACTACGTGTACTTTTAAAATCTTATTTTTTGCGTTACAATTCAGGGCGTGCTTGTACAGATTAGATGTTCTGTCTGATTTCCCGCTACGCAGACACTCGACCAAATATAATAAACAAATTTTCTTCAACGTCTCTGGTCACACACGCGGGCCCTCCCTAGGCACACACACACACACACAAAAAAAAGACCGTGCCCGGGCTGGGCAAGGGCTTGAGATGACGGGGCCAGGCCTGGGATTGAGACGACGGGCCCGGGCCGGGCCTGGGCTTGAAACGGGGCCCGGGCTAGCCTCACTTATGAATGCCCAGGCCCGGGCCCGGGCTCGGCGTTACGGTCCCGGGCTTCACAAAGCGGGCTCGGGTTAGGCTCGGTCCTTAAAATCAGACCCGTGCAGTGCTCTAATATACAGGCAAAATTTTGACACGAGGCAGAGGAGGATGACAGGAACAATAGCAACAAAGTATTACTGCTAAAGTACAATCCTGTACATAGAAAAACCATGTGCACATCAGTAAAAAAAGCAAATTCCAGCACACAAAACAGTCATGCACAGGCACATAACATTTGTGACACAGCTCATGCCCTGATATACAAAATATAACTAGAGATCGAAACGTTAGACAAAATGCCCATTTTTTTTCCTGGAGTACCTGTAAAGTTTGTTCAACAAATAAGCACAAACTACAGGAATTGAAATTTAATCAACTGTTGATTGTGCCTATAAGGGCTTATTTTTAGATTCGTGCCTATATTGGCTTTTTCTTGCCCTAAAAATGCCTTTTTAGGCTTGCCGAGTCCATTTTACATAACGTGTTGCCCCAAAACATACCACCAGAGTCCAATCTTTAGAACCTATACCTGCTGTCAATGTGCAAAGACATTATGAAAATGTATGAATTAGTGACTCATGTATGTGGATTTCAGTGGACAGAGTATTACATGTGTCCAGATCGAAAAAGTGTGAGGGCCACTCCAACTAGATGCCTTTGGAGAGAAACTTCCTCTCGGAAACAGTGCAAAGAAGGGAGCAGATGCATCGGCAACTTTGGGGGCAGAGATGTTTAAGTCTTAGGAAAGCAGAAGGACCTGAAGGCAGTAATTTGGCAGAGTCTGGTATGGCGAGGGGAAAATGTGGTTGGCAAAGTGGTTAGAAACATTCAGGCTGTGTCTTTGCAATCACCGGATGGAAATATTGAATAGTGACCATGAATATGCTGGAAGACTCGAAGCATCTTCCTGTCCAGTGCTTTACTGCGCTGATTGAGCTAGTGTACCCGTGTGTTCCTGCGTTCAGCATTTGCAGTTTTGACAGCACAATGCACAGTTGAGAGTTCAAAGGCAATTGGAGTGACAATAGCATGAGTGCAGGTGACCATCTCGATGGGGAAGGCTCGCATAAATAACTCGTCCTTCTCTAAGTGGAATGGCTGCTTCGATGGGCAACCCAAAGTG
This sequence comes from Haemaphysalis longicornis, assembly GCF_048455015.1. Taxonomy (NCBI): domain Eukaryota; kingdom Metazoa; phylum Arthropoda; class Arachnida; order Ixodida; family Ixodidae; genus Haemaphysalis; species Haemaphysalis longicornis. Next base: position 167,094,848 of record NW_027526460.1, read on the forward strand.
GGTCTCAGAAATAGTATTCATGGGTGTAAAACGCCATGGGAAAAGGTGTTTTGGTCAGGGAAGGCTTGCCATAAAAATAAGAATACAGCGCTATGACCACTCACAGCTGGATGAACTTCACTTTGCTCTCATTTATAAAGTTTGTGACGATGCTGAGCTGGGTGTGTTCCTGCACTAAGGAAACAGAGAGACAATAAAATACCATGACACAATGCAAGGTACTAACCGCTATAAGATCACGGCAGTCCTGGAGGACTTGAAGCCACTGGCCACAATACCTCGCAGCTGCCAGACATAGCCAACACATCAGAACCATGTACCACCCTATCATTAAAGGATCCTAAACCCGATCCCCAACCACAAAACAGGCGGAAATCTGCAAAACAACACCAGAAACGCTCTTGCCACCCTAATACACTCAGCATCTACACTGACGCATCTAAAACAGAATCCAGCACAACTTCGGCGTGGCATATACCGGCATTTAACGATCCTTGCCACCAGATACCACCATTAAAGGGGCAGAACTAGACAGTATTATCCTCTCACTTCGTCACATTGTTCATAACATATCATCTTTTTCCATGTACAAACTCATACACATTCACATAGATAGTCGGGAAGCTTTCCTAGAATGTCGCCATCAGCTATCATACAGCCTACGAGTTAAGAAGATCCAAGAACTCAAGAGCATCCTTCATCAACAGAACATCGACGTCACCATCACGTGGGTGCCCGGCCATACCGGAATCCCCGGAAATGAGGCGGCCCATTTGGCGGCACGTGCATCGTTCACAACTGTGCCCCAAGCCAGCTGGACGCCTTCGGACTGCGATTATGACCCTGACGAGCACCTGACCGCCATCAAACAACAACGGAAAGACTTTCTCACCTCCCTGGTCAACCACACTCTCATTCCCAAGTCGTATTCTCGATCTCAACAAGTCCGCCTCAGACAGCTAATGACAGTTACCAACCTTTCCCCTGCAAAACGACAACAGTTTTTTCATTCGTCACCTAATCAAGGCATGTGTATCCCCTGTGAAATTCCGGACACCACTGAACACATTATGCGGACATGCTCTCAATTTCGAACTGAAAGACAGGTTCTCCTAGACACCCTTCCCGCTAACTTACTACCGAATTCGTTAAATGATCCCCTGCGTCCATCCTACCTACCTAATTTAGCGAAGGCAGTGTGGGACACTCTCCTGCATTTCATATCCGGACCCACTATTTTTCCGTTACCCGCCGCGGTGGCTCAGTGGCTAAGGCGTTGCGCTGCTGAGCACGAGGTCGCGGGTTCGATTCCCGGCCGCGGCGGCCGCTTTTCTGATGGAGGCGAAAAGCAAAAACGCCCGTGTGTACGAGATTTCGGCGCACGATAAAGATCCCCAGCTGGTCAAAATTAATCCGGAGCCCTCCACTACGGCGCGCCTCATCGCCTGCGTTGCGTCGGCGCGTTAAACCCCACAATCAATCAATCAACTATTTTTCCGTTGCTATTTCCCACCCATACCCGTCGTGAACCTTAAAGGGGTCCTGAAATACCTTCCGCCGATGCATGGATGTACATGTAACCAAATAAAGCAATGTATTAGCAATCTTCTCCCGCAAGAATTTTGTTAAAGCGATGAGTATTAGCTGAGAAATCGTAAATGAGAAACCGCGCATTATCGCCGCGCCGCGTTTCCTCCTCCTTTCGCTGTTGACGGCGCGCAGGCCTTCCCTCCCATGATGCTGCGCTCTCCAGCGGTGACGTACTTCCGCTAGGGCGCTCCTCGGATTGCCGTCTGCTACGGGCAAGCTTTGTTGACACCATGAATCCCGCACTCTGCTCAAGGTTGTCAAAGCGAACGAAAAATCTGGCCGCATTTGTGCGGCGGCCTGGCCTTGCCCTTTCGTGGTGTACGTTGCTGCAGTCGGCACGTGACTTTTTATCGGCGCGAACTCGCAGCCGCTCGGGGAGTATCGTGCGCTCGATCCCTTTTATGCACCGCGCACAAAAAGCGCCGTATCAGATGTGGTCCCGCTGGTGCCGGGTCTTATTTTGCGGAGGTGGTAATTCCTGCCGGCGGCATGTGAAAAAGACATTTTAAACCGATACAGAACCCGTGCGCAAAACGCTTCAATCATGTGACCAGTTCAGCTTGGGGCGACGCGTGGTGGAGGGCGGCAACGTTGGCAAAACATGCTCCGGCGCGGCTCTGAGCTTTCTAACGCTGGAGCGAGCGCCATTTCCTTGACAATCTCAAACATCGGTTGCCTTGGCAACAAGGCACAAACCTCCCAAGAAGTCAGTTACGGTTGCGTGATCCCGGTTCAGCTCGGGGCCCCACCTCGCGACATGTGGGCACTGCAGGCGTACCACTCACTCCCATTGGGAAGTGTGAGATGCGTTCGGCATTACAGGAGGCGATGGTGTGTGTGTTGTGGGCGCCTTTGTTTCGCGATGAAATGCGGCGTTGTGCTTCTGCGGGTGGATAGTGCTTCCCATGGTCTGGAGTATCTTGCTCGAGCGACGTACGACTCAACCTCGCATGGGGTATGTGCAGTGTGCGTAAAAGCCATCTCGGCTGGCGTGCCAGAGTTAAGTGACTTTCTGTTCGTCCCCGCAAACCGCGCGCGAGGTGAGTGCCGAATTTACGACGGGCAGGAGGAGGCAACCCATCGTCTGTCAATCGCGGTTCAGTTTTGCAACGCATGTTGTGACGTTGTGTTCGTTCGAAACGCATCTTTGGATTGTTTTGAAGTTGAATCAAATGTATCCGTCAAACCCGGGCATTCGGCTCAGGGCGTTCTCTGCGATTGCACGAAAGAAGTGCCACGGGGCTTCAACGCTTTCTTTATGGAACGTACTCAGGTAAGAGAATATCCATGTCGTGTTATGGCCGTGTTGAATTCAATACGAACGGTTAAGCGTTTGTTTACACTTGTTTCGTTTCTCGTAAAATGTCCAAGCACTCCGGCACTCCGCTGGCAGATCAGCCGGCGAGCCGACGCTGAGCAGACGACTCATCTCTTTGCCGGAAGTGCGTGAAAAAGCCGCCCAATAGCAGGATGTATAGCTCATGACGAACATATGGGAATCGATGATGTAGACATGTGAAGATGGCGGCGTCCAAAAACACGAAGGGAAGGGTGAGAAAAAAGCGATAAACTTTGCAACAAAAGTGTGAGCTTTCCGCTGCGCGTAAAAGAGTAATACTTGGCACAGATTACGTTAACGACCCAATCTAACGATTGCGCTACTTCATTTAGTGTGCTCAAAACGCCTTTCAGGGCCCCTTTAACTTATCGCTACCCTAAGGGGGTCTGATGTACTAGCAAGAGACCCCTGGGTGTTTTTTCTACATTTCAATAAACGTTGAAAAAAAATACCACGACACTGGAAATGGCTTATCGGTTAATATTCTCGTCCTGTACCGTCATTAGGTGCAATTAGGCCAGGTAAGGCTGTTACAGCTGCAGGAGGTGCATATAAGAAAGGCTGATCACCACTGGCTGCCTGCGAGGTGCAGTTATCAAACTTTACATACCTTCAGCTTCCCACTGATTTACGATTTAAAGTTTGCTCGTTTCATTAGTTAGGCAATGTAAAATAGTATGTGAGGCACTTGTATTTGGAAGCCCGCATCATGCAGCTGCCTGCAAAAATTGCTGCCCGTGCAAGCATCGCACTCAGACACAGCCACCAAGAGCGCAGACATCAAGGGCGATAGCAAGCTAAGTGCAATGGCTTGGCTAATCTCGCCTTTAGCATAAAACATATTGTCCGTTAGTGGGACTGACCTCTTCAGCTTCAGCTTTCATTAAAGCTTTTCTCTCTCTCTCTCTGTCACCGTGGAATTCGTAGATATACCAGAACACAGTGAACTCGACCACGTCTCATTTGCGCATTTACCTGTCGCCGACATAACAAGCCGAATGTGGTACGTCCAGCTTGGCACCCCAATGCACACAATCATTTCCACATTACTGAATTCGCTGCATCACAGCACGGCATATCCTCGTTTGGTGAACTCTTTTGCTGCATGTTGTTGCTGACGGCAACGTGACTTGTATACTTGTAGGATATGGGCGCGCACAACTAGTGGTGTCACACTTCGTCCTAGATTCTTCAGGGAAAAGATCGGTGTCGTCGAGACACGTTGTCGCCGTTTCACCTGCGAGGGCTCAAGGTGACGGCTTCATTCGTGAGCTGGCTCAAAGAAGCAGAACGCGACGCCGAGGGAGACTTCGACGATACACTTCAACATATCACGCGGGTATCATCTACGTTGAAAGAAACCAACTCGGGCACAGAACAAATTCCCAGAGGCAAAATGACGCAATAACAATAATAAAAAAAAACGGCGAAGCGACCGTAGCGCACACACACAATGCCTTTGGCAATCGCCTTCGCATGCTTTGGCTGAAGCCTTGGGTGAAACTAAAGGAAGTGAAGGCTACGTTGACAGAAACTCCATCATCAAACAAACGCCAAAACGAACCTACCGCTGCAGTTGGGCGTACTTGCGCAATAGTGATAAAAAACACCTTACCGCAGTGCATAGCTTTTTGATGCTACGCGATAAAAGTAAAAACAACAAAAGAAACCACGGTTCAGGAAGTGACGAAAATGTCTTTATCACGTGACTTTTGGCCGTGACGTCACGACCTCGATCTGTTGATGGCCGGTCAGAGCGTCCCCTACGCCGCTCATGGAGGAAAGAAAAGGAAAGGAAAGAAAAGTATTCTTTCCTCCATGCCTACGCTACAGTGGCTAGAATACCTACGCTGGATACCTGCATTCAGGAACGGTGGACGAGTCCTACTGCGCATGCGCCAACTAGACATCAAAAAACAAAGAAAGCGACTTTTTTTGCCGGACGTGACGTCATGGTTTTAAAAAAATGGCGGCTGTTGTACGGTTACTTCGATGCGATCTTCTCGCCGTGATTTTTGTTTGCCGTTGCAGCGGTGCACAGGTGTTCGGCTTGTGATTGTGATAAGGGCGCTCTCGAAGAACTTCTGGAGAGCACTCACGGTGGTGTGCAGCGTGTGATTGAGACGCTGAGTGTGTGCGGCCGCCTTATGTGCGCGTAGTGCGTTACGACGGTGAACACGGGCGTTCTGCATCAGTTGTGTCGCCTCGATTTGCGAGAGTGATGAGTGCGCTCGCGACAAGTTTCTGCGCTGCATTTCATTAGAGCACCGTGTTGAGGCCGCTGGGCGTTTCGTCTCCGCCGTGCGAGTGCGCGTATGCCTTCAACTTCAAGCGGCGGTTCTATCATGGCCAGCCGCGAACGATCGTTCGCACGAAACTCTTGTCGCTCACCACACGGTCATTGACTAAGAAATATGAATACAAGACTATTGGCGGTGAGCGCGACCACGGGCGGCGCTGCGGAGCGCGCCTCCGTGACGTCGGCTTAGGGATTCTCGCATTTGTCGTCTGCTTCACTCGGGCTCGCTCTCTATGCTGTTTCTTTGCGCGCGGTTGAGATTTTGTGCTTGTCCGCAGCAGATCTCGCGAATGCGCAACTTTTTTTTCGTTACAGAAGACTTAAAATAGCGTAAACTAGCTCAAGGCGTGATTTTAAGTATAGTTTTTGATACCGCTCCAGAAAAAAACATTGCCGGCGTCGCCCATGCATTGCTGCGAAGCTGGTCCTGTGCGGAGCGCGAAGAGTCGGAGCTAGGCGTCAGCCTCTGTGTTCAGCAGTCTTTCGAACAAACGTAACAGCCGCAGGCTGGCAACCGATAACAGCGAAAATGGAAGACCAAAACAAATTCCAGGCCTTCGGGGCTGTCGGCTTTCGCGGAAGGCATTACGATTCCAGCTAATCGCATGTCAGGTAAAACAGATTTGGCAATCTTGCCTAACACTCGAAACTATTGTATCAAGTCACTTTACGTTGTCACGGCATGAAAGTGTGCCGACATGCACTATGGGGCACAAATAATGTAGTTTGATTTCCAAATAACCTGCTGTGTGTATAGGCGCGTGCTGGTTTTCTACCTGGCTTCTAACCAGTATGCAGGCTTATTGAGCAAAACGAGAAACCTGTAAGGCAAGCATACAGTAAGACTATGTTTTTTTCATATTTGGAGGGATATTTCGGTACATTTGCCACAACCATATCATCCCAATATTCAGACAGGCATTATAGTAAAACTGCACTGAAGAGGGGGAGGACCAGGAGGAGGAGAAAACAGTAAAATCGAGCTGGTTAGTGGGCAGGCTCCTCAGTCCAAGACGAGAGAGTAAGATTCATTCTTCAATTCACAGAACGTCATCCCGGGTAGGCCAGGACTTGTTCTTTGCGACTGAAGGGGTTGGAAAACAATAAAGAGCTGTCTGGACATATTCATTGGTTTCGAATTGTGTTATACTCAAAATTGGCATGTATACTATTTATTGCGTTAGTTAGCAAGTATATCAAGTTTTCAACACCGTAATCATGTCAGAACTTTTCGGGTTCAGATTGAGTTCGTTACGATATCGATGGTTGGATAGAAATTAGGTGCACAAAAGCCGCCTTCGAGTACTGTGGACAACGTTATCTGCGCCGTAGCACAGATCTTATTGCATTGAATATTCACACGAACTTTGTGAGCCTCGCAAACATCCCCAAACCTCCTAGCACGTTTAGGACGGTGCAGAAAGTGAATGCGTTGGGCACAGAAAAAAAAAAAAAGTTCATCTAACAACAACGACAGAAAGAGAAAACACCCGTTTTATTTCCTGCTGTGCGACCCGCTGCTTGATGCGTAGCATTAGACTCATGAGTCTTCATAAGAGCATCTCAGAAATAGTTAAGGGAAGCCTACGCATTTTGATTACTTATCGAGGAGCTCTGAGCGCTGAAACTCGCAAATACGCTAGATAGGACGAGGGCGAGTTACGTCTGAGCGATGCTCTCTGAAAGTCGTTCTCTCTCTCCTCGTGTGTTGTAAAATTGTGCGGGACAAAGCTTGAAATTATTCAGAGCCGTCAGAATCTGATTGAAAACACGCTTTTTAAAGCACCAAAGCATCAAAGCGGGCGATTTCTAGCAAAGGCACTGCTGCCAGTCAGAACCGGATGACTGCGGCGCGGGTGTAGCAGCGGGGCGAATGTAGCAGACGACAGCGGAGCGGGTCCCTAAGCTGACGTCAGATCCAGGGGGCGCCACTTAAACATCTCACCGCCAATTGCGACCGGCCAGCCACGAACGATCGTTCGCACGAAACTCTTGTCGCTCACCACAGGGTCGTTGACTAAGAAATAACAAGACAAGACTATTGCGACCTACAAAGGTGATTCCTGCGCGTCGCTTTGGTTCGTCGAATCCCGTGTCTTGTAATCGCTCCAGGACATTATATTCAGGAGGTCATGGTCCTGCTGCATATCCTTGTTAAATCATTGCAGAGGACTCTTGGCGCGCAGAAATGAAAAGTTTGTAATTATCCATGTTAGCTTCGTTGATGTACAGAGGGTTTCTTTCCTGACGAGCGTATTGATGCGTATATCGCGGTATGGGAGCTGTACAAATGTGTTGACGGATGTGGACGGGCACTCTTTGTAGCTGTTCTTGGGGCGCTGGATATACGAGGAGTTCAAGGGTGTCTCGTCTAATAGGTGGTTGAGGCGGGAGGTTTGGGAGTGATGGTAAGCTTCGTGCAGTTTATCTAAGGTATTATGTACTTCCAGTTCGACCAACTTGCACGTGGGTGTGGAGAAGGCACTGTTCGGTCTGTGAAAATATTTATTTCGCCCACCACCATATTTGGTGCCCGTTTGTGCTTCTGCTATCAGCCTTCGTCGTGTTCTGCTTGATCCTACACAGTGACAAAGTTTGATAACCGTAGCAGGACCCCGCACGACATGCGGCAGTGGGCCAAATTAACATTCTCAAATGCTATTTCCATAACACTGTTGGACACGAATTCTTGTAACTTTGTTCCTCCTGTGGCTACACAGCCCGTCACCATGATGCACAGCATGTACTAAAAGTTACGTGCATTGTTGTTCCTATTTCAATGTATCTTAATTGTAGATAGGGCAGACAAGGCCCTAACAGGCGGTGGTGGGAGCATGCCGCATTGCTGACGACTGGAACAGAAACCGATTTGGTGCTCCACTCCAAGACTCAATGCACGCCAGGTGGCTGCATGCCAGAATTTGATACGACGAGAGTGCTGAAGTTGTATGGCACAAAACAGGAACGAGAAATCTTTGAGGCCCATGTGATAAAGGTGGGAAACAGATGCACTATAGAATAGTGAATAATTAGTGTGAAGTGTGCAGCAGCTGTGATTGCTTTTTACATGTGGTGTTAAAGCAGTGTCGCATGAGGGTTTTGTTTACTTTGTAATCACTCTCAGAGGGAAATGAAGCTTCGTTGATGAAGCTCATTCCTGTCTCTATCCTTTCCTTGAGTCATGCCTGACATTTGACCAAAATTTCCACGATGAAGTCTCCACTAGCTTGCGTAGCCACCTTTATTCAGTTCACTGTTTTGATGCATATTTAAGCACAAAACCCTGGGACGTCTGCCGTTAATCACTCATAAGAAACCCTTGATGCCCGCCACACTCACCACTACCACTTCCACAACTTTGCAAAAAACAGATGCAAGCACAGCCATGACAGATTCCACCGTGCTTCCCAGTAAGCATGTCCCTTTATCAAGAAGGATGCATCACACCTAAAATACACTACGACGCATACAAAAGCTAGTGATCATCTACCTCATCTGGACATCACGCCTTTCTACAAGGGAATGAGGCGGCACGCACTGCTGCCCTCAAATTTACTAGCCACGTTTTTGTAGAAAGCAGAAAAGACCTGCCAGACTCCCTCACCAACCTCCAAGTCCAAAGCTGTTGTACAGATGTCTGCAAACCCACACATACTACAACACAACATATTACCCAACACGTGCCCCTATGAATGCCCACCCTGTAAAGGAAGGAAGCAGAGAGAGAGAGAGAGAACAAACACTTATTTCTAAGTCCAGGTCCTAATTTGAAAGTTCAATTCACCGGATCCACACAGTACTCGTGAATGCCTGTGTGGATCCGGTGCACGTGTTTGTAGAGAGCTTCCTGGGCAGCCTGGATGTTCACTGTCGGCGGGAGAGACAGCCAGAGCTCCCAGGAAGTGATGGAAGTGAGGGATTGGGTAAGATATGGTGGGGTGAAGTCCCAATTAGAATGAGGGATGGATGGGTAGGAAGAACACCTGGGGCAGCAAGGATGGCCAGGGCGCTGATAGATGCGGTGAAGAATGTGATGGGAGGGGAGTGAAGAGGTTTGAGCATGTCGAATGAGGCACGCAGCCTCATGAGTTAGACGGGAACTGGGGGGTGGGTACAGGGTGCGTGATAGGCGTTGGGTGTGTAATTAGTAATGGCGGGTAGCGCGGTGTTGAGTACGAACCGTCGGCGGGTGGTACAAGGTTGGCCAGGACATGGGCGAACCCAGGAAAGGTACTCGGGTGAGCGCGTCTGCTAAGGCGTTTCCGCACATGCCAGGAGCCCAAACCAGTGTGAAGCGTGGCCGAGGATTCGATTCAAGTCTCGGAGTGACGAAATCAGTGGTATGTGGGTGGGTCTCGTGGTTAGCGAAATTATGAAGGGCTGACTGACAGTCGGAGAAGATATATACTGGCGTGGTGGTAGGAACATTAAGAGTAGCGTGCTCTATTGCAAGGGCATTCATTGGCGTATTCTTCGAGGGAGGTCGAATCCGGTGGAGAAAGAAAGGAAAGCATAGCAGGGTCTAAAGAAGGGAGTAGGAGAAATGAAGCCATGCCCGTTGAATTTGAGGGGATGTAGGAGATAGTACAGGGAAGACAGAGAGGTTAACCATCCAATCAACTGCACCCAATGCTTATCAGTGATTTCACATAAATGCGTCAAACTTGCATGAAACACCTTACTGCATTTTTAACTTTCATTCATGAAATTTGTATAAATTATACATTTATCCTGAAGTGACCAGGCAGTATATTTTGAAGGTGTGTGAACATTCGCAACTCAGAATACTGTGCGAGTACTTTTTGATATTCGATTTGCAGCTCTGTTTCAAATATTTGAAATTTACAAATAATAGAGGAAAGAATGTTTGCTCTATCTGAAGACGTGCAAACTTTCAAGCTTCACTACATGGTAAGACCTTGCGGGTTGGTTTTTCTGCATGACACCAAAGCCGTGCCAAAAGCCTAATGCAGAAGCCTTGCACCAAGCAAGTGTTCACTAACTGTGGTGTATGTTAGGTCAAGTGCAACACTACGAAAGCAAAATTTATAATCTAAAATAGGTTTCGTATAAATATAATAAGACGTTATTGCTGGCTTGTTGGTGAGGTCCCACCGGCAACTAGCATCCCCAGCCTCCTTTCAATCATTGAGGAGATTGGGGGGGACTGCTGCCTATCATATAAAATATACCTAATATGCTTACTGTGTTCACAGTATTTTGAGGAACCCATATTTCTTTACGGCAATGTATGCAAAATTATTGTTGAACTGGTTTGCATGTCTATGTTCTATTTTCTCTGTTACATTAAATTTTTTGTATGTCAAGCGCAAGTACCTGAACAGAGATGTGTAGTTCTGACTGCCTAAGCTGTCTTTTTTGGTGTAGTTATGTTTTATACACTCTAGAAACACCAAAACAAAGATAGTGGGGTTTGAAAATATTCGATTCGCAGCCAGCTTTTACTATTCGTATTCAAAAATATTTTATTGAATTCACAGCCAAGTTTAACTTGTATTCAATTCACAGACATAAAGTTGATAATCACACACCTCTAAATATATATACAAAAGGTAAGTTGTTGTTTGTAGTGACCAAAAACACTCAGCTGCAGTGGCATCGCTAAGGGGGGGCCGGGGGTCCTTGGGCCCCGTGTACCAGCCCCTCGGTAAAGGGGGGGGGGGGTGCCACTTGTGCCCCTACAATGTGTAATGCTGACGTCGAAAACTGGAAAACAACTGTAACGAGACCACAGCTTTAACCTGTTCAATTTACGTCCCCACCAGTCTATTCAAATTTGTTTCCTGGTACAATGGAAGAAAGCGAGGAGAATTTTGGCATCCAGGAATGTCGCAGTAGTCGAGGATGGGTGCGGCTTGAGGAGTTAATTGGCTGCAGGGTGAGCGGAGGCGAACAAGGAACGATTCCTGGAGAGCGGGTGCGTCGGTATACGACTGCGACGCTCGGAGGGGTGTAGCGAGCGAGTTTGCTTTTCAATGGGACGACAGGGGCCTAACAAAGCCCCTTCATCACGTCCAGGACCACTGTTGGGGCGGCGGACGAGATCAGTAGGGGGGAGGATTGAAGGGGAAGGCATCCAAGCCTACGAGACTTTGGTCATGTGTCCGCGGCGGTTATTTATGTGGCTTTTTTTACACACGAGATGTTGTGTACGGGTCATGGTGAATGTTTAGCATTTTCTGGAGTCTTCGCAGTGACGCGTCGGAGACTGTGTACCCCGGTCCGGTTGTCATATTTTCAGAAGGAAACCAAGGTGAAAATGACCTAAAAAAAAAAATGGGAAAGATTGAATCTTGCGGAAGTGGGGACTGATAATTAAAACGAAATGAAAGTAAGTGTGAAACATGCAATGAAGGTTGGTGCGGGGGAGCTAACTGTACAAATTAAGCCTGTGTTGGGAGGAGGGGCGCAAGTGGAAGAGGAGGGGTGGGAGCTCAGGTGTCCAACATTAGGCGAGACAAATGGGTTGTCGCAATTTCCCCTTGGTTGCACCAGATTCCTTCAGTGCTTGCACTAACCAACCAATTCGCGATTTAAGCAATCGCGAAGGATCTGATATCGGGTGTTGATAGCTCATATTTTTTATGTTGACATTCCTTCATCGTGCCAGCGATGCAGCCAGCGCATGGCAATTGTACGAAGATGGCATTATATGGAAGGGGCGTATCCCATGCGGCCCCGTGTAATTAAACTAAAAGAACAACGGACGAGTAGCTTGTCGAACAAATTATGCAAGAAATAGAACAGTTATGTAGGCATTTATTTTATTTACCTAACTTTTAATCAGGTAAATCTACATTTTTTTTATTTCATTCCCCTGTAAGTTAAGAGCAATATAAATGAGTATCTGCGTTGCGCACATAAATAAAGCGGATAGCCGTGTGTTCATCTTCTTTACATTTTATCATGGTTTTCGTGTGGCCGTCCCAAGGAGTTCTAAGTGAAGAAATATTTGAAGCTGATGACCTAAATATTTTGCTCTGGTAGGTTCATCTTTCAAGGTGGAGGGTGAGAAAAAAAAGGACAGGACAACGAAATTAAGTGCACAACAAAAAGTTAAACACCAGGTACGTCACCCATATTCGATCCGCTGAGTGCTCCCATCCCGGAATATGGTCGGGAGACCCCACGATAATTGAGGTGGGAATGAGGGGCAGTTTCTGTGTTGGTGAAAGCGTTTTGCTGAGTGCTTTGTAAACATTACTAGAAAAAAAATGTTGAAGACTGTGCGACAAAAGACAGGACGCCCGGTGTAGTATACAAGATTTTTGAGCTGAGTACCCCTCCCCATGTATTGGGGAGGAAAAATCTACTGGAACGACTCAGGCAGCACAACGACGATGTCCGGCTGCAAAACCGTCGCCCAGTACTGTAAAACATCAGACCGCAAAAGAGACTTCGGTGAAACGCTCCAGAAGCGTGACCAACTGGAGGAAAAGATGCAAAGAACATAAATCCTACCCTCCAAACCCTCCCACTTGTGTACGTGCGGGCACCGCGCTCCACAGCGAGGCGCTTTGTGAGTGACCGGCGCTACAACGTGACCCCAGTCACCCCTGAAGGAAGAGGGAATCGAGATGGGTCCCAAACGTCTTGTTCTTGGTTGTTACTTTTGGTTGGAGAGGGCGATATTTCCCCAGCTACTGGGAAAAGGTTGTTCCATCTAGGATCTGTCTTGAGCTAGTCGACTGTACAACGACGTCAATGAAATCGTTGTCACCAATACATTGGGACGGGCGCAATCGAACGGTTGTGAGCCGGCGTGTGGCACTGATACACTCGGGCCCCTACGAATCTGATATTTTACTCAAGAGTTCTTTCTTTGTCGCTTCGTAACCTCCTTCGATGCAGATTTCCTCCATTGGCTGGTGGCTGCTTCACTGGTAAGCCCGAACCTCACATTTTATACTTTATACTGTGTTCGTTTTCCCAAGACGCCAATGTCAATTAACTTATTTGCAAATGTGTGGTGGAATCTTTTTACAAAGTACGAAAGGAAACGACAACATTGTCGCAGACAAACATCCACACGACTAGCCGTGCACTGGCCGCTTAGACGGCTCATGTACGGCCAGTCGTCTAAATGTCATGTACGTCATGTCGTCATGTACGGCCTCGCTAAATGTTCCCTTTCTATCTGCTTCCATTCTCAGTAATCACATAACCATGGAAATAAAGAGACCCGACAATGTATCTATTTCAAACGTACTGAAATTCTCACTTAGAGAAATTTCCAGCAGTTGCATGCTGCCACAGAGGGTGCCTTTAGTGACAAACGGGCAGGCGCAGGCGGTTTTTCTGAAGTTATGGGGCGGCCGTTTCTTTCACATTTTATACCACTTTTCCTGCACAATACTTGGAAATAGCTTTTTTTAAAGTCCGGCTGTTGTTTATTTGCTGGGAAAACTTCTATTTCTCCCCCAGCCTTCTTTCACCAGGCTCTACCTGTGGTCCTTCAAGCATAATTTGTTCAAAGTGTGTTCCTATACACAGGAAAATTGATGCGAATGAAGCGACTATTTGTCTTGCATGTGTTGCCTTTAAACAGCCCTATCATTGCTGGCCACCCTCCTCCAGGCCCGCGGGACGTCTGCATGATTTAGTCGGCACAGCGGGCTGCAAAGCTTTCCGAACGCCTCTGGCGACCACCTTATAGTGTCGTTTTCTGACGAGGCCCGAGACTCTCTCATTGCTCTTGCAGGCATCCATTCGCTTGGTATCGACTGCAAGATGTGGTACTCTCACACTGCCGCATATCAGCCTTCACTTTTCCGCTACCCTACTTTGGTTTGGCGCATTACACCCTGTGCTGCCGCAAGTAGCTCTTGCCCACTCCTTTCTCGGCTGCTAATGGTGTTTTCGTGCTCACGAGTGACACACCATGATGCTCCTTACTGTTAGGATTTTTATCGATGCCTAATTCACTGAAAAGGTCGGTGTTGTATATCAATATCTGCACCAGAGTCGTCGTCTGGGGTTCTCTAAACCAAGCTAGTGTAGCTATTATTGCCTAAATAACACACTAGTTTTATTATTAATAATTGTTTTGTATATGTGAGGGGGAGACAAATTGTCTGGGCACTTACCCAGCAACGCCACTGCTCAGCTGCCATTGCCATCACTGCTGGAGAGAGAAAACTGACAAGCAAACCTCATATCCCTGACAAATTTCAGTTTTAAGTTGTAGTGGTACTTTTGTGCTGTTCGACAAGCTATAACTTATTTGCGGTAAGATTACTGCAAACAAGTCCTCAATCACGCTAAACACCGAAGAAATGAACTTGAACGCATTGCACATCATACGATCTGTTCCTAAAAGTACCAACTGATGTACAATATTGTTTTTCGGCATGATCAAGGACATATTCGGTGAACTGTCCAGCATCTGTTGAATGCATGACATTATACGCCTCGAGCGCGGCCTGTAGGGGCGCCACTGAAATCCCCCTAGCGGCCCGTTTCGAAAGCAGTCGCGGGAGTCTCCGTAGTATCCGTCCCGCTCCCCACTGTCGCCGCTGCTTTTGCGGCATGTTCACGACTGAGATTTAGCATTTGCGGGCGTTAGAAATTCATGTTTACGTGGAGCAGTCACTCTGTTCGTAAATGGGGGTGTTTACGAGAGTGTAAATGTGTCTGATGGGATCTTAGTGTGGTATATTCGGTCTGTATAAGCGCCAGGTGTGCGTCACAGGCCAGCGTCGCGGAAGCGGCGTATGCATAGAGCTGTTTGTAGTTACACTGCCCCAATTTACTAGCAGTGCCTCCGTAACCACCGGTTCCTCGGATGTTCATGTTACGGAACTTACGGGTATACACTACGATGTCAATCAGTTTTGTGCGCTTACATATTCAGCGGTACACTCATACCTGACAGCACACCAGTTACTTTTGCTAATAATACACCTCAGATATTGAGCACCACCATTTACAAGCCAGTGTGTGTTAATTTCGGGAATATTCAACGTAAGTACGATGGATAATGCAGAATTATACTCGGGGATCAGCACACGACAAAGAGTCACGTCTTGTCGTGAGGTGAGCGCCCGCAAACATATCCGCAAATATATCCTATGCCAGCATCGCGCAGATGGCCTCAGAATATATTCGGCGTCCGCAACTAAACGCTTCTTCGAAGTTTCGCCTGCAGAATAAAGGAGAAACTGAAATCACAGGGCCTTATCACATACCACACTTTTCCAACGATACCTTTCATCGCTTGTGAACTGCCTAACCTGTATACTTCCCAAAATGCGTCCGCCGAATCATCAGCTGTTCGTTGAAGTTGAAAAACAAAACGACCGTGAACGAGAGATTTGTGTGTGTGATTACTAAAACGTCCACTGCTTGATTCCGCTCCGCATTTGTACACAGCGTCCCCCTCCTCTACCCCCCCTACCCCCCACCTATGTCTCGCGAAATAGCAGTGCATTTCGCGTATGGTCTGGTGAGCCCTACCTGGCTTAAGTTTCAACCAGCGTCGTTAGCATGTCAGAAGCTGCATTGTATTCTTTTTTCATTTCCGTTAGAGCTATTATGTTTCTTCCGCACTTGCACTGCATATGTATTTTTCCGTGGTTTTATATTAGAATGCCTTGTGTGTGGGCATATATTTAACGACGTACGGGCTTGGAATATACTTCCAATTTTCTCGTGGTGTATATTCTTACAAAAGGCATAAGATATTGGCTGATCATATCCCCGAAACATATTTTTCTGCGACGTATGTATTCGAAACAAAGACGCATTCGTTGTCCTAACACTGCAAAATGAAGCCACCCTCTCACTGTGCGAGTATCAGGTGTAAACGAGGCAACAGTAAATTTCATTTGTGGCTGACGTATTTGGAGGTGACAGGGGTGATAAACTGCTACCGTCGCAGGCGCCCGGAAGAGCGGCGACGATGTGTGCAGAACCGCGTCCCCGGGTAGCTCTTGCAGGCGATCGCGTGCTCTACGAAGACTCAGCTGCTTTTTAAGTGGCCTGAACGTACTCTTCGCTTACAGAAGTCACCATTCCAAGTTTTTTTAGGACGCGTAAAGGCGAAAAGAAGCGAAACGGAACTAAAACACTGCACGAGCCCCTATCAGCCACGCAGCGCGCATCCCGTCAAGGCCGCGGAGAAGCTGCGGCAGGCGGCGCAGCGATCGCGAAGCTCGAGGCGTAGACCAGCTTGAACGTGCCTTAGAAGGGATAATTTTAAAAACCGTAACTTGAGAGGGCCCACGAAAAAAAAAAATGCTTGGCACCAGGGCTAAGTGCAACTAGTTAATATAGTTAATATTTTCTCATTCACTACTTGAGGCCTGGATGTGTATTTTAAGGCTTGGTTCCTACAGCTGGTAACAACAACAAAAAAAACCTTTGTCCTGTGCGCAGCCCTGCCTCCCACCGGGCTGAATGTCCTATTATCAGCTGGCTTAAGGTTTCAGACCAACAAAGTGATTAGCAGACAGACTATGGTAGTTACTAGAGATTCGCAGTGGTGAACATTACCTGCCTGCCTCACGACTCCGAACACACAATTATACCTTCGCACAGGTTAACTCCATTGTACTGGGACAAAAACACAGCCCTGTGGTCTACGCAGAAGTGTTCTACGTTTGCAGTGGCTAGCTTGGTTACGATGGGAGTGGTCATGCGCCATCCCAGTGCCCTCGTCTGACCGGCGTTGCTGCCTCTCGCCACGGCACGTAGGCGGCGAAACGCCCAGCGGCCTCAACACGGCGCTCTAATAAAACACAGTGCAGAAGTTCGACGGGAACGAACTCAGCACTGTGGTAAATCGAGGCGGCAAAACTGATGCAGAGCGCCCGTGGTCATCGTCGCAACGTACTACGCGAAAATTAGGCAGTCGCACACACTCAAGAGTCCCGATCACACGCTGCACAGCACCGTAAGCGCTCTCCAGAAGTTCTTCGAGAGCACCTTCATCACAATCGTAAGCCAAACACCTATGCACCGCTGCAACGGCAGGCAAAAATCACGACGAGAAGAGCGCAACGAGATGACCGCGCAACAGCTGCCATTTTTCTTAAACCATGACGTCACATCCGGCCAAAAAAAAAGTGGCTTTTTTTGTTTTTTGATGTCTAGTTGGCGCATGCGCAGTAGTGCTCGTCCACCGTTCCTGAACGTCAGGTCGCTGGATTCCTGCGATGTCGCTCACGCTGCTGATGCTGCTGCTGCTGTTCCTGGGCGGGGCGCGGTGCCGCCCGCGTCGGCGGCTGCGGCGCAGCCGTAGTGGGGGCTTCCCTGCGCGGCATGGATAACCGGAGTGTCGTCATCACGGCGGCGCGTGGAAAAGGGTCGCGCAACTCTTAGCTCCCTGCGAGCCGCTCTCACCGCAGCGCCATCTGCGTGTGCTGGCTCCCCTCCCTGACTGCATTCCCGCTGGGCTCCGGTATCCAGTGGGTATAGCAGTCTACGCGGACGACGTCGCCATCTGGACACACGGGCCTACCAGATTGGGCAAGCACGTGAGGGCGTGCCTGCAGAAGGCGCTGGGAGCAGTGGCTGCCTTTCTGTCAAGCCGTGGCCTGCAGCTCTCGGAGGCCAAAACGCAGGCCATGATGGTGCACCCGAGTGGCGCCAGGGCCCGCAGGGCAGCGCCACCCATCACCCTCAATGGCCAGCCCCTCCCATGGCAGCGCCAGGTGAAATACCTGGGGCTGCTCATTGACTCCCGGCTGTGTGGCTGCTAGCTGTGAGGGCACTGCGGCAGCGCACTGCGGCAGTGCAGCAGGGCGTGCGGAGGCTGCTGGCACGAGGCAACGGCTGCTCCCACCAGGTTGCGCAGCGTGTCTTCCACAGCATGGCCTCCTCGGCTGTGCTGTACGCGCTGCCCCTCGCCAACCTGAAGCAACTGCGGTGGAAGGCGCTCGAGCTCGACCAACGCCGGGCCATCCGGCTCTGCCTGGGCCTCCCACGCCGATCTCCTGTGGCGGCCACGTACACCGAGGCAGCCACTTGGCCAATCGAGCTACAGGCCTTCCAGGCAGGCCTGCGCCACATAGACCGCCTGCAAAAAAGCCCGGACGGGGCCGCCCTGCTGCACCGGTTCCGTGCCCGTCCAAACTCACAGATGGGCAAGCTGCTGCACATGTATGAGGAGGACATTGTGGTGCCGCAGCGACCCCCTCTGGAGCCTCCACCGCCCGGCACAGGAGAGGCCCTAGACATCAACACCAAGCTGCCTGGGGTGCGCAGCAAGAGGGCCACTCCGCACCAGGCCATCTACCAGGAGGTGGCTGCCCTGCTGGAGAACACCAGCCTCCACGTCTTCACGGATGGGTCGGTGCTCCCCCGCACGGGCAATGCGGCAGCCGCCTGCACTGCCCCGGCACTTGACGCCAGCCAGGTGTGCCGCCTGCCCTTCCCTGCCTCGTCCACCACCGCGGAGCTGGCCGGCCTGCACCTGGCTGCGGACCTGCTGCTCGAGCGGGCAGGCCCAGACTGCAAGGCCCTCGTCCTCACGGACTCCCGGCCAGCCCTCCTGCGGCTGCAGTCGGCTGACCAACCGGGCAGCTCCAGTGGGCACGTGGAGCGGTCGCTGGTGGCCAAACTGCATGCGGTGGCGTCCCGTGGCTGCACTGTGCAGCTACACTGGCTGCCAGCCCACATGGGCATCCCGGGCAATGAGGCGGCCGACGCTCTGGCCAAGGGTGCCCACCAACCAGGTACCCCTGCCTCCCAGGACGTGACGGCGTTTGACGCCCCACGCCAAATCCTGGCCCGAATGGCCCTGACCAGACACCCGGACCCTCGAGTAGTTTCTGACCAGGCCCCGCCTGTTTTGGCAGGGCACCTCACCAGGGACGTCCGAAGCCTGCTGCTCCGGATGCGCCTCAACTGTTGCGAGGTGGCGGCCCTGCTGCACCACCAAGGACGACGCGCCTCCCCCGCCTGTGCCGACTGCCCCGGACCCGAGACGCTGGAGCACCTGCTCCTGTCCTGCCCCGAGCACGCAGCACACAGAGCAATGCTGCAGGCTGCACTCCAGCGTCTCGGACGACCCAGACACAACCTGCAGGACCTGCTGTTCCCAAAGGTTCCTGCCAGCTCCCGTCGTGAAGTGTTCCGACACCTCCTGGCATTCCTCGAGGCCACTGGACTAACCCAGCGCCTGTAGCTGAGGCTACTGCACAAACACTCGCGCCGAACACTCGTGCCGCTGTCGCCTATGTAATGCCCCTCCCCCCTCTTTTCTTTTTCTTTTCTCTCTCTCTCTCTTTTCTTCCTGTCTTTCTCTTTCACACCTTTTCTATTCCACCCCTAACCTCCTCCCAGGTCTTTTATCCCCTCTTCCCCTCCCCACCGCACTGGGTTGTATGCAGGTGAGCTCCCTACTGAGCTCAATAATATCCCCAGTGCACTTTCCTTTCCTTTTTTCCACCAAATCACTTCTCTCTCTCAGTTTCAGGACTGCGCCGAATGGGCCTTCCCGGGTGGGCGCTCTCGTCGCGAGTTGGAGGGACCTTAGGCAGCAGCGTTGACGGCGTGCGCCGGTCCGCTGAGCTCTAAGTTTCGGTGTGTAGTTGCGTGTCTGCTCTACAAGTTGCTTCTTTTCGCTTGCGTTTGTCTTTACCATTGTACGAGAACCTTGCCTCTTCAGTGCATTCGGTTGTACGGCCGCGGACGAAAACGTTTCGTGACTCCGTCAACACGCTGTTTTCTTTCATGTGCTGTCTTGGCGCACCGACCTACCTCACAGCCGGCTGTACGAGCGGATAATAATAATAGGAATCTTTATTTACAGGAACAGTACATATAATTTCCCAGCCCACTTAAGCAGCTGATGCTTGTGAGATGGCTGAGCACATGAATCGTGCATGGGGTACATGCTTATGTCCTTTACGAAATGAACAACTGTAAGGAGGAGGAGAAAATCTCTTGCCAAAAAGCTATTAATAAAACCAAGCAGCCTAATGAAGAAAAACCGAAAATTTCTTAATGCTATCACCGTCGGCAGGTGCGCATGCGTGTTCTGCTCCTTTCGTTTACCGCCGGTGCAGCTACACGGCGCTCCTATGTGGTTCGGCCACAGCTCCCGTGCTCCAATTACTTCTGACAGCACCTACTTCTTTTTAGGGGCCAAGCCGCTTAGGGGCTGGGGCTGTTGGCATCTCCCGTCGTCGTAATCGTCGTCTCATGTCACGGTACTACAACACCCGAACACTCGTTTACGCCTCGCGCTAGAGCGCTTCGTAACGCGTAATTAATATGCAGTGTCCGGAGCTTACGTGGTTACCAATTTTGGAAGAATTGTCTTCTTTCGATGAGTATGATAGTTTTCGCCCACCAAAGTTCGGTGAGCGGGTTTTAAACCGACACTGATGTGTTTTAAACCAGCGTCGTAGTCACTGACGTGACTGTTTGTTCAATATGCAATAAAGAAAAAAAAAGCGTGGTAAAAAAAAATAAAAAGAAAAACACCGAGACTCTCGTTTACCCCTCGAACTATAACGCTTCGTGCTTCGAAGACAGGAGACTTTTACACTTTTACAGCAAAGCTGTATACCTCTACCCCCCACGACGGTTTCATCTCCGTTAATCAGAACAGCATTCCCCTTTACGCACAGCAAGCGATGCAGGTAGCGTAATGTCGTCGTCAGGCATTTGGTACGCAGAACACACGAAATCAACAGACGTCCGAAGCGGCGAGCCCTACGTTCCACACCACGATGCGGCGAGATGCGGCCGAGTTCACGTTCACAAAAATTAGGCGGGCAAAGAAACGTCTTCAACTCCCGATGACATGATGCCGACCGTTTTAACGCTACAGGACGCTCAGTTTGCGCCGTATTTGTCCCGCGCGAACTTTGCAATTGTCGCAATTAGAGTATTCTAGTTCACTCTAGGACTCTAGTCGCAATGTTTAATATAGAACAACAAGCTTGGCATGGCTTCAGTTGACTTTGGGGCAGGCTTGCTAAAAAAAATGTTGCGGTACGTTAAAAATCGGCATCAAAAATATGTGTTACTAGGTTCATAGCCTAGGTTTTTTGTAAACCAGATCACAAACCTGTGGACAAACCACGCAGAAAGCGCTAAGTTGGCCTGCCACCCACAAATGTTTGTAGACCAACCACCTACAAAACATATTAAGTGTACGTGGCCTACTCTACCACGATTTTGGCAATCTTGGTCCAAAAACCAAGCTGAACATTATCATGTGGTCTGGTCCACGGAATAAAGCCCAATGTTATCCTGTGGTCTGGTCCACAGAATAAAGCTGAACATTATCCTGTGGTCTGGTCCACAGAGTAAAGCTGAACATTATCCTGTGGACTGGTCCACAGAATAGGCACTGCGAAGAAAAATGTTAGGAGGGAGCATGGGAGCATGACGTCAGGCGGCACAGCTTTGGCAAGCCAACCTTCTCTGACGCCTCATTCTCCTCTCCTCGGGCTCCTCCCGCGCAATGCATTATGGAAGATGCACCACTCTCAGGCCCACGGTAGCATTTAGTGGCTCCGGCTGGCTGCCGGTGGAGGAGGAGGCGAGTGGCGTTGCCGAAGGTATGGTGAGCCACCATACCGAAGGCGCCGTGCGCGATTTTTCGCCAGCGTTGCGCTCCCACCCTCGTATCCCTCGTATCGTGGAAGTACTGTCGCTGTTCAAAGCGACACGATACGTAGATCCCATGCTCACGGAGCACCTTCACGAGCTGCGAGCCGAATTTGACGCTTAATTACCGCTGGAACCACGACCGGCTTTGCTCGAACGCGCCGCTGTAAACATTCACAAGCACGGAGCGGCCTACGGGTGCGTGGTGTTGGCCAGGTGTGCTTTGACGATTGCGTTTCCAATTTTGCTGGGAGTTATCGCGCCACCTTCCCTTTACATCATAGCGCCGTAACGAGTGTCCCATCAGCTGAGAGGTTGTGCGAGAAGCTTTGGTTTCGCTCGCGTGCGCATTTGCATACATTCGCCTTATCGGTGCTCCGGCATGGTGGCACGTTGTACATGCCACAATAGACCCTATGCGAAATTGCTTGGTGATCTAGCAACACTGATGTAAACAAGACCGTCCGCCATATTGGTACGGGCGACGATCGCGAAGTCTCGTATTGTTTACTGTGGAAGAGTAGGTGATGGTAACGCGGTATGGCTCAAACTGGACTGCGTTTTCCGGGTCCCGACCACGGATTGTGGACGAAGGACTCGTCTGCGCTGCCGACTGTGTCTGAGGACTCACACCACTCGTGGTGCCGCGCCGAAGACCCATCCGAGCCCAGCGCAGCAGGGCATGCCGCCTAGCCACCGAGTCGCATTGATCGCCTTCATCCGTGCGGACAAACACGTGCGCCTCGCAGTAAGTAAATCTTTGTTTTTTCCTTGACGCGAGTTAACCGGTATGAGCATTTGTATAGCACTTTGTTCACCGTTGTTTACCATGTAAATGCGTAGCGGGGACCCTGTTGCAGTAACCCTGAAAGAGGAAAGCGACAATCGCCAGACCGTACCGCTAGTGAATGGATTAGGTATTTTCAAATGCTGTACTATCTTGATCACACTTAGGGTGAACACGGCCGCTCGCTTCATTCTGTGCGCGGGAGCCGCCTGTTGGCGTTCCGGGTATCTTCGCACGCGCATAACATAGCCTCGTTGCAAACGAACTGTGCAAGCCACGGCCGGACTCGACTCTCCTCCTCCCGCGCTCCGGGAGGAGAGTCGAGTCCGCGGGAGAGGGGAGCGCGGGAGGAGGAGAGTCGAGTCCGGCCGTGTGCAAGCGTGCGAAGTTTCCCGGAACGCCGACAGGCGGCTCCCGCGGACGGAATGAAGCGCGCGGCCGTGTTCACCCTAAGTGTGATCAAGATAGTACATCGAATTTACGGGACGATTTTTGGCGAAGATGTTTACGGAAAGGTTGCGGCCGTTTTCCGTGACGGTCGTCCGCCCGCGCGTTTGCCGCAAAGCATTCGTGCTTTGCGGCGAAGTCAACTACAAAAGTGCACATGCGCCTTGAATTTTCTTTTTTGTGTGTGTTTTCATTATTTATTGCGCATGTCCTGCCGAAAAAATCTGTTTGTGCGTCTGGCTTGTCCTTTTTTGGCAGTGGTTGGTTGTGGTAGTTTCTAAAGCGCATGTTTTGAGTGTGCCCGAACAGATAATACCGTAAAACCTCGTTAGCTCGACCTCACTGAACTAGAAAAAAATTTTTCAAATTCGATGGGTCATCGGTATAGCCAGAATGTTTACCTGTTTATCTCGAAAGGTTTTGGATGTGAGTTGCAGATATCATAATATTGCTTGCTTAAGTTATGACGAACACGAATATGCGGGTACTGGTATCATTACCCACAGTGAGGTTCTCTTGAAAGTACATTAAAGCATGCAGCGATACTTGCACGCTGGAACTTGAAAAACAATTTTGACATCATTGCTGTTTGAGGTGTAGATTATTGCCCTTACAACAGTGTTAAGCAAGACACAAAATCTGGTCATTTTGAGTCTGTTCCTTGCGGCCACTGCTTTCTGCTCTGTCCCTTTAGCATAAACTGTAGCGGACTAGTCCTGTTCTTCCCTGAGTGCTATTTACTGTTATTCTCTCTGTTCTTGCAGGTTGGGCCTCATCCATGTGGTCAGCAGCTGCTTTCGCTCCCAGAGAAAAATTGACCGGCCCTATGTTGTGTGCCTCACCTCTGAGACGGACAGTGGGGAGATTGTGGAGGCAGCGTGCGAGTGCCCGGCGGGTTGCAGTGGAGCATGCAGTCACATCCTGGCAGCTGTGCACCTACTCGTCCTCTTGCAAGCCCAAGGTTTTACAGAGGCGCCACCGGAGCTTGCATGCACAACTGCCACAACAGTGGGAACGTCTGAGACAGCAGGACATCAAGCCAGCGAGTGTCCAAGACATTGACTGGAGAAGCCCGCAAGAAAATGGCCCCTCCCTTCCCTTGCCAATGCTTCTGTTCGGCGCACGTCGAGTGCAGGAGCAATGCGAGCAGCAATAAAGTGCCGTGCAAGCGCTCGGGAGAAAACTTGGTAGCCTTTGGAATGGGTTTTTTGCCTCAGTTTTGCTGGCCTCCCCCCCCCCTCTCCCCACAGTAACAGAAACAAGGACTGACATGGCACCTGGAGGGTCACCTATGAGCTACCAGCAAGCATTCAAGCCACATCACGCCGTGGTCATCTCGCGAGCACGCAGAGGCTGGGCAACGTCGTGTTTACTAGACCGCTGCATGCAGGGGTGCGCGAATGCTTCCCTTTGTTCCATTTATATCCACAGTTTGCTATACTGCACGCGCTATAAATCAGCGAAGTATTTTAATTTACTTGGATTTTCACTGTGGATACAAAAAAAGCAAAAGCACTCAAGCTGATGCGCGGCGGACTGATGCAACTCTGGCCGTTTCATTTTTTTTTTTTTTTTGATGAAAACTTGAAAATTGCTTCAGCTACCTACATCAATGGCCACTATCATTACGTCGGAGGCATGCATGCAGTATGTGACAAACTAGAGGAGTGAGTGTATTGTAGACGGAAAATATTCGACAGTAAATACATCGCGGCTGAAATGACAATGGGCAACAAGTTAACTTGACGTAAACAAACCTGTCAGCCCGGCAAATCGGGAACCAAGTGCAGAAACTCGAATTTTCCAACGTAAGATCATCATAAAACAGTGTACGCCACTTCCGCAACGACACGCGGCTAAATGCACCGAAAAGAAACTAACAACATACTCCGATACCGTGCGCGCCCGCCACAGAGGAAATTTTCAACCGCGCCGTGACGGCGTAGTGCGGCAAGAAAAGTTTACAGCCCTAGGTAAGATAAAAGCTCGTTTAGGGGCTAAGCGGTACCATTTAACAATGAAATGAAGCGGGCGTAGAGCCACAGGGACGAGTGAAGAAATAAAGCCTAATTTTGACAACGTGTGGTACTGTTTCCCCGCTCGAGCGCCGCTGTCAGTCATAAATAGGTGACGCACGCTCAGGCTTCATTTATAATACAAAGGCTGAACCACGGAACTCCAACGCAGCTGTATTTTTCATCCGGACAGCTACTACGAAATCCCGCGCTTAGCGAACCAATGACAAATATTCGCTCCCAGCGCACCGCGCTCAGCTCACGCCGGCATAGTTCGCGTCAGAAAGTTGCTCGCGCCGGCATAGTTCGCGTCAGAAAGTTCGTTCAAGAGCGTGGAACTTCCCGTGCCTTTTCTCCATCTGGACCGGTATTTCCTCGTTGCGTGCACTGCGGCACGCAGCAATGCTCCGGCATTGTAGTCCATCACCAAGAGCGGTCAATGCCCGCCTTCTATGTTTTGCTACTTGATTTCGGTTTCAAACGACCGTACCAAAATGGCGGACCTATTTACCGGAGTCGACGTGAGATGGCGGGGCTCATTTTGCATAGGGTCTATTGTCGTGACGATGTCTGTTTTGCGTTGCTGTCTCCTTCAGTGCATTTGAAAAGAAAAGGTGCAGAACCACTGACGTTGGGTGCGGGCGCGGGAAGAACAAATCATTTTCCGCCTCGCGTCGCAGGCAGAACGCGGGCTGGTTGTCCGAGTACTGCTCAATCCGTGCGATAGATATATGGGTAACGAACGCTAAATTACGCCTGGGAGGTGAAAATACAAAATTACCAGAATCAAGGAAGTGAGGTGTGTTTGTGAAATAAAATGTGAGGCATGGATGTCGTACTCTGACATCTCCACTTTTGCACTGCGGCGGAACACGACACTTCGACTGCGGCGCACTTCGACGGATCCCAGAGCTCAATAAATAAAGATGTTTTCTGTCTCTCCCGTCCGAACACTTTGCCTGCACGATCAGCCCGCTGCAGGTTTAGGGTTGCAGGCAGCGCGGCGCGCAACGCCCGGACGGGGACTCGTCGCCGAAACCCGAAAGCACGGACGGCCCGGCAACCAAACGGAACACGCAGCATAGCGCGGGCAGGCGGACGGCCGCGTGAGGCGCAAAGAACTACCGCTTGCCTATCACGTGAGGCAGGGTATCTCCCATCAGTCTTTCCTTTTTATTTTTTATGACTAGGCTTCACGATAGTCACGTGACGCTCCTTCCTAAACTTTGTAAACTTTTCTTTCCTCCATGGCTATGGCTCGGTTAACACATGCGCATGCGCTGCTATGCGCTTCTCTCTCTCATTCCGCTGCATTAAACGCGGTAACTGCGCCGCACCGCTCAGTCGTTCCGCCGCCGCTCCGCCGATGACCACCGATGATTTGAATGGAGACTAACAGGCCTGCTATCACGATGGTCGGCGCAACCGTAACAAGCACCGGCCACCCCGATAAAAATTTACACCATCTTCCCGCGAGGGGAACCATGGGGTAGATCATAGATGCGACGCTTCGGGGGTGAACATGCTGCGTAAAATATGGACACACAACAACAATGGACACGCTAACATAACGGAAACGCAACGGAAACCCCCGATGCGTCGCACCTACCCCATGGTTCCCCTCGCGGGAAGATGGTGTAAATTTTTACATCGAAGCTGTTTATGGACATGGTCCGTGAATTTCAAAAAGCTGTTTAGGGCTTGGGCTTGGGTATTGGGGAGCCAAAAAACGCATTGCGGCAAAGCCAACTTTATCGCGTACGGTCAACATTTGAACGGCTGTAGCTCTTATTGTTTTATCCGAACTTTACCGAAAGCAATAATTGGACGATTGGCCGCAAAGATAGCTCATATTTGCTTGTCTGATAGGATGAAGTTTACAAGTTTTATGAAGTAATTGCAAAGCCATAGTCACTACCATTAACCAATAATGGATAAAATAGATACGCAGATACTTCGGTAGGGTTTTTCACGTGAGGGGGGGGGGGTACTCAAGTCGATCAATCAATCAATCAATCAATCAATCAATCAATCAATCAATCAATCAA
Source organism: Haemaphysalis longicornis (assembly GCF_048455015.1). Classification (NCBI taxonomy): domain Eukaryota; kingdom Metazoa; phylum Arthropoda; class Arachnida; order Ixodida; family Ixodidae; genus Haemaphysalis; species Haemaphysalis longicornis. The sequence continues at coordinate 167,121,960 of NW_027526460.1, forward strand.
TCAATCAATCAATCAATCAATCAATCAATCGATCAATCAATCAATGATGAATATTTTGTGGTTCTTTCTCGGCGTCTGAAATGGAAAGTTTTCTTTTTTAAGGCATGCCGTGGCTTTTCAATTTACACTGTCTTGAACCAAACACCAAATATTTTAAGCAGCGCTTTATCTAATTCAAACATCCTATTCTAATAATTAAATTTATTATATGTTTGATTAGGGAAGCTATCAGTAGTACCCTCTGCGTGAAACGTAAACTGCACTGTATGCCCTAAATTAAATTACTGTAAGGAAACAATGTGCTCGTCGTTACTAAACTACAATACTCTGATAGGAATGGGTCAGTAACAAGTTCCAAGAAGATCTCAAACAAGGCGAAATGGTCGGATGTCCTGGCTAATGACTCGAACGGCGCCCGGACTCAGCTCAGCCTAGCACTTTGTACCACTTTAGCCAGTTTTTTGTTTCCTCTTGATTTAGAGTCATGATTTTTCTAATCATGCGAGGACCACGAGGGGGAAACTAAGCTCCTTCATTTTAAAAAGGGTGGGCGAGGGGAGGGGGGCGGGTGCTGCTCCCACGACCCCCCCTCCCCCCCCCCCCCTTCCACACACACACACACTGGAGCCCCTGTAGATATATGTGCACATTCTCTAACCATGTTTTGGATGTGCATTGCATACATCTTCGCTGGTCGCGTCCACAGAGGAAAATATTATCACGAGTAATTTCTTGTGTCGTTATACAGTCGGTAAAACGTACGCTTGCCTCAGCTTTCGTACTTTCAGCCTTATCCTGCCTCGCCTGAGCGGGATTTGAAGAGAACTACTGCGGTGTTCTGAAGTTAAGCCCACCCCTCTTGTCTCAAATCTGTTTGTAAAAAGAATATCTCGGCAATTCTTAGATACCTATAGTTACAGTCGAAATATCAATTAAACAAAACGTTTTACCGACTACACGTTTTCTACTCTGTGGCCTATGTGCTGATCCCTTATTAACATTATAATATAGTGGTCTCGATCGCATATTTGATATCCCGATCTGGTGATGTTTGAAATGGGTATAGTTTCCGGACGCTGAATGTTATGACTTGATCTGTGTTTGCTAATTAAATACTGATTGCTAGCCTAGTTTGCAATGTTGATGCACATTTTCTACCTCCGTTTCCTCGTGGGGGTGTTGTTAGCCAATTAAGTCTTTGGAGTCTGTGTCAAATATACATAAAAGCTTGTACGAAAGAGAACTTACTTTTCGACCTACAATTCCTTCAAACGAACCGTTTCTAGTATGGTTCGTGCTGCGTGTTAATCTAAACTAAGACGTTGCTTGAACACTTTGGCACCCAAGCGAAAACGGCACGGATGTTATTTTGGTGACAAGCTCAAGAGCTTGATTCGCCATCCTCCAGCGCTTCACGATGCGAGCGTCCCATGCAGCTAACATACAAGGGAAGAAGTTCAAGACGTTAGTTTCCAGCGCCAATACACGTTTTGCAGCAAGCAGCTGGGAAAGTGTGCCAACTCGCCTTTATTATAAGACCTGCTACAACCGGACTACCGTGAAATAGCTGCGGCGAAAGGCGTCTGCTACGCTCTGGCAGGCGCGGGGGCTCGAGCGGGCATCTCCTTCTAGCCACCCATACCCATGTTCTTCCCCAAGTAACGAAAACAAAATCACAACAAAAAATGCTCAAAAAGTGCCTAAAAAGTTATCTAAAGCAATTCATTTTGTGAAACATTTCCAATTTAAAAAAAAATCTGTTACAACTGTTATAACACTGAATCATGAGCTCCAGTTTCTGCTGACAGTTGCACGACCATCGCATCATGTGTACTATTTGTTTGAAAATGGCGGCGGACGAAGACATCGAGTTACGTGACTTGCTGCTCGGAGCACTTGAAAAAAGAGGAGTTATTAACCGTATAAAGGTGAGAAAGGGGATCACGGAGTTTTAATTCTGGTGACTGGCATGCGTCATTCTGAAGTCTGGCAGGAACAGTTTTGTGCTCATAGCTGACGGAGCCAGCCGTGTAGCGCTGTCCTCCAAGTTGGAAAAAAAAAAGGCACGCCTGGCCCATTGCAGCTTCACGTGCCATAAACAGCGTATGCAAATGAGGAGTGCCGCAAAATTAACTCGTAACGAGCGTGTGTTTGGAAGTCGCCCGCGTTTATCGCACGAAGGTGCAGCTTTGTCAAAGTTCCGTAGGAAAATGGGCTATTGGTAGTGCACGTTGTGCTGGCAGTCGGCTTTGATTATCGCGTTAATTATGCCAGCACAACGGTGGCGTGACTGTCGCAACTTGCAGAGTGCCGCAAAATTACTGGAGCAGAAAATGCCGGCACCGGCATTTTTCGACTGTGGCACCGGCCGGGAGCAGGAGTCTTGAATTGACTGCCGGCAACGGACTAAAGCACCGGCTGCACAATACTCGCCGGCAGTTTCCACGCCTGGCAATCATGCTGCCCACTGATCACACAGACAGAGCCAACACAACGAAAGTTCCGCCGTTGCAAATGGTTGAGTGCTGGGATTGCATTTGAGCATAATGCCGGATATTTGCACGAGCGCATGAACCGGGCGTGCGCGGACATCGAGCATTGGAACCTGTGCTCTGCAGCACGAGCTCCGAGCCGCGTGCCCCACTGTGTCCGCCCTGACGACTCTCGAATTGGCAGCGCCTGCTGTGCAGTAGTTGGGATTTTCGAATAGCGAATTCAAGATTTCTTAAGGTTTTTATTTTTTCTCGGATGATATCAGAATATGGGGAGTGAGATCCGGAACTGTTTAGCGGTTTAGTCCTGCTAATGTTTAGTCCTGCTTTAGTCGCAGGAGTTCACCGCAGGTCTCCTATGCGGGCCGTCAAATGTCTCCGTGCCCTTCTCTAATCCACTCAGGTTCTGATGTGGAAGCCTCGATAAAGCCAGAGTCTTTCAATGCTTTACTGGTCATGAAACTGCTCCGTAACTCAATGGGAGAGCTTCATATGCTGCGTTTGGCCGCTGTGCGGTGGCGCCACCATCTCACTGAGGTCACTCGTCGGGCAGCGTTGCGCTGGCTCGAACGGCGGACACGCGGTGAGTTGTGTTGGTTTTGTGCGGAACACGTGTTGCGTCCCGGGATTTCGTTCCTTGCATAACGATACAACACAAAATCTTTCCTTGTTCTCTTTGCCAAGCGACGGGGAGCTGCGTGAAAAATGGAGGCGCACCATTCCAAGGCAAGAAATGGGAGATTTCAGCTTCGATTATAAGTGTGTGACAGTATGTGGGAATGCACTGTGTGTGAGAGCATCCTGGACCTGGAGTTGTACAAGGCTAACTTAAAGCCGGATTTTTGTCAGGTCAGTCAGGTAGTAGCGGTGCTTCATTACCTGTTTGCAAACTTGTATTACCTTGCACTCAGGCTCGCATGTAAAAAAAAGCTTTGGGACGTCCTTGTGCTTTTACTTTTCATATTTCCGCGAATTGTCCCTTAGGGTTCATTTTTATTGTTTTGTAACCACGCGTGGCTGCTTCCGGTTTTCTTTTCTGCCGTTTCAACCGGAGCGCCCGTTGACTCTTTTTGTCGTACGTCCCGTCGGGCAATATTGTTTGATATCGAAAGGACGTCACCTTGTCGCTAACTTGATTTTTTGTTTCTTCGACAATGTTCTTGATCCTATTTCCAGGGATCTCAAATTAATAATGTTCCGAGAGTAATGCATGCATAGCAAACGCCGCGCAACTCACTTTATCGACATTCATCTGTGCACGTCACACTGCGGACTGCTTCTTCGGCGTTTGTGTTTCATTCTAGTCATTTGTAGAGCAGGAGGTCGCTTTAATAAACGTCGTTCAGAAAAGCTTTGCGTCGTTCTTGGCTACTTCGCAATATTCTGTTTCCTCCGTGTGCTGCACATCGCAGCGCGAAAAAATATATTTTTGTACGCTGTACCGCGCTCTTTTGTTTCCTTTCGTAATATTAAAAATTTTGTGTGGCGTGTGATAAAATCAGGTCTATTGTTCTTTTTTCGCTTCGTTTTTTTTGCAAGGACTGCAAAGCGCGGAAGTGGGAAGGCACACGGTGCAACATATATCTCTTCGTGTTTTGATATTTCGTGTTTCTGCAGCGTTTTTAGATGTTCTCAAGTATGTACCAACTCCTCGAAACGACGATACTATTGGGCTGTCTCTTTTAGCGTTCCATGCATTCCAGAGCAATCAACGGATTCATTTATAGCGTAGTCTGAACGACGCGCACGTGGTTTCTTTCATTTTTTTATTGTATTATCGATAGCCACGCAGCAGTCCATGACTACGGAGCTACCGTATGTGTGGTATTTACAACTTTTGCTTTAAGAAAAGAAGCAATAGAGATTTAAAACTCCGCAAACACGACAGCGCAGCGCGTGTGCTAGAGGACGCAGAAGCAGTTGCCGTTCGCGGCCGATGTCTACGGTAATTTACTTGGAAAAATAAAACTCCATTGAAGGCAGGTGATATACACAATGACTGGACTATTCATCGCTAACTACTACGAAAAAAAGCACACTTAACCAGCGCGCAGACACCAAAAGCAGTGAGCGTTTGCACGCCAAGAGCTGGCCAATATGCCGCACGCGCAGCGGCTGGATGCCCTTCGTGCGGCGGTGGCGCCTGTAGTTGGCGCCCGCGGTCCTTATATGAAACAAGCGCCGAAGTTTCGTGACCAGTAAAGCATTGAAGGACTCTGATAAAGCCATCCTTTCTGCCGAGTTGTCAAGTGGAGTGGTAGTCCGAGCTCACACGCAAATGGGAAGTGCCGTGGAGGAAAGAAAAGTTTTCCTAATTGGGAGATATGGAGAATACATGGGTTGTGGACTTGTGGTCGAGCCGTTAGAGAGAGCAGGCACACACACTGAAAACAATAAAAAACCCCAGAACCGGAAATTTGACATCATAAAAGCAGCAAGCCAACCGGACGACACTGCTGCCAAAATAACAGCCGTGGAAAATGCCGGCTGCTGCAAAAAATCCACTTTCTATTTATTTCTTGTGCTCGAGCGGCTTCTCTCCGTGTATCCTTGAAATTCAGCTTGTTGGTATTTAATGTTTGGCGAGCAGCTGGTGTTCACTGGCCCTTCTCTTTGTGCCCCCGTTTCCACCAATGAGACGTGTTGTTGGGCCACTTGGCACTGCCCTCTGGTGCCGAGGCCCTCTCTTGACTTTTCTCCTCCCTCTGTCCTTCGCCTTGTGCACACTTGATGCTGTGACTGGGCACTAGGCTAAAAGGAGGCAGTAATCTAAAAGCCTGAGGGTTTCGGCTAGTTGGCAATCCATGAGGGATGAGCAGGAGAGAGATTCTTCTTAAAGGAGTACTGACACGAAATTTTTATGTCACGTTTTTTTCGCTGCTATGCGTGCCTACCAGCCCACTAATCATAGAATGACAGATTAGAAGGTCGAGCGCAGCGTAAACATTCATTTACGGCGTCCTTTATTCGTGCCAGTTTCGGTTTCGACAGAAAAACGCCGAGCGGCCGCCATAACAGGATGTATCACATGACGTCAACATTCTTGCCGCATCGCTGCCTCTCTGGAAGCGCGAGCGAGCGCACGCGCGCGCCCAGACCGGCCGAGGTCTTCGCCGTCCCCACAGGCCCGGGCAGCATGACGTCAGTCCCAAAACCATGACGTGTACACACGCCCGGGCAGCGCGCGCCAACCACAGCCAGCGCGTCGGCTTCGTCACGGGAGCCCCGACGTCGCCAGTTTGGGGCACGTAGCAGATGATGTCACGTCGGCCCGCTCTGGGCTTTCTCGTGCGGGCGAAGATTAAAATGAATTTTGAATATGTTTCGCTGAACGGTTGCTGTTGAAACTTGCTGGGAGATATCTCCTGATAAAAAGGAAGCGTTTTACATAGTTATCTCAGCTTTGAAATTTCGTGTCAGTACTCCTTTAACATTTGTAACAATATCGTGTGACCATTGACCGCCGGGTAGGTCGGCGTTAGTATCACTAAATATTAGCGACGCCCGTCGGCATCTTATTACGGCAGACAGTGGAGAAACGAGCGAGAATAGATCGCGCAGTTCACATGGGCAGAACCAAGCCGCCAGTGCAACTTTCATCTGCTTGGGTGTTTCCACAAGTGCGACACTTTTGCTTGTAATTCAGCCACCTGTCTTCATTTCCGAAACAAGGCACACGAGAAATTGCTGTCACCACCGGCAGGGAAGGTAGCTGGTTGTTTACCAGAGGGAAGGGGTTGTGTTGTCATTGTGGGGACAGCCTAGCAGACGACGTTTGCACTGGTGGGACAGTTCTGCACTTGCGAACTGTGCTCGCTTCGCCGCTTTCTACCACGCTGACCCACCTGCTGGTTGACGCTCCCGCGATATTATTAAAAAATTTGGCGGCTGAATCGCACTGTTTTAAAACTTAAACAGAAAAGGAACAACACACAGAGACTGGATGATGCGTAAATTATGAGCTTATTTCATTTTTCACAACACGCACTGCGTGGTACAAAATCTAAATCATATGAAGTGATAAAATGGTGGTGCAAACCCATCAAAACCCCTTTCCCTCAGCTCGTCTGCGTGTGCGTGAGCTTCTCGACCTCGCTATCTGTGAGGGTCACTGGCAGCATGCTTATACGATCACCTGTTTTCACAAGGGTGGAGGTTTCCAAAATCTCCTTTTCCTTTGCACAGCCGATGACACTAGTCTTGGTTAAATCTAGAACACTGGGGCGCCAGGTGATGATGGCAAGGATTACCGTATTTTTCGGTATATAAGTCGCACTTTTGTATAAGTTGCACCCCCCTCAAAAGGACAGTTTTCCTGAAAAAAAAAAAAGTATATAAGACGCACATGTGTACAAAACTCACGGTGTACAAAACTTACTATAAGGTAAACTCATAGGATCAGTTCGTTAGAAAGTGCGGTGAAAGTACATGGTTGCGGCGGCCGCCGCCTCTGAATGCATCTCCCGGTAAGCAGTGCTAGACACGTGCACCTACCGTCCAAAGTCTACACAGAACAAGCTTCTCAAAAATGGTTTATTGATACACACACAGCATGTTCCTACAGACGGCGTTTAGGCAAAACCATCGAAGCCTTCTTCCTCCGACCTGCTAACAAATAATTCATTCATTTAGACCATGGTTTCTCAAAGTGGGTTCCGCGGAACCTACGGGTTCCGCATGCCCCTCCTCGGGGTTCCGCGAGCTACTGATAAATTTTCCCTTCCGCACTCGCCAAGTAACTTAGATTGTGAACCCAAGGTGCGATTGATCTAAGCAACCTCCGTTACTCATGCCCGAGTGTCAGTAAGCACATGTCAGTGCATAACAGAAAGGCGCGAGCTGCTCAATAAATCCCGCCAGCAGACAGACTCCGAAAACAGGTCACGTGGTTAAACTATTGCACTTGAATCTCGGCTTTATATAACCCCCATGCGCATTTCTTATGTTTGGAGATAGGTGCCGCTAGCGTACGCACTCGCGTAAAGTCGACATTCACGTGCAGTAAATTCAAAAGCAAGCAAGCTTGCTTCCTTTTGAATTTATTGCACGTGGATGTAATGAAAAATGGCGAGGGGTGGATGGGGGGGGTTCCTTGGCACTTAATGGAGCTTAGCTGGGTTCCCTGGGACCAACATGCTTGAGAACCCCTGATTTAGACCATAGAGCTGCGTCTCTTAACATGCGCTGACATCACGCAGCACACAGGTACCTTTTTGGGCGCGGAACACGCGCGGCCGCCAGGTACTGGGTTTATTCCACACACAAGTCGCACCAGTGGATAAGACGCACCAGCAAAAATTCCAGAAAAAAACCGTGACTTATACACTGGAAAATACGGTAGCTAGCCTCCCTGGGTGTGTAATGTGCTGGCTGGTCTCGTATTGACGCAGTGGCCCGATTGTCCAACATAACACTGTCCGCATGGCAATGGCAGATGATACACAATCGCTTTTCTACATTCTATGAATTTATTCTCGTGGTTGATCTTTTTGCAAAGGCCTATCGATTTCTTGGGCGCTGTGAAAACCACTGGAAGCTCGTGTCTGCCAGCAATCTTTTTTGGCTTCGTGGACATACGAAAGAACGACCGGCCACATTTTCTTCGTTGTCTCCTCACCTTCTGCTGTCCTACCCATCTTTGGCACTGTCTTTAACTCCATTTCGGGCACTGCCCAGGTGTGCTGGCTGAGCACTGCCGCCGATGCCCCAGCATTCCAGATTTTACCAAGGCAAGTTTCATCGGTCGCGCAAAGGAACAGATCAGATGAGAGATTGCAGAAGCCTTCGCCCACAAGAAAAGGCGATTGTATAAGCATGCCATCAGTGACTCTCACAGCCACAGCGGCCGCTTTTCTGATGGAGGCGAGAAGCAAAAATGCCGTTGTGTATGAGATTTTGGCGCACGTTAAGGATCCCTAGGTGGTCAAAATTAATTCGGAGCCCTCCACTACGGTGCGCCTCGTCGCCTGCGTTGTGTCGGCGTGTTAAACCCTACAACCAATCAATCAAGTGACTCTCACAGATAGCGACATTGAGATGCTCACGCATGCTCAGAGGAGCTGAGCGAGAGGGGTTTTGATTGGTCTGCACCATCTTGTTATCACTTCATATCATTTAGATATAGACATACTAACTTGTGTTGAAACGCTACCACACTATCTTGCGGTCAGTTTTTAGAGCTTTGATTTTTTTTTATCTTAGTTCTACGAAATAAGAAATACAAAATAAGAGGTTGGGCATTTCCATAGGCTCCTGCATTGCCCCCGTTTTGAGCGATTTATTTCTTTCAAAACTTGACGAGGTGATTTCCTCTACTCTTGCAGGGACACCGGTTGACAAGATCTTTTGGTTCGTTGTTGATCTTTTGATTGTCCTTAACTGCTGCTGTGAGAGGCTTGGAACAGAGGCTCGTAATGCACTAACAAATGCCAGCAGTGCCATGCACCGCTTGAATTGACAAACTTTCAGAAAGGGGGTCAGTCCGTTTTTGGATATTAGTCTTGTATTTAGAGATAAATATGTCTGCTGGTGTTACGAACCACGAGCCAATATGCCACTCCTACCATTCAACTTGGCGCATTCGAAGCTGGTGAAAAGAGGATAACAAAGGCTTGTTTTGGGGCTAGTTGGTGTAGCCTAGAATTCAATATGCATCAGTGTGCACGGCACATTTGGATGAGGCACAGGGAGAGTGGGGAAGACAAAAGCAAGCAACAGTTGCTAGTGTACACATCATCATCTGGCTTTGTCGTTTCCGCTGTCCCTCGTCCAAATATGCAGCGCACGGTAACGTTCAGTGCTGAAAAGAGGAATCGCAAAAGGATGTTCGACGAATGCCTCAAATAAAGCATGCCTCCATGTAATGAACCAGAGCTGCAGCAGTCAAGGTGTAAGCCTGTCTGGAGCTGGCCATCCCAAATATTTGGAGCTGAGCACTGCTCAAGGAACTGAGAAGAGGTGGTAACGGTGAGATTGGGGCAATGCCCACGGAAAGGCAAAAGACAGCGGTCATACTGTATCTGCAAAAACTCGCCCACAATTTGAAAAAGATGGGTGTGTGGGCGCGGGAAGGAATTAAGTTTTTGGCACCAAACGAAGTGAGCAAGCTTTGCAGACTAACAAACCCTAGCCTATCTCCGAGCCTACGTGCCACAAAAAACACCAAATCGCATTGTAGCACGCGCAGAAGGCGTCGTGTACAGCCCCCCGTTAGATTGTGGGGAAAGTAGGCACATGAGTGGATGCCTTGCAGAGCACAGCAACAATGTGAAGAACAGCACGGGGTGATGGCTGCTACGACACTGCAAGCAGTGTCGTAGCAAGTCTTTGTTTGACTATGCCAAACACAAAGGTCAGCTCATGCGAGAAATGTTAGAGGCTCAGTTGGTAGCAAATGCAAAAGATTAGTGCGTTAGCACTGCCTCTGTGGCCTTACCAAAGAAAGAGTAGGATTTTAGCAATTGAATGTGATGCGAATAAATATGCCTTATGACATGGGCCAGTTTTTCATGTATGAAGTTGTCTGCCAATAATACTGTTGGAAGTTCGTGCCTTGTGCGTGTGTACTCTTTTGTCCTCGTTGTGCTAGTTGTTCCATTATTTGCCATATCGTGCCAACAGGCCTAAACCGGCACTCTTGGGAACACATTGGAGTGTTTTAAAATGCGCCTGAAGCTTGCATGTGACACTTTAGCATTTAGATGTTGAAGGTTGAGTAATGTAACTGAATTGGGCAAAATGTTTTTTCTATTCTACGGACAAAATTTTCCTAGTGGTAGTTGTTTAGAAGCGCTTGGTTTCTTAATTCTCGATGCATGTCGGCTGTGCCCACTGTCAAACCCACGTAGAAAGAGCTCAAACGGGATTGGAAATTGTTTGACATAGTCATCAGTTCAGTATAAATGATTGCTTGAAGAGCGCTTGATGTGAGCCAAGTTTCCCATGTGGGGGGCCAAGTGTGGCGTTGCTTGGCTGGGCTTGGCAGTGTTCGTCGTGTACTCTGGTGTAGTTGCTGCTGGTGCGGCATTTAGCGCACTGTGCACTGCGTCCCCCCACACTAGCCAGTGGGGAACAGCCTCCAGGTGTGGCTGCAGTGCGGACAGCGCACAGGACCTCGCTCGGGCAGGGCTGGTCAAGGTGGGCTGAGGAATGCGGAAAGTGAGAAGTAACAGACGACCCAGTGCTCTCGAGTGGCTCGCTGTCAGAATCTGGTGTGCATGGAGCACTAAGGAGGATCCAGGGGCCACGTTTTGAGGGCTCTCGGGGGGATGCTGCGGTCAGCCGTGAGTCGTCACTGAACTGGGCACAGTGTCGGCATGTTTGCAACTCACACCTGAGCCAGAGGCAGGTGAGCGGTCGGGGGAGGGCCGACTAGGGGAGGCGGGGCCTGAGCCGCAAACAAGGGCTCTGTTCACTTAAGATGCGGCTCTGTTTGCCAGCAAGTGCGGTTCTTATCTGTGGCACCAGCTCTGGGATGCTGCTGGGGAGCTGTGGAATGGCCCAGTTTGGGAGCACTGAGGGAGGGCAGAATAGCTCCGAATGCTTGTCTATGGCTGCCAAGGGCTTCCCAGGCAACACAGGAGTGGGGCCACAAGGGTGGGGTGTCGCGCGTGCTGCCACAGCTGTGCGCTGGAGAGAAGGAGCACGTGGCCTGGCAGGGGCCTCAGCAGGTGGTGCGTGCAGGCGGAGCTTCGGGCCAGCGTGTACCTGGCGCTGGAGGAGCAGCTGCCCAGCCCCAGCGGTGCCCGGGAGCTAGGAGGGGAGGAGCAGGGCCGGCTGCTGCTGGCGGCCTCGCTCGTGCACGACTTCCTGCACGCCTCGGGCCTGCGCTTCACCCTCAGCGTGCTCGAGCCGGAGGTGCAGCCTCTGCTGGCCACCGTGAGTGGGGGCGAAGGCCTCGCCTGTTCGGGCCGGCCTACAGCAGGGCCCCTTCCGTGGTGCCCAACTCCTGCCTCGCACTGTCATTTATCAATTGACTTGTTTCATTTTCACACGCTCTGTTACGGAAGTGGAGCACAAACAGTGCTCACATGAGCAAAAAGGACCACCAGTCACAGTGCAAGGAACAGCAACAAAAAGTAACTCGCACTGCTTCAGGAATCCTTCCAGAATTTTCTACAAAGCTTGCACAAAAACTCACTGCTACACGTTATGCCATCCCGCGGTAGTTTTGACTAGAAGAGGGTGCTTACAGGCACCCTCTTAATTCGTGCTTACAGGCATCGGAGAACAAGAAAGGCAGAGCAGGATGGATGCGGGGAGACACTCGTGTGGGAAATTACTCGGCGCATAAGCTCGGCTGGCTGTTGTGCATTTCGTGGAAGAATGTAAGCCCACGCGTCTTTCTAAGCATAGCCAGCAACACGAGTCCAGCGTTGGCAAGTAAGGCAGTGAGCAACTGCTCTTTGCGATAAGCCTAGCAGCTATTCTCTAAAGTCGCTCATGCTTATTTATTTGACACTTCTCGTATGAATCCCAGATTATGCTTCCGTATTCCAGAGTTGGCCACACAAACATTGTGTCACTTCCACAGGGGCCCATATGTAACAGTAAGAAGCGCAAAGGCTCATGGGTGCATTGTTTTCTCCCGCGGAGAGCCGCCACTTCCGGTTCGGGAGCTCTCCTGGCTTCCCGTACACTGTCGGCTTTCACGCGCGTGTGTGCTGGTTGTTTATCTGTTTCCACCGGAAAAAAAAAGACGCTCATGCATCGGGAATTCCATAAATAACAACGATTGACCCTACTAGGGGTTTATCTGACAGGTAAGCACCCTGTGACAAATAAACTGCACGCACACACGCACCTGAAAGCCGCCGACGCACGCAGGCGTATGGGAGGGAAGGAGAGATCTCGAACCGGAAGTGGCGGCAGCAGACGACGTACCCATGAGCCTTTGCGCTTTTTACCGGTCACCTATTCAATGTTGTTAAGCATCATGCGAGTGTCATCACGTACCCACTTAGAGGGATTGGCCAAGAGGAATTTGTTTTAGTGGTGAAAACCAATTATGTAACACAAAATAGAGGAGCAGAAGATATGCTTCAGTAAGAAAGTTCAAGAGAGAGAAAAAAAAGGAGTGGGAAAACAAAATAAAAGTTAACCTGATCTCAGTGCATGGCAGACGAGACGCCTCTGCTCCAAACAAGTGGAGGGCGTGACACACATCCCCACGGCAGTGGCGCAGCTTCTTTGTGTGTGCCCCCAAAAGACTGGAAGAGACAGTGGCAGCCTTGGGCGTTGCAGGCGAGTCTCCAGAAGCCTTCTCCAATGATTGCTGTTGTTCCTCGCTACGCAGCGCATGCCTATGTGGGAGACTGGCCAGAAATTGGAAAATTTTAGGGGTTGTCCCACCCGAGTAGATTGAAACAGATATACAGAAAAAAGCAGCACACAAAGACACCAAAGACACCCGTAACAAAAACTCTGGTGAATCACTGTTCCGCACTTTCGACAACTTTCATGTAGAGTGGAACTGAATTGACTTTTTTGTGCAACTCCTCATTACGAGTACAAAAACGCCTATAATACGCAGTATTGTCGTCACATTCAGACACTTAAACACTGGTGTTAACTGCCTCTCAATGGACCATGTTTTGAATAAGCGCTTGAGCAAGCCAGTCGAAATCTTAGAGATTATGCCCAAGCGCTTGCAATTGTATGCCCTAGAGTGCACATCAAAGAATTTCCACACGTTGCTGTTCATGGCACTGGTCATCCTGAGGCAACACACCAGCTGTGAACTGCCAGTGTTGACCACGCAACCTAGATTTCCAAGACATTCCTGCAGCCGCATTCACCGCGAGATCGACATGTAGGTGGCGACAGCATCGCGCTGCTAGTGTAGATGCTCCAGTAGCGGGGAATGCACACTGTGGGCATGTATGTGCGCACGAAAGGCACAAACAAGAGTGGTATGCTGTAGTTTGGTTCCTCAAGCGGCAAGGAGTTTTCATCACTACGCCGAAAAAGCGGCCACCCATCGGGAATCTCAGAATGGCCAAAATTGTGACAATGAACTTGTATGCAGTGGCTCGTAGCAAGCTCGATCTTTCCCGAGTGTGGCTTTGAGCCTTCAACGAAAGCATCAATAGAAACAAATCAGGAAGCCTCAATCTCTGGAATTCAATTTACAACAGTAGTTTCGATCGCTTTCATTGGTAGCAGCACGCGTTCTTGCATTTTTTGGGATGTCCTGAAATAGCAACACCACTGGTAGCACCACTGAAATAGTAGCCCAGACATTCTTTCCATGATCTTACGATATTTTTTTTCTTTTGTGTTTGAAAGGCAACATAAAATTACTGAATTTTAACCAGCACTGAGATATAAATGCCACCGTTCCAACTTTTTTTTTTTTTTTTTGCACGCAGCTTTAGTTAAATGAAATTTTAGCGACACTGAAGGCAGATTTGATGAGTAACGATGTTGGGTCACTTCTTTAGGCTTTCATCGCAAGTGAATTTGCGAATTAAATTGCTAACGCCCGCAGTACAATCATCATCTCATGTTTAGCTACAGTTTTGCAAAGGGACAAGCAGGTTCACAAAGTGTTAAAATCATGCTTCTGGGACCTCACAGTCAGCACAGATTTTCTGTTGCGGCTGCACTGTTGACCACTTCTGTTCCTTTTAAAATCAACAGTGAGATGTGTTTGCGGTCTTGCGTAATTTTGCTTACGAACCATAAAGATGGCAAATGAAGTTGCAGATGTAGTGAAACTTTCCCTTTTATTTTTCATTACGAAATAGCGCAATGGGTTTCCGGTAACTGCTTTGTGTTTTAAACTGAACCTCGCTTTTGGCTAGGTGTGTAATTCTCGAGGATTAGTAAAAAAGGCATGGATAAAACTTTTGTGTACTTTTCATTTTTTCAACGTTCTAAACGCAGCGAGAAGAGAAACCATGCAGCATGAAAAACCAAACGTTGGGGATCAGTATTTCTTGCAATTGGAAGTACGCTAGGTGTCATGTTCTATAGCGGTGAAAAGGCAGTACTTAAGTAAGCGCCAGTGTTTTGAAAACTCATTCACCCCCCTTTTGGCCCGATATTGTTCAGAACTCTGTGCTCGCCTTTCTCACAATGGAATTTAAACCCTGCATTGTGCGAAAAAAAAAAAAGAGAGAAATCCAGCGCTTCGTGGCACACGTAGCAACAACGTGCATCAAATTGTGCTATTTTTAATTCTTTAAACTTAGCTACACCTTAGGGGTTTCGGACCTGACCATATGAGGCATTTGTTTATGCTAAGGGAAACGCATTTTTGGACAAGGCGATGTATGTCATGATTTCAAAATGGGATATATAGAAATGGAACATGAAGTGCCACAGGACAGACACAAACTCGAAACTGCCTAATTTTACTGAGAAATCCCCCTGAAATACTCTTGCACATCCACAGAGATATATGTACTTTAAATAATACACAAGAATTAGCAACACAGTATAAGCAATGACTGACCAAAAATGGTATTTATCTTGGAAAAGTTACGGGAAGCATTAATTCAATTCACGCAGGCGCTTGCTCGTGTGTAAAGTACGTCCCCGGTAATGTATGGGTGATAGCACCCGGGTTGTGGGCAGTGTAGTTGTTTTTGTTTGTTTCTTCTTTCTAAAAGGACTCAGTGCAATTTTACAAGGGTGTGGCAAACGTACCGGTATGTGCGGGTCTCGTCGCTTCTCACAACTTTCTTATGTGCTTTCTTCTTCCTGGGGGTCCTTGAAGGGATTTTTGTCGCGTATAGTATGTTCTCTGGCTTATGTGAAAGCAGCGTTGTGCACAGCCCGGTAACCACGAGCAATTTCTAAACAAATTGGCGGAAATAGTTTTAATTTGGCAGCAAGCTTCCTGAAACCGGAAGTGTCGAAACTTGGCACTACAATATGTGTCCCTGTCACGTGACCTGCAAACTTAGCAGCTACTGTAACTGCTGAAACGTTTATTTACGTGTTGAAAACCTTTTAACGCGAGTATTTGTACAACGGTAAATTGTATATGTATTTCTAAACATTATTCTGGAAATTTTTAAAAACACGCCGCCCGCCGTCGCTGGGTTGCTCTCAGTGTGGCTAACTGAGCCTCCATGCCCAGAATCAACGGCAACGTTCAGTAAACAGACCCAGCGAAGGAGCTTTGACAATTCTGCCTGAGTCAGGGGTGTTTGTTCTGCCAAAATATTTTATTTCAGTTTCCAAATACGCCAACGGCAGCTTTAAAAAAAAAAAAAGTCACACCCTGGGAGAATCGATTTTCCCACCTCCACAACGTGAAGCCACATTCTACCTATCACCTATCCCAACAGATGGCGCATTCGTGCAAAATAGATTGTTGCATTAAAAAAACACATAAAGGAGAAGGAAAGCCTGCGATTCAAACTTTTTCAGCTGGGGACAAGTTTTTAAATATTGTTTTTCATTTCGCGTACAGACAAAAGTATGCTGCCGAGCTACTCTATGTCATGAATGCCAGCATTATTTTTGGGAGGGACACATACAGCTCGTGGATCTAAAAAGTTTGATTTAAAAAGTTCTAGGGTGTTATCAGCAAAGCCATTTCTCGACAAAAATCAGTTGCTGTCCCTTTAACTAGTGACACAAAAAAATTGCGATTTGCTTAAGAGCTTTACTGTTAAAAAAGTGCAGAAAAGTGATCGTGGAATTTGATTGTCGCAACATCCCAGCCGTTGCTGACAGGGATAACTGAGGAGGTGGACCAAAAGTGGTCGCCACTGACCACATGACTGAAACGGGCCAATGAATCACGTGGATTCATGCGGCGGTGGAGAGAAAAAGGTGGCGGTACTTTTCAAGTTCCACTGACTTTAGGGGCAAGCTCACTAGCCTGGAAGTTGAAGCAGTACTCACGTGCTTGCGGATGCTGCCGTAGGTCAAGGTTTTCAAAGAAAAACCTTGGAGACGTAGGTAAACGTGGCCTAAACCGTAGGTTTGTTCGCTTTAATAAGAGCACGCTTTGTGGGCTCGGAGGAAGTGCTCGTGCAGCAGCCGAGCGAGCCGGAGCGTAGCCTGGCCCTGCGTGCTGCCCGTGCAGGTGGAGCAGCTCCTGAGCCGGCAGGAGCTGAGTGGCCAGCTGTGCCTGGAAGCCGAGCGGCCGGGGCCCCTGCTGCTGCAGCTGCTGCAGCGGCCCAGCTCCCCCCGCCAGCAGGTGGGTGGCCCTCGCTGCACGGGGGGGTCGGCCTCCAAAGAGCTCCCGAGCAGGAGCCCTCTCTGTGCCAGTGCCTCGTCAGCTGGTGCCCACGTGAGCAGGAAGCAGGCGGGAGTGCTAGACGGGGTGGCACAGCGTGGGAGCACGGCAGAGGAGCCAACCTCTGCGCAGTGTGGGGATGGTGGCCAGCCGGGGCCCTGTAGCAGCCATTACAGCTCTTTCCAGGGTCCTGGGGAGCCACCAGGTCGCCTCACACCGCAGTGCAGCAGTGCTGTCGTCCAACAGTAGCGAGGTAGGCCCGGGGCCAGCTGCAGCCCACCTAGGGTGGTTGCGTGGGCCTCCACAGCCTGGCCAGGCCCACTATTCCCCCACCAGGGGGGGCAGCCTTTGTGAAGAAGCCTGCTTGCTGCGAGTGCTGTTCGCTTGACCTCTATCCGCGGCCAAGGAGCCGTGTGGCGGACCAAGGTTGGCAGTCTCATGGATCACGTGGCCGCAATAACTCACCTCCATGCTCCGGGTCATGCCCATGTCGAGAGGCTGCGATTTGGCAGTGCCGTTGGGGGGCAGGAAAATAGTTTTGGTGTTGTGGCCAGAGCAGGGATCAGGGATGACAGCCTCTGTTCTCCCCTGCAGCTTCGTCATGCGTACCTTGCTGTCGTGCCTGTGGCAGGCCGGCAGGAAGGGCCCCATCCTCCCGCTACGGGGCCTGTAGCGAAAGGCAGCTCTGCAGCACCACCACCTGCGCTCTGCTAGCCCTTGCACCCATGTGTGCGACCAGCGAGTGCATCCTGTCAGGCAACACTTGATAATCAGGCTGGCCTCGTCGGCATGGTGGCTGTCCTGGTTGCTGCGCTCGGAAGATATCATGAGTGTGTGTACAGCCCCTGCTTCCTCGTTGGCAGTCCTTGCATCCATCTCAAGTGGAGAGGAGGAGAGGAGAGTGTCTCTGTGGGAGCAAGGGATAGGGATGACCTCCGCAAAGCACGTGTTGTGCCTCCTTCTTGTACGTCAACTCGTGTAAGCGCTTCCACTACTTCCCACTGCCATTGAGGTTCGCTGATTCCACAAACTTCCCTTGGTGTTTCATGATGCTGCAGACGTTGACTGTGCGTGCCTCAAGTCTTTGGTGTTTCTTGCCCCCGCACGTACATCATGAATGGTGTCCACCTTGGTGCCAACATCGCTCCTTTGGCGCATGGCCTTTGTTTGCAGCATTGTGTGTCGCTCGTGGGGACCCAGCCAAGGGAGTGCCTGAGAAAGAATGCTCGAACAGGCCACCGGTGCAGCGGGGGACTGTGATCTGCTTGCTTTGTGTCGCCAGAGCGCTCACGATAGGCTGGCGAAAAGGAGGAAGGAGGCTGCACGCACTGACCACCCGCAAAAGGGCTTATGTGCCTCGCAGCAGTGCAAATGGAAAGGCTGCTCCACGATAACAGTGCCAAGAGAGAAGATGCACCGACACATATTGGAAAATGTGTACAACAGCATTCCCATCATCCTGGTGGGGCAAAACCCATGTGTGACCCTCAGGGCCGTACCCAGAAATTTTTTTCGGGGGGGGTTATGAATTTTGGGAAGGGGGTAGTTTTGCTGAAAGCAACAGTAAGTATTGTTTGCGTGCTGCCTGGAAAAGATTTCGGGAGGGGTTCGAACCCCCAAACCCCCCCTCTGGGTACGGCCCTGGTGACCCTTCACCAAGACCGACGTGCGGCTGGCGGTGTGAAGGCCAAACTGGGCGATGCATGAAAACGGGGCTAGTGGAGCACACAGCTTGTGTCACAGCAAAATCTGGCGGCTGGCTCGCTGTGCGCGTGTTGTCCGGCCATTGTACGCCGAAATTTGGGCAGTGCCAAGCCATCAAGCACTAAAGCCTGACCAGGGCTAGGGGGTTGAATAATGGGAGGCGCTAAACAATGGGGGCCGGATGAACACGTAGACACAGACAAGGCGCCACTTCCAACTAAACTTTATTAGTGAAAAACCCTAGGTTAAACACACTGTTCTGACGTCGTGAAAACGTCACACCCACAGTGTGTGCGAACCTACAGGTGTCCATCTGAGAACTCGAGTTCTTGAGTGCAGAAGATGCATTTAATGAACAGATTGCCCAGCTGAGCAATGCGGGATTCTCCATCTCGCATGACCTCAAAAAAGTTGCTCAAAGGTACGATGTCAATGTGGTGTTTAGAGTGCCCTGCAAATTGGCAAAGGTTTGCCCTATGATGACGCAAATGAAGCGGCAATCGTGCTCCAAGAAGTACGACGAATTACTATATGCAAAATGTACCATGGGAGTTGTCTGCGACATTCCCATGAGTTGTCATCATCATCATCACCGGGCTCTCTATGCCCATTGCAGGGCAAAGGCCTCTCCCATTAAACTCCGATTACCCCGGTCCTGCGCTAACTGCGACCAATTCGTCCCCGCAAACTTCTCGATGTCATCTGCCCATCTAACTTTCTGCCGCCGCCATTAGTTCTAACAATTAGTTGTAACAAGCCCAAACAGCCAGATGTTTCAACGACAAGGCGCGCGAGCACTGTTGGGCAGTAAAGAACAACGCTGGTGGCCACATGGCAGAGCACTGCAAAAGGTCACCCTGCAGGGTACAAACTGCACCTCGCTCTTCAAACGGGCCACATTTCTAAAATGGGTCAGAAATAGGCAAGAAAGAGAGATTGTGGAGGCGTACTTCATTCATAAGGCGGGAAACAAGTGGATCAGTACACCGTTGTTCGCATCATCACTCAAAGAACTCGAGTTCTCAGATGGACACGTGTAGGTTTGCACACGTTGTTGGTGTGACGTTTTCATGACATCAGAACAGTGTGTTTAACCTAGGGTTTTTCACTAATAAAGTTTAGTTGGAAGAGGCGCCTTGTCTGTCTGTGTCTACGTGTTTCTGCTGGTCTGCGTTGTTTAGCGCCTCAAATTATTCAGTATTCACCAAGCACTGCAGAGATCTGCAAGCGGGAGCTGCCAGAGGCTTCCACGATACACAAGAGTGGCACCGATTGTGTTAGCACCCCATCTGGTGCCTTGTCTCCAAAGGAGAGAGCATGTATTGAAGATTAACTGCAGGCTGCGAAATGTTTGAATTAATATTTTTTATTGTTTTGGTGCATCTTCTCTCTCTTCGTTTATGTTGCTGTGAGGCATACAAGCCCTTTTGTCGGTAGTCAGCGCCACGTGTGTGTGGCCTCCTCCTTTTCTGAGTGCTGTTTGGCTTTGGCACTAGTGTTGTCTGCCATGCCACCGTACCCCCTTGGCAAGCCCCCACATGAGGCGCCAAAGAGGGCAGCGAGGTGGAGCTGCAATGAGTGCCTCTGAGCTGGCCCCGGCATGGTCGCGATGCTTCCTGGCTGCTTTGACCCGAGACTGCCAGTTGAAAGGGCCACCCTCTTGTTGACCCTGGCAGCAGGGCTACGAGGAGAGCCGGCGTGCGCAGTAGCGATGCGGGTGGGCCAGTGCGCCCTAGAACGTAGTGGAGCACCTGCTGCGGGAGTGAGTATGGGCAGCGAGTGGGAGGGAAGGCGCTCCGGGGACGGGGGTGTGCCGTCTCTGTGACCGAGGTGGCTGCGGCACGCGTGCAGAGCAGCGTGTGGTGGCTGAGTGCCCCTGCTGTGTTGCTGTCCAGGTGGCAGCCAGCCAGGCAGACCGGGAGGCTGATGACGGGGCGGACAAGGAGAGCCCTCCCTGCCACCAGGAGGTGCCGCCCCCGGCAGGGTGAGAGCAGGGCCCTTCCCTCGGGCCAAGGTTTCCCCAACCATTGGGACTGAAAAGGGTGAACCGAAGGGCTGGTTGGCACGTCATATCGTTTGGAAGCAGCGCGGATGACGGGACTGAGCAAGTAATAGACGACACAAGCGCTGACCAACAACTGTGCAATTTTAATTCGCAAGAACATATACACATGAAAAACTAGGGGAAGAGAAGGAAAGAGACATAAAAACGCGAAATAAAATTTTCACAAAAAAGGTGATTATGGCAACGACAATGAGTATGGCAACGACAATCTTTCGCCGCGTGACGATTTCCTTATCCAACAGTGAGATGGATGGTTCGCTGATACAGTCGCTCCCTTTCCTCTTGATTTGGAAGGCCTCCCTCTCCCTTCGCCCACGGTAAGAGGTGAGTGCGGCACATTCAGTGAACCGGAGGGTGCAGCCGCACGAGGCGCAGTGCGCCGACAGCGTGCCACCTGTAGAAGACCTGACTTTGTTGGCATGCTCCCTCAAACGTTCATTCAGACAGCGGCCTGTTTGTCCTATGTAGGAGCGTTCGCACGTCAACGGAATCGCGTACACGACGTTACTCACTCAGTCGACGTAACGTGTCTCGTGCTTTTTGACGCACGTTGCTGCTTTCTGCGTTAACGCGCTTGCACAGGCGGCTCAGTTTCTTCGGAGCAGAAAACACAAGGCGTACGCCCACCTGGCCAACAATCTTCTTGAGCGCATGGCTCACTCCATGGACGTACGGGATGACGGCTGTCTTGGGTCGTTCTGCTTGAGGGCACTTCTCCGGAGCCTTCGAAGTGAGTTCGCGTAGCAGCTTAGTTGCCAAGGCACGCAGGAGGTCCGTCGGATACGCGGCACACCTCAAACGGCCAGCTTGCGCCTCAAGACTCTGTTGTGCACGGTGGGGGCAGGACCTCTTCAGGGCATTTCTTAGTAAGCGCGTTAACGCAGAAAGCAGCAAATCACCAGCGTGGTCAAAAAGCACGAGACACGTTACGTCGACAGTGTGAGTAACGTCGTGTACGCGATTCCGTTGACGTGCGAACGCTCCTATATAGGACAAACAGGCCGCTGTCTGAATGAACGTTTGAGGGAGCATGCCAACAAAGTCAGGTCTTCTACAGGTGGCACGCTGTTGGCGCACTGCGCCTCGTGCGGCTGCACCCTCCGGTTCACTGAATGCGCCGCACTCACCTCTTACCGTGGGCGAAGGGAGAGGGAGGCCTTCCAAATCAAGAGGAAAGGGAGCGACTGTATCAGCGAACCATCCGTCTCACTGTTCAGTTGCTATCCCCTCTTTTGACAAAATTTTATTTTGCGTTTTTATGTCTCTTTCCTTCTCTTCCCCTAGTTTCTCGTGTGTACATGTTCTTGCGAATTAAAATCGCACAGTTGTTGGTCAGCGCTTGTGTCGCCTGTTACTTGCTCAGTCCCGTCTTCCAACCGACACTGGGATCAGCCTCCCAGTGGGCCCGTGAAGAAGCGGGTGCCGGGCAGGAGCAGCCACAGTGTGGCCGGGCTTTGGCCATAGCGGGAGGAGGGCTGTGCTTGCGCTCTCTTCTGGTCGGGAAGGGGCTGGGCCTCGAGGGTAGCACTGCACAGGGAGGAGCAGGAGGGAGAGCACCTGGCACGCTTGGAAGCAGGCTTGCCAGGTTTCGAGGAGGGAAAGTCGCCAGGAAAATGCCGAGAGCAGCCAAAAAAGTCGCCACCTTAAGTGACCCCAGGAAAATTGACAGATTTTTAGGGGTCCAAGAAAACATATTTTTCTGCTAAAAAATTGGTTAGGCACTAATTACAGGAGCACAAAATGCAGATTATTTAACAGCCTTTCCAATAACACCAGATTTTTTAATGTGTTCATACATCATAGTTGTGAAAAAAATATCAAAATCACAATTTTTGTCCAGTTGTCGAAGAAAATGATAAAAATGGAGTTGTTAATAACAAACCACCGGTAGTAGAAGAAAATCAGAGTATACATTTTGTAGAGAAACACTTCAAAAACATGCCCTAGAAAAAATGTCGACTTGCACGGAACAGTTTGTCAGATATAAAAAAATGTTGGCACGCGTGGTGCTCGTGCTATGCGGTGAAGCCCAACCTCAGTTTCAAAATGTGCAATTTCGGGTGGTTCTCTGGAAGAAATCTAGCAGTTTAACACTATTGGAGGCACCGATTTGCCCCCATGTAACGTAAAAACATATTTTCAATGACTCACTGCATTTATGGCCAACACAGTATTTGGGAAAAGCACGCGATGCGGAAAAATATGCATGAAGTTCAAAACGGACTCTGTGGATGGTGCTTGCTGACGTTCACTGTCAGTTATCTCTCAAAACATAACGTTGCGCTTTATTATCATCTTCTGACTCGCTATTGTAGCCTTGCTTGAAGGAATGAAATGCGATGCGCTAGAATCGTGCCTTGCAAACTTTGGCCAAGTAGCTTTTGCACGATAAAAAAGATCAGCACTACAAGCCTCCTGCATTGCAGCGTCGCCTAGCATTTTTGAAATGAAACAGTACAAAACTTATTGGAGACTCCGTCCTAATCACGGAGCATGAATAAAATAGGAGGGGAAACTGAGCTTCCTGGGGCAGCTTGATAACGTCACAAGCACTTGGCGAACGTCAAGTTTCCGGCATCTGGCGGCAAGCGAAAGAAGTGCGCGGTCATCACCACGGCAAGTGCGCGTTCTGTTCGTGCTCGCCCAGTCCAACCCGGCCGCGGCATCACGTGAGTATTTCGCCGGGCCGCCGAAACATTCCGTGGCCAAAGCAAGAGTGTCTGCGCTTCCGTTGGCTGAAGAGCCCGCCTTCGCGATTAATTTTCTGTCAAATTTAAGCCGGACGGTACAAGCGAATAAAAGGGGCATTTTATTTTAATGCGTAAACAATCTTGCGCGAGCAGCAAGCCCAAAATACAAACCTGTGAACACAAAAAAAAAAAAAAGAAAAGTAAAACCTGTAAACACACGGCCTTATCTCGCATGCGATGTGCTCGAAGCGAGTTGAGTGCACTGGCCAATTTAATGTGGTTATGCGACAGTGCACTGAAAAGTGCCAGCATCACTGACGTTGCGGGATGATGACGCGCGTGCGCTATGTCTGAGATAAACTCGCGTTCCATGCCTGCATCGCGCAGCAGCTCTAGCGCATAGCGATTCACGCCTTGTGGCGAATGCTGCAAACAACAGTATTGCATTTAATAAATTCAACCAGGTGCTGCTGTCAAATTGTTCGCCGCCGCAGCTGCGGAGCTGGGTAGGTCGCCGTAGTTATCATTGTGACATTATCTGGTCGCTCGATCGCGCTGGCCGCAATGGGCGTTTCCTCTCCTATATATTCTTGCCCCGTCGTCCGAATAGACAGTTCAACTAAGAAACATCACTAGACCTCCGGACATAGTACCCTCGTATGGAAACGAAACTGGCAGGGGAACAGCTGGCGTTGTGTAAGGCAGGTTTGAAGCGCTCTCCTCGTCGGAACAGATATCTGGTGACTGGGTGTTATCGTTTGACTTGCATCGGAGTTCGTATTGCAGAAATCGGGTTAGGGTTGGGGGAAGTCAGGAGCGGCGTGCTTTGTTCGAGAATCAGTCGCGGATGCTCAAGGCGCCACGGCATTTAAGCTTGAAGTTGGGCAACTAGTAGTAACGCCAAATATGAATTTCGCGACGCAGAAACGAAACCGAAACTGTTGTAAACTGTTCGCGAATGGTCCTGTGGTAAGTAGAACTACTACACAACTTAGGACAACGTGTGCAAAGGCAATAAAAACTGCCTAAAATCATAAAGTAGCTTTACAAATAGGCACCGCTTGACATTTTCAGGCGATTTCGAGCAATATTACTGTCATAGTGCAAGCGTGACGATTAAAAATCATTTTCTGATTCACCATTCGTGCCCTGATACCAAGAACCAAACGCGCTCATGCAGAGTAAAATGGAGAGACAAGCTAGTTGGTTCGCAATTTCCATGAGTGAAACTTAAGCGCAAACGTTTTTCACAGGGACGAGAAAGGGAACGACACAGGCGCCTACTATCAACTGAAAGTTTTAATGAAAACGAATACACATTTATACCACCCCCAGACCGAACAACCCAGCACGTGTGCCCTTCGCACATGCGTACGGCCGTACAAGAGAACCGCCCCATTCCCTTCTCGTTTCTCTTCTCCTTTCACTCATCCTGTACCCCCTCTCCTTGAGAAGTTGCACTTCTTTATCTAAAATACTCAGCGACGGGTGACTTATACAGGCCGAGAACAAGCTAGGCCTGCATTCCCATGTCCTGTGGCCGGGTGTACGTCGGCCAGACCGGCCGCTGTCTAAATGTACGCCTGAGGGAGCATCATTCCTCTTTGAAAGGAAAGCCCTACACACACCTGGCGCAGCACTGTTCTAAATGCGGTTATCAGCCACGTTGTCAGCCACACTTCACGGACACGGTAGTAGTTTTTAAGCACAGAGACCGTGCCATATCCGGATAAAGGGTCCCGATTGTATAAGTCACCCGTCGCTGAGTATTTTAGATAAAGAAGTGCAACTTCTCAAGGAGAGGGGGTAGAGGATGAGGGAAAGGAGAAGAGAAACGAGAAGGGAATGGGGCGGTTCTCTTGTACGGCCGTACGCATGTGCGAAGGGCACACGTGCTGGGTTGTTCGGTCTGGGGGTGGTATAAATGTGTATTCGTTTTCATTAAAACTTTCAGTTGATAGTAGGCGCCTGTGTCGTTCCCTTTCTCGTCCCTGTGAAAAACGTTTGCGCTTAAGTTTCACTCATGGAAATCATGCAGAGTAATTACGAGTGGCACGCATTCTTCGTTGGTAGCAGTGATGCGCGATGACCACGCCCCGTTTCTACACCCACGTGATGCCAACATGTGTCAAAAATCACAGTTTTTGTTGCAAAAATGAAAACAAAACTGATCTTGAAAGGGCACTTTCTGAGCTAACTCCAAATAGCTTTACTTGTTCCAGCAACACCTAGAACGCTATGAAAAGGGGCTCCCAAGGTATCGTTAAAATTGAACGATTTTGAAAAGGCGCGGTCACGAAAGAGTTAAAGTGAATGCTTGAAAGGAAGCCAGAAAAGTTGCCATTTTGAGCAAGGTGATTGCTGTAGGCACTTTTTGATTACCTTTGCGGGAAAGAAGCAGATGCTGCGGGAAAGAAGCAGATGCTGCGGGAAACAGAGCAGGCTCACCGGGCAAAGGGGCAAGAACACGGAGGTGGCGTGAGTAGTGTTCAGAGACACCTTTTGCCTGTCCAGGAAACGCTAGAGTGGACAGTTTAAGGACAGCGTAGACTGCTTGTGATGTGTGTCGTGGGAGCTGCGAAAATCTGCTCTATAAGCAGTGCCACACTATACAAACAAAACGTGTGTCAACTCAACCACATTGCAAGCTACCTTTCAGTCAATCCTCCTTATTCATCACTTAAATGAACACCACTTAAAAACGGAGGTATCGTTTTTATTTTGTCTTTTTTTTCCCACATCAGACGCTGCTGCACGGCCTTCTAAGCTGCGAGCTGGGCTTTTTAACTTACCCTTACATTTTAGGGATCCGCGTTTCTTAGCATCTAGAACAGATGCCACAGGGGGAGGGAAGCAGTGTAGCTTAATGGCAGTGAGACAACGTAACAGGAACGCAATGCAGACTTTTTTCTCTTGTCATCTGTGCCTTGCGTTCACGATGCTAAAGGCGGGGTTGCTTATCAGCACAAGGTACAGGTAGTGGATACCTGCAGCACTGTGGCTTGGCTCACTATCTCCAAATGTTGCAAAAGGAAAAGAGTGCTCGCTCATCTGCGCGAGGCTACAATCGCAACTGGCTGTGCCTCAATACCACCATCTTCAGAGCTGTGCTGAGAGCAAGGGCAGTGGTGGCTACTATGTGAGTGGAATGCGCAAACTAAGGTGTGCCAGTTCTTATCTTTTCTGTGTCTAAGTAAGATAAGAGAAGGGAGCACAGGCTGCGTTGGATGGCTGAATCCGTCTCTTTTCTTTCTTGTTTTTGACCCTAAAATGATACAGTGGACCCACCAAAACACCGCTATATAAATGGTATTTTGGTTCAGGCAAGCGCATTATGTGTGGTACACTCATGCATTGAGTTCTATGGGAGGCATACCAGGGGCCAGGAAAACCGGCGTTACATCCGGTCTGGCACTATGAGCGGTTGGTCTACAGTGTAGGAGAGCCTAGCTGACAGTGCATGTTACTGTCCACTAGCTTCCACTAGCTGTTCACGCTTGCTGAGAACACATTGCTGGTGAGCCTGTCTAAGTGACACGGTGTTTGTTCCCCGCCTCATTCCACGGTGCGTGGTGGTTGGCAGTACCCTGCACGCACTCTGGTGTTGAGCGAACCCAACCGAGAGGGGTCTCTGTGTTGCCTGGCGAGAACAGCGGAGAAGCAGTGCATCCTGTGTGTGCAGAGCGCGTGTGAAGGAGGGCAGCTCCTGCTCCTCCCAGTGCCTGGTGGCCGGTGCGCTGGGAGGTGGGGACCCTCTCGAAACGGCTGCCCCTGCGAGGGGGCAGGTGGGGAGCCCCGCTCGGGTCTCGGGGGGGCGCCTTGCGGGGGAGTGGCCCTGGGGCCGGGCTCTCCCCACCCAGTGGACGGCCGTCCGCATCGCCAAAGAACAGGCGGGGGCGGCCGCGGTGTGAACTATGTCGTTTTTGCCTAAAAGCTCACTTTCCATCTGCGATGCTCGGAAAGAGGAGGCAGGGGCAGCCCTTCTTTCTGGACAGTAAAAACCCGCGACACTGCGACGCCCACACCTGGGAGAGAAAAACACACACGGGCGGCCAGGGGACTTGCAGCTGCCTCATTTGACGGGTTGGGCGAGTTGGTGGTATTGCCTGCTGCCCGTTCACCTACGCAAAAAGATGGAGACAGGCAGTGCAAACTGTTCTGCAGGGCAGTGGCATGGAAGAAAAGACGCAGCCAGCGCTGTCAACCAGTTTGATTTGGTGCTGCAAGTGGCACGATCTTCTCTTCAGAGGGTGCGAGCTCGTGATAAGCGAGAGAACTTGTGAGGGGCACTAAACAGCGTTCTCTGCCCTTGCGTCAAGGGAGGAGGAATGGGGAACCCAGGGTCTGTTTGGTATTGTGGCTGGGCTCCACCCAGTGGGGGTCCAGAGAGCTCGAAAAGGGTACGTGGGCAGCACCACCTTTCGTCAGCTTGAGTGTGCAGAGGCAAGTGGCAGGGGACCTCTCTCGCAGCATGGTTCACAGCTACTGCACAAATGTTTGTCAATGCTGAAGGTTAGGCTACGAGTGCAGAACCTAATGTCCAGGGGTTGCTCTCGTGTGAAGTTCCTCTGTGCACGCTTTAACTGCCGTCATAATGCCGTTTATCTTATGTCATTTGGGCTTCTGAAATTATCGAGAAATGTTTGGTGCACCTAGGCACTGTAATCACAGGTTAGCCGTCAAGCGCTTCTTGTAGCATCCAGTCAGACCAGGTGCAACGCGGAAGGCCCTGCCGACGGTTTGTGGAGAAAGGTTTCTGCTGTGAAGCCCCAGTTACGGTGAAGTGTCGCCGTCCCGCAAGCGTTGGGCGTGGAGTCTACAGAAGGGGCCCTTGTGGGGAATGTGTTCACCAGCAGCCCTGCCTGCGTCCTCCTCTGTTGCAGCAGCAGCAGCCCAGCAGTGGCAGCAGCAAGCGGCCGGCTTCCCCCGCTGTTGCCGGCAGACCCCCCAGCGCCGCCAGGTGAGCTCCTTCGGACCAGGCTCGGGGGGAGAGGGGGACCCCGAGGGATGCGGGGCCACATGGCCTCCCACACTCTGGCCCAAGGGGGGCACTTTGGGGGGCTGCTGTCGTAATCATCATTGTTTCATGTAGTCACGGTACTGAAGAACTGGGAAACTCGTTTGTGCCTCGCGCTAGAACGTAGCGCGTACTGACAAAACACCGGGACAGCCGTTTGTGCTTCGTGCTTCAAAGACAAGAGGCTTTTATGGCAAAGCTGCATACCTCTACCCCCCCAAGCCAAGGTGCTGAGAATACACTTGTACACTGCATGCTTCACTTTTCCCCAGGTTAGTGGAAATGGATTGTCTTGTTCAGAGGGCCACTCAAGCTGTTCCAAGTAGGCACAGGGTGCTTAACTTGCATTGCTGCTTTTGAAAGGCTATGCGGGGTCAAGCACTGCATCACGGGGGAGGAGAACTGGCCGCGTGTCAGCTCACTTAGCCATCCGTGACATGTCTCTCTGTTGTCACCCAAGCACCTGTCGCACTCTTTCCCTCCCGTATTGCTTGCTCCCACGATAAGCACAGAAGGGTGGCGTGCTCAACTCAATTCAATTTTCCCACATTTGCGCTGCTTGTGCACCATCTATTGGACACTTCCGCTACTGTTGGACTTCTTGGAATGCCACCAAGGCTCTAGGCTCAGTTGTGGGCTTTTTTTGGGTCGAAACACGCATTTTCAACATGCATTAATTAATTGCTATCGCAAATATCAAGTGCATATGCATTTTCAATGCAAAAAACACTGCTCAGTACCAGCAGTTATGCATTGTTGTTTTGCCTTTAAAATGCCTCATCTTTGCTCTGGAGCATTGGGCAGTGTGAGGTACGGCACCTGATTTAGTAATCTGCCAAGGTTTCGCCTGCCCGTAAACTACTTGTCCAAGGTTTCCCACAACTTTTGGCTGGCTGGATGAGTCGAGAGAGAGACGGACGGACCGAAATTCTTGTGCTTAGGCAGCCTCCCAGGAGTGGCATCACACGAGGCCAGGACTGCGCATCCCTGCTGTGGGATCAGCAAAGCCGCGGTGTCATTTGGCCGGCCCCAACGGTGTGGGATGCGGCTCCACCCTGTGCGAAGAGGCCTGGTGCCCGACATTCGTGCAGCAGCAGCAGCGGGGAAGGCAGCTCTGTGCTCACCCGCGTCAGGCAGACTGTTGCGTCCACGGAAGAGCGGCTGCATGGCTCCAGCTGCAGGCAACTTGGGCGTACTCTTGGGCGCCAGAATGACTGGCCATGGGCACAAGTGGCAGCCCTGGTCACAACAGCAGACTTCTCCCGAGGGCCAACCTAGTTGCCTACTGAGCTGGTGTGGGCAGGAGCGGGCCGGCAAGCTTTGGGAGGCACGTGCTGAGGCGTGCGTGTGCACACCAGGGTGTGCTGCCTTTCGAGCACTGCTTGCGAGGCGCTGCATTTGCTGGACTGCAAGATGCGTGCCCTGGAGATGTGTTCCCTGTCTCCCGGACCAGCACAGTGACTGTCATGGTCGCACAGAGGCAGCTTGGGATACTTCTCTCGACACCGGGGCGCCCAATGTCGAGAGGGGAGGGAGGCTCGCGTCCTTGGTGGCAGTTTAGTGGCTGAAAGGGTAGGTGGTACCAGCGCGTGCCGGGGAAGAAAAGCCCGCAGAAACGCGACGAAAATTTTGCTGCGGCAGAAGGAGGGGCCAGTAGCAACGAGGCTCGCCTGTCCGGACACCGTCAGTAGGCTTGCCCTGGTTGTGCTGCTTGTCGGTGGCGTCGGTTGGCCGCCCAAGGCCTTCGCTGGAAGATGCACAGGTGCACTCCGCAGTGCTCTGCAGCCGACTGCAAGAGCACGTGCACAGTATACTGTGCAGCACAGCTCCCGAGCCAGGCTGACGAGGGGCCCACTCGAAGCTGCTCTGGGAACGACCAGGGCTTCACTGAGAGCAGAGGGCACGCTGCTTCGCCCCGGCAGGACTGGGCTCCATCAGCGCAGTTTTGCTCCACTGCTGGCTGGCGGCTGTGCACTTTCTCTGTGGCCGCAGGCGAGGGAAGAGGGCAGCACACTTCTCGAGAGCACGCACGTTTCTCACGCGTCTGAGCAGAGCAGCGATGCGCAGAAGTGGCCTGCCAGGGGCTGCTGCATCTGTCCGCCAAACGTGAGCCCCATCAAGGAAGAGCCGTTGCAGTTCAGGCTTTTAGCCATTCTAAGGATGATTGCAGGCAAACAGAGCGCAACTGTTTGCCTAGTCTCCGTTCCATCCTGTTTGTTGCACTATGTACAGAGAAATTAATGGAGGCAAAACCTTTCCAAACCACTTAACCTAGTACCGTGCTTGTCAACTTTACTGGGCAAACACAAAGCGCCAGGCATAGTTGAGGCGAAGCATTGGCACACAACTGGGGCCAGGTGACACAACCAAAGCGCTGGGTTGGGCCACTTGATTGCGAACGAGTCCATCGTGCCAGCAGGCGTTTCTGCAGCACAAACTGAGTTGCAGTTGTAAAAAGGAAAACAAGTCCCTGTGTTAATGCTTGCGTGCACAACGAATTCCTTAGTTGTGCCGCGTAGTTTCCTCTTGATTGAAAATAGATGTGCGCCTAATATTTGCCATAGAAAAAAAAAAAAAGAAATGTGCGCTGAAGAGAATATCTTCACCCAACATGACCTGGAGTTTATGCATTTAGAGGAAGCTGAGGCAAATAGTCACGAGGCCTGACAAGTTCTCAGGTCCGTTTACAGTTTGGAAGCGGTTTAGGAGCTGTTATTGAGCAACTACAAAAAATAGACGTAAATACGCACGAAAACACATCATTACAGAACAGTAGTACATTTTTACACATATTTTATGCAAAAAGAAAGACCATATAAGAAACAGTGCAACACACGGAGGAAAAATTGAGAGTATATACGTGTGTAGCCCTATACGCACTTGCGAGTAAAAATAATGACCATAACAAACTCCTGAGGAAAAAAACCCTGCAAAATACAAGAATACACAGAGGCCTGAGAGAAGTTGTGGGTTGCATTCGATCGAGTATTTCTTAACTAATCATAAAATTTTCTTTGCGTTGTCTCGTATTACCAATCGAACAAAAACAGGTTCAGCTGCAGGTGCCTGAAACTACATACTGTGTTTGCCATACTAGTTTGTGCAAATTTTGGTTGTGCTCTTCTTTTTAACGCACAGGTAGTCTTTAGTTTCCCGTGTTCCATGAACGGAGGGATTTAAAAGGTTTCAGTGTATATACTGCAGCAGATGAGAATACAGTTAAACCCAATTATAGGGACCGGGCAGCTGGACGGGTTGCGCCACCAGTCGGCGCTCCGCTCGTTGGTGGAATGAGCCGGTGCATTGGACTACGCAGCCTCCCGTTGATTTTGCCGTGTTTGCTTCAGTGGTTTGAATGTTCTGGTAGTGTTGTGAGCGGGTGTGTGTGGATAAGCGAAAGCTGGACAGATTTGTTGTGTTCTTAGATGCAATAACGATTACGTAAACTTGTTGGACGCTTCTAAAATTGGGTATGGGCTACAGTGACGTGAGTGCTTTTTGCAGAGATCTACGATTGTCTTTTCTTTCCAAACGTCATAACATTACAAGCAGATCTAAACACTGTAACATCTTGGTGTAAAATCTGGTGCATGGAGCTAAACACTAACAAGTGCAAGTACATGCGTGTGTGCCGAACTCGTCAAGAGCTACCTTCGTACTCTATTAATAACTCCCTTCTAGAAAATGTGTCATGTTACAAATACCTAGGTGTTCACCTTTCAGCTGACCTTACATGGAACATTCACACGGATTATGTCGTCAACAACACTAACTGGGCATTAAGATACCTTCGACGTAATTTTTCAAGAGCACCTTCTTCACTAAAACACTACTTTACAAGATGCTGGTTTGGCCGAAGCGTGAATATGCGGCATCACGCTGGGATTCAAGCCAAGTCAACCTGACTCAGAAAGTAGAATTAGTTCAGAATAACGCGGCCCGTACATACTATCCGATTATAACCATACCTCCAGTGTCACACACATGAAATTGAGGCTTAACCTACCATCTCTAGCGTCTCATCGTAAAGTTCTTCGTCTGTGTCTTTCCACAAAACATTCTATCACCCTGAACTACACAGTGAATTCATTCAAGCACCTCATTACATTTCTGCTCGTTTAGACCACTCAGTCAGGATACCCCATGCACGGACTAACGCCTTCTCACAGTCATTTTTCCCGCGGACAGCCACAGACTGGAACCACTTTCCCGACTCCATTGCCTGTATACAAAATCCGGTATTGTTCAAAAACACCTTAGCTACCATTGTATATCAGGAATGTTTTTGTACTTACCTGCCTCTAATTACTGTTTACTGTACTTATTTGCTTTGTTACTTAGCTAACATTGTATAATTAGGAAATGTTTTGTGCTTTATATTGCCTCTAATTTCACTCACCGTATTTGTGTATTACCCACTCCCCTCTGTAATGCCTTCGGGCCCTGAGGGTATAATAAATAAATAAATAAATAAATAAATAAATAAACAACCGAACGAACGAATGAATAAATAAACGAATAAATAAATAAATAAATAAATAAATAAATAAATAAATAAAATCCCACCCATCTAGGAGGGCCAATTTTTACCTGATCTACAGTATGCGGGTGCCAAAGTGAATGCTCACTGCAAGCTTAGCCCCTTGCTTGCCTGGGGTGGTGATTGTGTGCCGAGAGCAGGCCTGTCCTCTTCTTGCCTTTTGCAGTGGCCGTTGAGGGAGAGCCCCACTCTGGTCCGAGGTGAGCTGCCTCCCGGTCCTTGCTGCGGCACTGCCCACTGTGAGGGGGTGGCTGGGGCACTGCCTCTCCACCTGCGGCCACTTGCCCGGGGCGGCAGGCTGTCACGGCCGCCCAGGTGGCGCTCAAGGAGCTGGGGTGCAGCCTCGGCATGGCACTGGTGCCGCCTGTCCCTGATGGAGAGCTGTGATGCCTCCGCTCCATGCAGCCGCCCCTCACACGAGCAGTAGGCAGGGCCATAGGTCAAGCGGGGCGTCCTGAGGAAGGGGGCGCTAAACTACCGACGACAACACAAGGGACAGCCCTTAGCGGGGCCAGCCGGACAAAGGCGAGGACGGTTTATTCGAAGGATGTGCTCTCGTGTAGTTCCCTCAGCGGCTGTCCCACAACAAACAACGCTTTAGTCATGGACAAATTAAACACTGTAAGCCTAGATTTCAATTCTCTAGCTGAATTGTACGTTTTGGGACATCAGAAATGCAGGGCAGGGAGCTAAAACAAAAGGTAGCATGTTGACCAGGGCAGCCATTATCTCACGTGCTCTCTATTGCCCACGTTCCTAGGTGGTGCAGCATAATGCTCAAGGACCGCTGTTTGCTCTCAGCAGGTGACCAGACTTGTATACCTGCCATATTTTTGTTACAGTTGATAGTGATCGTTGTTAGTGATAGGGCTCATGTGTGATCGTTGATAGTGATCGTGATCAGGTACGACTCGACAAACAGGATCACAAGTGGCCGTGCCGCTTGTGCCAGTTGGCCAGTGTCACGTCAGAAGCCCAACACGCCCACCGGCTATCTTTAGACAGTGTGGGCTGGCAAAGGGCCGCACTAACCATTTCCTGCGTTTAGATGTTTCTTTGTAACTTAAACTGTTTGCCCCGCCACTCTTACTGCATATAAAAAGGATATGTGCTAAATTTAAGCGCAAATAGCTCATTCTGCACCCTTGGAGGTTCCTGTTTAGTTTCCATTCGATTTTTTCCGGGCTCAGCCAATTTCAATGGGCTGCCCATAATACACCTCAAGTTTGGCGCGGAAAAATAGCTTGTGGGTCACGTGCCTATTCTTTTTTCCTCATTGTGTAGCTTATTTGAGTGAAGTGTACATTAAAAGTGGCGTCAGGGCCATTCTAATGGGACGGTCTTTTGAATAAGCCAAACCTGCCTTTTGTCTCGATGCGCCCTTTAATGCTCCTTGTGGTAGCTGCGAAATAAAGGGCCTGGTGTGGCCAGTTGTGAGCACGTTGCAGCTGCCAGCCCGGGTGCAATTGTGCAAATGGCTCCCAGGATGGCCATGCTGTGCGTGCCGATGGTCTGTGCCAGTTGGGGCCTGCCTCGCTGCTCCTCTGCATCTGTGTCTGACAGGTGCCCAGTGACGAGGCGCCTAGCACTGCCCCCGCTTGTGGCCAAGCGTGGCACCTCGTTGCAGGAACCAGGGCACTTGGAGGGCAGCAAGCCGCACAAAGATGGGTGCCGTGCGGGCTGTGCTTCATTTTGGGCACAGAGAATCAAAATGCGCAATACTGTGCACTTGCTTGCTGAGTGCAAGGGAACAAAAAGCACATCGAGAGTGCATTCAGCCACAGGGCTCCCTCCATGTACTACTTGGCAGGCTCCTTGGGCGACATTTGGAAAGCCCCAGTTAAATCGCTGGTTTCACTCGTGTTTGATCTCTTTTTCTTTGCGTTACTTGTGTAAGGTGTCGCCAGGTGTACAGGTGAAACAAAGGAAGTTTTGGCCTTGCTGCGCTTGTCTTGTTGCGACTGTGGACCAGCCAGCCCAGCAGAGCATTCGGTCGCCACAGACGTGGCTCAGAACATGTGCGGGAGGGCTCTGCTCACGTTCTCTGTTGACAATGTGCGTGTCGGTTTTGGCGGCCCCAACCTCCCAACTCTGCAGCACGGCATCACGGCGGACCGAGCCCAGCGGTTCGGAAGAGAGCGTTCAAGAGGAGCTGTCCCACCTGGATGACAGCAGCCTCTCGACCAGTGTGAGTGCAGGGGCCCTCGGTTGCAGTGGCCCTGATCTTATCCCTGTTGCACGCTGCCAAGGTAACAGCTGTGCCTGGTTTTGCCATTGCCCCGACTGATGGGAGACCGATGCACTGGCCGTACTTGCCAGGCAACCCATTCGCAGTGCACAGCCATTAGTGTGTGCCCAACACATTGCACCGTTGACAGCTTGGAATTTGTGTCCAAGGAAAGGGTTATTTTTGGGAATCGGGGAAGGTGATCTTAATCTGGCCTGCACATGTTTTGCTGCTTGGCAAAGTGAAGCTGTCTCTTCTGGGAAAACCTTGTGAAAGGCTAGGTACTGCAAACCCCTCTACTTTTGCATGCCGCTACCCACACGGTGCAGCCAAATCTTGGGATTGACCTGCGTGCATACAGACAGCATCGGTTCGGTACTGTCACCATGCCCTGCAGACCAGCTGATTCTGTGGCACTTGTGGCTGATGGCACCCCCCAGGATTAGCTCGTCGGGGTACTTTGGTGCACCCTGCATTGTTCTGCCACATCAGTGTGCTTAAAGGGACACTGAAGGCGACCAGCAAGTTGGCTTCAAATGACGGTCTGACCTTCCCATAGCCATTTTACTATTGATTCGGTGCCGCGAGATGCCTTAGTTGCTGAGAAATTGCTAATCAAACGGCACATTTTCCTTCATCGTTTCCCTTCCATCGATTCCATGGCACAAACAGCCGCTGTTTGCATCATGATAAACCGCAAGCAAGCGAGGCAGCAGTGATGCGTAGCGGCGTAGAAGTGACTGAATACACCGCCACCACGTACCAAGTGGTTTCCTCGGTTTCAGTCAAGCCAGGCGTGCTTTCCCGAACTGCCATGTCCTTTGCTGTTTCGGTCCACTAAACAAACTGATCCACATTGGCACTTTGTTGGGGAAAGGCATATTGTCATGCAGCCAAAGACAACGCAGCTGTCTTTAAGGGAAAACAAGTTTAGTGGAGCGAACTTGTGCTCCCTTAACAACTCAATGAATACACAGGCGGCAAAGCAGCAGTCAACAAAGTGACGTGTGCAGGTGAGTGTCGGCGAATCGACTGCCGTGGCATCTGCTCTGCGGGTATTTATCTTTCAGCGCGGTTGTTTCCCGAACCGTCGAATTACGTCGAGAACACTGTCGATCAAAGAAGGTTATTCTAGGCTAGTGACACTAGGGCAAAGCATTCTCCCTATCAAATGAGATAACCCATGCAGCATGAGGAAGAAATAGTGGAACACGTGCCTCACTTGGGACACAGATAGCACAAACGGGCGCAGCTGGGCGGTAAAAACAAAACATAAACAAACCGAATGCATGATTTGTGACAAATTGTCCTTTCCTGGCCGCGCAAAAGTTGGTGTTGAACCAACCGCTCATGCGCAACATGCCTGTTCGCATAGTGGTATTTCCACAAAAGTGGACGAGTAGCGCCATCCAGCGGCAGTGAGGGAAGACATGCGTGCCAGACATCAGGTACACTAGAAAATACTGACTTTGGCCAAAATGACCGTTCCTGCGTTTTTTTTAGCGCAGCAAAAGCCCGGAGAGGGTCATAATAAAAGTGGCTATGCACACTGTGCTCTACAAGGGTTGCACTATTATCTGGCTGAGTATTGCACCAAAACCGAGATGAACTTGTTGGCATTTGGGGTCGCCGCATGATCTGGGCTCCTGGGCTGGGCTGGGCTCCCGTGACATTGCTTCTAGCTTTCTTTTCCACGTTCAAATGCAACACTACAAAAACCTCCAGTTAAGTTTTTATGAACTTGTGAATACATATTGCTAAAATATTTGTCACACAGTTTTAACTGTACTTCTGGGGCAGAATTCTTCAAAAAAGGGGCGTCGTTTTGAAATGACGCTGTGTTGGTATGCAAACGCATGTGTTCTTGGGTTGGGGCTTTGGGTTGAGGGGCAGGACAAGGATGAAAATTCCAGCGAGAAGCAGTGGAAGAGTAGGTGCACCAGTGACGCCAAGCGAGGGGCACACCCCCAATCGTGTTGCGTCACCGGTGCACTTACTGTGTAACTAAGCCCTTAGAGTTGTGCCGGAGAACTGGGCACGGGATCGGCGTCGTCATCTCATTGGCTCGTGGCTGGTCATGTCAGCTGGTCATTGCCTGGGGATGGTCCCGTTCATGACTCACTGTGGCTGGGGCGGTCCGACGGGATCCAAGAGACTTGGAACGATGGATGGGAATGTGCCCTGCACCTTCACCAAGCAGATGACACGAAACAAGTTGCGATGTTTGCGAATCCTGTTGCGGTGTTACAGCTGGCAAAGGAATGCCTAGGAGAGCTTCACTGGCATCATCATGCCCCAGTTACAGCCCTTTCGGGTCCAAAACTTCACTTTTACCCACTTTCTGGCCGTCCCAGTACGAAACTATTTTGCGAGCTTCTGGTGCCGCGAATAAAAACACGAACCGCGCAGGAAAAACTCGCAGGATACTTATTTTTCCTGTTGCATTCTGCTTGCAACTCCTTCACCGATATTTGAGCAGCGTGTGAAATGGTTTGAAACATTCTCCTGGCTGCAGGCCATGGTTGTTACTGCAGGTTTTGCCGAGAAACACAGTTTCCCTCCTGCCTCCTTTTGTTTTTCCATCGCTACAAACAGCACAGTCCTTGCTGCTTTGGCCTGGGAGCTTGCAGATGAAATGGCTCGTCCCACCTAGCCTTTCCTCGCACTCCATACATGCAGATGGGCCCCGCTTTTTGGCTCGAGGCCTCGTGTCATCCAGCAGCTTCTGGATGAGGTTGCGACAGTACTGCAGGTGTCATTACTATTCCTATCCATGATTGTGGGGCTGTGTGCGCCTTAAAATAAAACTATTGACAGTGAAAAACTCTAGAAGCCCAAAAAAAATAAGCTTTCGCCACCATTTCATTGTCTCACAACCAAATGTGTAGCTGACACAGTAATGATCTCCACTGCTGTCGTGGTCTTTGTCACTCGCTTCTGTGGCATCACTATCTGCTGGAGGCACAGAATTCTCTTCCTTGCTGACGTCATCACTGCTTTCACTGAGTGCACCACCGTAGAACTGGTGCGGTGAGAAAGCGGCCACGCTTCTCAGCAAACAGTGCACAGGTGAAGATGCTGTGGGATCCAGAGGGGGCTGTGTTGAACATTATGGTGCACCCTTGTGCAAACAGAAGGAAACTTCAGCAAGCAAAATTTGCTTATCTTTCAAGAGATGGCACAACACGTATACCAAGAATGTGGGCATATTGCAGTGAGAAAAACCGTAAAAGTTAACCTTGAACATTCAAGTCAGGCGGAGCCTGGCACCGGACCACTACGGCTGTGTTGCATTGTCGGGCAGGGTCTGATGTCGAACTACCAAGGGTTAAAAGGTGGCCAATTTTGCTGTACACGGCCACATGAAGATGGACTGAAGTGGGCACTGAAGTGTCATGCAAAAACTAAAGGGCAGAGAGGAAGTCTCGCTACAGTTGGCTGTTGAATGAAGGCGGGAAGGGTGGGAACATGTGTGAGCTTTTGTTTAGAGCAGAAGGGTGGTTTATTCCCTCCGTGCTTGGCCTTTGAGTGGCAAGGGCAAGGGAACGTTTGTGCTGTGGCAGGCACTTGCGATGCCAGTGGTGGGGCCGAAAAGCGGCACTTGACCCTGCTGTCCTTGGTGCAGGCGGACGACCGCACGGGGGACCAGAGCGTCTCTCGGTCCAGTGAGCTGGACGGGTGCGACTATGCCGAGCCTGCAGCAGCCCCCCCCTGACTGCTCCTCCTCAGGGGCTCCCCTGGGGCCCAGGGAGAACCAGGCCCTGTGGCACTCCGATGGGGCATCAAGGCCGCAATCTGTGGGCCTGTGCGCTGCCATGTGGGACTGCTCCGGTTCACGCTACTCTCTCGGATGCCTGGGCACAACCTCAACTGTCGCTCGAGCACGCAGCCAGGGCAGAGGCAGAGCGGCCGGGTGGGGACGTATTCTGGGCCCGCGCATTTTGTTCGAGTGAAAGCATGCTGCCTGCTGGAATTGGGTGGCAGTGCTCCCTGCACATGGGCTCGCAGTGCACGTAGACAAATTGTACTTCGTCTGTTGCGCCCAAATGTTGTTCTCGTGTCTGCACCAACACACATTGTGCAAACATGGGTGTTTTAAACCCTGGTGGTGCTGGCAAAGCCTGCACCTGTTCTAAGTTACTGCTGTTTTTCCCCCATGCACATCCCGCCTTCGATTTGTGTTTGTTCTTGAATTGGTACATTTTTAGGAAAAGCAAGGTGTTGCTCAGTACAATCTCCCCCAACAATAGATGGGAGAGTTGCGTTAAACCCACCCCTGTCAAAGACATCTTTCATCGTGCCACATATATGGTCACAGAATTCAGTTTTTTTCCAAAACGCCATTGTCCTCAGAAAGCGGAATCGCTCGGAATAAGCAAATAATCGGGATATAAAATGTCTCCACAGTGAATAGCTTGGTTGTCGATTCTCAGGTGTGGTGGCAAAGCGGGTTTGATCCGTCCATTGCTTAATCCAGTGCCCAGAACACAAGTGCAGACTTCAGAGGAAGTTCCTGAACATCCTGGGGCAAACCCACAGCAAATGGCCACATTGATGTCATTCTTCACTGCAATTTGAAACTGGTTTTCCCAGTCATCACATTGTGAAGTAAACTACTGCTGGTCCTAACTGTATGCAAAGATTGTGCGAGTTCAACAACCTGATTTTTTTTTTCACTGTTCTTGGAGTACATCCGACATGTAAAAGTTGTACTGCAAAAGGGCTGGGTCATAGCTTTTTTATTTAGCAAAATGAAAGCAGAATTTTCGAAAGATGTTAATAAAGTTTCAATTTTTCGCAAGCTAGTGACTGTAAAAGCAGCAGCTGATTTTTGCATTTGACTTTAACAAATCATGCAGCCTGAAAGGGAAGGACCCTACGTGTTTGCTGATGGCCTGTGTGCCAGCCCCCTGTCGCAGGGCAAGAGTCTTTGTTAGGCCCTTCGCCTTTGCTCCGCTTTCTGCTCCCAGAAACGAGAGCATTCCAAGCACGCCGTGCAAGTTACCCTGCCTCTGTGGATGTACGGGAAGGATCGTACTTGGTCGCTCATCAGAATGTGGGCTGAAGGCCAGAGCTTCAAAGTCGTTCATTCGAAGTATGGCAACTGCAGCCATCGCTGGGCAACAGCTAGTCCTTCAGGGACAGGTGCCAGGAGCCTCTCTTCTTGCCAGGAGCCAGAAAAGTGCAAAGTGTTTGGTGTGGATGGCTGCTCATTTCTTTCACCAGATCAGAAGGGGGGAGCTCTTCCCTTGTGTGGCGAATTGCGTTTCTCCCCCCTCTGTGGGCAGCAGAGTCCATGCTGACAGCCCGTGCTGCCTGGGCAGGGGCGCCTGTGTGCAGCAGAGAACAAGCTGCACCGTGGGAAGGAGGAAGGCCCTGCCTCTGCGGACAGTCAGCAGCTGTCAGGGCAGACAGGCGGAAGCTTGCCTTGTGCAATTGGGCCCATGCTGTCTGAACACCGGGTAGCAAAGTAGTGCGCTTAAGGCGAGCAGGCTTATGTCGACCACGGAAAGCATGGCTGCCGCAACAGCTTGTGAGCTTACACCGGGGCCAAAATACTGCGCAGGGGCTTTTTTACTCCTTCACCGTCCGGGTGGTCTGGTAAGATCAATCTCTCTCCTCTGCGCTCCTCCCAGCCCTTGTTACGGTAGAAGTTGGGCTGCCAGCATCAATACTGGATGAACGTACTGACGTGCAGGGACACAACTGCTCTGCCATTTCCACCAAGGTGCATCCAGAGCTGTGCCGAGGGATTAGGGCAGAAGAGGGGCTTCAGTGCAGCCTTGCCAAGAGCTACAAACATTGCCTGCCCAAGACCCCCCTGGGCTATGAGGCACGGCACAGTGGAGGGCTCTTGTGGCCTGATTTTGCCCACCTGCAGAACTCTGCCTGAAAAGCAGCCACTGTGGCCGCATCCAAACCTCGTCCTGGGGCTTAGCAGCACAAAGCCTCGGCCACCGAGCCACCGTGGCAGATAAGCAATTCTTGCGCTGGAGGTTTTCGTGGCAATACAACCACGAAAGACAGCCTGCATTAACGCTTTAATGCAGCCATTAAAAGACAGTTGTGCCATGTTCGCCGCCTAACCCTAACCTGTCCCTGTGCTTTGCTCGATTCATTCACTAGCACAATCAATCAGCAGTGGCAGCTTTGTGTATGGAGTGATGTGTCTTCCACATTCATCCAGACAACAGAGTTGCAACATGAATTTTTCTCAACTACTGTGCAAATGGCAACTGCATTTCCACCATCACCCTGCGACGCTTATTTAAGGGGGGACACTGCTTTTAAAAACACTTTTCTTCTAATTTTTAAGCAAACTCTGTGAAACTTGTCAGTCTTGCTGCTTTTTTCCCACTTATTTCAAATATGCCATCATTTTTCCAGTTTGCCAAGTAGTTCCCAAGATAATTAGAGATAACCATTTTCGGAGGAACAATAGACAAAACGGTGCTGGTTATAGAACTGTAATCTTTACAATTTTCCAACACTATTAAACCTTGGTGTTTGAAATGGGCATTCAAAATGGTTTCTCGCCACTGGTGCCACCAAAGTTTAATGAGCTGTGAAATTAGTTCCAAGTGGTGCACCAAAAAACCGATTCTCTGTTCATAGTGTTGGAAAATTGTACAGATTACAGTTCTATAACCAGCACCGTTTTGTCTATTGTTCCTCCGAAAATGGTTAATTATCTCTAATTATCTTGGGACCTAATTGGCAAACTGACAAAATGATGGCATATTTAAAATAAGTGGGAAAAAAGCAGCAAGACTGGCATGTTTCACAGAGTTTGCATAAAAATTAGAAAAGCGTTTTTAAAAGCAGTGTCCCCCCTTAAGCTATCAACTGCTCTATTGCCCTTCAGTAGCGGTCATGATTTGGCACCTCAAATCAAACCAAGCTGTGTGGCCACACTAGGTGCATCACAAGATGCAGGTGTTTTGAATTGAATCCACCCCAAACCCCTTTGGTATGATCATGACAACAGCTCGTTTTTTTTTTTTTTTCTATCT
This sequence comes from Haemaphysalis longicornis, assembly GCF_048455015.1. Classification (NCBI taxonomy): domain Eukaryota; kingdom Metazoa; phylum Arthropoda; class Arachnida; order Ixodida; family Ixodidae; genus Haemaphysalis; species Haemaphysalis longicornis. Next base: position 167,163,905 of record NW_027526460.1, read on the forward strand.
ATTAACTGATGTGGTGCAGCTGTTATTGAAGGAGCCATGAAGACAGAATACTACAACTTTGTTTAACACGAAAGAACGCTTCATTCAGATCCATTCTAGCCACAAATGACGTCTCTTAACCGAAATTACGCTCAAATTCCGTGCTACAGTGTCCTGTTATGGGCAGGAGTGACACCACATAGGCCAGCACTAAACAGAGAATTTTCAGCGTGTATATAAGCGCACCTCGGCATTCGAGCGATGTCGTCCAGTCAGGTTTCTTGGCGGTGACTTGGGTCGGTGGCCGCCAGTCACACAATCGAGATTCTGTGACGTCGTAGGGAATTCGCCGGAGAAGTGCCTGGAGAGTGGCCACTCCTTCACCTGTTCTCTTCAGTATCCCCGGTGCGGGTAGTTTGCGATAAAAGTGATATCATTGACAGAATTGACAAAATAAAATCGTCAGTTGTCATAAAATTGACAAAGCAGTCTTTCTAGTAATCCACACTGGCAGTCTTTACGGTGCCTTGAACACCACAGTCGTTCAATGCTTTTCTGGTCACGAAACTGTGGCCCAAGTGTCGTTCGGGGACACAAGCTGCTGCTAGGATCGTCCCTGCCAGCGAGGGAGGCTGCGTCGGCCTCCCTGGCTGGCCCTCGGAAACACGCCTGCATTGCCGCCAGGCCAGATGCGAGCAGACTACGCATGTTCTGGCCTCACTTACTGGCACGTAGCTGAGCTGCGAGGTAGGGGCGAGACCGCGCGTGTTACAAGGGCATGCATGCTGTGCTGTTCGTTGGTTGCAACAGGCACGGACAAGTTGTTGCTTTGGGAGAGCGGACATCTGGTGTTTTTGCTTTCTGACTACCCTTTGATTTGTTGCCTAGGTCATACGAGGCAACTAGCGCCGGAATGAAAGCAGCATACAGGACTTCGTGACCTGCTGCGCTAAGCAAATAGGTATACAAACCCGGCCTCTTATCATGTTGCTTTAGCTCTGCATCTGTGTGGTTTTATAGCGAGGCAATAACATGACAATATCAGAAATGTACAGCTGGAAAGTTACCATGCACAGCCGAAAAAAAAAAAAAAGAACGAAAGATATGGAAGCAGCACAATCGGAGCAGGCAGATTGTCAAACCGATAAAAACTCGCACGCAGGGCTCCAGTCACCCACCCACCCAAAGGGCAAATTGAAAAATATTACGGGGCAGCTAGCTCGCCATGCCCGGCTTTTGAGAACTCAAATAATTCATTGGATAATCAAAATGTGGCGGCAGCAGATTTTGGGTGCGCAACACACATGACGGGAAGATCTGACTACTGGCTGGCCGTGGCAGGTAGCTGCCAAGCGCTTGCAGAAGAGACTACCCCAGCTCACCACGGCTGTGCTATGCAAGTGCTACACAAGTTTGTGGCAATAGCGGGATGGATGTAGAGAAATGAGAGACACCATACAAATGTTGTAGAAGACGTGTACCGTAGCTCCAGTTTCTTCGTTGTTAGGCGACGGCAACGAACCAGATGGGTTTACTCTTTCTTTCTATTTAGGACCGTGACTGTGTCTTGGGTTTCATCAGATACGCTGACATGTTTCCGAATATCCGGGGGATGGTGCCGACGCAGACCTTGGGCTTCTTGCGCTGGGGAGGCGCAGATTGGCTGCTTATTATGAACCCATCAAATCGAATAAGATCTTGGAGTTGAAATGTTTCACACACATGCGCTCATGCTTCAGCTTGAAAACTGAAAGCGGCCGTCTTGCTTCCATCTGCCACGCTGTTCGCCCTTGCACGAGAAGCAGAAGGGCGAAACTTTTCCGGGCGAAGCAGCTTGGGGCCTCGGGCGGTCGGCGTCTCCTGTCGTCAGGGTAAATCAAATTGTCTAACGATGGTCAAGGAAAAGGTGTATAATGGATAAAACTGGTTCAAAATAAAGTAACATGACCTCACTAATTTAAAATACAGGAATAATCGGGATTTATTTGAATTAACAGAAATTTGTTAAATTCCATCTCGACATATTGGTTTCTAACGCCAGGTTTTCTCCTGTAAAGCATACTTCTTAGCATGCTGCGGCGTCTGATATGAAGACAGCTTACGGCCAGTGTGCCTCATCTGATAGCATAAATCTGGTTCAGCCCAAGAGAGGGCGCCACCGCCTCTGTACGTGCGATTGCTCCTCCCACCGGTGCTTCTCCGGCCCCCAATCAGCGTGCACCGTGTGGCAAGAGAGAGACCTGCAGTCTTTGGATGCATGCTTTGCCCCTCCCCAGGTTTCACATTAGTAGATTTTTTTTTCCTATGATTTTTTTTTCCTATGTACGTACTTCGATAGCCAGAGCGGCAACCAGGCACGCAGCACTTCTGAGACATCCTAGTTTTGCCCTTCCGGATGAGTGAATAAAAGCATGCGGGTAGTCAAACTGCGCATGGCAAAACACTGGGTGAAAGGAACCTGACACGGGCACATCGTTGCGCTCATCTTTTGTTGCATCACATTTTTGGCTGGTGCACCCTTGGTGTCCCGTTTTCGGTGGGCCCAGCTCTGCGGTTGTCCTAATTTACGAGGGTCGGCCATCTTCCTCCTCGGTGGAGGTCGAATTGAGTTTTTTTTTTCTTGTTTCCACTCTACTCAAGACGGAAAATGTTTAAGAAATAAGTTAACCCAGGGATTTATACACACACCCCTAACACCCCCCCAGAAGGACTTCGACACCCCCCAAAAAAGTTTCCACAACCGTGTTGTGTACAGGTAGAGTGTACTAGAAGTTTTAGAATGGCCCGACCGGCCATTTAGCGGCGTTGCTGTAGTCAACGACCACGTCCGCGCGCACGGCCGTGCGCCCAGTCGGACCAGGAAACGCTGCCGCTTTCAGCGCAGAGCGCTCGAAATTAGTTCTTCGGGAAGTTCAATTGTTTAAATATACTGTAGGTGCAGTGGACTGTGGGTAACTGAATGAAAAATGAACTCTGCAGCTCATTTTGCGTTAGTTTTGCCATTCCCGTTTGATAACAACGCAAAAATTACGGATTTTCCTATGGTGCAGCATTCGTAGCGGATTGTAAATAAAGCAATTGCAGAGACATTTTCGCTATTCCAACTTTCCCATCTAAAAGTATTTTGCGTGGAATTGCCTGATATGAACCAGTTCATGATTACTTTATGATTGTGTCCTTATTGTGCTGCTTGATAGGCATGATTGGTCGACACAGATGACATGAAAAAATATGAGGACTGGGATGATGGCTTCTGAGAAGAATTTCTTATTTATTGTCTTGCAATTTACGCTATCGGTTAATATCATAAGTTGCGTTTGTTTTTTATTACGTGAGTTGTTAAATTTATAGCAGTATTTAAGCAGTGGCCCGCTTGTGATAATTAGGGGTCACCGTGGTGTTAATATGCTTGCGCCTGGCCGAACAGAAAATGACACGCGCAAGCCAGATGTCTTTTCAACTAAAAAGTGGTTAGCCCAGCTGTCAGCTCAGTTGTCCCAATGACCGTCTTTCATAGAACTATTCCCACAACATTCTATTAATCGCACCACCTTTCACCCCATTCGGTCAAGAAAGGAGTTGAATCAAATTACCACTGATTTAATTCACAAGTATGCTGAGAGTACAATTACACGCACATAAAACCAAAGCAAAACATAAACCAGAAAATATATTGGCCGCGACAGAAATTAAATATAACACGGGAAGTCATACACAAAGGTTCAAGAACGCTAACATGGAGGTTCAAATTATAGTGCCTAGAATATACTATTCCAGGCACTATAGTTCAAATAAACGGAACTGGAACAAACTGTTGTTTTCATTTTCAATAGCGCCCAGCAAATGAAATGTAACGCGGGAAATTATGCACAGTCTACACAGGTAAAGGTTTAGGAATAACGCTAACATAGAGATTTAAATTGACATTTTTGGCAAACGCATTTTCATAACTCGCCCTCGATCATTAGCGACGGCTAAGTTTAAGGTGCTGCTCCCGACGTTTCATGGAATAACGGAACTTGTTTAAACCTTTTATATAAACATGAATCCCTGTCACAATGTATACAGAACCCAACCAAATTTGCTGTCAAGGTCTCACTGTGCAGGTGGCAACCTGGTTTGCATATCCATGGTTTTCATTTGTCTGCATCCGAGGATGCAGACAAGAGTTTGTGTCGGAGCTGTCGCGGCTTGACATGACGAGTCGGCGTGTGTACTTCCTTGGAGAAGTACGTGTGTGCGGGAGCAGACGCCGCAGTAAAGTCGCAGCGTACCGCAGCGCCGCATGGTAGACACACGTGGCAGAGCGTCTTCGCAACACTGTGACGTCAGGGCTTGAATCGGCGCCCGGAAACCCAAACCGAATCCTGTTCACATGAATCGTGCGATAATAAATTTTTTACTCAGAATATGTGCATGTGGAGGCATGTATCATGCTTTCTAAAGAAATATAAAACGTTTGCAACAAAGAATGCACAAGCAACAAATTTCGTGGCACAACACCTTTAAGGAGTTTGTTGTGAGTAAGGCCGGCAGCACATCCATAACGCTGTCATGGTGGAGCTCCTTGTCGCTGAAGAAACCGGTAAAAACGCCCTAGAGATCGCTAATAAACTTTAAAAAATGCACAGAAGGATTCAGAAGTCCCCCCAAATTACAAAAGGTGGTAAACACAGCGGCATCTTCCCTTGGCATGCAGGAAGCAGTAGTTGGTCCTGCAGACTTGGCACTTCGCTTTCAGTACAACTTCCTTACCAAGTGCCTGCGACATAGTGGGTTTACAAAATAAGAAAGCCACTAACGACAGTACAAGCGTCAATGGTATACGGGTATCCCAGATGAAGGCTCGATCTTGGTATTTTCGTTCGAAATAGGAACGTAAAAAATCAGGGAACTTTTTGCAGCCTATAGAATGTGCGCCCCGCCGCTTTTGCTTCATGTGCAGAGTCAAGAAGGGGAAGGAAAAAAACATTCCTGGTTTCTGTCCGTCAAATTAATTCCACGTTAACTCGAACTCTGCTGTCGCAAAATATCTTCTCGAAACTTTTTCTCACCGCGTGCTTACCTCCCATAGGCTTTACGCATTTGCCCACTTTATATCGAAACGTTTTTTTTTCGGAGGACCACGGATATCTCGAAATATTGGCAGAGAGGACACAAGGCAAAGTCCGCTACAGGCAGCTGATAAGGTCCCCGTTCGAATGCACGTTGAGCATTCCAACATTTACACAATGTTGTATGAAGTGCACGTAAAATGTGCCACAAACAGTATATAGGCGAAACGAGTCAACCTATATGCCTAGGTCTTAACGGTCACCGTGCAGATACTCTTAGCAAAGCCTCCATAGCTGTAGCGCAGCATTTCAACCAACCAGGCCACAATTTTGATGACCTTAAGTTGTATATACTTCAGTCAAACTTTAAGTCTCCTAGGGACAGGAAATACCAAGAATCCTATTTAATTCACAAATTCAACTCCATGGAACCTGCTGGAATTAATGCGTCTAGGGGCAACTTGGAATACTTGCGATATTCACAGGGAATACAGCATTAGGCATTGACTTTGACCCCTCCCTCTGCTCTTTACTTAGTCACCTAATTCCTTTTTTCATTCCTTCGCTTCCAGTTTAGTACGCGCCCGCATCCCCAAACCTTTTCTGTGGAATTCCATTTCATTTAATTTTTTTTTCTCCGCTTTGTCTTGTGCCCCGTACGTCACTCTAACCTTATCTTTTCGTTTCTGAGTTTCAGGACAGGCCTGTTCCAGGAATGTTGCTGTTGGCGAAACGTGCCATTTCAGTTGTGGGGTTATTGCTTTTTCTTTTTTTCTTTTTTTTTCTTCTTTTTTATGTGACCTAGTTATTCCCCCCTTTTTCTTTTTCTTTCTTTTTCTTTTTTTCTTTTTTCTTTCTTTCTTTTTCTTTTTCTTTCTTTTTCTTTTTTTTCTTCTTTTTTATGTGACCTAGTTATTCCCCCCTTCTCTACCTTTTAGATGCGACTGCATCTCATTCGCTCGCCTTGTCCATGCAGCGTCGTCGGCGTTGTTGTCGTCCGCCCCTCCCCCATTCTCCTCGCCGCGCGAGCTGCGCTCTCCGCCGCTCACCCCCTCTCCTCTCCGATGCCCTTATCTCGCGAAGGGCATTGGATTGAATTCGAATGGATTGGCTTGGCTTGGCTTGGCTTGAATTGGATTGGATTAAAGTGGATTGTGTTGGATTGTGTTGCGTCATAGCCGCGGCAGTCACTCTGGCGCCGGCGCATGTACAGTACTCTCTCTTCCGCGGTCTCCTTTCCTTCGGGCGCGCTGCGCATATAACCGGTGTGCCGCTCTCCGGCGGCCTTTCGGTCGACGGTTGCTCTCCGCTTGCGCTTGAACCCCCCCTCAGCGTCGCATCACACCAGGGTTCCCGCGAGGGGAGGTGGGCGTAATTTTCTTTTGACCTGAGGCTTGCAGATAGTTTCTGATAAGGACCCCTCTCACCGCCTGTTCTGCTTCCAGCGGTTCTGAGAACCTTTCGGTATGCCGCGCGGCGGGTTAGCAAACACCCTCTCATCCTTTCTCTCCAAAAAATTCCCGGAATATCAACCCCCGGCTGACTTCCCTGTGACCTACTTCGCGGCTCAAACTATAGAACCTTCTTTCCCCTCAATATATCCCCCGACGTACTCCCAAACCAATCCGCTTTCTCAATTCCACTTCTTTCCTTCTCTCCTCTCACCTGGGGACCTACCCCTATAAAAATCGTGCCAGTCAGGCCAGAGGTTGCCCTGACGAAGGGCAAGGGTTGGCTCTTTGCTGAAACGTTGGCAACAATCGTGCTTTTACCTTGTTATCTTTTCTTGTGTTCTCTACCATCTTCAAAGTTCTACTGCTCCCTATATATATATATATATATATATATATATATATATATATATATATATATATATATACTGGCCCTGAGGAAAGGAAGTTCTCTTTGCTGAAACGTAGGCCACAATCGTGCTTTTACCTTGTTCGAAGTTTTTCTGCTCTTGTGTTCTCCACCATCTTCAAAGTTCTACTACTCCCTATATATATATATATATATATATATATTGTCTTGACTTGTCTTGTTGTCTTGACTACCAACCCTAATTTCTGTCTTAATTCAACGAGCCCCTCATTTCCCATTCTGATTGGCTATATATATAGCGGACTGTAATTTGTTCGTTATACTTAATTAGTTGTGATTATCTACCAAGGTTTATTAATTACAACTAATTAAGTCAGTACTTCACAAGGTTGTGGAGTACTGTTGTAATCATTAAAGTGTAAATGAGGCGCATAGGTACGCACGAGAGGCATTAAACTGCGGTATTTTCAGCGACGAACTAATTGCGTACTAATTTACTCTGACATAAAGAAACCCCGCGAAATATGAAAAAAAAAGAGAAACACGCGACGGCGCTTCTGCGCGCATCATAAACCAGCGCCCTCAAACAAACGAGCTGATTGAAAGCAAAATCTTTGCCCGCCCGTGGCCTCCGCGATTTGCTGCCGGCGGATCGCGGAGGCCACGGCCCGCCATACGCCTGGAAAGGCAGCGCATCATCTTGATAAGGGCATGCATGCAAGGAGCAGCAATAGCAAGTTTCGCGTGACACGTGTGGTAGATAACGCACAAATTCGGTCGCTATTTATTCTTCTTTCTTTCTGGCTAACTCACGCGCAGCCTGTTCGGGGGCATTGCTTTACGATGCGCGCGGGAGCGCCGTCACGAGGTAGTTTCATATTTCGCAGGATTGTTATGGGCAGAATGAGCGGAGAGAATTTCGCATGGGAGAATTCAAGTTAGCACTTGAATATTCCGAGTTGCGCAGTGGCTGTTCACCTGTATAATGGAGCGCACAATCAGGGAAGTGTGCAAAGAGGAGACACATTTTCCGGGATGTTCTGGACGCCCTTATTTAGAAAGGCACAGGTACTGTTGGCTGTCCAGAGCACGCTAAGAAGTTTAAAGCTGAGCTGATACATTTTTATTTGGTGACCCGCATGCACTTCTCCGCAAAGCGCCAAAAGAATGACGGTGCAGTTCCAACGCGCGTAAATGGAACGAAAATGCGAAACTGAATTGTTTAACAGATACAACCGTGTGAGCAATTAAGCTGCACCAAGGCAATGTAGCTTCTGAACACTATGACTATATTGCTAATAAAGATCCTCTCTTTCGCATTTTGAAAACTACCCGCACGGATGGACTTGGGCTAGTTGGTTGTTTTCTCCGTCCTCGTGTGCGCGTAGAATCGCTGGGTATTTCCGTGTGCATCGAGATGCACGTGTATTGGGCAAGCCCATGTCGAATATTTCTTTAACATAAACAGAATTTCGCATGGAATAATTAGCACTCGATGGTTCATAGTTGCGCAGTCTCTGAACTCGAAGCTGAGGCTCAGAAACTGGCCACGAAATATCATTTGTGATACAATAAATTCGCGCGATCGGCACGGCAAGCGAATTCGTGTGCACACTTGACAGCCACTGCTATGCGAACGTTAATTAATTTAACACACTGCCGTTCTTGATATTTTAGCCGCCGCTCGAAATCCTTGGGCAATAAATTTCGAAGTAAATAAGTAAATAAAACTGGAATAGCCACAAAAAAAAAAATGCCGAGAAACTTCCGAGAACAGTTATTTCTTCTGTAGTACTGCGCAGCCAACCTGAGATGTCGAGCGGAGCGCTGCCCGCTAGCAGACGACGCTCGCCCCCCTGCGCAACCCGCAAGCGCAGCGCCGCGGTGCCGAGAATCGTGGCAGACCGCCTTCTCCACATTGCTGCAGCGGGGAGATACAGAACTGAAAAAGTATCTATAAACGTTGGGCCATTGTAAAACTTCTAGTAGTCTGCGGGCGGGGTAAGATACGATCGGCTATCATTACAGTACATTGTAGCCAGACGTTGTGATTGGCTGGTTAGGATTTCCGGTTCCGTTGATCGGATACATGTGACGCGGCCCGCAGCAGCAGCAGGCAGCAGTTTCGTGGTTTCGTCGGTTTCGCGCTTCAAAACGGCCGTAACAGCCGCAAACAATCGCGCACGCAGGTGTTGCAGCGGGTGGTCGTCCTCGGGTAGAGCATTCATGATCGTCCACCCGGCCGCGGCGTCTTATCAGGAGCGAGCGAATCCGGCAGGAAGCGACCTTTCGAGGAGAGTCCGGAGCGGCGTATCCGCCGGTGCGCGATACGCGTTCGCAGGAGCATGCTAACCCGGCTGCCGGCCCCGCGCTCGCTGATCCGGCACGCGGCCACTGCGAAGGCCGGCATGGCCACCAAGATCCCCTCCGAGTTCCGCAAGCTCGTGTGCGTCAAGACGACGGCCAAGTTCCGCGACGCCGTGTCCGTGGCGAGCGTGCCGACGCCGACGCCCGGGCCGGGCCAAGTGCTGGTGCGCACGCGCTACGCGGGCATCAACGCCTCGGACGTGAACGCCACCGCGGGCCGCTACGAGTCGGCGCCCAAGCAGCTCCCGTTCGACCTTGGCTTCGAGTCGGTCGGCGAAGTCGTCGCTGTCGGCCCCGATGTCCAAGGGCTGAAGGTAAATAGCCCTGCACGACCGGCGCGCCGGCGTGTGCAGATAAGCCGACGGGCGCTGCGGGAAAGATCGTTTTTTATCAGCGTTCGTAAATTCACAAACTTTGACAGGAAACTCTGAGTTAATGATGGTTTAGTCTAATACCAGAAACATTTGTTTACGCATACTTTTACATATCGGATTTCATGAAATTTTATTTTCGTGGGTGTGCAAAAGGTGCAGCTCGGCCTGCCTGGAAGGGCCGTTCATAAAAAAAAAAAGTAAAAACGAGAGCAGTAGCCGACCACTCGACGAAACTTTGTTGAGGAGTGTAAATCACGCTCGCTGATCAAATGAAGAAATAATGTGTGACGCTTCGAAAAGTTGCACACTCGAGATTTTTGAAAGTTACTGACAATAAAAAACCAGGCGCGGGTTTCAGACGTCAAGTGGCGTAAATTTTCTCAGTCGGAAGACTGTTCGGAGCGAATGAATTTGGCTACGCTGCACCCGCGGTCTGCGCAAATGCAATGCACGTGTGCGGTCGAGCCAGTCCAGTGTGCAGTGCATATTCCGCCGCCGTGCCTGCGAGCGTGCCTGTCCGGGACTGCGTGAAATAAATTGCCCGGACGCTCAGACGCGAAAGGGAGAAAAGGAGGAGTGCGAGTGGGAAAGGCGAAGGGCGCTTGGCTTTTCCGCCGTTGTGCACACTCCCTGCGCTCTGGGACCTGCCGGAGCCGCCGGAGCTGTGCCCTCTGCGCTAGCCATGGAGGAAGAAAAAGTGGAGGAAGAAGCCTGTGCTCATGTTACGTGAAGTGTTTCAATCGGCATGTTGTATTTCGCTTTCTGCGACGGCCGCGCTGTGGATTGAACGCCTAATCATTCATATTCTAACGAAGTTACGAGTGCTTCAACCGTGCCTGTGTTGGATTTCGCGTTCTCAACAGGTGTTTCCCGCCGCTTATGCACTTACGTGAAGCGGCAAGTGTTTGGATCAAGCCGGTCGTGGTTTGGGTCACGACAGCCGGTCGTGGTTTGGATACACAGTGTGCGCTACCGCATCCGCTCCTCATGCTCTTACGTGAAGTGCTTCAACCGTGCCTCTGTGCGTGATTACGCGTTCTCAGGCGTTGCCCGCTGCTGTAGATTTCGAAGTGCCTCAACCGTTCGCCAATCGCCGTGTATATGAACCGGTTGTTTCTCGAGCGTGTATCTAGATCTACACCATTCACCCTGTGGTGATCGACCGCCGCTGTAAAAGTTATAAAGTCAACCTTTAATTGTCAGGTGTTGCCCGCCGCTGTGGATTTCCAAGTGCCTCCTCAGCCGTTCGCAAATCGCCGCGTGGTTGGAACTGCTGTTTGTCAAACGTGGATCTGCACTGTTTACCCTACATGGAATCAGCTTAACCTTTGGCCCGAAAATTGCATTTTGTGCCCTGATTGTTTCTGCGATAGTGCAGACCACGGGTGCAGACAACCGTGTTGCTTCAGATATATTTTTTTTCTAGCGTTCCGTGCTGACGAGACGGCAATTGGAACTCCCTAACGTTTCGTCAGGCGGAATGATAACTGGCCAGAGTCCTTCAGTGATTTACTATTGCTCTATTTCACGCTCTCGGTCGTTCGCAAATCGCCGCGTGGTTGGAACGGCTGTTTGTCAAACGTGGATCTGCACCGTTTACCCTACATCCTTACATGGAATCAGCTTAACCTTTGGCCCGAAAATTGCCCTGATTGTTTCTGCGATAGTGCAGACAACCGTGTTGCTTCAGATATATTTTTTTTCTAGCGTTCCGTGCTGACGAGACGGCAATTGGAACTCCCTAAAGTTTCGTCAGGCGGAATGATAACTGGCCAGAGTCCTTCAGTGATTTACTATTGCTCACATGCGTTGCCTCCATCAGGCAGGATGACCTTTAATTGAGCTATTCAGTAAAGCTTGGCTATTGGGCTAGTTGGTATGAAGACATGAGGAAAAGCAGAGCGCTGAAGTTTAAAAGACGACCACAGAATAAAGGAGCAAACGAATCACAAAAAGCGTTTCGTTTGTCCCTTTATTCTGTGGTCGTCTTGTAAACTTCAGCGCTCTACGTTTCCTCATGTCTTCATTGTGGCCTTTGGTGTGTGCTTCCGTTGCTAAATGTGTTGTCCGGTGCTTAATCAAATTTCGCCCCCGTTTTCTTTGGCTACAGCCACGGTAGCCATTGTTTTCACCTGTCGTGCAGTTCACATGGTGAGAGCAGAATTGCTTAAAAATGCTCACTTCTGGAAGCATATTTGGGAAACTGGTCATTATAATGCAATAGTCATCACATCAAAGGCTATGTGACAAACTTGCTAGCACCCACGCTTTGCAATCGGTCTGCTGTACGCTGAATTTGCGCACGAGACACTCTTTTAAGAGTGAAGTGTACATGCATGTGTTGCTGCAGGCCAGCTAACAGTGCTGAACTGGCTGTAAAAGTTGGTCTGCCAGAAAAACCACAATTTTTCAAAGCCTTTTCTTTTATTCATCGAACTGGCTTTTTCTCTTTCGCTTTTTGGAAACATATCAGGGCACGTCACAAAGCGCCCAGAGCAAGCAAAGCCCGACTATTCAGTTGTTACCGCCTTCTTAAAAACTTTTCTGATTGCCCTTCACTTTTCAAAGTTACGTTCTGTCATTCTGTTACATTCTACCTAATGCTACCTTGGTGTGGCGGCGTACAGCAAAATAGGCCACCCAGCCCCATCTCTTTGCTGGCAGGGCATTATGACATCGGCAAAGCTTCCCTAGGAATGCCCGCGGTGGCACCACCTAGGAAAAGCTGCTACGCGAACATGCCTGCGCCATTGATCAAAGCATTTCACAGTCGTCTTGTTTCCTGCTGATTGTGCTCATAATCCCCTGCTGTCACTAGCTGCTTTATCTGTATGCGCTAAGTCACTAGCTAGGTACAGTACTACAGTCTCTAGTGCACCCACATGCATGCATTTTTGTGGCTGTGCTTGTAGGCAAGGCAAAACATTCTGATGAAATCGACACTGCAACAAAGTGTGGGATGAGGCATCATATTTTATGTTTGCTAGATGAGGTTTTTGTCTTTTAAGAAGCACAAGACCAGGAGACGTTCTTGCACACATTCATATCCCTGCATCAGTGTTTGCTTCAGAAGAACGCTTCGACTAGTTCCACCAGTCATGTCTTGACATCCGCAATTAGTAATGTCACAAGTTGTCGTGCAGAACAATATATGGGGCAGCCGTGCCTGTTTTCACGCCACTTTGGGAATTTTCATGCACTAATAAAGTACTGCTGCTGCAAGTGGCATATTATTTGTATTCACAACACTGTAATTACTGATGCTGGCCAACTTGCTTTTGCACTTTAGTGTCTCTTTAGGTGTCTGTATTGTACCGTAAATCCATTAGGTCCCTCCTGGGCAGATGTGCTGAACTATGCTCCTGTGCTATGTCGCTTTTGCATCCCAATATATTTACTTCCTCTTTCTCTCTTTTTAAGCATAGCAACAACCTTTGAGGTGCAAAAAGTGTCGAAACATGAAAAAGTTCAGTGTAGTTCTTCGTGCTTGAAATGAGTGAGCTACATTCTGCGCATATTACACCTTGTGGCATTTCTGCTGCCCACAGGCCTGAAAGAAGGACACGACAAGTGCTTGACTTGCAACAAAGTTTATTTGTTTGTACCACAAAGATGTGCAAGTACAAAACATCAAAAGCAAGAATCACAAGCAGGAGCCTGCGTCCTAGCCTTAAAAAGGTGGCATTATGCGAACCATAAAAACACAACTTCAGTCATATGCATACTCCTATCACTCAGTACATTCACATTAACAACTTCAGCAATTGTAGCAGCACCCACACAAACAAAGCACAGCAACATCTCTCACTAAGTGCATTGGCAAAAAAATTCACCTACACAGTCTGTACAGATGATTAACAAGCAAAGCTGTGACATACAGTTGCTGTTTTATGTGTGATGCGTGGCCTACCCATTGAGCTGTGCTTCACAGAGTAGCTTGCTGCATGTGCGCTCTGCTGCGAGAGACGCCTTAATGTTCCCTTTGATGTGGCATTCCCAAGTAGCACTGTCGGTAGGTGTGAGAGTGTAGCTGCGTCATCTATAAACCTATAAGCCAATCTCTGCCTTTGTCGAGAGTTCGACGGAATGCCATCTGGTCAGGTAAAGGCATTTGTATAAATGTTGCAACAAAATTGACGTTTCGGGATCCGTATGGATCCCTTGTTCATAATGGATTGATGGCTTAGCAGCAGGCTCCTAAGTAGCGTTGAGCGCATGACGTAATGTACGGGAGTACACATGGTTTAGAGTGCCAGATGATCTGTTGATTGCGTTGCTTGTTGTCTGAATTATTAGCGATTCAAGATTGAGCCTCGTTGCGAAATTCTTTCCCGGCGACCACTACATAATTCAGTCACAAATCTCCCATCAAAGAGCGAGCAGCCAAAAAATTGGCACTGCGTGCATAACAAATTGGAAGAACTTCCGAGAAACCACCCCCGCTGATCGGATAACAGTCTCGAGGAATGGACTACCAAGCTCATTCAAGAGGCAAGAAAACACGCCAAGGAACTTTCTCTTACGCAGGATAACCCAGCCATCGATACCCATCTCCTCCACCTCTGGGACGCCCGTAGAGGGCTAATCAGGCGGTGGAAAAAGAACAAGACGAACCGCAAGCTGAAGATCCGCATTGCAGAAATTACGGCAGAAGCTGAAGGGTACGCCCGTGAGCTGAGCCAGCACAACTGGACGCAATTCTGCAACAAGCTGCAAGGAATGCTGGGAACCTGCCGCACATGGTACCTGCTCCGTTCCCTAATGGGCCCCGGTGAATATAAGGCGGTCGCAGCAGACCAGCTTCGCCGATTAATCCACAATTACCCGGGCACAGAAGAAGACTTGTTGGACGAACTTATTAAGCAAGCCTTGGCGCCCTTACCTCACGTCCAACCCACCCAGGCACCTGACTACACAGGCGATCCGAATCCCAAAATGGACGAGCCGTTCTCCATTGCTGAAATCAAGGCGGCAGCGTACAACCTCACCCGAAACACCACTCCGGGTCGAGACAAAATCCCTAACAAATTATTGCGAAACCTCGACCATGCCGTCCTAGAAAATCATCTAGTCTACATGAATGAGTGCTGGCTGGCGGGTTCCTTGCCCCCACAGTGGAAACACGCAGACGTCACTTTCATCCCCAAGCCCGGCAAACCCTTGAACTCCAAGAATCTGAGGCCTATTTCTCTGACCTCATGTGTCGGCAAATTGTTTGAACACCTGGTTTACAACCGGCTCTCGCCCCACGTTGAAGACAACGGCTACTTCCCTGACACGATGTACGGCTTCCGCCCACATCTGTCAACCCAAGACACACTACTTCAGCTTAAGGAGGAAGTGCTGGACGACTTTAATAGCCACAGCAAGCGGTCCATCTTGGCCCTTGACATTAGGGGGGCATTCGACAACGTTTCTCACCAAGCCATCCTTCAAGGCCTCGAATCTACAAACTGTGGCGAGCGCACATTCCAATACTTTGTCTCCTTTCTAAACCAGCACACAGCAACAGTGGGCATCGGGCACCGTCGATCCGACGCATTTAAAACCCTGCCAAAGGGCACTCCGCAGGGGTTGGTAGTATCCCAAATACTATTCAACCTCATAATGAAAGACTTGCCACCCCTACTAAAAGCCATCCCGAATCTTCGCCACGCAATTTACGCGGACGACCTAACGCTCTGGGTCCCCACTGGATCTCCGGGCGACCAGCAAGATGCACTTCAAGCAGCCATTCAGATCACCCAACAATACTTGAAAGCCCGAGGACTCGATTGTGCCCCCGAAAAATCTGCCCTTCTAACCCTGTGCAAAAGGACATATAAGAAGCGTCCAGATCCCATACCAGATCCAGAACTTACCATTAATGAGCAACGCGTCCCCAATGTCCCACTCCTACGCATATTAGGCCTCACCATACCAAAAGATGGCTCAGGCGCTCAGACTATCCTTCCCTTGCAACGGACTCTTGACCAGCTCATTCACCTCATCCGCAGGATCTCCCATCAGCGACTTGGGCTACAAGAAGCTGACACCCTGCGCATCATTCACGCCCTCCTTATTAGCCAGGTTACGCCACCGTATTTGGCCCTGAAACCCGCAGAGAAAGAAAAGCTAAACATCGCCATACGCCAGGCCTACGAGGCCGCCCTTGGACTGCCTCCAAAAATAGCAACAAGAAAACTTCTACAGCTCGTCATCCATAATACATGGGAGGAACTGGAAGAAGCTCATCGCATCTCCCAATTCACGCGACTTAAGCTCGCGCCAACCGGCAGGGCTACACTTACCCGGCTCAGCTACAGGCCTCCCCCAAAATGCGAACAGAGGCAACGCATCCCTCTAACCATCCGACAGTACATCACAATCGCACCCATTCCCAGAAATATGCACCCCATCTATAACAAGGCACGCCGAGAAGCCCGGATACGAGCCCTTAGAAAACGCTTCCCCAACTCTCCCTGTACTCGTTACACGGATGCCTCTCCATACCACCAACAACCGGAACATGCCGTGAGTGTCACCGGAGCCAACAGTGCAGAACTGACGGCCGCTACAGTACACACGACATCTATTGAGGCAGCAGAAGGACTTGCCATCGCTCTAGCCGCCACCACTGGAAACGACTACTTCACTATAATCCGCCTGCCACAACTTCCTGCTAGGTCGAATAACACCCACGGCCTTAAAAATTCTGCAAAGTGTGCACCAGCTCCCGGAAATGCACATCATCTGGACCCCCGGACATGAGTCCTTCGAGGGGAACGAAACGAGGCAGCACACGCCGCTGCCCGCGTTCATACACACCGGGCCGTTTCTCAAGGCGAAGTCACGCAGCTCCTTCGCTCTCCCAAGCCCGCTACTCTGAATTCATACGCGGACATCCTCGCCCATTACCGCCACGAACGACGACGCTTCCCGCCACCACATCCCCATTTATCCAGAGCACAGGCGACTGCCTTTCCTCCATGCCATGTACCCCACCCTCTACTACTCAACGTGTCATTTCTGTCACCAACCAGGCACCCTGTACCACATGGTATGGGAGTGTCAGAAAACCCCATCTCTTATCCCAAATCCTCACCCAACGTACGAGCAGTGGGCGGACCAGCTGGCCAGCTCCGACCTCTCAGTCCAGCGTATCCTGGTGGAGAGGGCTAGGGCAGCCAGCGCGGACCAGGGCTTCCCGGACTACAGGAGGCCCCCCACCTGGCGGGCACCTGAAGCTCGTCTTAATAAAGTTTATCCACTCCACTCCGTGGCTATGATGCGCGCGTGGTCCCACTCTATCTTGTGGCCCATCTTCTCGGCATGCTCTGCAAGTGCATTCGTCACGGTGTGGCCCTTGGTGACGTCATTTTTGTGCTGTTTAAGACGCCGGCAGAAATTTCCGCTTTCACCAATGTATACCGATTCGCAGTCGGCGCATGGGATTTTGTAGACCACACCAGGGAAACGTTGCCGAGGGAGGATCCTTTATGTTAAGCAAGTCACCCTTGAGCTTGCTTGCTTGCACATGCGCGATCTGCACACCACGTTTTCTGAAGACACGAGCAAGGGCTCCACTTCCAGGCAGTTCCTCCACAAGGACATGACATTAGTGTATCGCACGCCGTTCGATGTCACTGAGCTCTGCACCTTGCTACGGTTTTGCCTGTCTAACACTTGCTTCTCGCACAAAAGCGAATTCTACAGGCAAGTTTTCGGTACCGCTATGGGAGCATCTATTTCAGTCACGACTGCAAATATTACAATGGAAGCAATTTAAAACAAGGCATTGGAATTATTTTAGCCGATACCCAAGCTGTTCCCGAGATACTTCGATGACTGCTTCTGCGGTAAGGTGTACATCAGACAAACCAGCCGATGCGTAAATGACCGCCTCAGGGAACATGATCTTTCCATGAAGAATGGCACCGGGTCGCATTTGCCTCATTACTGCCGCGAGTGTGGCAAAGGATGCCTTCCGAGACTGACAGAGACAATCATTATCGGAAAGAGTCGTGACACCGTGGCGCAAGAACTGCGCGAAGCGTATTTTATCCCAAAAAAAAACAGCGCAGGCTGTATCAGTGAAGCATCGCTATCCCTGTTTTCGAAGGAGTACCGGATCCTAGACAACATGCGATAAAAAGGTGTGATTGTTGTCTTCAGCTGTGGCTATTTTGTTTTTATAGTATCTTTTTCAGATCTATTATCCTTTGTGTATGTTTGTGCGTTTGTAGACAAGCTACTTATATCGCTGTCTTTCCTTGGAATAAATCAGTTGTTAGTAGCGCATCTGTCTCATCGTTCTTCGTTTTTTCTGTCCTCGTTTGTAGTGCTCGATTTTCCTTAAGCAATGAACCAACTAGCCCAACAGCATATTTTACTAAAAAAGCGGACCCTGATTTACAACGCTACTTGCCCGTACGATTTCGAAAAGGAGCTTTTGTTATAGCCGACGCTTCTATCACGGCTCTCTCTTTGAAGGGAACAAACCGCACGCGGGCTGCGATCGATCACTATTTTTACCATACATTATGTGCAAACAGCTTCGTGAATATCAACCCAGTATTTTTTGCCTTGCTGCCCATCGGGAAACCAATTATAAAACGGATCTAAAACGATAAGCCAGCTTCCACAGCTAAATGATGCACTAAAGCACGGAAACATTTCCTATCTGCCACTGTTTTCTACTTTAACCAGAGACAGGTGCTGCTGAAAACATTTTACTTTCAAATAAACTAAATCTAACGCTCAAAGTAAATACTTCACTTGGGAATTGAACTTTTAAAAATCTAGTCTATTATTTAGGAGAGGAGAAGTTTCGTTAGTTTTCGCACTTGACGAAGACGACGGCCGATATTTGTGCTGATGTATTTGTTACTTAAAGAAAGGCTGATTTTGGCTCACTTAGCGAGTGAGGCAAATGTGCTCATTTCGCGCTATTTTTATCTTTGAGTAAAAATTTTATTTTTAAGTAAAAAGAGGTTTGCTAACACCAAGACATTCGCAAGCGCGTGAATAGTTTGTAGGCTTCTCATCTTTCTTTCTTTTTTTTTTACACTGAAAAAAAAATGGCGGATACGCCTGCCTATGCGGTTAGTTTAAACATGTGATGGCGACGGCGGTACAGCGCGCTGGTGTACCAGAGAAACCCCGGGCGAGCACATCCCTGCACCTGGCGGAGCGCCCTGCAAGTCGCCGGAGAAATGCGAGCTTCACGGGACAGGTTCCCCAACCTCCGTCACAGGCTGCTCGGAACTTGTTTCGGCAACTCTCCGCCAGGTGCAAACGTCGTCTGCATGGAGCTACTTTGAACGATGGTACCTAGTGTGCAGTGTGTTTGCGAAGCTCAGGATTTAGCCAATGTGATTTTAAGAGCTTAGACTGCTTATTTGGACAAAGAAAAATTTGAGTGCAGTTGGCCTTTAATGCCGAGACATGTGCATTTAAAAATATTGGATTTGATTTCCTGTGAGTTTTCACTATTCATTTACGACTTGTAGTGCCATTCACACACCTCCGGAGAAAACATAACCCTAAATGAAGAGGCCCACACAAGGGGCACCCTATTAGGTGCCTTCTGTCCCTTCTGTAGTCCGAGAGCTTTGGCGTGCGGCACCCCATCTCTGACGCTGAGGTTCAGGGCGTGAGGACCGCTTGACCTTCTTGCTAGCCGAGCTCTTGGCCAGCAGGCACTCTACCTGGTCCCCGGTTGACCCCAGGGCGACGCCTGGCAATGCTTGTGGGCTGGACCTTGACGGTACAGCCGCACCTCCGGGCGCTGGTGAAGCCTGCCTTCATGGGCAGGCTCCTTCCTGGGGCTCCTTTCTGATTTTGTGCATCTGCCGCAGCAGCTGCTGAAGGGCAGTGGCATAATATGGGTTGCCAGCAGCTAGGGAAGGCTGGCGCCACCACTCCTCGTAGATCTTGTGCAGCTCCGCAGTGTCCTACGAAAAATTTGTTCAGGATATACCACAGATTTACTCAAAATTTGTTGCATCTCCTATCTTTACTATTGTCTTCTTTGCACTGCTGAAGTAATAAGGGTGTTCCGTAGGTATTCAACTATGGGCCTACCGGGAAACCCATTAGGGCAGAAAAATGTTCACAGAACTCACCTTCCCCTGCCAAGCTTAGATAACCAGTTTGGACCAGAGAATACTACGCAGGTATTTACATATTAGTTTCACAAACATTAATGCATTCATTGAACTAAAATAAAACACAAGAAAAAGCTTTGTTTAGTGCCCTGTTCAGTTACATAATAATGACTGATTGATTGATTGACTGCGAGGTTTAAAGTACCGAAACTACACCTTGCTTATGAGGCGCACTGTAGTGGAGACAGCTGGGGTTTAATTTTGGTTACCTAGGAACAGCTAGGAAGAGTTAACGTGCGCCGAAATCTCGACACAGACGCTTTCGCTTTTCACTTCTATCAGGAAAATTGCTACCGCAGCCGGTATCGAACCCATGTCCTTGGGCTCAGCAGCACAACACCATAGCCACTTTAGTCTCACAGAACCCAAGCAACGCCTCTTCAAAATCCCAGGGTTCCTCAAAGCCTTACTTGAGAGCCCCTGCCCTAGCGCTTTCGCAAGGCACCTTTTTATTCACAGGGCCTTAGTGGCATACAAGGACTATTCAGCGAAACACACAGAAAAAACATTAAGACCAGAATGTAAAATTTTACATCTCAAAAACTTGCACTGTGCAACTGACTATGTATCTAATGGTATGAGATTGGATCCTGGCAGAGTCTGTTTAACACTTCTTCTTTTAAGCTGGGCTGAAGACTGTCCCACCTGGTGGGGGCCCCTAACACCAGCACAGTGCTGTTTAATGAAAGTTTATTCCTCCTCCTCTTAGCACCCTCCCTATGTCAGAAAGGGCCTCGGAAGACATACGACAGCCAGCATACAAAATTTCACACTAGCTATGACGTATGAATACTACTTCATTCTTGCTCCCCTTTACATGCATTGGAAAAACTTGTTCGTCTTGCTTCTGCTATGATGCTACACAGTCATGTTGGATTGCCTTAATTTTTGGAGTGTCTTTTTTGGCATCCCGTAGCCTTCTTCTACTTAGCTCCTGCAATTGTACCTTCGTAAAAATAAATTTTACTACAACAGACCCCTGAAAAAATGCATGCTCGTGGTTATAAAATAGGTAGCTCTTTCCAAAAGTGGAGTGTGTTGCTGAGAAACAGATCTTGATCAGGTGTCTAGTTGCTACCTAGGTGTCCAGTTACTGGAGTAAGGGTCACAATTATTAGGCTTTGCTAAAATAAATGCACGAGCACAAGTCACACCTCAATACCACACGTTGGTGACTGCTTCCAGTTGAGCCCTGGGCCTCCAGCTGTGGCTCGGTATCCATAGGCAGCTGCTGCTGTTCAGGCTCTGCTGCCACCGGTTGGCCTTGCTCTGTGGGTGTGCTGGTGCTGGCTTCTTGGGAGTTGTCCTGTGTTTGCTTTCCCAGTCAAGCTTCCTGAATGCCTCCTCCAGAGATGCTGTGAACAGTTAGGAATAGTGAAAACTGACTGTGAATCAGATCGAATATTCTCAAATACGAATACTAGAAACCAACCGCGAATTACATATAGTCGAATGTGAATGGCAAAAGATTACTGCAAATGAATTATTGTCAAATGTGAATAGTGAAAATTCAAAATTGCGCATTGCTCCCACGCCAGGCTGCTGTTAGCTGTGCCACGTATAAAGATGTATTACGAGCTGCACTGTTGTGGCGAATACCACACGCCCATTTATTCCTTGTAAGTGGAACAAAAATAGTAGAGCGAAGGTATGTACTGAGACATATGAACGTCTGGGCCTAATGGCCACAATTTAAACGTAGTTTTACAAGCACAGGCTTTCACAGTCAGGCTGTGCCGTCTTCATTAGGACAGGTGCATCAGACAAGTCTAGTTAAGTGCGCCGTGGCTGTGCATGTGCTCATCGCTGCCTTTCTCCCGAACTAGAAAATTCAACACTGCAGAACAGAGTTTTTGCGATGCCTTTCCGTCTACACTGCATAATAGCTTGCTTGCAGCTGAAAATTAAACTGAGAGAGATACTATGTTTGCATAAAAGTTGGCACAGGTCACATAAAAGTAGCAATATATGGAATGTGCTGGGGTACATAGCCACTTACAATGTTCCACGTGATTTGGTGCTCTTCTGTCCAGCTTGGTGAGGGGGATCACTCCTTCATCGGTATACTGCCCTCTCCGCCACCCGCAGAACCAGTGGTAGACGGTGCTGGCTGGGGGATTTACAGCGCTGCTAGCGAGCAGGCCCTCACCGTCCTCCTGCCTTACCAGCTTCGTTTTATGAGGAGCTAGTGCGGCTGCTGGGGTCGTATCATCTTGAAAGTAGCGGAAGAATGCGGCACTGGTGTCCGATGTGGGTTTTAGAAGGCGAAGCCCATCGGCGCAGTCGAGCCCGTGGTTGAGCACCTCATGCATCTTGATGACAGCAGTCAGCGAGACTGGCCAGTTGAGGAATGGGTCGTTCTGCTGAGTTGCTTTTGTGACTTTCTTATTTTGACATCTACAAATGCGTAGCAGTAGTAGAATGCTTTCCGGCAGTTTCGTTCAAGCTTCTGTGCTGACACCTTCACTCCTTGTGGAACACAAACCTGTAAAAAGAGAATATCACAAATTATCTCAATGTTCAAAATATTATTTAAAGCTTGATTACAATGACTAACTTGCAATATATTTTTTTTACTTAAATTACAATTTTATGAAACAGAAACCTGTTAAACGGTAATATTACGAATTATTTTAGTCATGAGAATATTATTGAGAACCAGATATGCGATCTGTAACCTGCAAATGTTTTTTTTAACTTCAATTACCCACTTCATCTGACAAGTTTCACAATCAGACAACTAAGAAATGCTGAAGTTTCAAGGTGATGCGCATACTGTATTAAAGATGTGCCTCCAAGTCATGTTCTGATCTACTTCGCGGAATAAGAAATTGTACAGGTTTAGCATTCGCCTTTCACTTAATTGTCCCATGTATGAAAAATGGCGTTTCAGGAAAATTTGTGTTGGTACCAAGCAAAAAAAAAAAAACTTACTCAATCGCTCACGAAATCGAAGCGGAACAGTTGCATGTTATGCTCTTGCATATAACACAACTCTCTCCAAAATAGGACAGTTATATGCTTCCTACATTTCGGTTACGTTTAAATCTACTGAACACGTAATAACACGACACCTTTAAAGCCTCTTTTAAAGCATTTTCAGTTGGTCTTTTTTTCTCCTCAGCAAGGGATGCCCCTTTATAGACCGAAGGGGGCAGGAGATAATTGGCTAAAAATCATTCATCTGTGAAAATGTTAAAAGCATGACACACATGCTTCACTCTTTTTGCTCGGACCATACTATGAAGCGTTATATTTGTTTGTGAATTAGAATTACATCACACATTATTCTGATATTGTGTAATCATACGTAAGGAAAAATAAATTAATTTGAACATGAAGTGAAATGCGGATTGTTTTTGCACGGGTGCTTCAAATCGTGGTCAAAAAATCCCAGCCCAACTCAATGTAATGTAATTTAAGCTATATGTTCTTTCACCTCGGCCAAGAGAACATACAACGACGAAGTTCAGCTGTTCTTCCCTTTGAAATTGAGCGTGAAAGACGGCGGCATCGATGATTGACCCGTGGCGTTGTTCAGCGTGACGGAAGCAAGTGTGATCAGTAGTAACCAGATTTTTAAGCCACCGCTACTGTATTAAATGCGTAGCAAAAAAAAAAAAAAAAAACTCGCTGGTGTAGCTTCGTAACTGCAACTGATCATGTCTTGATTTTACCAGGTCGGGTAGGGGGTTGATTTGGCAACGCCTCCGAGGACCTTGCCACAATAAATAAAGACACTGCCGAAGAGCATCTATCGTACCTCGTTGGGTTGGGGGCTCCCAGTCGACGATCCACGACGCACGGTTGCCTCGCCGTAGTAGTCAGCCATGCGTACGCATCCTCGCACGAAGCTCGTCCACGTTATCGACGCTGGCTTTGCAGTCTAACTCGAAAGGTTGGTCGCGCCCGCGCATGTCACAACGGCTGAAGAAATTAACTGCTACTTCGTCGTCGAACTAGAAAAAAACCGTAAAATTGCAGCAAACTCTACGCCACTGATGCTGCTGGTGCCGTGAACGAGCCCTAAACAAGATCAGAGGAGTGCGGAGTACGTTTACTGCTGTGTTCGCACGCCGGCAGAACCAGCCTAAACATCAAATAGCAGGGAAGGAGTGCGGAGTACGTTTGGTGCTTTGTTCGAACTTCGCACAACGCAACGAGTCAGTATATTATCTCTATGCCGCAACGTTTTTATGGCGCAAGGTTTGTTTTGCATTCAACAGGTGGCGCACCGCAAATGCGCAATTTTTAAATTGTAAGCCGCGGCATTCGCGCTCACATCTCCGGCTACGGATGAGATTTCTTTTTCTTGGAATGCATTTTTAGCATTTCTGCGCGTACTGTAGCACGATATCACGTTACTGTGATCGCCTACAGCATCAGCAACCATGCTTAAAATAAGACATATTCCCGCTGCATTTTTTATTCAGTGACAAAAAAGTAAATTCTCAACAAGAAAAGTGGGGGGAGGGTTCATTATGAGAGTAAATACAGTAGCTCTCATTTTAAGCACAAAAAACTACACTGAACTTTTTCATGTTTCGACACTTTTTGCACCTCAAAAATTGCTGCTATGCTTAAAAAGAGAATGGGGAAGTAAATCTACTGGGATGCACAAGCGACATAGCACAGGAGCACAGTTCAGTACATCTGCCCAGGAGGGACCTAATGGTTTTACGGTACACTATAGACGCCTAAAGAGACACTAAAGTGCAAAAGCAAGTTGGCCAGCATCGGTAATTGCAGTGTTGTGAATACAAATAATATGCGACTTGCAGCAGCAGTACTTTATTAGTGCATGAAAATTCGCAAAGCGTCGTGAAAACAGGCACGGCTGCCCTGTACATTGTTCTGCAGACAACTTGTGGCATCACTGATTGCGAATGGCAAGACAAGACTGGTGGAACTAGTCGAAGTGTTCTTCTGAAGCAAACACTGATGCAGGGTTATGCAAGTTTAAAATGAGTGTGTGCAAGAACTTTTCCTGGTTAGCATTTTAAAAGACACAAACATCAGCCAGTAAACATAAAATATGATGCCTCATCCCAGGCTTTCTTGCAATGTCGATTTCGTGGGAATGTTTTGCCTCGCCTAGAAACACAGCCACAAAAATACATGCATGTGGGTGCACTAGAGACTGTAGTACTGTACCTAGCTAGTGACATACAGATAAAGCAGCCAGTGGAAACAGGAAAATTAGCACAATCAACACGAAGCAGGACGGCTTTCAAATGCTTTGATCAATGGTGCATGCATATTCAGCAGCTTTTCCTAGGTGAGTAGTGCCTGCAGACATTTCTGGGGAAACATGGTCAAGTAGCGCGGTATAGACGGGACAAAAGTAGAGACCACACAGGACTAGCGCTAGACATCAACTGAAATTTTTACTACACACATCAAAAGATATACAGGAAGGGCGCATGCGTGAACATGCTCAAAGCACAAAGAAAAAAGACAAGGTCAAGTGGTGCATTTTGTTACGCACGTGGCAAGTTCGCATCCAGATAATCTATTTCTTTTTTTGATGAACTAATAGATGCCGTGCTTACACACTTTTCACCGGCTTTCATGATGCACCACGCTTCAAACAATTCACGGCTGGCTTGGTCCTTAAAACAGCACAATGTTACTGTCTTCTCGTAAATTGGAACCCAGTGTGGAACGCACCGGCAGCGACGGCAATGGTCAGCTAAATGGCCCCCCGCAGCGAGCGCTTGAACAGCTGTACGGTGCTCCCAGAGCCTGTCATTTATGCACCTACCAGTCTGCCCAATATAGCATTTTCCACCAGATAGAGGCACTTCGTATACAACACCTTGTTTGCAACCAACAAACAGCGTGGCATGCCTCTTCTTCGGTTACCCTTCTTCTCGCCATTCACAGCAGAGCACATTCGTGCTAGTTTTTCTGGGGCGGAGAACACAACGTCGGCACCACATTTCCCCGCCACCTTTTTAAGGCGGTTGGAGAAATTGTGCACGTAAGGGACGACCATAGGCCTCCTTTCTTTGCGAGGTTCATCTCGCCCTTGACGCCGTGCCCCTGACTTGACGTCACGCAATAGGCTTTCAGCCACTGCTGCTATTACTTCCCGAGGGAAGCCGGCATCTTTCAAACGTGCAACTTGGTGCTGAACACTATCGGCGACTTGGTGCTGACAAGACTTCTCAAGGGCACCGCGAAGACAGCTAACACCAATACCCCTTTTCACTATCTTCCAATGCGCTGAACGATAATCCAAAATTGCCTTTTTTGACCGTGGCTGATATGCCCAACACACGCGTGTTCCACAGAAATTAAAACACACATCGAGGAACTGCAAGGACCCATCATTTGGTAATTCATGAGTGAATTCCAAGCCGTCAGAGCACTCCAGAAATGTTTTCTTAACTGTCTTGACTAAAAGGTTTACTTCTTCTGGCTTCACCGACCTAGTAACAATCATGTAATCATCGACATATCTAAATATCTTTGCTGTCTTAGCCGTGTCAATATATGCCTCAATGCTGCAGCGCCAGACAAACGTCTTCAAATTTTCCTTCTTCCCACACACCATATCCAACTGGAATAATCTGCCTGTATCTGTTGTCTGCAGCATTGATGGGATTGAACATATAGAAAATTGAGACAGTATGTTTTTACAAGTTACTGTATTTTACCCTGTGTTGTCGGTTTGTTTATATTTGAGTGATTCCTGCTTGGGTCCTGTGTGGGGCCTGCAGTATGTCATAAATAAATAAATAAATAAGCTGGTCCGCAGGAACACATGCAATGTACACTTGACTCTTAAGCCAAATACAGCCACCATAGCACATTGTTTTCACCTGTTTTGCAATTCACACAGTGAGAGCAGAACTGCTTAAATATGCTCCTTCTGGAAGCGTCTTTTGGGAAACTGGTCATTAGGAATGCAATAGTCATCACTTCAAAGGCTCTGTGACAAGCTTAATAACACCCACGCTTTGCAACTGGTCAGCTGTACACTGAATTTGCACACCAGACACTTTCCTAAGCGGTCGCCAGCGACAAAGAAAAAGGGGGGTGGGGGGTCACAAGAGATTTGAACCCTGGAACAACACATTTAGCAACGGAAGCGCACACCAAAGGGTCATCCTGTCTGACTGAGGAAATCGTCCGAGCAGTAGTAAATCATTGAAGGACTCAGGGCAGTTATCATTGCGCCTGCCGAAACTTTAGCGAGTTACAACTGCCGTTTCGTCAGCACGGAACGCTAGTGAAGGAAAAAAAAAGAACGAAAGCAACATGGTCGTTTGCGCTATCACAGAAAAACATCGGGGCACAAAATGCAATTTCCGGGCCAAAGGTTGAGCCGATCACATGTAGGTGGAACGGTAGATCTACGTTTGAGGAACAGCCGCTCCAACTACGCGGCGACTGGCGAACAGTTGAGGCACTTCGAAATCTACAGCGCCGGCCAACACCCGAGAACGCGAAATCACGCACAGAGGCACGGTTGAAGCACTTCACGTAAGAGCATGAGGAGAGGATACAGTAGAGCGCACACTGCGTATCCAAACAGTTGCCGCTTCACGTAAGAGAACGCGAAATATCCAACACAGGCACGGTTGAAGCACTCTTCGCTAGGATACGAAGGATTAAGCGTTAAATCCAAAGCGCGGCCGTCGCAGAGAGCGAAATAAAACACGCCGATTGATACACTTGTCGCTTCACGAAAGTGCCCGAGCAGAGGCTAGCGCAGAGCGCAGACTTCTCCGGCGATATTCAACGCCGCAGGGCGGTCCCAGAGCGCGGGGAGTGTGCACAACGGCGGAAAAGCCAAGCGCCCTTCGCCTTTCCCACTCGCACTCCTCCTTTTCTCCCTTTCGCGTCTGAGCGTCCGGGCAATTTATTTCACGCGTCCGGACTAGGAATGCGCGCAGGTTCGGGCTTCTCAGCCCGGCCGTGCCATAAAGTACCCACTGTCGAGGATTCTCGCGTAGCAAACGTTCCCGAAATTTCCTAAGCGAAGGGCATCGTGCTCGTTGGGGACCCTCAGACGTGCAGTCCTTGTGCATGGCCCTTCCTTGCTGTTTTAGCACTATTAGGCACAAGGGATGTCTACTTTATTGCCCAGTGTCAGGCGCGTAGCCAGGAATTTTTTTCGGGGGGGGGGGGGGGACGGGAAGATGGGACGGGGAAATATGTAGGCAATTGGGCTTCTTGAGCGTTGTTTTTCAAACGAAGCTTGAAATAACTGACTTTAACATGCGATTTGTGTATGCTGAGTGCTAACAGTAAAGCCCAGCTAAGGAGCTTAGATGATGGTGATGATAATGATGATGACCTAAATTCCTGTTCGCCGGTCTATGGGTAGGCCACGGGTGATTTGTTCGTCCCTAGGAGTGGCGCGCGGTCCCCGAAGGTCGCCAGGCGGGCCAACACTGGGTGTTTACTATCAAGATTCGCGTGAATTCCGGTTAAGCAAATATAGAATGCTGTATCTAGCTCCCCCTTATGGGGCGGTGGCGGCTGCCCTCAGGGCCGCAGCTACCTGGAGGCCTCGGGAGGTGACTAGGACCTGGTCAGAAACCTCGGAGCTCCGCATGGCCTGGGGGGTGGGGAGGGGTGGGGAGGGATTCTTGGGCCACTGGTAGAGGGAATGAAAGTGCGTGTCCAATGCACCACAGTGCGGGCAACGAGGTGAGGGAAACAGGTGGGGGTGGGAGTGCTGTAGAATCGTGTGGTGGGGAACGCGTGCGGTTGGATGATGCGCCACATGCGGGCCTCCTCTGGTGATAGGGAGCTGTGTGTGTGGGGGAGGGTTCGACGGTTGAGTCTGTGGTGCAGTGTAATGTCGGTGTATGTGTACAGGGGGATGGGGATGCTGTGGTTAGAAGCAAAAGAAGCAGGGGCCCGGGGTTCTCAAACATGTGAATGTATTGCCTCCTAAGCCAGTCTGGGCCGGAGTCCATAGAAGCTCCAGCTGTCGTTCCAAATCCCGCCGTAAGGGAGGACATCGTGAAGCCTCCCGTTCCGCTTCCCGCTCGAGTCACATGGTCGACGCCTCCGTGCAACCGGCAAAGGTGAGCTGGGCAACTCTGGCCTCTCAGCCCGCTCAACACAGTGCAAACACACACGACACAAGCATGACACTCCGCGCAAGTCCCTCCTTAGAGGAGGAGATTACACGCATTAAACAACTGCTCGAGACTGTCACTGAAGAAAATAGGCAGCTCAAGGCGGAAAACGCTCAGCTCCGCGCTCGCTTTACTTCCTCCACAGGGCAGTCGCAACAGTCCGCCCCTCCAGCGGACGCACCTACCCCAGTTGAGCGTAGGCCTCTATCTGTAGCGGTAGTCTGTGAATCGGGGGAAGACAGTCCCCCTACCAAACGAAAAGCAGGGTTGCCCCTGAGCCCTCCTCCTCAACAAGAAAGTCTCACAGAACTGGAATCTAAAATCTAAAATTGATTTGCCCAGCTGGAAAGTATGATCTCCACACTGGCAACACACCAAACAACACGTGACTCTGAACTCCAAAGTTCTGGCTCTAGAGAACTCATACACGCTTCCTAGACAAGCCTCTGGGGCTGGTCCCGTTAAATTCAAGTCTTATCTCCGGCCCCCCGTCAGCGAAGGACTCAAGACCCCTTACCCTACTGGCAGTCATCATGGCGCGGACCAAACATCATAAAGAATACTGCATCTGGCAGTGGAATTGTCGAGGGTTTCGGCCCAAACGAGGAAACCTTCGGCAATACCTAAACACACTAACCCCTGCAGAACCGGATGTTATTGCACTCGCAAGAGTCTGGCGGCCTGGCTAAACTATGTGGCTATCACTCTTTCAGCGCCGACCTCCCCGGTATCAAGCAAATTTTGGTTACTACCCTTGTCAAACGCAATATACCGGCCATTCAGCACTACACCGGTGTCGACACCGTCGAACATGTTTTACTCGAACTCCTCTCTGACAGAAATCGGGGGGGGGGGGGGCGCGGTGGTGGTAGTCTATTTTAAATGTCTACAGCAGCCCCAGTAAGCATCACAATTTCGCACAGCTTTTCCGCAAAACACTAGATATCGTCAAAAAACAGACTTTGCTTATAGTCGGTGATTTTAAGCCCCCGCACTCTGCTTGGGGTTATAAGAGAGATACAAAAAAATTCCCTCGCACTTCCCCGAGGGGGAGAGTGTGTAAGTGCGAATGCACGGTTGCATTCGCACTTAAAAGAAAGATGCATTTATTCACAGACACCTATTTGTGTTGTCGTTGTACTTGATTGCTAGAAGGATCGCTTTGTGGTCCGTGAAATGGGCCGTCAAAGGGTCCTGGAGGACGGTGCGGACTTGGCAGTTTCTCGCAAAGGCCAGGTCGATGAAACCGCCGTTGATGGTGGTGGGCGAGTCGAGGGGTACGCACGACATGGCGTGCGTGGCGTGCATGTAGTCGACCAACCACTCTCCGTCCTTGCGGACGTCGACGTTGAAGTCGCCGACCAAGACGACGGGATCCGAGGGTTTGGAACGCGCGCAGACGCTCTCCGTGGCCGCGTCCACGTACTGGAGGACCGCTTCGCGCGAGAGGTTGGGGGCGAGGTAGGCGGTTAGCACGAAGATACCGTCGCCGGAGTTCGCTGAACGGTTGCTGTTAAAACTTGCTGAGAGATATCTCCTGATAAAAAGGAAGCGTTTTACATAGTTATCTCAGCTTTGAAATTTCGTGTCAGTACTCCTTTAAATTAAGCGGGTGCATTAGCCCTTCTCACGCCCGATTCCTGGTCAATCCCTCACGTGGGTATGTGCCATGAGGAGGCGCCCAACACCCGCAGTCACTGAGCGGAGAGAGGAGGAGGAGAGTAGCGCGCGCCCATCTCCCCCCGTTGCTAGGGAAGACGAGGAGGAAGACGAGCAGCGCGCGCACCCGCAGCTGTTGCTATGCGGCCTACGGCGGCGGACGATTCAGGCTCGCTTAAGAAGTGCATTCGCACTTTAAAAAAGCAGACTTTTATGGCAGGAAGCCCAGCAACTAGGCCTCACTCTTCTCACCGATCCAGCATATCCAACACGCATTGGCAATAGTGTCACCAACGATACTACCCCCGATCTTAATTTCGTAAAAAACACGCGGGATACCACCTGGCAGAACACGTACGAGAACCTTTGCAGCGACCATTATATCTTGTCTATAACCATCCCTTCAGGTCCGCCCCGCCGTCTCGGAAAGCAGCTTCGAATCGTGAACTGGGACACTTTTCACCAACTTCGGGAGGCGGCGGATGAGTGGGATGCCACTAACATTCATGACATCGAAACGTGGATAGCCGAGCTAAATGACCATGTAAACACTGCCACGAAGATCATTCCCGAGGAGGCTCAGCTCCAGCAGGTAGACACTAAGCTCCTCCATATGTGGGAGGCTAAATCTAGTATCCAAGCCCGTCTGCAAAAACAAAAACTAAATCGCCCACTACGTCGACGGCTTGCTCGCCTCAACCGGGAAATCGAGGAATATGCTACCCGCCTCACGCGACAAAACTGGCACAGTACCTGTGATCGTATGGATGGCCAAATGGGGGCATCCAGGACCTTCGTCCTGGAAGTCTTCGTGACCCCGAAGTCTTCGTGACCCCGAAAACAGCAGGCTCATCCAACGTAACAACCTACGAGCACTGTTGCATTCTTTCGAGGGCACTGACAGCGATTTATTGCGTGATATCCAGGCACGATCTATTAGCCCCAGCACGCCCGACCCCCTCCCTGAGTATACGGGGAATGCCAATCCTGACTTAGGTAGGGCCATCACGATAGCAGAGGTTCGCGCTGCCATTCAAGGTCTTCGCACTAAATCGGCGCCTGGGCCTGACGGCATTACTAACAAGATCCTCCGCAACCTTGACGATAGCTCGGTAGAGGCCCTAACGAATTACATGAATAAATGTTGGGAGCAGGGCACTATTCCCGCCGCATGGAAAAGTACAACTTCAACGGCTCTCCAGTAGCGAAACGGGGGGCAACATCCTTAAAGAGCTGTACATTACTTACGCCTCCCAGCATAGGGAAAAGATGATGCTTACTCGCTCACAGCGGGAGCATATCCGTACATCTCTCCTTCCTCGAAATACGCACCTGGTATACAATGTTGATCGACGCCTAGCCAGGGCGGCTGCTCGAGAGGAAAAAACAAGTGTTCTACGTCGACACCGCGGAGTACCCAGACAGACCGGTCATGAGAATAGTGGCAGTGGATCAGCAGGGTAATTCAACTGCCTCTGGTTCAGTCTGCTCAATTCACCCAGAGACCGGGGAGGAAGCAGCCATTGCACTTGCCATATCCTTTACACCCGCAAAAATAATTGTGACTGATTCGAAAACAGCCATTAGAAACTTTGAGGAGGGTAGAATTTCACCCCAAGCGCAGCGCCTTCAATCCTTTACTGGGTCTAAACTCCGCGAGGTACTTCTTATATGGACGCCAGCACATTCGTCCTTGCCAGGTAATGAGCATGCTCACGAAGCGGCCCGAGGTTTCAGCTACCGGGACCGCCTCGATCTTGATGAGCAATCGCTACATACGGGGGGCAGGGAGAGGCTTGTGACATATAGGGACATCCCCGCTCACTATCGCTTAGGCCGCCTGAAATACCCGGCGGCGCATCCCTCCCTCAGTCGGTGGCAGTCAGTGGCCTGGCGGCTCTTGCAGTCCAACACCTTTCCGAACCCCGCAGCCTACAGCTGCCTATACCCAGACCTTTACAAAGAGCAATGTAGATGGTGCTCCGAACGAGCCAACCTGCAGCTCATGGTATGGCCCTGTCCCGAGAAACCACAACAAACATCGCAGACAATAGTGATCAGGACTCAGGAGCAATGGGAGGCCGTGTTGCTCAGCTCCGACCAAGAGACTCAACGCAGCCTTGTCCAACTGGCCGAAGATGCCGCTAGGGCTCATGGGCTCCTGGCCGCCATCTGACGGGGAAGGACCGTCGAACGCTCCCTTTCGTCCCCTTCCCTCCCCCAGTTTGGGCAAAATAAAGTTTTCTCATCATCATCATCCACAGGATCCTGGGGAGGGTGTCGGAGGATGATACGGAGAGCTTAAGGTAGTTGGAGAGGGCATGCTGGGAGTCGGAGAGGATGGTGGTGAGTTGGGGCTGTTGAACTATGGCGAGGGCAATGGCAACTTTCTCTGCCACCGTAGGAGTGGTGGTGAGGACAGACATGGTTGTGGGGTGGGGAGGACCGTGCATAGAAGTGGCGTAAGCCTGATTGTTCGGGTATTGAGCCGCGTCCACATAAATGGTAGTGGGGGAGGGTGAAATGGAGATGGTGTGGCGCTTGGCACGTGCCATGCCGCGGGATGCATGGTGGAGAGGGTCCATGTTGCGAGGAAGGGGTTTGATGAGGAGTAGGCGTCGTATGTGGGGGGCATAAGCAGTGTTTGAATTGGGTTGATATTGAGGGAGGCTAGGATGTGGTGTCCAGTGGAGGAACGGGAGAGACGGAGGATTTGGGAGGAGCGCTGCGCTTCCATGAGTTCCTGTATAGTGTT
This sequence comes from Haemaphysalis longicornis, assembly GCF_048455015.1. Taxonomy (NCBI): domain Eukaryota; kingdom Metazoa; phylum Arthropoda; class Arachnida; order Ixodida; family Ixodidae; genus Haemaphysalis; species Haemaphysalis longicornis. Next base: position 167,197,163 of record NW_027526460.1, read on the forward strand.
GTGGAGTCCCATAGCTGTGAGGCACGTGGTAGAGGCTTGGGGGGTAAAAGCAACGCGTGGCGGTTGGCTTTGCGTATAAGGCCGCTGAGTTGTGCGTGCTGGGTTTGTGTGAGAAGGGTGAAAGGAAAGTGGTAGGTTAATCGGCTGATTAGAAGTCTTTGGAGAAGACGTATGCGGTCGGTCTCTCCCATGCCGTGTTGGCGGTTTGCCACCCGGCGGATAAGGTGAGAGGTTTGGGCTACGTATTGTTTTATGTGAGTGAGTGCTATGTGAGGGGAGCGAGTGGAGGTGATGTGGAGCCCTAGAATACGGAGGTGGGTGGCTTGGGGCATAGGTGTGCTGTGTGCACATAAACAGATTTTAGGTGGTGGGGGGGGGGCGGTTTTGTGTGGTGGAAGAATGAGTAGGGCTGACTTGGTGGGGGAGCAGTTGAGCATGAGGTGTTGGATGCATTGCAGGGTGGTAGTGAGACCTGCCTGTAAGGTTTCCTGGATGTGTGCGTCGCTGCCTGAAGCAACCCAGAGAGTTATGTCGTCTGCATAGAGAGTGCTGCGGAGGTGTGGGATAGTGTGGAGGGCTATAGCTAGGGGCAAAAGAGCTATGTTAAAAAGAAGAGGTGATAGGACAGCCCCTTGGGGTGTGCCGCGTGCTGGCATAGGGAAAGGGGGGGGGGACTGCAGGGTGCCCAGGCGTATCGTTACCGTACGGGGGGAGAGAAAGTTCCGGATATAGGCGTTGGTGTTGGGGTCGAGGCCGAGTGGAGATAGTTGACGTAATATAGCGGTGTGGGAAATGTTATCAAATGCTTTCTGTAGATCTCAAGAGAGAATGGCCGCATTGTCACGTGTAGGGCGGTGCTGTAGAATGTCGTGGTGGACCTGTATAAGAGCGTCCTGGGTTCAAAGATGCGGTCTAAATCCTAGCATATTTGGGGGGAAAATGTTGTATTCAAGGTAGTGGGTGATTCGGGCGTGTATAACATGTTCCAATGATTTGCCGAGACAAGAGGTCAGAGAGATTGGACGGAGGTGCAGGATGCCCAGAGGTTTATTGGGTTTGGGGATAAGTGTTATATCGGAGTGGGTCCAGCTACTGGGGAGAGTGTGGTTGTGCCAATGTGTGTTGAGTACGGTAGTGAGGTGGCCAATGGTGAGGTCGTCGAGATGTCATGTCGGAGGAGTGTATTTGTGATCCCATCCGCTCCGGGAGCAGTATGGCGAGGGAGTGTGAGTAACTCGGCTTTCACTTCTTCGAAAGTGATGGAGGCATCAAGTTCGTCATTGGTTGGGCCAGTGTATTCAGGCTGCCCAGGTACGTCGGGAGCAGGGGGATATAGAGTTCTTTAACTGTGCTAAGAAGTGCGTCCGGGTCCTGATTGAGGGAGTGCATCAGTTGTTGTACTCGGCCGTTTGTGTGGTGTTTTGGGTTTTACGGATTGAGGAGGTGACGTAGAATGGCCCAAGTGCGTTTAGTAGAAAGCGTTCCGTTGAAGGAGTCACACAGCTGGTTCCAGTTGGTGCGGGCGGGGGTTTGTGCGTGTTCCTGCATGGCCAAGTTGGAGACGAGCTAGTTTACGTTTGAGGGTACGATTGTGCTTCTGCTGCCTCCAGCGTTTTCCTATGCCGTGGGTAAGCTTTCCATCGGTGTTGCATGCGGGAGTCAACATAAGGTGATGGGGTAGCGGGGTCTACAGGGTGCTCATGTTTGGTGCGGGTGGTAAGTAGGGCTACAAGCCATTCTTCCAGGGCGTCGGGATCCGCGGAAGAGGGGGCTGGGATTTCGCGGCTGTCCTGGCGGAACGCAGTTTGTAATTGAGGGTTTTATAGACTTAGGAGGCCGGTAGGTTAGAGAGGGAAGAGCTAGTTCAATAATGTAGTGGTTGCTGCCTAGTGTATGTGGTAGTATTTGCCAGTCTGCTGAGTGCATGTTATGTGAAAAGGTGAGGTCTGGGTCGGTGTCTTTTTGCATGCGGGTAGGGTAGAAGGGTCACAGTATGTGGTGAGTTGTAGTTGTTGCGCGAGTTCCCAAAGAAGTCGAATTTTGCGAGTGGTTCTCAGGTAGCCCCAAGCAAGGTGGGGGGGGGGCGGTAAAATCTCCGCATATTACAATCGGGTCCTTCCCAGCAAACGTTAGTGCCTGTTTGAAAAGAGAGGCAAAGCTAGTGTGCGGGTCTTTAGGGGGCTGTATATGTTGAGGATGTGCATTTTGGCCTGGGATGGTTTTGGCGGTAGGATGGTGACGATGAGGTGCGGGATTGGTGAGGTAAGGGTATGAGGGGTTGCTACGTGATTGTGGTGGGTAAAGATGGCGACAAAGGGGTGCAATAGGGATTTATGGGCAGTGTAATTGAGCAGTTTAGGGAGGGTATTTACCTCTTGTAGTGCAATAAGTGATGGAGGGGAGGGGAGGTATTGAAGAAGTGCTTGGAAATTCATACGCTTTTGTTTGAAGCCGCGGCAGTTCCACTGCTATATAACATGCTGTTTTTTATAGATCTGTGACATGATCGATATAGGCTGCTAAGGGCATGTATTCTGGTGAGACAGGTGGGGATGTTGGAGTGAGGGTCATTAAATGCCTGGCCCATTTCAGGAGCTCACTGTGTAAGTCCTGTACTGTCTGTTGTATAGCGACTATTTCATCATGTGTTGGCTGTTTGAGTGTAGTGAAAGCATTTTCAAAATCCGTGCGGAGGGACTGCGTTTCGGGCGCGGGTGGGGTATTAGTAGTTTGGATAAGGGCCTTAGGTATAGGAGGCGGCTCCGCTTGTGGTGCATCAGGCAGGGAGGTTGGAGTGGTGGCTTCGGCTTTCAGAAGGGCATTTTCTCGGGCGAGTCGGTCATTCGCATTGTTGGTTTGGAGGAGTTGGGAACGGAGGTCTTGTATCTCTTTAAGCATGTTTTGCATTAGAATGTGCCATGAAGGAGGTGGTTGGGAGGTGTTATGAGGAAGTGTGGGTGGGGAGGAGTAGGGAGCAGGCCTGCGGAGCTCACCTGTCCTCGGACGGCTTGACTGTAGGTGCCGGGTCCCCTTGGTGGTCGATAGGGGTCTTGGAGGGTGGCATTCCGCGGATCTTGGTCATTGGAGACCAGCTGGGCATATGTGGGCGACCGCTTGCGAGGCTGGAACCGTCGGGAGCAGTCCGCACAGCCCGTTGCGTGTGGGCCTTCGCACACGATGCACAGGGGGTTGCACGGATGGTCATCTGGGGGGGCTCAAAGTGCCGCAGCGGGAGCACCTTGGGGATGGTTGTGCACTGGGACAGACATCTTTTAGGTGTCCGGCTTTCCAGCAAGGGGCGCACGCTTCGGTCTTGCGCCGTAGGGGTTTGCATCTGTACGTGGTAGATCGATAACGAATCCAGAAGGGGACCTTTGTACCATCAAATAGGATTTGCGCCATATTCGATGTGTTTAGGCGTTTCGCCTCTAGGATGCGAAGGTCTGGATTGAAGCTGCAGATGCTGTCCCGCACCTGCTCTGGCGTGTCTCCCGGGATGTTAAAAACCACCCCGGCAACGGTGTTGTCGGGTGCCGACACATGCGCAGCCACTTCGTAGCACTGCCCCCGAATCGTGAGGGAGCCTGCCGCCGCATACTTCTTCGCGTGTTCCTCGGATGGGGTGCTGATGAGCATGTAGTTGGCAGTCTGCTGGATGCGGATTTGATCGACTGGGCTTCAGGGTATGCCGTCTTGGTGCATGACGGCATCCGGGAGAGAAGCTTGTGCCACTGACCTCAGGTCCAGTCCACCTTGCGGGCACAGAACGATTTTGATGTCGGTGGCCGGTAGTGGCGAAGTGGGAGGTTGGCGGGGTGGCGGTCGAGAGCCGGATCTTTTTTTGGGCATTTGCAGCGTCGTGGAAGGCTCGCTGCCTGTGTCGAATTTCCTCCCATCCAGGTTGGCTGAGTTCCGTGAGGTCAATTTCTTCTCCGGCCACAGTAACCTCCATAGTCGAAGGGTGTTCAAACGGCGCGCCGCGCCTTGCGCGTGCACCTGCGTTCCTACGCCGGCGACGGGGCCCGGCCCGCGTTCTGGGCCTGAGTAGGCATGGCTCGCTGTGCGGCGTGGCTGCAAGTTCAAAAAGCTGCAACTGACCGTTGAATGGTTCGATTTTCCTGAAGTTGGTGTCTCGGCGATCCGTACAGCTTTACGGACGCGGCGGTGCAGGGCTGGTGAGCAGTGGGGCACTTTAAGCGATGAAACTGGCGTTCAAATACAGAGCCGGCGTGAAGGCCCTAGTTCAACGTTTATAGAACCAGCCGGGAGGAGATATTGTTCTGGAAAAGCTCCTTGCACTATTTTAGTAATGCTTAAGGAATTCAAGTGCTCACAGCCGGAGAAAACGCCAACATTATTCTGATTCATAAGAAGGGACATCCCAAAGACCTCAAGAATTAGATTTATCAGCCTACCGTCCGTTGTTTACAAGCTGTTGACCAAAGTTACAGCTAGCCGCTTAGGTGACAACCTTGATTCCCGTCAGCCCAGAGAGCAGGCTGTGTTTAGGAAAGGGTACTCAACCATGGATCACATCCATGCCGTCAACCAAGTAATAGCAACATCCGCCTAGTACACTAAACCCCTTTACGCGGCATTTATAGATAACGTGAAAGCGTGTGATTCTGTACTCCCCGCAGCCGTTTTAGAAGCACTTAAAGACCAGGGACTGGAGGAAATTTACACAAGACTTCTGGAAGACACATAAGGGATGCACGGGCAGGATAACCCCCCACAAGCAACGCGATAAATTTCCGATCCGTAAGGGAGTAGGACAGACAGATACCATCTCCCTAAAGACTGACTTTATACGCACGATGTCGTGAAGTCTGGCGGAAGCCACTATAGGCTTCCTGCGCTGCCCAGGGGGCGCTGCGCAAGCGGCCTCCGGTTGGTACTTCCGGGTAATGCAAAGCTGCGCGGGTCCCATAGGATCGCGTGTTGACAGAAGCAAAATGAGCTAGCAGCAGTGACTCTGAAGATGATCCGGGATTATCGGATTTTAGTTCGGACAACGAAAACGTTATACTTTCACAGTTATGTTTTTTTTTCTTGAGCCACAATGCGGCGGAAATTGTCCATATATGTGTGGTTCAATAGCTCATTTCTTTCTCTTTTTACTTATATTTATTGTGTTTATGTGTATGGCAAACTTGTTCAATACGTAGATAAAACTGCCACCAGGTCGAACAAGGCAATTTCTACTGGGCAGGAAAGAAAAAAGTGTAATTCGTATACTTTTTGCGCTAGGGCATTGAAACATTCCTGTAATGTATATTTTGTATATCTCGTAATATATATTTTGTATATTTCGTAAATATATATGTATATTTTGTAACTATTTGTATATTTCAGAATATTTTTCATTTTTACTCCTTTTATGTAGTGAGCACATCAGTACAAATTTTCTGTGAAATCTTCAATAAATGTTGTCTTTTAAGATTTAAGATGCGGACGCTTTTCCGTCTAAGAAATGCAATTGGTAGACGTGAGATATTGTGGAAACTTGGGGGATGCTTACTGCACGAGCGCAAAACAACGAATAGTCACCTAAGCTGCTTGGAATGCTAAAACTAAATAAAAGTGTAAACTGGTTATACATTATATACCTTATACTTCCAAGGCTAGAAGCGCTCGGCTGTGGCCTAGTGGTTTGGAGCGCTAGGTATATCATCGCAAGTGTTTTGCAAGTTACAAGTTCGAATCCCCGTGGGTAGTACTTTTTTTTTTAAAGACGATGGTCTTTCTTGGGCTACTTAAACCCAGAAATTTTGGTCTGTCTGTGTGTCTGTCTGTCCGTCTGTCTGTCTGTGACTCCATTCAGCCACCCGGCGAAAGTAAAATTAATATTGCGCAATAGTCTTATATACTCACAGCCTCGTGTAAACGTCTAAGCCCGGTTTATAAGTTCATACTTGTCAACTTTGTTGAACAAGAACAAGACATTATGCAAACATAAGACAGGGAATTAGTACACACGGGATATTTACAGTGTTCCTTTATTAAAAAAATCATGGATGCTTGGTTTTTCGATAGCAAATGATATTCAATCTCTACTGCAGGAAACCGCCGCCTCCTGGCGACATATGAAAAATCACGCGGTACAGCGACGAAAGGTTCCACTAGCTAGGTTCCACGTTCTGCTTGGAACGCACGTGGAGCATGGCCACGCGGCTCTATAAACCTTCTAGTCGGCCGCATCCATTCACGCGTGTCTCCGCCGTACTGAAGCGCTGGCATCGAGGAACCCGGCCTGTAGCAGTGGAACGCGGTAAATTCAAATCGCCTTGCGCAAACCTTTAGTTTGTTTACCTTGGAATGAGCGCGTAGGTACAGGAACAGCATGAGGGGTGAGCGGGAAAGCAAAAGGGGGCATTTCCTTTGCAAATGTCTACAAAGACTATCGTCTTTTGACGACATTTGCAGCGAAAGGAGCAGATACGCGGCCAATTTTTTTTAAAGTTAACTTTTTAGTTTTCCGCCGATGTTTTCTATACCGAGTTCACCTTTTTTTGGGCCGCAACGTTCATTGCTCCACGAACTAGTTCACAGAACGCGCGCAGGCTGGCACTGGCGCGCTAGCGAGTTCTCGTTGGCGTGCTGTTGCCATAAGCCCGACTGTTTGCGGGCAGTGGGCACAGGCCAGAATCAACAGACCCTTGGCCTGGTGCGAACACGCTTTTTACGATACAGGCATGAGTGAGGCAAGCTCCAAATATGGGGGAAAAGCGCATGGCATTTGAGCGTCTACGGGGACGCGGAGGGCGTTCATGCACTGCGTAGGCCTCGGCTAGTGAATGCTACGATTCCAAGCCGTCATGGGAGGCTTATCTTATGCTTTTTACAGCCGACAACATGGCAGAAGCGCGGTACGATGATTACTGAGATATTGAGAATGCCCATCCAACAACGCCATCAGTTGTGTTTTACAGAACCGAAACCGAAACTTGTTTGATTGCTAACCTTGGGTATCGTCCAATCACGGTGCCCCCTCCTCACAAAGTCACAGCCTTAGTTGGTGCGGCCGCCGCAAACCGCGCATGGTAGTTTTTCTTCTTTCGCGCTTTGTAAAATAATTACCGATTTGTCAACCGGATAAACGATGAAAAGTGTGCTAATTTGAGCCAGTCTACGCAGTGCAAGCAAAAACGGGAGCTTGACAAATACACTTCAGTGTCCCTTTAAACAGACACTGAAGACAAAACCGAAGTTGGTCTTATAGATTGGCATCCCCAGAGAACGAATAATTACACCAGTCTCTGGGGCAATACCTTTAAAATAATCTCGTAAATCATCAAAAAATGAAGCTCTCAGTCGCCCAGCAGCGATGACGTAAATAGCGACTGAGCGGATGTGCCAAGAGTCACGTGACGAGCAAGAGAACGAGTAGCGCGCACACAAACTTTCAAACAAACACAAAATGTTTGTGTGCGCGCTACTCTTCTGTCGAGCCGTAAATAACTATGCAGGCATGCATGTAAGCTTTCATCCGGAAACTCGAAAAATACATTCGCGCAAATGCACACGTACTGCCGTTTAGGTGCTCGTACACGTAGTACATCCGTTTTTACACCATAGGCATTGGGCGCTGTTACAAGTTAAACTAACAGATGGCGCCTCAAAGCCAAATGCATCGAAGCTGCTAAAACCCGGCTATGCATGACGAGAATGCGAAGCCAAAGAGCGCCTCTGACGTCGTACGTCGTTCTCGCTGCGATTGCGCTGTCCGCGAGTCGTTTTGCAGGTAAAGTAAAAGGCCGCGCGGCGATTGACGCACAAAGAGCGGTAGTACAGTGAACTATAGCGGTAGGTATACGGACTTGTAGGACGGGGAAGTTCCGTCGTATGCGCCGAGAGCGCAACCAGTGGCTCCTTCGTCCCGATGGTCCGCTTGTTAAGTTTTAGTTTTCCCGCTAAACGACGCCGTTGTCTCAGTCGCTTGCGGCCTCCGTTTGCGTCATACGAAAAGTCATGAAATGGCGCGAGGTATGAAATGCGGTTTTCAATTGGTAGCCTCTCGGCAATAAAGCATCTTTCGCTGCTGAATGAGCGCTGAGAGGGCTAGGGGACAGTTGATCTTTCGTCTGAGCCCAACGCGCTTGTTGCCTCCAGGGTCCGTTTAAATGCAAGGCGTGGATACATTCGATGGGTCAGTACATCCACGAATGGATCGGAATCCCCGCGGCACATTTCGAAGGGCAGAGACACGTGCTCCCTGCGTGTCTTCATGACAACTCAGCTCGCATGTCGCCGCCCTAGCGCGCGGCAAGCTGCCAGGCGGTGCGCAGGTATCAGGGTGGTGATGTTTGCTTCGCCGGTTAACTCACGTCACAGCTTATGGTGCCCACCGAGGCTTCTTGAAAAGCTGTCAGTTGGTTGGCTGGTTCAGTTGGTTCCGGCATGGGCGATGTTGTCGACGACACTGGAGGGGGGGGGGGGGGGCGGACAGGAATGATCTCTATTCGGCACGGACGGGACAGTAGGGTGTGGCTGTGCGTGTCCGTGAACTTGAGTTGCTCCGCACACAAAATATTTGTTCTGGAATCTTTTAAACGTCGCGCGCAAGGACTTGGTTGCACAAAATGAACACCTCCGCATGTTTTGTACACCATGGCTAGCGTGATGTACCCGAAACAATTGAACACTGTGTTATCATCAGTTGCAGCAATGGCATAGTGTCTTGGTACGTCCTCAAAAGAACTCTCGAGGAGGAATGGAGTTTACAACCTGTAGCGTGAAATATCTTTCTTCACCGGCAGACGGTGACGTGCCTTATGATTAGGGTTGTTCGTTTTCGGGTAAAACCCGATTTTACCCGATTCTTGCACCCCGAACAAGTTTCAGGAGAATCGGGTTAAACCCGATTTCTCCCCGAATAAACCTCCCTGTAGCGATGAAAACCAGAAGGAAAAAAAGAGGAAAACCAGCTAACTTTGTGGAAGTTGGGAGCCGTCCTTGATCCGTTTCAGAAGCGTCTGCTGGGGCAGTCATTTGAGGACTACCGACCTCTGTTCATGTCCGTAACCGACAATGTAGATTCCCTTAATGACGAGTTCAACCAGTATTTGCTGGAAGCGAGCCCCACAAACCCAGCTGTCGAACTAATCGAGTATTGGCATGACTCTACTTCTCGCTACCCAAGGCTTGCAAAAGCTGCACTGACATTGTTGTGCCTAGCTAATGGTAGCTGTGATGTGGAGAGAACTTTCTCCCAGCTGAGATATGTTCAACGACCGGACAGATCTCGAATGGAGACTGACATGTTGCGCATGCAGATGATAATGTATGTCAACAAGGACGTGTAAAAAATCGATGACCAGATTTTCGAGAATAAAATGTATAATTTCTACGAGTCAATGTTTACTGATTCATTCATTTTCAAACACCACTGATTCATTTTCAAACAAACACAAAATTTCGGGTAGTATACTGTATTTGCTATAATACTCTGGTGTCTGTCCCAATTACCAGCTTGAAACACGAAATTTAACGTGTTATACTTAAAAAGCCCGTGATACGTTTTGATAAGCTCAGTGTAAGTTCTGATAAGTACAACCGTATATTTAACCCGAAAAAACCCGAAGTAAGAAATGGTTTCACAAAAAAAAACGATTTTTCCCCGAATATCAGTTTAAAAAATACCGCCCGATTTTTACCCCCCGAATTTGAAAAAATATAAAACCCGAAAACGAACAACCCTACTTATGATTGATTTTTCTAATCACATTGCATAGCGTATTCAAAACACGTATGTTGGGTACACGGTAATGCAATGGATTCTTACACATCACACCTCTGTCAAATGATCAATTGATCAACAGTATGACGGATCGTTCACACTGACAACCTCTGCTTTCTGTGTGCATGAATTTCTTATTAGGTCCAGTGCAGCTTTGGTCTTCTCATCTTACATTGAACCCGTCCTTTGCGTACATAGTTGTAAACATCCTCACCTACAGTGACTTGTAGTGTAGTGAATACCATGTCTGGTGAATGGTGGTACATTCGCTGACGGGGGCCTTGGTAGTTCGCCCAGCACTTGGTGCCCTGCGTGGTGGGGAGCCCATCTTGTGGTGACCACACATGGCTACGCGTTAGCTAGTGTTTCGAGGCGTGATGGTGCGGCTGTCTGCACGGGGCGAGGCCAGGGTGGGGTATTGATGTGGACCGGGAACCTAGTAAGAATCGCGCTGTGAATAAGTTTAAGTGAACAATTTCCTTAAGTTGTAGAATCTGTCTTGGAATGTCCTCCAGTAACGCAGATTGCGGCTCGGGATCGGAGCTAGGAGATGCGCGGACAGACTGATTTAGAATAGCTGTTGCTGTGGTCCTCGTTGACAGACGTGTCTCCTTCGTGCAATTGCGCAGGTGGGCAGCGCCGTGGCCACGACCAACTTTCCCGACTTCGGCTCCTTCTCTGAGTACCAGTGCGTGCGCGCCGAGCGCGCCTACCGCGTGCCGCAGGCCATCCCCGAGGTGGTGGCACTGCTGGTGAGCGGCCTGACGGCGGCCATCGGGCTGGACCAGCAGGGCCGCATCCGCGCGGGCGAGACGGTGCTGGTGACGGCGGCGGCCGGCGGCCTCGGCCACCTGGCCGTGCAGTACGCGCGCGCCGCCGGCTGCCGCGTGGTGGCCACCTGCTCGTCGGAACAGAAGGAGGCCTACCTGCGCGGTCTGGGCTGCGAAAAGGTCATCAATTACCGCTCTCACGACCTGGACGCCGAGCTGAGCAAGGCGTACCCCGAGGGCGTCGACGTCGTCTGGGAGACGGTGGGTGGCGACACCTTCGAGGTGCTGCTCAAGAAGCTGCGGCCGCGGGGCCGCCTCGTCGTCGTCGGCGCCATCAAGGGCTACACTCAGAGCGACAAGGGACCCTTCCCCGAAGTGAACCTGCGCAACCTGCCGTACAGGCTGCTCTCGCGCTCGGCCACGCTCGCAGGCTTCTTGCTGCCGCACTACTCGGACCTGTACCCGGAGTACATCGCCAAGCTGTACATGATGCTGCAGGACGGCACCCTCGTGCCCAGGGTCGACCTCGGGCTACACGCCGAGGGCGGCGAACTGAAGGGGCTCGAAGGCTGCATCCGGGGTGTAGAGTACCTCCACTCCGGCAAAAGTATCGGCAAGGTTGTTGTGAAGTTTGACTAGGCTCCTTCAGACATCGTATTCCAGGATGATACGGAGTGAATTTTCAGGGACACTTCTTGTGTGAATAAAACACGTGTTTCCCAGGATTTGATCTTCCACATCACCGGACCAACTGCACCCATAGGTGTGTTCATGAATGCCGTCATGGCTACTCTCACCGTCTCATGTTACTCTGCGGACACCTTGGCCCTCACAGCCAAGAAAATGCTGCATATCTCAAGTGGTCGCAGGTTGGGCTTGGATGCACCGATCTTCGCCTAAAATTTGCAGCGAGCGTGGTACCTCTGGGATTTTGCTTCGCAAAAAGTTGTTACTCAAGACCCGCCGCGGTGGCTCAGTGGCTAAGGCGTCGTGCTGCTGAGCACGGGGACGCGGGCTCGATTCCCGGCCGCGGCGGCCGCTTTTCTGATGGAGGCGAAAGCAAAAATGCCCGTGTGAACGAGATTTCGACGCACGCTAGACATTCCGAGGTGGTAAAAATTAATCCGCAACCCTCCACTACGGCGCGCCTCATCGCCCGCGTTGCGTCGGCGCGTTAAACTCTACAATCAATCAATCAATCAATCAATCAATCAATCAATCAATCAATCAATCAATCAATCAATCAATCAATCAAAGTCGCTACAGAACCGGCCGTGCCATTAGGTGGTCAAAATTAATCCGGAGCCCTCCACTACGGCGCACCTCATCGCCTGCGTTGCGTCGGTGCGTTAAACTCTACAATCAATCAATCAAAGTCGTTACAGAAGAATCGGCAGTGCCATTGAGGCACATACAGCGCAGTCTGTAACGTTCGACATAAGTACAAGGCGGAGGATGAAAAAAAAGGGCGTTCCCGTACAGGGTGGAGACACCCTTTGAACGGTCCCGTGCCGTCGCTATTGGGGCGAAGTGCTCAACACATCTGTTTTCATTTCCCACTAGACCCAGCAATGCGAAATAGATAAGATGAATCAAACTTCGCGAGCAAACAGTCTCGCGGCGAAAATTGTAGCGCGGTCTTGCTACAAGTTTGCTGCGACGGCCAGCGAGTGGCCCAAAATGACGGTGCCAACGTAAACGTGTCTCCACCCTTGCGGCGGAATCGCGTGATTCGAGGCACCCTAGCAAAGAAAGGAGTGGAGTGACTACACAACTTTGAAAGCACTGATAAGCAGAGCGCAGAAATAGAGGGGGATAGAGCGCCATGAAGGGAAGAAACTTTGATCGAGCGTGCGAGGAAAGCGGGTGTTGGGTCATCGCCGTGGGTTTGCGTCGTACATGTTTTCGTCTTCGTCGGCGGCTCGACGGGAGCTTCTCGCGGTTGGCTCGTTGGCGTAGTGCTGCTGCATGAGGCCGTCGAAGCTTAATTCCCGCTTGCGAGTACCCGCCTGCTTGCTTGCGTCTGTTCAGCAAGTGGTCTGGCCCGCCTGGGGACCTTTGCACATCAAGCAGCGTCAAAAGGGGTTCAGAATACCGAAAGGTCGGGACGAGGCGGCGAAGCAGTGTAAAATATGGAGAAAACACCGGTTTAAACGCGCCAGGGTCCGTCGTATGAAGCGGACCCAGTGCAGCCCAGCGTCATATCATCGGGGTTTTTAATGCATCGTTTCTATGGGGAGTTTGCCGGGACCGCGGTGACCCGTCGTAAGAACCGGGTCATCGGAAGTCCGGGGGATGTATCAGCGGAGCTCCACTGTACTTGTTTTAGTGATTTGTGTTTGCGATCCCTGCAAAGTAATTGTAGTTTACATTCTCATTTCTTGCATATTTGTCGCTCGAAGCTATTTATAGGCGTACTTATTGCCGTTCGGTGTTTACGAAGCCCTCAATTTACGACGCTTTTTCACGGCCCCGAGAAAGTCGTTAAGTGGGGTTCTACCGTAAATTCGGTCACAGCGAAACCACACCATAGCTACAGGTTCCTTTGTGTTTACTCGTTCAAGGACCCCTGGAGTGACGTTTCTGCTGCTGTTCCTATCTAGCTTGAAAAGCTCCTGGAGAGACATTTTGGCCGGCGTATTGCTGCTTTATGCGTGTATATTGGAGATGGCGTACACGCACAGACAGGTTTTCCGCGATCACCGTTGACCAGTGTTGCGGAATGATTGATTGATTGTAGGTGATTTTAGGGTTTAACGCGGGGACGCAACGGCGAGCCGTAGTGGAGGCTCTAGATGAATTTGGACCACCTGGGGACCTTTAACATGCGCCGAAATCTCGTACACGCGGGCGTTTTCGCTTTTCGCCTCCATCAGAAAAGCGGCCGCCGCGACCGGGAATCGAACCCACGCCTTAGCCACTGAGCCACCGCGGCGGGTAGTTTTGTGGAATGGGCATCCACATTTTATTTCAATTCCATTCCGAGGAATTAAAATTTGTCGTAATTTCATTCCTTTCAATTCCTCGGAATGACAAAACTTAGCCCATTCCCACTTCTGGAATGAACGGGCAGTTCAATTACATTCCTTTAATTCCTCAACGCTAAAACTGCCTCGTGGTACTGCATTAAATTACCCAGGAACGCAACATGAACCTGACGTTTTTATACGCATTGAAAACTACAAAATTATGCAAAACGTGACACCTGTCACCGAAGTAGGGAGGCGGTAGCAACTTGGTGACATATCTTGTGCAGAACAATCGCCCTTCTAATGCGAAAATGGGGAGTATCACACTGGCTCTTTTTGCATAAGTGGGGGGTCCCGCTACTTATAGTTATGCATGTTAGCTTGTTCTAATGGTTTGTTCTTGCGCGACGCGAGATGAAGCAACTATTACGGTGACGGCTGACTTTTTCCAGTCTCGTTGCACAGCCTGTCGCGTGCTATCTTGCTTCGCGCGCCGTCAGACCCGCGCCATTACCATGCTGTGGCTAACTCGCAGGCATGTCACGAGTACCTTGCTCACGTCTATACGCACTTTAAATGCTTACTTGAATGATTTCCCCCGCACGGGGCACCTTGAGTAACCTTGGTGACGGTATTGGTGACACCGCGGACCCAGAGCCCCCATACTCACACTGTAACCAACCGTTATAATTTTTAAGGTGAAAGGTAGAAACCTCAAACGGTGGCCGTCGGAGCCCAGGTCAAGCTCCGGCGGATGGACGCCCTGTCTGTTTACCAGGCAGGGAGCTCAGGGACCTCTCTAGCTAACAGGGTAAGGCTCGAGAAGAAAGTACCCCCGTTCCTTGCTTTATACTATGGTATAAAACGGGGTATATTCTAAAAAGGTGTTAAAGTATGGTATATTCTAAACCCCCCCACCCCCAACCAGACGATCGAGCCCTGAAGAGTGCTTGCACCGAAGTAATTGCTTTTCTACCACTTTCTGCTCAATTGTTTACAAAACCTGACAACCTCCCTCGTTTTGTCATAATACAGTCCATTCAGAAAGATGAACCAATCACCAGTAAATCAGTTTTTTTTGGTAGCTAAGTTCATAGGGAGTGCAGTTGGCATAATATACAAGGCGAAGAAGCTAGCATCAGGTGACATTCTCGTTAAGTGCAAACTAAAGAACAATCCACTAAAGGAGCCAGACTGACATGGATGATGTCAAAGTATCTGTCACTCCACACGGAAGCTTAAACAACTCACAAGGTGTAATTTCTGAACCTGACCTCTTGAAAGAAACCGATTCTGACATCCTAGATGGCATGCGTTACCAAGGGGTGACTGCAGTCAGGAGAATAATGATAAGGTGTGATGGAAATGAAATACCCACGAAGCATGTAATTCTAACTTTTGATCGGAGCACTCTTCCGCAGTCAGTCACTGCAGGATTCTTGCATTGCGAAGTCCGACCATACATCCCCAACCCACGCCGATGCTTCAAGTGCCAATGGTATGGGCACAGTACAAGCTCCTGCCACGGGCGTCTGACGTGCGCCAAGTGTGCAGCGCACAATCACCCGTCCGGAAACTACATCTGATGAACTGAAATGCCCGAACTGTGGAGAACCGCACGCAGCATATTTCCGAACATGTGAAAAGTTCAAAGCAGAAAAACAAATAATCAATCTCAAAGTAGTGCAAAACATCTCCTACCAGGAAGCGCGGAAAAAAACATGCCATGTTTTCTCCTAGGTATGCCAACGCGGCTCGGCGGGGGATGGAGCCGCGTCTGGTGTCGGTGGCGACACAGTACAGCAGTGCTGACTTGGTCCCATCCTCGCCCCCCGCTGTGCTGCCCTCGGCAGCTCAAAACGTCGTCACACTGCCTGTGACTCCAGCAACAGTGGCGACAAAGACTTCTGGAGATGGTGTGAACACTCCTGTGTCTGTTGCACCCACCCGCAGTGTTCCTGACAGGTTGGGGAACATAGACTCGGGGGGGGGGGGGGAGGCTCCACCTTCTACGCTTGCCGTGCCGCGTTCTGCGCCTCTAGCGCGCGTGGCCAACAAAGGCACCAACCCTCTCGGAGCACGCCCGAAAGAGCCTGATCCATCAGCTGCTCGTGGTGCGCCCGTTGAAGAAATGGACGTAACGCCGTCCCTGGTGGCACCAGAGCTGTCGAGGAAGCGGCGCCCCTCAGTTGGGCGTAGAAAGCAAATAACAAGAGTATCAGGTCGACCCCGTAATAAATAAAACTGAAATAAACAATCAAGCACAATCTTCTCTTAAACTAAATCTATGCTGCAAAACGTACAGTGAAATTGTAGGGGCCTGTTGAAAAATCTTGACGACATTTACGAAATACTGTCAGAACACAAGCGAATAATTTGTCTCCAGGAAACACACCTGAACGCAAATCACACCCACTTTCTGAGAGTATACAGTTTTTAGAAAAGATAGAGATAGCTGCACTCGCCCTTCTGAAGGTGTTGCCCTATTCGTCCAGAAGTCGATTGCTTGTCACCAAATCAGACTGCAAACTAATCTTGAAGCGGTTGCCATGAATGCAATTATTTTTGGTAAGTTAACAACAGTGTGTTCGTTATATGTACCCCCTGATTACCAACTCCGAGCTAATGAATTTGAAAGTCTAGTTGACCAGCTCCCATGCCCTTTCATACTGATGGGTGATTTTAATGCTCACCGTGAGCTCTGGGGCTCCCCACGTGCCGACGCCCGGGAAAACTTATAGCAACCAGCAACCTTTCCTGGAAAACGCACATTGACTTTATTTTAGCAGATACGTACGGAACGCTTGGTTTTCTCCGTCTTTCTTTACGCCACGCCAATACGCTTGGTTTTCTCCGTCTTTCTTTACGCCACGACACGCCAACGTCTTTCTTTACGCCACGCCAACACTAAACTGATCGCATACACGTCCATTGCAAGGTGAAAAGTTTAATATTCCGCAATAATTTGGGGCCCTTATCAATCATACTTGACCAAAAAGCTTGAATCATTGCAAAACAAGAGCGCTCGGTTCATATCAGGTCAGTACACACTGCATTGAAGCATTACTTTGATAAAAAGTAACCTCGGTCTCCAACTTCTGGAAACAAGGCGCAAAATTTCCCGGCTTATACTTTTTCATAAACTTTATCGCAACCCTAATCATTTTACTGTCTCAAGAATAAAACCCGCACAACACATATCTCTGCGTATCGACTACCCCAACAAAGTGCAGCCGGAATTTTCCCGTACTAACCTACTCCGCCGTTCCTTCCTACCTTCAACAATTAGTGACTCGAGTGCCCCCCAAAACATATTGCCGTCATCAGGCTAGAGACGGGAACTTTAGGCAAAATGCCTATTTTTTATTTAAGTCCGTATCGAGCCTATTTAACATATAAGCATGAACTAAGGGAAGGGGAGTATTTTAAGCAATAGTTGATTGTGCCTATACGTGCCTATTTTGAGGTCCGTGCCTATACAAGCTTTTAAGCGCCTATAAATGCCTTTTTTGTGCTGTCGAGTACAGATTTTGCCTAAATCAGTCGTATATCTCGATGGAAAAATGGGAGATCTATTGTTGGGCCGATGGGAATGCATGAGCATCTTGTCACTCTCCATTGCTAACTTGAGGCTTGCTAACATTGCTAATTCAGCGCAGACCTATGCGAAGTCGCTGCTAACATCCCTTGGGCGACGATCGAAAACAACACTTTCAAGAATTTTTTACAAACGTACTGCAAACAAAATGTACCATCAGAGTCGACTGTTCGCAAGGAGTACCTGCGACCACTGTAGGAAATTAGAAGAGAAATAGGTGAATTCCACATATGGATTTTTGTGCACGAGACGACAGATGCGACCGGACAAGTACTCGGTCACTGAGTAGTCGGAAAGCTTGACGCTGAAGAAAAAAGAACGCCTTTACTAATCTGCTCAAAAGAGCTGGAAAAAACTAGCGGCGAGACCATCGCCCACTTCGTGAACTCGTCTTTGAAGCTTCTGTACCCCTCCGGAGTCCACGACGACCGAGTACCGATGCTGTACACAGATGCAGCAGCTTATATGCATAAGGCTGGTGCACTTCTCAAGGTTTTTTATCCAGAATTATTGCACGTCACTTGTCTTGCTCACGGGATTCATCGGGTTTGTGAAGAGCTACGAAAGTCGTTCAGTTCGGTCAACGAACTGATAGCTGCAGGAAAGGCGGTGTTCCTCAAGGCTCCTTCCCGCGTTCGTGCTTTCAGGGAGCAGTTGCCGGGTGTACCTCTTCCACCGGAGCCTGTTGTTACCCGGTGGGGAACTTGGCTGAAGGCAGTGGAACACTACAACCAACACTTAAACGGTGTTAAGGCTGTTGTTAGCAGCTTTGCAGAAGACGAGAGTGTAGCCGTGAGAAGGGCCCAGAAGGTTCTACATAATGGTACACTTCCATGTGACTTGGCCTATTTGTGTGCCCATTTCATGTTCTTGGCAACAACAATACAGAAACTTGAGAAAGTTCGGGCTCCACGCTCACTCAAAATATTCAGCTGATTTTGGACGCCCAGGAAAGGTTAGCCAGTGCTCCCAGGGGACCAGTTGCTGACAGACCTATAGAGAAGCTTAAGTCTGTCTTGGACAGAAATCCAGGATTTTCGACGCGGAAGGAACTGTCTGAGGTTTTGAGTGGCGGACATACCGCGATTCCACATGGAATGAATTAACATCCAACGTGCCGAAGTACAAGTACGCTCCGCTAATTTCAGTGGATGTGGAGCGTTCTTTTTCTGCGTACAAGCAGATATTGACTGACAAAAGGCACAACTTCAAGCCCGAAAACCTGGAGATGGTGCTTGTTGGCCACTGCTTCCGCAGCCTTTCGCACAGTGTTGTGTCAGCCTATATATTTTGAAAGTGCGACCCTTAAGTTTTTCATGAAGAAAATAAAATTGCATTTACGAAATCCCGATGTTTGTATCCTGTGTTTACTCAAAGCCGAAAAATTGCCCTGAAATACGCCGCCTGAGTAAATGTTATTCGAGCCTATATATGCCTATAAGGTAGTACTTAGCGCCTATATATGCCTAAATTACAATTTTGAGCGCCTACAATAGGCGCCTAAAACGCGCTTTTTTAATGCCTAAACTTCCGGTCTCTAGAAACCCTGAAAAAGTTGCCGAAGAACTTACAAAATTGTTTTTGTGAGTGTAACAAAAAGATGGTAGTATGTGCCTGCGGTGTATTGGTAGAACGTATGTAATCTTATTTTTGTGGCTAACTTTGCGTTGTTTGGGTAATAATGTGATGTTCTGCTATTTTTTAACTGCACTGTATTTTGCACAGGTACTTTTCTGTGCCATTGTACCATTTTGTTTAAATCCAATTTAAACAGATATTTAGCACCTTTATTTTTTCTTTACACTTGAGTGTACCGTCTGGTTTTGTTATTCCCCCCCCATGTAATGCCCGCAAGGGCCTTTAGAGTAATAAAAATGGAAATGGAATGGAACATTTTTTGCTCTCATCTGGTACCTGCTTGTTTAACAAAAAAACACCCAACTTGTTAGAGTACGATCGACCTGGCAATAGGCTCCCCCACTCTCTTTCCTTTAGTAAAGTGGAGTGTAGGTTCCAATCCCTACGGCAGCGACCACTTTCCTGTCACGTTAAGCGCTATAAGTAGCCCCACAATCCCAACCCGTGCACAGAGATTTCGTGAGGAGTGTGTGTGCAGATTGAAAAAAAATTCAACGAAATGTCCCAACTGCCTTATGCAGAATTAGAAAACCCTGGCATTGACCACGCTACAGATATCGTAACCGCACACATCATTAAGGCAGCTCATTCCTCTATCCCTCAGACTGCTGGTAGAAACAACAACAAATCGAGGCCTTGGTGGAACGAGGAGTGCAGGGGAGCTCGAAAGGAACAAAACAAAGCCTGGGGTGTCTTTAGAAGGCATCCTACGACTGAGAACCTCATTTCTTTTAAACGTGCAAATGCAAAGGGCAGGCGAATAAGACGCTCGGCCAAAACTGAGAGCAGGAAAGCATTTATCTCATCCATCAACTTATACACTCTGTGGGGATCCTAATTGAGACTACTCCCAATCCTGCCAGGGCTATTAGAGCAGATCCAAAGAATAGACCCCGCCTTCTACGCAGATGACATTACGGTGTGGACGACAAGAGCCGGATCTGAAGGGTGGATGGAGGAAACACTACAACAAACAGCCATGACGGTACACGAATACGCCAAAAAGTGTGGCCTGAGCTGCGCACCGCAGAAGTCCGAGCTCTTGCTCGTCCAACCGGGTGTCAACAAGAAGACAAGATGCAGCATCATTGTCCAAATCGATGGAGTTGAAGTCAAGCCAATCCAAAAATGTCGGATACTGGGATTTATGCTACGGAACGACAGGAAAGCAGACGCAGCGATCGCTGAGGTCCGAACAACGACCGAGCAAGTGCTGGGTATGCTCCGGCGAGTAGCAAACCGCAACCGTGGCATCAAGGAAGACGACTCCATCCGTCTAGTACGGGCATTCGTCATCTCGCGGATTACGTATTCAGCACCGTACCTGCAGATGACGAGGACACAGCGAAAGGCACTAAACGTACTAATACGAGAGGCAATGAAAGTGGCTCTGGGACTCCCCATATACTCATCAACAAAGTGCTTGTATGAGATGGGGGTCCACAACACGGTCGACGAACTTGTGGAGGCCCACCTTTCTAGTCAGAGAGTACGGTTTAGTCAGACCGAGCACGGAAGACAGGTACTCCAGAATTGGGATGGACAGTCGAACCCACACTAACGACGAGTAAGCTACCAGAAAAATGGCGAGAAGCGCTCACATTGAAGCCTCTGCCAAGAAACATGGCACCGGGAGTAGACGACGACAGACGAAACGCTAGGACAACAGTGCTAGCGCGAAGATTGGGGGGAAACTCCCGCGTCCTCTACGCAGACGCTTCCCTCCAGAAGGGCAGCGACCGGGCGGCAGCTGTTGTGACAACGAGAGACCGACTGGTAGTCTCGGCTTCGACGAGGACCAGGGAATACACGACAGCGGAAGAAATGGCCATAGCCTTGGCGCTCGTTCAACCCGGCGTCGAGGTTGTGGTGACGGATAGCAAGAAGGCATTAGCAGCTACCGGAGGGGCTCCATCTCCTCCTTGGCACTAGCGATCGTAAACAAGAAAGACCCACCGGGACAAGCCGTCGAGCTGGTGTGGACCCCGGCTCACTCCTCACTAGTTGGCAACACCATCGCTGACTACCACGCCCGAGAGACGACACGCCGGGCACACGAGGAGTCAAGCGGAGGGGAGGACGACCCGATCCCGGTCACGAGCTACACAGACATCCCACAGATGTACAGAGAGGATCGGTGTACACTACCAGAGCCTTACCTTTCACTAACACGAAAAGAACTACCAATACTACGAAGAATACAGGCAGGGTCATTAGTACATCGAACAACGCTACATAAAATGTTTCCAAATCGGTATGATGACACATGCCCATTCTGCAAACAAGGAAGAGGCACTCTGCGTCACGTCAGTGCACAGTGCACGTCCCTCAAAGCCCCCATCCCACAGATTCCACCCCAATCATCACCCACCTCCCTCACCTCACCCAACCCTTCACTCAAAGAGCGATAGGAGATCTTGTGGTCCAGCCCTACCGTGTCGACCCACATAGCCCCCGTGGCTCGGGGCCTGGAGGTGCTGGAAGCATACGGGACCCGAGAATAGCGGACTGCCCCATCGGCCGCCTTGATGTGACCCCTCTATGGGCTCAAATAAAGTTCAACCAACCAACCAACGCGAGCACGCTAGCCAGCGATCCCCTCTCCCCGAGGGGCGAGGATAGCCCCTCGCACCCTCTCCCTGTAAGGGGCACGGGTTGACCAATGTGCGCCGGTGCGTCGGCCACGTGGGGCGTGACGTAGTGGCCACGCCCAAGGGCTCGCGGCGGTGGGCGCGCGCTTCGGTCTGACCCGAGAGAGACTGGCTGGGTGCCAGTTCCGTCGGTACTCCGTGCTCGCACGCTGCTCGCTCGCTTCGCTTAAGCGACCGCCGTTTTCTCACTTCCGTGAGGTCGGCGAACGTACTGGAAGTTGGATTTGCATGCACCCTCTGGCTTCGCGTTCCCTGCTTCTGCAGGTGATCTGAGTTGTTATTGGTCGCTCAGTCAGTCTGGTGGTCGGTTCCGGTCCTAGCCGGGCCCATCACCCGCAGCGCTTCGGTGGCTTACGCCACTGGACCAACAGCTTCCGATTACCCGCCCTGCGCGTCGGGCTCTGTGGCTTGAAGCGTACGGTCGGCAGGTACCCCCCTCTCTGCCCCAGGGCTAGAAGTGTTATACCAGGGCTGGTTGCTGTACCGTGGAATACCCGGAATCAAACCAAGTTCTGAGAAGCTACTTCGTCTTCTCGGAGTGACTGCACAAGCGTGGCGAGGGCCGCCGCGGCCGTTTACGGCTTGGCTCACTCGAACCCACGGTGGGCCCCTTGGCAGGCTGCACTGCATTGTACAGGTGAGGCCCACAACTGATATACACAAAGTTTGGAAAAGTACTAGTGCATTACAAGGGTGGAACAGAAACACCCTGCCACTTGTTAGCATGAAGATCAAGCAAATGCTCTTGGCCGACACTTTGAGGGTGTTTCCAGCTCTGCTCACTTCACCGCAGTTTTTAAGACACAAAAATCTAATGGAACAACAACGTCTGCGAAAGATGAAATCAGAAAAAAATGGGATACAACTGCCCATTCACTATGCATGAGTTCTCTGTAGCACTCTCAACATGCGGCAAAACAGCCCCAGGGGCTGACAGTATCACATCCGAAATGTCAAAATATGCTCACACAGACACCCAAGCTGCAGTTCTTCATTTGTTCAATAAAATATGGCGAACAGGACGCCTGCCAAAATCATGGAAAGATGCCATTGTTGTTCCAATCTTAAAGATGGAAAGGAAAACTTTTTATGAAGTGCCCCGCACGGGGCACCTTGAGCAATCTTAGTGACGGTGTTGGCGACACCGCGGACCCCGAGTCCCCATACTCACGCTGTAACCGACCGTGGTAACGAGTTTTAAGGTGAAGGGCAGAAACCTCAAACGGTGGCCGTCGGAGCCCAGGTCAAGCTCCGGCGGATGGGCTCCCTGTCTGTTACCAGGCAGGGAGCTCCGGGACCTCTCAGGCTATCAGGGTAAGGTTTGAGAAGAAAGTACCCCCGTCCCCTGCTTCTTTTACATGCCATATGGTAAATCGTAAATCCCCCCAAACATGATCGGCCCCTGAAAAGGGGCCGCACCGAAGGTTCATTTCCGCCACTCCCAACCCCCAGTCTTCCAAAGCCCGATAACTACCCCCGTTTTTTGGTTTTGGAATCCAGTTAACAAGAAAAGCCTCTTGCATCACAGTCCGTGTTCCTAATCTCGAAATTTCTGGAGGGCATCATTGCTGACAAATATAAGGCCAAAAAGCAAAGAACTGGAGAAATCCTGGTTGAAGTACACAACCAACAGCATGCCAAGATCCTCCTTGAACAAAATCGCATAGCCAATCTTGAAATCAGGGTGACACCCCACCGGAGCCTGAACAGTACTCAAGGCGTCATCTCCGAACTAGACCTTATGAATGAGACAGATGCTGACCTGCTGGAGGGCTTGAGAAATCAGGGCGTGACAGCTGTGAGGCGCATAACTATGAGGAGGGATGACAAAGTAGTTTCGACCAAGCACATTATCCTTACTTTTGACCGGTCCGCACTCCCAGAGTACGTCAATGCAGGTTTTGTACATTGTAATGTCCGGCACTACATTCCAAACCCGCGCCGCTGCTTTAAGTGCCAGCGGTTCGGGCACGGAACCAACTCCTGCCGTGGTCGTCTGACCTGCGCAAAGTGCGCTCGGCATGATCATCCATCTGATAATTGTCCATCGTCAACCCTCACCTGCGCCAACTGCCAGGGACCCCATGCCGCCTACTCTCGAAAGAGCGAGAAGTTTAAGCAGGAGAAGGCGATCATTAATGTGAAGGTCACTGAGAACATCACCTTCCCAGAGGCGCGAAAGAGGTTTGCCTCTTTCCCCCTGGGGAGGTACGCCGACGCATCTCGCCGGGGGGCGGAGCGGCGTCTGGTTTCGGCGGGGACCCAGTACCGCGAGTCGGACTTGGTCCCGCCTCCGCCCCCCCCCGTGGGTTGCCTCTGGCAGCCCAACCAGCCTCTGCACCGCTCGCTCACCCAGCAGCGGCTGTGGTGGCAACAACGTCTGTTGCCGCTGCATCCACTGCTTCCTCTCCACCGGCCCAAAGCACATGCAAGGGCACGGAGATGGAGACGGAGGCAGTCGCAGCGGCCCCCTTCCCCGCCCCACTGCCTGTGACATCTGTGGTGCTCCCGACGCCTTCGGCACTGGCAGCGCAGGCAAAAAATACCCGAAAGGGTACCACGTCAAGGGGGCCCAGTCCGCTGGGCACCCCCTTGCCTTCAGATGACGACATGGACGTCGAGCCCTTCCGGCTTTCATCGCAGCGGAAGGAATGGGCTGCGATGTCCAGGTCAGTAGAGAAGGCCAGAAAACCCCTTCCAAGAGTCCAAGCCCCGAAAGACCCTACATAAATGATCACACTCCAGTAGCTCTCAACACATAATAATGGGAAGAGAAAATATTGTTCAATGGAACTGCAGAGGCCTTCTGAATAATCTTGACGATCTGTGTGTGATTCTGCATGCTAATCAGCCAAGTTTAATGTGTGTCCAAGAAACACATTTAAATTCCAATCGATCAAATTTCTTTAATAGCTATATGGTATTCAGAAAGGATAGCGTTGGCTGCACAAACTCTTCGGGCGGTGTAGCCATAATAGCCAGGAAATCCCTTGCATGCCACCCTATCACTCTGAACACCATCCTCGAGGCTGTAGCAATACGCACAATAATTTTTAATAGGTTGATAGCGGTATGCTCCATATACATTTGTCCTGATTTTGTGCTTTCTAGCTCTGACTTCGAGGCGCTGGTGGACCAGCTGCCCGAACCATACATTCTAACAGGCGACCTTAATGCTCACAATTTTCTTTGGGGCTCTTCTCGTACGGATGGCCGGGGTCGCCTAATAAAGAAGTTTCTTACATCCTCTGGAGCATGCCTTTTCAACAATAAACAGCCTACATATCATAACATAGGACACAACAAATACTCATGTCTTGACTTGGCTATTGGCTCGGCAGTTCTCTTTCCTCTTCTCGAGTGGGGTGTGGGAACTGACCCATATGGCAGTGACCACTTCCCCACCTCACTTACATATATAGGTAAAGGCCCAAGCAGTTCATCTTCCCATAATAGGTTCAATGAAGCACGAGCTAATTGGAACACATTTACAGAGACATCGAAACTAAGACACCTACACGTAGATGAAGCCGCACAACTCCTCACGGCGCACATCCTCGACGCCGCCGAAAAGTCCATTTCCCACGCCTCTGGTGCCCCGCGCAACCAGAGGAGGCCGTTGTGGAATCAGGACTGTAGGCGGGCGCGAGAGGCCCAGAACAAGGCGTGGGGTATCTTTCGTCGGTACCCCACGTCGGGAAACCTCCTCTTGTTCAAACGGGCCAAGGCGGTAGGAATACGTGTGCGCCGTGAGGCAAAACGAGAGAGTTGGCGTTCCTTCATAACATCAATAAACTCCTACACAGACACACGGAAAGTATGGACAAGAATAGGCAAACTCAAAGGACAACAAACACACAGCCTGCCTCTAGTCAGCACAACAGGGGACACACTCGAAGACCAGGCTGACACCCTCGCACAACACTTCCAACACGTGTCCAGTTCAGCACACTACACAAACACTTTCATGAAACACAAACAAACGGCCGAAAAGAAGCGTATACTAGATAACAATAGGTCAACATCTTCTTATAACATAGAGTTTTCACTGCATGAGCTGAGGGCTGCTTTGAGCACGTGTAAACCCTCAGCTCCAGGCCCAGACAACATCACATACACAATGATACAACACTTGCACGCAGACACTCTTCTAACACTCTTACAGCTATATAACAAGATATGGCTTTCGGGGCACATTCCAGACGCTTGGAAGGAGGCTATAGTTGTAGCTTTCCCGAAGGAGGGAAAGGACCCGTCGTTCCCCTCATGTTACCGTCCTATTGCCCTGACGAGCTGCCTGTGCAAGCTCTTCGAGAAGATGGTAAATCGCAGGCTCGTGTACTTCCTTGAGTACAACGGTCTTCTCGAGAGCAGCCAGGCAGGCTTTAGGGTGGGGCGATCGACGAACGATCAACTGGTAGCTCTTGACTCGTACATCAAGGATGCCTTCGCGCATAAGCAGTATTGTTTAACTGTGTTTTTCGACCTTGAGAAGGCATACGACACCGCTTGGCGTTATGGGATCCTTAGTGACCTGAAGTCATTCGGTGTTTCGGGTAACATGTTGAACACTCTTGTTAGTTACTTGTCAGACAGAACGTTTCGAGTAAGAGTTGGTTGTGCACTCTCAAGGGTTCACGTGCAAGAAAATGGCGTGCCACAAGGTGGCGTGTTGAGCTGCACTATCTTCATAGTAAAAATGAACTCTCTTGGTAAGGCACTGCAACCTACAATTTCTTATTCCATGTATGTAGATGACGTCCAGATATCCTATAAATCATGCAATATGTCAATCTGCGAACGTCAAGTCCAGCTTGGTGTAAAGAAACTTGCCGGCTGGGCAGACAAGAATGGTTTTAAATTGAATCCTGTAAAAAGCTCAATGCGTTGTGTTCACCAGGAAGCGCGGGGTCCATATGGACCCAGACATTACTCTTAATGGCGTGTCGCTTCCTGTGAACAAGGAGCACAAGTTTTTAGGTGTGGTGTTTGACCACAAACTCACATTCATTCCCCACATCAAGGAACTTAAGCATAAATGTCTCAAAACAATGAATATCCTTAAGGTTCTCTCCCACCAATCCTATAGTTCCGATAAAGAACTCCTGCTGCGCTTGTATACTGCTTTGGTTGGGTCTCGTTTGGACTATGGCAGCGTGGTGTATGGGTCGGCGAGTAAAACAGCGTTACGAATGCTTGACCCAGTGCTACACTTGGGGCTTCGTCTCGCCTCGGGTGCTTGTCGCACTAGCCCTGTCGAGAGTCTGTATGTCGCGTGTGATAAGTGGAGCCTTGAGAACCAACGAACGTACATGGACTTGCTTTATGCTTTTAAAATTTCATCACTGAATAATCATCCTTTTTATCCTGTCTTTAACGATACATCAACATCTCTGCTCTTTGTAAATCGCCCATCCGTTCCTCTGCCCTTTTCACTTAGAATGAGAGAGCGAGCCTCGGATTTCAGTGCTTCGTTGTTAGATGTATACAGGTCACCCTTTTCAAACAGTTTACCGCCTTGGCAAGTTCGCCCTGTGTCGTGCGACCTTTCTTTTATGAGACTTGACAAAATCGGGTACCACGAGCTGCAATACTGCAGCACTTTCTGTCTTTGCAGTTTAAATACACATGTGCAGAATTTTATAGTGACGCTTCTAAAACCCCCACTATGGTGTCGTGTGCTGCTCATGGTCCAAATTTCAATGCAGCCAGAACCATGAGCGTGCACACAACAATTTTTTCAGCAGAAGCGTATGGAATTTTACTGATTGTACGACACATTCTTGAAAATCAAATTCCCAATTCCATCATCTATACAGATTCTTTGAGTGTTGTTCGCGCACTGTAATCGCACAAGCCCCCCAAAAACCACATAGTTAATCTTGTATTCAGCACTATCATGTCCGTGTATGCACAAAAGCATGAGCTGGTCCTCTGCTGGGTCCCAGGACACGCATGGATCACTGGGGACGAGTTGGCAGACGAGATGGCTGCTGCTGCTGCACTCAGGAACACTGTGGAGATTACAACGATACCCTACACAGACCTCAAGCCACACATAAGACAACACCTGCGCAGAACATGGCAAACACACTGGGATGAACAGACAGACAACAAACTACATGTAATAAAGCCACACTTGGGACGGTACACAGCTGACTCACACAACAGACACGCGGAAGTCGCCTTGGGTAGGCTGCGGATAGGGCACACCCATGCAACGCACTCGTGTCTGCTGACGGGATCTTCTAGACCCCAGTGCAGCAGGTGCGGAGAGGCCCTATCCGTAGTGCACATACTAATCGCTTGCAAGGCACTTCACACAACACGACACAAACACTTCAGAGAACTCTACAGACAACATATTCCCCTACATCCATCGTTTTTTCTAGGTGACGATGCAATTGTTTCCGTGAAACGTGTGTTTGAGTATTTGTCAGACGTCAAGTTTTTAAACCTCATTTCCTATCACGCATAAATGAAATCTGGCCCTATACACCAGCCATGCTCATTGTCGTTTTGTGATTTTACTTTTGTTTTTGCTGACTTTACTTAGTGTTTAAGGTTTCACTCCTCATATATGACTTGTTTTGGCGCTCTTTGCCCCAGTTGGCCTTGCGCCATAAACATCCAACCATCATCATCATTTATGAAGTAGCTATAGGCTGATTGCGTTGACGAGCTGCTTGTGTCAGCTGTTTGAAAAAATGATTAACAGACGTTTAGTGTACTTTTTAGAATATCATGGAATTTTAGACTATGCCCAGGCAGGCTTTCGGTCAGAAAGGTGCACAACTGACAGTCTCGTGGCCTTTGAGACTTATGCAAGGCATGCATTTTTACTTAAGCAACACTGCATGACTCTCTTCTTCGACATGGAAAAAGCGTATGACACTGAATGGCGTCATGGCATCTTACTTGATCTCTGCTCGTTTGGAATTAGCGGCAATATGCTAAATATTATACAGGACTATCTTTCGCACATGACATATCGCGTGCGGCTTGACAATGGTTTATCGAGTGTGTATACTCAAGAATATGGTGTACCCCAAGGAGGTGTTTTGAGATGCTCACTCTTTATTGTCTTAATGAACTCTTTAGGGAAAGTTTTGCCCTGCTCACTCTCTTATTCTGTTTATTTGGATAACATTCAGGTAAGTTTTAAATCATGCTGCTATACGACCATCTGTGAGAGACAAATTCAGCTAAGAGTGAACAGCTTCTCGAGATGGGCAAATGAGAATGGTTTTAAGTTAAATGGAGGCAAGAGCACCTGTGTGCTGTTTTCTAAGCTGCGAGGCGTGCGGCCGGACCCATGTGTGTGTCTTGATGAAAGAATCATTCCAGTAAAGAAAGAGCATGAATTTTTGGGTGTGCGGCTGGATGACAAATTATCTTTTATACCGCACATAAAAAAACTACGATTAAAATGTTTAAAAGCACTGAACATTCTTAAGATTCTCTCTCGTCAATCGTATGGCATAGATAGGTCATGCCTATTGAAAATCTTCAACAGCCTTATCAGATCGATGCTTGATTATGATAGTGTGGTGTATCAGTCAGCCCCAAAGGCTGCGCTAAAACTGCTAGATCCTGTTTATCATCTAGGCCTGCGATTGGCAACTGGTCGTTTCCGTACCAGCCAAATATAAAGCTTTTATGTTCAATCAAATATGCGGTCACTGGAAAATCAGCGGGCCTATATACACAGCCTTGCTATAAACAGTAAAAACAACCTGAATCTTAAGGCATCAATCGACCGTCTGAATATATGACACATCCACTGTATCTTTATTCCACAAAAGGCCCTCACTTCCACAGCCTTACACGATCACCGTAAACACTCTAGCATCCAACATGGAGATTTTTTTCCAAGACATCTAAAAAACCACTGTCTGATTTTATAGCCCCTTGGAAGCTAGCGCTGGTGGTATGTGACACGTCCTTTACAAAAACAAACAAAAACAAAGCACCTTGTGCCTTGATCCGTCAACATTTCTTAACCCTTCAGCACCAATATAAATGTACAGTGTTCTATACAGATGCCCCCAAAACAAACTCTGCAGTATCATGTGCTGTGCATAGACCGAACTTCTCCGTTTCAAAAACGCTAAACCCTAACACCAGCATTTTCACAGGTGGAGCCGAAGGTATTACGATAGCTAAAGAACACATAATACAAAATAAAATAGTTTGCTCAGTCATATACGCTGATTCGCTGAGTAGTGAGCGAAGCCCCATAAGAATGCAGTGTTCAACTCGCTCAAAAACGCTATTATGTCAGCGTACTCTATGGGGCTCAAAATCATAGTCTGGTTGGTTCCCGGCCATTGTGGAATAGCGGGAAACGAGGCTGCTGATAGGGACATTTGTCAGTGCCTTACTGTGACCGGAAATCGCTCATAAAAAGAAAACTCCTGGAACGCTGACAGAAACACTGGGACACGCAAACGGAAAACAAACTTCATGCAGTTAAACTACAAATAGGTAAACACATAACAGAAAAACTACGCAGGTCTGTAGAAGTTGCTTTTGTCGTTTAAGAATAGGGCACACACATGGCACACATGGATACCTTTTGAACAGAACACCGCGGCCAAGATGTGGTAAATGTGGAGGATTTCTCTCTGTACCGCAGAACACCGCGGCCAAGATGTGATAAATGTGGAGGATTTCTCTCTGTACTCCATATCACGTACCAAAGAACCATACAAAACTACCGACTAGAGCGACAGCATTACCCCCCCCCCCCCCCAGCGCACAAACAACTCCCGAGAGAGCTGGAGTGGCTCCTCTGTTCCCTTCAAAGGAACACTTTCGCCCACCCCACCAGAAGTCACATTTTGGCTCCTACCTGTTTCCCCCCGCAGTGCCGCTTCTGCGAGGCCGCCGTGACACTCTATTACATTGTAGCGACCAAGCCCCGCTTCTCCGCCCCAATCCCTATCCCAGCCATGAGCTTTGGGAGAGAGCCTTGGCCAGCTTCACCCTTTAGGATCAGCGCCAGCTGGTCGGGAGGGCTGTGGACGCGGCCCGAGCTCAAGGTGTCCTGGACTAAGAAAACAAACCCGAAGACTCCATTTTATTTTTTTCTCAAAAAAGAATATTTATTCTCTCTCGCTCTCGCTGTCCTGTGTACAGAAAGGAAAAGACAGGCAGAAGAGGCAGGTGTCCAGGTGCGACCGAATTTGGCATCCCAAGAGCCGCTGGGATAGCGAGTGTCCGTGTTCCTGAGGTGTTCTTCGATAGTTACAAAGAAGCCTCGCTAAACGCATAGGCATACTGCCCACCTGATGCTTTTAAAGCAAATCTTTGTTACTTTCGTCCAGCGATTTCGTGGAGGATGCGCAAATGACCTTTTGACCGGAAACACGCCCCCGGCGACACACTCCTCGAAGCGCATCGCGTAATTCGCCGGGCCCGCTGTTGGCGCCTGCGGGCGCCGACAGCGGTCGCCACTACCGCTGGGGCCGAGGCAGCCAACCACCCCCGCAGCCTCCCATGCATGCGGCGGTGGGTCGTTTCGGGAAACGTGACTGGTCTCGCACCGTCGAAGAGGAACGGTGCGTTCGCCATGAATGAACGCCGCGTTCGCCCGGCCTTCTCCTTTGAGCGTTGCACAGAACCGAACTGTTTTGAGACGTGGTCGGCAATACAGTTAAATCAAAGGTTAACCAACCGAAACCAAGACTCAACCTGCAGACTAAGCCAAGCTTTGGCCTTCCACATACAAGGTCAGCGAGGCTCAGCCACAGCCATTTTTTCATACCATCCTTGATGGCCCGAACGGCCGTTTTCTGCTAGACCGTTTGATTTATGTTGGTAAGGTGCCGTACGCAAATGTTTGACGTTGTTTCCAGCCAGAAACTTGTCAAATTCGTCGGGAGTATACTGGGTTCCATTGTAGCTTACCACCGTTCTGGGTATACCTAACCGGTTGAAGATCTTGCGGGGCGCCGTGATAGTAGCATCGGCCGTGGCGTGCAGCATGGTGATTGCCTCTATGCAGTTAGTGTGCGAATTTACCACCACCATAATCATCACTTCGTTCAGTGGCCCTGCAAAATCAACATCCCGTGACCACGTCTCCTGAGTTATCGGCAAGTTAACAGGTGGCTTCACCGGTGGCATAGGCTTAGATTGTACACACGTGGGACAATTAATCGGCAATTGTTCGATGTCACAATCCAATCTTGGCCACCAGGCACTCGTGCGAGCGCCTGCCTTCATTGCAGAGGCTTCCTGGTGCGTCTTGTGAAGCTATTCCAGCATGTGTTCTCGTGCAGCAGCAGGCACGACGACCCGATGGCTCCAATAAAGGACCATGGACACCACCGTCAGGTACAACTTCCTTGACAGGTACCGTTGCAAGCGCGGATCGGATCCTTCCGGTCACGTGGCCAGCCATTAAGTATAAACATTCGAATTGTCTTGAGTAGCTCGTCTTTTGAAGTCATCTGCCGGAGCACCTATGACGAAAGATGCGTGTTGTCAAATTGTTGCAACAAATGCACGTACTCGGGAAGTTCCTGCGTGACTTCCTTAGGGGTGTTCAACGGAAGTCGACTGCGGGCGTCCGCGTTTTGGTTGTCAGGCCAAGGCTTGTACTCGATCCAGGCGCGTAGCCAGGATTTTTTTTCGGCGGGGGGGGGGGGGGGTTGAAGTTGTTCTCAAGCCCCCCCCCCCCCTGACAGAACAAAAATCGCGGTAGTTTATAAGCGTACCTAAAGGCTAAGACAAAATACATGGTTGGTTCATTAAATAGACTCCATTGTCCGGATAGCAATGATACCAATCTTATCGCAAGCTTCAAAGGGATAGTCGAGATATTAAAGAAAACCTACGTCTTAGTGCTGGCCTAAACTACATCACTGCTGCCGATATTACGTCACTGAAGCGCGAAATTTGCAAATTTTTTATGTGTTGCTTTGCTTCGGTTGAAAAACATCTTCTGTGACTGGAATGGAGCTCAGTCACCAAAGGCTAGTTCTTTAAATTTAACAAGGTTGTATTCTGTCTTCAAATGGGCTGTGTAAGGTCTTGCTCAGATATTGGTGTCGATTATGATGGTATTTTAGTGCCAGGTGAAGTTGTAAACGGGGAAAAAATCCCCAGACCACGTGGTGCAAATCTGCGCCAGTGATACGGGACGTATAGTGCACGCACGGGCACCTTGTGCAAACATATTGCATTAAATGACCATAGTTTAATGTGATTACTTGCTTTATATCAAAGTGTGTGGTATTATGAGTGCGACATCCGCAATAAAACGGCTAGGCCTTAAGAATGAGTTTTTTTAGTTGCTGTTGTCTAAAATGCGGAAGAAAATTTTTTGTATATGAGCATTTTGCGCCCGTACAGCAGCTTTCAGTGCAAGGCCAATGGGGCTCATTTTGGGCAGCCCACATCGAATCTATGCACTTACGTTATGTGTAGCGCTGGTCTGATTGCACGAACATGGTAGGACTAAGCCCTCACGCAAAGCGGAATAATTCAGCCATCGGTATTGCCAAGCCTTGTCAGTTGAAATTTTCGCTTCCGTTCTGATTCTGTGACGCAGTCCACCTCGTAGCTTCCAGAGACGCTGGGCGGACATGAAAATCTGGTGCTTTGTAACAACATCAATCTGGTTAACATTTCCGTACAGCCCAACTGTAGACTCTGCTGTAATGAGCTCCCCCTTGGTGTTTTAAAATGCTTGCATTATTCTCTGTCAAGTTTTCAATGCTTCGTGCATAAATGTCCTATAGTCTGCCTGAAGGCGGTTGCTATCCAGCAACTTTTTTGGGGCGGCCATCCCCTTTAGTTGTAGGTACCACTCCTGGATAAGGTAGAGCAAGTCACTGCAAATTTCACTGTTCAATGCTATATAGAACTTTAAATTTAGCAAGAACAAATATTAATGCAAAAACGGCGTTGTCTGAACATAGTGTTGTGGTTGGTCATGTTCTACGCAAGTTGAGCAAGATCTTGCTGCGTGTGAAATTTCGTAGTGAGATCTGAGGAAAGAATTATAATGAGGTCCTACCATTCTGGTTTGTAACATTAATGAAAGACATTCTTTATAGAGGACGCGTGCGCTGTTTTGTTCAGCCGAGTACGCACTGTCGGTTTTAAAGCTAAACGATAAAACAGCATGGACGGGAATGTATAGGGCGCATAGGAATTTTGTGGTTTTCGTTAGCGACACGGGAAATGGAAACTATGTTGGGAAGCTCCTTGGTCCACCAGAAAACGGAGCATGTTGTACAGAGCCAGCATGACCTTCGGGCGTGGGTCGATGCTCGAAACAAGTTAGCATTTTGTTGCCTGCAGTGCACCAAGAAAACATGCGTAAGGGCATGGCCCCGCGTACACAAATGTTACAGACTACTGTGTTTCAGCCCAAAACGGACAGTAATAGTAGCGTTAGGCACTCGATCGCTTGGTTGACAGCGACCGTGATGTTCAAACTGAAGCATGGTTTCAGGCTACGACATAATATATTGGCAAAAAATTGCAAAGTTTGCGGAGATAATTCCTGTTTACGGTGATGATTCCTCGGTCATTTTGGTTACTTAAGTAATGCTGACTGTTGCTCAAAATCCAGGCAGAATCACATCAGCGCGCACAGTGATGCCAATTTAGCGGATTTTCCGCTAAATCTGGCGGATTTCATTTTGTTCTGACGGGGAAAAAATTAGCCTAGCGGCTAGTGGATTTTTTGACGGGCCATTTTCATACATAGCGGATTTCTGGCGGATACCTCACGCAGTGCACCGATTCAAAATCACCGTGCAAGAAAGACCTTATGACTTTGTTTTCAAGCTTGGTTAAAAAAGTCGTAATTTTGACAGAGCAGATTGACTTTCTGACGTGCAGACTTGAGGACCACTTGAACCCCAAGCCATATCTGGGCTACCTGTTTGAGACGTATGTTGACAACGTGAAAGCTCAGAAGACCGACGGGTTCTCTCTCGTAGGTGAAGCTGTGATGCGAGAAAGCTGCATAAGGTTTATTACCACGCTAGTAGATCAAATCAGACAGCGACTACCCTACAAGATCACAGTTCTCCAGGAAACATGACTCTTATCGATCGAAAACGCTTTGTGCGTCGTGAAGGAGCCATTGATTCCTCTGTTGGAAGCAATGGCAGTGCCCCCTGAGACAATAGAAAACATTCAAAACCAGTGGAGCAAAATAACCCTCATGAACTGCAAGCAAATATCATCCACGCAGTCGTTCTGGTGTGAAGTTCACTCCTCTAAGGACGCCTGCGGCGAAAACCTGTTTGCCGAGGTGGCAAGACCATGTGGCAAGATTTGCCATGTCGACGCTCGTGCTGCCGTATTCAAATGCCGAAGTAGAGAGGACGTGTACTCAGCTTAAAATAGTAAAATCCAAGCTGCGGAACAAGCTGAAGCCTGAAACTATAAACGCCATCCTCGTCGTAAGAGCGGGGCCGAAGCGACACCAGAAACGTTGTTTTGATTAGGAACTTCCCGCGGCAGTTCTTAGTGCCATCGGGACATCTGCAACGTATGTGCAACCAAGTCTCCTTTCTGGTCCCTGAACAAGTACCTGAACAAGTTCCTGTAGAGATGATATCAGACGACGACAGCGGCGACGAAGACCTCGATGTGTTTTTTGTTGACCTGTGAGTTCTTTTTTTCATCAGTGTGAACATTTATAACTTTTAGCCTCATCTGTGATGAGGTTGACAAATGACGACCACCGCCGCACTGAAGCCTCAAGTGTTCTATTTAGACTCCGTGGAAGACTCTTTTATATGTTGTTTTGGGGAGATTCTAAGAATGATAAAGGTATTTATCATACGAAATTGCACTGTTTTTCTAATAAAATAGGCCCTAGCGGGAAATTTAGCGGATATGTTTTAGAATCTAGCGGAATCTGGCGGATTTCTTATTGGTTTTTAGTGGATATCTGACGCCCAGCGATGGCAACACTGAGCGCGCACCCGTATGTGGGGGAAGGGGGAGGGGGGGAGCGCGGAAGTTTGCGGGTGTTCTTGTGGTCTGTAGCCTGTTTTTTTTTAAATGACTACATCCGTCCGTCATGCCAAATCGATTGAGCATTGAAAGAACGATACTCTCGAGCCCACAAAACTTCACAGAAAGGCCAGAAAGAGGGCAAGGAAAATTATTCTAGAAAGACACGTTCGTTTCTTCGCCACCAGTACGAAGGCCCTTCACTTGCGCACACTGCTATGATTTTAAAATTGGGTGTAGCAGTGGATGCACCCGTCGGTATGCAACGGGGCAACAAAAGTCGCGATGACGGGCACACCATGCAACAGCGGCTACGTTACAATGAGTCGCATGCCTGTAAATGAAGCAAACTACTAGAACTGCAGCGAGAACAAATATATATTTTAACTCTTCATGTACTTTAACTCCTCGTGTACTTCATGGACAGCGGTAACTCTTCATGTACGTAAAGCTGTCCCTGAGAAACCCTCGCCAAATTTGTGCAACATGGATATTCAGGCGGATACGAGTTGAATTTACATTTTCCCTCGTTCAATTACCTATCCGCTTCATCGTGGGCGCTCCTTTCAACAACCAATTCAAACGCAAATATTGCATTTGAAATAAAATAAGATACAAATTTTTTGGCTCGCAGACATAAAGGTACTGTGACATGGTGTAAATATTAGGAAGCGATTATTTAAATCTTAAAGGACTGCAGGGATAACGCAAGGATAAATCAATGGTCAGGGGAACAAAATGACTTACAATTGGGGTCTCTGTTGTGCGTTGGCACTTCGTAAAGCCAGGGCGCTGCTGTCCTTGCGCCGTTCTGTCATATCGCCGTTGTGACTCCGGCCCCTGAATATACACTGCTCTGGGCAGCCGCCGCCCAGGGAAAAAGCGACCGTGGACGCAATGGAGCGGCTTTAATTGTGACCGAGGGAGGTCGAACATGGCCATCGGGTATTTGTTACTGTCGCGACCGCCGTCTGCGGGGCTGGTGACCGTCGTGCCTTCACGTTTAGGATTAAGTCGGGAACTCGGGCGGCGAGCCGCATCATGCCTCAGCACCGCTTTCAGAAGGGGACACGCAGTGCGTGCAAGCTGAGACCAAGGAATTATCTCATGTCAACACCCTCCCTGGCTCCACAGAAACGTGAAAACGAAAGAAGGAAGGGAGGACGCACGGAAGAAGGGCATACTTTGCCGCATCCAGCTAAAGCACACATTTCGCCCAATACCCTGACCCATCGCTTTCTTCAGTTAACTTGCAGGAGTATTGACTGTCTGCCACCGCCGCTTGCACGTGGTTCTGCTTACACACACAAAGATATTTTCCCTTACCCGCCTTCACCCATCAATGGCTGGTGGTCTTCCTTTTTCTACGCTTCCAGTTTCCTTGCTTCCCCGGCCATACCGTGATGAGTCAATCTCCTGTGCTGAGAACGACTCAGCCGGCCAATTATTCTTTGTGTGGCGACATGCCTCACACAAAGGGACACAAAGCACGCCTTTAGCGTCCCGTGGGCTGAGCTTACCCGAAGGCACCATCGCTTTTGGAGCTGCACCCCTCCGCAATTATCCTGACGCGGGCGCTTCGTTTGTGTAAGCACCGATGCGTTAGGACAGGTATTGAGTCGTGAATGCTTTTAATAGTGGCACGTCCGAAGGCTGTGCGCCTTTGTTCAGAGGCGACGTACTAGGCATAACTAAAGCCCCTGTATTTATAGGGCTGCAAGCATAACAGGCAGCACGGCGCGGGCAGGAAAATTTTCGGGGAGGTGGTGGGGGCTGAAGCCCGGTCAATCCCCCTGGGTACGCCGCGTGCCTTCAGGTGACTCATCCACGCAAACCCCGGCAGAGACCTT
This sequence comes from Haemaphysalis longicornis, assembly GCF_048455015.1. Classification (NCBI taxonomy): domain Eukaryota; kingdom Metazoa; phylum Arthropoda; class Arachnida; order Ixodida; family Ixodidae; genus Haemaphysalis; species Haemaphysalis longicornis. The sequence continues at coordinate 167,234,367 of NW_027526460.1, forward strand.
GCGAGGAATTTTTCCCAGGCCCGTGTTGGCCGATCAACAAGGCTTGTACCGAGTGTACTAGTCGGGCTAGAGGGGCGAAACGCGCCGCGGAAGGGAGCAAGCACTTTGCCTCCAGTCTTTTTTTTAAAGTGCGAATGCACTTCTTAAGCGAGCCTGAATCGTCCGCCGCCGTAGTCCGCATAGCAACAGCTGCGGGTGCGCGCGCTCCTCGTCTTCCTCCTCGTCTTCCCTAGCAACGGGGGGAGATGGGCGCGCGCTACTCTCCTCCTCCTCTCTCCGCTCAGTGACTGCGGGTGTTGGGCGCCTCCTCTCCACTTCGGGCGGGAGAGCTCTCGCTCGCGTAGCGGGCGCTCCGCATTCCGACGCGTGAGGGCGCTCGTGTAGCCCTCGCCGTAACGGCGGGCGCTACTCTCCTCCTCCTCTCTCCGCTCAGTGACTGCGGGTGTTGGGCGCCTCCTCTCCACTCCAAGATCACGATATCCACCGTAATCGCGCAATCAACAACCGTGCATTCGCACTTACACACTCTCCCCCTCGGGGAAGTGCGAGGGAATTTTTTTTTCTTTCGGGGGCCCCGAAAGTCGCAAGAATATCGCCGTCATTCATAATTTTCCCTTTCTACGAGCCTAGTTTGCCAATTTGGTGAAAAGGAGGCACTTATATGCGCGGCGCTGTGGGCTACGGAGTGGGGAGGGGGAGTGGGGTTCAGTGAAAATTTCGGGGGGGGGGGGGTTTGAACCCCCAACCCCCCCCCCCCCTGGCTACGCCACTGACTCGATCTTGTAGTGATGGGCTCCGAGCAGCAAAGCCCAACGCTGGATCCGGGCCGCGGCCATAGGTGGCGTTGGGTGGTCCTCTCGGAACAAACCCACCAACGCCTTGTGATATTTACCAAGGTTAAAAGATCGCCCAAGCAGGTAGTCCCGAAACTTTGTAACCCCGAAACACCAACGCCAATGCCCCTCGCTCGAGTTGCGAATAATTTCGTTCCGCATTAGACAGACTTCGCGAGCATAACCCAATCGGCTTGTCGATGCTTTCAACCCGATGAGAGCACCGCTCCTATGCCGTGCGGTGACGCGTCACACTCGAGGCGCAGTGGCTTCGTGAGATCAAAATACGTGAGCATCTTGGCTTGCTGCAGTGCTAGCTTCGATTTGCCAAACGCTTCCTGCTGTTTCGGGCCCCATGCCCAGAGGGAATCCTTACTTAGCACGTCGTGGAGCGGAGCAGGCTAGGCATGTTGGGAAGACCTTTTCTGTAGTAATTGAGAAGACCAATGTAAGAACGCAGTTGGCTTACGTTCTTGGGACTCGGAGCCTTCACTACGGCTTCCATTTTTGTCTCCAGGGGTTGTAGATTTTCGCTGCTGATCCTGTGACCCAAGTATGAAGCATCAGGCCTGCGGAAGGTGCACTTGCTTTTCCGGAGCTTCACGCCATTCTCACAAAACCGCTGGAGTACCGCCTTGACAGTGCTTCCATCCAGCTTCCTTTCAGCAACCAGCACTTGATCCAGGTACACTTGTACCCCTGGAATGCTTGTCAGAATGGTCTCTATGGTGCGCTGAAAAATAGCCGGAGGAGACGACATTCCGATCGGCAGGCAGTTATAACAGAACAGTCCACGATGGGTGTTGATGACAGTGAGCTTCTTGGACTCTTTGTTCAATAGCATCTGATTGCAAGCGCCGCTCAAGCCCAATGTTCTGTACAAGTCTCCCTCGTCGAGAGAAGCGAAGAGGTCGTCTACCAAGGGAAGTGGGTATTGTTCGTTTCACACACTGCATTGACGGTTAACTTGTAATCCCCACAAATCTGGATTCACCCACCTGCTTTCTGAACAGGCATGATGGGCGTTGCCCACTCAGAATGCGCCACTGGAGACAGCACACCGGATGCCAATAGCACGTCCAACGTGACGTCCATATTGTCCTTCATGGCGTATGGTAGCGGCTTTGTCTGACCGAACTTCGGTGCCACACCCTCCTTCACGTACAGGTGCGCGGGTGGTACCTTGAATAGGCCTAATTCCGGCTCAAACACCACGCTGTAGTCTGAAAATGGTCTCCAAGTTGAGACCTCCCTCGTGACTTGCAGAGCTGTACAAACTAAGTACAGGAACTCCCAAGTTGTTTAGCTTTTGTACATGGTCTCGACCGCATAAACATGGCCCTGACTGACGAAGCACTGTCACTGGCGCAGTAGCGGTCTTGTCACCGTAAGAAACTGGAAGATTCAGCTTACCGGCGACTGGCAGTGGTCTCAAGTAGCATGACAGCTTCAAATCCCGGCTTCTCGAGCGGTGGCCAGCTAGCTCGACGCCAGTTGTAGGCGTCCCAGGATAATACATGCATACTGGTGAGCCGGTGTCTATTTCATAACGAGGTCCACTCCAGCCCAAAAGAACTTGCGCCGTACTACCAGTGCCTGACGATCTTGTCCTCGACGACGGGGTCTTGCTTCAGAGAGGACAGCTGGGAAGACAGCGTTTAGTCATCGTCCGAATCAGGGTTGCCCGTAATGGCATTTGCTTTCGCTTGCATGTCGTATGGCATAACGCTGCAAAGTGCCTTTTTTGTCCACACTGGCATTCTTGAACGTGCAGGTCGCCTCGGAGTGCTCCTGGCTGCCGCACCGGTAGCATGCTTCCGGTCGCATGCTTTCGACGGTCCGCGCCGGTCCTTGGTGCTTTTCCACGAAGACTTATGTCGTTGCTCACTTGCCAGCTTGTGTAGTTCCGGCTCGACCTTCACGTCCACAGCCTTCATGAGCTTTACGTCTTGTCCCGCTGCTTCTGCCGCGAGAACAGTGTTCGCTTCCTGCGAAGTCGACTTCGGTCGCGCAAGCAAGGCCCTTTGTGTTTCGGCACTTCGAATTCCGCAAACTATTCTGTCCCGTAGCATGCGGTCCAACATTTCCCCGAAGTTGCGCCTGTTGGCCAAGCTTCGAGCTTCCAAAATGAACGTTTGAGCAGATTCGTCCTCAACAGACGACTGGGCGAGTTGGTACATTGTCTTGCTTGGTAACAGCGAAAATAAAACAGGACACAAAAGGAAGAAGGAATGGACACAGCGCTGACTTACAACTGAAATTTTATTGCGGTTGCCAGCGGTTTTGCAGGAACACTGGCAATAACAACAAAAAGGAAAAAGTAGAAAAGGAGAAGGAAAAGAAAAGTTTTTATACATGATAACATGAACGGAATAGATACATCACGTATTCCTAGGCGTGTCACGATAAGGATTTTGGGAAGGCAAAAACTCACAGTGGTCATGACGAAACGAGATAAGTACAAATCACGTAACAAAAATCATGGTCGCAATCGAACCGTGGGACAGGCCTAAGTAATCTTCATTTACCGGGAGGGGTGCGCTGCGCCAAGTACTGACACTCCTTATCTGAGAGGGAGATAGATGGAATGCTTACGCATTGTTGTCCTAACTTTAAGATTTCGTTGGCTTCTAAAATTTCCCGCACGATTTGGTTGTCATGCTTCCCTATCACTATGCTCTGATCCAGCGCTGGCCGACATTTGGAAACACAATCGCGGCAATGTTTGGCGAGATGACCACTGAAGGCTTTGGAAACGTTATAGTTGTGCTCCCTTAATCTTTCATTGAGACATCGACCGGTTTGGCCTACATACTGCTTGCCACATGACAGGGGGACAGAATAAACAACTTTTTCAGTGCAAGAAACAAACTTGTTTTCATGGTTGGTAGTACACTTGCTTCGCGCCGATCCTGAATTAACCTTTCGGCACATTTGGGACAGTTTCAGTGGGGCTGAAAATACCACCTTTACATTTACGTTACTTCCTACTTTTTTCAGGCCATGGGCAACTCTGTGTATGTACGGAATAACCGCAAAGCGCTCTTTCTTGGTGGGGGCAGCCTCAGGCTGGTCCCCTTTCTTTCCTTCCTTCCTTCAACATGGACTCGGAAACAGCTGTCAGAACCCCCATCGGGTATCCTGCAGTCACAAGCCGCCTTGTTTGCACCTCAAAACTGCTTTGGATGGCATGGGGGCAAGATTTCCTCAACGCGTTGCCAAGACAGGTCTTGACAATTGCTCTTTTCACGAGTTTCGTGTGAGCAGACGCGTAAGGCAATAGTGGCTTGTTACCACGTGGGTCATATTGCCAGCAGACGTGGTTTTTCAGTACTAAGAATTTCAGTACATGGATCCCATATCGGTGATGCATAGTCAAGTTGTGAACGTACAAGTGATTTTAAAAGGAGCAGTTTTATCGAAGAAGGAGCGGAATGAAAATTTCGTCTTATGTAGCCAAGCATACGGTTGGTTTTGTTGGAATTGTCGGACTACCAACAAGCCATGGCAATTTCAGATCGAGTGCTGATTAGCAGGATCTTGCCAGTTGCTTTGCGGGCGGCAGCTGGCGTATGGAGACGTCACCAGAAGCCATTCGAGGACATGACGGACTTCAAGGAACGCTTTAAGCTGGGGTTTTTGCCACCTGGGTATGCGTACCGCATCAAAGACGAACTTCGCGCTCGGACACAGGGAGAGGGTGAAAGCCTTCGGGGATATGTGCGTTCTATGCAGGACTTGTACGAGCGGGCTGAACCGGCAGCACCCGAGGAGGAAAAGGTTTTCCGGGTCATCCGACAGTGCCACCCCAGGTTCCAGCCGTACTTGCGGTCTCGGCGGTTCTCAGACTTTGAAGACCTCGCCAAGGAGGCCACAGCCATACAAGCTTCGCTGATGGCCACGGAATCCTACCAACCGCCGCCGCCTAAAGAGGCATGCTTAGAGGCTTCGTGTGCGTACACCTACTGCACACCCCCAGGGATGAACCAGTGGAGGCCCCGAGCGAAGCGAACAACGCAGCGAGGAAGGAAGGCGGCGCTGTTCATAGGCGCGGGGCCGGACAACCGGCAATCGCAGGAGAAAAACCACAAGCGAGCAGCGATCATTCATGGCAAAGGAGGTTGCAGCGCTGACTCACCCCAGCGGTGCGGCGCCACCGTGAGAGATGGCCGCAGCGCTGACTCACCCCAGCGGTGCGGCGCCACCGTGAGAGATGGCCGCAGCGCTGACTCACCCCAGCGGTGCGGCGCCACCGTGGGAGATGGCCGCAGCGCTGACTCACCCCAGCGGTGCGGCGCCAACGTGGGAGATGGTTGCAGCGCTGACTCACCCCAGCGGTGCGGCGCCAACGTGGGAGATGGTTGCAGCGCTGACTCACCCCGGCGGTGCGGCGCCACCGTGGGAGAAGCCGCAGCGCTGACTCACCCCAGCGGTGCGGCGCCACCGTGGGAGATGGTTGCAGCGCTGACTCACCCCGGTGGTGCGGCGCCCCCGTGGGAGAGGGTTTTCAAGCGCCAACTCACCCCGGCGGTAAGGCGCCGTCGTGGGAGCGCCCGTTCGGCCGGAATGACCAGAGGCAAATACCTCACAGTTGGGAGACATTTCCTAACCATCGGAAATCCATCTGTGCAGACATCAGCAAGGAAGTCGTGTCCAAATCACCCGAGTCGAGCAACAAGGAAAGGCGGCAAGCGGCTTTCCACCAGACCGTGTACTCAAGCTCTGCGAGCTCGGAGGCGCCACCTTGCCTGGACACAGTGCAGCCGACAGGCGCACGCGACAATGCACTGGTATTCTGGTCATCCTACCACAAAGCGGCACGCTGTGCAGACCCCCTCGCGCAACCAATCGAGATACGCCACTCGAAACTGCGGCGAGACTCGCCGCATCGCGGCAGGCACCAGTGCACAAACCCGCAGACGCAGCAATGCAAAGACCCACTGCCGCCAAAGCGGCCAAAACGGCCGCCGAAAGCTCGGCGCGGACGGCGGGTGCAGGAGCAGAGCCAAAATTCCACACCAACTGCCTTCGAGCATGCCGCACCCTACATGGACGACATGGAAGGCGGGAACTTGGTGCAAAAGGCACACGTGTATCGGCAGTGTAATCTTGACTGATCACAACACTTGCGGTGTCTCAATTTATCATCGCGCATGCTCTGTGAATATCTCGCCTGTTTGCCCTTTCCCTTCGCATCTTTAAATACTACCTCGGAATAAACCAACTTGTTCTTTTTCTGCTTGAAACTGGCTCGGTCGTATCTCGCCACGCAGCAGCGAAACATGGTGTCAGAAGTGTTCATGTGATACCAGCCGCCTACGCATCGGAAGAATCGACATGGAATTCCTGAAGCCTCCGGAGCACTTGCAGATGGCCGGCGACATCGGAAAAAACTGGCGCCTCTTCAAACAGAAGTTCGAACTGTTTCTACTTGCATCAGCGCCACAAGAGAGGTTGCTCCCAGGACCCACGAAGACCGCTCTGCTACTAAGCGTGGCCGGTGACGACGGTTTAGAAGTCTACAATTTCGTCTTCAACGCAGGCGAGGACCGGCAGGATTATGACACCGTCATCAGGAAATTCGACGAGTACTGCGCATCTCAGCTGAACGAGGTGCACGAGCGCTACCTGTTTCGCCAGCGAATGCAGGTACCAGGTGAACCATTGGAGCAATTCCTAAGGGATTTGCGGAAGCTCGCACATTCATGCAATTTCGGCACATTGATGGACTCCATGATACGTGACCAAATTGTTTTCGGAACAAACAGCGGAAATGTTCGGGAGAAGCTTCTACGCGACAATAACCTGACTCTGGCGAAAGCAGAGCTTGTGTGCAAGGCAGCTGAGTTATCGGCCGCCCAAAATGAGCTCTGGGACCGAGAACGTCAAGCCGGCGCAGTGAAGACGACGCCGATTTCCGAACCTGGCGCGACACATGAAGACGGAACGCAAGACAGCCACGTCGACGTCACGACGTCAAGAGACTCCGAGGCGTCCATAAGGTTCAAGTGTCGTAGGTGTGGGCGGAGGCACGCAGCACGAAGCTGCCCAGCGTTTGGACGAACCTGCCGGCGATGCGGCGGTAGAAATCATTTCGCTATTCGCTGCAAGAGCAACACGCAAGTCGCAGAAGTCAAAGTCAGTGAAGAAGATTTTGACATCCTCGACGTCTCTGCCAAGAGGGTCATGCACGAACGTGACTGGGTGGTCAAAGCACAAGTAGCAAACAAAATGCTCGAGCTCAAAGTGGACACGGGAGCTCAAGCGAACCTTCTGCCGTACTGCATGTATCAGCGCCTGCAACCAAGCATGCAACTGAGGGCTAGCAGCTCCGTGCTACGCTCGTACGACGGCGGGATCATCAAGCATCTCGGACTGCTAACAACAACGGCCACCATAGGCGACAAGTCAGCAGAGATCGATTTTTTCGTGGTAAAGAAGGGACGCCAGGCCATTCTAGGACTTCGCGCCAGTGAGACACTGGGGCTCTTCAAACGGTCGGTCAACGCCGTAACGACAAGCACTACCGAGCAAGTGCTGAAGGAGTTTCCCCAAGTTTTTGCTGGCACGGGGTGCCCTCGACGTCCATATAGGATAGTACTAAAGGACGGCGCCGTACCTGTCGTTCAGACTGTCCGGCGAGTGCCTCTCGCCTTGCAAAAGCCACTCCGACTGGAACTCGACCGAATGACGAATGCAGGCATCATCGCCCGAACAGAGGAGCCAACAGACTGGGTGAGTCCTTTGGTGATTGTACGGAAAAAGAATGGCGAGCTCAGAATATGCATGGACCCCAGGAAAATCAATGAGTGTTTAAAGCGTGAACACTACGAGATGCCGCGACGAGAAGACATCGAGGCAGAAATCGCGGGAGCGAAATTTTTTTCGCGCCTTGATGCTAAATCAGGCTTTCACCAAATACCACTCGACGACGAGTCTGCCAGAATATGCACATTCACGACTCCCTTTGGGCGGTATCGGTTTCTGAGACTGCCGTTCGGGATCGCGTCTGCGTCGGAGGTCTTTCAAAAGGCCATGAGCCAGATTTTTGACGCGATACCTGGAGTACGTGTCTATGTAGATGATATTCTGATATGGGCACCCACAAGAGCAGAACATGATGAGAGGCTGAGAGCTGTCCTGGTACAGCACGCGATGCGGGACTCACGTTCAATGCGGCGAAGTGCGAAATAGGAGTGACGGAGATATCCTTTTTAGGCGACGTAATCTCGGACAAGGGCATACAGCCAAGCCCTGCTGCGGTGAGCTCTGTGCTTGACATTCCATTCCCCTCAGACAAACTAGGGGTGCAGCGAATGTTGGGCGTCGCTAATTACTTAGGAAAGTTTTTGCCAGGGCTGGCTGAGAAAACGAAACTGATGCGGCAGCTGATAAAGAAGGACGCGTCGTTCGAATGGAGCGAGAATCATGCAAGGGAATGGGATGATCTGCGCAAGTGCCTCAGCAGGCAGCCTGTGTTGGCCATTTTTGATCCCAGAAAAGAGACCAAGATTGCATCGGACGCTTCCCAAAACGGCATAGGGTCGGCTCTCCTGCAGCGGTACGGGGAAACATGGAAACCGGTTGCCTATGCCTCGCGAGTACTGACGGATACCCAGAAAAGGTATTCTCAAATTGAAAAGGAAGCGATGGCGGTAGTATTTGGCTGCGAAAAGTTCCATCATTTTGCGTACGGGCGCAAGATTACCCTGGAAACCGATCACCGCCCATTGATAGCAATATCGCAAAAAGCCATTGGCGAAATGCCGCCCAGGCTGCAGCGTTTTTTCCTTCGGCTGTTGAAATACGATTTTCATCTCCAGTTTATCCCAGGGAAACAGCTGGTGCTGGCGGATATGCTGTCAAGGGCTCCAGTCAGCAGACCTCCCAAGGACGAAGACAACGAGGACGTGGAAGTCCACGCCGTAAGAGTCGTTGCATCGCTCGTCAGCGAGGCGAATCTAGCGCGGTTGACGCAGGAAACGAGCACTGAGACTTATCTTAAGTTTGTCATGGAAGCCTCAAGGAATAATCGGCCGTTAGAAGGACCGCTTAAGCCTTTCTCAGATGAAGTGAGTGAGATAAACGGAGTGGTGTTCAAAGGTAGCAAGGTCGTCATACCAACAACTATGCGGCCGGAGATACTGCGGAGAATACATGACGGGCACATGGGGCTTAACAAGTGCAAATCACGAGCTCGACTGGTCGTCTTTTGGCCAGGATTGAACGCAGACATTGATTCTCTCGTGAACAAGTGCGCAGTTTGCAGAAAGTATGCCTACAAACAACCAAGTGAACCCGTCCTGATGCGATCTGTGCCCGAGCACGCATGGTACAGAGTCGGGGTTGACATGTTTGAATATGCTGGCAGCTCGTACCTTTGCGCATACGACGCCTTGTCCAATTTCCCGGAAGTAGAATTGCTGCGCGACACATCCTCTGCCAATGTCGTTTCGAAATTAAGTGCGATGTTCGCGAGGTATGGCATTCCCATCGAGGTATGTACAGATGGAGGGCCCCAATTCAGCAGCCGAGAATTTACGAACTTCGCAAAAAATTATGACTTCAAGCACACGATTTCCAGCCCTAGATTTCCCCGCTCGAACGGGTTGGCAGAAAAAGGTGTGCAAGTCGTTAAAAGGATCCTAAAAAAAACGTCGGAAGGAAAGAATGATTTTTGGCTCGGTTTGCTCAATTACAGAGCTAGCCCTCTTGAAGATGGCCAGTCACCAGGCGAGCTGCTCCAAGGACGACGACTGAGGACGCCATAACCAGACTTCAACGAAACGGCACGCCAGTTTGTCAACAAGCATCGGAAGACTTTGCCGGCACGAAGACACCTTCCGCCCTTGCATGAAGGACAGGTGGTCCGTGTTCAAGGGGACACGTGGGCAATGAAGGCAAAGGTAGTCAACAGGATGCGGCCCAGGTCTTACGTAGTTACCACAGAAAGGGGCAACGTTGTACGACGCAACCGCCAACACCTGCTAGCCACCGGAGAATCCTTCAACAACTCTGAAGACAGCGCTTCAGATGAAGAATCGGACGGTGAGGCAGAAGTTCAAGGTCACCCACCCGCAAGCAGTACGACTACCACCACCCACGGGTTGACGAGGTCGACCCGTAACCGAAGACCCCCGGAACGGCTAACCTACGGCAACAACTTTGTTCAAGGCGCATGTCGCAGTGTGTCGAACTGAGTGTTGCATTACCATGCTACATTGTTTTTTTTATTCCTGCAAAGAAAGGAAGATGTATCGGCAGTGTAATCTTGACTGATCACAACACTTGCGGTGTCTCAATTTATCATCGCGCATGCTCTGTGAATATCTCGCCTGTTTGCCCTTTCCCTTCGCATCTTTAAATACTACCTCGGAATAAACCAACTTGTTCTTTTTCTGCTTGAAACTGGCTCGGTCGTATCTCGCCACGCAGCAGCGGAACAGATGGAGATGGTTGCAGCGCTGACTCACCCCGGCGGTGCGGCGCCCCCGTGGGAGATGGTTTTCAAGCGCCGACTCACCCCGGCGGTAAGGCGCCGTCGTGGGAGCGCCCGTTCGGCCGGAATGACCAGAGGCAAATACCTCACAGTTGGGAGACATTTCCTAACCATCGGAAATCCATCTGTGCAGACATCAGCAAGTAAGTCGTGTCCAAATCGCCCGAGTCGAGCAACAAGGAAAGGCGGCAAGCGGCTTTCCACCAGACTGTGTACTCAAGCTCTGCGAGCTCGGAGGCGCCACCTTGCCTGGACACAGTGCAGCCGACAGGCGCACGCGACAATGCAATGGTATTCTGGTCATCCTACCACAAAGCGGCACGCTTTGCAGACCCCCTCGCGCAACCAATCGAGATACGCCACTCGAAACTGCGGCGAGAGTCGCCGCATCGCGGCAGGCAGCAGTGCACAAACCCGCAGACGCAGCAATGCAAAGACCCACTGCCGCCAAAGCGGCCAAAATGGCCGCCGAAAGCTCGGCGTGGACGGCGGGTGTAGGAGCAGAACCAGAATTCCACACCAACTGCCTTCGAGCATGCCGCACCCTACATGGACGACATGGAAGGCGGGAACTTGGTGCAAAAGGCACACGAAGGGACTCCAGCGAGCAACAATCGGCGCATGGTGAGCTGTTGGCCCTTGGCCCTTGGCGGACAGGCTGCAAGCGTGGACAATGCACCTTTCATTACAGTCAAGGTAGCTGGCCTGACTATACCTGCCCTACTGGACACTGGAGCAACGATTTCTGTGTTTGGAGACGTTGTCGGAGAATGGTGCTCCCCGAGGAAGATCAAATTCCGGCACGTAAGCACCAGTATCACAACGGCTTCGGATCAGGTCGTGCCGATAACATCGGCAGCGAGGCTGACGGTAATCGCACATGGTCGCAAGCACAGGCAACGTTTTTTGTACCTTCCCGGTCTTTCCTGTCCAGCCATTCTGGGCCGCGATTTTATGGCCAGGACAGGGCTAGTGCTTGACGTGAAGGCTGGAAACTACCACTACGGCCCAGGAACGCCGCTGAACAGCTTTGCAGCAAGACCACCAGAATCTCTGTCAGGGTTGCTGACAGGGGAGACCACCGCCGGAGAGGTTGAAAATGGTTTGCGCACAATCTTGATGTCGTTCGCAGGACCACCGGAGGAACAATCGCGGATCGCAGCAGTACTACAACCCTTCGCAGCGATGTTCACGGAAGCTCCGGGTACTGTGAACATTTTGGAGCACCACGTCGAGACGGGAGATGTGCGTCCACTACGGCTCAACCCGAAGCCCTTGAGCGTCCACAAGCAACCACAGCTGGACGGAGCCCTGCAGGAGATGGTAAATACGGGAGCGGTGAGGCCATCAAAAAGCCCTTGGGCATTTCCGATTGTGCTGGCGGATAAGAAAGATGGCAGTGTCCGCATGTGCGTAGACTACAGACGCCTAAACGCGATAACTACGAGAGATTCGTATCCCTTTCCATCCATGGATGCGGTTATGTATGCGCTAGGTTCAGCAAAGGTTTTTACCACACTTGACTGTAGTAGAGGTTTCCTACAGATCCCTGTAGCGGAAAAGGATATCGAGAAAACAGCGTTCACTTGTACCAGAGGGTTGTTTGAATGCGTGAGGCTGCCTTTCGGTTTGTCAAATTCCCCAGCAACTTTCCAGCGCGTGATGGACATCGTGCTGGGGGACGCCAAGTTCAACTACGCGATGGCGTACATGGATGATGTGGTTGTGTATTCAGACAACCTTGAGGATCACGTTGTTCATTTGCAGGCTGTGTTGGAGCGCATGCAAAACGCAGGCCTCACAGTAAACCCTCGCAAGGTACAACTGGCTGCCAGCAGGATCGAGCTCCTGGGCTTCGTTGTGGACCAAGGTTCAGTCCGGCCAAACGAGGAGAAGCTCAAGGCGATCTTGCAGTTCCCGAAACCAGAGAACGTCAAAAGTCTGCAGCGCTTCCTGAGTATAATCGGCTTCTACAGGCACTTCATTCCGAACTGCGGACTTGGCACGGCCCCTCCATCAGCTGCTAAGGAAGGGCGCCAAGTGGTCTTGGACGGCTTTGGAGGAGCAGGCGTTTCAGGCACTATCAACAGCCATCGCCGACACCACAAGCCTGCGGTTGCCAGATCTCAACCGCCCCTTTGTTGTCCAAACCGATGCAAGTGAGTACGGCATAGGGGCTGTTTTGCTACAGGAGCATAGCGGTGAACTGTACCCTCTGGCACTCGCCAACCGCACTCTCTCAGCAGCCGAACAGAACTATTCAGTGACAGAAAAAGATTGTCTTGCCATAGTGTTCGCCCTCAAAAAGTTTAACATGTACTTGGATGGCGCAGATTTCACGATACAGACTGACCACCAAGCACTGTCATGGTTGTCACGGCTTCAGAACCCTGCAGGTCGCCTCGCACGCTGGGCGCTAAACCTGCAGAAGTATCATTACAAAGTGGAATACAAGAAGGGCACCAGCAACAAAGCCGCGGACGCCTTGTATCGCGCACCCCTACCAGCAGAACAGCAACCAGAACCCCAGGTCTTCGCGGTTACAACGCCTGGAGAAGCCTGGGGAACCCTGGTAAGTCGCCAGGAGATGCTTGAAGTGCAGCAGGCCGACGAGCAGTGCAAGCGCATTCGGGAGTCGATTACGGCCGCAGAGAACGACGATACTACGGCGGCGAGGGCCCCGGACTACGACTGCTACGTCCAAAGCCAGGACGGCTTGCTACTGCGGTACATTCCAAGCGCAGACACCGACAGTGGTGAATATCCCTTCCGGGTATTCGTACCAAAGCGCCTAAGAAGGTCTTTTCTGGAATATCACCACGACACTACCCTTGCTGGTCATAGTGACGGTCTGAAAACGTACCAAAAGCTATGCCGCGTTGTCACATGGCCTCGCCTGAGAAAAGAGGTAATTAAGTACGCCCAGACATGACAAGTTTGCCAGTCGGTCAAGCCAAGAGGTGGCAAACCACCTGGCCTCATGAAGTCAGTCGAGAGCCGCTTCCCTTGGCAAATCGCGGCGTGTGACGTGATGGGTCCATACCCAAGATCAGTGAAGGGCAATCGCTACCTTCTGGTCGTCACAGATCATTTCTCCAAGTGGGTCGAGCTGTACGCATTACGTAGACTTGATTCTGAGTTGATCTGGGAGAAGTTGTTGGATACTTTCACCCGCTTTGGTTTTCCAGAACAGCTCATAACAGACAATGCGAAGTACTTCACCAGCAAGAACTTCGTGGACACTTGTTGGGTTCTGGGCGTAGTACATAGGAAGACTACTCCGTACCATCCACAAGCGAACATTACAGAACGGGTCAACAGAAACTTGAAGATGATGCTGGTGGCCTTCACTGAACGTCACAAAGACTGGGATGCTCACCTCTCGGAAATGGCGTTTGCCACAAGGACTACGGTCAATCGCTCCACCGGATTCACACCAGCAGTCATGCTTTTTGGTCGCGACCTGTGCTTTCCTATCGAACACTCGTTCAGTGACCAGGTCGAGGTGCACCCTCGCACTTATGTTAAGTATGCGCAGGATCTCCGATCTCCGCAGCAGCCTGAACGAGACCCTCCAGGAAGCCAGGCAACACCTGGACTTGGCACGCCTCGAACAGCGCCAGCAGTACGACAAGGGACGGCGCCAGGTCGAGTTTTCCGTGGGTGACCTGGTACTGCGCCGTACACATCCGTTGAGCGATGCAGCAAAAGGGTTTGCTGCTTCCCTGGCTGACCGATGTGAAGGTCCTTATAAGGTAACAAAGCGCACATCTCGGCTGACGTATCGCCTTCGCAACATGCACGGAGGGCGGGATACGGGTCCCATAGGCATTGACAACCTTAAGGCATATTATGAGCGACTCTCTGAAGAAGAAATCTAATCTTGGTAATGTTCTTCCAGGATACGCTATCCGCTCAACGTTGCAGCAACAAGTCTCGGCGGGAAGACCTCCACCGGCACTCATCTCAAACCCACAGGAGAAGGCATCCTCAACGGCAGCCCCCCAGCGCTTCTCGGACAACTAGCGAGTTGTCCGGTCTTGGGGGAGGGGGAATGTAGGGACGCAGCCCCTGCGTGTGCCCGCGGACGGTGATTACACTGCAGTGAGTGCCGGTCGAACACCGATAGTGGCGTCAGTGCGTCATGTGCCCGTGCGCGCGTGTGCGATGAACAGTGAGCCGCAACGAACACGTGTAGTGCAACAGAACCCGGAGCATGCGCACAACCAACAGAGTGGCTTAAAAGCGGCGCTCACAGGAGCAGCTGGACAGTGCGCACCGGGGGACACGCGAGAGCAGCTGCGGCCGCGGGCGGCGGCGAGCCACGACCATGACGCCCGGACCGCCAGGAGCAACCAGCGTCCGCGGCGGACGCTGTTCACCCGACGTCGGCACAAGTGACTGAAGACGTCCTCGTGAGTGTACAGCACCATGCTGTACCTTTCTGGACAAGCAGGGTTTCAACCACCGCAATGTTTTCTTTACGCGCTTTCGGCGCTTGCTTGCTGTGCTATCTTTTTATTGCCTACCAACCTGCTTTGTTTGTTTTTTCCTGTTTTGGTTTTCCCGGAATAAACCGGTGATTTGTTCTCATGCGGATCGGCGTTACTTCGTCGGGCAGGGTCGGGCTCGCGAACCCTTTACGCTCGAAGGGGGATCCTTCAATACGTAGACGATTTATGTATCTGGATCTCCGGATGTTAACACAATTGGTTTGCTGTATTAGCTCGTGATTCGTTCTGTGCAAGCCTATGCTTCGTTGGTTGGGCTAGGGGTCTCCATGGAAAAATATTGTTTTATTTTGTTCCCTGGAGGGCGACGGAAGGCCACACGCCTCAAGCACTCAAGGCCACACGCCTCAAGATTGCTTGCCAATCCGGCAAGCTAATCGCGTGAAGTTTCTAGGAGTCACCATCGAATATAGGCTATTCTGGAGGCAGGCCGTAGAATCTTTCGGGACATCCTTGGTACCCGCCTTAAATGTGATTCGACGAATTGGTGGAACTCAGTGGGGAAGTAACCCGCCATGTACGCTTTGGCTGCACTGGGGGCTCATCTTGAGTCGGGTTCTTTACCAACTGCCTGTTTTGCCTCCCTCCGAATCCGAGTATGCTCGTCCGGAAGCACCGCACCGAGCGGATGGAGATATCCCCAGGAGTTTCCCAAGCGGCGACAAACTAATAGGTCCTTGACGAGTCCCATTTTTCACCACTCCGCTTGATGGCGTCACAGCGGCTGCTCTTGTAAAATCGTCTGGCTTGGAGAATGCTATACTGGAAAGGCATTGCTGAGGCCTGTCCGCTTGGAGGTGAAATCTGGCATACACGCGGCACTCAACACTCTGAGCGTCCTCTACTCGCGATGGCGGAAGAATCAACATCATTTGGAACCGTCATGCTCTTTGGAGAGTTTGGAGTGTCAGCTCACCATCCCGGGCATTCGCTCGAAGAGATTTACCCCAGTAGCTAGAGCGAGGATGTTAGCACTTGAACATTTGGACCGCTTGTATGGAGGTTGTGTTCACGTGTTTACGGATGGCTCTGTCGACAGAGAATTAAATACCAGTCCAGCGGCCTTTATGATTCCAGGCATTAACGTTTCCTGGGAGGCTTGCATTGACCATCCACAACGGCACAGTGTATAACTACGGAGGCGGCCTTAAAATGACCAACAGAATTGAAAGTTGGGCGACTTGTTGGGTATTCATTTAATGGTAACAGAGTGAAAAAAAAAATGACGAGGGACACAAACTAAATTCACAAGACTTGTGAATTTATTCTGTGTCCCTCGTTTTCTTCGCGCTGTTACACTTCAAAAAGATCACATCGCTTCGCGTGCGGCATGCGGTAACGGATTACAAGTCAGCGCTTACCGGTGCTTGTTAACACTTTGAAGGTCCTTGGAAGTCGAAAGACTGCCCTTCCCGTTAACACTGAACTGTCCAAACTAAAGGTAGGCAGATTTTGTAGTGGGATAAACGTTCCTCTTTCTAAGAAGCAAAAGGAAATTTTTCAAGAGCGCATCTTTTTACCATCCCCAGGAGCCAGAAAGGCGGACAGTTAAAAAGACGAAGTTTGTTGCAGTGAAATCTTCGCACGTACCAGGTAGAATGCAAATACACCCTTGACCACGGCGATCACGTCTCAAACATTCTCAGTACCAGCAGCGTTGTTACTTGCTTGTAAATGGCATAAAATTGCTAATGTGTGATTAAGCAGCGTCAGTAACGAAAAATATTAGTTCCTGACACAGATCACTGAAGGCTATAACAAAGTATGGTTAAAATGACAGCCTTATTCTGGTAGAAGACACGTCCAAAAACCTCACAATTATTTTAATACCTTCCGCAGCTAACAAGTTGACCAATGGAAGATGTGACTACTGTGATAAGGTTTCTTTATATCAGTCGTTTTATTTTTCTACAACCTGTAAAAACAGCCGTAAGTCTTTTTTTATGCAGAACTCGACTGTTGATCGGTATTTAAAAAAGAAGTGGGTTGAATGGGACGTCATTTTTCCACGTTTAAACAAAAAATAATGCGGGTGTGTTCATTTTTTCCTTTCTAGAATACTCAGTCATTGAGTTGAGTGCTATTCTGTGTAAATATCGCGAAAACTGGTAAGCATTGTTTTGTATAAATGACTCCGAAAGATGTCCCTTTTTTACAAATTTGCATTTTTTGCCCCACTTTACGAAGCAGTATTTTGAAAAATTCCTTTACTAGAGCAATGAACAGGGTTTGAAATGCTGAGTAGCCCATGGCAAACAAGTTTAAAAAACCAGACAGCTTAGCCTTTAGCCCGTTGTGTAAAAATGTTTTTTTAGAAGTGCCACTTTTGAACACAGTTGCTCTCGCTACAAAGTTTGAGAAATATTTTGTCAAAAAATATCAGCATGACGAATTTAATTTTTCTGGAACCAGCAGAAACGTTCGCAAATATGTGACTAAAAAATTACAAGGATTTAGAAAAAGGGCCCATCTCCCCGCGAGGGGGACTCCAGTAAATACGTCGCACAGGGGGTGGGTGTATTGCGTTAACGTTTAGTGTTTGGGGAGTTGGTGGTAGTGAATGCGTTGTATCAGCAGCTTTTTGACGTAGTTTGAATGAGTCAAGGATATAAGGCGCGTTCGTAGCCTTTCATTCTGTGTCGGTTTTGTGGCGCAGTGGGAAGAGCACCATGTACCTCGCGTTTCGCCCACAGGTAGTGAATGCGTTGTATTAGAGTGAACTAGAATAAGGGAGTGTCCCGAGCGGCGGCGCTGAGCCACTCCGGTTGGCGTCGACACCGTGAGGTGGCGCGACTGCGCCCTTTCGCAGCTGGACTGGCGCACTGAGACTACGCGTCTGGCCTTGCTCTGCCCGGTACTCGCGCTCTCTTTCGGCTTTCAAAGGCATTCAGAAGCTAAGCAAGCTTCTAAACGGCCAAACGTGATTTTTGCTTTACTTACTGCTGCTCCAGGTCGAGCACAAGAACTGTGGCCTCGATGTGGTGAGCCGTTCTGGTTGCAGGCACCTTAGTTCCGCTATCCGCGATTTTAGTCCCTGCACAGGGCAGAGCATCACGGTCCTAAAAACACGTCATTGCTCGTATAGCAGCATTTAAAAGCGACAATTTTTTTAGCCGGGGTGTTGCAGTCAATTCTGATGTATTATTCAGCGCATGTGCGCAAATAGGCGCGTTGACCCCCCCCCCCCCCCCCTCATTCCCAATCTCAAAAGGAAGTTTAGACACGCCGTATAGCAGAAAAACGAAACTAACTTCTGCTTGCTTGCCGATATGGTATGGAGTCTACTATTTTTCAGAGATCAGAGGTGCTATCATGGCGAAATACAAATTATTTTGTAGTTATTTCTTGTTATAATTACTATAAAAAAGAACAGTAACTAATGTTAACTCTTACATGCAATGCTACATGTTAAGCAAAGTTGTGTACAGCTAATGGCCCAGCTTCACCTTTTTCAAACCCGATTGCAATTTTTATAATATACATACAGTGAACGAGATAGAACAGATTACCTTTCAGTCAGCTGTCACAGTTTATTTCGCAATTTGGTCCAGTACTACGGGCATTTACCTAGTTTAGCATACTTTGCAGATTGACGTATTTTTGCATTGCTTCTGTTGATGCTTTTGATGTAGAAGTAAGTGAATGCGGGTCGTGAGGTAAAACACACCTCTGCCGCAACAGCCTTACAATCATCACTGCACCCAAGTTCACACTGCTGCTTAGCCTTCACCACAATCAAAATGTCAAGGATGCTATCAAAATGAAGCTCAAGAAGACTGAAGCATTCAGTGAACGCGTTCTCCATGCTTAGCACAAACCTGTGCAGAACGGTCTGTACACAAAGTGAAGGTCACACACAGCAGCCGACGATTCTGTGAGGCGCTTGTCCTAATAGTGACAAATACGTTTCCCCATCCAGTCAGGATGCATCTGTTATTTCCCACACAATTCGACGCACAATGAAATTCTGTACTCAACCAGGCACTCTATGGCACATAATCTGGGAGTGCGTCAAGAACCCAGACCTCCCACCTCCTTTTCCTTCCCCTACTCCTGAGCAGTGGGAGATACTGCTGTCCAGCTCCCTCCCTCAAGATCAACTTCTGCTGGTCGAGAGGGCCAGTCGAGCCGGGACGGCACATGGTTACCTGAATGAGGAACCACCCCACCTAAAAGCTCGATAAAAAAAAGTTTTGTCTCTCTCTCCTGCCGGCGCAAATTGCGCTTCCACTTTTTTTGAACCTCTTCGTCTCTTGGGGCGGCGAACAAAGACGCCTTTGGAGAGCCCTGATAGCCGGTGTGACAGCCTGGGCAAAACATTGCGCATCAGTCCTTCTTTTCGCCATCTTCCTCACATGCTGGTCCTTGACGAAATGCACTCTCTCACTGTTTTGAAAAACACGTCAGAACCTTCGCACCGATTCCACCGAACGCACGTGCACCCACCGCCTTCCAAGTTCTACGTTTCCTCCGGTCTGAGGGCTGCGGCGACAGCGCAGCCGTGGTATAGCCGGTCGTGGGCGCGGCTGACCGGCTGCGAGATCGTGCACCAGCGCCCCTAGCCACCCTAGCGGTGGTCCACGGCGCGCGGCACGCCGAAAGCAACGCCGTCTCCGCCCGCTCGGGCCACTCCCCGGGAGAGGAGGAGTGAGGGAGAGGGCGCACCTAGAACGGCTGTTGCGGACGCCGAGGCACGCCAACGCCGGGTGACATCGTGAGTTAAAGAAATGCTCAGCATTTAAATGAATTTCCCGTCCCCAAAGTTGCCACACCAAGCAATGTGGAAAGCAGCCCTGCCCTATCGCGTTTTAAATAATTTTTTTTATTAAACCTACTAAAGTGTTTCTCACTAAGATAATGCCAGTTACATGGTGAGAATACAATGTTCATAATACTGAAGTTTCATCTCAAATAAAAAGCGCTCATGGCACCACCTTGGCTGTCCTTATCTGAACACACCCGCAAGCAACCTGAAACTGTGGAACTGTTTTGTGCTGTGTAGAAGCACGGTGTTCGCTCGGGACATTGTGCAACAGACACTAAACAAACTCAAGTGCACAAAATACACGCGATTACCATGTAATACAGAAAACAATGTGGTGATGGCACGGCGGTCTGCTACTAGGGAGACCTGGGATGAAATCCCGCCAGATCACACGCGTTGTGTATTTACAGCGGCAGCCATTTTCTTGCCCGCACAGAAACTGCAACAGGAAGAGCGGTTCTTCTACCGATGAGACAGCTAAGGCTCTCTCGCCTTGATACGGCGTACCGAGGCTATCACGGATGGCGCTGAAAATCCTCGTGAGGCCCCGCGAGTGACCCCGAGAAACTGCAGCCCAACGGGAATATCGGGCTCCAGCTCCTCTCAGTCGCTGGCCCCCTGGAAACGTCAGAAAAAAGATTTGTGCAGACGGGCTGACCAGTGCGGCTGGGCCTTTCCGCCACTTCGAGCTTGAGCCCGGGCCTTGCAACGCACTCTGAAGCAGCAAATTGGGCAGTCAGAAGAAGGAGAATCAAGCTTCGGAGATGGCAACGGCTGTTGGGCCTAATATTACGACCCGCTCGTTCCTCGGACCACCCAAGTGTCCACGGTGAGAGCAAGCGCGGGGTTCGCCGTCGACGAGGACGTGGTATTAGGGCGCAACCACACCCTGAGCTGCTCCAAACAACTCGTTATGCCGGCTCTCCCGCCGCGCTTGGTCGCCTCGCCGGCCTACTTGCTTGCCGTTGTGCAGTCTTGAAGGACGCTAAACATCGCCAGCTCTCCGCACCCGCCTTTGAGGGCTCGACAGCGCCTTCGAGAAAGGAAGCCTCACATGCGGCGACGGACGCAGTTTCCAGGCGCGCCCTTCGCAGCAGCAGAAGCGTCCTTGCGAAGAATATTGCGGCGTTCGTGCCCTTTTTTGTTCCTTGCTCTGAGCTCCTGGCGCAGGCCCGGACGCACGTGACAGCGACCCCTGCGGGAGGAAGGCCGCAGACGCCGGCGCATGCACGCGCGTCCAGTCCTGCCCCTGCGCCCGTTCGTTGCGAGAAGGAGCCGCCATGGAGGACTGCCCCCAACTCTTCGCCGAGCTGAAGCAGCGCAGGGACGCCCTCTGTGGCCAGCGCCATCACACGGGGGCCGAGATTTCCGGCCCTGACGTCGCCGAACGCGAGGAGGCGAGAAGCGACCACGACGAGACGGCCATTCGCCACGGCGAACGTGAGTACTCCTGAACCCCGCAACCGTCTTCATGTGGGCGCGTTCTTGTTTCACGGAGACAGCCACTCTACGAACCCGATAGCGGCCCATCACTAAACCCTGTGGCTCATCTCGATTATGAGGCGACAACGCCGGCGTGGTGAGTCGTTCTGCGCTTGGAGAGTCCCGCGTGCTAGCGTCTTGAGAGCCACCCGGTTTTACGCAACTGGATGCTCGGAGACGCTGGTGGATGTACCTAACTAAACACACGTTAATATCGGTTCACGTGGGAAGAGGCTGGTTTCGACCAAGCTGAAGCAATAATTCAGCCCATTCAGCAAGCACGAAATCTGTGCGGATGCTGCGGCTACATTCATCGCGTATGGAAACGCGCCCTGCAGAACAACGCCGTAACCGGGCCCGCACGAGCGACGCATGCAGCTGGCTCCCACCTCTCCCGCAGGCAACGAAAAGGCGGCGCCGCGTTCGTTTTCCCGGTGGCTTGCTTAAAGTGCAGAGCAATTTAGGGTCCCGGATTGTCGGTGCAGCTCCTCCGCTCTCACGCTATCTAGCCACGGTAGTCACGCGTCGTCACGCACGCAAACAGAGGCTTGCCCCTCGAATCAGCCTCACTTTCTAGCGGGCACTTCAACAAGAGGTTTGTACAGCCAGAGCCGCTCGAAACTCCTGGAACCGCTGGCACTTGTCATGGTATTTGGCCCCCTTAGTTAGCGCAAGGAAAACTGCAGGTACATTCGAGGCAAAATAGATGTAATTAACCGGCAGTACTCGCTTCCATTTATTCAGGAATGCTCATTGGTTGGTTTTTACAATAGTACGTGAAAAAAATTGGTTGGCGATTACTATACTCCCTAATGGGATATTTGGGCGTATCCGTTTCGCTGTTTGGATTGTGCAAAATATGTTGAGGCAGAAAAAGTTTAGACGGGCATATTTGTATGGTTGCAGAAAAGTTCTATTTGCAGTGGCTGACGAAGCACATGCACCGGTTGCCTCACTCATTGTTCAGCGCTCACTCGGTGTTGTGGCGTCAGTGCTCTGGCAGCTCGTTTAGCTGCAGCGACTGTTGAAGCGCACGACTGGCTGCCTCAGCCGCAGTTCAGCATGTACCTCTTACTGCAATTCAGCACGTACCTTAATGCAGTGCGCTGAGGCAGCACTCACTCGTGGGTTCTCTCGACGGTAGCTATAGTGAGCCTCTGCGTCGGCGGCGCGAAGTGCGTCTCAGAAAGGGACCCCGAACCGCGTCTTAAGGCCCAACCACACGCACCCGTAAAACCGACGTACTCGCGCAACGACGTAAACGGGCGTAAGCGCGAAAGGAACCGGCGTACTCCAGCGTACGCCGAATGCATTGCTACGCGCCTGTTACGCCCAAGTCAGAGCTCGCCAGACATCGACGCAAACTTTCGGGCGCACGGTGTTGACGTAGGCCTATAGCGGTGACGTTATCTGGCCAGTCAGTATATTATCGCTATGGGTCAAGTCGTATAACGAGACAGCAAATTTATAAATAAGCTAACAATACTGGCAATTATGCGATAAAACGAAGTAATTTGTAGAATACAGAGAGCAAACAACCGGATAGAATACCCGAAGCAACGAGCAACTATGGGAGCAAGGCATTTTACGCCAAATGTCGCGGAGGGTTTTGTGCCTGCCAAGTATGCGTTTTTTAATGTCCCAAGAACTGTCTTAGTTGTTTCTGTATCAAATATACGTACTTTTGTGAGAATAGGCATTATTTGTTTTATTTGAGTTAAAATGTAGTTCAACTGGTAGCCACAAAGCTGAGTCCGAGGTAGTCGAGCCACACTGCGCGGCGCTTGGTTTACGCGCGCGTTGCCGCGATATGTGGTTACTCGCCCTCTGCGACGTCGTCAGTCAGCGTTAAGGCAGCGGCGTATGTCGCCGCAGGCGTACGTCGTTGCGCGAGTACGTCGATTTTACGCGTGAATCTGGTTGGGCCTTTGGGAAGCGAACGCACATGATCGTCACGCGCACGCCCCTCTCCCGTATTCGCCAAGTGTCGCGCAGTCAAGCGTCTCTTGCGGGCGCAGCATACTGCCCCCCCCCCCCCTGCACACAATTTCGGAGAAGCGCCTCGCGCCGCCACGGGGAACCGCCCTCCCCTCCCAATTTCGCAACAGTCTTTCTTTCACTTTTCGGTCTTGCCATCATTCACCCGGTTACAACGATGATGGCGACGCCGCTCAGCCCAGGAACGGGCGCTAAAGGGCTGCGTCCTAAAAAAATTACACCATCTTCCCGTGGGGAACCATGACGAGGATGCGAAGCATCATAGGGGTTCCGTGTAGGTTCCATTGTGTTGCCGTTATGTTGTTTCATTTATCGGAGCATGAATGGGAACGTAGTGTGAACCCCCATGTAGAGACAGATAAATGTAGAGAAATGTAGAAACAGCGAAGAGACCGACACCGGCGCTACCTGATCGAACACCTCCTGGTTCTCGCCTTTCTTTATTGCGTGCTCACGCTCCTACCCCGCTGCCCGCCCTCTTCGTCCTCTTCTCTGGTTCAGCTGCAAGGCGCGTGGCGCTTCCCACCACAGCTTTCCCCACGGGAAATTCAACATCCTCCTCTAAAGTTTTCAGTTCGTCGTTTCCGTTGACGTTCAGGTTCGCGTGCCTTCGTTGTATCAGTAGCTTCTTGACGTAGTTTGAATGAGTTAAGGACATAAGGCGCGTTCGTAGTACTTGCTCCTGTCTCGGTTTTGTAGCGCAGTGGAAAGAGCGCTATGTACCTCCCGTTGCGGCCAGAGAGTCGTGGGATCGAAATCCGGCGCTGCTAACTATTTTTTAAGTGCGAATGCACTTCTTAAGCGAGCCTGAAGCGTCCGCCGCCGTCCGCATTCCGCCGCCGTCCGCATAGCAACAGCTGCGGGTGCGCGCGCTCCTCGTCTTCCTTGGCAACGGGGGGAGATGGGCGCGCGCTGCCTGGCCGCTGACATGGCACATACCCACGTGGGGGATTGGCCAGGAATCTCCTCGTCTTCCTTGGCAACGGGGGGAGATGGGCGCGCGCTGCCTGGCCGCTGACATGGCACATACCCACGTGGGGGATTGGCCAGGAATCGGGCGTGAGAAGGGCTAATGCACCCGCTTAAAGGAGTACTGACACGAAATTTCAAAGCTGAGATCCGCTCTAGCAATCAAGTACAACGACAACACAAATAGGTGTCTGTGAATAAATGCATCTTTCTTTCTTTGTAGTTGTGTGTGTGTGTGTGATCTCTCTTTCGCGAACATTACCGACCCGCGCAAATTCAACTCGTGCATTCGCACTTACACACTCTCCCCCTCGGGGAAGTGCGAGGGAATTTTTTTTTATAGTGTAGGGGGAGAGGTGCGGATGGACGGACGACGGACGCCGGAGCCGAGCGCAAGAGATGCATCGCATCTAAAACAGGCCGCCAAAAAAAAAATTACGCCATCTTCCCACGTGGGAACCCTGAGGGGATGCAAAGCCGTGGAGATGTAGCGTGTTAATTGGTTGTTAGATTAAAGACACGTGTAGTAGCGCTTTAAATGTCTTTATTTATCGAGTAGTGGGGAACGTTTTGCGGCTTCTTGTTCTCGAAGCGAGGAATCCGCTGTTCGACGCTGGCGTTTCGAAGCGTTGTCACGTTGCCGAACGCCATCTGGATCAGCTACTCGCCGCTGGCGTTTCAAAGCGGCTTCTCGTTCTCGAAGCGAGGAATCCGCTGCTCGGCGCTGCCGTTTACGTTCGGCGTCGCGAGCTCTCCTGTGTGCAGCCTTGTCTTCGGAGGTGCTTGCGGTTCTGACAGTGTGCTGGCTGGCGCTAGTTGAAGGTGCGCCACCCAGTTACTGACGGAATCGTTGGCGTCCATTTGCAGTCATCGGATGGCGCAGTACCGAAGAAGCAACTGAGCGGAGCGCGGACGGGTTTATTTGCAGAGCCACGGCCGGACTGGAGCAGCGGCGAGCGCGCACTTTCATACGGCCTGCGCACCCAAGAAGGAACCAATACAGCAGATTATTTACAGTGGGGGCGCTTCGAACCAACCCTCTGCCCTTCCAACCCGCCTTTCTGTTAGTCGACGCATCGCCTCTGGCCGAGCAGCTGTGTGTTTTTGACAGTGCGCTTCGCTGCCGGCGGGCCGCTCAGCCCGACCGGAGCGTGAATAGCAGAATCACGTTTAGCGAAGCGATAATCCTATCTCCCTCGACGGGAAATCATTTGCGTCACTGGTCGTGCCCTGTGCGTGTGCAAACCAAGACATCATCCGAAAGGAAAAAAAAAAAAATAAGAAATGATATTTCAGTCACGGAAAGTGCCGTGTTTATTTGCCTGTCTCACCATTTTCATATAATACAGTTGCTGATAAGATATGAAGACCTCGCATATTTTTCGTCATGCGCCCCGCGTTGAAATGTTTCTTTCAAATGTTTGATTCGGCGCTTCCGAATGATAATGTTAGGCTGTTTGACCCTAATAGACCGAAAATTCAGAAGGGGGTAAGGAATCAACTATTTTAAGAACGCCCATGTAAATTAACACTGGCAGGTATCACCTGTAGCCACGGCAGGGCTAAGGCAGCGGCAAATCCGCGCGCACCGCTCCTCTACCCCGCCCGTGCTGTGGGTCAACTGGCGAGGGTTAGAGTTCCTGTATATAGCTCCCTGCGGGAGCTATATACAGGAACTCTAGCGAGGGTTGGTCCGAAGCGCCACAAACTAGCGGCGGTGAAAGGTGGGAACTATACCCGAAGCGCAGGCCGTATGAAACTGCGCGCCCGCCGCTCCTCCAGCCCGGCCGTGGCAGAGCAGAGGCACGGCCGCTGGATGAGAGCGCACGCAAGGTGCGGCCTGCCGCGTCGCCCGGATTTCAACGGGCGAGGGCGTGAGTGGCGGTGGTTACGTTTGCCGCCGCTTGACTCCCTCGCGGCGCTAGCGTTCGGGGACTGGTTTCGGGACGGAGCGGGGCGGTCCCCGTAGGCGAGCGCTTGCACCGACTGAGAGAGACAGCCAGCGCACGGGTTTTAAAGATGTGGTTGTCCTTCCTGGGCTACTCAACCGCGAAAACTGTCTGTCCGTATGTATGTAAGTGTGCCAGTCTGTCGCTCGATCCAGCCGCCCGGCCGTGACTGAAGCAGCCAGAAGTTAAAATAATTCTTGAATGAGATATAGGCAATACATTTTAAATCTAACAAATCTATAAAGATGCTCCATATTCGACAACATTGTTAAAAAAAGATAATATTCAACAAAAATATAATAACCACCGGTTAGCTTTGTACAAAGCGTCTCACACACAGCACGTAAACCGCGTTGCACAGTTTAAAGCCGCAAGTTCATTAGTTACAGTTCAAGCGGCAGGTATTTGGTGGGACTTTATTCGTCCGAAATTTCAAAAATGTCACCTTTTCTCGGGAAACGCGGTGTCGACACACGGGAGAGCGATGAATATTTGCCGGCGACGGATTAAAGCTTGCCTAAAGACACTTCTTTGCAAAAACATGTTGGCCGGGCGGAATGCGCACCTCATAAAACGAGGACAGGCGATAAGATGGTCGAAAAAGGATTTGAAAAGACTAGACATTTTGCTATGCGTGTCTTTTTTTTTTTTTTGATACTCTTATACTGGCCCGATCATGTCTTGCCGCGCATAGAGATTTGGGTTGTTTTATTTTCGCAGGCACGACAATGCCTTTAAACGCGCTATGAAAACTTGATTACAGCTCGAGGTTGTATAGAAAGAAAAATAAATGCACCGTGCTGTGTTCAAGAAACAGTGCGTACGCGGTCCACGTTGCTAAGCATTTTTCAAACTTTGCGATGAGAACAAGCGCTACATCCTCCGTTATTTCACCCCCGATTTAAACCCATACGCATTTATCCCTGAAGCTAACGGCCGGGCTCCTGGAGCAGCACCAGTATGCGCTCAAATTAGCGCGCTCTAAAGACGTTGCGCTAGTTTTGATCTGTGAACATACTGCGCTACAATTCGAATTAATTTTCGTAGCGTAAGAAAATTTTCACATACGTTATTATTACGTCAGCTTTCTTTTTTGAGTACCCTAGCATAATCTCTACGTAATGCAACAAGTGCAATGCCTTGTATTTGCACAAATAATGTGTAATTCACGCAGTTAGAACAATTAATAATTATGATATTCAAGATGTACAATTGTTGGTTTAAAATAGCAAAGAAAACAAGAAAACGTGAAGTGGAAAAGCGGTGTTCGAATGCTTACGCATTATTAGGCAATTTTTGGAATTTCTGTACAATTTCGCTTTTTTCTTTCGTGTCCGGGCAAAAATTTAGCTTGCCAAACTTGCCAAATATTTTTTTAAAAGTGTTTTGTCGACCCGGAAATCACATCTGCTCTCCTTAATTTTTTTAGAGGCTACAGCGAAGAAGTAAAAATATCAGGTAGAAACTGGAATCGCTTTTTATTCAAGTGTATATATATATATTATCAAAATAAAAAAGGGCCGACATGATATTAGTATTACTTCATAACTAAATAACGTGTAATCAAGTCATATGTGCCGCGAGATTAATACAAATTGGGGTGTTTTATTTAGTGCACGAGGAAAAACCTACATAAAAGTTGGTTACGTGTTAAACATTGAGAAGTGTTGGCACTCATAAATAACAAGCGCCGCACAAAAACATTGTTTCTGCTTGTCGGGAATTTTAATATATTCTCTGCAGTCGCAGCTTGCAGACAAAACGTAAATCTCTGCCGTGCGTGAGGTCACAAAGAGCATGCCGGGCGACGTGAGACACAACGACACAGCAATGCAAGACAGAAGGCACACTATCAACGCGTAACGCTGCTGCTGTGAATGGAATTTAACTTCCACCTTGACCAAATTAAGCTCGGCCGCCGCTAATCGTCTTTGTCTTTTAACAGGCGTAACATTAGTGCTGGTAAATGCCTTATGCGGAGCGTGGAACGCCGATGATAAGCCCACACTTCGAAATAAGCGGCTCAAAAGCCGGCGTCCCGCGGGCTGCGCTCACCGCAACCAGTCCCGGAACGGTGGCGCCGCCGCGGCAGCGATGGGTACTAGGCACCCTCACGCCGGTTTGGGAGCACGCGGCAGGCCGCACGTCAGTGCGCCTCTCATCCAGCGGCCGTGGCAGAGGGAGTCGAGAGCAGGAGCAGCGCGCATGCGCGTGATTGGACAGCTGGTTTGCAGAGGGGAGAGGAGGAGCAGCGCGCGCTAGCGCACAGGTGGTGTGGAGAGGAGGAGGGGAGAAAGAGCGGCGTTATCACAGCTGTTGTGGAGAGGAGGAGAGGTGCGGACGCCGGAGGGTCGACTAATGGCGAATTCCATTGGGAGAACAGGAGCAAGCGGAGCGAGCAGCCAGAGCAGCACACGGGAGTAGCGGGGACGTGTGCTTTCGTTCCGCGAATGAAACATTCGCCCTCCTCCGTGAGCAGTGAAAAGAGGGGGAGGGCGTGATTTCAAGAGTCATGTGACCAAACTTTTCCCGCTCTCGCTTCACGGAGCATTTCGCGCGCTCGTGTTGTCCGCACGCTGTTCCTCGCCAGTTTTTCCAGATACGTGCCGGTGGTTTTGTGTCTGCCTTCCGCATGGCGACGAATGAAGAAGCCGAGCGGATGTTCATGTCCATGATAGGGTCGCCATCGTATCTCCCAAAAATTAGCTGCGAACGATAACAGCATCCGCCGTCTTTTCCAGATACGACTCTACCTTCGATCGCTGCTCCGGCGGGGTGAACAGGTGCTCGAACTCATGCAATGTCAAATCATCGTCGTCGTCGCTGCTGCTGCTGCTGCTGTCCGATGATGAGTTTGCGCTTGAATCTGTGGTGCTTTCATCATCTAAAAGTAGCAGCATCGTCCAGACGGTCGCTCATAGCTGCTGCCGTACGCACTGAGCGACTATCGCGGCTGCTGGATTCCGCCATTTGTCCTCCGCCACCTGGGGATAAAACCAGAAATGACGAAAAGAGGTCATGTGACTTCCTCGGCGTTCCCTGTTACTCCGCCGCTGGCGACGGAGCACCGAGACCTGCTCTCGGCTGCTCTCGGCGCCAAAAAAGTGCTCCTCCTCGACCAATGAAACACAACGCCCCTGCTCCTGCCCGACCACTGGAAGACGCCAGAACTCGCGAGAGCACTTTGGGTGCAGTTAGAAGTGCTCCTGGTCGCCCAATGGAAAGCGCTATAAGAGATGCTTTGCATCTAAAAACGACGCGTTCATAACGGTTCAGGAACGCTCCAGTACGTGCGAGATGAAAGCAAGCCCAAGTAGCTTAATTATAATAATGTACAGGACAGAGATAAAGGAAGGGAGAGGCTGTTAAGCCTCTCTAGCGTGGGTGGTGTTCCTTAGTCCGGGATTCCTTTGGTCGAGGCCACCGCGCCCGTGCCCGCTGGACGAGAGCCCGATGAGATTGAGTTCATCGATGCCCCCACGCCGCTTGACCACCCGTCGGACCAAGTGAGTCACTTGGTGGCATGTGGTGATCGCGGACTTTATGACACGGTAGAAGGAGTGGTCTTGGAGGGGAAATCCCAGAACCCGGCAGGATGAAGCTCGGGGGACGGGAGTGTCATCGAGGGTAAGCGACAAGAGTGGGTTGACAGATCGTTGATATTTAGTGGTGGAAAGTAAAAGCAGCTCTGATTTCTCTGGAGCTGCTTGCAGGCCTGAGCAGGCAAAGAACTGAGAAATAATTGATTGATTGCGGAGTTTAACGCGCCGACGCAACTCAGGCGATGAGGCGCGCCGTAGTGGAGGGCTCCGGATTAATTTTGACCACCTGGGGATCTTTAACGTGCGCCGAAATATCGTACACACGGGCGTTTTTGCTTTTCGCCTCCATCAGAAAAGCGGCCGGGAATCGAGCGCAACGCCTTAGCCACTGAGCCACCGTGACGGGTAAAGAACTGAGAAATAAAGTCAAGGCCAGATTGCAAAGTTTGTTCCACCTCCCCCGGAGACCCCCGGAGAGGGTAATGTCATCGGCGTACAGAAGCGACTGAAGGTTGGGGATCTCGGACAAGGATCTGGCAAGGGGGGCAAGGCCGAGGTTGAAGAGGGTAGGTGATAGTACGGCACCTTGAGGGGTACCGCGGGTAAGGGTGATGGGTGGGGATAGAGTGGTCCCAAGTAGGAATAGAGCCTGTCGGGAGCGAAGGAACGAACGAACATAAGAGTAGAGGCGGGAGCCGCAATGAGTGTCTTGGAGCGGGGAAAGGATGGCGTCGTGAAGGAGGGTATCAAAGGCCTTGCGTACGTCCACAGTCACGAGAGCATGAACTTGAGGCCCTGAGGGCTGAAAGAAAGTTTGCTGAAGAAGGAGAAAGAGGTCTTGGGTAGACATATGGGGGCGAAAACCGATCTGATTGTTGGGTAGGAAGTTGGTACTGTCGAGAAGGTCTGTGAGACGCGCGAGAACCATGCGTTCCATCGTCTTCCCGACACAAGAGGTGAGAGAAATTGGGCGAAGGTTTGGGAGGGTGGCGGGCTCACCAGGTTTGGGGATGAGGGAGATGCTGGAAGAAATCCATTCCTCAGGTAGCGTACCTGTGCTCCAGTATTCATTGATTTGGGAGAGAAGGAATTCTTTGTCTGAGTCAGGGAGGTTTTTTAGGATGGAATAGGAGATCTGGTCCGCGCCCGGAGTGGTACCAGCTTTATTTTGGGCCAGACCACGTTCCAGCTCGGGTAATGTGAAAGGGCGATCGAGATCACTGTTTGGAGGCCCTGCGTACTCAGGGTAGAGAGAAGGGAGTGGTGGCGGAATGTATAAATCGGTTACCTCTCGTATAAGAGAGTCAGCGTCGTGTAGCGCAAGGTGCTTTTGGAGAGTGGGGAGGGGATACGGCTGAGGACCAAGAAGGGAGCGGAGAAGAAACCAAGGGGATTTAGTGTGGAGCGAACAGTTGATGGGATCGCATATGCGATTCCAATTTGCTGAATCACGTGTGGAGCAGTGAATTAGTATGTCGGTGTTCAGGGTGTCTAGGCTATGCCTTAGCTGTGTGTTGTGGGGTTGGTTACGTATAAGACTAAGAAGGCGTTTTCGGCGTCTCCACATACGCATAAGGTGTGGATCGGCGTTGTCCGACGGCGGGTCGGCCACGGTGGTGGTGGTGGTTTCAGACTGCGCCCTCTTCAGCGATCGTATCCACAGGCCATAGTTAGTTGTTGCTTCTTGGGCTCGCATGCGGCGAAAGCGGTCCCAGTTAGTATGGGTGACGACTCGTTTCTTAGGTTTGTGTGTGAGCATGAGTGTAATTTCAATGATGTGGTGGTCGGAGAGAAGGGTATCCGGGAGGACTTGCCAGTTTGCCGGTTGATTCGGTCCGGTGTGAAATGTAAGGTCAGGTGTTGTGGGGCGTTGTGTCGCGTATCCGTCTCGCGTGGGCGTGTCTGGAGTATTAAGGAGCGTATATGAGCCCTGCGTGGTGTGTGCGTGGAGAAAGCGGCCCTGTTCGAGAATCCCCAGATGGTGTTTGGGGCGTTAAAGTCTCCACCAAGGATTATATCACGGCGTTTGGGAAAGTATTGAAGAAAACGAAAGAGAGGAGAGAGCAGGAATGTGGAATTGGGGGGATTATAGACATTCACAAGAGTAAGGGGTGGCTGCTGGGGCTCTGGGCAATAGGAGAGGGCCGTAACGTATGGAAGTAATGAGGAGGGGACGTCTTCCTGTTCATATGCGATATCCCAACGAATGTAAGTGGACGTTAGCGGCGTAATAGGGTCGGCATGCAGAGCTCGATAGCCAGGGATGACTTTTGCATGCCTTGTCTCTTGTAAAAGAAGAAAGTCACAGAGTGTGGCTAGCGTAAGGAGCCATTGATGCAGAGGCGTGCGATTCGTAGAAAGGCTACGGCAGTTCCACTGTACCAATTTTAGTGCCACAGGTGAGCTTATTCGGAAATGTTGGGTGGGACGAGAAGGGTGGCGGGCCTAATTTTGGGGGCCAACCCAACAAACGAAGCGGAAACCGGGTGCGCGCGTTTGATTGATTGGCTTGTGTCTTCCAAGGGTGTTGGGGCGTCATCAAATTTTTTGCTTATGGTGGCAGTTAGGTTGTTAAAGGAGTACTGACACCAAATTTTGACGCCTAAAAATGATATAATTGGCTTCAGTAGTTTGTACAGATGCCTCACAGAAATTGTTGCAGCGATCCGAGGCCGGAATCACATTTAAATCGATTTTGATTGTCCCGGCCGCGAGCTTCCACAAATCGGCAGCACTAGCGAAATCGCTTTCGGCGTGACGAAACATCGGCCTGCGTGTCTGACCGGTTCAGGGTGACCTCATATAGTCGTTTTCGGAACCGGAAACGATATCCTGGGCTGCGCGCTGCTGTTGTCGGTTCGTTTGGGCAGGAGACGTACGGGTGTAGCTGTGTGAGCAATGCTTGTAAAAGTTGCGTGTTCGACGTCTTTGCTCTTCAGTTCGTGGCCGGCGCATGGTGTTCCCTTGCACTAGTGCTGAAAACTGGGCGGTGCGCGTCGCCGAGCTCGACCAAGTTGTGCTATGGCAAGCTCGCGGAATGCGAAGTAGTGCTCGTGGAAGCCGGTCCGAGCAAATCGACGACGACGCCAAGATGCATTATTTTACACGCGACGACATGCAGCTCTAAACGTGGACTGAGTTCGTGCGCGGCGGCGGCCGCAAGAACTGTCGCCCAAGCCAGCGGGCTCGGAGTTGCTCACGTCAGCTTGGGTGTTGGAAACTTCAGGCTTAGTATCGTGGCGAATGTTTGATCGCCGGTATCTGTACAACTGCGAATGACCATCCCTTACACAACTTTTCACCACACTATCATCCCCTTTTTCGCATACTTAGCTTTATTTTGGCGATAATTTCCGTTTCAGCGATCGGTGACCAAGACATCTGCCGTGGCCTGTTTTGATTCTAGCGCGCAGGTGGCGCTATCTTTCGGCTCGTCGCACCGCGGTGCCGGCAGTGCTGGGTAGGAGCGCCGAACCTCCGCTCCGGTCAGCGCAGGCTTACCATCGCGGCAAATATCTGAACGCCGCTTATAAATTCAGCGCTGATAACAACCCCTAGCACAAGTTTTCAACGCACTAACATCTACTTTCTCGCATGTGGAACTTCTTTTTCGCGATCAGATTGATTAGAAGAGTGGCGACAAGCTGTTGCTGTCACGGTCTGCGCCGGTTCGAGCCGCAGTGATATTTAAAAACGGACGACGGCGAAGACATCGCCGGCCAAATAAAGTTGTTCTGTCTGTCGGGTGGCAGCGACTCATCCGAGTCTGACGATTCAGACGACACGTCAACTGCGCGGGCGAGTGCGGACCATGTGCAATCGTAGCAGACGATGCGGCGAACGTCCCTGACGTCACGGGTGAGACTGTGACGTAAGGCTGGCCCGCTTGCAGGCTGGCCTTCGCACGGCCATTTTCCCGCGCGGCGACCAAATTTGAAACTGGTTGCAATAAACGTGCTATAATTAATTCTGTGTTGGCGGCTGACGGCTTTCGGTTCGATTTTCGTAATTACTGGGCCAATAGGTATTCTTTACAGCATAAAAACTGAAAGCGAGAAATTTCGTGTCAGTACTCCTTTAAGCGACTCCGTGAGCGTTGTAATGAGCGTTTCGAGGCTAGAAGTGCGTGTGTCTTGTGCCTCGAGACGTGTTTGTTGGTTCTCGACTAGCGATGTAAGGGCAACTACGCGCGAGGTAAGCTCGGAAAGCCGCTGCTCGAGCTGGTCGACGCGACAAGGAGTGAGGGAACTTTGGGAGGCGAGTGCGGGTGTAATCGGCGGCCTTACCTGCAGTGCGACAGGTGGTGGCGTGGGCAGGTCTTGATTCACTGGCGCAGACTTCGCTTGTGCAGTCAGTGCGGGTTTAGGTGCAGGGGCTGATGGTGCAGGGGGTATATTTGATCGCTGACCCCCCCACGTGGCAGACGGAGGCAGTGCCACGGACGAAGTGGGCGGCTTTGACGGTGCAGGGGGTGATGCCTTCGTTGGTAGTGAGGCTCTTTGATGTACTTTTTCGAGCTGTCTGTGCCGTAGGAGCTGCTTCTGGGCCGCGTTGGCACATGCCTCATCCCGGGTCTTGCGGATGGTGCAGACTTCAGCGAAGGGGGCGTGGTGGCCTTCACAATGAAGACACCAAGGTGTGCAGGAATGTGGCTCGTCGGGACGCGTGGTGACGGTGGAGCAAATGTGGCACCGCTGCTGGTTGCCGGGACATGCCAGCGTGCGGTGTCCGTATTGCAGGCAGACTGTGCAGTGGTGGGCACGAGGCTTCGATGCGTTGGTAGTAGACAAAAAACGGAACATGCGTGTCCGAGAATGTAAGTATGGCAGAGCTTGTATTACCCATGCGGCGGGCGGACAGGATGTCGGATTGGTAGCATTCCAAGTCCCGGATAAGGTCGTCAGGCGTGGCATCGGGGGCAATTCCGTGGATTACTCCGCAGCACGAGTTGGTGGGGGCCATGAGGTAAGGAGCTACTTGATGTGTGCGTCCGGCCAGGGTGATGCATTGTACTCGGAGGAGGCGGTTCACGACTTCGATGTGCTCTGTTTTGAAAACAGCAAGGCGGTCGCGATGGCGTAAGTGGAGTGAAATATCGGCGCATGTATGCGCCGGTAGCTTCGCCGCTCGGATGGCGGCGAGGAGTATGTCGAGCCGCTGCGTTGTCGCGTCGGATTGCATGGCTGGCAGGTGAAATCCGACTGCATGTAGGTCGAGGCTTGGGCAGGCGGTGAGTTTAGGCTTGCGGGCTTTCCCGGGTGTTATCCACTCCCCACCTTGGTCATCCAGCTCGATAGGGGCATTCTGTTCGTAAGTAGAGGTGGTAGCAGGATCCAGTGCGCAGACTTGAAGCGGGGGCTGTCCGGGAGGCAGCATAGTACTACCAGACGAGATCGTCTGCGGGGCCGGCGGCGCAGACGCTCCCGGAGAGATGCTCGCTGCTGCCGGGGTGAAAGCTGATCCCTCCGAAACGGAGGAGCGCGTAAAAAGCACGTCCGCTCAGCCCAGAGGCTCCGAGTAGACTCCCTGTTGGGTAGAAGTTGTTCTGCGAACCACTTCTCAAAGCGTGGGCTATCCATTTCACTGTGGTAGTCAGTGGAAATACTCTTTGACGCGCAGAAAAGGTGACATGCGCCGTCCACAAAGCCCTTCTCACTTCCAGCATGAAGGACGATGAGCCGACCACCTTTGCCATTTGGTGCACGAAGCCCAGTGGTTAGACCCTTGCAAAAGGCGTCTTCACGGGATGACAGAGTGGTGTCCTCCCACACCGTGCCCTTGGTGTGCCCAGCATTGACCCAAATCTCGTCGAAGTAGTATATAGTCCTGCGAAACTGAAAGGAATACGTGTCAGTTTTTCTTTGGGGAGAAGGGTTAGTAAAGACAAAGAAGGCATTTATTGCTTGCACCTAACATCATTCTACTACGCAGGCAGGTATGTTTAGTTTTTGGTGGCACCGCAAAACACCAAAATAAAAAAAAAGTTCGCAGAACGTACACCGCCCACATGGCTAACGAAATCCAGTCAGTGAGTGCTATCCATACATTATTATAACATGTCGATGCATACTTGTTCCTTCACTTGCTGAACCAGAATAGCATGCAAAATACGAATAAGAGGCAGGGATACAGAAAAACGCCATAAAAAATAAAGTGAACGCCAGTATGCATGCGGAGCGGTGTTGATAAGTAACTGTCAGCAATAAAATATTTGGCTGTACGAGAACTTCAGTTATCTTCGCGATGTTCTTTTCCCCGGGCTTCTCCTCCAAGCCGCAGCAGCGCTGAGGATCTGACCCCGGGTATCCGCAACGGACAAACTCAGCTGCCGATGCAAAAACTGTACATTTATTTACAGCCCAGCGGGCGGCTAAAAAATAGTGCTCGGGCGGAGCTCAAAGACGTCGGGCCGAGCTCTCCTGCGCCCGGACCGCGTCTCTCCGTCTTCATTTTCTATTCCGCTTGCCGCTGAGGGCCGAGGAAGAAGGAAAAGCCAGTCCTCTTCGTCCATGTGACGGCGGTTAAGACATCTGGTGCGAGCAGGCGCGGCCTTCCTCGGAATGCGCGGCGTTTCAAGGCGCCGCGCGACACGTGCGTTTCATTTCCGCGCTGCTCTTCTCAGGGACCGCGCCATGTGCGTCGAAGCGCCCCACACCTCCACCGCCACTGTGAAACATAACTTCAGGAATGTTTCACACGCGAAACACACACACCACACACACTTTTCGCGCGTGCTCCATCGTTTCTTCAATTGGCGACGCAACAATCAGCGTGGCCAGTGCCTCATGACCCTGGCTGCAGGTCACCATGACAAAATAGGCACAATCCTCACCTAGCTCATTCAGAGCGAGCGGCCATTAGAAGGTGGTATGCACCGGCCGTCGTCGTCCGAAAACACCCTTGCCACGCGGCGCACCCCGACACAACATTATCGCGGAATCCTCGACAATTCCGTTGCAGCAGAGTATTACAGCAGGTGGTTGGGTGGGCCATTTGTATGGATGGAGGGGAGGTAGAGGGAGGTAAAGCATATGGGACTGCATACGGGATGTCTGCTCGGTGAGGACGCAGGCCTTGTCCAGGAGGACATCTACGTTTGCGTTTGCACATTCACTTGTTCTTCGAAATGGGTGACGGAGTCTTGAGGGAATTCGTCGGGGGATTCAGCGGATCGCTTTTTCTTCCGATTAGGAGCACTTTGATAGGGTGAGCGCGTAGTTGCGCAATTTGGGCTCTGAGGCGAACGACTTCTTGTGTTAGTGATTCCGAGGGTTGGCAGAGAAGGAGGGTTCATAAGAGACGGGAGTGGCTGGGAAGCGACGGGATCTCACCTGTGCATGGGTTGCTTTTGGTACCTTGGGTAGTCCTGTGTGCGGCGTGCTGGTGCCGCTTCCGCCGCGGTGGTCTTGTAGAGAGGGGTGGTGGTGTTGCTTGGGGACGTTCGCAGGTTGTTGATGTTTACTTGAGAGCGGAGGAAAGCCCTTATGGGGTGAGTTGTTGGTGGTCTTGTTGGAGGCGGCGATGTTACCGAAGACTGATTGCAGTTCGTTCGAGTTAGGGATAACTTGTTCAAGAGTTAAGGGCTCGGGTGTCCTTTCCTGGGGGCGGTCTGGGTCGGTATTGCTGGGGGCAAGCCGGGGATTCCGTGGGGTGTGGGCCGGAGCAGATGATACAGAGGGCGTGACAAATATGCTGGTCTGGTGGGGACGGGAGGCCTCATGTTGGGAAGCGTGGGGGAGCATTAGGGTTTGGGAACACATCCGGGCTGGGCCCAGTAAGGTGGCGTGCTTCCGTTTTAAGCTTGGCGGGGCGACAGCGAAGTGCAACCATGTGATAATGGATCCAGTAGGTCACTCCCGTTCCGTTAAAGGTAATTGGGAAGAGAGGAGTAGATGCCATACGTCTTGCGTCGATGATTTCTAACTGCGGGTTGTGCTCAAGGAGGGTGTGTGTGATTTCATGCGGTGGTAAGCCAAGTGGTAACTCGGAGATTACTCCAGCGCATGCGTTTGTAGGTGCTGGCACATGTGTGGCCAGGGCAGAGGTCTTGCCTTCAATGATGAGCCTGGTGGGTGATGCGTATCGCTGTGCGCGGTCCTCGTAAGGTGTGCTCACTACCAGTGTTGCGGAGGAAGCAGTCTCCGGAATTGGAATGACGCCGGAATCATTCCACATTTTCGCGGCCGCGGAATGAAATGGGAAGGGAATATTGACGATACGTAGAGGAATGGAATGGGAATGGAATTATGCGCCTTTTGCCTTGAATGGAACGAGAATGAAATTACATGTATTTTTCCCAAAATAGAGCGCTATTCCGCCTACGCAATGTTTTTGTCAAAATATGCAAAAATACGCAAAAGAACTCGCCAGCTCAAGTTAAAACATTAGTAAGTCAGAGCCTTCAATTTATCAATAATTAAGACAATAATTGACAAATAACAATAACACAGTCTTGTTCAAATGGGTTGGCTGATTACAAGCACGGTATATTTATAAGCCGCGCGCTAACTACACTTCTGTCCTCATAGACGGCGCTGCTACGAAGATCGTCGCGCTTTTCCGCGTAATAACCGCGGCTATAAGCCGTTGGTATTCGTCGTACGAAACCACGGCCGTGGCATCCCCCCCCCCCCGCTCCGCACCTCCTGCGCCTTGCAGTGACTTTTTGCCTTGGCGGCGGCTTCGCACCGGCCGCTAGCTGTCTCCCCTCGTTTCACTTTTGTTGTTTGCTTCTGGAACCTTCGGCTCCTCGGGTAACACCTCGCCGTCAGTAAAACGCACTTTCGCGTATCAGCTAACACGCCATCTCACCTCGCGCTCCCTCCTCCTCCCCAGGACCTTTTGTAATACTGTCCCTCCTGCCTAGACACTCTGGCGCCTTTGACCGAAGCAGCGTCGGCGAAGGCCTGCAGTATTGGTTCGGGAATCTAGCCGAAACAGGGGAGCCCATGTAACAGGGGGATCCTACGATGGAATTAGACTGGTAGTGCAGGCGACGTTGATCTTCACAGTTGGTCGGTAGGTGGGCTTGCAGCTGGAGAAGGGATGCAAGTTTCAGGGGCGAAATGCAGCAGGGATTCAGGAAGTTTCGCGGCCTCAGGACTATCTCGATGTCCGAGGGCGGAAGTGGCGACTGGGGGTGGGGGTGTGTGGGGGACGAATTGTCGGCGTGGTGGGCTCGGGCTGGTTCGGTCATTCCCGGTTGCGCCGGTGGTTTTGGAAACGGGTCTGTGATTCGGTAGTGCCATTGACGCAAGGGCGCGGTGTCGACGGCGTACGGTTGGTGTTGAGGGGTGATTCAATGGGACAATCGACAGCGACGTGCATTTCGTCCAGGGAGGGTGCCGATATCGTGTTAGACGGCATGGTTGAGACAGTGTCACTCGTAGTGACTTGGGTTGAATTCGATGGAACTGTAGAGCCTGCGGCGTACTGCGCGGTCGGCAAGCATCACTGCGGCGGCTCTAGCTATGCCGGGTAGGGCCGACGGCGACGCAAGGCGTGTTAGGCTTATCCAAGGGACCCATCTGCGGCAATCTTCTACCGCTGATTTGAGAGTTCGGGTGTCCCAATGACGATGACCCAATCCAATCTTCTGAATACGTCTTGTAAGCATGCTGTGAATAGCATTGGATAGATTCTGTCTCCTTGTCTGATGCCCTTCCTTATAGTACTCTACTGCTCTCCTTATGGAGGATGATGGTAGCTGTGGACCATTTGTAGATATCCTGTAGAATTTGTCGCGAAAGGGAACGAGGAGACCAGACGTCCGGCAATCAAAGATGGCTACGACCGACTGCCGCGTGAGCCACGCTCGTGGAGCGAGCTCCCGCTGTATGCGCTGGTGGCGCACTTCTTGCTCACAAAAGCTGCTAGGAGGCAGACAGCGAATTGTCCTTAAAAAACACGACGAGCTTGGCACGAGCTTGGATGGCGGCTGCGCTGCCGCTTTGCGAGCGAATCGAAGCGGCAGGAGGTATTCCTGTTTCGGCTGGTTCCAAAGACGCACTCCTCGACGGTTTGACAGTGCTGTGGCCGTATGCAGAGATCGCTGCCAGTCAACAAGGGTTCTGGAAGGCCGAGTTTCTGTTGGAGGCACGTGTTTCTTACGTGCATGGGTGATGCATGGGTCACTTTCGTTTCGACAGCAAGTTTCTCCTCCTTCAACTGATCTCGCAAGGACGAAAGGTTCAAGACAGTCAAGTTTTGGTTCTCGATTATCAATTACCACTTGATTCCGGTCGTTTTGTCTCTGAACCCTATGTTCGAACGGTCGTACGGTGAAATCGTTTAGCACTAAGCTTCCCGAAGTGCACTGATTTCTGATAACTTCCGGGCCGCACGTGGACGGGGCATCCACGTTTGCGGTCATGTCCACGGAGGGCGATTCCCCAAGGGAAATAAAGAGTACGTCCGATGGAGCTGTCGAAGGGCTGGGGCTGTCGAGTTGAGAACCTTGTATTGTGCATCCCAGAACTGTCTCCATGGCTGTGAGAGTGGTCGAAAACTTCAAAGCGCATAAAAAACGGGGGCAGAGAGGAGCTACACACACAAGCTCTTGTAAGCGCTTGTAAGTTGAGAGTAAGCGGTTGTGTGTTTCGCTCCTCTCTGTCCCCGTTTTTTGTGCGCTTTGAAGCTTTCGATCATGAACCAACTATAGACCAACTTGCGGTAATGCTTCAGTTGATTGTGAGAGTGGCCGAAATTCTGGAGACTTGCCCTTTTGCCACTTTCCAATACGCGTCTGAACCGATCAATACGCTGACCTGGTTCTCTCGAAACGTGGGCGCAAGTCGGGGATCCTCAGCAGCTTGACCCTGATCGGCCATCGCACGAACGATTTCTTTGCGGATGGGCGGGCTTGAGATGGTGCAGATGCTGGGGACGTCCAGGGCCTCGACTGTTATGTGCTGGTCATCATGCTGGCATTTAAGTGTCAAGGAGGCTCTGTAGCACGTAACAGGTGCTCTCGGGCGAGCGTCTCTGAACGTTCCTAGCGTAGCACGTTAGACGCCGCTGACGGGACAAGTGAGTGCTCGGGATACATCTCGTCGGATGACGGTCCGCTCACTGCCAGAATCCAAAAACAAACAAAAAAAACTAACGAGCAGCTGGCGGCTTGTGCCGAGGCCCCTGCTCCGGGGGCACGATGCACGGCCTGTCTGTAGAAGTACTGGCGTGGGCCCCGCAGCACTGGTCGGAGCGGATGTCACGGCGTTGGCTCTGTCGAGTGTCACCCTGTCGCTGCGGCGATGATCTGGTCTGCTGTCAGGCTCGAACCATCCCGCAGGGACGTGGATGTCGCAAAGCGACGTGAGCTCCCGACGGGAACAGTGGTTGCAGACTAAACGGTTGGCTGACCTTGCACTGCCTTGCAAAATGGTTGCCCTTGACGCATCTGAAGCAGCACTTGCTTGCCTGCAGACGTTTCTGCTTCTCCCCGGGTGATATTGGCGCTCTGCAAAAGGTGATGACATGGTCCCGAGCAGTGCAATGCTGACACCCGTGTAGCCCTGAAGACGGAGATTGGGTACCGAGAGTCAGCGTGGTTGGCGGATCGATGCGCGGAGGCGACGACTGCTGGCTCCCCTGGCCGCGGCGCGTGGATGGAACAGAACGATCAGACGCGCTTTCCTCTTGAATTTCCACCTGGACGCGGAGGAAGTCCAGGATCACTTTAATTTCCTTGGACCTGGCGGAAGGGGACGCGGTGACCTCCGATCCGTCATGCTGCGCAACCTTCAGCCTTTGCTGTTACAGGAGGTCAAGGTCGTGCGGCAAGGTCCGTAGCAGTACGCAATGGAGCATGACGGAGTACTGGTCCGGGGAGACGCCCAGGCCCTCCAACGCGTTAATGCGAAACGTGACCGCGTCGTAGAGAACCCGAAGCTTGCCGACGTCGGAAGAGCACTGCACTGGATCCAGGGCGAGCAGCTCGTCCAGGTGGTTGTCCAATAGAAGGTCTTTCCGTTCAAAGCGATTGGTAATGACCTTGACGGCGAAGTTGTAGTTCTCACCGGCCAGCCTGATGCCATCTATCGCGTTCTTGGCGGTACCGGTCAAATACGAGAGCAGGTACTTGAACTTCTCGATGCGTGGCAAGGTTGCGTTCGAGTGGATGCTGGAATCGTAACTGGTCCCAGAACCCTTGCCAGTCGCGTCGGTCGTCCGAGAACGTCGGTATCTGGAGCTTCGGGGCGGCGAAGTGGGTTCCCTGCGTTGCCTGAGGGATGCCCGGTCGAGGCTGCGAAGGTGCGCTTCCGCAAGGCTCATCAAGCTCGGCTGTAGCTGCGCTGGCTGAAGTGGCCAGGCTCGTGAAGGAGCGCACGCTCGTGCTAAGGGCGCAGATGAGCTCGTCGTAGTCAATTGCATCCAAAACTTCGGCGTCAAATTCCTCTTCCGTGAGACTCGCCTGAATCTGGCTGTCCAGCTCGTGCAAGGCTCGCTGCTTGTCAAGAATGATGTCCACAAACGTCTGCAAGTCGATAGTCGATGCCGGCGGATTCTGCAGGAGCGCGTCGAGTGCCGTCGTCGTCTTCGTGATGGTGGTGTGGAGAACTCCCCAGCGGCGACGAAGCGATTCTATGATGCGATTCAGCGGGACCGGAGGGCTGGGGGTTTCGGGAACAGAAATTTGTGTAGCGAAAGGGAACGAGGAGACCAGACGTCCAACTATCAGAGATGGCTACGACCGACTTCCGCGTGAGCCGGGCTCGTGGAGCGAGCTCCCGCTGACTGCGCTGGTGGCGCACTTCCTTCTCTGTATTTTCAACAGTATTCTTACGTAATACTCGTCTAGACCCTGATGCCGTAATGCCTGAATGACTGGTGAGGTTTCGACCGAGTAAAATGCTCTCTCGTAATCTATGAAGGCTTTTGGCGGTGAGATGTTTGAGTGGCGCCCCCTGGCTCTGACGTCGGCTTAGGGACTCGCGCCGCCATCGTCTGCTACACTCCGCTTGTGAGGGGCAGCAGTACCTGTGCTCGAAATCGCCCGCCTTGACGCGTTAGTGCTTCAAAA
This sequence comes from Haemaphysalis longicornis, assembly GCF_048455015.1. NCBI lineage: Eukaryota > Metazoa > Arthropoda > Arachnida > Ixodida > Ixodidae > Haemaphysalis > Haemaphysalis longicornis. Next base: position 167,276,936 of record NW_027526460.1, read on the forward strand.
AGCGTATTTTAGTAATTCAGCCATTTTTGCAAGCTTCTGACACATCTGAATAATTTCAAGCTGTATCCCCCACAAGTTTGCAACACCCGAGGAGAGAAAGAAAACTTTCTTAACCCGTCCTTTCGCGAGGTTCAGCGCACAGATAAGCATTCAAAATGCGTTGGCTTTCCTACAGTATTTTTGAGCTGCTTTAATGACGACTCAACAGTCTAGTGCTACGTACACGCGCATCGCACCGCAGGAAATAGAGCGGCTGTCTTCTTTTTTTTTTCGTTGTTGACTTGTATCAAATCAATGTTTTTTTCTGTGCCTAACGTGTTACTTTTAATATTAATTATTAAAGGGACACTGAAGTGATTTGTAGACATTGCGGGATTACTAGCGCAAATTGTAGTTCGGAGTCCGTAGGCATTGTTTCGACCACTCTGGCCGCGTTTACGCGAATTTATTTAGTAGAAAAATCAATTCGAAAATGCTGTCCTCCTCTCTTTACGCTCAACCATTTTCTGTGGCGTTTTCGTGTGACGTCAGCAGGAGATGAGCTGGAAAATGGCTGCGCTACTGCACGGTTCGCCGACGAGCCGACCTACCGATCGAGTCAGTCGGCCCAGCGTTTCGTCCGCCGGCCGCCGACGGGTCGTCGCTATTCGCTCGCTCAATTGAAACTAAGCCACAACGCCTTTGTGAATGAAAGAATGTGCCTTTCCTTACGTTGTTAGTTTGTACACTGTGTCAAACTCAGAGTCCGGGTCGCTCCACACAAGCGCTGCACAAGTGCACATGCGACGCTTCGCTGACTTTACGCTAGTAGGAAAATCTAAGGCCAATTGAAGGCGGGAGAAGAGTCAGCGAAGTCAATATAGGTACTAAGAAAATAAAATCACCTGAAACTTTTACCGTACAGCGCAAAGCTAGGGAGCAGGAAGCACTTTTTGCGCTGGGTAAACAAGCACAGCGGTCAGCAGCACGACCGCACATCTGCGAACGCTTTTCCGTCAAAGAAATGCAATTGCTAGACGTGAGATATTGTGGAAGTTTGGGGGACACTTACTGCAGGAGTGATATACAACAAATAGTCACATGAAGTACTTAAAATGCTTAAAATAAATAAAAGTGTAAACTGGTCATACATTATAAACCTTATATATCCAAGCCGGCCGGCGCCGGTTCGTGGCCTAGCGGTCTGAGGCGCTGGAATTTGTTTTGAAAGTCGCAAGTTCGAATCCCCGAGGGTACGTGTATTTTTTTTTGTAAATTGATTTTTTCGTATGCGGCCGATGTTTTCTGAACTGAGTTCACCTTTTTTGGACCGTAACGTTCACTGCTCCACGAGCGAGATCGCAGAACGCGCGCATACTGACAATGACGCGCTAGCGAGTGTTCGTTGGCCTGCTGTTGCCACAAGCACCGACTGCTTGCGCGCAGTGGGCCCAGGCCTGAATCAGCACACCTTTGGGCTGGTGCGAACTAGCTTTTTACGAACAGACATGAGTGAGGCAAGCTCCGAATATGCGGGAAAAGCGCATGGCATTTGAGAGTCTGCGGTGACGCGGAGGGCGTTCATCCACTGCGTAGGCCTCGTCTAGTGATTTCTACGATTTTAAGCCGCCCTGGGAGGTTTATCTTAGACATTTGACAGCCGACAACATGGCAGAAGCGCGGTACGGCGATAATTGAGAAATCGAGAATGCCCATCCAACAACGCCATCAGATGTCAAGCATGTTGTTTTACAGAACTGAAACCGAAACCGAAACTTTTGATTGCTAACCTTGGGCATCGTCCAATCACGGTGCCCCCCCCCTCCTGACGTCACAGCCTTTAGTTGGTGCGGCCGCCGCAAACCGCGCATAGTAGTTTTTCTTCTTTCGCGCTTTGTAAAATAATTACCGATTTGTCAACCGGATAAACGATGAATAGTGTGTTAATTTGAGCCAGTCTACACAGTGCAAGCAAAAGCGGGAGCTTGACAAATTCACTTCAGTGTCCCTTTAATAACCGTCACAAACGTCTTATTAGTATCTAATGTAATTAGTATGTAATGTATGTATGTAATGTAATTAGTGTGTAATACCCTCCGCCGGAAAGCCTATAGGGTTATTTTGAAATACATAAATAAATTACTAGGTTTGGGGGTGTTTGGGAGGCTCACAAAGATCGTGAGGATACTTTCTTCAGGCGGTATAAATGGCCTACATTCCCTTCTTCACAAATTGGCTTCCGTTATGGCTACTTGCAAGAAAGTGCATATCCTCAGCGTGCGTTGTTTATTCACATGCAAATACAATGAGAAGGTTTTTGCTACGCCACCACGATCGCGCCTGAGGCAACGTTGTCCAGAGTACCCGAAGGCTGCTTTTATTTTCCGAATTTGTATCGTAACCATTGTTATCATAACGAACTGACTCTCAACCCGAACAATTATGACATGATTACGGCTTGATATACTCGCTAACGACGCAATAAATAGTACACGTGCATATATTACAAGAATCGAAACCGATGAATATTTCCAAGAAGCTCTCTTCAACTTAACTCTTTCGGTCGTAAAGAACAAACCCGGGATGGTGATCTATGCATTTAAAAAAAAAATACCCTTACTCATTTGTCCTGGACTGAGAACCCGGGCCACTCATCAGCTCGATTTTACTCATTTTACTATTAAATACCGTGTTCTCTTCCTCCCGCCCTTCCTCCTCCTCCTCCTCTTTTCGAGTGCAGTTTTCCTATAACGCAAATTTGAACACTGGGAAGACATGGCTATGGGGAATATACTGAAATATCCCTCCAGGTCTGAATAAACACAGTGTTACTGTATCTTTACCGTAGACGTGACTCGTTTTGCTCAATAAACCTCCATACTGGTTAGAAGCGTGGTACAAAACCAGCACGCGCCTACACACAGTGGGTTATTCGGAACTCAACCACAGTTCTTGCAGCCCCATAATGCATGTCGGCATACTTTCATGCCATGACAACGTAAAGTGATGTGATACAATACTTTCGAGCGTTTGGCAAGTTTGCGAAAACTCTTACCTTACATACGATTACCGGGAATCGTAATGCCTTCTGCCAAAGCCGACAGCCCTGAAGGCCTGGTATTTGTTTTGGCCTTCCAATTTCGCTGTTGTCGGTTATTAGCAGCTGGCTGTTCCCTGTGTTCGAAAGATAGCTTAATACAGAAGCTAACCCCTAGCTCCGACTCTTCGCGCTCCGCACAGGACCGGTTTCGCATGGAATGCGGCGACGCCGGCAATGTTTCTTCCGTAGCGGTATGCAAAACTGCACTTTAACTCACGCTTTGAGCTAGTGTATGCGATTTTGTTTCTATTATTATAATAAAAAATTACGCACATGCCAAATCTTGTGCGGACAAGCGTCAGACGTCAACCGAGCGCAAAGAAACGGCAGGTAGAGCGAGCTCGAGGGAAGCAGACGACAAATGCGGGAATCCCTAAGCCGACGTCACGGAGGCGTAGAGTTCGTGTATATAGCTCATGCGGGAGCTATATACAGGAACTCTACGGAGGCGCGCTTCGCAGCGCCACCCGAGGTCGTGGTCACCGCCAATATTTAGGGCTTCAGTATACTCCGCGCACTTCAGTGGGTTCAGGCAAATCGGCCGCCGCAGATACTAAAGTATCCGTGCACATGTGCAACAGCCTGTACCAGTGTAGGGCTCCCCTTTTGGCGTATTCGCAAGGATCAGTCGCCACTTGCATTTAGGGCAACACTGGGCGCTAAGAAACCAAAGGCAGCGATTGGCCGGTTTTAGTGCAATGATGCTGTTTAAGAGCCACCTGGTCTGTAGGTCCAAGCTCAAGATTCTGTATAGCTCATCTAGAAATCAAGACTATTCCACTCCCATTCCAGTTCCACTATCGGTCATCATCATCATCATCATCACCAGCCTATCTACGCCCACTGCAGGGCAAAGGCCTCTCCCATGAGTGAGTGAAATACTTTATTAAGGACGAGAGGCCATGAGGCCCTGTGGGGAAGTGAGGATGGCGGAGGGGGAGCAGAAAGGGAGAGGTCACAATTCATCACAATTCACACAGTGTACACACTTCTAGTTGTAAGGTCCTATTCACAAGATGCACATTTCACTCTGTCAGTGGCACCAAAATGCACAGTTTGCACTGTTGACATTGGTCGTGGATGGGAATGGCCAGTCCGGGAAAGTCTGTCAGACCGCTATACCACCTTGTACAGACCGTTTTCAAGCGAGTACTGGGTAACTATTTCTAGAGTAGCGGGGTCTTCACGGACGCGACTAACATGCTCCAGTTCAGTCGTGGGTGCAGGACCCACAGTTAGCAGTTGACGGCGGTTACGGGCGAATATAGGACAGACCCAAATTAAGTGGAATAGATTTGGTATGGCATTACTATTGCAGTGGGGGCATCGGTGCAGTTGAGAGCCTGCCGGGGCTTGACCACTTATGTACAATGTGTGGTGTGTACGCTCTCCCATTATTCTCCAATTGCCTCGGTCCTGTGCCAACTGTGACCAATTTATCCCCCCAAACTTCTTTATCTCATCTGCCCATCTAACTTTCTGCCGCCCCCTGCAGCGCTTGCCTTCTCTAGGGATCCACTCTGTTACCCTTAATGACCAGCGGTTATCTTGCCTTCGCATTACATGTCCTGCCCACGTCCATTTCTTCTTCTTAATTTCTACTAATATGTCTTTAACACCAGTTTGCTCCCTGACCCACTCCGCTCTCTTCCTGTCCCTTAAAGGGACACTGAAGTGATATGTAAACATTGCGGGATTACTAGCGCAAATTGTAGTCCGGAGTCCCCAGGCCATGTTTCGACCACTCTAGGCGCGTTTACGCGATTTTATTTAGTAGAAAAACTAATTCGAAAATGCTGTCCTCCTCTCTTTACGCTCGCCCATTTTCTGTGGCGTTTTCGTGTGACGTCAGGAGGGGATGAGCTGGCAATTGGCTGCGCCACGGCTGCGCTACTGCATGGCTCCCCGGCCGACAGAGTCAGTCGGCCCAGCGTTTCGTCCGCCGGCCGACGGCGGGTCGTCGCAATCAAGGAGGTTAAAAAAAAGTTGCTTGGTCGCAATTCGTTCGCTTAGTTGAAACGAAGCCAGGACACGTTTGTGAATGGAAGAATGTGCCTTTCTTTACTTGGTTTGTTTGTACACTGTATCTGGCTCCAAGTCAAGGTCGCTTCACACAAGCGCACATGCGACGCTTCGCTGACTGGTACGCCAGTAGGAAAATATAAGGCCTCTTGAAGGCGGGAGAAGAGTCAGCGAAGTCAATATAGGTACTAAGGAAATAAAATCAACTGATATTTTTACCGTACAGCGTAAAACTAGGGCGCGGGAAGCACTTTTTTGCGCTGGGCGAACAAGCACAGCGGTCAGCAGCACGACTACGCATCTGCGAACGCTTTTCCGTCTACGAAATGCAATTGGTAGACGTGAGCTACTGTGGAAACTCGGGCGACGCTTACTGCACGATCGCAGTACAACAAAGAGTCACCTAAGCTGCTTGAAATGCCAAAACTAAATAAAAGTGTAAACCGGTTATACAATATATACCCTATATTAGCAAGGCCTTCGCGTCCCGCTCCGTGGCTCAGTGGTCTGGGGCGCTGGGTATGTCAGCCCAAATGTTTTGCAAGTCACGAGTTCGAATCCCCGCGGGTACGTGCTTTTTTTTTTGTAAGTTAACTTTTTTGTTTTCCGCCGATGTTTTCTATTTTGAGTTCACCTTTTTTGGGCCGCAACGTTCATGGCTACACGAACTAGTTCACAAAACGCGCGCAGGCTGGCACTGGCGCGCTAGCGAGTTCTCGTTGGCGTGCTGTTGCCATAAGCACCGACTGCTTGCAGGCAGTGGGCACAGGCCAGAATGAACAGACCCTTGGCCTGGTGCGAACACGCTTTTTACGATACAGGCATGAGGGAGGCAAGCTCCAAATATGGGGGAAAAGCGCATGACATTTGGGCGTCTGCGGGTACGCGGAGGGCGTTCATGCACTGCGTAGGCCTCGACTAGTGAATGCTACGACTACAAGCCGTCCTGGGAGGCTTATCTTGTGCATTTTACAGCCGACAACATGGCAGAAGCGCGGTACGATGATTACTGAGATATTGAGAATGCCCATCCAACAACGCCATTGGTTATGTTTTACAGAACCGAAATCGAAACCGAAACTTGTGTGATTGCTAATCTTGGGCATCGTCCAATCACGGCGCCCCTCCTCCCAACGTCACAGCCTTAGTTGGTGCGGCCGCCGCAAACCGCGCATGGTAGTTTTTCTTCTTTCGCGCTTTGTAAAATAATTACCGATTTGTCAACCGGATAAACGATGAAAAGTGTGCTAATTTGAGCCAGTCTACGCAGTGCAAGCAAAAACGGGAGCTTGACAAATTCACTTCAGTGTCCCTTTAATGTTACACCTATCATTTTCCGCTCCATTGCCCGCTGAGTCGTTCTCAATTTAAGTTGAACCCTCTTTGTGAGCCTCCAAGTTTCTGCCCCGTAGGTGAGTACCGGTAAGATGCAGCTGTCATACACTTTCTTCTTCAGCGACAATGGTAGGCTGCTATTCATTATCTGAGAATGTCTGCCATATGCACCCCACCCCATTCTGATCCTTCTAATTATCTCTGCCTCATGGTTTGGATCTGGGGTCACAACTTGGCCTAAGTAGATATATTCGCTTACCACTTCCACTGCCTCGCCACCTATGTCAAACCGCTGTGCTGTCCCGAGGTTATTGATCATTACTTTAGTTTTCTGCATATTAATTTTCAGTCCCACGGTTCTACTCTGTTCGCCCAGTGCGAAAAGCATGCTTTGCAATTCGTCCCCCGAGTTACTTAGCAAGGCAACGTCATCAGCAAATCTGAGGTTACTGAGGTATTCTCCATTAACCCTTACTCCCACCTGTTCCCAATCCAACGTTCTGAATACTTCTTGTAAGCATGCTGTGAATAACATTGGAGAGATTGTGTCTCCTTGTCTGACACCCTTTCTTATAGGTATTTTACTGCTCTCCCTATGGAGGATGATCGTAGCTGTAGCCCCACTGTAGATATCCTCTAGTATTCTTACATAATGCTCATCTACCCCCTGGTTCCGTAATGCCTGAATGACTGCTATGGTTTCGACCGAGTCAAATGCTTTCTCATACTCTATGAAGGCTATATATAGGGGTTCAGTATACTCAGCGCACTTCTCTATCACCTGATTGATCGTGTGAATATGGTCCATTGTTGAATAACCTTTACGGAACCCTGCTTGTTCTTTAGGTTGACTGAAATCTAAGGTTGCAGAAATTAGGTTAGCGATTACCTTGGTAAATACCTTGTAGACGACTGACAGTAAGCTGATCGGCCTGTAATTTTTCAAGTCCTTCATGTCGCCTTTCTTATGAATTAGGATGATGTTCGCGTTCTTCCAAGATTCCGGTACCATTGCGGTCATTAGGCATTGCGTATACAGGTTTGCCAGTTTTTCAAGGACAATTTCTCCGCCATCCTTCAAGAGGTCTGCTGTTATCTGATCCTCACCAGGTGCTTTGCCCCCTTTCATTTCTTTCAAAACCTTCCTTACTTCTTCGGTCGTTACTGGTGGGATGTCTATCTCCTGTGAACTACTGTCTCGTTCGGCATTATCCTGTATGTCCTGGCTACTGTACAGATCCCTATAGAACTCCTCGGCCACTGTGACTATTTTATCCCTATTTGTGATGACATTGCCTTGCTTATCCTTAAGTGCATACATCTGATTTTTCCCCACGCCAAGACGTCTCTTCACTGCTTTCAGGCTACCTCCGTTCTTTACAGCGTATTCGATCCTCTCCATATTATACTTCCGTATGTCAGCTGTCTTACGCTTATTGATTAGCTTGGAGACCTCCGCTAGTTCTATTCTGTCAGCTGCGGTGGAGATTCTCATGGTTTGCCGTTTCCTGATTAGATCTTTCGTCTCCTGTGAAAGTTTACCAGTATCCTGTCTAGCCATAGTGCCCCCGACTTCTACTGCACACTCCGTAATATCGGAGTGTGCAGTACTGCACACTCCGTGCTGCCACTATCGGTAAAGGTGCCCAATTCCATTCCTCCAAGCATTGTCTGCACTCAATTGCTGTTCCATCCCGGAATCTCAAAAAGGTGGAATGATTGTGGGGTTATTCCAATTCCTGTGCGGTAAGTTCCCAACACTATTCTCCACCACGAACGTATACGTCTATTCTCGACTCCAGACCATCTACAGGGATTTCTTGCCGTCGAGCTAAGGCTAGTCGCAGCGTGATTTCCGTTCCTTTGTGCGAAATCTGTGACACCCCAGCCTCGCTGGTCATCCACCGTCCTGGGACGTAATGACCGATGACTGGTTTTAGGCACGAGAAAAGTGCTTTGAAAGCGCCGTCTCCCTCGGAGCCCACTGCCCCGACTAGCAGTGACATCGGTGCACATTAAATACGCTGGCACATTGGCAGCGTGTCTAACCTGCACAACCTCTTCGTGAACGCAGGAGTTGCAGCAACCGTGAGCAGGCGATGAGAACATTGCGGGCGAAGAGGCAGAGATAGCGTGAAAACACGTTGCCAGCCAGTGTGACGTTGGTACGAAAGTTCGAGGGGCGGTTGATGCATGCTGTTTTCTTCTCTTCCTCTGGCCTCGTTATAGGCAAACCAACGCCTTAGGTTGCCATTGAAAACTTATATTACATGGTCGCATGATTCGAAATGCACAAGGCGGGCTCCACTAATTCGCTGAACGTGCCTTTAGTACATTAATGCGCTACATTCTCAGTTCTGAATTCACGGAGGAAGAACGAGCGTCGAGGTCAACGGCCACGACATTGCACCCGAAGAAACGAGCGGCTGGATGGCGGCCGGCAAGAGACTCGGGCAAGTCACCACGCCAGGTGAGCGTCTCGACGAGCCTCGCGCCGCGTCGGACCGACAACCTAGGCCTAGAGAAAGGGCTAACTTCGCGAAGCGAGTGGCCGCGACGATCACGAAGGCAGCACGCATGCCGGCAGTCATGCCGAGGGACATGGAGGGAAAAAAAGCTTAGGAGAGGCCCTGACGTCACACACAGCGCAGCCGGAAACGCCATTTTTGTAAGTCGAATGGCGGACTCTTTTAAGTGCCAATGCACTTTATAAGCGACCCTGAATTCCGTTGACCGCCGTCCGTCCACATAGCAACAGCTGCGGGTGCGCGCGCTCCTCGTCTTTCTTGGCAACGGGGGGAGATGGGCGCGCGCTGCCTGGCCGCTGACATGGCACATACCCACGTGGGGGATTGGCCAGGAATCTCCTCGTCTTCCTTGGCAACGGGGGGAGATGGGCGCGCGCTGCCTGGCCGCTGACATGGCACATACCCACGTGGGAGATTGGCCAGGAATCGGGCGTGAGAAGGGCTAATGCACCCGCTTAAAGGAGTACTGACACGAAATTTCAAAGCTGAGATCCGCTCTAGCAATCAAGTACAACGACAACACAAATAGGTGTCTGTGCATGGCACATACCCACGTGGGGGATTGGCCAGGAATCGGGCGTGAGAAGGGCTAATGCACCCGCTTAAAGGAGTACTGACAAGAAATTTCAAAGCTGAGATCCGCTCTAGCAATCAAGTACAACGACAACACAAATAGGTGTCTGTGAATAAATGCATCTTTCTTTCTTTGTAGTTGTGTGTGTGTGTGTGATCTCTCTTTCGCGAACATTACCGAACCGCGCAAATTCAACTCGTGCATTCGCACTTTCACATTCTTCCCCTCGGGGAAATGCGGGGAAATTTTTTTCCCTCTCTCTCGGTGCACCTTCTGCGCCTCCTCCGTCCTGTATCGCCTCGCTTGTCGTCTGCATCTGCCAGCGCCGAGCGGGCGGAAATCAGCTGATAGGCAGGTAGAAGGCCGTTTTGCAGCGCGTGACCGTGAACCTAAACGCGCAGTTACACCGTTACAGGGCCTTCAGTGTGGCCGCAGCAGTTTTGCGAAGCGTCTCGCTCTAACAATGCCGCAATGCTCGGTGCCAGGCTGCAAGTCGCGATCGGTACCCAAGGAATTGGGCGTCACTTTCCACCGGTTAGTGAATGATTCCGCTGACTAGTATTGCTGTACATTGGTGTGCATTCATCCTTTGTTTGCAATCGCCGCCGTTTATAGGTTCCCAAGCGATGGAGAACGCCGCAAACAGTGGGCGAACGCCCGTGCGGCTACCGGACTGGAAAGTGCCCAACTTTGCGTTGCAGTTTCACTGGCAATCCCAGAGATGACTAGTCAATTAAACGGCCGTTCTATATATATAGGTAAGCAGCACTTCATGCAGATTTCAAGCTAAAAAATTGTGGAATGTTTTTACCGTTGTTCGCGTGCCTTCGATAGAATTTTTTGCGAAGGAGGAGGAGGAGGAGGCAAAACGTTTTATTGAGCAACAAAAAGGAGAGGGTGGGTGGCGTCAATAAACGTTTTTTCGCCAAGTTTCAACTTGTCTCAGTGTCAATAAATTCAAGGTGATATCAGTTGAAAACGTTCATACACTAACCTCGCAGTCAGCTAAAGCGTTGAAAAGCGAAATCTAGAGCGAGGCCACAAAAAGATCCAGATTCCAGATCCAGCACTCTTCCAGTCAACAGACGGACACCTACTAAGGTAATAGGACGATGGAATTATATCAACTGGGAATCTACCTTGTAACAATTGCAAAGGCACTGCCGCGCATTGCCGGCCTAGCAAACTACATGCAGCGGCGATAACCAAAAAATTGAGTTGCGAATCGTTCGGTTGCAAGTCGCCTACGTACTGCACACCGTTTATCACTTCCTGAAAATCTACCTGACGGGTGTCCGCGCGTACGAAGGGACGGCGCGTTCACGATATCTGCACTTCAATAGGCGCGTCGTAATCGCGACCGGAGCAAAAGCTTGACGCGGTACAAGGTGCACTGCAAGTAGAAATCAAATGACATATTCACATCGGCGCAGCAGTCGCAACTCGCAGCATCCTTTTCGAGTTCCGGAAGACCACAGCGCAGCAAAGCGAAGCAGCAATCTTCGCAATCGGACGACAAGGCAGGCGCTGCCTTTCCTCCATGACTGGCGGACGGCGGGCGGGCCGTTGCTAGGACGCCGTTGCTAACGCGACTTCCAATGGCCGCCGAAAACACGTGACTTCCTCCACACTTTTGCCAATGCGCGGGGATAGCTGGGGGCATCTCCTAATCTTTTTTTCCCTCCATGCCGAGGGAGGAAGTCAAGATAGTGATGCGACAGCGCGGCGGCCTCAACGTGGCCAGAACAGGAGCCTCGATCATCATGTCGGTCATCATGGCGGGGGCCGGAGTAACGAAGGAGGAAGCTAATGAGGACACCATATGCACAAATGCGGCGCAGAACATCATGGTGGTCAGCACGCCCGACGAGGGCCGCGCTTACGTATACTCCAAGATCAGGGCCCTTAACATCGGAGGGTACACTTACGATATCAACGCGTACCGCACGGCGCCCGAAGGCACGGCCAAGGGATGCATTCGTGGCGTGGCGATCGAAGACACCCCAGAGGAAATAAACAACGTAGTTAACCAGTACAACCCGCTAGCGGTGGAGGCGCACCGGATTGGCAACACGATGATCGTGATCGTCCTCTTTGCAGGGCTGAAGGTACCCAACTACGTGAAGTACAATTCCATGCTAGTGCGATGCGGCTTATACGGCAAGCACTTCGAATTCTGCAGAAAGTGCGGCAAAGTGGGACACAGGAGCGACGTGTGCCCATATCCTAACACCAGAATGTTGAAACATGTTTCAGTATTACGCGTTGACTTGTGCCCAGAAATGATGCGCTGCTCGTAGACTCAGAGCTGGAACGTCGTCTACCTCCTCTTCTTTACCTCTAGTGCCACTCGTCTTCTTCTTCCTTGCCTTCCACTTGTTCGCTGATGCGTTGACGTCAGTTTCCAGTCAACGCGTAATACTGAAACATGTTTCAATATGTTTTGCGTGCGGAGCCGCCAACCCCGGCGCCGACCACGAGAGGGAGTGCAAGCCCCACTGCAAGCTCTGCGGGGGGCAACACCCGACGGGCGAACGGGAATGCAAGAACAGATATAAGAAGCCGTTTGTGGTAACCAAGAGACAGTGGGAACGCAAGATCGTGACTCTGCAGCGACAGCGACAGAGACGGGTGCCAGAGCCGGCAAGTTTCCCGCCACTCGCATCGAGGCGAGAGTCGCGTCAACGAAGCGCCAGCCGCCGGCGAGACAGGAGCAACAGCGCGAGGCGGGGAAGGAGCGCCAGCCGTCGGAGACAATCACCGTCCCAGCCCCGGGAGAAGGTCGCGTGGGCCGACGCGGTCAAGATGGCGCCCACGACGAGACTCCAGTCGCAGAGGCAACAACAAGCTAAGACCAAGACCCAGGAGGAAAGCGGTGCCGTTACGGCTCTGCGCGCAGAAAGCCAGAAGCTTAAGCAAAAGATCGTCGCCACCATCAAGGAGATCAACGAGAAGCTCGCCATGCTGACCTCAATGCACTCACAGCAGCAGCAGCAGGCCGTGAAGCCAACAACGCCGCAACCACAACCCCATCCGACGCTAGAGCGACACCAAGAAATAATGAATGAACACGAATCAGAGACGGAAACTGAGCCTAGGGCGGCCCGCCCGTCGGAGCCGAACCCCAAACGACGGGCGGTGGAGAGCACCAGAGACCGCAGGATCAACGCAAGACTCGACAAGCAAGACGAGCGGCTGGATCGCCTAGAAGCCAATGCAAAGATCACCAACGAGCGACTCACGGCCCTCGAGCAAAGGACTCACGCAATGAACGAGTGCCTCACGGCCCTCGAGCAGGCAGTGCAGGGACGACAGAATGCGTTCACGCAATTACAAGCACAAATTCAAGCCCAGATACAGGGACTGGAGAACGAGATCATTGCCAAACTGCAGCAACTATGGATGGGACAACCCGCCGTAGCACAGCAACTTCCGCAGTCGCAGCCACAGTGCCAATAAAGGACCTCCTGGTCTGGCACTGGAACTGCAACGGGTTCTCACGACGAAAAGCGGTGCTACAGCAACACATACGGCAGCTCAAGCGCAAGTCCGACGCAATACTACTGCAAGAAACCCACTGCGAAGGTCCCCCGCCGAGATTACAGGGGTACCGTACCCACGCATGCAGAACCAACTACGGGACACAGCGTGGTGTTCAACGGCAACCGGCGCAGACACAGAGGTACGTGCATTCTGGTTCGGAGGGGGATCACCTTCGTCGAGCACACGCTCCTGACCAACAGCACGGCGTAGCCGTGCATGGTCGAGCTCGTTACGGGTAAAAGGAAGAAGGAAAGCGCATTCGTGGTGAACGTATACAGTAACCCGCTCCACCACCAGCAGCGCTTCAAGGCCCTTGTTATGGAACGGGACGCAGACGCGAGGCCATGGCTGAGCCGGACCGAGTTTTATTAGCTCCCTTCTCCTCGCTCATCGTGATGATAGTACGCGGTCGTCTTCCTCTTCTTCCATAATTCCGCAACAGCCCTCATGTACAAAGCGGCCCGGCTGGCCGGCGGGAACAGGGCAGTGGTATGCGGCGACTTCAACGCCCCGAACCAGGCTTGGGGACAGGCCAGAACGACGGTCAAGGGAAGAGAACTACTACAGGATGCCATAGACGCGGGCTTCAACCTGGTGACGAACCCGTCGCAACCCACAAGAACTGGTACGTCGGTGGCGAGGGACAGCACCCCGGACCTTACGTTCGTCAAGATGGGGACGGCGTCCTCGCGAGAAGCGCAATGGCGCAACACGGGAGCAGACCTTCGCAGCGACCACATGGTAGTGGAGGTCCGAATCCCGCTCGCCGGCCGCAACAACTAAGGCAAGAATACGCACAAGCTCACGGACTGGGAGGCGTTTCGCCGGGCGCTACCCGAAACGCACGACGACACAGAAGACATAGAAGAGTGGACCACCGCCGTCGACGCCACCGCCGTCGACGAGTGGACCACTGCCGTCGACGGTGGACGACGCTACTCCATAAATAGAAACGGACGAGGACATCGAAAAGATGGATAGCAGCTTGGCGCACTTTCTGGAAGCCAAGAGCTCACTGAAGGCCCGCTGGCTAAAACAATGCACCAACCGTCGGCTGAGGAAACGGATCGCCGAACTCAACAAACAGATCGAAAAGCACTGCAGGGTGCTGTGCGCCCAGCAATGGAACCAGGCAAGTAGCGAGGCGGACGGCATGATGCACACGGGAAAGACGTGGAACATGCTACGACACCTCCTGGACGAGACCACGACCAAGAGTACCCAACACAACAACCTTGCCCGTACGCTCCATAGGGCGATCAAGGAACTGGGAGAGGACGAGGTCAAGAAAACACTGGACGCCAAGTACCTCCCGACCACCCCCACGGAGGACCACCCAGGTTACCTCGGAGAGGAGAACGCGGAGCTAGAAGAGGACATAGAACCATGGGAAGTGCGCGACGCGCTGCAGAATCTCAACAGAAGATCGGCGGCGGGACCTGACAGGGCCACAAACAAGGCGCTCAGGAACCTAAACGACGCGGCAGTGGAGGCACTGACGCGCTACTTCAACAAGTGCTGGCGCGCAGGCCAACTCCCCAAGCAGTGGAAGGCGTCCAAAACGATCCTAATCTCTAAACCCGGCAGGCCCCCGAGCATAGAGAACCTTCGACCAATTTAACTCACGTCGTGCGTGGGGAAGGTGCTGGAGCACGTCCTCATGAACCGGTGGCAACGCTACCTCGAAGACGCAGAGCTCACCCCAACTCCCTCATAGGATTCAGAAATAAGCTGAGCACGCAGGACGCCATGATCCTGCTAAAACACGAGATCCTAGACGACGACACGATGACCAGAGACAATAGAGCGGTGCTTGGCCTGAATCTGTAGAGTGCGTTTGACAAGGTCCGACACTCGGCAATCCTAGGACAAGTCTCTAAACTCAACATGGGAGGACGGACGTACGACTATATCAGGGACTTTTTGACGAACAGAGCGACCAAGATCTGCGCGGGAGACCTGCAGCTGCCCGAAAAGAAGCTCGGCAGCGTTGGAACGCCGCAGGGCTCGGTCATGTCCCCGCAGCTGTTCAACCTGGTGATGATCGGCGTGGCAAATCGGTTGGAAAGGGTGGCGGCCGTCCGCCCCACCATCTACGCCGACGACGTCACGAAGTGGGTCCCGGGAGGCAGCGACGGACATATCGAGACCACTTTGCAAGAAGCTATAGACGCAATCGAAGAACAGCTCGACGGATCGGGCCTCGTCTGCTCTCCAACCAAGTCGGAGTTGCTGATACTCCCACCGAAAGGTGTTAGGAAACGCAAAAGAGGAGGAAACCCTCCTCTTTTAGGAAACCCGTTAGGAAAAGTTAGGAAACCCGTGTCAAGCATCGTCTCAGACACGGCAAACAGACAGGTCATCCCGGAGGTCGACCAAATCAGGGTGCTGGGCATGCTTCTTGAACGAACGAGGGTCAACGGCGCCACGGTAACCAAGCTGACCACGAAAGCCGACGCGGCCACGCGCCTTGTCCGCCGAGTCTCCAACAGAAGGGGAGGCATGAAGGAGGAGAACCTGATGAGGCTTGTCCAGTCCTTCGTTATAAGTCACGTCGTACGTCGCCGCGTTTCAGAACTGGAGGGTGTGCGAGAAAGCCAAGGTTGAGGCGACCATACGTAAGGTGTACAAGACGGCTCTCGGCCTCATCAGAAGTACGAACACGGACAAGCTCGCGACGTTGGGGGTGCACAACACCCTCGACGAAATCGCGGAAGCACAGAAGACGGCGCAGCTTGGGCGCCTGTCGGGCACCAGAACGGGACGGCACATCCTCCGACGCCTGGGGTACCTGCCCAAGGAGGGAAGACAACCAGCAAGGGAACCGCTGCCCGAGGGAACGCGGGGACGGCTCGTCGTCTGTACGATCCCTCGCAATATGAACCCAGAACATAACAAGGAACGAAGGACCGCTCGGGCCAAGGCCCTGGTAGACCTACATGCAAGCGACAACGGGGCACTGTACGTGGATGCTGCGAGACACCAAGAAGAGGAAGACGTCTACGCGGCGGTGGTGGTGACAGCCACGACGGGAGACACGAAGACGGCGGCAAGCGTTCAAGCCGAGAAAACACATGAGGCCGAGGAGGTAGCAGTGGCACTCGCCCTAGCAGACCCCGGGTGCACGAGGGTTCTCTGCGACCCGAAAACATCGATCAGCAACTATGCCAAGAACAGTGTGTGCGTTGAGGCTGCGCGCATTCTGTGCAAGGCCGAAGCCAACGGCTGCTTCAGTAGAAGCAGTGTGGTGCTCAAGTGGTTCCCCGCCCACATGGGTAGAACCGTGGCGGGCCAGGTGGGTAACGCGAAACACGAGACGGCCAACGCCGTCGCGCGAGGACTTGCATGCCGCGCGACGAGCAGTGACCAGGCCGCCTAGGACGACGTGGACGCAGGCGCCGAAGACTACGACGGAACCAAGGATACGATGACCAGCTACAACGACGTTGTGCGGTGGTACAGACTGTGTCGACGAACGATGCCGCCTCCCCACCCGACGTTGACTCGGGAGGAGGCCGTATTATACAGACAATTACAGACGGACTCCGTGATCACCCCGGTGCTCGCAAAGTACATGTGCCCAATGGTGTACGACAGTGATGTGTGCAAACTCTGTGAGTGTGAGCTGGCCACGCTGACCCATCTCATGTGGGACTGCAGAATCAGCGCGACGAAGGCAGCAGAAGAAACGACGCTTCCACTACCCTTAGAGGCGGCGAAGTGGACTTATGACTACGACGTTCAACTCCAGGTAGTCCAGCAGGTCTCGGCGGCCCTAGGTTTTCAGCGACCGAGCACCCCACAGAGGGGAGGGGGAGCGGTGGCTCTCTCCGACCCAAGCGGGGAAGCAAGGGCGCAGGACCTAGGGTTCAGCCGCTACGACGTCCAGGCCGCGTCACGGCTAGGATGAACCTCTCGTGAGAGGGTCGTCCGAAACCGCTCTGCAGGCGACTAAATAAAGTTGCTCTCTCTCTCTCTCAGCTCTGAATTCGGCGAATGGTTCACCCCAAAAAAGCTTCGCAAAGGCAAATGCGTCGGGCGTTCAGATGCTCCTCAGTCTCTTAACTGGGAACTACAGAGTGGGTACTGCAGTTGTTGTCGTCGAGATGTAACTCTGTCCGCGCTGTGCGGAGAAACACACATTGCGGCAACAGTTACATGACTGTAATAACCAGGGCTTCTCGATTCCTTAGTCCCGAACAAGAAAAACAGCAAAGGGGCGCATCCACTACCAGATGTGCGTGACGTCACAGAGAGAAGATGAGCCCCAAAATTGTGTCCTTAGTTGAAATGAATAGAACACCCGTTTTCTCATCCGCGAAGAATGCAGTGGCTTCCACTCATCGCCGCTTTCATTTGCTCGCAGTTGGAGGAACTTCCGAAAGGAAACACGCCGAAGACATGGTAAGCAAAAACGCTTGCTCTCTGTTCTTCATTATAAGCACGATGTACGTCGAACGTGCAAATTTTGATCATTGCAGCTGAACGCATCACCGGTGCAAGTGATATTGCCACGAATCTGGCCTTGTGTTTTTTTGTTGACTTGTTTGTTTTGTTGCGAGCGTCTGGCCGCACCTGACTGCCGTATCTATGTTAGAACGAAGCGCATGTTTCCCTCTCTGTTTTGTAGACTCCACTAGCTATCTTAAGGCCAGTTGCCTGACGAAGGCCCCTTCGTCAGGCAACTGGTTTGCCTCTAGCCATGTCCGCCAAGGCAATGTTTTGCAATATTGTCTTGAATAAACTTGAACTTGAACTTATTTTCATGGGGAGAACGTTGCGCCCAGTCGTCACTTCAATAGATTGCTCTTCTGTGACGACCCTTTTCCTATTCGCACGTTTTTCTGGCGGGTACCTGTCCTCTGTGACACGCAAGAAACTGTATAAGGACATTTGCGATGTTGTTTTCCCCGTCCCTATGTATAGATATCATTACCGTGCTGGGCCAGGCCAAAATGTGCTAAAGCGCGTCAAAAGAATAGAGGTTTACCCTGGAGTGAAAACTTTTTCCTTCAAATTACACACAGGCACATTGTCTGTTGGAACCTGGATGCAGGATGGAGGGATATTTGTTCCATGGGGAATTCAGTGTTCAATTTTCAAATAGCCAGAAACGACAGAGCACGTTTTTCTGCGTTGTTGGGCTGCGGTATTTTTGTGGGATGTTCTCCAGAGGACCCTTCATAAAGACTTCCTTCCCTCTGAGCCCCCATGCCATACGCTTTCTAGCTGTAGAAAACGTGGAGGGGGCACCCTTGGACCTCGTTATGTTGTTGGCCTTGCATAGCATATGGCGCTCGCGCATGGCCTGGCTCCACGGAGATGTGGACGCCCGCCCTACGCGGCAATGTTTTCGTGAGTCCATATCACAGTACGTAGAAGTGCAGAAACGCAAAGAAGGCGCTCCTGAGTGGCTGTCAAGGATAGAGCCCTTGACTACACTAAGGGAGTTTTAGAGAGACATCAACCTTCATAGGTTGGTGGATTGTTGCTCGAGTTGCTCATGTAAATAAGTTTGTTTTGTGTTTCTGTGTTGTGTCGAAGACCGGCATTAAAGAAAAAAAATACCCGTGGCCGTGGTCTGGAGCGCTAGGTATGCTATTTTGCAAGTCGAAAGTTCGAATCGCCAAGGGTACGTTCTTTTTTTGTAAGTTGATTTTTTCGTTTTCGGCTGATGTTTTCTATAATGAGTTCACCCTTTTTGGGTCGCCGCGTTCACTGCTCCACGAACGAGCTTGCAGAACACGCGCAGACTGACACTGTACGCGCTAGCGAGTTCTCGTTGGCGTGCTGTTGCCATAAGCACCGACTGCTTGCGGGCAGTGGGCACAGGCCAGAATCAGCAGACCCTTGGCCTGGTGCGAACACGTTTTTTACGATACGAGCATGAGTGGTGCAAGCTCCAAATATGGGGGTAAAGCGCATGGCAAGTGAGCGTCTGCAGTGTCGCGGAGGGTGTTCATCCACTGCCTAGGCCTCGGCTAGTGATTGCTACGATTCCAAGCCGTCCTGGGAGGCTTATCTTAGGCATTTTGCAGCCGACAACATGGCAGAAGCGCGGTATTACGGTTATTGACATATCGAGAATGCCCATCCAACGATAACGTCGGATGTCAAGCATGTTGCTTTAGAGAGCCTAAACCGAAACTTGTTTGAATGTTGGACATCGTCCAATCACAGTGCACCTCCTCCGGACGTCACTGCCTTTAGTTGGTGCGGCCGCCGCAGACCGCGCATGGTAATTTTTCTTCTTTCTGGCTTTATAAAATAAATACTGACTTATCAACCGGATAAACGATGAAAAGTGGGTTAATTTGAGCCAGTCTACGCAGTGAAGCAAAAACTGGAGCTTGACAAATTCACGTCAGTGTCCCTTTAAAGGATTTTCAGTGCGACATGTTCGACGGTATCTTTCACTTCTAAGCAGCCGCTTATGACCGGTTGCCGGTGTATGCGTGCACGGGTTGGGAGAGGAGGGTGGTGGGGGTGGGCGGCCTCGCGCAGATATACGTTCATACCCTTACTGATTACATGTGCGTTGTGTTGGCGTGAGGTTCAACGTGGCCGTCAACAGCCCAATGCGACCGGTCCGGTGTCCTCCGTGGTAGAGTGGACTGGGTTGGCGTGTTACGCAGACAGTAAATGCCAACGACGCAGAATGGAAAGCTCTATGCTTGTGCACGAGGATAAAGCTCTGGTCTTTCCTAACTTCATTCGGGTAATTGGCTAGGACGTATGATCAGTCGTAAATTACCAATAAACTTGTTTCGTTTCATGGACTCCGTGAAGGCCATGCAGCTTCGCAGGGCATCCGTTTTCACAGAGTGGAACGGCACCATTTTTTTAGGATGAGCAGGGTTGATAAAGAAATGCGGCCAATCTGGTAGTTTCGGCAGGCTGTCTGAGAATTAGTGAGGATAGTAACTGGTTCAGGGCGGGAAGTGGTGGCCAGGGCAATGGCTATTTCTTCAGCGACATCAATGGAGGTTGTGGTAGTGGCAGTATTCACGCATTGCATGGTGAAGCCTTCAGGCTTGAGCCGCTTTAGTAGAACTAGGGATCGCTGACACGTCTATCAACAGGTATATCCCGCTACAAGAGGTGAAGGGCTGTCTTTGAATCGCTGAATATTGCAACTTTTTGCCTTTCAAACGATGACAGTTTGCGAAACGCAGCTTCTATGGCAACACACTCACTCCCTGTAGATGAAACCAAAGGCGTCACCCTGTCAGCCCACGAAATATTCAAACTGGGTATAAAAAAAGCCGCCGCGCACACCCAACTTTTTGCGGCTACCGATCCATCAGTGTATATGTGCAGAGAACCGTGCAATTCCAGTGGATCCCGTCGCACGTCGATGTAGCGGGAAACGAACATACTGACAGCTTAGCCAAGGACGCCTTATCATCTACAAGGACGGTGCAAACGCGGTGCGATTTCCAACGCATACAGAAACAGACCGTTCGCGAGCACTTTATGCAGCTGTGGCGACCAGTACATCAAACAGTCGTGACGAAAGGCCTGAAGAGAGCCGAAGCCTGCCTGCCCCACCGAGTAAGAACAGACTCAGCCCGTACACCCGCTTGGCTACATAAAATCAACATTGTTTCATCTCCTTTGCGCCCCTCGTGCAGTGTGACTGGTGACATTGATCCCTTCATTATGAACGGCTCCAAAACCAACCCTGAGCGGACGGACGTTTTTCATGATCTCCAGAAGTTAGTAGTGCCCCATGCTACATCGGAGGACATTATTTTTTCCTAGGGACCACTGGATTGTGCGGAGAGAGGTGTCTCATCTCCTACTCAGATTCTTGCAGTGCACAGGACTAAGTGAGATGTGGTGACATTGTGTGTCTCTTATTTTAGGAATAAGTAAGGTGTGATGACTTTGAGAGTCTCTGATATTGTATTGGGGACGATTAGGTGGAGCAATTGCCGGCAGCTATGCAAGGCCAATTCCGCCTCGCTCAGCAATACTTACTGCTACAACTACTACTTGATGCATAGGCCAGTATGCATAACTACACAGGCTACGTGACCCAGGGTAGGGGGTAGCATCTGTGTATAGGGCGGTGGGGTCGTTCCCGTATCGCGCAGCAAGGGCTCGAGCACGAGAAAAAGAGGCATGGTTGCTCAAAAAAGAACGCCACCAGGTTTGGCACCTGTAAAGTTGGCGTCGTTTAGAGGATTCGTTTTTCCTGCGGCCAGTGCTATGTTGGATAAACGGGGCGGTGCATAAATGGCAGTCTAAGAGAGCACCCAGCAGCAGTGTCGTCGCTTGCTGTGGGGGGCCACTTGGCCGACCACAGCAATCGGCGCCTTTGGATGCGCCCCGGCATTTGATGCCACAAGTGTTACACGCAGTGGGCGCGACCAGGTAAAACTAGAATTCTCAGGCATTTCATATTCACAAGGAGGCAGGTAACCGCATACGCGTGCCTTGCATCGCTGTTGCGGCTTAAGAGCTGAGCTTGGCTACGTTGGGTTGCATGCGACTTACTGTGTCTTTTGTAATCTTTTATATTTTTCAATATCACCCTTGTGTGCTAGTGTAATCATGTGTTACGTGTCCCAAGTAAAGATTTTCAGTTGAAGTCTAGTGATCGTCCGGTCTGCCTGGTCCGTGGTAATATGTTTTCGACTCAAGGGGCATTTCTGATTCAGCCTTTTGTATGGCGGATTACTTTCTGTGCGCATTTCTTTCCTTCTAGGTGAAGGACACCGCATTGCATTGATTTTTTACCTTAAGTAAATACCTTAACGCACTTTCTCAACCCTCCAATTCTAAAATGTTCCGCAGAAATTATCCTTTTGCAATGTCATAAAACCTTCTTTAATTTCCGAAATCGCTCCCGCAAATAGCCTATACCCAGCCATTGCAGATTGACAGCAATCCGTTAAAGCCATTGCCTCTACGCATTCTTCACTTCCCTGAGAATTTCCTTTTCTTCATTCATGATTGCGCGAGTTCCGAACTTATACACTGTTTACAGCTGAATTGTAAGCAGTCTGCATGACTCCTTATTATCAGTTTTGTGCCACTTGGCAATGAAGTTTGGCGCAACCCTTCGGTACTTGCGTACATGCATAAGCAAATAGAAGAACTACTCCTGCTCAAAATTTTACAGCGAAGTTGTCGGTGGCTAGGATCCAGCAGAGCATCTCTCCTGCAACAGATCGTGCATGCACTAATAATTTCAGCGTATTAAAAAAGGGATAAGAAAAGTTCCTAGATCGGTCCTCTACATTGCGATAGGAGGCTTATATTGCCCCTAAAAATGTCTTCTCAGCAATGCATTTGTCTTTAGAGGTGAAGCCGACTTTAGAGTATCGGTGTAAGCCTGAAGGTTGGCTTTCCCACACCAGGTGTTGCAGATTGACGCACGAAAGCATGAAGGGAGTATGATTACAGCCTCAATTTACACTCCTCTTTCGCCAGTCGAACATACCCTCGCCACGCGCGCCGTCTGTGCCTCTCCTAACATTGCGCTCTTTGGCGGCCACCTGTGCGGTGCGCCAGTGACGTCATTGTCTCTACCAAACAATCGTGCGTGTCCTTTGCCTGTGATGTAGAGATCGCGCTCCTGTCCTTAAAATTCGACATTGGAACCCCAAATACAGCTGAACACCAACATAGAAAACCCCACCAGAGAGCCAGCCTCTCCGGACTTTCCTCTTCAAAGGGTGGAAGGGCTCTGAATTGTTTTCAGTCAATTTGTCAAATTTTTATGAGTTTGTGTAGGCTGGCGTCTGAAGCGCTATAGCCGTTACAGGAGGTACGACGTGCGCTATTTGTCTACACATGCCACAAGTGCCTCTTTTTGTGCAGATGCCGGTAACCCCTTTCGGAAGCAGCAGCAAAAAACGGCTGGCGGACCTAAGAGAATGCCTCAGGCTGAACGAAAAGTACCAGGGCATGTTGATCGAGGTGATCGAACAACTCACGATGAAGTGGCGGTCCAACCAGGAAACCCAGGTAAGCAACGAAAGAATACGGTAGTGCAGAGGCATTCTTGTTCGAGCACTGCTCCCTAAAGATTTGGTGCTAACCATTAAATGTCTTACTACGCAATCATTTCGTAGTCGGCGGTACCGAGGGATGTTGCTGGAATGGCTCGCTGTTTATAGATAGTATAAATAACGAAAATGGGATAAATCTGTATAGAGAGTTTAAAGCCGTTGCCCACATAATGCGAAACGTTTCGGGTTCAGCATGTATTCCTCGCACCACAGCCGACCCTCGTCTCTAGCTACCTAAGGGTTGACCGAGTGCATGCATCGTGACACAAACCGAGGGCTACATGAGTACTCTGAGAATCCTAGTTACAGAGCCAGCAGAGCTCGCCTACGCTAGCAGCGTTCGTGTGGGGCTTACATGGGCGGAACACAGGAAAGAAGGAGAAAAGGACCACGGCGATGGCAACGAGAGAACACCGTGGTACTCCTGAAGGCTCAGGGAGTTCTTTGACCACGGCGCACAGAGTAGCAGATCACGTTCACATAGAGTGGGCGAGAATAACAATGGCCGGGAGGAGAGAGGGGAGTGGGACAAGGATCCTGACGACGGTACCGGGGGAGGCTCAATGGCTGGCACCACTGGACTCGTCCCTCTACCCCGGTGCACCCTGAAGCTGCTACCTCAGCGGCAGCTTTCAAACATTGCAGCCGCGGAAGTACTATGCCTACGCCTGATAATAAGATGAAAGGGAAGCCAAAAAAGGCCACAAAGAGGCAAGCGCTTGCTGCAGCTGGAACCGTCACCAGCCGACACCACGCAAACTGTTATGAGGCAAAACCCCTAACCTCTCTAGGGACGGAAACGTCTCAACAGAACATCAAGATGAGGAGGAGGAGGAAGAAAATTTACACCATCTTCCCGCGAGGGGAACCATGGGGCAGATGCGACGCATCGGGGGTTTCCGTTGCGTTTCCATTATGTTAGCGTGTCCATTGTTGTTGTGTGTCCGTATTTTACGCATCATGTTCACCCCCGATGCGTCGCATCTACCCCATGGTTCCCCTCGCGGGAAGATGGTGTAAATTTTATCGGGGTGGCCGGTGCTTGTTACGGTTGCGGCGACCATCGCGATAGCAGGCCTGTTATCGGTGGTCATCGGAGGATCATCGGAGAATCATCGGTGGTCATCGGAGGATGTCATCGGCGGAGCGGCGGCGGAGCAACTGAGCGGAGCGGCGCAGTTACCCAGTTACCGCGTTTATATGCAGCGGAATGAGAGAGAGCAGCGCATAGCAGCGCATAGCAGCGCATGCGCATGTGTTAACCGAGCGCAAGCTGCGCGCTATCCCGCACCCACGCACAGCTGGCACGGCGACGGAGCGAGCGCCGGCGAGCGCTAACACGCAGATGGCGCTGCGGTGGGAGCGGCGCTAGAGTTCCTGTATATGCTCCTGTATTCTAGGCACTATATCCTACGGGAGCAAGAGTTGCGCATAGGTCCGCCATCTTGACCACCGAGCATCCAAAGCAGCGTGGGAACGCCAACCGTCGGGCTTGAAGGAGTCGGCGCACCGCGCGAGGGGAGCGTGAGCGCGCCCCGACGTCGCTGCTTTTTTTTTTTGTAACGCGCGCTTTGCTTTATTATTAGGGGTGTGCGAATACTCGAATACGAATAGAATAGCAGCTTTACGAATACTTCGTTTCGCGAATCAAACATTTACTATTCGACTTTTCTAATAGTAGAATAGATTTTTCATAAGTGCCCCGCGGCTCTCCAAAAGCGTGCCTCATCATGGCCCGTGATTGTAGTTCTCCAGTGTTTTCGCGTCATATTATTCATGCTCGCAACGTGCTCGCTTCGGAGTTACACGACGCTGTGTAGTCTCTGCGTATGGTTGCAATGCGGCAACTCTATAGCGCAATTCGTCAGGATTCTTAATTAAGCACTGACTGATAGTGGTTCGGCGGGTGGACTGCTGCGAATGGGAGTTGAAAAGAGTGATTTCCGGGTTATAGAAAATGTCATGGGTCCCAAACATGTGCAGCAGCTTCATTCTTCTAAAGAAATCTGTGGAAAACCGAGACCTGTAAAAAATAAAAAGGAAATTGATATTCGATTCGATATTCGGCATCTTTTATTTGTTCGATTCCACATGTACTATTACGTATTCGCAAAACCCTGTTTATTATAACTGACGTCTGACTGCGGAACTGATGTACAAAACTACGCCGTTCTTCGCACAGGTGAGCTGCTGAGCTAACCAGCAGGTTAGCTCATCAGCGAGTAGTTAGTACATGTACTGTTCCCAATATGCTGAGTGCTTCACGTCGCGCATGCGCAGCAAAACGCAGTCGCACGCGTAGCTGCTTTGAAATGAATATTGGTATTCCCCGTCTGAAGCATACGACCTGCAAACCGAGTGAACATCAATTTACAGTTCCCGAACATTGCCAAGAAGTTTTAAATCATGGTTGTAACCTGATTACTTCACAAAGTAAACCGCCACAAAGCAGAATAAAAAAACAAAACAGCTTATGGCTATCGCACCGTTTTAAGCGGCGCTACGCCAACAAAAATACGCCCTGCAACCGATGATGGTATATGCTCCGCATTTTCCTTTCGAATTCCTGAACCTGGTTACCAGTGAATAAAAGAAACGCGGGACAGTTTCAAGTAATAAAGGAAACTTTACCTCGCATATTCTTGCTCCTCTGGATGGTGGGGCCGAACGGCGTAAACGCAGCAGCCACTGAAGGCGACCGCGGATAACAGATTTCCCGTACGGAATCGATAAGAAGGCTTTCCCGCTGCTTTCCGCACGGTTTGTGCAATTCGGCGCAAAGCACCCCGTCATGGCAACGATTAGGCGACTCACATGACCGCGTACTGAAGTTGTGCAAAAAAGATACTCTTCATGTACTAGCGTGTTGCGGCTTGTCGCTCTAGCGCTACGAACTACGAATGCGACATGGCAGCGGCGCAAGATGTACGAAAGACGCCGACAGCAGAGGGCAGCAGCGGCGTTGCAGCCGCATCGCCGGCTTCTCTGCGGTGCGTGGATGCTTTTTGGGCACGTGACGGCGATCAGCGAATAGGGTCGTGAGCGGTGAATGGAAATCAAAGGCGCAACTCTTGCTCCCGTAGGGAGCATATACAGGAACTCTAAGCGGCGCTAGCGCGCAGCTGGCGCGCCGAGGAGAATGGGGGAGGGATGCGGACTACGCCGGACGACGCCGGAGGGACAAGGCGAGTGAAAGAGATGCGTTGCATCTAAAAACTTTGTTCGACTGAAGAGCTGGTTGGTGGGCGGGGTCCTTTTCCAGAACTCCGCTGGTTCTACTTGCCGTCTTCGCCCTTTCGGTCAGCCATAACTGCCCATTCGGGTCAGAGCTGGCAAGCTCACTCTACCACTGCTCGTAGGCCTACGACGCGGAATTTGTTTCAAGCCCGGGTTATTCTGGCACTCCCAGACCATATGGTATAGAGTATCTCGTTTGCCGCAGTAGTTGCACAGGGGGGTATAGAGTGTGGGGTGAATGGCGTGTAGTCTGGTGGGGTGCGGGAAGGTGTTTGAAGACGGCGGAAGGTCACTTGTTCTTTGGACAGCGAGTCAGCTCCTGGCGGGTGAGTGCGTCGGGATAGCCTGTAATGTTGCCGGATGTCGCTGCAAGTAGTGAGAGGGTGATCTGCCCGGTCGTCATCCTCCAACAGTGCCCGGTTTGCATGACCTCGGGCGAACGCATGGGCTGCTTGTTAGCCGCGGAGTAACGAATGGGCAAGCGTCCAAATTATTGATAGGTTTCTTTTGAGGGGATTCAGGGCTAGCACCTGCATTGCTGTTTTAAAAATTCTTCCCGCCATGTACGTACGACAAGCGGCTTGGGAGTGATGATGGTAATGGCTTGAGTCTGCGCAATGGCTGATGCGATCGCTGTCTCTTCCGCTTGGAGGGTAGTGCACTGCTATGGACTTATGCTCGTCATGAGGGCACTGGAGTTTGCGACTGCCGTTTTGGTGTTCGTGCGCGCCTAGTCCGCTGCATCCGTATACACCAAGGTGGTAGATTATCCGTGTAGTTTTTCGGGGGCTTGGGCTCTGGCTTTTCTTCTACCTTGTGGGATATATGTGTGTGGTTCCTCGGGGCGACTTAGCCAGTCCTGGCGTAAGCCACCACGCTAGCTCCCGGCGTGTCAACCACGCGGGCTCCCATGGCTACGGCAGCCCAGCGAAGTTCGCCGATACGAGAACACAGTAGACAGTAGTGCCGAAGCACAGCCGTTTATTTGGGGAATCCAAAATAAACGGCTGTGCTTCGGCACTACTGTGGGGAATCCCACATTTGGGGAATCCCACAACACGACAGAAACACTTCGCCGACCTCTACAAACAACACATTCCACTACACCCAGCATTGTTTTTAGCGGATGACCCCATGGTTCCTGTACAACGCACGTTTAAGTTTCTTAGAGACATCAAGTTTTTACACCTGGTTTCATATCACGCGTAGTTGCTTTTAAACCCGATCTCATGCCGCGCACCATCACAACCTGGCCTTTTACACCAGCCATCCTCATTGTCTTTTACTGAATTCACTTTGGTTTTTGTTGAACGGTTTTAGCGTTTACGGTTACATCCTTCATACCTAACCACCGTTTTGGCGCTCTTTGCCCTCGTTGGCCTTGCGCCATAAAACACCAACCATCATCATCATATTTGGGGAATCCCAAAGCATGCGAGCACAGGGCTCGACGGCGTTCACGAATCACGCCGTCCGGGTCGTGACCGCGAACGGGAGGCAGGCACTCACGGCGCGCGACAAACAAAGCTCCCACCTGAGACACAAGTATCCATCACCGCCGCGTTCCGCCGATCTCGCCCCGACCGGGTCTCCGACGAGACTCTCCGTCTCCCGTGCGCGCACGCTCGCGCCGCCCGCGCCCGCGCGCCTATCCCCGCACACATCGGTGGCGCCATCTCTCGGGGGACGCCGACGAACCAGCGGAGCGCCGGACCGGTTCCAGCGCACAAGCGTCTCTCCCGAAGCGCGCGCTGGCTCGGGATCGCAGGTCGCGGTTCTCCACGATTCCCACACTCCTCCCCCCTAAAACTATACGCCACTTGAGCTCGAGTGACGCCACGGTGCACCACACTCGTCACGTCTCAAGTCAGCAAAACTGCCACCGAACGCCACTCCACACCAAAGTTCGCCACACGATGCCGCCGTCGCGATGCTCGCCTCACAAACCCGCAAACACATTGCAATGGTTCCAAGTCTCTCGCGGTTGGGCAGCACAGCAGGTTGGCAGGCCCGGGGGTAGCTGCAGCCGCAGCCGACGAACGCCGGGGTCGCGCCATGATGCGACCCCCACTCCCAGCTCGAGGCGGCAACAGGAACGGCCGCGCCCACTGCGGCTGCCCGAAGGCTCGCGCCGCTCGCGTAGGCGCCAGATACCGCCGCCTCCTGGGTTCCGTGGCCGCTTCGGCCGCAGGTCCTCCCGAACGGTTGGCTGCCGCCCGGCAGGCCGGAGCAGCAACTGGCGGTAGCTCCGCGGGCCGCGCTCGGTCCCGCAGGTGGTTCAGCAGGCCATCCTCGCTGTCCGTGGCAGTGGTGACTGGCGTGGCTCCCGGTGGTATCCGTATGCTGCAGGTCTCGCTCTCACCGTCCAGTTTAAACGATTCCCGAACTTGAAGTGGGGAGCAGCGGGACTCCGCAATCTCCTGTGACTGGCCGGAAACCTTATCGACGATCTCGCCAAATAGGGTAACAAAGATGCCCGAGGGGACTCCCCCTTGCACGTTCGCTTGCTCGCGGAATCACGAGTCCGGCAACTGTGCTCCAGCCGCCACCCCCGCCTGGAGGCAGCTCGCCTGACTATTACGGGTTGTCGGCATCGAAACGCCCGTCCGAGCTATTTCGGCCTGGTGCGTTGGTCGGCAAAGCAGCGTCAGCATCAAGCAGGCGGGCTCCTGCAACTCACTCGCAGCAATACAAGCTGCCGTAGAGCCAGCGCCAACCGCAATACCAGCGGCTTACGGGCGCACATCACCGGTATAGGTCGCCTGAGAGTCCGTCTCTTACTAAGACTGGCTATCTCTCGCGACCAACGAGCCCGCTGCCGAGCCGCGCGAAGCTCTTACTGCCTAAACGCAATCTCAAGCGGAGACTTCACGGCATCGAGACGTACGCACTCCGGAAGCGCGGAGACAACGGTCCCATTGCTCCCGCTTCCCCCCGCAGCGAGAGGAGACTGATTCTTCAGCGATCCCCCTCGCTCTTTGTCAGGCGTCAAATCGGCAAACACTCCGCCTCGGACTCGAGGCGCAGTAGCGGCGGGCTCATCGTGCGGCCAAACTCCCAAACACCGCACCCTCGCTCGGTAGTGTCCGCCGCGCCTGGGGGAAACTTCAACCGGCGCCGCCGGCGCGACTGCGCGGGGACGGCGCTACGAGGAAGGCGACCCGCCGCCATGTTGGAACAAGGCCTACGCACCTCCCGTCTCGCAAGCGGGCCGCGACTGCGGTGCTCGGAGGTATCCTACTGACTCACCGCCTGGTGCGTGTAGGAAGGTTTACGCATTTGCCGTCACGGCTGTATCGGGCATCATAACTGTCTGCCTGCAACCGACTGGCGCGAGGCGTTTCGTCCGAAGTCTTCCGGACAAAGGGTAGCGGGCTACGACTGCAGCAACGCATTTCTCGGAGAGCTAGCAACCTCGAATTCGTCCGAATACGAGCCCCACGTTGGGCGCCATGTGGGATATGTGTGGGGTGTTCCTGGGAGGCCCAGCCAGTCCTGGCGTAAGCCACCACGCTAGCTCCCGGCGTGTCAACCACGCGGGCTCCCATGGCTACGGCAGCCCAGCGAGGTTCGCCGATACGAGAACACAGTAGACAGTAGTGCCGAAGCACAGCCGTTTATTTGGGGAATCCCAAAGCATGCGAGCACAAGGCTCGACGGCGTTCACGAATCACGCCGTCCGGGTCGTGACCGCGAACGGGAGGCAGGCACTCACGGCGCGCGACAAACAAAGCTCCCACCTGAGACACAAGTATCCATCACCGCCGCGTTCCGCCGATCTCGCCCCGACCGGGTCTCCGACGAGACTTTCCGTCTCCCGTGCGCGCACGCTCGCGCCGCCCGCGCCCGCGCGCCTATCCCCGCACACATCGGTGGCGCCATCTCTCGGGGGACGCCGACGAACCAGCGGAGCGCCGGACCGGTTCCAGCGCACAAGCGTCTCTCCCGAAGCGCGC
This sequence comes from Haemaphysalis longicornis, assembly GCF_048455015.1. Classification (NCBI taxonomy): domain Eukaryota; kingdom Metazoa; phylum Arthropoda; class Arachnida; order Ixodida; family Ixodidae; genus Haemaphysalis; species Haemaphysalis longicornis. Next base: position 167,307,232 of record NW_027526460.1, read on the forward strand.
GCTGGCTCGGGATCGCAGGTCGCGGTTCTCCACGATTCCCACAACCTTCATGGTGTTCAGGGTTCATGTACTGTGGAAGTGGGGGTACTCGAAGCATTGACAGAATGTCCAGTTGGATGTCCGACGACGTTTCGATGGTTTGTTGGAGCACGTAGCCTAGGCGTTGGAGTACGTGGCGTCCAGGGGGGGTAAGGGCTAGTTGTGTTCTCTGCGCGGTGAGGTGGGCTTGAGCCAGCTCTAATAGAGTGTTATGCAGTCCAAGTGATTGCAGTCGAGCAGTTGATGTACTTGTGGGAAAGGCTAGCGCTTGTTCGTACGTTTTGCGGATAATTGTGTTTATCTTCTGCTTTTCTCGAACCTCAAATATGGTGTAGGGGGCGACATAGGTTATTCGAGAAACAATGAACGCTGCGATCAAACGTAGCATGTCTTGCTCTTTCATGCCGTGTTCCTGATTCGCAATCCCACGGAGCATCCTAACTGTTTGAGCTGTGGTTGCTTCCAGTTTTTGGATTAGCTGTTTTTTTGCAATGTTCTTCATAGGTTATGCCCAATATCTTAATTGTTGAAGAAGGAAGGATACTATGTCCGTCCAGTGATTCTTTATGTCCATGGCTGTGTCGCGTCGCCTCTTTTGCACGAGTAAGAGCTCGGATTTTTGGGGGGTGCAGGTTAGTCCGCAACATTTTGCGTCGGCCTGCACTACATTGGCGGCTTGTTGGAGGCGGTCTTGCATTGTTCATGCCGATCCTTTGTTGATCGATATCGTGATGTCATCGGCATATATTCCGTGATGGATACCCGCGATTTCAGCGAGCTTCTTGAGGGAGAGTAATTGATGACAGAGTGAGCACGGTATGGGATGGAGTAGCGTGAACGAAATAAAATGTAATGTCTGATCATTGCCAAACCTAAGGAGTCGGAAGTGTCTAAATTTGAATGCACGCTCGAAACGTTCAGTGAGCCGTTCCGTGACAGAAAATATAACCTTGGCTCGTCACAACTCTATCCTTATGATCTGCCTGTTTTACGTCCACTGCAGGTTTAAAACATTAAGACATCTCATACTGACGTACCGATGTCCTTGCCCTGCCCTGTGCGAATCGATTCTTTTAAGTGCGAATGCACTTTATAAGCGACCCTGAATTCCGTTGACCGCCGTCCGTCCACATAGCAACAGCTGCGGGTGCGCGCGCTCCTCGTCTTCCTTGGCAACGGGGGGAGATGGCACATACCCACGTGGGAGATTGGCCAGGAATCTCCTCGTCTTCCTTGGCAACGGGGGGAGATGGGCGCGCGCTGCCTGGCCGCTGACATGGCACATACCCACGTGGGGGATTGGCCAGGAATCAGGCGTGAGAAGGGCTAATGCACCCGCTTAAAGGAGTACTGACACGAAATTTCAAAGCTGAGATCCGCTCTAGCAATCAAGTACAACGACAACACAAATAGGTGTCTGTGCATGGCACATACCCACGTGGGGGATTGGCCAGGAATCGGGCGTGAGAAAGGCTAATGCACCCGCTTAAAGGAGTACTGACACGAAATTTCAAAGCTGAGATCCGCTCTAGCAATCAAGTACAACGACAACACAAATAGGTGTCTGTGAATAAATGCATCTTTCTTTCTTTGTAGTTGTGTGTGTGTGTGTGATCTCTCTTTCGCGAACATTACCGAACCGCGCAAATTCAACTCGTGCATTCGCACTTTCACATTCTTCCCCTCGGGGAAATGCGGGGAAATTTTTCCCCCAAATTTTCATATCTCACCTGCCATAGCGATGACCGAAGTAAGGTGTTATAGGTGATTCGTACTCTATAGCAACTGATTTTTCCCGTGCGATGTTGTAATCAGCACAAAGCAAGGTTTTCTTCGGGCTGTAAAAAATGGACAGCCGATATATACTTAAAATGAATTAGAAAGAAAATAAGAAAAATTGCGCCCGTCATCAGTTTCAGGCGGCGAGAAAATTTGTAAAAAATGGAGCAGCGGCACAATCTAAACGCAATATTTTATTTCCCGTAAAAGAGTTTCTACTCTTTTACGGGCAGGTATGTATGTCAGCTTTCCAGTATGTCTGCTAAACATAACAAAATTTGAGGTAGTTGGTTCATGCTTATTGGAAAGAATAACAGGGACGCTAAGCAGGCGACGACGAAGTAGACACACACAACACACACACGACATGGCGACTGTATGGGGTGTGTGTGTCTACTTCGTCGTCAGATTAGCGCCCCTTTTATTCTTTCCATGTTAGCTAAGATATTTAATGATGTTAAGTTAGCCCTCATATATACCAAAAAAGTGCGAATATTGCGAAGTATCTGCCACTCAGCTCACATTCGAGGACCTTTAATACACATTCGGATGATATTTACATATACGCGCCTGCTCATTGACGAGATAACTCATTTCACGTACCACACTTAGAATATTTCTTGGTGTAAGAATGGTGTGCGTTGGTTAATAAATGGGTTTCATTCGTGTCCTTGAGCTGGCTTCTGAGCAGCCAGATGGCCATTGTTCCCACGAAAAATTGGTACGTTCGCCTTCAACACCAAAAGGTTCGCCACGGCACGGAACTGACGTGCTGCACACACAAAAAAAGCAATGACAGGGCCTTCAAACAGTGTATTTATTCATCATGAATCTGCATCTTGCTTGGAGTTGGGTGCTTCCTTTGCGTCGTTTTGAGGCTAGCGTTGGCACTTTCATGATTCCTCCGGCAGCAAACAGAAGGAAATTTGCGCCGCACCAGAAGACATGCTTCGACCAGCTCACTCGTAGCCCGCTTTTTCAGCCGCCCATCGTGATGACGTAGGATGCGTCCCTAAAAGAGTGCTCCCGCTTCAAAGTCCCACGGAGGGCCGGAGAGGAACCGTGACGTAGGCGCGGCGCGGCGCGCACTCCCGGGAGCCACACGGCGGATTTCTCTGTCAGGTGAACCCCGCTGGATGTGCGTGTGGCAAGGAAGGCACTGACCGAGTTTGACCGGCGAGAAGCTTCTGCGTCCCGAAGTTCCCTAAGCGAGGTTTTAGATGCGGAGCATCTCTTGCTCGGCTGCATGTCCCGCATCCGTGCCCCTTCCGCAGCGCCTCTGATGATTGGCCAACCAAAGAATCCATCACGAGATAGCTTCGCGTTCAACCACCGTCGTCATCTTCCCGTAGGGGAACCGCTGAAGAAGAAGAAGAAGACAAAGCTGCGAAGAGGAGGGCGTGTACGTTTCTCTCAGCCAGTGCACCAACGTCAACAACCTTTACCTCACCAACGCTGACGGAGACTACCGATTCTACCACAGAGACGACAACATCGACAAGAACATGATGGACGAGTTTCGGCTCCTCGACAACCACCGCCTACTCGCCATCACACAACAGTACTTGCGTGCCTTTGCCACCGGTGTGGACCCGGACGCGGAATTCTCTCTAGCGCTACTAAACACCAGATCACTCAACATAACGGCACCACAATGGAACCACACGGAACCCCCATAATGCTTCGCATCCTTATCAGCGTTCCCCACGGGAAGATCGTGTAATTTCTTTGTCCCTGGGCCGCCGGGCCACTCTGACTCAGAGCCTCTCAAAACTGTGGCAATAATATTCCTTAAAAAAACTCCAGAAATTCAGCGAACCGCCTACTAATGGCTAGCATTCTTATGCCGCTTGTCTAGAGTGTTTTGGTTTTTCTCCATTCTGTCCGACCAATTACGCCCATTTACGCTATTGTAATGACTACAGGTCGCTAGGCGTAAGCAAGTAGTATAATACCAGGATAACACGAGTAATGGCGGTGCAGGCACACACACGAACCTTCTCTTCTTTCTCCTCTCTGAGCCGTTCGACACCTGCACCTGGCTTTGTGCTATGGCGGAATCGACGGCGGTCGTCCCTGCAGAGGGTGCATTTGGCTGTCGCTGAATCGATGGGCGGTGGCATTGCCTTACTTCCGCCAAATCTGCACTTTTTGTGTACATGAGGGGCGTTACACCGTTCGCCATTTTTAGTATTTATTTGTATTTCTCTTATTTTTTGGGGTTTTCAAAACCTAATTCGACTTATTATCATCATTATGCTGTTATCAGGATTAAAGGTGGAATTTCTGCGCAGAACTGGAAATCATTTTGAGCCGTCTAAATCACGAAAACAAAAAATTATTCATCGTTGGTGATATAAACATTGACATACAGATATCACGAGCAGTTTTTGCGCCGAATACGTAAACTGTTTAGTTGGCCGTGGTTTGGAATCATTGTTACAATCGCCCACACGCTGCAAGTCACCCAGCGATGTTACTCTCATTGATCATGTCCTAATAAACGTCATTTTGCCTGAGAGTGCGGCCGTCGTTAACAGTGATATTACGGACCCATTTGCTTATTGGTCGAAACCTATATTCAGTGCAAGAGAAAAACTCCAAAAAGGCATTTCTTCGACACCAAATTGTTTCGCCAGTTAATTTTAAACATTGACGGGAACGTTATACTCCAGGAACCGAATGTTGAATCCGCTTTTAGCAATTTCTCTACTAAATTAACAGAAACAATTTTCTGTGACATACAAACGGCACTCTGCACCCAGAAACTGCTGGATCACAAATAATCTACTGCAGTATATTCGTAAAAAGGACAACCTACATAAACCTACAGCCTACAAAGGGCGCCCATTTAATGTAGCTTTAAAAATCTGTTAAAAATTGCTCCCAAACGTTATCAAAACTTCTAAAAGCCGCAAAACGAGACTATTATCAAAATAAAATTACTAGAAACGGTAACAATAACAAAAAACTGGGAACTAATTAAGGAACTTTTGAACCCTCTAAACACGCACCCAGCGCGAATGAAATTGTTAACGATGGAAAGTGGTTCACTAATGCTTCGGATATAGATAATAAATTCAATAAGTTATTTTCGAGAGTATCCTCAATGCAAATTACTAAAATTCCACATTATGCTGGTTGTTCCCAATCATTTTACTTACCACGTGCATCACCGGAGGAAGTTTTTTTGTTATGTGTGGCCTGAAATGCACTGGTACGGGGCTAGACCTCATCCATTCACCTAGAATTAAACTTGTCGCCCGTGAGCTATCGGGTGTTCTCGCTACTCTTATAAATCATATATTCACCACAGGCATTTTCTCCTCCACACTTAAACAAGGAAAAGTTGTGCCAGTATTCAAAAATGGAGATCGAAATGCACTGGGTAACTATCGCCCCATAACGATCTTACCATTCTTAAGGAAACTAATCGAGAAACCTCGTGCTGACCGCCTCACGAAGTACCTTGAAAAATGTAACCTTCTCACTCCGCGGCAATTCGGTTTCCAGCCCAACTTTTCTACAGAGCTATTGCTTATAGAGTTCACTGATCAGATTAAGAATTTCACTGACAATGGGTGCTGGGCCGCGGCAATATTTATCGACTTTACTAAGACATTTGATACAATCAACCATAGTATACTTTTTTCGAAGATAGAATCATTTGGTTTATGTGAACCGGCTCTAACCATCCTAAAAAGTTTCCTACGTGACCGCACTCACGTTGTTTAATTTGCCGATGCCGTATCACAGCCAATGAACATTAATCAAGGTGTTTCCCAAGGATCCATTTTAGGGCCGCGTCTTTTTCTTTTGTTTATTAATGACTTACCCATTTACCTTGACAATTCGGATTGCAATCTTTACGCTGATGATATTACGATAATATTTGATGGGGATAAGAATCTTAACTACGCGGCTTACCGATTGACCTTGTAAGCCTTGTGTCATGGTTTAACGATAATGTGCTGCACATAAACGCCACAAAAGCATGTTTCAGAGTTTTTCATACCCATGATAAGTAAACCTTTTTAGTTCCGAGCTTCATTCTAGATAACTACGTCATTTATCCATCAAATACGGCCACATTTCTTGGCAGTGTGCTTGACTCTCATCTGAAATTTATCAAACTTGCGATGCCCGTGTTAAAAAATTGGTTTTGATTTGCGTGTATTCGTGCATATGGTATACGCGTATTTTGGTATACGTGTATACCTGTATCAAATCTCGCCATTATTTCCAGCAGCATCGTGTACTGTCACTGTATTACTGTATTAAGCTTTAATGCACAGCCACCTGACATACTGCCTACCTTGCTGGGGAAATACATACGAAACTGACATGTTTCACCTTCAACACTTGCAAAGCCAAGCAGTACGGCTTAAACATTAAAAATTGTTACGGTTTACTTCGTTTCATATTATTTTTACACATGTACAGTGTACCTAGATTGTGTTTCATATTGCTAATTTTGTTTTGGTTTGTTTAATTATTGAACTGATAGAAATATTGTGTGTATTTTGTGGTGTCACACCTAACTGTTATAGTAAAATTAAGTAGAATTGTTTTGATTCTGTAAACTGTGGTGTGAAGAACTGTTTTATCTGCCCTTGTTGCATTGCTGCCTTGTACAAGGGGGGCTCGGGCTTATTCAAGTGAAACTCCTTTCACTTTTCGCTTGAGCCAACCCACATATTCACGATTAAATAAAAACTTGAACTTGAACTTGTGATCCGAAGTGAATAGAGTTATTTTTCTTTAGCGAAGGCGTTTTAGTCGCAACATAGGTTCTTTATTTTATACCACTTGATCTTTTTACACATGTTGATATTTTATTTCGAACGCAATGCCTGTATGCCATGTAACGGGTGCACAGTCCTTGTCAAGCCTCAGGGGCTTTTTCGCTGTGTACCCTTTCAGTGCTTTCTCGATGCTGTAAAAATAAATGATTTCATTTGATATTGACTTGCCAGATTTATCAGTGCCCTGTCGGCATAATTTGTGAGGATGCCCCGACATTGTAAATATATTGCGGCGCTGACACAGACAAGGACGAAGCGAGGAAACACGCAGGGCCGTTACGCCCGAGCAAAGACTGGAGTGCGCGTGACGTTTCTCCTTAATTTTTTCGATGTGCCCTCATGAGCTTACGAGCTTTGGGTTCTCGAGCAAGCGTCATTCACTCAATAATTCTTCAGATACCATTTCTTTCATTACCACGCATGCGCTGTGGCCTAAAATTGTGCACCTCCATTCTACTTAATCTGCACGCTGTGCTTTCCAACTTTCATCTAGCACACGCAAGATCAGCACCTTAAATAGCAGACAGTTGGGGTAGTTGGTTCTTCTCCATGGTGACAAAATGCTAAAGATGATGGTGGAAGATGAGGAGACACAGGACAGCGCCGCCGTGTGTCACCGTCTTTGCACTGCGCTCAGCACCTTTCCCGACGTTCCAGCCGACCCAGTCATGTTTTCCTTTCATGGAGCGGGGCAAGAGCTAGACATTAGAAATTTCACGGAGAGGCGCGCATACAAGGCACCTGTCGCGCATCTTCTTTATTGTTAGATTCACGCGAAGCGAGATCGTCGGCTGGAAGTTGAAAGTGGCCTCTGACTCGCGTTACAGGAAGAACTTAGGCAGCAGAGCGGAATGCACAAGGGAAACGCCCCCCGGTGGATCACTCGCTCGCTCACGGTGTTCGGCAGCCCCTACTTCAAGGACGTCAACGGCATGGTGAGACCGGAAGTACAAAAATGGCTGCGGCTTTGCTCAGCTAACCCTGGATAAGCCTGACTAAGTCTTGCTTTCACTTGTGGCTGCAATTATTACACTATTCGCCCCAAGCATCTACCGTTGTGGTCCCGCTTTTGGCGTTTTCCGCGCCGTGCGGCTGGATCTTCCTCAATGTTGGATGCTAGCTTCGCACGCTTGACATTTCGGACCTTATACAGTGCAGCTCGCCGGGCGATATGTGCGGGGTTGTCAGACGCCGCTTGCCTACGACGGCTCAACACCCCCGGCTCCCGCGCAACGCTCAGAGAAGGCCGCCGGCCCTTGCTCTCATCCATTGCCAGGCTCGCATGCGCACGGAGAGTCGCATGGTCAGGCGGTGACCCAGCTGCGGAGAGCGCATGCGCCAAGCCGGCGGCAGGCGGAGCTAGGCCCGGCGAGTCACGTGACACGGCCCAGATGCGGTCAAATGAAGGCCAAATCCCCCCCCGATGGCGAAACCGCTCGCCGAGATCAGTAAAGTTTTTCTTTAAAATCGTTCATATCGCATCTCTAGTATGCGTCCAACAATTCCTGTCTATTTTTGCATTACTGCGCGTCATCGTCCCTGATGAGCAGCAGAGGTTCTTCCCTTCCTCTTCCCGCTCCACTGGTTCGTGAAGTGCCGTGTGAAACCCTGGAATCTGCTAGTGAGTGCGACTCCGGTTCTAATTTTGCTCTTGGGTTTAGTCAAAGTGCGCAAGTGCCTCATCAGGACCGGCCTCATCCCCTCGGTCCGCGAGTTCATGACAGGAAGGATAAAGGTCCGCTGCCACGGCCGCGGAGCGGAACGGCGACCACGGAGCAGATTCCACAGCGTTATTTTTCAAAAGGGTTTTCTGAATGTCCAGTTGGTACCTTGCACCACGAAGAAAAGGAGCGCAGAAGACTGGACAAAGTAAGGAACCACGAAACACAGGCGCTGTGTTCTGTGGTTCTTTAACTCGTCCAGCCCTTTGCGCTGTCTTTCTTCGCAGTACGCTGTCTTTAATAGGCAGTGGGTTTACGTCCATTTTCATCCTAGGCAGGAGCGGGGTTAAATGCATCTATTCCGCTCACCAAAGACTAACTTTATTCGTCTCCGCCGAAACACCACCTGATGCTCCTCGCCTTGCGTCGATGTACTGCTGGCAAGGACGCAAATGCCTGGCAATTGATTCTTAACGGCTATAGTTATTTATGAGCTGCCTAGACGCAAAAATTTAGTCTGTCTGTCTGTCTGTCTGCCAGTCCATCCGTCCACCCGTCACTTGAAAGTTGACCCAATACTTGGACAAGGAGTAAGTATGCGAAACCTTTCCAAAGTACAAAAACTGCAGGCATTGTTCACATGTGCCAACATTATTCAGCAAAAGAAAACGTTGAGCTTATTACTGACATCAGGAGCCTTCTTTTATTTATAATTAGGCGTTTTCTTGGTTCTTCAATTGCACAACTCGTAGAAGACGGCATCCACGTGAGGCGAGATGCAATAAAAAACAAATAAGCTCGAACTCGATGGCTCGGCGTCCAGCAGAAACAAAATGTCACAACTGACGGCGTGCGAGCACGGCGAACGCGGAAAAATTGAGCCGTATTGAGCAAACCTTCGTTGCGATTCTCGCGGGATAAGTGAGGGGTGGGGGGTGAGTACAGAGCCTTCTATACGCCTCGAGCATGGAGGAAAGAAGAGGTTAGGAGAGGCCCTCACGTCACATTTGTGAAGCCGGGTCCCGCCATGACCTGAGCCCACGGAGCCCAGCCACTCTATCCCAGCATGCTTCGCTGTTTCCGGTTTGGTTTGACTAACATGGCGTCGCCCTGCCCTCCCGCTTCGCAGCGAAAACAGCCTCTTCGCTAACTCCTTGGTGCGATGTCATGTCCTAAGCTGTTGATTTCGCCTTAAATTTCCCCATTCTAACCCTCTCCAAAAGCACGATTTTTAAGCTGTTAAAGGGACACTGAAGTGAATTTGTCAAGCTCCCGTTTTTGCTTGCACTGCGTAGACTGGCCCAAAATTAGCACACTTTTCATCGTTTATCCGGTTGACAAATCGGTAATTATTTTACAAAGCGCGAAACAAGAAAAACTACCATGCGCGGTTTGCGGCGGCCGCACCAACTAAGGCTGTGACGTTGAGAGGAGGGGCGCCGTGATTGGACGATGCCCAAGGTTAGCAATCACACAAGTTTCGGTTTCGGTTCTGTAAAACATAACCAATGGCTTTGTTGGATGGGCATTCTCAATATCTCAGTAATCATCGTACCGCGCTTCTGCCATGTTGTCGGATGTAAAATGCACAAGATAAGCCTCCCAGGACGGCTATAGTCGTAGCATTCACTAGCCGAGACCTACGCAGTGCATGAACACCCTCCGCGTACCCGCAGACGCCCAAATGTCATGCGCTTTTCCCTCATATTTGGAGCTTGCCTCCCTCATGCCTGTATCGTAAAAAGCGTGTTCGCACCAGGCCAAGGGTCTGTTCATTCTGGCCTGTGCCCACTGCCTGCAAGCAGTCGGTGCTTATGGCAACAGCACGCCAACGAGTACTCGCTAGCGCGCCAGTGCCAGCCTGCGCGCGTTTTGTGAACTAGTTCGTGTAGCCATGAACGTTGCGGCCCCAAAAAAGGTGAACTCAATATAGAAAACATCGGCGGAAAACAAAAAAGTTAACTTACAAAAAAAAAAAAACAGCACGTACCCGCGGGGATTCGAACTCGTGACTCGCAAAACGTTTGGGGTGAATTCCTAGCGCCCCAGACTGCTAGGCCACTTTTTTTTTTTATTGCCTGGTTTGGGTCAATACATACATGCAAATCATCGATAAAATTACACCACGTGAAAAAACACTAGCTCATACCTTGCTAGTGAGTAAGGTTTAAAAAGGCGGTAGTCTCGCCACACTCTCCAGCACAGTCAGCCACTCGGGTGGACTAGGCTCGGTTTTCAACACCTCTACTATGTAGCGGACATTTTCACAAAAGTATTCCCTCCCTGGCCTCGCATCGACATCATTGTACCGACGGGCCATGCGAGCCTTCCATATACCGTGTAGGGCCAGTAACATTATGAAGTCGTATGGAACTTCACCTTCATTTTCTATGGCTAAAAACCGAATTCCATAACTATCCACAGGAAAATCTTTCTTTAAGGTACGCTGCAATACGTCCCATAGGAAGACCCCGTCCCAACAATCTATGAAGACGTGTTCGATGGTCTCTGGTTTTTTGCATGGGAAGCAATCAGGGCCCCAAGGCACAAATAAACCTTTCTCAATCATCCAGGTTTTTACAGGTAGTACACCCACATGCAATTTAAAGAAAAACGATTTAACATAGCCAGGAGCTGGTATTCTTTTAACACGCCGAAGAACATCTTGTCCCGGCCCCACACGGTATAGGGACCTGTACAGTGGGATCGGCAAAACCGTATCCACGAGATCCTTATACGGTTTCTTCCTCGGCACATGAGATAAATATTCCAAGGAGAATCGGGCACAAAGAAACCTTGTGGTATCAACAACTTCACGTAGGTAGCCATGGATTCCACCACCATAAACACAACAGGAAACAATCAATTCGGGCAGTGCTGCACCCAAACGAACCTGACACACTGTGCGCAAAAAAGGGTCGCGTACATCTCTCAGAAAAAGGAAACGGTTTACTACTTGGCGCAAGAATAAGTGCACCAAAGAAAGTCCACCGGAGCGGACACGACGAAACAGATTTGTCCGACTCGTTCGCTCCCATGTGGAACCCCATAAAAACACGGCAAAAACACGGTGCAATCTTTGTACATTGGCACGCCCACAGTGTAATACCTGCATCACGTACCACAATTTGGAAACGAAAAACAAATTACAAACAGCAGCACGTGCAAAAACGGATAGTTGCTTTCCCCCCAACTTTTCGGCTTTGTCCAGACTGCTAGGCCACGGAGCGGGACGCGAACGCCTTGCTAATATAGGGTATATATTGTACAACCGGTTTACACTTTTATTTATTTTCGCATTTCAAGCCGCTTAGGTGACTATTTGTTGTACTGCGATCGTGCAGTAAGCGTCGCCCGAGTTTCCACAGTAGCTCACGTCTAGCAATTGCATTTCGTAGACGGAAAAGCGTTCGCAGATGCGTAGTCGTGCTGCTGACCGCTGTGCTTGTTCGCCCAGCGCAAAAAAGTGCTTCCCGCGCCCTAGTTTTACGCTGTACGGTAAAAATATCAGTTGATTTTATTTGCTTAGTACCTATATTGACTTCGCTGACTCTTCTCCCGCTTTCAAGAGGCCTTATATTTTCCTACTGGCGTACCAGTCAGCGAAGCGTCGCATGTGCAGCGCTTGTGTGAAGCGACCTTGACTTGGAGCTAGATACAGTGTACAAACAAACCAAGTAAAGAAAGGCACATTCTTCCATTCACAAACGTGTCCTGGCTTCGTTTCAACTAAGCGAACGAATTGCGACCAAGCAATTTTTTTTTAACCTCCTTGATTGCGACGACCCGCCGGCGGCCGGCGGACGAAACGCTGGGCCGACTGACTCTGTCGGCCGGGGAGCCGTGCAGTAGCGCAGCCGTGGCGCAGCCAATTGCCAGCTCATCCCCTCCTGACGTCACACGAAAACGCCACAGAAAATGGGCGAGCGTAAAGAGAGGAGGACAGCGTTTTCGAATTAGTTTTTCTACTAAATAAAATCGCGTAAACGCGCCTAGAGTGGTCGAAACATGGCCTGGGGACTCCGGACTACAATTTGCGCTAGTAATCCCGCAATGTTTACATATCACTTCAGTGTCCCTTTAAGCCTGGCAAAGTTGCGTTTGTCGTCGTCATAGCAACAGGCTCGCGGGATGGCGAACGCAGACGACGGGAGCAGTGTTTGGAGCCGTACAGCACGGCGGCCTTTGCGCGCTACGTCTCAGCAGCGATGAATTTCACTTCACTTCACAACGAAGAAACGCAAAGTGAGCAAAGAACGAACTGTGGCTCTCGCCAACGCTGAGCGAAGTGGATTTTCCTGGCAGGTCGCCGGCGGCGGCAGCGGCTCGCTTCGCCGATCTCGACGCGACGTACGCGCCGCTGCGGCAGGGGTACGAGTTAAGGCCGCCTCCGACGGTGGACTTTTCAAACTGGCCTAGTCTAAAAACGTTTGTCGTAGCGACTGCGCTGGTTTGCAAGCGTAGCAAGGCAGCCACATACCAAGCGCCTTAAAAATTTGTCCGTTTTATTTGCCCAAATTTGGCCGCCGCAGTTGTAAACAAATAAGCAACGTTGTCTATGGGCTCAAGAAAAATGACCGCACTTCCTCCACACTTTTCGCAATGCATTCGGATGCTAGGGGCCTCTCCTGAGTATTTTTTCCTCCATGGCCTCGAGCTTCGCGATCGCTGCGCCGCCTGCGCCGCTTCTCCGCGGCGCTTACGGGATGTCCGCAGCGCAGTTGATAGCGGGTCACGCAGTGTTTTGGTTCTCTTTCGCTTCTTTTTGCCTTTCCGCGCCCTAAACATGTTGTTATTGTGATGTCTGTAAGCAAATAAAAATAAGCACTTTAAAAAAGAGCTGCGTCCTGATTAGAGTTGTTAGAGTGCTCGAACGCCAACAAGAGCTAACCGGGGACGCGGTACTGCGCGCTTGTTCGCCGCGTCGGCGACGGCAGCGACATATCACCCACTGTCACCTCCGAATATCTCAGGTGCAAGTGAATTCTATTGACGCCTCGTTTACCCTGATATTGGCACAGTGAGAGGTAGGTTTCGTTTTGCAGCGCGGACAATGAATTCGGCCTTGTTTTGAATGTACACGTCGTCCAAAAATATAATTCGTGGAGGTGATTACCTTATACACCTCGAGAAATAGAGGTCACGCGCACATGTTAAGTATATTCCAAGTCTATGGGTCGTTAAATATGAGCCCACTCCCACCTGATAGAACGGACCAAGGAGAGTTAATGAAACCACGGAAAAATAAATGGTCTGCCAAGTCCGGGAGCAATGTAATAGCTCGTGCGAGAATGAAAAAAATTGTGCCCATCTCCCGGCGAGGGGGACTCGAGTAAATGTGTCGCATAGGGGGTGGGTGTATTGCGTTAACGTTTAGTGTTTGGGGAGTTGGTGGTAGTGAATGCGCTCTATCAGCAGCTTCTTGACGTAGTTTGAATGAGTCAAGGATATAAGATGCGTTCGTAGCCTCCCATTCTGTGTCGGCTTTGTGGCGCAGTGGGTAGAGCACCATGTACATCGCGTTCCGTCCGCAGGGTCGAGGGATCGAAACCAGGCGCCGGATAGTATTTTTTTTATATAGTGTAGGTGGAGGGGTGCGGACTACGACTACGGACGTCAACGTGGGTGACATCGTGAGTTACTGAAATGCTCCGCATTTAAAAAAAATGTGCAGCTTCGCAAATCCTGGAGACGTTCGTCTTACCTTAAGCAAGGTTGAACTCACCAGACCAACTAGATGCGAAATGCACTGATGTTTTCCAAGACAGGGAGGAGGAGGAGGGGGCGCTTAACTATCGTTGTGTACAATTGAGGAGCGACATTAAGGAAATACCGTTTTAGTAAATCACACACAAGCTGCGCGTTCACCTTTATTTTGTTTTTCGACTTTAATGAACAGGGGACACGACCGGCTATATCGTGACAGGTGATTACTCGGCGGACACATTTTTTGAAGTTCACAAGCGATAAAAGGTGTAGCGATAAACATTCTGTAGGCTCCCAGTGTCATATGATGATGTTTCGAAAAAGCGCTTAGTCACGGCCGCGTATATAAGCGGAGGATATATGTAACCGATGACTGTTTGGGGAAGCTCATCTCGCGACAAGACGACCCAGCCGTAAATTCTTGGTGATGACTCCCGCATGTAATTTTGCGTTATCAATATTACTTATTGCGTAGAATGTCCGTTATATTAATGCCACATTGGCTTGTTCAGGGTAGTGATCAATATCGGAGACATGAAGCGTAACTGACGGGCTGTCAGGTATGAGTGCTCCGCTAGATTATGAAACCACACGAAACCGATTTACATCGCAGTGTATAGCCGTAGAATGAGAATCTGAACGAACGCACCTTTCGGAGTTACTGTTAGTACATTTCAGGGCAGTGGAATTACAATCAGATCCATGCATGTATGCCAGTTTCGTGACGCCGGCTTGTGACACACACCTGGCGCTTATGCGGGCCGAAGGTACCACAGTAATATCGCGTCAGAAGCAGTTCACTCTCGTAAATGCACCACGTTTGCGAACAGAGTGACTGCTCCACATGAATATGTACTTCCAACGCATACAAACGGAAAATATCAGTCGCGAACGTGCCTCAAAACCAACGGCGACAGTGGTGAGCGGGCCGGCAACTCCCGCGACTGCTTTCGAAACGGGCCACTAGGGGGATTTCAGTGGCGGAAGATCTCTCCACGACATTCGAAACAAAGCAATCAGACACGCGGCGAACCTTTTTGGTGGAAGCAGTGCACTTACGACGGAATGAACGCCTGTATAGGACGAAAAACCACCCGTATTATGCGTAGCATTTTTGCCGAGTGCCCTCCACAGCCAGGACCGCGCAACGCCCTGCACTTCCACAAAATTGCAGATTTCGCGAAAGATCCACCTGTAATCGTTATAATAGCGCACATGGAGATAATTGGTCGAACGAAATTTTGAAAAACTATAAAAATCAGAAAAACAAAATAATTATGAAAAATGGCGAACCATGTAAGGCCCTGCATTTCCACAATAATGCTGATTTCGCGAAAGTTCCACTTCTGTAATCGTAATGATAGCGTAAATGGAGAGAATTGATCGACAGGATTTAGAAAACTCCAAAAAATTAGGATGGAGAAATTCAAACTCAAGACACGCGACATAAGAATGCTACGCATTAGTGGATAATTCTCTGAACTTCTGCAGAGTTTTCTTCGTTTCGAAGACTTTCTCCGCAAGCGCACGATGCGTCCCCCCCGGCAGCTTGCGGCCTGCAGCATGCGGCTGTACGGTACCAACGGCAAAAGATTACTTTTGGCGTTGGTGCAGGCGCCACATTGACAAGCAGGCAACAAACGCTCGTGTGGTAATGCAAGGTGGGACGCAAAGTGGGAGAAGGTGTATTGGCATTCCATCAGGAAACGCCATGTCAGAGAATGACAAGTGGTGCTTTGGGCATGATAAACTGTAAAGCGCGGGAAGGTGCGCACGCGGAAGTAGGATAACACCTCAGTAAAGAATTTCATATTTATATTCCCAGTTGTTCAATTTCGGCGCTTGTAACAAAGCATTGACTTTCAATTCGAAAATATTGGATGGTCCAACTTCGAGCAAAAAATGTCTGACATCCTTCTTGCTTTTGAGGAGAATGCACACGGCCTGGTTTTCACCACAGAAGTCCCAAAACAAGGTGTTATTCAGTTTTTGGATTTGTCGCTGAGGTTTCAGGGTGAGCATGTTTGTTGGACCTATTCCCAAGGTCAAGGAAGCCTGTGTTAAGTTTTTCATCTTGCCACTCGAAGGTGGTAAAGGTGGGTATAGCGGTTAACAGCCTCAATTCGTCGTTAACGAAGTCGTGTATTTCACAGCATGGGTACCAGTTTCGCCTGCCAAGTTACCAGACTAAAACAGGCAGGTTTCCCGGAACATGTGCTTGTTTCTGCGGCTAACAAGGTTTTCTCAAAATGGAAAAATTCCGGAAGATCAAGGCGGGCAAAGGATGAAGCACAGCGTTTTGCGGTTATCCCGTATATGCACGCAATTTCGCATAGGGTGAAAAAGGTAGCTGGGAGGTTCAACGTGGGTGTGGTTTTTCCAGCAAAAAATAAGTTAGAAAAGCTTTGTCCTGCGATCGACAGGAAGTTAAATAGCAAAACAAGTGGGTCTTCGCACAAAAAGGGCTGTGGTGTGAAACACCAGTCACAGTTTGTTGAATGCAAAACCAAAGTTGTGTACTGCATTCCCTTGTCGTGTAAAAAGATATATACTGGACAGACGGGGCGGTGCATTAATGAGCGCTTGCGGGAACATCGCAATACACTAAAGCGCACACCCAAGTTCTATGTTGCGTAGCATTGCTCTAAGCATGGTTGTTACCCCAAGTTTAACCTTACAAGCGTTCTGTTTACACACAATGACACACGCACGAGAGAAATTTGGGAAGCCTTCTTGATAAAAAAGAATTCTGAGTCGTGCATTAGCTCGCCCTCGGTGTCACTGCTGGATAGTGAAGTTGCTTATCTCGACAGTACTTGAGCTTCAGCTATCTGGGCTGTGGAGAGTGTGTATCGCGCGTGGTCTACGTCACGGCTGTGGTTAGTGCGCAGGCCAACTCTTTATGTGTTTTCCTTCTTTTCAATAAACCTTCAGTTGTTAGTAGCGCTCGTGTTGTGTACTCCTCTCTCGTCCCGTTTAATTTGCGCTGGTAAATCATGGAAATTGGATGGTCGCCAGGCAAAAGCCGAAAACCAAAAGATTAAGGTAGTTCCACTCAGCGTGAAAGCTGCCGGAAGTATAAAGAGCAGTGATTCGCCAGAGTGGCTGTGGCGCCGTCTTTCGCTCTTTGCTACCACCCCTCACGCACTTCCTCTCTTGATAAATTTAACAGAGTTGTTCAATGTAATTCAATTTTTCCGCCTTCGCAGTGCTCGCGCACCCTCCACCTGTAACAGCATGTCCGGGAGTTCTGTTCTTTGTGTGCTTGCTTTCATATCTCACTTGCCTTAGCGCCGTTCGGAACGCGTCATCCGATTTCATCCGCGGCCACTTTTAAAGCAAAGCTTTTTACCTCTACCCCCCAAGGGTTCTTTCGCGACCGTTGGTGTCACCCGAAAACTCCAGCGAACAAATAAAAGAATTTACTGGCCCCGCCGGGAATCGAACCTGGAACTAATAGACTAAGAAAGCGAGAGCCCGTTGTCTTACCAATTTAGCTAGGAGCCCAAGCGAGGACCGGGAAGACAGGTGGTGTACTCACCAAGCACATCGATGGGTTTACCCCCTGCGTTCTCGCTGAATGCCACGTGAAAGCGTCACGCGACCACTCACGCCCGTCTAGCGACCCTGTGCGCACCTTGCTCATGTGCTAAGAGTTACAAATAAAGATACTATACTGGCCTCCCTGACATTTAATGCAGTACAGGCGTACAAGCATTTTGAGGGGCTGATTTATATAGGTTTTGTTTCGGGGCTTGGGTGGTGCCGACATTTTGCAATTTAGAAGGAAAGGGTGTACAAGGTGATGGGACGGCACGGGAGGATGTTACACTCTCACTACTAAGTGTAGCAGGGAAGATGTTTTGCTAGATATAGCTGCAAATTTGTCCGAAAACTGAAGTTCTTGCGGCAAGACTGCATAAATCTGCAGTTTAGGAAAAAAAAAGTCACCCCTTTCCCAATTGTCGCTATCTTCAATAGCGAGCACAGGCAGTCTGTTTCACGGTCGTCACATGAGCGGCAATGTCAGTCAGTGTCTAAAGTGCAATGTTGACCGCAGTCCTGAAGGACGTTCCATACGGATACGCAGGACCTGAGTGTGCTAATAATTCGAGTAGCACGGATGGCGGGATAGTTGGTTCACGTATATAATTAGAAAAAAACTTTGCGCTAAAGGACGGGACAAAAGAGAGAACGTCGGTGTCGTTCTCTGCTCTCTTCCGTCCCTCAGGGCAAAGTTATTTTAATTATGGGCCAACCAAGCTGTGCAGCTTTCTTGTAGTGCATAAAAATATCCGTATCTCCAAGGGGGGGGGGGCAGTTGCCCCCCTTCCGGATGCCCATGGGCGGCGGTTTGTTTCTCAGACTTTCTAATAGCATCTCTGGTGACAGACGGTGGGTATTGTTATCGTGTTAGGTCATTAGTTAGTTGTTGACACTTAGAGGCACAGACGGTGGGTATTGTTGTCGTGTTAGGTTATTAGTTAGATGTTGACAGTTAGAGGCAAAATCAGCTGGGTCAGAGCATATCCTTCTAAAACGCAGAGACTGACTGTATGGTATACCAAGTTTAGAGTGTTTAACAAGGTTGCTTTTGAAATGCAAGTATTGATGTCGGTCCGTTGGCTTCCTGTACACTGAGGTCACAAGCTTGTTGTCCGATATCCTCACTGAAACATCGAGAAAGTTAATGGCAGATGCGGAATATGAGTGGGAGAATGAAATGCTCGCGTGGGCGTTGTTGAAAGCGGTGACAAATTTTCGAAGTCCCTGTTCCCGATGGCACCAAATGAGAAAAATATCGTCAATGAACCTTCGATAGAAAAGAGGCTGAAGCGTGCGTTGCTTAGAAATTCACACTCCAATGTGCCCATGAAAATATTAGCATAGTTTTGTCCTATTTTTGTTTCCATCGAGGTCCCATCGGTTTGCACGTAGTGCGTATTGCCGAACTCGAAGTGGTTCACCTCCAAGAGAAGCTTTAGAAGCACGCTGAGAGTTTCACTATCAATTGAATTGTCTTGGGAGGCATCATCGTACGCCTGGATGACAGATCGGATGCCGTCCGAGTGTGGAATATTTGTATATAGCGAGGTGACGTCGAGAGCGACTAGCAGGCTATCTTCCGGTATAACTAGATCAATAATATCAGCCAGAAGAAGGTTTGTATCCTTTACATACGAAGGTAGTGTGGGAGGAATGTCATTGATTAAGCTATCGATAAAACTAGAGATCATTTCTGTCGCCGTCCCTATAACGTAGATGATTGGTCTGCCTGG
Source organism: Haemaphysalis longicornis (assembly GCF_048455015.1). Lineage (NCBI taxonomy): Eukaryota > Metazoa > Arthropoda > Arachnida > Ixodida > Ixodidae > Haemaphysalis > Haemaphysalis longicornis. The sequence continues at coordinate 167,326,501 of NW_027526460.1, forward strand.
ATTTCCTGCTTTATGTATTTTAGGCAACACAAAAGCGTCCTGGAACTGGACTTTGCTCTCGCTCAACCAGGGGTTCGGAGGGTAGTCATCGATTCCCAGCAAGCCTACTGGAATTACCAGTAGGGTTGGGTGTCTTGACCTGCACTGCGCGTACTAAAAAACCACTCCCCAAACGATTGATTCAACTCATCTGGACACCCCCTCACACTTCAATGGAGGGCAACAAATACGCCCACCCAACAAGCCTGCGCTTTTACTTCCAGTGCTATGGAGCTGCACGAGGACACTCACCCGCTTGTCACGTTCAGGGAGATAACCCAGCATTATCGCCTTCTGAGACTGACCGTACCTTCGCCTTACCCTGACCTTCCCAGAGAACAACAAACTACCCTACGGCTCATACAATCATACAATCCGGGCTCCTTCCCACAGCCTACGCGTCTTCACTTAATGTGTCCGAATCGCTACGACGCTGAATGTAAATTTTGCTCAGAAGTATTGAAAACTCCGCCCCGAAATTCGGGTGTGAGCACCCTCCTCTCTTTCCGTCAAATACGCAACAAGAGCAATGGGAGATGCTGCTCTCCAGGCCCTCTCTTCCTATCCACCTTCAGCGGGTGGACAGAACACAGGCCGCGCGGACTGCATATGGGCCCCACAGAAGAAGGAGTCACTCCCCAGGGCTGCACTATGGGCCGTTCAGAAATCTGCACAGAGTACTCCTTCCTTCTCCTCCTTCTCTGCCGCAAATTTCGTCGCCTCCGTCTGCGGCACAGAGAAGGAAAAGACAGTTCGTCTAACACCAGGTTGGTGTTTACTTTAATTTTATAAAAAAAGTTTCCACTCTTGTGCTACACCAATACTCAACCAAACACCGTTCATGGTTCATGCATTGATTTAACCTTAACATGAATATCTCTTTGAAGTAATAAGTGATGTAGGTATGTGCATTTAACTTCTCTCTGGTTTTGCTATTTGGAGAGCGATGTGAGTGAATGTAAGTGACGTCGCATGGGTAATCCTTATGGGTGTCGTTGACAGCTTTGCTTTCCAACCACATCCGCAGGGTGGATTGGCACGATTTTTTTTTTTCGCTTACTATCGTACGAACCGACCCAACGAGTGTTCTAACTGAATAAACGCGGGGACTGCCGGTTAAGTACATACCTTATTGTGTGGGGCTGCGATAAGAACCGCAACCTACCCGCTGCCCTTCTCCTCCCCTGAGCACTGGGAGAGAGCACTGTCTAGCTCGGACCCTGGCGACCAGCTTTGGTTGGTGAAGAGGACCCAAGAAGCCGGACGGTCAATAAGGACTCTTTCCCAAGGCGAACTGCTTCATATGGACGTTTATTCCTCCTCTTCCTCGCTTCAGATGTACCTGCAGTTTTTTTTTTGCGCCAACTAACGTGGACGTGTGCTCCACGATTTTCGAACTGTTCTGCTTATACGTACTTCTAGTTCAAGTATCCTCTCAACTTTTGACCGCTAGGCTGAATGGGCGGACCTTTGTTGGGGTCCGTGGCGCCGCGTGACTACGGTGGCTAGATAGCGGGACCGGGCTCGAGCTACGGCGGCAAGCCGGGCGCCTGAAGAGCTCCGCAGTTAATCAGCGACAGTACTCCGGCGTCACTAGCTGCGACGCGTAACTTTGTTTCTCACTCATTTCCCAGCGGTCACCTGCGAATGAAGACGAAAGTTCCAAGAAGCGAGGACTAGAACAGGACCCCCACCTGAAGCCACCCAGACCATGTAAGTTGCGGGCACGAAAGTTGCCTTTACAACGATGCACTAAACGTCGTCCATTTCCAAGTTCATGTTCTTTTTTTCTAGAACCGCTTCTCTGCAACGCGCCATGAGAATATGAAGCACACCTTTCATTACCCTCATGCTTGGGGACGTCGCAGGTCCCAGTCATGAAGTTAATTTGTTACTGCCTATTATTAGAGCGAATAGGAATTTTAGTCGACATTCTTCTATCGGTGGGAAATGACGGGACAGGCTAGTAAAGCGATGTTATCCCGAAGCATTCTGCGGTGCATATATAGAATGTGAATTTGCAGAATGTCACTGAATGGAATGTGTGCCCATCAAGAGAGAAAAGAAACGCAGCACGTATGAAGTGCAGTCGGGAAACAGAGGCTTGTATTCGTCCTGCAGCAGCGCACAAGCGTCTTCTAAGCACAATGAATACTTTGGGCTGACAAATGACGAGAAAAGTTGCGCTGACACAGCACTGACAGCTTTTCTGTAAAATGCTTTTAATCGTACGCGTGTCGCGTAATAACTACCGTCATGGGCATTCGGTATATATTGTCGATAGTCCTATAAGCCTACGTTGGGATTGAACTTTGAGATAAAGAATGCCTCTGCCTATCCATCTCATTTCAATGCTTTCGCCCAGGGTAGGAACAACCTCGGACAAATCAATGTACGCCACCACTTTGTCGCACTTCTACGCCGGAAAAAAGCCATGGTGACATTTTAAAACGGTGTATTCGTGGAAGTTAGCTTACTGACAGAGCCAACAACCCTCCAGAACAATGTCATCTGTCATAAAGATGTGTTTCGTGATTCCTTTGACTCGAAGAGAAGCCGCGTGGTGCCTTATTGTATACCCTGCTGCTGTACGGCACAGTTGGCTTTGGAGTTTGTGCTTGTTTTTTGGCTTCGTTAGCCCACGTGCCGATTCCACCGAGGAACAGGCATTGTGTGCCACACCCCGGCGAAACGGAGCACGAGAGTGAAGACGAGTATACAACTGACTCCAGTATGCAGAGCCGAAACCCAAGAATCGTAATGGGGCCGGTTTACGGTCCTTACGGCGGGAACATGGGGAAGTGAACATGCCCAAAGTCGCCTAAATGACGGTCTTCCTAGGGCTGTATGTAATACAGTCACGGCCACTGCGAAAATATTTTGGAGGGAAATATTTGCCTAACTTGACATCAGATCAAGTGAACATTCACTTCGAGCCTCGCGCGTCTTAGTGCAAGCTTCGCCAGTTTTGGCAATGATCAGGCATGTGCCGTCCATCCTTAATTTTTACAGCCCGATTGTGTTCTCGCGCTCTTTCGTTAAAATAGCGACGGGTATTCCCGATGAAAACTTTGTAGTAACGCATTGGGACTGCATAAACAACATCGTGCACTTAGTGTAGTGCGTCTCATGCATCTTTGCGCACTGCTGGAGCCTTCAAATGCCTAAGGGCTGCGTTGAACAGATTTCATACCCAGCCAGTACAATCGAGCTTCGACTGTCAGATTGAACGGCTCGAGAAAGCAGGGTTCTTGTCTTTCATTTTGCGGGGTGTTTGTGAGGCGCTTTTGCAAGATGTGACGCACAAAAAAAGGAGGGCGACCAAGGGTTCACGTCATTCCATACTGGGACCGAGTGTCACATGGCATACAAAAAGTCAAGCACCCCTTCCTTAAAAGAAATACGGTTACTACGGGAAGCTTTCTCCAGTCCAATCGAGTCAAACTCCGAAATTTAAACTGCTTCGGCAGTGCAGTGGTTGCGCGAATAGATAGACGTCCACATCATAACGCGAAGCACACAGCTTCGATTCCGACCACGGGAAGAGTTTTTTTTCTTGAGGCGAATCATGTGCCTTTGTGAAAACAGACTCTGTGGATTTCCTGCCCGCGTTTGAGGCGCGACAATGCTGATTTTCTCTTTGATTTGGACTTTGAAAACATCCAGAGAATGCGTCGTGTTTCAACCATCTTTCACGTCACCTTCGTTCATCACCAGCGTCAGAGAAAGTTTGCTTTCTGGAAGTGGGTCTTGGTCGGAAGTATACACACGACATCAGTGAGACAAAGAAAGCTTCGCTTTAAAAAAAGAAGCGCAGAGATACGGCGTGAATGCTGGTTTTAGCGCACCTGTCAAGTTGCAAAGATTTCCCGATGATGTCGTGCACAAAGGATGAGACGTGGTACACTGAGTGCACAGAAAATGTTCTGTATGAACCAGGGTCTGGAACCGGAACCGAAAAGAACTTAAAACTGGATCAGGACTGGTATTTTCCCCGGAACGAAACCCGAACCCGAACCATTATTTTTTGCGTACGCTTATCCGGAGCCGGAATTGAACCGAAAAAATGGCTACGGCGTAGTTCAGCTAACCTTGGATATGCAAAGCAAAAGCTTGGCCTAGTCTGGTTGAGTCTTGGTTTCGCTCGGTTAACCTTTTGTTTTTGCTCTGTTGCCGAACACTTCTCAAAGCCGTTCGGTTCCATGCAACGCTCACAGAAGGAGGTCGGGCGAACGCGGCAAACGCACCGTTCCTCTTCGTCGGGCGCGAGACGAGTCCCGTTGCCCGAAACGACCCAGCGCCGCATGCATGGGAGGTTGCGGGAGTGGTCGGCTGCCGACGCAGCGGCGGCGGCGGCCACCGCCGCTCTCGTGCTGAGCAAGACGACTGAAAACGTGGCCTTGCGCGCAGCGCCGACAGCGGGCCCGGCGATTCACGCGATGCGCTGCGAGGGTTGTGTCGCCGGGGGTGTGTCTCCGGTCGAAAGGTCACTTTGCGTATCGCCCACGAAATCGCTGGACGAAAGTAGTAAAGCTTTGCGTTAAAAAGAAATAACAGTTACGGTTCGCGACGAAACGGTTCGACCATCGGCTGTTGATAATTCGCGGTCAACAGCATTCACACAGCCCCGCACGGGGCACCTTGATTAATCTTGGTGACGGTACTGGCGATACCGCGGACCCCGAGCCCCCACACTCACGCTGTAACTGACCGTGGTAATGGGTTTTAAGGTGAAGGGTAGAAACCTCAAACGGTGGCCGTCGGAGCCCAGGTCAAGCTCCGGCGGATGGGCTCCCTGTCTGTTCACCAGGCAGGGAGCTCCGGATTTTTTTGACCATCAGGGTAAAGTCAAAGAAGAAAGTACCCCCGTCTCCCTGCTTTTATACTATGATATATGGTTTTACGAGATTTCGGCGCACGATAAAGATCCCCAGGTGGTCAAAATTAATCCGGAGCCCTCCACTACGGCGCGCCTCATCGCCTGCGTTGCGTCGGCGCGTTAAACCCCACAATCAATCAATCAATCGTTTCCAAATTTTCCAAATCCAAAGATCGGCCCCCTAAAAGGGGCCGCACCGAAGTATCCTTTCCTCCGTTGCCAACGACGAGTTTCCCAAAGCCGGACAACTATGCTAGGTTTTAGGTAATTGAATCTGTTGATGCGTCGAACCCCCTTGCCACAAAGTGTCTTCCTGATCTCCAAATTTCTTGAGGGCATTGTTGGTCAGTCCTACAAAGCCAAAAAACTCAGAACAGGAGAAGTTCTTGTAGAAGTGAATAACAAGCAACAAGCTACAAATCTCTTGACTCAAACTCGCATCGCAGATCTCGACATCAGGGTCACACCCCACCGTAGCCTTAATAGTTCCCAGGGTGTGATCTCTGAGTCAGATCTGCTGAATGAAACTGACACCGATCTGTTGGAAGGCCTTAAGGACCAAGGTGTGACAGCAGTGAGGCGTATCATGATTCGCCGAGATAACAAGGAAATCCTAACAAAACATGTAATATTGACTTTCGACCATTCCACAGTTCCTGAATCAGTAAATTTTCCCCGTCATTCATTGCCCCGTCAGGCCATACATCCCCAACCCGCGCCGGTGTTTTAAATGTCAGCGGTTTGGGCATGGCACTACCGCCTGCCGTGGTCGACTAACATACGCCAAGTGTGCACAACACGATCATCCATCTGACAACTGCCCATCGCAAACCCTCATCTGTGCTAACTGCCAGGGACCCCACGGGGCCTACTCTAGAACATGCGAGAAATTCGAACAGGAGAAGGAAATCATCAAGGTGAAAGTCACTGAGAACCTTACCTTCCCAGAGGCGCGAAAGAGGTTCGCCTCTTTCCCCCTGGGGAGGTACGCCGACGCAGCTCGCCGGGGGGCGGAGCGGCGTCTAGTTTCCACAGGGACCCAGTTCAGCGAGTCTGACCTGGTCCCTCCCGCGCCCACCCCCCTTGGGTTGCCTCTGGCAGCCCAACCCGCCACCTCGCCGCTTGCTGAGGCAGCACCGGTTGTGGTGGCAACGTCTTCCGTCGGGACCGGTGCCGCTCCCGCCTCTGTGTCCCCGTCCTCCAGTACGTTGGAGGGTACCGAGGTGATGGACACCACGGGCCCCGCACCGGCTCCCACCACCACCGCACCGCCCGTGCCACCTCTGGCGCCCCGGCCGCCCTCGGCGGTGGCGGCTCAAACGAAGGGCTCCCGAGGGGGGGCCAAGTCCGGGGGGCCCGGTCCGTCGGGCACCCCTCGGACATCCGGCGACGAGATGGATGTCGGGCCGTTCCTGCCTGCAACGCAGCGCAAGGAGCGGCCACCGACTTCCAAGCCTACAGACAGGCCCAAAAAGCCCAATCCCAGAGTAACAGCCCCGAAAGACGACACATGAACACACACACACACACTCCAGTCATTCTTAAATGTAAATAATGGGAACAGACAACATCATTAAATGGAACTGTAGATGCCTTATCAACAATCTAGATGATGTGTACGAGATACTTCATTCACATCAGCCAAGTCTCATGTGTCTTCAGGAAGCACACCTAAATAGTAAACATACTAACTTCTTGAATAGCTACTTGGTTTTTCGAAAAGACAGGCACACTTGCACTTATTCTTCAGGTGGTGTGGCCATAGTAGCCCGAAAATCCTTAGCGTGTCACACCATCCACCTAAACACCATGCTTGCAGCTGTCGCGATTCGAACAATTATTTATGATAGGTTTTGAACGGTATGCTCCCTCTACATCCCTCCGGATTACCAACTATCGAACACTGATTTTGAGGCCCTGATAGATTAACTACCTGAACCGTACTTAGTCTTAGGCGACCTCAATGCACATAATTCAATCTGGGGCTCTTCCCGCACAGATGCCCGAGGTCGCCTAATTGAAAAATTTCTAACATCATCGGGAGCATGCCTTTTTAACAAAAACCAAGCTACATATTATAACATAGGACAAAACAGTTATTCACATCTTGACTTGGCTCTTGGCTCTGCAGTTCTTTTCCCATTTCTTGAGTGGCATGTGGACACAAACCTATATAGTAGTGACCACTTCCCCACCAAATTGACATACATAGGCATAGGCACAGACACTCCCCCCTCTCATAAAAGGTTGAGTGAGGGAAGAGCAAACTGGAGTGCATTCACAGAAACATCTAAACTGCACTACACATCCATAAAACACCTACACGTAGAAGAGGGGACCCTACTGCTCACGGCGCACATCCTCGACGCTGCCGCAAAGTCCATTCTCCAGGCCTCCGGTGCCCCACGCAACCCAAGGAGACCCTGGTGGAACGAGGACTGCAGGCGAGCTCGAGTGGCCCAGAACAAGGCGTGGGGTGTCCTTCGCCGGTACCCCACGTCGGCTAACTTAATTTCTTTTAAAAGAGCAAATGCCTTGGGAAAGCGCGTGCGCCGTGAGGCAAAACGGGATAGTTGGCGCTCCTTCATAACATCCGTAAATTCATACACAGACACACGCAAGGTATGGACACGAATACGTAAACTTAAAGGACAACATACACATAGCCTGCCCTTGGTCAGCACAACTGGGGACACACTAGAAGAAAAGGCTAACACAATTTCACAACACTTTCAACACGTGTCAAGCTCTGCGCACTACACAAACACTTTCCTGAACCATAAAGCCTCTTGTGAGAAGAAGTCCCTACGTGACAACAACAAATCACAGACTTCTTACAACTCCCTGTTTTCACTACATGAGCTGAGGGCTGCTCTAAGCACGTGTAAACCCTCAGCTCCAGGCCCAGATAACATTACATATACAATGATACAGCACTTACACACAGACACTCTTGTAACACTCCTTCACCTTTACAACAAGATATTTCTTTCGGGGCACATTCCAAAGTCTTGGAGGGAGGCCATAGTTGTAGCATTCTTGAAAGAAGGGAAGGAACCTTCCTCTCCTGCTAGCTATCGACCCATTGCCCTGACCAGCTGCCTGTGCACGCTTCTCGAGAAGATGATAAATCGCAGGCTCGTGTACTTCCTTGAGTAGAACGGTCTTCTCGAGAGCTGCCAGGCAGGCTTCAGGGCGGGGCGATCAACGAACGATCAACTCGTAGCTCATGAAACATATATAAAGGATGCCTTTGTGCATAAACAATTTTGTCTTACGGTGTTTTTCGACATAGAGAAAGCCTATGACACCGCTTGGCGGTACGGTATCCTCAGTGACCTAAAGTCAATCGGTGTTGCGGGCAACATGTTGAACATCCTTTGTAGTTATATGTCGGAGAGAACCTTTCGCGTCAGAGTTGGATGTGCACTGTGAAATGTTCACGTGCAAGAAAATGGCGTGCCGCAAGGTGGGAGCTGCACCCTCTTCATAGTAAAAATGAAGTCTCTTGGAAAGGCACTGCCACGTACAATCTCTTATTCTATGTATGTAGATGACGTGCAGATATCCTTTAAATTGTGTAACCTGTCCATCTGCGAACGTCAAGTCCAGCTCGGCGTCAAGAAACTTGCCGGCTGGGCTGACAAAAATGGCTTTAATCTTAATCCCGCAAAGAGCTCTTGTGTTCTGTTCTCCAGGAGGCGTGGCATCCACCCGGACCCAGACATCACACTTGCGAATGTGCCAATTCCTGTGAACAAGGAGCACAAGTTTTTAGGTATTTTATTCGACGAAAAACTTACATTCATGCCACATATCAGACAGCTCAAATGCAAATGCTTAAAAACAATGAATATACTTAAGGTCCTCTCACATAAATCTTATGGGGCCGACAAACAACTCCTGCTGCGCCTGTACACAGCGTTGGTGGGGTCTCGGCTCGACTACGGCAGTGTCGTGTATGGGTGGGCTACAAAAACAGCACTGAAAATGCTCGACCCAGTGCTGCATCTTGGCCTTCGCCTCTCATGTGGCGCATTCCGCACTAGCCCTGTTGAAAGTCTTTATGTCGAGTGCGACAAATGGTGCCTAGGGCATCAGCGGGAGCATGTTGACCTGTTGTATGCATCCAAGATCGTGTCTCTGTCCAACCATCCTTTTAATCCCATCATGAACGATACATCAAATTTACAACTCTTTTTAAACAGGCCATCTATTCCCTTACCGTGCTCTCTCAGAGTCAGAGAGGAGGCTTCTGCACTCAATGTCCCCCTTTCAGACACGCACAAGACACCCATTGATAATTTCATCGCACCACGGAATCTTCGTAATGTAACATGCGACCGGTCATTCACTCTTGTAGAAAAAAATAGGGTACCCAGGAATGCAATTCTGCAGCACTTCCTGTTCCTGCAGGACAAGTACAGGTGCGCAGAATTCTATAGTGACGCGTCCAAAACTGGTTCTACTGTCTCTTGTGCAGCGCACGGACCAAATTTTAGAGTTGTCAAAACAATGAATTTTCACAGCAGTATTTACACGGCAGAAGCGTATGCCATTTTACTCGTGTCAAATCACATCGTCGAACATAAGCTTCCAAAGTCCATCGTCTACACAGATTCTCTAAGCGTTGTGCAGGCATTGTCATCGGGAAGGTCGTCAAAAAACTATGTAATCAATGTTCTTTTAAAGGTCATAATGACTGCATAGGCTCCAGATTTAGAAATAACCATATGCTGGGTACCAGGTCACTGTTGGATCCCTGGCAATGAGACCGCTGATCAAATGGCTGGTGCTGCTGCTCTCATGACCACAGTTGACATAACAACAGTACCTTACACCGACCTAAAGACACACATCAGACGCCAACTTCGTAACACATGGCAACTACACTGGAGTCAACAAACAGACAACAAACTACACGTAATAAAACCACAACTGGGACGCTACATAACTGACTCACACAACAGATACACTGAAGTTTCCCTGGCTAGGCTGCGGATAGGCCACACACATGCGACGCACTCCCACCTGCTCACTGGAACTTCGGGACCCACGTGTAGCAGGTGTGGAAAGGGCCTATCCGTAGTCCACATACTAATCACATGCAGAGCACTTGACACAACACGACACAAAAATTTCCCTGAATTATACAGACGACACATTCCTTTGCACCCATCATATTTTTTAGCCGACGAACCAATGTTTTCTAGTCAGCGTGTTTTTAAGTTTTTAGCTGAGGTGAACTTTCTGCAGCTTTTGTCATATCACTTGTAATCATCCTGGCCCTATACACCAGCCATCTCCATTGTCTTTTGTTTTGCATCACTTTTACTTTTAGTCACATATTCTAGTATTTACAGTCTCATCACAATTCAGTAACTTCTTTTTGGCGCTCTTTGCCCATAGTCGGCCTTGCGCCAATAAAACCCAACTATCATCATCATCATCAGCATTCACACACCTGGGCTCCGCAACTGCTCACGCACGTTCCTTTTAATATCAGCCTCAACACTATCAATGCTCCATTAGTCATTGCAAAATGACCAAAGGTATGTGTACAAATGTTGTAATGGTATGCGGCTGCTGACAGTGCGAGCAGAGCACAAGGCTCAGCAAACGAAGTGTCACCCTCTGGGCAGCCTGCAGACGATATGAATCATCGACTTTGCCATTTCCTGGCTACGACTATTTAGGGACAATCGGGCCGCTGGATTGCTGCACTGCGCAACGGCGAAGGCCAACACGCGACATGTGCATGCTTGTTCCATTTCTGAATGCGCCTTAAAAAGGTCGCACACCTAGAAAGTTCAAATACTTGACAAGTGCGACCCTCAAGAGCTGCTCGGTGGCTGAGCCTTTGGCTATTGACCACAAGGTGCGGGTTCAATCACCGCACCCGGCTGCCTTCGTAGTGACATACAAAAAAACGCAACTTCCATGTGTCGAGATTTATACCCCTGTCACACGACAAACCTAATGTCATTCAAACTGAATGACATTAGCTGTCAAGGACATTCGGTCCGCGGCCGCGCGGGTCTAAACGCGAAACAAATGTCATTTGATTGCAATAAAGATTGACTTTGATAAAGATCCCCAGGTGGTCAAAATTAATCCGGAGCCCTCCACTACGGCGCGCCTCATCGCCTGCGTTGCGTCGGCGCGTTAAACCCTACAATCAATCAAAAGCTTGATTTTGTGCTAGTTGGGTATGCATGACACCTTGAAAAACAGCGGAAAAAACTCGGACGTAGAGAGGTTACACAGACACGAGCGCTGACGAGCAACTGGTGAAATTTTATTAACGTTGGCAATAAATAGAAGAAAAGAAAGGAATCATACGCCAGTACAAACGAGATAAATAAACAGCTTAAAAGCAGCGTCGGGAGTAAAAGTTGATAAAACACACAAATTTCTTTTTATCCGGCCAGAGAAGCAATCTCGCGCTCAAAGAGTGCCACGGAAGGCGAACTCACGCAATCCTCCCCCTTACTGGCTTTGACTGAAGCCTTAAAGATTTCGCGGGATCGGGCATCACGATACCGTTTTAAAATGCGGGTTTCATTGAGCTTGGGGTAGCAATCTTTGCAATTCTTGGAGTGTAAGCTCGTGTCTGTGTAACCTTGTCTGTAACCTGTCTATGTCGTGTCTGTGTAACCTCTTGCAGCTCGTGTCTTTGTAACCTCTGTACGTCCGAGTTTTTTTGCGCTGTTTTTCAAGGTGTCATTTGATTGTGATATCGGTGACGATTAGCGGGCTCGCAAAACCTCAAAATTATATTTCAAGCGCATCTAGAATGTTTTCACGCATAATATTTCATAAAAAAAGGAACAAAGGAATATTTTTTTAAATAAATTTTTTAAATAAACAGGCTTAGGTGACATCAGTAGACATCCCATGCCGAGACAAGACCGCAAAAAATCCGTATCAGGGTAGCGCGCGCACTGGGGACGAGAGTTTCTTTTTTGTTAGTACTTGCTTGTCTTACTTTATTTGAACAACAACACAAAGAAGAAAATACAAGTTTACTGACAGTTTTTAGAAACAGGATTCCTTGGTTTATTACTGAATTTTTGTGCCTAGTGCGCGCCACTGCTGTCGAGGCTACTCATTTGGCCACTAACTGAGGTCGGGGACCTCAGTTAGCCGCTAAATGTCATTCGCCTCAAATGCCATTCGGTATTCTCGTGTAGCGCCGAATGACTGACATTTAGAACGAATGACTTTTGCTCTAAATGTCATTAGATCTGCCGTGTGACAGGCACGGTTAAAATAACCACGCACGGTTAACACGCACGGTTAAAATAACCAGGTGGTCTAACTAGCCCTGCAAGCCAGCAATATGCCGTTTGCCTTTTAGCACAGGGGTAACTTCGAAGGATCAAACAGGCCTGTACTTTTTAAGCAGTGTATTTCCACGAAAAAAAGCAGGAAAGGCCCAACAGGTCTTTTAAATGCATAGCATTTTAGTAACTCACAATGTCACGCGGCGTTGGCGTGCCTTGTCGTAGTTCGCGTGCGCGCATTGTCGTAGTCCGCAGCCAGGACTCTACACTGTAAAAGAAATAAGAGTTTCCGCCGCCCGGTTTCGAACCCATGACGCCGCGGGCGGAACGCAAGGTGCCCGGCGCACTACCGACAGAGCCACGAAACCGACACAGATTTCGTTGCACCGAACGCGCCTTATATCCTTCACTCATTTCTGGTTTGTTTCGAAAGCGCCACACGTTGTCCCGCGCCTCCGAAAGATGGCGAAACGGGTCCCGCGATCGAGAGATACGACTTGCCGGCGCACCCCCACGGAAATGCTGTGCATTTGATCGTGCCCCTCGCGAGGGGGATGTCTTTTGTTTTGGATTTGGTTATACGCATTGTCTTACATTTACCGACATTTAATTTCATCAGTTTAATTATTCCGTGCCGAGTTCTCACATGAAGAATTTCTCCTCTTTTTGCTGCGTTCAGCCATCGGATAAAGTCCAGTTCCAGGACGCTTTTGTGTTGCCTAAAATACATAAAGCAGGAAATCCAGGCAGACCAATCATCTCCGTTATAGGGACGGCGACAGAAATGATCTCTAGTTTTATCGATAGCTTAATCAATGACATTCCTCCCACACTACCTTCGTATGTAAAGGATACAAACCTTCTTCTGGCTGATATTATTGATCTAGTTATACCGGAAGATAGCCTGCTAGTCGCTCTCGACGTCACCTCGCTATATACAAATATTCCACACTCGGACGGCATCCGATCTGTCATCCAGGCGTACGATGATGCCTCCCAAGACAATTCAATTGATAGTGAAACTCTCAGCGTGCTTCTAAAGCTTCTCTTGGAGCTGAACCACTTCGAGTTCGGCAATACGTACTACGTGCAAACCGATGGGACCTCGATGGAAACAAAAATAGGACAAAACTATGCTAATATTTTCATGGGCACATTGGAGTGTGAATTTCTAAGCAACGCACGCTTCAGCCTCTTTTCTATCGAAGGTTCATTGACGATATTTTTCTCATTTGGTGCCATCGGGAACAGGGACTTCGAAAATTTGTCACCGCTTTCAACAACGCCCACGCGAGCATTTCATTCTCCCACTCATATTCCGCATCTGCCATTAACTTTCTCGATGTTTCAGTGAGGATATCGGACAACAAGCTTGTGACCTCAGTGTACAGGAAGCCAACGGACCGACATCAATACTTGCATTTCAAAAGCAACCTTGTTAAACACTCTAAACTTGGTATACCATACAGTCAGTCTCTGCGTTTTAGAAGGATATGCTCTGACCCAGCTGATTTTGCCTCTAACTGTCAACATCTAACTAATAATCAACACGACAACAATACCCACCGTCTGTGCCTCTAAGTGTCAACAACTAACTAATGACCTAACACGATAACAATACCCACCGTCTGTCACCAGAGATGCTATTAGAAAGTCTGAGAAACAAACCGCCGCCCATGGGCATCCGGAAGGGGTGCAACTGCCCCCCCCCCCTTGGAGATACGGATATTTTTATGCACTACAAGAAAGCTGCACAGCTTGGTTGGCCCATAATTAAAATAACTTTGCCCTGAGGGACGGAAGAGAGCAGAGAACGACACCGACGTTCTCTCTTTTGTCCCGTCCTTTAGCGCAAAGTTTTTTTCTAATTATATACGTGAACCAACTATCCCGCAATCCGTGCTACTCGAATTATTAGCACACTCAGGTCCTGCGTATCCGTATGGAACGTCCTTCAGTACTGCGGTCAACATTGCACTTTAGACACTGACTGACATTGCCGCTCATGTGACGACCGTGAAACAGACTGCCTGTGCTCGCTATTGAAGATAGCGACAATTGGGAAAGGGGTGACTTTTTTTTTCCTAAACTGCAGATTTATGCAGTCTTGCCGCAAGAACTTCAGTTTTCGGACAAATTTGCAGCTATATCTAGCAAAACATCTTCCCTGCTACACTTAGTAGTGAGAGTGTAACATCCTCCCGTGCCGTCCCATCACCTTGTACACCCTTTCCTTCTAAATTGCAAAATGTCGGCACCACCCAAGCCCCGAAACAAAACCTATATAAATCAGCCCCTCAAAATGCTTGTACGCCTGTACTGCATTAAATGTCAGGGAGGCCAGTATAGTATCTTTATTTGTAACTCTTAGCACATGAGCAAGGTGCGCACAGGGTCGCTAGACGGGCGTGAGTGGTCGCGTGACGCTTTCACGTGGCATTCAGCGAGAACGCAGGGGGTAAACCCATCGATGTGCTTGGTGAGTACACCACCTGTCTTCCCGGTCCACGCTTGGGCTCCTAGCTAAATTGGTAAGACAACGGGCTCTCGCTTTCTTAGTCTATTAGTTCCAGGTTCGATTCCCGGCGGGGCCAGTAAATTCTTTTATTTGTTCGCTGGAGTTTTCGGGTGACACCAACGGTCGCGAAAGAACCCTTGGGGGGTAGAGGTAAAAAGCTTTGCTTTAAAAGACGGGACAAGGAAACGACGACACACAGCGCCTTGTGTCGTTGTTTCCTTGTCCCGTCTTTTTGTGCTGTTTCGAATTTCAGTATGCACCAACTAGCCCAAACTACCGTTCTAACGCAGTTCATTGAACGAACGCGTTTTCATGTTGATGTACACATTTAATAAAAGCTATCTGAAAATTTATCTAGTGATCAGAGCAATAATGAGAGTATGAGTGTTGCTGAAGCTCGCTTTCTACAAACTTTGAGTGACATTCTCCGGAAGGTGACTGCTAACAAATTATCCTAAGTGGCCTAGCAACCGAAATCATAGGTAGCATTTACGGGTCTGCTGTAGTGTTTCTTTTCTTATCTCACAACAAAAAAAAAAACAAAGTACATCGCTGGTATAAAAACACGTCCCCATGCTAATGTACGGACACGGCCGCCCGATGGAAACTAGGACCTAGTTTCCATCGAGCGGCCGTGGCACGGACGTGACCCACCGGTACGCGGGCCTAACTCCAGGGGATTTATATTAAGGGTGATAGAAAAAGAGAGGAGTGCGACTTAAACAACAACACAAAGGAGGCGGCAGAAAGCATACCCTGCAGACAGTCGTGACCCTCGGCGACTGCTTTAACTTGTCCCAAACACAGCACAAGACCTGGATGGTAGACTACCTGGTAAATCGTCACTGCTTCGTCTGTTTTTCCTATTATACGGGTTAACTCCTTAAAGTTTTTAAAATTGAACGCATTTTACAGGGAAAAGAGGTGTTTTGAATTAGTCAAACTTGTATTTACGTTTTATGGTTGCGTTGAACTACGAAACACTTCTTCGCACTTCGCTAGTAATTGTACTCTCCGAACCGGTTCGCCAACCGGTTCAAGCTTGCGAACCATCTCACGAACGGGTTCGGGTTGTAATTTAGTCGAAGCGGAACTCTACCGGAAAAAAAAATTCCTCCGAACCGAATCGTAACCGAAACGGAATTTTTTTTACGTTTTCACGCACTGGTATTAGTTCAAATGGGTTGCTCGAAAATTTACATCGGGCAGACCGTTCACTGTTTTAACGAAAGGGTGCGAGATCACAATTGAGGTGTGAAAAGCAAAGCTGGAGGGCACCTATCTGACCATTCAAAAATTACGAGTGCGTACCGAGGTTAGAGGAAACTATTTCCGCGCAGGGCCAGGGACAGGCTTGAGAGAGACATTATCGAAGCGTTCCTTATTGAAAAAGCGGGCGAGGAAGCCATTCGTGCCCTTTCAGCAAGAGAGACTGAATTCCTTAAAAGCGGACCAGAACGCAATGGCGGACCTCGTGTGTCACATAGGCGCAGTTTGTTTCATTAAAGGGACACTGAAGTGATATGTAAACATTGCGGGATTACTAGCGCAAATTGTAGTCCGGAGTCCCCAGGCCATGTTTCGACCACTCTAGGCGCGTTTACGCGATTTTATTTAGTAGAAAAACTAATTCGAAAACGCTGTCCTCCTCTCTTTACGCTCGCCCATTTTCTGTGGCGTTTTCGTGTGACGTCAGGAGGGGATGAGCTGGCAATTGGCTGCGCCACGGCTGCGCTACTGCACGGCTCCCCGGCCGACAGAGTCAGTCGGCCCAGCGTTTCGTCCGCCGGCCGCCGGCGGGTCGTCGCAATCAAGGAGGTTAAAAAAAATTGCTTGGTCGCAATTCGTTCGCTTAGTTGAAACGAAGCCAGGACACGTTTGTGAATGGAAGTATGTGCCTTTCTTTACTTGGTTTGTTTGTACACTGTATCTAGCTCCAAGTCAAGGTCGCTTCACACAAGCGCTGCACATGCGACGCTTCGCTGACTGGTACGCCAGTAGGAAAATATAAGGCCTCTTGAAGGTGGGAGAAGAGTCAGCGAAGTCAATATAGGTACTAAGCAAATAAAATCAACTGATATTTTTACCGTACAGCGTAAAACTAGGGCGCGGGAAGCACTTTTTTTGCGCTGGGCGAACAAGCACAGCGGTCAGCAGCACGACTACGCATCTGCGAACGCTTTTCCGTCTACGAAATGCAATTGCTAGACTTGAGCTACTGTGGAAACTCGGGCGACGCTTACTGCACGATCGCAGTACAACAAATAGTCACCTAAGCGGCTTGAAATGCCAAAACTAAATAAAAGTGTAAACCGGTTGTACAATATATACCCTATATTAGCAACGCATTCGCGTCCCGCTCCGTGGCCAAGCAGACTGGGGCGCTGGGATTTCACTCCAAATGTTTTGCGAGTCACGAGTTCGAATCCCCGCGGGTACGAGCTTTTTTTTTTTGTAAGTTAACTTTTTTGTTTTCCGCCGATGTTTTCTATATTGAGTTCACCTTTTTTGGGGCCGCAACGTTCATGGCTACACGAACTAGTTCACAAAACGCGCGCAGGCTGGCACTGGCGCGCTAGCGAGTTCTCGTTGGCGTGCTGTTGCCATAAGCACCGACTGCTTGCAGGCAGCGGGCACAGGCCAGAATCAACAGACCCTTGGCCTGGTGCGAGCACGCTTTTTACGATACAGGCATGAGTGCGGCAAGCTCCAAATATGGGGGAAAAGCGCATGGCATTTGAGCGTCTGCGGGGACGCGGAGGGCGTTCATGCACTGCTTAGGCCTCGGGTAGTGAATGCTACGATTCCAAGCCGTCCTGGGAGGCTTATCTTGTGCATTTTACATCCGACAACATGGCAGAAGCGCGGTACGATGATTACTGAGATATTGAGAATGCCCATCCAACAAAGCCATTGGTTATGTTTTACAGAACCGAAACCGAAACTTGTGTGATTGCTAACCTTGGGCATCGTCGAATCACAGCGCCCCTCCTCTCAACGTCACAGCCTTAGTTGGTGCGGCCGCCGCAAACCGCGCATGGTAGTTTTTCTTCTTTCGCGCTTTGTAAAATAATTACCGATTTGTCAACCGGATAAACGATGAAAAGTGTGCTAATTTGAACCAGTCTACGCAGTGCAAGCAAAAACGGGAGCTTCACAAATTCACTTCAATGGGAAGTGTCGCATCGTCAGTCTTGTTTGTTTTTTCCTCGTGTCCGCGTTTTAGTGCGCCTTCCCAGTCATGTCGTATCCTAGCTCCTGCGAATGAGATTTCATTCTGTTCCGATATTTGCGTAAGTACGCACCATCTATCTGGACGTCATTATTTTGGGATGACTACTTTTTCTCTCAAGGGAAGCTTCGGAAATTTTTGCAGGGTCCCGCATGGAAAGCACCATGCTCCATGTTGCCGTGCGAAGGAACTTGCGGGAGAACGTCATGCTGGCTCTGCAAAACAAGTGAAAACCCTTCAGTTAACACTTCTGCACTACACCCTTGTTGTCTATTAGTCAAAAATTTCTTTTTCATCTATTGCAGACGAGACCGCCTGAAGATGGACAAAACACCTAGCACTCAAAATCTACGAGAATTGGGGCTCCTCGAAGTACAGATTCACGCCTTAACGTAAGCCTGCCCGTTATGTATGGTATGTGTGGTTATGCACTTTAAGCCATTGCATGACGTTCGCTATTTGTGTTACATGAAATATGAAGTAGGGTGTTTTACGCGCCGAAGCTGCACCCGGGCTGTAACGTGTGTCGTGGGGGAGGGCTCCGGATTAATTTCGGCCACCTGGGTATCTTGAATGTACGCCTAAATCTCAGCGCGATCAATCAGGTGATAGAGAATTGCCCTGAGTATACTGAACTCCTATATTATGGGGTCGCCTTACTCGCTCAGCCTGGCAAGCAGGCTTCGCCTAGCGCCTCCCGCGTGAGAAAGATAGCGATCCCAACCCGCGGCGCGCTGGACAGCGGCCACAGCGGGTTCGGGTGAAAACGAACATCCGGACATTTATTGAATAACTAAAACATAGAAAACACACTAGATAACTCTGATGCCGCGTACATTAAAAATAGAAATGTCGGTCACGCTTACCCGGTCTGGGTATTCTCCATAAAAGAACAAAGGGATTCTGGTCGACAGAGCTGGCGTGGCCTACTTCTGCCTCCTGTGGTGGTCCGAACCCGAGAGAGCGTCCCCTCGGGTTTTTTTGGCGGAAGAACAGCGGACAGCAGCGCGCCCCCGCGGGCTACGCGGCGCACGGGAACACGAAGCAGCCGTGTCTCGCCACCCGTCGCTCATGCACGCCGCGACACCCGAGCGCGATAGCGGGACCGCTTTGGTGGAATGTGGGAATAATTGAGCATTCCCACAACCCTCCACCCTTAAAGCCCTCCCCCAACCCGGGTTTACATCTCAGTTCAACGTCCATGTCCTGCGCGAGCGTCTGGCTATCACATTTTAATACCGCACCGGCAAGTTCCCCTGGTTCGACCGCTTGATCGGCGGCCACAACAATCCGCCTCTTGCACAACGCTACTGCGCATGCGCATAGCGCTGGCGGAGAAGGCCAGAAAAAGTATGGCAGGGGTCGGCCCGTTTGCTCCGCGGCGACCCCACTGCTGTCTGCCGCTGAACTCGTGTAGTGAAAGCATGCGACCGGGTTCGGCCCGCACAGAGAAAACAAGATGCAAAACGCAACTGTCGGGCAAACAATAACATGAAGGGTGAAATTTTTGTTTTTATCGACACACGCCAACCTCGAAACGGGAGTGAACAATAAGGAGCTGCCCGCCACGGCACCATGAACAAACGCCCATTCTGCGTCCCGTCGCAATCACACAAAACATTCACACCATCGGTGACGACAACGAGCTGCCACACCGAATCCAGAGATCGCCTTGTCATATTACTCCGACGACGATACGAACACACCGGCCGACCGAGAGTTTCCGTAGTATGACAGGCTCGTTGACCAAGGCGGCTAGGCGGCCCCGACAAGATTCGGGTCGCGATGAATGTTCCTCTATTTATTAGTTCGTAGAGAGTAATAAAATTCGTAAGGTCAACAAAGCGACCGTACCTTCCAACTATGTATGCGATCCGTATTTTGTGGCTAGCGACGCTCTGACTTCGCTTAACCGAAGCTCCATATGCGTACTGCTGTGATCACGCTTGTAGAAAATGTAAGGCATGTTAAGTCCAGAACAAGAGTTATTCGACTTAATCTAGGTAACGAAGAATCAAAATCAACCAATGTTTGTGTCGTAAAGCGCAACACAAGAGTACGAAGGGCGCACTTTTTTCGACGGGTGTACGAGCAGCTTGCGAGCTAAAATTTGCGATCGTATTTCCTGGCTTAATAGGTAGAGTAACGCAGTCTATGGGTATCAGGTCAAGAGACGTTTAGTGGACAAGCGCTATTCAAAGAATGATCCGTTTTTGTGCCAGCAATACTATAAACAAAACTTCTTCAGCGAGGTTCAAAACATAAGCTAAGCCTCAGCATTGTGTCCGCGGCATTCGAGTGGGTTCTGCTGCTTCGCCGTGGCCGAGTGGTCTAGAGCATCAGAAACACCGTACCCCCCCATTTTTTTTTTGTCCTGGCATGCTTGCGTAAAGTGACGCTTTTTTTTCGTTGTAATCTGCATACAGCCCTCCACTGCCGGGAAATGTATGGATCCACATGATGAGGGGCTTGCGTTTTTTGTAGAAATGTAGTTCCTGTGCACCACTTTTTTTTCGCCCGCGATATTGCCACTGCTTAAAAGGAATGAAACAATACTAAAAGTGACAGTTCTTCTAAAGAAGACAGTGTAATTGTGCGACTGGGACGAACAAGACCGGTTACAAATAAAAATGCACAGCAAAAAGCAATTTCCTGAGATACGTTTGTACTTCGGCTGCTTTGGACTTCGCTTGCTTCGGTCAAAACGCTCACAAAAGTCATCTGCACATGCATTTATGCTCGTTATGATAAGGAACAGAGAAAGAAAATGAACAGCGAAGTGGAACAAATCCGCAACCACATCGCTTAAATCCACATACCGGCACCAAGCAATGATTTTTATAAAGGTCACATTAAGTGCGTGCGTTTATTCCGCTGCCTGACAGATGTCTGTGTCCCCCTCCTGTCCATTGGAAGAGCTAGAAATGAAAAAAAAAAGAAATGGCGTGAGAACATCGCTTCCACAAGCCTCAGATAGCCACCCTCGGGTACTCACACTTGCGAAATCGCTGCAAAAAGAAACGAGCGTCGCACGCTTGTTCAGATGTTTCCCACGTGCAAAACGTACGTCTTGGAGCTTTAGGCTGGCTATACAATTCAAGTAAAACAAATTAACAACCAACAACGCAGCCCTGACTCCCCTTCCGCTGCCGTGGCGGCCCACTTGCACCCCTGCCATTTCGTTTCTCGGTGGTGTCACCAGAGGCCGCTACAGCGCAATGAAAAAGACGGATTGCTGGCCCTCACCGATGTCCATGGCACGTAGGGCAGCGTCCGTGGCGACAGCACCCACCGCACCTTCGAGGAGGCTGGTCGGGGTGTCCGTCGTCGACACACCGGCCCCGGTCGGCTCCTTCACAGCTGGCTGGAGAGCCCCCGGTAGGTAGGTAGGAAGGTAGGCAGGGCTTGAGTCCGGCGAGCCCTGGACGAGCAGCGTTGCCTCGGGGCACAGTCCGTTCCCGCTGAGGCGGCGGCGGCGGAAGTGGTGGCCAGCGGGGCAGGAGCGCTGGCAGCCGGCGGCCGCGGCGAAGGGGACGGTGTCGTCCGGCGTGGCGCCGGCAACGGTCGTGGTGGAGGCGGCAGCATCGGGCCCAGAGCGGTGGTCTTGGGGTTTCTGCCGACCCGAGGTTGTTTCGGCTTGGCACTGCCACTCCGGCAGCTTGCCGCGACTCCTTTCGAGACCCCCGACTCTTCCCTGGTGGTGGATCGTCGCTGCATTCGGCGGCGCGGAGGCGTGGATTCCCCAGCGGCCTGACGGCCGGCCGCTGCGAGCAGCCACTGTGCATATGCAGGTTCGCGCTCGGCCCTGCATGCCCTGCAGAGCATTCGTTCGGCCGCTTCGCTGTGGCCCGCCGCTGCCCGCCGTGGCTCCTCCGGCATCCTGCCACGATGGAGTTTTCCCCTCTTGTGAGACTCGTGGAGCAACACCGCCCCGCATTTGCGGAGCTCGGTTCCTGGTGGGAGGGAAGGCACGCCCCGTTGGTCCGGCGGTCAGCATCAGCCACGGTCCGGTCCTGGAACGGCCGGTATAAGCGCGCCACGGCAGTTCTAACTCGAGCCCGCTCCTGCCGCTTCCAGGGCCTCCACTAAGCATAGCCGACCGGCGCATCGGTCCCCGCCTGGTCGGTCCAGGTAGCCACATCCCGGCTCTCTGGCTCCTCCGTCGGTGGGGCCGGTTGTTGACCCGTTGAGGCTGCCGGCATGCAGTGGAACGACACCGCCGCGGACGATGATGACGTCGAGCGATGGCGCTTCGGGGCGTTCTTCTGTCTGTTGATCATGCTTGGACTGCAGGCAGGCTCGAAGAAAGGCTGTGAGTGACACGTGTCCCCGACCGCAGGTAGAAGTTAAGCACATTGCCAATAGCACATGGGTTGGATTTACCAGCGCGGAGTTTGCGTTTACCAAGAAAAAAATACATACAACCACTATAGCCTGAAACCCCGTTCGCTCAGTGCACTATATACCAAACCGTCGGAAGCTATTTCCGTCGGATTTGCAAGCTGCGGCTGGTCCCGGGGCTCGGTGGTTGGCCCCGACTACGCCTTAGCTTTGCCTGGGGCCCGGCGAGAGGTTCGAAGCAGAGGAGCAGAGAATTAGATAATTAGCAGCGAAGCAGAGAATTACTTGCTGGTGTCACTCAGTACGTGGTTCCTTCGCAGCACCAGGTCACCCATTTCATAGTGAATATCCCGGTGCGAGCCGTCATACTGCGCTTTCCGCTGTGCTCTAGCTGTCTTGAGATTTTGGCGAGTTTTGTGTAAAACCTCCGTCATCTTACTCAGCGCGTGCTGATGGTGCGACCGCCGCTCCGCTGCGGCCCGTCAGAATTCGGTCCATCGTACGCGGCAGCTCTCTTCCAAAGTTGAGAAATGTTGATGTATACCCAGTAGAGCGGTTCGCTGTAGTTCGTACAGCAAATCCTAGCTCCGGGAGATAGGCGTCCCAATCTTTGTGCCTCGCCGAATACGCCACAAGCATGTGCTTGACATTGCGATTGACCCTTTCTGTAGGGTTTGACTGGGCATGGTAGGTGGCTGCTTTCCTGTACTTGATGCCAAGGGCAGCACAAGAATCCACGAAAGACTTCGCAGTAAAATAGGACGCATTGTCCGTTATTAGCTGCTTCACGCGTCATTCGCCCGGGATCGGCAGTCCTGCCGCGTCCCTTCCGTGGGCCGAGGCTCGGAGCTCTTCTCCCCTGCTCTCCTCGCTTGTTCCGGTTCCGGGGGAGGGCGTCGCTTCACTCCTCTCGCCCTGAGCCCGTGCTCGTGACTGTGCATCCGCCACGACATCGTTCCTTCCTTCACTATAGCCCACGGTGAACCCGTGGCGCTGCAGCAACAAAGCCCAACGAGCTAAGCGGCCCCTTCGCTCACTCATTCGCTTCAGCCATGTTAGTGCCATGTGATCCGTCTCCATCACAAATGGCACACCATCGACATAGTAGTCGAACTTTCCCAAAGCAAACACAATTGCGAGACACTCTTTTTTGGTCACCGAATAGTTTTTCTCTGCGGGCGTCAACGAACGGCTCGCGAACGATACCGGACAAAGTACGCCTCCGTGCTCTTGAAGCAGCACTGCTCCAAGGCCCAGGTCGCTTGCATCGGCTTCAATTACAAACTCCCTGTTCAGATCGGGTAGCTGTAGATCAGCCGTGTCCGCGAGCACGCTAACAAGCCTGCGCAGGGTAGTGTACTGCTCGGGATCCCAACTTTAACGTTGCCCTTTCTTTAGCAAAGCTTGCAGCTCAGTACAATCTTGTATGAACTGGGGATAAAAGTTCACAATTCCCAAAAAACCTTGTCAGGCCGCTGACATCTGTTGGCGATGAATATTATAGCAGTGCTCGAATGCGCTGCGCTCCTTCTGGGTATGAAAGGCGCGTATGCTGCTTCAAGGATGGCAACCGAGCGTGATGCCATTCTTGAAGCACGGAAGAAAGTCGGGCTTGGCAGTCGTGTCTACCAGTGGGTGCGGAGTTACCTCTCGCGGCGGTGAGAATTTGTGATGACTCAAGATGGCCCAACGTCAATTCACTATAAGCCCACAGTGTCTCCCAGGGCGGCGCATTCAACCCGACTCTATTCAACGTAACACTCAACGGCGTGGCAAACTCCCTTCCAGGAACGGTTCATCTATCGATTTACACGGATGATATTTGCATCTGGGCAGATAGAGCGACCCTACCGCACTTGAGTGTGCGCCTGCAAAGGCTGCAGACTTAACCAACTCCTATCTGCATAAGCAAGGGTTGGTAGTGTCTTCCAGAAAATGCGCAGTGCTTGCGTTCTCACGGAAGACTATGTATGCCTACCTTTTGTAAATTAATGGGGAAAGGGTCTCTCATGTGAAATATCAGAAAGTTTCTGGGCGTGGTTGTCGACAGAGACTTTTCTTGGAGCCCCCACGTGCGTTGTTTGAAGAAAAGGATACATCCCATTCTTACCCTTCTTACTATCTCTCCATCATGGTTGGGATCCGGGGTCACGACTTGGCCTACGTAGATATATCTCTTTTCCGGCAACACGGATTGAAGGCCGGCCAGTTGTTACATAACTGAGTTACGAAAAAGCGCGAGAAACAGGACTACAGAGAGGGCACACAGACAGGGCACTGACTAACAACTGAGTTTATTGTCACTGAACGGGCAATAACTAGAAACAGATAGGAGACACGTGATATCCTTCTTTGCGAAAGAAATGGCAACTAAAGGAAACAAAAAAAAGTACAATCAGTTCTTAAAGGTAAAGTAATCTACATTACTAATACATTCGTAGCAACCAGCACGTTTTGTATCACAGCCCTAGTTATCTACATTATCACAAAGAACGTGTTGATGACGAACTTCAGTTTTTGGATATGAGGTTGTTCTTGAATGCCAAGCACCTTTGACTTTAAGGTCGAAGCGACTTCGTAGTCCATGAATCTTTAAATAGGTCGCAATATGGTCGCTTCCATAGATTTCTATGCCTGGAAACCATTCCGTACGGCCGGGCAAGCATCCAGACACAGATCATAGGTCCAAGCAACTGCCGTAGTATGTGCGACGTAGAAAAGTCGGACTTTCAAGGATCCGTAAGCACAAGCCATGGTCTAGGGCAAAGGACACCAGGCTCCGTCCTTTTCTGTTAATGCTTGAGCCTCCCCAAAGCAAGTGGTGCAGTTAAATTCACCCGTAATGTCCCATTGTGCTTAATCGTTGTGCTAAGTCGTTGTGCTTAATATGTTATCCAGCCTCTTGCGATTAAAGCAAGATGTTTAGTGTATGTGTGCACCCACTAGTGTGAAGGTGAGCTTGCGTTTCGTGATGTTCACGCAGACGTACTCCGTTACCCCTGTGAGGTTGCACAGCATTTTGTACCGTCGTGAGCTCACGTGTGATGACAACTGCGACGTTGTTGGGCTTCGCGCATGGGGCTGATTGAAATAGTTCATAGATGGGTAGTATGATAACTCTATACAGTTCCGGCTCACAGACAAGGATGGGGATGGATTTCATGAGCACCAATTTGCGCACACGAGTGACGCGTTACAGCAGGCCTCAGGTGTTCCAATTAAAAATGGAAGCGCACGTTGCTCAAATGTTGGTAATTGCACATGTTCACCAGAAGCTTGCGTATACTGGATCCAGGGTGTCCAGTACTTGTAGTGCACCCAACGCTGGTGGTGTATTTATGCTAGTGAGTAACGTGCGGGTGACATTCATGAGAGAGCTCAGGACCGTTGCGACTTGCCGACCCGGGCCTGAAGTCGGGGAGGGAGACCGCACGACTGTCTTCTGCACTGCGCGTTGGGGCTCAGTAGGAGGTACAATGGGTCGACACCGGTAGCACCGGTCGACACCGGTAGCACCACCGTTGTCGTACTGTCGCGGCGGTCTCGTGCGTGGAGTGGTCCCGCAGCATCTTCTTCTAGACAGCGACCTCCCTCTTCATACGTGGGCATCGCGAGGCCATTCACAGTTGGCGCACTTGAGGGTACCTTCACTGCAGTCGCCAGCCTTGTGGGGCCCAGCACATTTGGGACATACAGTGGCGCTCCCGCCACCGCAACAATATTACCAATCTTCATGCACTTGTGGCCCTGGTGAGGTTTGGGCGCATAAGGTCTTTGACGGCGCCTTGTGTGTCCCCTCGCTTGTCCCTGTGTCCTAGCGCTTCAATTTGCCGTCGTGTTATATTAACAGGCCCAAACCAGCACCCTCGTAATCTTTGACGGAAATGACCCACCTTAAGATGGGTGGAGAGGCTGTCGCCCTTCAAAACTATCTCCAATCATGTTGACGTACCAATGCGGCACACTTGTCTGATGACAATACCCTCATCCCCTGATTCGATTACTATTGGCTTGTCCTTCTCAGGATAAAAGAATCGACGTCATAAATAACGCCTACCGTTGTGTCTCCATACGGAGTGTCATGGGCTCGTACTTCTATGTCTTGCAGTGAAGTATTCTTCCTCAACACCTCCAGTGCAATCCGGTGCTCCACGTCGATAGGCAAGATATTTCCCCGGGAAATAATCATAACGTCGTTGACTTCACCAGGTACAGTGGCCTCGGGGAACACAGACACTGCTTGCTTGTTGAGCATCCTCAGGTTTCCCGTCTTTCTTTCCGGCACGAACGGTACCGCGTGCACAGGCTGTCGAGGCACGGGCTTCAACATCGATGTCCTATGTTGCGCAGATGCCGTTGGCAACCTTTTTTTCGTCGTTTTCGGCGTCATTGCCCGACCGACCGACCGACCGACTCATCAACTCCCAGCCAAAATTGCTACAACTAAAGACTTGCGATTTCGAGAGAACATTCATGTCATGGCGTACGAGCTCACTAAGGGGGTATTTTCCGAAATTGTAGTCCGAAGCAAGGAAAATGGGGAAATTGTATTTTTGTAAATCTGTCATTATCTCGCTCACCCATTCACATATCCAAGTGTTTTTTTTTGTTTATACGTGTAGCCCTTACGAATATGTAAAAAGTAGTTTCAAGGTTTTAGTCTTATCAATCCTATTGGGCCGATTCTGAATTTCGGAACAAAATGGGTGTTCTGAAAGACTCTACAATTTCATTGATTTATTTATCCCGTTGATTTTTGATAATAAATGTTACTAAAACAAGTACACAAAACCAATTTAGGGATTTGGTCCTGCGACGTCGGTAAAAGCGCGAAAATAATGTTTTAAAATGACGCATCCGACAAGGTGAAAAGGCTTAACAGGTGATACCAACGCCTAGGTAAACTGCCCGTTCAAATGGCTGCAAATTTTGTGAGCACATTCTGATTACAGTGTAGCGCTGAATATTGCTGAGTTTTTATAAATTACACCCGGGAGAGAGTAAACAGCGCTGAAGTAGTTTTTCACATGTTTGTGTTTTTATCACAGACCAGCTCAAATATTGAACTGGTTTTTGTTGATATAGGTAACTTATACACTGCTTTAGAAAAGTTTCCACTAAAACTTACCTAATAGGGATAATCAAGATTTTGAGAAAATTACGCGTGTTAACAAATTACTGAATAACAAAACAACCTGTTGGTATAATACATTCGTTTTGCTTGCAAATGCTGACCCTACAGTTTTCCAAAAACCATTTTGAGGATTTTGTCCAATCAAGGCGATAAAGACGCGAGCGGGATTTTTTAACTTGCGCCTCTCTGGATGTGGAATTCAGTTCAATTTTCCCGCGTTCGCATAGCTCACGGTACCTGTTGAGAGTTTCTGCCACCACGCGCATCCCCGTACCAGCCCATGCTATTTATCATGAAATTGTGACTGGTGAGTACCCTTCATACCTACTGACATAACACTTCCCATAGGTAATTAGTCGTTCAAGCGCACCACCTTGTTTCAGTTTGTCTCGGCAGACTTCCCAGCCTTTTCCCATCAACACACGCCTCCGGTATTGACAGCACACGGGAGTTCAACTTGACGGCGAACTACTAATTAAGACAAGAAATAACGGAACAGGTGTTATGCCCATTACTGTCACTAGTATAGTGGCCCACCCGGGCATCACCGGGTATAACCGCTAGTATCTACATAATTGGCGAAAAGAAACAAAAAACTTCAAAATAAATAAATATTCAAACGTCTTTCACAAAGAACATTCATTATAGGCAAGCGACATAAGAATTAGTATTAGTAGATAATTCTCTGATTTTCTCTGCTTTTTTTTTGAAGCTAGAAACAAAAACGCCAGTGCGCTGAGATTTCATCGCCATCATCTTCATCATCATCATCATCATCACCAGCCTACCTACGCCCACTGCAGGGCAAAGGCCTCTCCCAATAATCTCCAATTATCCCGGTCCTGTGCTAACTACAACCAATTTATCCCCGCAAACTTCTTGATCTCATCTGCCCATCTAACTTTCCGCCGCCCCCTGCAACGCTTGCCTTCTCTGGGGATACACTCTGTTACCCTCAATGACCAAGGGTTATCTTGCCTTCGCATTACATGCCCTGCCCACGTCCATTTGTTCTTAATTTCTACGAATATCTCCTTAACACGCGTTTCTTCCCTGACCCACTCCGCTCTCTTCTTGTTCCTTAATGTTAGACCTATCATCTTCCGTTCCATTGCTCGCTGAGTCATCCTCAATTTAAGTCGAACCCTCTTAGTGAGCCTCCACGTTTCTGCCCCGTAGTTGAGTACAGGTAAGACGCAGTTGTCGTACACTTTCTTCTTCAGGGACAATGGTAGGCTGCCGTTCATTATCGTAGAATGCCTGCCGAATGCACTGCGTGCAGTGGCCCGAATTCTCCAGTTCAATGGGGGCAAGACGTTGGGACTACCCATGAAGTCAATGTTGCAGATATACAGCGCATTATTCTTGGGCTCCCAGAGGTACAGCAAGCCTGCACTTTCTGGAGCATGCCGCACAAATATTCAGGAACTGCAAGCATACAAGTCCAGGTCCTCCGAACTTGCCAGTATGCACGTCAACAGCTGAAAACATCGCTATGGCTCGTGATCATCCTTTGCCCACTTACGTGACAATCGATAAACTCAGGGTGCATATTAGGCACTTAACCAGACGGCGAAGGGAAGTTTGACATCCACCTGAATGCAGCCATACGGCTACAAAGGAAAGCTATACAGGTTCCTCAGAAACATCGCAGTTAAAGAAAATAGGACGAATTTTTCTTCAACTCCGAAGTTTCTGAGGAAGCTGTATAGCTTTCATTTGTAGCCGTATGGCTGCATTCAGGTGGATGTCAAACTTTCCTTCGCGTAAACGTACTCCACGTTGGGGATTTCCCCTAAATCTGGTCGATTAACTTAAGCAGACTGCCTGATCATCACCTTGCTAGTATGCCTTCAAACGCCCCCTTGCGTCTTCCGCAAAAGTTGCAGCATGTCACCCAACTACACGCCTGTGCCCCCCACTTTCGTGGGATTTCGCCGCTATGGGCTGACACGACCGCACACGCCCCAGCTTGGCTCTGGCTTCTTGCTTCGCCACCGGCGAACCAGCAGTGCCTGCTACCTGTTTTCCACACCAATCGTTCTGGCATGATGTAAGGGCTCTCCTGACCCCGATTTCGTCAAGATCAACCCAACAGGCGAGTCAAACTGTCCACTCAGAAAGCTAACCCTAACGCCACAGCGATGAACCACATCGACCACGCCTCGCGCCGAAACTGTGTGCGGCCGCCGGCCGCATTCCACAGCACGTGCACTCAGCCTCAACTCCGCTGCACGAGGGCGCCGGTCGTGGTCAGCGACTCGGCAGCAGCATCACGGAAGTTACCGTCGAAGGAGATGACATGGCCCCGGAGGACCTCGCCCACCCTTCCTGGGTGATGATTCGACGCTGCCAACAATCCCTTTGTGGACAATCGCTCCAAGCAAACTGCGCTATCGCAACTTCTCATAGTGCCTCTTCCAGCCGACGCCGCCGTGGACCGGCGCGCACGGTTCCGCCGGTCCTCTCCTTGCCGGAGGACATCAAAATCATCCTTCGGCCGAGAGGTGGTACCCTGGCTACTCTGGCTGACACCGGGCAGCGGGACTATGTCCCCATGAAGGAGATCAAATCCACTTTCACGCGAGGGCGAATTTCATCATCGCTAGCACCCCGCACGAAAGCCGAACACAGAAGTATACGAAGCTCGAAGCGCTAACTTTGAATGGCAAACAATGCCCGTTGTCCATGCACGCACCCGCTGCAGCTAATATAGCGACTGGCGTCATTTTCAATATCCCAGCCGACGAAACCCCAGAACAAATCCTTTATAGCATCTGCCACTTCAACCCTGGACTCGGAAAGCTCGACGCCAGGAGGCTGAGTGACTCTAAATAGTCCAAATTCACTTCGATGGAATTACCGTACCTTACTGGGTTCGGTTCGCGCCGCAACATACCTCTGCAAGCCTTTTCGCAAGAAATCAGAAGCCTGCACTTTCTGCTGGCGGCCAAAACAGCGACGCGACGTCTGCCCAACCAGACAAGCCTTGTCTCGGTGCTGAACCTGCCGGATCCTCAATGCCCCCGAAAATCACTCATGCATTCCTAAATGCATCGTTTGTGAGGGCCCTCATGCTACTGGAACGGCGGCGTGTCCCAAGCGCTACCAACAGCGCCGACCTGCTTGTCGTATGCTAAGGTTGCAGCTTCTTCGGGGACTCTTGGTGCCACGGACTTTCCACCGCTGCAACCTTTCATTATTCAAGACCTCAGAGACTGTTTCCTATGGACCAACACGTGTCACGCCGGCGCCGCACAGCTCCCCCCATCGGGAATCGACAAGACAAAGGTGAGCTGCCAGCGCTCGCCTCTCAGTGCTCCACCGTCATCAGTGCACCACCCCTCATATGTTACCTCCTCTGACACGCAAACTGAAATTCTTAAAGAATTACAAGCTATCAGGGCAAAATTACTAACCTTGAAGCCAAACTGAAATTCTTAAAGAATTACAAGCTATCAGGGCAAAATTACTAACCTTGAAGCAAGAAATGCAGCATTGACACGCGAAAACAGCCTCCTAAAACAACAACTGCACACTCGTCCCCCAATCCCCTCCGTGCAATCGGAGCAGCAGTCAGCTCCGGCCTCCCAGGAGGTTTCCACTCCACCCCCAATTAAGCGAAAAGCCATGGCTAACCCTACTACCTACGACGCTACACCCACCCTATCAGACGATCGCCTCGCTGGGATCGAGGCTGCATGCAAGACAGCTCTCGCGCAGCAGAAGGGAAGAATATTTACAACTCCACCAAATTCCCTTGGTCAACCAGGCAGCCATGCAGGCAACCATTGAATCGCTTCGTGCCGATGACATAACTGCAAGCGGAAAAGCATCGCCACTACCAGCGACCACACTATGCCGCAAAATACCCCTCTTCCGCCTAGTGAGTTTAATGATGAATAAGCGGTACGCCGAGTGTTCTGTCTGCAGTGTAATTGCAGGGGCTTTACCCGCAAACGCTTCAACCTGCAGTTTTTTCTCTCCACAGAACAGAAAACACCTGTTGCAAAGCACCTGTTCCAATGGGTCTGGAGGTGTTGCAATTACAACTGGATCGAACGTCAAGTTCATGGGCTATCAGGCCTTCCAACCTCTGGATAACTCATACACTGCACTGTTGGTTCAACGTAATACTCCCGGTGAACGCGCCCAATTTGTCAGCATTGATATCCCATGTGATTTGGTTGACCTCTACCCCCCAAGCGCAAAGCCTCCCGATTGTATATTCTCAACGTGTACAGTATCCCCTATGCGACTCACGCAAGTACAAGAAACTTTTTCATTTTGCCACTCAGGCTTCACAAGCTCACCCTCTGCTTGTATTAAATTATTTAAATGCCCCACCCGCCGCCCTGGGGTAACACACACACTACCCACAAGGGCCGTCTCTTATGAAAGCTGACCCAGGATCAGCGCTTAACAATCGAGTCTTAACCCCCACAATAATCGGCAATAGCGTGCAAAAAGTACTTCTCCGGAGCTTACTTTCTCACGCGGAATCCCAGAAGTTAAATCACGGTGCACTCCACATACGCTTCGCAGTGACCACTTTATTATACGTCTCGATCTACGGCTCAGACCTGAAATCGTGCGCCGACCGCGGCAACAATACCTTACAGATTAGGACGCCTTTAGGAAAACTTCAGCTGTGTCAGAGTCCCCCGAGGTTTCCTCTGATACGTATCATACCTGGGTCATTTAAATTCTCTTTAACAAACACACTCACGACAATCCCGTAGATCCCGAAATACCTTCGGAATTAGTAGATGCCCGCCTGTATCATCTGTGGCACGCCTATCGCAGCATACGGCATAGATGGCGTAAGCAAAGACACTGTAAGCGCCTTAAAGTTAGGTTAGCTTCTGTCGCTACAACGATAGAGACTTATACCTCTGAACTGCTCGTACTCATTGGGGCCAGGTATGTGAATAGATGGAAGGTAATCTCAGCATAGGGCGTACTTGGGCCCTCCTTAGACACATGTTGGACCCCAATCACTCGCGAACAGCTAGTAATAATGGGCTCATGAAAATCATCCAACCATTTCCCGGTGAAGATACACAACTCCTGCACCGTCCTCGTACACTCTGCATCGCCAAAAGGCATACCATAGAGCTCCCGTCATACGCTTGCGACAATAATCCGGACTTAGACAGAGAAATCTCGGAAACTGAGGTCAGAGCGGCACTCATGAAGATGCGGCCATGATCAGCACCTGGGCAAGATGGTGTAACCAATAAACTCCTCCGAAATTGAGCAGCTCAGTATCCTCACACAGTACTATAATCTCTGTTGGACCACAGGCAGTTTGCCCCCTTCATGGAAGCACGCTAAAATTACTCTAACACCTAAACCTGGAAAAACCATTGACATTGGAATATCTCCGCCCCATATCCCTCTCATCATGCGTACGGAAAGCTCTCGAGCACATCATTCTTGCCCACTTCGTTCAACATCTCACCAAAACCCACACCCTGCTAGGTTTCAGGCAGGGTCTTTCGACACAGGATCTCCCTTTTTCAGCTCCAACATGAGATCATTATCCCGGTCTCCAAGGTAGATACAGCTGCTTTTCTAGCACTAGACCTCACCAAAGTCTTCGACAGTTTCACACCAAGCTGTACTCCAAAATCTGGCAATGACTAACTGCGGACAACGAGTTTACACTTATATTAAAGAATTCTTTACTGATCGTATGGTCCTTATTCACGTCGGTGACTTAGTATCCATTGACATGCTCTCATTTGGAATCCTTCAAGGCTGTCCTTCCACATCTTAGACATTCCACATCTTCGACAGTCTCTATGCTGACGGCATTACTCCCTAGTGCGCCGGAGGCAGTGATGCACAAATTGAGGAGGCGCTTCAGTCAGGCACAGACATCCTCAAACCAGAAGTGGCGCTGGCCGGTCTTGAATGCTCCCGAAGTAAGTAGAAGCTCTTGACCCTTCCTGCCCCCCCCCCCCCGGTCACGCTCCACTCCCGACGTAACAATAAGAATACAGAATAATCCCGTACCGTGTGTTCCTATACTTAGTCCGAGGTTTTACTATACAGCGCAACCAAGCCAATACCCTTATACCCCATCACTCGCAAACTGCGCGCGCAGAACAACACGGGATGAAACTGTGGATGACGACACCCGTCTACTCGGCTATAAAAGGAAGCCTTGCTAACGGCACGATCACTGGGCACAGTGGCACCATGAACATGCGGACCGCTGCTAACTCGTTCCTGTTTATTATACAAGTGAGAAAGCACTATGGAAATTTTGCTCTAGCGACCCATTTGTAGAGGTGCTGCCGTGCCCATGGCTTTTCTGTTCAGAGATTTGTTGCTATAGGACGTTGCTTCATCCTGCCGGAAGATACTCTTGCTACGAGGGGATATTGAGGCCAACCCTGATCCCGAGCTGGTGAAAATAGCGAAACAACTAAATGAAATCGCTAATTCTATTAAGGAAATCAAAGAGAAACAGCTTGGGGATATTGAAAAAAAACTTGATGCCTTAACAGTACTTCAAACCAAGGCCTTCTCATGCCAGGAACAGATTGCTTGCATATCTACTACAATTCATACCCTTGAGAACAGGCTAGATGACCTCGAGAATCGAAGCAGAAGGTCTAACCTCGTTATTTACGGACTACCTGAAGCTGAGGATTAAAGTAGCGACCCGTGATAGTCAAAGGCATTCTTGCTATATCCCGTGGGTATACAGCGCATTCACAGGCTGTGAAGGCCATCACCCAGAAACGTAAGGCCAGTAATTTTCAAGCTGTTAGATTCAAGGCACAAAGTTGCTATCTTGAAAACAGGAAGTCAAAAGGCACAAATTACTCGATAGGCGAGGATTTTTCAAGAAGACTGAGAGAGTTGAGAAGGAAGCTGCGGCAAAGTTCCAAGGAAAACCGCGATAATGAAGACAAACCTTCGCTCATTTTTGATAGATTATACATAAACAAGAAGGCCTATGTCTGGGATGACGAGAAAAATTACAAAGTTTTTGTCCAAAAAAAACGAAATCGCAGAGTCAAACCACCTAAGCTAAACCAAGGGAAAAGGCATGTCAATGACTAAACTGTACGCTCCGCCGATTCACTCACTGCGATGATAACACCGTCTTTTTCAAACATAAAAAATGTGGTAAATGAAAAACAACTGAGGCTACTGAAGACAGCAGTGTCATTAACAAGAGATTCACTAGAAATTCAATTATTGCAACATGATCCACACATATCCGCAATCACTGAAGCTTGGTTAAGGGGCGAGATTGGGAAAGATGAAGTTTTCCCGCCCCATTACAACGTGTCTCACAAAGACAGGGCCACCAGAGGAGGGGGGGAGGGAAGGGCGTAGCCGTCCTAGTAAAGCCTTGGCCATCTTGACCAATAATCCATCTTGAATGTTTATGCCTGCAGATTAAGTGTTGGGGCCCTAGCTTTCTTTTGCACGCGTGCTACAGGCCTCCGTATTCGGCTCCGGATTACCTAATCACGTTGCAATAACATATGTCCACGTATCTTAAAAAAAATATTTTTGATAGGTGATTTCAATTTTCCCCCATCGACTGGTATCGGTTGCAAAATTGTACACAGCCTAGCAAAAATGAGAATACTATTTTCAACATCATGCTCACACACGACCCAATTCAACTAGTTAAACAACCTACCCGTGTACAAGAACAGTCGAGCTCTATTTTAGACTTGGTGTTTGTGAATCGCGACTTTTTTGCGCATACTGTATTGGTAGACCAACGGTTATCCGATCACAGCCTTGTCAGCACTTCTATTCCGCGTGTGAAATCCGTTTGTTATAAACAACCGCCCGTTCGAACTTCTAAAGTTTGTTCTAGAGCAAACGATGCTTGCGTGATTGAACATATGGAAGCGGCCTCAGCTGATTTCAGCGATGATGCTAATGACGCATGCGCTCTGTGGGGTTGTTTTTTATACACATGCGGTTACTGTATCAACAAAGTTGCACCAAACAAACGTAAAAAACGAACAAACACACACCTTGGATGACGCGCAGTATCGTCCATCTGAAGCGGAAAATTAAACGATTGAAAAGGAGGCACGCTCAGAGAAATGTGACCCAAAAGCTACAAAGAAGTATTGCAAGTGAAGTGCAACAATCCAAAGACTATTACTTTAAAACGTTTATGCCAAGCTTTATTAAAAGTGACCCAACAAAGTTCTCGAGTAATGTATCCGATAACAAAAAGCCAGTGATGGCAATTTCTGTCAAAGGGCACACGGGTACAAATCGCAGTGACATCGCAAATAACTTCAACATTTATTTTCAGAGCGTGTTTGCAAATTCAGCAATATTTGTGCCTGAAACTTTCTTGTTTGAACCATGCAAAGCAAATTTCATTTCTTATTCTGGTTTGGTCTCAATGCTTTTAAACTTGAAAGCAACAAAATGCTGCAGTCCTGATTACCTTCCTAATGCGTTTCTTCGGCGTTATGCCGAATGCATTGCCAAATTTCTTGTCATATTGCAAGCGTCTTTGTTAACTACAACACTACCACGTAACTGGAGGATAGCTAGAGCCACCCCAATCTTTTAAAAAAGGAATCGATTAATTCCGGATAACTAATATCCCATATCTTTAACTTCAATATGGTGCAAATCAATTGAACATATCATAGCCAACCGTAGTATACAATTCCTTGAAGGACACTCGATTCTAATAAGCTTTCAACATGGTTTTAGGAAAGGCTAATCGACTGTGACTCAACTGGTCAGCGTCACACACGAGTTTGTAAAGGCCCTTCGGAATAATGTTCAGGTAGACACTATTTTTATTGATCTTAGGAAAGCATTTCATAAAGTTCCTCGTGACAAATCAATGTATAGGTACTTGATGAATAGAGAGAAGTATGTTTTGATTGATGGTCATTCCTCGAGCTGTCTTCCCGTCACATCCGGAGTGCCCCAAGGTTGTTCTGGGGCCGTGGCTTTTTCTTTTATACATCAATGATATCGTCACTGTAGTTACACCCACCACTCATATCCGGCTGTTTGCAAATGACTGTATTTTATTCTGTGAAATCTGAAGCATGCAAGCTCAAAAAGAACTGAACACTAACCGAGACAATATATACAGTTGGTGCAAGGAATGGGGCATGGTTGTCAACGCAGAGAAAACTGTTTGCTAAGGCGTAAAAATCTCCATTCGAATTTCAGTACACACTGGGATAGTGTGCTGTGAACCAAGTCAACAGCTTCAAATATTTAAGCGTAACGTTTTCTAATAATCATTCCTGGAACTTGCACATCGACAACATCTGCTTCTCCGCTTTTCGAAAACTGTGTTTCTTGAGACACAAACTTCGTAATTCGCCTGCAAGTGTTAAACTCCAAGTGTTAGTATGGGACCTGTACACCAAAAATAACATCGATAAATTGGAAAATATCCAGAGGAAAGCTGTTAGGTCCGTTTTTTCAAAACTTCGTCGCACGGATTCCCCCTCTGAATTGATGATTGCCAATAACATTCCCAAGCTTCAGTTAAGAAGACAAAAACTTCGTCTCGATTTCCTCGGCTCGCTTACTAACCATGAATTGGCAATCGACCCCAACCTGTATACATCCGCCCTGACTACAAGACACGCGGCACCCCCACCCTACATCGCTAACACCATACCATGCGCATACTGATAATTACAAGTTTTCATTTTTCACAAGTACCTTGACTGAGGGGAATTTTATTACTGAGCCATACTCATTAGATTCTGTATAACCCTGTTTTTCGTTGTTGTCGCTGCTGTTTCTGTCATGGTATTGGCAATTTCAATGCAATGTCCGCAGCTTCATTTTGTGTCCCTTTTGCTGTTTTTGTAATATTGTGATATTCAAGTGCTCGCCTTACCGGGAGCGCAACTGTGGTCGTAAGTATTGAATAAATAAATAAATAAATAAATAAATAAATAAATAAATAAATAAATAAATAAATACGTGATATATATCTCAACTCACCTCACATGTCAACAAAACTATTGGCCTCATCCGTCGCATAACAGCTCGAAACAAGTGAATGACGGGAAACCCGCCGCGGTGGCTCAGTGGCTAAGGCGTTGCGCTGCTGAGCACGAGCTCGCGGGTTCGATTCCCGGCCGCGGCGGCCGCTTTTCTGATGGAGGCGAAAAGCAAAAACGCCCGTGTGTACGAGATTTCGGCGCACGTTAAAGATCCCCAGGTGGTCAAAATTAATCCGGAGCCCTCCACTACAGCGCGCCTCATCGCCTGCGCTGCGTCGGCGCGTTAAAATCCTACAATCAATGAATGACGGGAATCGAGCGCTTCCGGCTGGTTCAAGCATTCGTGCTCAGTCGCCTGACGTACGCCTTCCCGTACCTTAACCTAACTAAAACGGAGTTATCTAAAATCAACTGCCTCACACAAAAATATACAAAACGGTGACTTTAATCCATTCAAGTACTTCCAGTGCCAAACTGGAACGCCTAGGCATTTACAACACAGCTGAAGAGCTGATAGAAGCCCATTCTGACAGTCAACTTTGCCGCCTTTGTACCACTTCAACTGGCAGATGCATCCTAGAGTCGCTCGGGCGTCCAGCACCGATTGTTACTCACCCCCCAGTATACATTCCTCCCCACTTGCACAATCTCCTGCTTGTGCGGCCTATTCCCGCAATATGCACCCGGAGCACAATATTATACCCCTGAACATCGCGCACGCGTCCTAGCCCGGAAATACCCCTTCGGCCAGTCCGCCGCCTATGTGGACGCTGCCAGTTATACCCGTCATGACGCCTGCGCAGTCACCGCCGTCTTCGATCCTGTAGGCGGCCGATGAGGCGGCGTGGCCGAGCCCACGTTTATTTAGGTTGCGCTAGCCGTACCATGGTCAGGACGAGGCGAATAGTAACGGGGCGCCGTTCCAGACCGGGTGCCCAGTGCTGCCTGTCCTCCGTGCCAGCTGGCCAGCTTGATGTCGATGACGAAGCGGCCGCTACAGGGCTCCCCCCCCCCCCTAGCTTGGAGTGCGGTGAGAAAACAGGAACATGAGTAGCTAACTAGAGAGGAAAACTATGTGCATGGTGACACGGACACGATGAAGGCTACATAACTGGATGAACATAACACGATGAACACGGACACGATGAAGGCTACATGTACATAGTGTGTCCGCGGTAAGGGGTCCCTAAGAAGAACGAGTCAAAAGGTATCCAGATGCTAAGGTTGGTTCAGGTCAGTTTCGTAATGGCGTCCGGTGACAATCCAAGTCGTCGTCATGAGGGCTTCCGGTGCGCTTTAAAACCTCTGGTGGCCTGGGCTGGGAGTGGAGTAGCGGACGAACTTCAGCACAAATCGGCTGGTCCGCTGTCAGGCCGCCGCGAATATAACATTAATGCAGATGATAGGACAGGTCTGGAAGGGCGGGCGCAGTGAGTCCAGCATTCTCCTAAGTGAGTGTGCCCGTCTATTAGCAGCACGCCTGAGCTGTTAAAGTGGAAATTCAGGGGATAGAGCTGGGTGCAGGATCGATGCATGTGCATGACGCGGAATCTGGAGGTGACGCTGAGGAGGTCCGCTGTATGCGCGTGGTGGGGATGTCACCAGAAGTAGGCGACGACTCGGGAAGGGCCGATGACGGCTCCATCGCAGGCACCATATGCATCGGCGTAGCCGGAGGAGCAAACGGTGAACTTGGCATTTCGCCCTCGGAGGAGGCGGTCGTCGTGGTCGGTGCTTGCGACGTCGGCGGCGACGTTTAAGCTTGACGGCGCTCGCGACTGCTGGTTGACGACCCTTCAACAGCGGAGATGGTTCGTTGTTGTCAGGCTGACCATGTGGCTGGTCCGTTGGAGGTACAGGACTTGTGTCTCGTGAACTTTGCGTCCGCTCAGCCATGCTGGTGCCGTTAGAGCCACACCTCAGAGTCCTGTGGCCGGGGTGTGTTGTGTGGCCAAGAGGGTTGTCGGTGACACAGACCTTGATGTTGTATTTGTTTGAACGGACAGGACTGGGGCAGCAGTTCGTCGGGGGATGGTCTTTCATCGTCGTTGGTAACGAGTACCACAGTGGGCTTCTCGAGCGTAGTATGCAGCGACTACCGTGGAGCTGGAGTAGACGCGTCCGCCACCTCACAGATGGTCGACATTCGTCGTGAAGCGGCGTCTTCGAATGATGCCTACAGCTGTGTCGGCGAAAATGGTGCACTGGTTGCCGAAATTGCATTTGCGTCGACGGGAGCCGCTTGCA
Organism: Haemaphysalis longicornis; assembly: GCF_048455015.1. NCBI lineage: Eukaryota > Metazoa > Arthropoda > Arachnida > Ixodida > Ixodidae > Haemaphysalis > Haemaphysalis longicornis. Next base: position 167,366,166 of record NW_027526460.1, read on the forward strand.
CAAAAGGGGGTAAATGCAGTTGCCTCAAACACCACCCTGGTGGTTCAGCAGGGCGAGGAGGCAGCGCAGCTGCGGTGGTCGAGAGACTGCTGCAGGGGCGGGGTTGTGCAGCAGACGTAACAACGTGTGGGACTGCGCCATGGTGTTGCGTCGAGTTGACTGAGTGAAACGCCAACTCGGAAGTGCCGCAAGTCGTAGTCGGAGCTCGCGTTTGTTGGTCAGGTGAGGGTGGACCTGCCGGTAACGTGGAATCCACGGATGCCGTTGGAAGGCGTGGTGGTGTAGACAAAGGCGTTCCTATACCGTAGTGGTTTAGGACAACGGCCTTCAGATCGTCGTATGCACTTGGGCCTGTGGCCGGCAGCTGGATGCGCGCGGTGAGGTCGGCAGGTAACTTCTCTAAAGTGACGAGGTACCTGGTTTCCGGGGACTGGATGTCGTTGACATAGAAATGACTCTCCAGGATCACGAACCACGCGGTGTGGTGGCGACCAATTGATCCAAAGGGAATCAACCCTGGTAGCTCTGGGAGGGCGATGGACGTTCGTCGCGTGCCATTGTCCGCATTGTGGCTGGGGAATCAGCGCTGCAATGCCATGGCGAAGCCGCTTGTCCGGGGCACCAAATTGTAGGCGGCCGATAAGGCGGTGTGGCCGAGCCCACGTTTTTTTAGGTTGCGCTGGCCGTGCCATGGTCAGGACGAGACGAGTAGAAACGGTGTGCCGTTCTAGACCGGGTGCCGAGTGCTCCCTGTCCTCCGTGCCAGCTGGCCAATCTGCTGATGATGATTTTGGGCGCTTGATGTCGATGACGAAGTGGCCGCTACAATCTAAAAGCAAACTCAAAAGCACTGACTATCCAAACGCGCTCCCCTGCCACTGCGGAAGAGGCTTGTGCTAGCTCTCACTTAACGGCCTATCCCCGAACAATTGTTATCTCCGATTCGAAACCGGCCATTGAAACTTTTGCCTCGGGGATTCAAAACTGGCCATTGAAACTTTTGCCCCGGGGATTATTTCGCCGCAGGCTGTCAAAATTCTGCTTCAAAATCTACCAACTTCCCACGCGGAGCTCATTTGGACTCCTGCCCATGCGGGGCTGGAAGGAAATGAAGCGGCTAACCTTTCAGTTCGAGAGCTAACCGACCGAGCTGGGACAGGTCGCACGCCTTCGCGTGGAGCCCAATCAACCTGCGACAGTTTTCTGACTTTCCACGAAATCACTTGTCGCTACTGCCTCTCTCGCCGGCGCTAGCCTCCACGCCATTGGTCACTCTCTATCAGCGGGGAACGATACTGGCGCCTTCTCCAAACCAACACGCGCCCCTGTCGCGCAGACTATACGCATTGTATCCATCTCTATTTCCCTCTCCCCAATGTCCCGACTGTGGAGCCCACGAAACAGTTGCTCACATTACTTGACAATACCTTCGCAGCTCATTCCCTCTCATCTCTTGTGTGGAGCACAGGGAGGCGGCGTTATTAGTCAGCTCGGACCCGCGCGTCCAGCAAGGACTCGCTGAACGAGCAGCCCAGGTCACCGGTGCCCTCCAAACGCTAGTCACCACTCCCATTTGACCCAACGGATACAGAATAACGTTTGTTCTCTCTCTCTCTATCCCACATTTGTGCGCGACGCAGCCTCGAGCATGCCTTTCCGTAGAAGCGAGATTTTCCAATTCTAGCACTACAGCAGCTAACTCTTATTTATATACACGAGAGGTACCATGACCGCACCCATGTATACACCGATGGCTCTGTAACAACATCTGGCTCTGCCGGTGCCGTTGTTATTCCAGGAATGTCCACAACCACAGAATTGATATAGCCTATTTTACCACTTCTATGGCTACAGAACTTGCCTCCATCCGTCCGTTGCGCTCTTCACACCGTTAAGGAAACCTTATGTGAGGATGGGCGACCTTTGCGCTTCAATCGCTCCAGTCACCCCTGTGCCGTGGACCTCATGAATATTTGCTGTCTGAGATAGGACTATTGTACGACTGTGCTGCCCAAGTGGTGCTTTTCAGTGGCTTCACAGTCATTGCGGCATTATCGAAATGAAAATGTGGACGCTGCCGCCCGCTTGGCGCACCAATAAACGCAGACCATATTCATTCCGTTATCCAGGACGGACGCAGCGACGACTCTCCGCAAACTTGCCCGGGAGACCACGCTATCCAAATGGACTTGGGATACGCAAGCGTTCACGAGCGCTCGTATCCGCATCCAAAAGTTTCGATCCGCTCGTATCGAAAGTTTGGATCCGCTCATATCCAAAAGTTTCGTGCGCTCGAGCGCCCTGGATCCCCATCTTCAGCCTCCTCTTCCATCAGGCCTGCCACGATCGGCAGCAGCCATTCTTTGTCGTCTCTCGTTTGGGGTCGCATTCATAAATGCCTACTCCTATCTGATCGCAATGGCAGCAGGTGAGGCGTGCGAAGTCTATGACACACCAGGGACACGCCGTGCGAGTGTCCGCGAGTGACCCCGTTTTTTATCGGAAGGAATTCACTGCTCTTGCCTACTCTACGGAAGGTAGGCTCTCGGGGGTCGTTCTCCGAGGAGGGAATCCTAAGCCACCTACCTTATCCGTCATCTACCCACAACGCGACCTAAATACCCCTGTGCTTCCTAGAAACGACGGACTTGTACAGAAGAGACTGCCCCGTATGAACTCGCGGGACTCCTTTGTCTACAGTGTCCTAACGTTGGGCACACCCCTTTACGCTCTGTCCGTGCCTTTCCCTTCTTTTAGTTACGGAGCGCCTTAGGATCTCACAATGCCCGTCCACGTCCGTGCGCATAGCACTTACAACCGCACAAAATCACACAGGCACCGGCAGGATTCGAGCCTGTGTCTGGTAGACCACGCAGAGTTAGTGTCAGTCGTCTTGCCTACTGGGCTACGACCGTGAGTCAGTACCCGAAAGTCAAGCGGCTTAATCCCTCGTCTGTAACGGTGCGGAGTACAGTAGGACCTCCCAATGTCCGTCCGCGTCCATCCGTGCGCGCACCACCATCAAGAAAAAATCTGTCCGGAAACTACTTAAAAAGGTACAAAAACACTCCAAAACACTCGAAAACAGGCACAAACATAACCTAGCGAAAAAAAACCCCGCAAAAACACCGGTGTAGTCAGGTTGTGATGAAGTTGTAATACACAGTGACTGCATCGAACTACGCTGGACGGCGCTACGCGTAAACACGAGAAGGCGCCGCGGTGCACCGCGTATATAAGCGGGTTCCGCAAATCACACTCCTTCTTCCCGCCATGGACGGAAACTAACATAACAAGCGTCACGCTTCTGCTCAACGTCTACGAAGACAACAAGCTTCCCCGAATACGAATCTTCACTCAACTCTCGCGGCTCAAATCGAATGGTGGTCGGGACGCAAATCGGATGTCACTCCGGGCGCAACTTGGATATCATTTCGAGTACCCGTACTGCGCACCCTCGCCATCATCCACGGAGTGGAGATGCTGCAATTTTTTAAGACGATAGTTAAAGACGATAGTTAAAGAGCAAGTTTTTAAAGACGATAGTTAAAGAGCAGTTTTTAAAGACGATACATAAATCCAGAAATTTTGGTCTGTCTGTCTGTCTGTCCGTCCGTCTGTCTGTCTGTGACTCGATTCAGCCACCCGGCCAAAGTAAAATTGATATAGCGCAATAGTCTTATATACTCACAGTCAAATGCAAACGTCTAAGCCAGGTTTATATGTTCATACTTGTCAACTTTTTTGAACAAGAACAAGACATTACGCAAATATAAGACAGGAAATTAGTACACAAGGGATATTTACAGTGTTCCTTTATTAAAAAATTCATGGATGCTTGGTTTTTTGATAGCAAATTATAATCTACATGTACTGCAGGAAACCGCCGCCTCCTGGCGGCATATGAAAAATCACGCGGCAACAGCAACGAAAGGTTCCACTAGCTAGGTTCCACGCTCTGCTTGGAACGTACGTGGAGCACGGCAACGCGGTTCTATAAACCTTGTAGTCGGCCGCCTCCATTCACGCGCGTCTCCGCCGTACTGCAGCGGTGGCATCGAGGAACCCTGCCTGTAGCAGTTGAACGCGGTAAATTCAAATCGCTTTGCGCAAACTTTTAGTGAGTTTACCTTGGGATGAGCGCGACGGTACAGGAACAGCATGAGAGGTGAGCGGGAAAGCAAAGGGGACATCTCCTTGGCAAATGTCTGCAAAGACTTTCGTCTTTTGAGGACATTTGCAACAAAAGGAGCAGATACGCGGGCATTTTTTTGTTTTCTTTTTTTTCCCATTGTTCTCTTTTTCCATCTGTGGAATAGCATACTAGGCCATAGCCTGGTTAACATTCTTGCCTTCTTTCGTTTACCTTTTTTGCTTCCTTCATTTTATTTTTTCTAGCTTGTTTTCTGGTTTTTAAAAATTATGTTCGACCTAGAATTTTTTCTTTCCTTCGTTTTATTTTTTATAGCTTGTTTTTTTGGTGTTCAAAAATTCTGTTCTACCTCGAATTCAAAATAGAGTTCAATCTCCGTTTACTTTACGATAAATATTACGGGATTTTAAAGCGAAATCTGTATTTTTGTGGAAATGCTGGCCTTTACACGGTTTCTCGCCATTTTCGCCAGTTTTCTATTCATGTTTTGAACGTCTTCTTATGGACTTTTTTTTTATTTTTGTGTTTCGTGGGGAGATTTAGAAGATGCTTATTTTCGGTTTTGTCAGATAATTTTCGTGAAAACATTACATTTTATATATTTTGGGGGGTTTCTTAAATTTTTCTTGGACCAATTATCTCTCTTTACGCTATTATAAGGATTCCGGGTATCTTTTTTACCAAATCTGCATTTTTCGTGGAAATTCAAGGCGTTACACGGTTTTTGCTTTGCGCCATTGGAAGGTTTTTCGCATATGGAAGGTTTTTCGTGGACATTTTATTTTCATTGTTTGGTTTTGGGGAAGTTATAAGATGAATCTTTTTGATCTTGTGTGATCATTTTTTGCGAAAATGTTATTTCTTCTATTTTCCTTATTTTTTACTTTTTAAACATTCTGTTGCAAAAATTGTGTCTGTTTACGCTATTACAATGACTGCGGGTGTGTGTTTTTCCCGCCAAATCTGCGTTCTAGGGGAAAATCAGGGCGTTACGCGGTTTCCGCTATTTTTGTTGCTTTTAAAGCAAAGCTTTTTACCTCTACCCCCCAAGGGTTCTTTCGCGACCGTTGGTGTCACCAGAAAACTCCAGCAAACAAATAAAAAAATCTACTGGCACCGCCGGGAATCGAACCTGAAACTAGTAGACTACCAAAGCGAGAGCCCGTTGTCTTACCGATTTAGCCACGAGCCCACGCGAAGACAGGGAAGACAGGTGGTGTACTCACCAAGCACATCTACGGGTTTACCCTTTGCGTTATCGCTGAATGCCACGTGAAAGCGTCACGCGACCCCTCACGCTTGTCTAGCGGCCCTGTGCGCACCTTGCTCATGTGCTAAGAGTTACAAAAATTAAAGGAAGCTCACACCAATGCATGGCGTCTCACTTCTAGTACGCCAATGTGCTAAAGCCTGTGGCCACGTAAAAAATCACAGCTCCTTGTCCGCCCTCACGCCAAATCAAGGAATACATTCAAATACTCCTTGAAGGCCAGGCCATCACTCCAAGCCCCAGCATCAAGATCGTGGGCCTATATCTCGATGCTAACACCAAGAGTGACGTCTCCTTGCAGCGCCTCAAAAACAGCATTAATCAAATCATACACATGATCAGGCCAGTTGCCACCAAGAAGCGAGGCCTAAAGGAATCCGGTACCTTTCGATTAATTGAAGGTTTTGTCCTCTGGAGAGTCACTTACGTCAACCCCACGTCTTCTTCTCGACAAGGAAAACATAGAGATGCTTTATATAATGATTAGAAAAGCGGTAGAGCAGGCCATTGGTCTTCTCGTGAGTGCGTCCACACAGAGGCTGCTTAGCACGGGGCTCCACAACACGGTGGAAGAGCTGATAGAAGGCCATCTTTCTAACCAGAAGGTCCGACTCAGAACTGCGGTGGGTAACCGCATGCTTCATCAGATTGGCTGGGCAGCCCAGAATGTCACTCCGTTTGACATACTCCCAGACTCTTGGTGACTAAAACTAAAGATGCTCCCTTTGCTTCGAAATATGAACCCCTCACATGACGAGGGTCACCAAAAAGCACGGGCTCAAGCACTGAACACCAAACTCGGTGGGGACCATGCAGTTATCTACACAGATGCCTCCAAATATCGAGGGCAGCAATACGCCATCATCGTGGCTACCTCCAGAACCAACCTTCTTGCGTGTACGTCGCTTAGGACCCAAGAAATGACGGCAACAGTAGAGGCAGCCATCATCTTGGCTCTCACTCAACCAGGGGTTCGGAGGGTAGTCACCGATTTCCAGCAAGCCTACTCGAATTACCAGTCGGGTTGGGTGTCCTGACCTGCACTGCGCGTGCTCAAAAACGTCTCCCAAAACGGTTCCGTTCAGCTCATCTGGACACCCCCTTACGCTTCAATGGACGGCAACAAATACGTCCACCCAACAAGCCTGTATTTTTACCTCCCGTGCTATGGAGCTGCACGAGAACAGTCACCCGCTTGCCACGTTCAGGGAAATAACCCAGCATTATCGCCTTCTGAGACAGACCGTACCTTCGCCTTACCCTGACCTTTAAGGAGAGCAACAAACTATCCTACGGCTCATACAATCCGGGCTCCTTCCCACAGCGTACGCGTCTTCACTTAATGCATCCGAATCGCTATGACGCGGAATGTAAATTTTGCTCAGAAGTAGGAACACTTCGCCCCGTAATAGGGGTGTGCGACTTTAGCCCTGAGCACCCTCCTGTCCTTCCGTCAAGTACCCAACAAGAGCAATGGGAGATGCTGCTGTGCCTATCCTCTCTACCTACCCAGCTTCAGCGGGTGGACGAAACACATGCCGCGCGGACGGCATATGGGCCCCATAGAAGAAGGAATCACTCGCCAGGGCTGCACTCTGGGCCATTCAGAAATCTGAACAGAAGTATTTCTTCCTCCTCATCCTCCTTCTCTGCCGCAAATCTCGTCGCCTCCGTCCGCGGCGCAGAGACGGAGAAGTCAGATCGTCTGACACCGGGTTGGAGCTTACTTTAATCTTATAAAAAAAGTTTCCACCGTTGTGCAACTCACTGTTGTTCCACAATGCAACTCAACCAAACACTGTTAATGCATCATGCATTGATTTAACCTTACCAAGAATATCTCTTTGAAGTAATAAAAGGTGTGGTTAAGTGCATTTCACTTCTCTCTGGTTTTACTATTTGTAGAGCGATGTGAGGGAATTAAAGTGACATCGCATGGGTAATCGTTATGGGTGCCATTTACAGCTTTGCTTTCCAACCACATTCACGGGGTGGATTGGCGCGATTTTTTTATTCGTACTTTAAATGTTATATCGGGACTTTGTTTGTTCTAGGGTTTTCTGGGAATATTATGCATATTTTTGATGTTGTCAGATAATATTTTTCCAATATTAGTTTTTTCTGTTTTTCTTTTTTTTTTGTTTTCAAAATACTGGTCGCCAATTATCTGCGTCGGCCAATTATCTACAACTGTTACAAGTGTTACTTCAGCTAAATTCGCATTTTTATGGAAATGCAAAGTGTTACGCGGTCCTGGCTGTGGGTGTACTCGGCAAAGATAGCTACGCATTGAATCGGCCGCCGCGACCGGGCTGGAACACGCGACTTTGGGCGCAGCAGCACAGAAAATTTACCGCTGAGCCAGCGCGGCCGGTATTTTAATTTACTTTTATGAAATGTAATAAACATTACGTGATAGAAAAAAGTTGCGGTATTCCACGGGTTCATTTGGCATACAAAAAAAGCTTTCATTGGTGATTCTTTGTGGCGTTCTTTTGATGGCATAATACCAGGCGAGAATGATTACCACCGGCTTGTGACTACAATACACGCTGTTCTATTTTAATGCTGTCGCAACAATACCATTCTATAGACAAGCTTTAGCATGGACCATCGAGAAAATTACACAGCCTTGAAGTTGCGAGTGCTCAAGTGCTCAAATGCTCAAGTGCTCCAACAGGTATATCATTGAAGGCCTCGATGACTACAAAACCAGCTTATGGAAAATGTGTGACGCTTGTTTAAGGCTACCTGAAAAAAGGTTTTACAGATTAACTACTTCTTTTTCTAAGCATGCATGTAAACGTGGCAATACGGAACGGATTTTCTTCCAGGTTATTTTATTGTTGTTGTCATGGTATTGAAGGGCATTTCATTGTTGCGTGAATGCTTGTCTCGTCCGTCCAGTGTGTTATTTTTTCGACACAGCGCTTAACGTAAAGAATGACTGGTAACTTGACTGTCCTGTCTCTCCCATACGGAATGCCCTTTGTTGTAACTGAAGAAGCCTTCTGTCACTCCCCCTTTCACGCAAGAGTCGGGAACGCTCTGTGCCACTGGTGATGACAAGAACGCCTTTGCGCAGGACAATGAAAACTGACAAGCTGCTTGACATGGCCAACGGAAGAATCGACTGGCTTAAAATCTCCGCCGTCGACGTAAGTGTTGTTGCTGGGTGTACAGTTGTATCGCTTTTGTCTAATCAACCTCGCGTGTTATCGTTTTATGTTTGTGCAAAAGGCAGCTGGAAGAGGCCGAAAAATTTTCGGGATTATATATTGTACAGGCTAATATTTGTTCTCAGTGTCCTGTATCGTAAAAAACAAATTTTAACGCGATAGCGTTATTAGGTTCATTTCTCGATTTTGCCGTGCCCGCTAGCCGTCCGCTATCAGCCGTGCTCCTCAGGTGTCCACGGAAATACGTCACCACTGCCAAGCGGAAACTACGACTGAGGCAGCCAGACGCAAAGGCTAACTGGCGGGTGGGAAGGAGGGCAACGATGCTACGGTGGATGCTATGGCAGAGAAATGATACGTGGTTCACGATGCGTCGCGTCTGCGCAGTAAGTTCGTTAAGTGCGTTCTCCCCCCGTTGGTGCATGCGCCGATGAGCCACTGTTGACGTGACACCGTTTCTGGAATCATTCAGCGACTTTCCGTAAAAGCTGACTGTTTGGTATTAGCCGTGCTCTTGTAGCGACCACGGGAAACGGTGTCACCGTCAAACGGGAAGTACGTCTGCGCACCCAAAAGAGCTCGTGCCTGAAGCTGTAATGGGGCGTAGTTGCCTAAAACCGAATGTTGAAATGCGGGCAGGCAGGCTCGCCGACAACGACACTGCTGCGCAAAAGACAGCAAGGATACGAGGTTTCGTCAATTGCCGCTTCTCCGCAGTGAAGCTCCTTCTCCAACATAAAGCCGTTGTTCCTAGTTTCGTTAGGTTATACTTCAGCGCTCGGACGGCATGAATGGCGAATGCCGCAGCTTCGTTGGAAGCTCCCCCTTGACGACGGGGCAACGCTATCGCGTCTAACATCTTAACATCTAAACGTACATGTCCGCTGCAACTTTTTTTGTGTACGTATACTGGTACCAACGCCGCATGCATAAACATTGCCTAATACGGCCCGCGCTTTTCAGTGGGAAGGACGGGGAAGCTTAGTTCAGACACTCATCCGCTATGTGGCGCGCCGGCGGACATCCCGCCTTACGTCGCCGCTCAAAAGCCGCGAACGCTGCACCCACTTCTGAGACGCGTGTCTGTCAGCTTGTCCGTTGGGTTTCAGGAGTCCTTTCGCTCACAACTTAGCCGCGATGGGGCGCTAGTTCTGGGGCGCACTGGGGATCTCGTTCAACGTGGCGCTCGCTTCATACTTGCTGTATTTTTCAAAAGATGATTACGGAGGCGGAACTGAAACAGTGTAAGAAATACTGATTGTTGGGTAAATAAATAGCCAACCGTTATCTTACTGATATTTTTCTCTCCGGAGGATTTAGGTAAGAAAAAATTGCGTGCACATGTTTTGTTCAGGCGCTCACTTCTACCTTTAGTTTCCAAAATATCACGCGCTTGTAAATTCAGAAGATTATAGAAAACAAAAGGATAAGCAGCTCAGGTTCCTGCCCCGCTGTCCGGGCGCTTCTACAGCACAGTCCTCAATTTTAAAAGTGCGTACCGATGCGGAGTGCGAACAGCGGGGACAAAACAAGACCGGAATGAGGAGAGGGCGGAGGGGGGATGCCCCTCTCAGAACATTTCGGGGCCCGTGATCCAAGTAGATAAGCGCGCAAAGCCGGCATCAGCCAGCGGCAGCACAAGTGATTTTTCTCCGTGGCAAAGGCGGTTTTATCAGCGACGAACCAAGACCGAGAGGCATGAAGAAAAACAAAAAGGCATGGCTTCACAAATGTGACGTCAGGGCCTCTCCTAACCTTTTCTTTCCTCCATGCAAAAAGGCGTAGGAGCGCCGCCTTGGAACGCTAAACAAACTTTCAACTAGTTTGCATAGTTTCTGAGAAGCGGCGCTGGCCGGCGGACATGAAAGCACGCAGGAAGGCTACGGAGCGCGGGAAAGCGTAGGAGAGAGCGACATGAGAGTGGCTGTTTGGCCATTTTTCGCTCATGCGTTAGGCAATTATTATACACGCGCCGTTGCTGGTACCCATACAGATAATCCCAAACGTGGTATTCCAGAACGAAATTCATTGATTGAATGTGTGGTTTAACGCTCCGACGCAACTCAGGCGATGAGGTGCGCCGTGGTGGAGGGCTCCGTATTAATTTTGGCCACCAGGGGATATTTAAATCTCGTACACAGGGGTGTTTTTGCTTTTCGCCGTGATCAGAAAAGCGGCCACTGCGGCCGGGAATCGAATCTGCGTCCTTGTGCTCAGCGAGCCACCACGGCGGGCAGAACTCAATAAATAAATAAATAAATAAATAAATAAATAAATAAGTAAATAAATAAATAAATAAATAAATAAATTTTTATTGAAGTGTCAAAGAAGAGCCGGAGCCTTCGTGCTGCCGCAATGAGCGGGCTGAAATACATTAGTAGCTCGCAATAAACAGTCAGTACGAAAGTCGAGTTAGTAAAAAACAATAAAAACTACAAAAACTGCAAGAAGATTAAATAATAAAGTACTGTCATCAAACCTACATAAGATAATTAACAGAGACTGTAATGTATTGTATATTGCAAAAAGACATCTTGCAATAACATAGCAATAACGCAAAGTAGGTAGGAAGAAGAATCAATCTTGTTACAAGTACGAAGTAACAAGAAGCTCCATTTACACGTGAATGCATGAAACAAATACAGGAATTTATTTATAACTAATAGTGACAAAAAATAAAAAAATCTAAAAAAACTGTTTCTGCGGCCTGCCCGGGTACTTGAAAAATGTGCAATGTAAGGCGACTAGCGTACAAGAATGAGTCATAAGTACATTCAACAACTGTAGCCGCCGGATCAACATCATGTGGGGGTTAATAAGAACAAGCTTTGTAAAATAAGTGCACACGTGAGGACTATAAGTGGAGAAAAAGGGCACTGCCAAAATGAAATTGTGCCACAGCTAACGCTCCTGCATCAGCCAATCGTTGACGCATTCCGGGCGGTGGCGTCATGACTAAAGAAATCAAAAGCGTTGCTCTCAGCCTTGCCCACGTGTTCTTGTCTGTTGGTGGTCCCACAAGATGTGTTCTGCAGGGCGCTTGTTGGTAATCGGTGACGTCGAACTTCGCCCCCGGCCACCAAAACGTGCTCCGTCCCGCTTAGCGAAGAACACTGACGTTCGATGGACTCGCTATAAATCTGGCTATCATGGCTAACCGAAACGTTGCTTCATCGAGCTCTTCCGTCGATCAATCGACAACTGTCTGTATGTTTTGCGAGATTCTTAAAGGTCAAAAGCAGACGGCTCTAGTTATTGCCGACATCGAGAATTTCCAGGAATCGGTGAACTCTCGTTTTGATGCACTCAACCACTCTTGACAACTATCGAATCCTACTCTTCACACAGTGGCACTGAAACCTGTGGTACTCGGTTAATCCAGGAATAGAAAGCCTAAGATGCGTGGTAAACGCACTCATGTTAAAAAACTATGAATTGGAAAGAGAGAGAGAGATAAAATTTATGTCCCCTTTTGGCTAAGGCCTCCTCATTCCAGGGCACCACTGGATTTCCTCATTGGTGGGTCTTCCAGGGGTCTTGCCGGGAAGGCAGGGTACCTATGCCCATAACGATAGCTGCTAGGAATAAGCTGCTGAATAACCTGGGCGATTGTTCCATAGCCGCCCTCACACGGTGCATGAACCAGTGCTGGGAACGAGGGCAAATCCCGCCGGCCTGGAAAACAGCAAAGATGTCCATGATAACGAAACTGGGCACGTAACTCAAGTTTGAGAACTTGCGTCCTATTTCCCTTACGTCTTGCCTGGGTAAGGTTCTGGAACTCATGGCGCTGAATAGGATGTACAAGCACATGGAAACAAACCAGTTGTTTCCTCACACGATGGTGGGTTTGTTTCCTGCCCATTCTTTGCACGCAAGACGTTATGCTGCAACTAAAACACCAGATTTTAGACAACAAGCAAGGTACGAACCTTGACACGAGAGTTATACTTGGACTGCACTCCACCAAGGCTTTTGACAACGCCGGACACGATGCCATTCTATACAATCAGGCCGAGCTGAGAGTCCGGCGCCGTGCCGATACATACAACAAAGACTTTTTCTCTTATCGCACGGCACGTCTCACACTTCAAGGATTGGAATCGGAGCTCATTCATATAGGTAGTCAGGGCAAACCACAGGGATCTTAACTGTCGCCCTCCATCTCCAACGTCGCCATGATCAAGCTGCCTCCACTCCTAGAGGCTATCCCTCGAATCCAACATAGCCTCTACGCAGATGATATTACAATCTGGTCGACTGGAGGCACTGGCAGGAACCTGGAAGAAAGGCTGCCCCAAGCTGCCGGTGCAGTCCTCGCCTACATCACCCCGAGCGGTCTCTCTGCTCCCCTCGAAAATAAGAGATCCTTTTCTACCAGCCTACAAAACAGGGAAGAAGAAAGAGAGACGTCCCGGACATTCAAGTCTATATACAGGGCAACCTGATACCACGCGTCGAGTGCATTCGGGTCCTTGGCCTCCGTGTTCAAGCAAATGAAGCCAAAACAGCTTCTATATCGACATTGAGGTCTAGTACATAGCAGGTCAGCCGACGTATCGCCCACAGAGCAAACAAACACCACTGCCTCAAGCTGGCACATTTTTTGAGCCTCGTTCGTGCTATGTGGCTCCCTTTCTAAACTTCACAAGGACAGAAATAGGAGGAAGAGGAGGAGGTATCCTTTATTGTGGCAGAAAGACTCTACGTCAGGTGGGGGAAGTGGGAGTAGAAGGTGGGGTGTTTGTAGCTTGGGACATCTTAAATGCGGACAGTTCGACACAAAACAGATGGGACCCTTGAGAAAGCCGGAGTGGCCGCGTGGGGTGAGGAGAGCAGGCTCACGACTTTAAACTGCTCGCGATAGACCGCTTTTTAGAGAAAAGTGTGCAAATAAAGCCAGAATGGAGGGTTATAGTGCACGAGGGTCGATGTATAAAGAGGATGTATTTGGAGGAGGCTTGATGGTTCTGTAGCGCCCGAACTTCGGACAGTGCCACATTAGGTGTTGCAGATTGGCGGGCGGCGCAGAAGGGACTTCGACGCGGCACAGGCGTGGTGTGTCATTTACGGAAGGTCTCTGGGGTAAGGTTAGCATTGGCAAGATATTTGTTTATGAAAATTTCGGCTGATCTTAGGAGCGAGGGCAGAGCGGATAAAAAGCCGGTTGGAGTGAGGGCCTTGAGGCGGTCTTTTTTTTCTTTTTGTAACGTAGAAGCTGTATCGCTGGTGGGGTGGGGCTAAGTCGGGTAGCAGCGGAGGACTAGAGGTTATACACTCCCGTGCAGCCGAGTGGGCTGCCTGGTTCCCAGGAGATGACTCCTCGTGTCCAGTCGATGCGAACATCGATGCCGCTAGATTTCAGGATGGAGATCTGACATAAATAGAAAAAGTTGAGTGCATCATCCGGAAAGCCTACAAGCAAGGCGTAGGAATATTGGTCACGCCATCCACGGAGCGCTTTCAAGCAATGGGGCTGCACAATACTCTAAAAGATCTAGTAGATGGAGAAAGAATGGGTAAGCTACACAGGCTGTCGTGCAGTTACACTGGCCGCGCAATTCTAAGGTCCCTGCGCATTGCCTTCGCCTCTGAAAATGGCAGCATATGCTCTCTGGATGGCAGCACTCCATCATATATCCATTGATTGATTATGGTACTTAACGTGCGGATGACCACGACGACGACGACGACGATGATGATAATTAAAGGCCTCCCCTTTGAATCGGGGAGACGGCATGCGCCATCTAGCCTATCTCAGTGATTTAAATTTAGTTAACCCTCGACTCGTATTTCTTTTTAATTCTGTCCTGCCGCTACCCCTGGCTGGGGTGACGGGTTATTGACTCCTTCCCTGCTTTTTTTCCACCAATACTCTAGCCGCTGCTTAGTAATACCTACTGCTGACCAGTTAATGCTTACATCAACTGCGAATTCCAGTGCCTCAGGAAGTAGGATTTCACCCCCACCCCCCTCCAATTCTAGCCGGCTGAATCTTTTGGCATTCTATTACTACGTGGTCTATTGTTTCTTTATCCCTGCCACATCCCACACATGTCTCATCTTGGGATGAATGTTTCCTCGTGTAAGTTTGAGTTCTCAAGCAGCCAGCCCGCGCCTAAAAGAGCAACGCACTACCTTTATTATTGCCATAAAAGCTATCTTTCCGGATATCTTGTTTGCTTGCTTCAAAGATTCCCAGTGATCCCTTCTTTTCCATCCTCTCCGACTACATGAGCGTCTCTGTTTCCTTCACTTGCTTTTTTAACTGCCCCCCCCCCCATTGTTTATTTGCCGTGGTCAAGTTATATTTAGCCGCCAGCTTTCGCGTCCCCTTCCGCCATTGGGTGTCCACACTTTTAAGGTACAGGTACGTGTGCACTCTGGCTGCCCAGTTCTTCTCATCTGAATGTCTAAGCCGCTCCTCAAAACGGATTTTACTTCGCGCTTCCCTCGCCTCAAATGCAGCCCAACCCATATCACCTTGTACCGCCGCATTTGTAGTCTTACTGTGAGCTCCCAGTGCTAATCTGCCTACCCCCTTTTGGTTAACCTGCAGTCCCGACAGGATATCGGACTTTAAGCATAATACGGCATTAGAGAACGTCAGCGTCGGCACCATTACCACTTTCCAGATGCCTCACACTACCTCGTACTTGTTATATCCCCAAAGTGTTCTATGTTTCATTACTGCTGTGTTTCGCCTCCCTTTCAGTTTGAGGTGTTCTTCATGGGCATTCAGGTAGCCTTTTTCTTCATTAAGCCAGATCACCAAGTATTTGTACTTATTTACTAATGGTATGGCTTCCTGTTGAATCCTTACTGGCGCTGTATGAGCTTCCTCGTTAAACACCATGACACCAGATTTCCGTGGATTAAAATATAGGCCTAGGTACGTTGCCTCATCACAGAAAAAAGTCGGCCATTTTCGTAGGTCTTCCGCATTATCCGCCAGCAACACTATATCGTCCGCGTACATCAATCCCGGGATCCGTTGCTCCACCAACTCTCCATTGCTCCGGTACGACAAATCAAAGCCTAATCCACTCTCCTGCAATCGTCTTTCCATTCCTCTAATGTAAAGTGTGATTAGCAATGGCGAAAGAGGGCACCCCTTTTTTGAACCTCTTCAAATGTACACGGGCTCTGTGCCCGTACGCCATTCCCATGTAATATGCACCTTGTTATCCTCATATATTGTCCTGAGCAGCCTACAAATTATGACCCAATCCCCTCCTTGTATACGCCACAACAATCCCCTATCTACGTTGTCATGGGCTGTTTTTATGTCCAGAAACATTAGCCATGTTGGTCTGCCATGTGCTGCTGAAATTTCGATGGTATGGGTTAATACGAAAATATTGTCTTCTAAGCGCCGACCAGGCCGAAATCCATTCTGCAGTTCGCTTAAAATACCGTTACTTTTCACCCACTTCAACAACTCGGACTTGATGTCTTGTGGAGCTAATCTATAAAGCACTGACGTGACTGTACTCGGCGTGTGTGAGCTCGCCTTGTCCTTCTCTCCCTTGCCTTTATTCTCATTCTGCTTTCGCGCCATTGAGTGGGAATCCGCTCTTATTTTATAGCGGGCTCGATGGCTGTATACAAGTGCGCCTTTCCCGCTGGTTTCGAATGGTTGATAATCTCTATAGGGATTCCATCTGGTCCTGTTGCCGTTTGGAAACATTGTGTTCTGCCTTTTTCCTGTCCAAAAATTCTATATTCAAATTTTTCATCTGTCGAGCTCCTATTGGCCACCTGTATCCGGTTAGCCGATATCTCGCTTGTTTGGCGAAAAGTATTTGCAATGACTCCATGCAGGTACCTTAATGCGCTGTCCCCCAGGAGAACATTAGTCTTCGTCCTGTATCTGAGTCTGCACCTCTTTAGTCGTCGTTCCCAATGCTTTTAAATGATTCCAGAATTTTTGGGGGCGCTTTTATCCTTCTTACATATACCTGATACCCGTCTCTCACTCGAAATTTTAACCTTCGCTTGCACTAGTTTTTGCACCTCTAGTTTCTTTTCTCGGTACCACCATGACTTCACTATGACTGTACCTCTTCATCCTGATATCCCATTTGTTTCGCCTTTCTGTGCCATCTAGAAGCCCGCTGTCGCTCTTCAATATAGTCAGTTTAATTTCCTTGTCCCACCAGCTTCGTGGTTTTCTTGACCGCTCCAGCGGTGTTTTTTTTCTTACTTTGTTTATTTCGTTTTGTTACAACTAACAACCTTGTCATATTCTCACACCTTCGTGGGCTGGGTCTGCAATTCTCTTTGAATGCTATTGACGATATCTGCTATCTGTTTCTCGCTCAATTTCGGGAGCCCAACTTCCGGTGTTTTCTGCCTAGCCCCTCCACTGTCGAGTTTTAGGATTACACGCCTGTGGTCGCTGCCCAGGCTGCTTTCTCCTTTCATAGTGAAAAACAGCGCAAGGAACACAGGGACAAAAAGGAAGAGTGGACGACGCACAGCGCTGTCTATCGTCGTTTGGTTCAACCGCTCGCAAGTGTGCTCCGAGACGAGGCCGTAGTCTACGCAAGGCTGTCTATTGCCGCTGTGCCACGTTATCTGCCCGTTGCATGCTCCGGTTTAAATACCACCAGCTGCTGTTCTTCACACATATCTTGAACTAGGGCGCCGTTGTAGTCCGTATATCCGTCTAGATCCTCAATGTGGGCATTTAAGTCTCCTAATATTATCCCACCGGATTCTTTGAATTTCTTTATGTCCTTCCTGAGTCAGTCCACCCACTCTTTAGTTTTTGTTCTCTGGCGTCCTTCCCTGTCCACAGATAGGCCCCTCCCAGAAGTGTCTTTTTCCCTCCCGCCGTTCCACAAACCCATAAGTGCTCCTTACAGGCCTTACTCTCCCTTTGCCAATTCTGTCCTCGCCTAATCAACAAGCCCACTGGCGACGAGGCGTGCCCTAGTGGGGGGCTCCGGATTAATTTTGACTACCTGGGGATTTTTACGTGCGTCGAAATCTCGAACACATGTGGACGGGCGCTTTCGCTTTTCGCCCCCCATTCAAATGTTGACATAAATGATAAATAGCAGGTTATTCTGGGTTCCTGCTTATGCCAATGAGTCCGTCTCGTATTTCCTTAATGTCACCAAAACGAAGTTTGCCGTCGTTCTTACCATTTGCTTCTTTAGAAACGTAACTACACTGCACTACGTTCACGCAGCTCGACGGTCAGCGCAGCGGCCGCACTTGTGAACTTATGTGGAAGAATTGGCTCAACAAGGGCTCCGCTCTGTGGACAAAGGAGGAGGATTCGCAGCTGCTCCAGCTCGTGCAAAGCCGCGGGGCATGCGACTGGGACGACGTGGCCAACCTGATGGGCGTACGTGTCATCTTTCTGCTCGTAATGATGTGCATGCGTATACGTGCTAACATTTTCACCGCTAGCACATAACGACCTCCACCGCATGGTAAGAGGATGTTGATGGCTCAAACGATACGGCGGCAGGGCGACGAGTTAACGCGTATGGTGCTGTTCTGAACCATGTCGTGATGCCTAAAGTACAGGAAGCAAATTTGCAGTATAAAAATATTGTACTCCAAAATGTCCTGCATTTGCAACTGCATTTAAAAAGCCAACATGTGCAAAACAATTTCTATCAGTCAATATGCATAAGGCGCAGCGACAAAATCAGAGAGCGCAGTGAGCCGTAGTCACTGCCCGTTGAATGTTAAGACCTGCTGAGGAGATTGCCATACTTGCGTTAAAGGTATCGTGAAACAACCTCCGCCAGTACATGGGCGTTCACATTTTCGAAAAAAATTAAGGAAGCTCACACTAACGCGCAAGACTTTAAGACTTGAAGGGAGCGAAGCTGTACGCAAGCTTCCCGACCATCACGACGGTGTAAGTTCACGACTGCAGCCGACTTGCTTCTTCGCTTCTCCGCTCCATCATTGTTGCTATAAGTGTGAGCTTCCTTTTTTTTATCATTGGACACGCCTTGGAGGGGCGTGTGCTATGCTGTGTCCTTCTCCTTCTGAGCATGGGCTGCAACGATTAAGGCGAACGCTGGAGTCTTTCTCTTTCCGAGCAAGTGTTGTCATGATTCCGGCGAACGCTGCAGTTTTTTTTTTTAAGTGCAGAGCACTTTATGCGCTCGCCTTGTCGTCCTAGCTCGCTCGCTCGAGGCGGCATCCCCACCAAGGCGGCATCCCGGGGTAACGCTGTTGTTCGCGGCGTACCCCAGAGGCTTCGAAAGCCAAGCGGTTTATACAGGGTGTCCCAGCTATCATGCACCAAGATTTATAAAAAGAGCAAAAGCTTTCCTCGAAAAAAGCCTAGTGTTGCTGTTTGCTGTTTGCTGTTTGCAGTACTGTGGAGATGCGGACAGTAATTTTTTCGTGAATGAGTGTTAATTAATTATTGTAATTAATTATCTAACTCGACAATTACTGTCCTGATCACTAAAGTGTCAATGAGGCGCTTTTAGGTACCACGAGGGGCAATCTAACTGCGGGGTTTTCAGCAACGAACTACTTGCGTACTCATTTATTCTGGCTGGTAAAGAAAACCCGCGAAATACCCGCCGCGGTGGCTCAGTGGCTAAGGCGTTGCGCTGCTGAGCACGAGGTCGCGGGTTCGATTCCCGGCCGCGGCGGCCGCTTTTCTGATGGAGGCGAAAAGCGAAAACGCCCGTGTGTACGAGATTTCGGCGCACGATAAAGATCCCCAGGTGGTCAAAATTAATCCGGAGCCCTCCACTACGGCGCGCCTCATCGCCTGCGTTGCGTCGGCGCGTTAAACCCCACAATCATCATCAAAACCCGCGAAATACGAAAAATACCAGGTGACGGCGCTCTTGCGCGCATCATAAAGCAATGCCCTCAAACAGGCTGCCTCTGAGTTAGCCAGAATGAAGTAAACAAAAGTAAGAAAGAAGAAATGCGACCGATTTTGCGCCTTATCTGCCACACGCCATAGAGTTTCTTAGTAAGTATACCAGGGAGGAAACTGCGCCTCGTAAGCCATGTCGTCGTGGGGGTTCATGGGAAGACCCTTTTTGGCATGGCAGTTAGTTTCTAACAGGATCTAACAGGAAGTTAGATTCTTAAGCGGTTTTTGGGATTTGCTTTCTTCACTATGCATTAACACGTTTAATTACGAGCTACAAGGAAGCCGAAATCCTCCCTGTCCTGTGTTAGCCTTGTTCGGTGAAACAGCAGGCAGTGCGTGATCGCACCTGACGTTGCTCGTGCCGCAGTCGAAGGACGCATGACTGAGCGGGTAATATGCCGCCGCGAAATTTCTAGCCGACGAAAAGAAGAAACAAAACGTACTTCGACGAAGACAAGGTACGGCAGATAAGGGCGCTTGCATGCGTCCTATCTTTTCATTGTCCAGGACTGTTTAACGCCATGTTTTCTTTTTCTTGCTAAACTAGCTGACGGTCGGTGCACCGGTTCACACGAAGGCAATGTTTTTATATGCACGCTCAAAAAACTTTCCAAACTCTTCAAACAACTTATTATTTGAAATAATGGTAAAATTAATAAAATCATAGTTTATAATGAGTTTCCGCCCCAAATATTAACATTGTTCGTAACTACAACCTTGACCTGAAAAATAGCAGGCACAACCGTTCCGGCAAAAATACGGTTTACTTCCTTTTTCCTTAGTTTTAAAACAGCTGTTTTTATTTTCCACTGACATAATTTCACACTGTTCTTCGCGTTTTGTGGCACTTTGTTTTAATTTAAGATCACAAAAACGTTTCAATCCAAGCCACTGATGAAACTTAGGCGAGGGCAATGTATAAAGACGGCCCATGGCGACACAGACGACCTTGCTGTGAGCAGCGTAAGGCCCGAGCCGCATAGACTCTA
Organism: Haemaphysalis longicornis; assembly: GCF_048455015.1. Taxonomy (NCBI): domain Eukaryota; kingdom Metazoa; phylum Arthropoda; class Arachnida; order Ixodida; family Ixodidae; genus Haemaphysalis; species Haemaphysalis longicornis. The sequence goes on from NW_027526460.1 coordinate 167,386,630, forward strand.
GCGCCAGATGCCGCTACAGTGTATATCGTGAGAAACTCCATGCCACACGCGTTCCGCGAAACTTGCTGCTGCTGCTGCTCATTCAATGCAGGCCATTATCAAGGTGATGCGCTGCCTCTTCGGGCGGGGGACAGGTGAAGCAGTTGCTTTCAATCAACTTGTTTGGGGCGCTGCTTTACGATGCGCGCGGGAACGCCGTCACGTGGTATTTTCCGTATTTCGCGGGTTTTCTTTATCAGTTAGAATAAATGAGTACGCAATTAGTTCGTCGCTGAAAATACCGCAGTTAGATGCCCCTCATGGGTACCTACAAGTGCCTCATTGACACTTTAGTGATTAGGACATTAATTTGGAGTTATATAATTAATTACAAATATTAATTAATTCTCATTAACGAAAAAAATACTGTCCGCTTCTCCACAGTACTGCAAACATTATGGGCTAGGTTTGCTTCGAGTAACGCCATTGCTCTTTTTTAAATCTTGGTGCATGATAGCTGGGAGACCCTTTGTAGTCATAAGCGTCCGAAAACTCGTGAAACGCTGGCGCTTGTCATACATCTTTCCGTTGTTTAGCGCAAAGAAAACTATAGGCACATTTGAGGGAAAATATACGTAATTAACCGGCAGCGCCGGTGTTCCTTTAGTTGAGGACGCCCGTTGGGTTGGTTTTGTTGGTTTTTACGATAGTAAGCGCAAAATTGGGCAGTGCAACGCCGGCACGTGCGGGGTGAAAAACACAAAGGGAACAGAACTCCCGCTGGCGCAGTTTCAGGCAGGGGGCGTGCGAGCACTGCGAAGGCGGGGAATTTGAATTGCATGGGGTGGTAACAGTAAGCGGATAACGGCGGTACACCCCATTATGGCTAATCACTGCTCTGCACTTCCGACAGCTTTCACATTGCGTAGAACGGCTTTATTTTTTTTTGCTAACCTTGCCCAATCTTGCTAAGCGGGTATGTTTGGCTTGACAAGCGTGCGCCGGGGACGCTGGGAGGTCCCGCGTGGGACGCACACACGAGTGCTAGGCATTTTCTTGATGTTTTAACTGCCGGGCGGTCGCCGCGAGGCACACGCTCACGTGCGCTCGGCATTTTCTTGGTATTTTAAGTGCGGACACCAATATCGAACAATTTGCTAAATAGCTCCACTGTTAAAAAATCAATGTTGAAGTAAACACCACCTTCCAGAACTTTGTTCAAGCGACTTTGGCTTACATGCGCTCAAGGAGTCCTGTGTTGCATCCGGGAAGGCCGACCCGAGCCGAGCTCCGTCGCCTCCGACATGGGCGTGGTAGCGTGGTGAAGAGAGCGGCCAGCCAATGTTACTGCCTCGAAGAAGACCAGAAGCCGTAGGCAAACGTAACTTGTTTACTTCATATATCGGGAGATGAGCCGAAGCCAAAGAACAATTCCCCGACGGTCGAGGTTACAGTACAGGACTCGAGCAGGGTGACAGCATTGATTCACTGCTCTAACAGGAATGAACTACAGCGCTAGGGGGGTCTTATTTATACCCAAAGCGCCAGCGGTCCCTCTAGATTGTGCACACGACACGAACGTCACAGACACACACAACACTCCTTCCAGAGTTGGTGAGCGGTCGGTAGTAGTGGCGCACGCGGAGTCCGAGAGAGGGGGTCTCCGCTTCTGCGTCCTTCGGCCAAGTGGAAGCCTGCCCCTCGTCTGCAAACGCCGGTTTGAATCACGCCGATAGCAAGGCGCCAGAGATTCAGACCTGTCGCCGCTTGTTGGAATCGTCGGTTGCAAGCGTGAGTCTCGAAAGACGCACGTAGTGGATTCTTCGCCGCACAGCCGAGGAGTATGGCGGCGGGCTGATTTGTGACACCCGAAACACCCGCCGCGAGTACTATGGGTGTTCACGTTTCAAAATAAATCTTTGCTTTAGTAATGACCTCCTCCCAGAGTTTTGTTAAAGCGCTGACGGTTAGCGGAGCTGTTGGAAATCAAAGCAGCTCATTTTCGCCGGTGGCGGTCTAAGCATCAGCACACGGCGTCACGGCAGTTCCGAACGCGAACGTTTACAACTTCTTCGTTCCTCCTATCCTGCTCTCTCGATTTACGTTCTACAACCCGTACTCATACTCACTGCCTCCGACAAAGCAAAACTAGACTGCCTACTACGACGCATCTTAACAGGGATACCGGTTCTCTCAAAGAAACCCACCAAATTTTAGCCACAAATCCCAAAAATAGCCCAATGTCGACCCACAGAAATAGCCGAAATAGCCAAACCAGAAAAGTTCGCACAATTCATTTAAAATGTCTTTTTGGATGTCTTCTGCCAATAGTTGTATATATTTACAGAATGAGTGCGAGTTATATAACAAAACATCTTTAATTCGGAGCATAAAAAACTGCACTTGAGTACATTATGGACCGTAGTGTTGAACCGCTACAAAAAGATGTCGGATGGTGTGAAGCCCGTACAACACTTGTCGTTTCTCGTCACTCCAAACTTTACATGACGAATGTTCTCCGATGTCTCGGGTCATTCTGTTCCGCCAGTCAGTTTTCGGTTAAAGTTACTTCACTAAAAGGTCGTTCAACTGTCCCATTTCAAACTGGCGGGGGGAGAAGTATTCCAAGCTAGTCCCAGCTGGTGCATGGTTAATTTCCCAGCTGGGCCCAGCTGGTCCTGGCTAGTCCCGGCTGGTTCCAGCTGGGAGTTTAACCATGCACTAGCTGGGACCAGTGACAATTTTTTGGGGTATGACACAGCTAGTTGGGACAGCAGCGGAAACATTCTGACATCAACGCTGTTTTTTGTTTTTGCAACGAGGACGTTTTTCCAAAAAAAAGAAAATGCTTACGGAGTCGTCTCAGAGGTCATCAATTCTAAAATACAGCACGCAATATCCTGACGGAACTTACAGAACTTTTCTTTTTAAATTTTGGCCCACACCCGTACCTTTAGTTCTAGCCCGTGACCTCCTAAATTGCTGCGCGTAGTGCAAGTCGCTGCCCAACGGCATTGTCAATATTTGAGAAAGGGAGTGAAATTTCCGTGTGTTTTTTTTTTGGGGCTCTATGCGCCTATTTCGCGCCTATGCACACGTCCATCGCCGGTTGTCGGTTTATGAGTGCAAGGGTTGGGACTGGAGGATTGGATGGAGGGCAGGGCGTGTGCACGCATTGGTGATATGACCGTTGTGATGGTGATAGGTTCAATAGTGCCTGCGCGCACAAAGCCGAAGCCTGCGTAAAGGTTTTTTTTTCTGTTGTCTTTTTTTTGTCAAGCGTTGTCTGTCCCCATGTAATCTCGTCTTGTGCGTGCACTAAAATATTTAGTTTAAAACGTACTCGTGCACCCCTGTGACTCCAGCAACGTCGGCAGCCGTGCACACGCACGGGCCGGCCACGCTGCAAATATAAATAACTGCTGTCGCGCCTCGTTGTTTGCGCGAGCGGGCAAAGGTGGTTGTGACAGTGAGCCAAGGTTCAGCAATCCAATCCATTCCGGTCCAGTTCAGTCACTGCTCCTCGCGCATAAGCAGCACGGCTCTCCAGGAGCCACGCGAAACGGCTATCAAGCGGCTCCGACGCAGCGTAAGACTTGGCTACTGCGCAACGGAGGCGCACAGCTATGATGTCACTCCTCGGGAATGCGCAGACCGGTGAATGTGCATACCCGTACTCCAATTGGATTGGATTTCAAATCCAATATAATCCAATCCAATGCTCCTCGCGCTTGCGCAGCACGGCCTTTCAAGGTCCACACGAAACTGCTCAACCTCGGCCAGTGTAGCTTCCGCTACAAAACTGCGTTAATGATTACCACTCGCAGTTGTAGAGATAGCAGCGACCAAATATCGGCCTCGATGCTAGGGATGAAGTTCCCAACATCCGAGCTGTTGTAAAAGACGCTCTTCGATAATTCATCGCGCACAAGCGTGTTGCGTTTGGGTTCCCCTAACCTTTTGTGGGCCCCCAACGCTCAGTTCTCTTTTTCTAAAACTGCGTATGTAGAGCAATGCCAAGAAGTTCGCTACGCTGACCGCCGCCACGGAGCGACACGGCACCACCACCTCCGCACGACGCGGCGGCCGGCGGCATCGCTCCTGCATGCCTGCCCACATAAATCGACGCAGGCGGCTGCAAACAGCTTGTTACCGCCTGCCCGAATGTAAAAACAGTTAGACATGCGTGAAAGGGGATGATGGTGCGTCGAAAAATTGTTTTAGGAACTGTGCTTAGCGCTGGTAGTCAGCGACGATCCCATGTCTGCACAAGAAACCGAAGTCAGCCATGAGTCGTTGGGGGGAACACCCTTGCTAAGTCTCGTCGCGAGGGAACTTGTTGCGTTTATGCTTCCCACAGGCTCTCCTATTCTAAGGAAAAATTGTGTTCGCCTTCCATTTACCAGAAGATTTTCTCCTCGTATCAGAACGGTCAGGCCGAGCGGTCACCCCATCGCCGACACTTCCGAATATGACGTCATCTACCACCGGCCAATCGCGAAAGGCAGCCAGGGCACTGACCACCCCTCCGGGAAGTGCGTGTTTGCGTAGGCAAGAAAAGGTAGTTTGGGTGTATTTACACTTTTTTTTTCTTCAAATTCAGCGTCAATAAAACTATGAAGAATTGCCCCCAACATTTTCTTTTAAAGCCAAGCTTTCTACTTCCACCAGCCAACGGTTTCGTCGTGGCGTGCACGACAAGAAACTCCCGAAGCGGCCGTGGAGGGGGAAAGCGATTTTCACTCACGGAGCGCAGTGTAGATGGCGAGGCGAATAGGCGCTAGTACCCAGCGCTCCCAGCGCGCCGGAGCCTGCTCACCCCGGCGGGCGCGTCGGCGGAACCCATTCCGTTGGCTTTGTCGTCTGCTTTAGCGATGGTTGATTTGGGCCTGTTTTGGCGCAGCTTCGCGACTATTTTGCGCTTCCTTCGCACGACTTCATTAACTTGTTCGACAGCACTTCCTGAGTAACCGGGACCCGACGGAATTAAGTGGTCGTACGCCAGAGATACGTAAATATTGGTTTGCAGGACGTGAAAACAAAACACAGAGACCACATACAGACATCTGGCCGCTAGAGAAACGCTACCGTTCGCGCACTGCTTGCCATGAATGGGGCTCCGTTTTCTGAATTGGTGAACGCCAATTCAGTTGTGTTTCAAGAGCTATTACAGCAGGCAAAAGGAGCAACTGGTTGATAAATAGTGATTATTAAAGTCTCCTCAGCTTCCTCGCAATATTCAAACTTCCTTATGTAGTGCCTTCGGGCCCTTAAGGGCGAAATGAATGAAATGAAATGAAATAAACTAACTAGTTTAAATCGGTATAAATGGGAATCACTACGCTCACATGACGAAATGTTTTGGTGTCTGCGCTTGTGTCGCGCGGTGGTGTAGCCCCAAGCAAGTACATCAGGATGGCTAGGTTCCGCTGTGTCACCTTTCGAACGACGCTCCTCTTCGATTTCTTTCTGCGTATACGCACGGCCGGGCTACGGCGGCGGCGTCCACAGCTCTAGCCCGGCCGTGGCCGGCACTGCTGTGTTCGGAACGCCGCCCCGCGAATTCCAGGTAACCGCTGGCAGAATCCCTGGTTTCACTCTTTGCAGAGCCACGTGTGAAAATTTAAGTGACGTCGCATGGGCAATTATTGTGGGTGTCGTTTACAGCTTTGCTATCCAACCCCCTCCACAGCGTTGATTGGAGCCAATTTTTTTAGTATTGAACTTTTGACAGGCAAATTGCCATGGTGCTGAGGCAAAAATGCCACTGTAATAGTCGCCCGACTAGGCCCCCAGCCCCAGCGACAGGAATAGAAGAAAATGCAAACTATGCATGTGTCAATACATACACAAATAAATACATGCACACTTTTAGCGCAACGAAACAGGATATAAACAATGCATACTAAAAAAATATATAACAGAACATAAATACGCGTATATTGGTGAACTAAATAATAAATAATATTATAAAATAAAACTAATGTAATATTATCGTCCAATCCCTCCGATTTTGCAAGGAAAATCAAAATCTCTAAACATCTACAAAAAATCACACGAAAATACAAAGAAATGTGACACTCCACGAAGAAAATACGGTCGTTTTCCGTCTAAAAGTGGCTTGCGATGAAGTTTGTTCAATCATGTCAAAGAAAATAAAATGGCTGCTCAGGCTATTCTACTTATACTTGGCATTTTTATAATTTTTTAAACGGGATAATATACGTCGTTTCTGTGTTAATTGATTTAGTTAAAAAGAAAAAGCTTAGGGTCAGCTGTGAATTCCACAAAAATCGTTTCAGCCACTCGTTGATTATACGAAGTCTGAACATCAAGTATGCAATCTTGTTGAAAATATGAAAGTGTATTGGTATAGTTTGATAGATTATGGATGAACTGCAGACCACTCTTTTGCATGCGATGCAAGCCTTCCATGGACCATTTTGACGCAACTTCCCGTACAAGTAAACACTGTTGTAGCCGTGACTGTGCACACGCAAAATAAAGTTGACTATTAATTCTCGTCGGCAACAGAGCTGTAAATTTACGCAGCATAACAACGCGCTGCGCCATGTTACGTTTTATAGAACAAGTATGACGTCCCGAACGAAAGTTCTGAAGAAATGTTACACGTAGAAACTTGTGTTCCGAAAGTCATTCCAGCAGTACAAATTTAAAGGTAAGTCTATAAGCAAGAACAACAGCTCTGTTAACAGAACAGAAAACTATATGCCTCGCTTTATTAATGTTCAACTGACGCTGATTGGAACTAAGCCATCGCGATAGGTTGTCGAGCCATGAATTTGTTAAGGAAACAAGAGACTGCACGTTCGCGATGAAAGAAGGCGTTTGTGCAAGCTGTGTGCAGCACAATATCGTGTGTTAGCGGGATAGAAACTAAGTTATTACTGCATAAAAGGAATAATATTTCTCCTAATATTGACCCCTGTGGGACACCAAGTTTTACATATTAGGTATCTAAGCACACAATATGAGGAACCGTAAACTGTTTTTGATTTAATACATAGCTGAGTAGCAACAGTGCAATACCTGTTATGCCGTAATGTGTTAACTTAAAACAGAATTTCTCATGTTTAAACGAATTTAACTCTTTACTGAAGTTTAAACAAATACCGATAGTGTATAGCTGCTTTTCTATGTTATCTATAAGTTTTCTTCTGTAATCTTTATTATTTTCTCTCTTTTTATGTCTCCAAAGCCATCGCTGTCGATTTGTTTTTCTGGAATCCATGCTGATTAGCTGATATAAGGTGGTGTTTATTTAAGTGACTGGTGATACAGGAATCATTAGCGTTCTTACTATTTTGTAAAAGAGGAGTATCGGCCTGTAATTAATATTACCGTCAACGAGACCAGACTTAGGCTCTCGCTATTTTTATTTTTTCCGGGAACATTCTAGTGGATAATATAAGGTTTGTAACGTGATAAACTACATCAGCTACAATGCTCGCTACAGCTTTAATTGTAACTGCTTTAATGTCATCAAATCTACGGGAACATTTATTTTTAAGCTCATTTATAAATTCACAAATTTGTGTCGGTGTTGCTGGGCGAAGAAAAATGGAAATAACAGTGTTACAGTTAATATATTTCTCAGGCTGTTCAGCAGTAACTGAGTCAATTGCTCCAAAGGACAAAAAAAAATGTCGGTTACATTGATTAGAAAGGGCCTTCCCAGTGAGAACTTGTTCACCTGCTTTCATTTCAACATGGATACTGGTTCGTGTTTTCTAAGCAAATCTTTTACTATTCGCCAACTTGTCCGAGGATCAAAAGATTCACCCACAAATTTTTTAGTAATATACGAAATTTGAGAGTTATTTCTACCTGCATTTAATTCATTTGTAACCTTTGTGAATTCTTTTAATATGGGTAGTTGTATAGGCGTTTTAAAACGTTATTTCGGCTTTAGTTTCTCGTAGAAGCTGGCCAGTTATTCATAGCGTTCTTGCCTTCTTGCACATCTCTATTGTAGCCGTTGGAATGTGCAATAGTAATCATATATTATTTTGTTTATGAGTGAATAGTGCACTAAATTGCAATCTTATATTTTGAGAACTCGCCCCAGACAACTGTGGACGCCATTAACCAAAAAATCTTAATTTTGTTCTTCTTAATCATCCGAAAAGTTACACGTGTGTCATCTGGGCTACAAGCGTACGAGTGCAGCTTTTGAATAAATGAATAGATGGATAGATGGCCACTAATATCACTTGTAAGTACCCCTGACTGGACGTTATCTCTGTTCATATTCGTTCGGCACAAGTCAATGAGTGTTTCACTCGTGCCTGTAATGCTGGTAGGCGAGCCGGTTAAGTTAAAAAACCACTATAGCAGTCACAATATCAAAAACTTATGAACAGATTCAGACGGGTGCGAGAGGTCAATAATAAAATCACCCTAAATCACCACACGAGTATTTAAGGATGCCAGATAATGAAACAAAGAATCAACAAACTCGATGAATTCTGGGAGCGACCCAGACGAAGACCTGAGGTGAAGCCTGTAACAACCGCGGTTGATTTAACAAAAACGCATTAGAAACTTCTATTGATTATTGTGTACTCTGGGATAACCTGGTAACAAACATTATTACTGATGTTAGGTGCTACACCACCACCGTTCCTCGTGTCCCGCGACATCGATTCACATTTATAACCTCAAGTTGTACTGCATCATGACAGGCAGTAAACCGTGTCTCACTAAAAGCCAAGACGTCAAATTTGTTGTCTACGGATTTAAAAATGCTCATTTTTTCTTAATTCCTCAGGCTACGCACGTATGAGTGATACAACCTCTACAAGTTGACGGGATCCTTGTGGTCGAAAGCGGAAGAGCGAAATGAAGTGGCACTGTGATAGCTGCGGGACAGCGGCATTGTGGCAAGGTCGGCAGGAGTACTGTGATACAAGAACAGATTACTTCACGCTCATTTTTTCCAGACCGGTCTCGCTGCGAACGACAACCACGGGTAACCGTTGTTCTTGCTTGAGAATAATCTTGTTATTGTATTGAAGTTTTCGCTAAAGTGCATCCAAGTTAATTCAACGATGAAATACTTCTATGCGAGCGGGGTCTACGTTCCTGCGTGGTTTATTGAGAGATTTTGAATGATTAAAAACCCGAGCTCCGTCGCCTACTACCTGAAAGACACTTACGGAATTTCACTTAGGTACTTCTGTTTGGGAAGTGCGGTGCCAATTAAATTACACACGAACGCCCAGAGAAAGGTGATGTACGTCAGGGCATTATTACGCTCACTAGAGGTTTATCCTGGTTCTTATTGCTTAATTTGAAGCCGCGAAACCGCTGCTTGCTTGCGCAGGGAGAGCGCACGCCCTTCCAGTACGCCGAAAGGTTCCACCACCACCTCGACCGGAAGACCAAGTTGGGGTAAGAAACGCCATTGACTTGACAAATGTGTTCACTGTGCATACCCCGACAAAGCAGCTGATGAAAGCTGCGGAGCAACAAAGACGAGGAATTTCAAATTGCGAAATCGGCCTACAAATTTTACCGTTCTGTGTATTTGATAGCTTCACAAATTATTTTCCACTGAAACGAGTTTGCGTTGATTGCTGAAGGGTCGCAGCTGCCACTTAGGGGCCGCGTCCAGCTCGGTGCCTTGCAGGTCGTGGCCAGGCAAACGACGTGACGCCCGTCGTCATGGCCGCTCCATTGGAACGCGTTTTTCGCCTGGTTCCCGTGCACGTTGGAGCGCGTCAGCACCGCTTGATGGGCTAATTTCACAATTGTTGAAAGGGATACTGCAGCTAATTTCTTAAGCTCCCGTTTTTGCTTCCACTGTGTAGACTGGCTCAATTTAACACACTTTTCATCGTTTAACCGCTTGATAAGTCGTAATGATTTCATAAAGCAAAAAAAAAGAAAAACTATCATGCGCGTTCTGCGGCGGCCGCACCAACGGCGGCTGTGACGTCGGGAGGAGGTTCGCCATGATTGGACGATGTCCAAGGTTAGCATTCAAACAAGTTTCGGTTTCGGTTCTGTAAAGCAACATGCTCATCCGACGTTACCGTTGGATGGGCATTCTCGATATCTCAATAATCGTCATACCGCGCTTCTGCCATGTCGCCTGTAAAGTGCCTAAGATAAGCCTCCCAGGACGGCTTGGAATCGTAGCAATCACTAGCCGAGGCCTACGCAGTGGATGAACGCCCTCCGCGTTACCGCAGATGCTCAAATGCCATGCGCGTTTCACCCATATTTGGATCTTGCCTCAATCCTGCCTGAATCGTAAAAAGCGTGTTCGCACCAGGCCAATAGTCTGCTGATTCTAGCATGTGTCCACTGCCCGAAAGCAGTTGGTGCTTGTGGCAACAGCACGCCAACGAGCACTCGCTAGCGCGTCAGTCTCAATCTGCGCGCGTTCTTCGAACTCGCTCATGGAGCAGTGAACGTTACGGCCAGAAAATGGTGAACGCAGTATAGAAAACACCGGCCGAAAATTAAAAAAATCAACTTATAAAAAAAATGTACCCTCGGAGATTCGAATTTGCGACTAGCAAAATAACATACCCAGCGCCCCAGGCCAGTCGGCCACGGGCCAGCGCTGCCGGCGTTGGCCCGTGGCCGAAATATAAGGTATATTTTTATTTTAGTTATTTATTTTTATTTCCAGGTACTGTTGGCCGATTGGGCCGTTACAGGGGTGGGGTATAAAACTGACATAACAACTGTCATGTCAAGCGTAAAGAAGAAATGCATAGCCGATACAAAATGAATACATCACTATACTACATTCTACAACTTACATGCTACATCACATACATCACAAAATACACTTCACAAATAAATAAATAAATAAATAAATAAATAAATAAATAAATAAATATGGCGAGGATCAAATCACAGCCAGTCAAAACCACATGCAAAGTGTTTTTACTCGGCTTGATGTTTATTTCAGCGAACATTGAGAATTTAAGAATATGATATTGCTTCCGCTTCACAAATGATGAGTATAGAAAGCTTGTTGAATTTGCTCGAACATCCGGGCGCAATGATGCGCATCTCGCATGGGTCGGGCCCGTTGAATGGCAAACTGCAAGCCGAGTTGATGCCCCGTAGAATGATTGTGGAGCCACAGTTCCTGTAAGACGCGGGACTGGCTCACTGCAGGAGGTTCTCCCCGGAGGAAGACCAGCGCCTGCTGCTCCTGGTATCTTTGTACCGAAGCGGGGACGAGATACCCTGGGTGAAAGGTAGGCTCCGCTCTTAAACCCAATACGTTGAAGTCGCATGGGGCATTGCCGGATACTACCGCTCGTGCCTTGTAGATGTACAAAAAAGCCAGGCTTGGTGGCGTCATGGCCACCCGGAAAGCTACATTGTGTGATTGTGTGGCCCCTGTGAATGTTGCCATTTTCGGGACGTCCACAGAACCACATTTATATGCCGTAATTACCCGATTCTAACGCGCACCCCATTTTCCAGGCAAAAAACCGAAAAAACTTGCACCTCCGTTTGTAACGCGCAAGGAACCTTGCGAGCAAGGAAAACGAATGCGATAGAAACGGACGATTTATTCCCCGAAGTAATCTCACTCATCTCACTCCTCGTCGCTCTCCGAGAGCTCCTTGTCGCCTTCCGCTGAAGCGCGTTCGCGATGCCACACTTCTGAACGAACGTTCAACCATGTTCGATGGGATCGTGGCCCTCGCCTCGCATGCCCACCCCGCGAGCTTCTCCAGAGGCATACGCTTCAGCCAACCGCTCGTTGTGAACGCGCGGGAGCCGCTCGTAAGCCGCGGAAGCGGCGCACCTTCGTTGCCGCTGCTGCCATCGCTGTTATCAAGCACGCAAGTGGAATTATTTGAGGATTTCTGTGAACGGCGCCTAGATCAGAAAAATTGCTGCTAAAAGCTTCGATCCCATATTGCGATGGGATCTTGCGATGGGACTGCGATGGCGATGGGTGGAACGAAATTTCAGCTGTTTCGGCAGTTTCGGTTAACGTATCCGATTCTAACGCGCATGCGATTTTTCGGGCTATTTTTGCGGAAAAAAGGTGCGCGTTAGAATCGGGTAATTACGGTAGTCGTTCTTCATTTGCTGCTCAGAAATTTCCGTGCAGGGAGTGGGTATTGTTCCCCACTTTATTTTTCTTTATTCCTGGGGGGGACAAGGAATTTTAGAAGGAATAAAAGGCAAATGTACGAGGCTGCCATATTCGTAGTGAAACTTTAAGCGCAACAAATTTCGACAAAAGACGAATGACACAAGGACAAACGCTACTTCCAACTGGGAAGTAGCGCCAGTTGGAAGTAGCGCTTGTCCTTGTGTCATTCGTCTTTTGTCTAAATTTGTTACGCTTAAAGTTTCACTATGGAGTACCAACTAGCTCCAACCCTCACGTTGTTATGCCATATTCGCTCCGAGTCTTTAGGCATTTTCTACCGTAACGAAGAACTGTCGTTACACATGCGTGGTACACCTGCATTCGCAGGACTGTCCGTACTGTGCCTACGTAGGCCAACTTGCTTTCCACTTTGCTGCCTGTTTAACGCAAACAGGTGGAGTGGCACAATTACTGACTTTCTTTGCGCCGGACACTAACGCAGTTGCACGCCACATGGAGAGCCGTACCTCGACCCAGCTGTGCTCCCGGTGGGAGGCTGCACTGAACCCTTTGATTCGCCGCGGCCGGTGGCGCAGGGAAGAGGACATGGTGGGTGGCTGTTCGAAGGATTTGCCCTCTGGCACAGCGAAATGAACGAGTTGTGCGGGAGGAAGCGGTAATCGTAGCAGTCTGTCGCACAGTTGCCCCAAAAAACATTAATTTGTTCCTCCAATAATACCCTGGTTGAGATTCGCTGTAATCAACGACTCTGCAAAAAAATAATTAGCTGGTACTTTACAAGCATTTGCAAATAGAAATAATTAGCTGGGGTTACAATTCCTTTCGGGCTCCCACACACTTGAACGCATTTAGGTCTCCTATGCGTGGGATGCGTGTTCTCTGGGAACGCGAGAGCTTGAACTCTGACACTTCCTTCTGCCTGACGTCCCTGTGGGCTACAGACATTTATTTACAGCTCAACGTCGGGCTAAGGGCCAATCTGCGTCTTTTAAAGCCCGCTTAGTTCAAGTAGGAGAAAATTTTGCGAATTCCGTAGAAATATGCACGTACACAAAACGTGCACAAGCTTTATGTTAAAAAATCGGCCCCATTTGCGCGTGCTTCGCTGCGGGTGACTCCTAACGACTAGAGCCACCGCTGCCACGTAACGCTGTATATACTCCGCCTTCCACCTCCTTTATCTCCCTCTTTCCTATCACCCCCTCGTGCCCTTGGCATCCTGATCCCCGCTCCGCTACTCTTACATCCCTCCTCCTCTCGCTACTGCTCCCTTAAAGTTGCAGGCACTTTGAGCAGTCCAGCTGTGTGGTAAGTGGTGCGGCCACGCTCCCGAGCTCCGCAGGGGCTCGTGCACCTTTAAATAGTTCACTTCAGAAACACACGTACTTTCGGCCTCTCCTTGCAGACGGCACCCCAGGACTGACCCACCCTAGGGGAAGGCAGCCCTCCCCCCTTCTTTTCTTTTCTGTTGTCCTGTATCTCAGTCTGGAAAAAATATTATAAAATGCAAACTACATTACTCGTGCCCACTGCACCATAAATACTCGGTTGGGTGTGGGGTCGGATGAAGACTTGATTGACTTCTCTGAGCGGCAGATTCTGGAGGGTTACAAAAAACCGGCGAAAATGACCTCTCGTGCGCAGAATGAAGATTGAAGATGATCTCGTGCGCAGAAAGAATTTAGAGATAATGGAAGCAGGAATACAAAAAGAGAATAACGATATGAACGGGCAGATGCGGAACAAAAGCAGCTGTAACTTGTGAAGCCTCGCCTGATAGCGTGGAAGAGCTGCAGGCGTAAAAAAATCGAAAACGGGCTGCTATTCCACCTCAGAAAAGGGCAGAGGCACTTCGCTCGCAGTTTTTGTTGCTGGGAGAGGACCTTACACAATGTGAGAAATGTCGGAAGCGCCCGACAGCAATACACACACTCGTTGAGTGAGTGTCTCTGTTATGAAGACACGCGACGTGAATGAGCTCTCTCTGAACCAGCTCACACTTCGTTATTTGAAGTCATCACATGCCCTCCCCGAACCACCCATTGCGTCCTACTGGGACCACGCGTCCTCCTTTTGCCCTATTTCAAGTACTACTACCACTTTACCATTATTTCCGATCTAACAGGTCTGATCGCTTGCTGATGAACCTTTTCTTCTTTTTGAGGAGGTATTAAACAGTTTTAGTTGATGCAACCGTTACAGAGAACCTCATTTTACCATTGGACCCCGTTTTAACCTCTGGGATTTTACTTGAAGGCATTCACGTTTGAAATCAAGTTATCTGGCAGCAGGACGAAAGCGAGTCGATGAGGACACGGATTTTAACTAGTGGCAGCCACCTCTGCAAGGAAGCGGCTGTGTGCGTCATCCTCTTCCGAAATGGGTGAATATAGTCCCGTGCTGTCTTGGGAAGTAACTAGTTGCTATTAACGCGTTACCTATAACTACTTACTTTTATTATTAACTTCTCTAACTGGTTACTCTCAGGTTAGAGAAACTTGCAACTGTAACACTGTTACTTGTTTACATAGTAACTGTAGCGCGAAACACAGTTACGCTGTTTTTCGTAGGCTATTATTCAACAGCGACACCCGCTAAAGGTGCCGTGCAGCTCGTGCTTCCACTTTTTCTGATTTTCTCCTTTCTCATATCCTCTCCACCTTTCACTTTTACCCTCGCAGTTTAGGAGAGGGCGTTGCTAAAAGGATTGAAATGTCTGCAAGGGACAGAGGTCGGTCCTTAAGGTGGTTTCTTAAATCTATTCCTTCGTGCAGAAGCAAAAAAATTGCCATTAGACCTCCGAAAAGGGAGAAGCTCTCCTATGTCAACATTCAGAAAGAACTCATCATAAATTGCAACGACTTTTGCAATTAAGTTCTCCGACACCAAGGGTGCGCCAGGAAACGATTGTTGATTTGGGCGCGAGTGTGCCCCCATTTAGGTTCCATTCGTCTAGGTTTTTACCACGCTCAATTTTGACTTCACGCATGCGTTCGCAAATTTCTAATAAATATTGTGAGCAAGGACGGAATCCGTCCCGACCCTGATAAGATCAATGCAGTTCTTAATTTTTCCCGGCCTCTTAGTCAAAAAGAACTCCGCAGTTTTCTCGGATTGGCTTCCTACTTTCGACGATTCATTCGTAATTTTGCAACAATAGCTTCTCCACTTAACAAGCTGCTCTCATCCGGGACCTCATTTCTCTGGACTGAAGACTGTGAAACAGCTTTCAAAACCCTAAAAGAAGCACTCACCTCTGGACCTATACTATGTCATTTTGACGAGGCCGCCCCCACCATTCTTCATACCGACGCCAGTGGGCATGGTCTTGGTGCTGTCCTTCTCCAACGTACCGATGCTTCCTCGGAACGTGTTGTCGCCTACGCGAGCCGCACTTTGTCCCCTGCTGAAAAGAACTATACCATAACAGAAAAAGAGTGCCTTGCCGTTGTCTGGGCTGTGCAAAAATTTCGACCCTACTTGTATGGGCGGCATTTCTCGGTCGTAACAGACCATCACGCCCTTTGCTGGTTATCGTCGCTTAAAAATGTATCGGGACGTCTTGGTCGCTGGATTCTGCGTTTGCAGGAGTACGACTTCTCTGTCACTTACAAGTCCGGCAGAACCCACAAGGATGCTGACGCTCTGTCCCGTTGTCCACAGTCATCCCCACCAGATACCTTAGCCTCTTCCGATTCCGCAACAGCATTGCCAATGGCACCTCTGCACATCACTGGACAAACTCTCCCTTCTAACCTTGTATCTTTACAACGCGACGACACGTTCTGCCGACCACTCATCGACCAACTGGAAGGTTCAGAATCACCAACCAACGGACGTTCCCGCCGACGACTAAACAAATTTTGTCTTCTGCATGGTGGAGCTCTTTACCGCCTCAACTATCACCCCACCGGCGACAGATGGGTTCCAGTAATCCCTCGCTGCCTTCAGAACCAGATCTTAGAAGTTTTCCATGACGACCCCACAGCTGGACATCTTGCTTTCCACAAG
Source organism: Haemaphysalis longicornis (assembly GCF_048455015.1). Taxonomy (NCBI): domain Eukaryota; kingdom Metazoa; phylum Arthropoda; class Arachnida; order Ixodida; family Ixodidae; genus Haemaphysalis; species Haemaphysalis longicornis. The sequence goes on from NW_027526460.1 coordinate 167,402,741, forward strand.
ACTTACGACCGAATCAAAAGCCGGTTCTTTTGGCCGCGTCTTTCGGCCAGCGTCGCTAAATATGTTTCGTCATGCCCTTCGTGCCAGTTTCGTAAACGCCCAACCTCGGCCTCTGCAGGGATGCTACAACCTCTTCCTTGCCCTCCTGCTCCATTTGACAGTGTTGGCATCGACTTGTATGGACCTCTTCCTCTGACGCCGACTGGTCATCGGTGGATCGTGACCGCTGTAGACCATTTGACCAGGTATGCGGAAACTGCCCCACTCCGTACGGGTTGCGCTTCCGAGGTGGCAGATTTTTTCCTCCATGCTATCTTTTTGCGCCATGGACCTCCTCGCACTCTTTTAAGTGATCGTGGCAGAACATTCCTTTCGGCAGTCCTTGAGGAAGTCCTTCGATCGGCCGGTACTGCCCATAAAACAACTTCAAGCTATCACCCTCAGACGAATGGATTGACAGAACGATTCCACCGTACCCTCTCCGATATGATTTCCTGCTACATCAACCCCGACCACAAGAATTGGGACGTTATCCTTCCCTTCGTAACCTACGCCTACAATACCGCCGTTCAAAGTACCACCGGATTTTCACCGTTTTTTCTTGTTTATGGCCGCCACCCCCCTTCTGTTCTAGACTCCTCTTTCTTTTCCTGCCCGTTGTCTACAACAGACAACGCACTGGATCATTTTGTTTCCCGGCTAGCGCATTGTCGAAACCTCGCCCGATTGAGCACTGAGTCCTGCCAGAACGACCGAAAATCTCGCTATGACGCAGCTCACCGAGATGTCTCCTTTCATACAGGAGATGAAGTGCTGCTTTCGACGCCTCTCCGTGCGCCAGGACTGTGCGAAAAGTTTATGCCCCGCTTTATTGGCCCCTACAAAGTTCTTCAGCGTACCTCTCCAGTCAACTATTTAGTAGCTCCTACTTGTGCTGTCACCGACCGCCGGTGCCGCGGCGTGGAGATTGTGCACGTGTCACGTATGAAGCCGTTCGTCTACCGCTCTCCATCCCCTTGAATTTCGGCCAGGTGGCCGCCTCGCCGCCCGGGGGGGAAATAGTGTGAGCACAGTCTGTCTTATCGGATATCGTGTCCTGCAGTGGTCAATCTCACCACAACCTGCACCATCCAGGAACACTCCCATTACCATCATCATCTCGCCGACGGGCGCGTTCGTTTTGGGCTCCATCTTGGCTGGTCTCTCACAAAAGCCGGTTGCACCATTGCCTTGCAATAAACGCTTCACCAGGACCCCTGGTCGACGTCTCTCAATATGCCTTATCCTTTCGTTTTGTGGTAGTAATGGAAGAGTAACGACGTCACTGTTTCACAGTAACTGCAACTGTAACAAGTTACTTTTGGAAACTGTAACAAAGTTACGTTTTTGGTTTAGGTAAGTGTAACTGTAACACTGTTACTTTATACTGGTAACATGCCCATGACTGGTGCCGTGTTGAGTAGGCGACATGATGGTCTTTCTGTGGCAATATTTTAACCGTGCACGTGATGCATTATCGCATAGTATAGCTCGAGAGCCAATGAAAGAGACGAAATAGAGAGGAGGAACGTTGTTTGGGCCCCTAGAGGCAAACGGGAGCGGATGACAAGGAGACAGCCACCCCGTCAGATCCGGCGACATCATACGCCAGTTGATCAAGTTGTTGCTGTGAGTAGGGGTGAAATTTGTGCGAAGCGGCCTCCCGTTGCTCCTGCGTCGTGATACCGAGCTTTCTGTGACCATGCCCATATTGTACGCTGTAAGGCAGCTGTTGTGGACGTAGAGGAGGAAGAAGGGATTGTGCACACTATTATCATTAGTAAATAAAAAGGCCCATCTCCCCGCGAGGGGGACTCGAGTAAATGTGTCGCATAGGGGGTGGGTGTATTGCGTTACTGTTTAGTGTTTGGGGAGTTGGTGGTAGTGAATGCGTTGTATCAGCAGCTTCTTGACGTAGTTTGAATGAGTCAAGGATATAAGGCGCGTTCGTAGCCTTTCATTCTGTGTCGGTTTTGTGGCACAGTGGAAAGAGCACCATGTACCTCGCGTTCCGCCCACAGGTAGTGAATGCGTTGTATCAGCAGCTTCTTGACGTAGTTTGAATGAGTCAAGGATATAAGGCGCGTTCGTAGCCTTCCATTCTGTGTCGGCTTTGTGGCGCAGTGGGTAGAGCACCATGTACCTTGCGTTCCGCCCGCAGGGTCGTGGATCGAAACCAGACGCCGGTAAGTATTATTTTTTTTATACAGTGTAGGGGGAGGGGTGCGGACCTGTTGTTGAGAGCGAAGAGGGTAGCGTGATGCGGGAGAGGAGGAGGGGGGAGAGGGCGCACCTGGAACGGCTGTTGCGGACGCCGAGGCACGCCGACAACGCCGGGTGACATCGTGAGTTAAAGAAATGCTCTGCATTTAAAAGAAAGTGGAAGTGCGTTTCCAGTTCTGCCCTACCCTGGCGTCCTGGTTTCTTGCGGTTCACAACAACTTTGGTGCCGAAATCACCTGTCTTCAACCACCCGGCATTGTCCGGACGAGTCATTGGGCCTGAAAGACGACGATGGACCGTTTGAAGCCCAAGCGAACGGCACGGCGGGCTCTTCTCACGAAACTGGTGAACGAATCCAAGACTGCGCTCCAATCTACGCCTCCAGACTTGGTGAGCTTGCAGTCTGTGCTCCAGCGCTTGATCAATACCCAGATGGAACCTTTGATACCTTCGGAATTACTGGAAGCTGAGCTAGAGGCTGTGCTACAGTACGAAGATGAGGCGCTTAACGCGATATCAAGCCTCAACAGAGTCATAGAATCTCTAAGGAGCCCGACTGCGTCAGCTGCAGCATCTGCGACATTGATTGATGGCTCATCATGGGAGACGCTTCAGGCATTTAGTCGTTCAACAGGACCCCGGCTTCCGCAATTGGAAATAACGCCATTTCGCGGTGACATGAGCAAGTGGCTGCCGTTTTGGGAGCAGTTTGAGGCAACTATCGAGAAGAACCCGAAATTGAGCGTAACGGAGAAATCTCACTACCTCAGGAATTACCTTTCCGGAGAGGCCGCATCAGCAATTGCCAATTTAGAGACACCCAAAGCATGTTATAAGGATGCCATCGAGATGCGTCGCGCTAAGTTTGGAGATCCGTTCCGCATAGAACAGGAACATCTCTACCGCCTACGATCCCTAACTGCTGTTCGGTCTTCCTCCGACGTGTCTGGGTTACGCCGCCTATACGACAACCTCCAGAGCCGCGTTCGAGGTTTGACGGCATTGGAAGTGCCCACTTCATCATACGCCTCGATGCTTATGGACATACTGCTTCGGAGCCTTCCTCCCGACATTGTTGTTCAGTAACATCGACGTTGTGCTGACATTGCAACGTCGACTTCTCGGGAGCGTGCTGAAACAGCTGATACGAGACTGCAAGATCTCATGGAATTCATTCGTATCGAGGTTGAAAGCTGTGAGAAATCACAACCAGTGCTTGACAAAGCGTCAAGAAACTTCGACAAGACGTATGGATGGCGCAATCAGGACCCTCACAAGCCACGTCCTCCGACAGTTGCTGTCTTTCACAACGCAGGAAAGCCACCGCCGAGAGAAAGTCCTTGCCTTTTCTGCAAGAACAGACAACATGTCACCGAGGAATGTACGGCCAAGCTGACGAGTACTGACAAAAAAGAGATTCTTCGCATGGACGCACGCTGTTTTCGGTGGACGGCCAAAGGGCATCGCTCAAGTGAATGCCGGAGACGTATCGAGTGCTCACACTGCAAACGAACACACGCGACGTCTCTCTGCATGCAGCAAGGTAATAACTCTGGACAGCCGAAGACTAACGCCGAAAATGCGTATTACACATCTGCGGAGACAAGCCAAAACATGAAAGAGGGTCCCACTGTACTTCTTCAGACCATACGTGTATGGGCTGTTTCCGACCACAGCAGGATGTTTTTGCGTGCTGTCGTTGACGGGGGCAGTCAGAGAAGCTTTCTTCGGGAAGATATATCCAAGAAGCTGAAACTTCCGGTTGTCGGAGAGGTAAACGTGGCCATCAACACGTTCGGCAACACTCGGAGAACCAAAAGCCGAAAATATCGTATCGTTCGACTCAAACTACAACGCCAATTCGACAGCGGTTAATGTGTCTCGGGCGTCGTAGAAATTCCAGAAATATACCAAGACATCTACTCCCACGTAGCTGATATCCCATTAGTCAAGAAATTTCAAAAAAGAGGCAAAAACACCGCGGATAGTGACAATTTTGGGTGGAGTGTTGGAGACAACAGTATCGGACTGCTTATTGGCACTGATCAGATGTGGATAATCATGACTCCAGAGGTGACCAGAGATGCCAACTCAAGCCTTGTTGCCATCAACACAATGTTTGGATGGACATTTCAAGGTCCGACGCAACACCACATGCCTTACATGCCCGCATGCTTGGTTAGCGTTTTGCACAGCTATGCGACAACGGCAGACCATGAAGTCCCTGAAGACAAGCTTGGACGTAAGTTCTGGGAACTTGAAGCCATGGGAATACTGGGAGACGACCAAGAACGCCACACAAGCACAGTATTGGAGGATTTTCAGCTTACTATTTCCAAAGTAGATAGGCGATATGAAGTGGCTTTACCGTGGAAGTTTGATCCGAAGGATACCCTTGAAGAGAACAGATCCGAAGCCCTGCGACGCTTGAATTTTCTAGTTAGGCGACTCTTGAAGAAAAAAGATTTGCTAGCAAGATATGACAAGGCTATACGGCAGTATCTGGTCGACGGGCATGCTGAAGTAGTGCCAAAGCGTGACACGTGCGACGACAGGCCGCTATACTACATGCCCCATAGGGAAGTTCTCAAAGAAGACCGCGTCACCACAAAACTTCGAGTGGTCTTTGATGCCTCTTCGTCCCGACCACCCAGCCTTTCCCTGAATGACTGCTTGGACAAGGGTGTGAATTTGAATCCGGACATTCTGGAACTTTTACTGAGGTTCAGACGACACAGATTCGGACTAAGCGCCGATGTTCAGAAAGCCTTCCTGCAAATCTGAATACAATAAAAGTACCAGGACGCTTTTCGATTGTTTTGGTATTCAAGCGTACCGGCAAGAACTCCTTTAGATGGCCCGCCGATCTAATCACGCGAGGTCGTTCGGCTGAAGAGCTACTCGGAAACCAACTGTGGTGGAAAGGTCCTGACTGGTTCTCAGCGTTCACCCCCACTATTCTATGCCAAACACAGTACACGTCGTACTCACCGGTTGCACACGAGTCATCGAAGCCGACGTCGTAGATATTCACAAATTCAGCACCTTGCATAAGCTGATCACAGTAATGGCATGGGTATTACGGTTCTGTTTCAAGACACGTGAGCGTCCCAAGGGTCCGCTCACTACACGCGAAATCCAGTCAGCGGAGTGGTTTCTGATAAAACAAGAGCAAGAGAAACACTACAAGCAAGAACTCGCCGATTTAAAAACATCGAGGACTTGCAAAACTTCGCCTATCATGACGCTTCAACCATTCATTGACGACTATGGCCTGATGCGCGCCCGAAGCCGACTGTCTAATTTTCAAGTCACCGAAAAAACTAAAAACCCGGTGATATTACCTACCAAGACCATTTGACGGACCTAATAATTACCGCTACTCACCGTAGACTCCTGCACAGCGGGGTCATAGACGTCCTGATAGACCTTCGCGAACGATTCTGGGTACCAAAGGCCCGTCAGCGCATCAAATCCATCATTTATACATGCCCAACTTGTCGAAAATACAAGGCGAACCCAGGTTCTGCTTCTACACCACCGGTTCCAGCTGACAGACTTCGGAAGTCAAGCCCGTTTCACGTCGTCTTCATTGACTTTGCTGGACCACTGCTGGTTAAAGATGGAGTGACAAAGACGTATATTCTTTTGGTAACTTGTGCCGTGACGAGAGCCACACACTTGGAGAAAGTTTCCAGTCTTAACACATACTCATTCATCTTGGCATTCAAGCGATATACAGCGCCAAGAGGAGTGCCCAGTACCATCTACTCCAACAATGCCAATACTTTTAGACGCGCCAACCAAGCGCTTCGACAACTCTTCCGAGTTTGCGCTTCTCCTAAAATTCAAGACTTCTGCACTAAACAGGCGATAACTTGGAAGTTCAACGCAGAAGCTGCACCCTAGTGGGGAGGTTTTTGGGAGAGACTTGTTGGCCGCGTGAAGCGAGCACTGCGAACTGTTCTCGGCAGAGCTTCAGTGAATGCAGAACAATTGAACACCATCCTGTGTGAAATTGAAGCGGTAGTTAACTCCCGCCCGCTTACTTTTGTGAGCAATTCCATCGATGAGCCTGAAGTTTTGACCCCAGCTCACTTTCTCATCGGTAAGCGACTGACGGCTCTACCCACCGTTCAACTGGATCTCCTGGAACAACATGCTACCGACATAACCAAAAAATGGTATTGTCGACAGTCTCTGATGAACGCATTTTGGCTGCGATGGGAGAAAGAGTATGTGCTTCAGCTTTCATCGTTCCATCATGTCCATACAAAGAATTCCGCACCTCTCAAGATTGGAGACGTCGTCCTTATAGAAGGAAGAGGCCCAAGAGGATTGTGGAAAACGGGAGTAATAGAGCAGACATTTCCTGGGCGTGACAACGCAGTTCGTGCATGCAAAGTCCGACTTTCGGCGGGACAGTTCTTGACGCGTCCCGTACAAAAGTTGTATCGCCTGGAAATCGTCAAGAGCCCGGGGGAGGATGTTGTCGAAGTAGAGGAGGAAGAAGGGGGTGTGCACACTATCATAATTAGTAAATAAAAGGAAGTGGAAGTGCGTTTCCAGTTCTGCCCTACCCTGGCGTCCTGGTTTCTTGCGGTTCCCAACAACAGCTTTGTGTGCATTGGTCTGAATATGAGTTAGGGAAATATTCATTTTGGAGGACGTGGTTGTGGAAGGTGTTAGATTGTCCTGGCAACCGGTTGCCATCTGTTCAGGGAAAAGTGGGTGTCTCAGCGGAGTCATGCGTAATGTCCCCGCACGGTACCAGACCGTCTTTGCTCCGTGCATGGACTCCGTGCATGGACTCGGCCTGATGTCGCCGTCGAGGTCAGCCCTGTTTGCCGAAGTGTCTCGCTGCCTCTTCAGCCAGTTCATTCTCCGGCAGGGACGAGTGTTTTGTCGTCCATACATGGCTAACGCCAGCAGCTGTCACCACCAAAGGCCGAAAGACCGGGCTATTCGTCCCTCTGGAAAGAACATTATTTGAGCCCATACAGGTAGAAGGGGGGGGGGGCGAAACGGAAGGAGTCACCTGGGCTTCTTCTTACTACTGCTACTTTCCCGCTCTTCCCCTGACATTCCCCTCATTCTCCTCCTCCCGCATCCCACTACAGTACTCCTCCAGAAATTTTCTTGCCGACTTGCCCCATGAAAGATTGCCACATCGTTCTATATTTTACGGTTAATTGCAGTTCTGGAATATTTTGAGTTTTCACAGCTAAAGAAATGTGCCAGGACATCTGAGCCGGTATATCGACGCCCTGACTCAAAGCAAGAACCAAAAAACAATGCACAGTCAGCAACGCTGACCAGTTTTGCATTAAACTTCACGAAAGGCCTACCGAGGTTGGAGGACTTTCAAGTTGTCGTTCAGTAAATGTGCTAAAGGCTTTGCGTGTGCACGAAACGCACGATCTCGTCCGCTGTCGAGAGCGTCGTATCCAAGCGCACATTTGCTTAAATGTTGCGACCTTGGCGCTTCACCGGCCCGTTTTGGTTTCAGATGCTAGTGGCTGCTGTCGAAGCACATGGAGAGCACTGGACCCGCGTCAAAGATTTCGTGCCCGGAAGGACTGCGCTGCAGTGCCGGGACAGGTGACTTCGAGCGCGTACTCAATGCGCAGTATTCGGCAGACCAAACTGCCTTTAAGCTGGAGCACTAAGGGGCGAATGTGATTCACCTCTTTTAGTTTTTCTTTGGCTACTTAAACGCGAAAATGTTGGTATGTCTCTATGCCTGTCAGTGTCTCTGTCGTGGATTGATTCGCCAGCGATGATTAAGATAATGCTTCAACGAGACGTTTGTGTAGACAAAACATGTGCAATCTGGTGGTAATGTTCATACGTCAACGTTGTTGAGCAAAAAGAACAAGATTAGGCATATTTCTTTTATTTCGATAGTATATCAGGCAACACGTCTATACTGTTGCGACCGCGAAGGCCCACCCGAGCCGAGCCCCGTCGCCTCCTACATACGTTTGGTAGCGTGGTGTGAAGCGAGCGGCCAGCCGCTGTTGCGGTCGTGAAGAAGACAATAAGCCGTAGGCTAACGTAACTGTTTACTTCATAGCGAGAGGTGAGCCGAAGCCAAAGAACAACGCCCCGACGGGCGAGGCAACAGTACAGGACTCGAGCAGAGTGACAGCAATGATTCACTGCTCAAACAGGAATGAGTTACAGTGCTTGAGGGACTTGTATTTATACCCAAAAGCGCCAACGGTCAAAACAGCGTTCCCTCTAGATTGCGCACACGCCACGAACGTCACAGACACACACAGCACTCTTTCCAGAGTTGGTGAGCAGTCGGTAGTAGCGGCGCACGCTGGGTCCAAGAGAGGGGAGAGAGGAGGTCTCTCCAGCGGACGTGGGGCTTCTGTGTCCTTGGGACAGGTCTGGGCCTGTTGCGTCGGCACGCCATCGAATGTTTATTGCACCGACAGATACCCAGGCAGCACAGGACTGTTCGGCCTAAATTAAGCCGGTGTACTTTGGCCGGTGATTTTCTTTCCGGCCGTTTTCCGGCAGCCATGTTCGGCCCATGTCCAAATGTGGGCCTTTTGGCCGTATACGGCCGTACTCCTATGGCTTTCCAACGGCCAGATTCCGTCGGCCAGTCGACCGGCTGAGGTTCATACGGCCAGATTCCAGCCGAAGGGCTCCGGCCATTCCGAAGCCACCCGTGTACGGCCGAAGTACGGCCAACGGATGATAGCCAAGATGCGGTCGTCGTACTCCAGCCGGACTAAAGCTGCCGGAAATACGGCCGTAGGTTAACTGTACAGAGGCCGGTCACTGCATGCCGCGCAAGCAGATGACTCAGTCGCGCTGTGCAGCAGCACAAAGCCAGCATTTTGGGTCCAATGCAGCCACATCAAAGTGAGCCCGCGCGCAACCACCAGCAGTCCAGCCTTCAGCGCAGCTTGGCTTAATTATCAGCGTCAGTTGACAACAAAATTCATTTATTAAACAATGCTCACAAATCGTTGTTCATTTATTGCTGTGCCCCTTTTACGGTCGAATACTGAAAATATTCAGTTCTTTGTAGAACTGGAATAGATGTATTGTCCATGTCCTCATATCTTCTGTGGGGCGGCTTACCTGCAATAAACGGGTAAGGAGTGGGTTGCGGGAGGCTGTTGAATGTCACAAAAATGAAAGTGCCGCTTTTAGCCAATTTCATTTAGGACAATCTTCCTGAACACTTTCATGCTCTGACTAAATCAACTATTTTTACAACAGTTCCTTGACAGTTTTGTTGTATATAAAACCAGCGCGAATGCTTTTACGAAGCGTTTTGGTACTCCATAAAAACTGAGGAGCATTGAATATAATTTCCTTCACACAAAAAGTAAGTCCAGTATTTGCCCATTTTTCTTGCAAAGAAATTTCTACTGAATAATTTTTCTGAGGATCTTTCACAGGGCTGACCCTAGGAGAGATCGAACAAGTTCTTTCATTTTCAATCTATTTTTTATGTTGTTTTCATGAGTTACGTGCATACCACTTAATATCCCAAAAGAACTTAATTTTCCTCTAATGTCGTACTGCGGTAAAAAAATTCTAGACGCGTTGCGAATGCGCCTTCCTTCAGGTGGCTGCAGTTGTATCCCTCTGTGCTCTGGCAAGGAAAGGCGTACGTCTAGAGTTTCATAATTTGTTTAAAACCAATAACATAGCAAGGGTAGTATTGATACAGCAAACCTTGGATACTGCAACGAATAAAACAATAAATATTCCATTGGTGAAGTTTGAATGCGCAAGGTTCTCAACCCGTCGGAGGCGAAGTTGCGGCTTCGGAAGTTTATTTATTTATTTATTTGATACCTGCTTGCCTTTGCATTAGAGCAGGGAGATACATAACACTAAGCATCAAATATGAGACCAAATAACAAAATATGTTCACAAAGCGCGGTGAAAATCGTCATTATAAGCAGTTTGTAGAATCAAACGTGAGAGATAATTAAACTCTCGTATTTATCTAACATAAAATGATTCGCGCCAGGCGTCACCTTTAAAGAAAGTTAATAATTTGCTTTAAGCTAGCGGTCCCACTTTGGGATACGTAGGATGGCGCTTAGATATACTTCTCCCTTCTATTCCAGCTTTCGAATGATAGATATTACGAAAAACTTTCAACCTGAGATTTCCTCTCTGATCTTTCCCGTCTTACCATTCAAGATTACTTTTACTTTCCCTCATGCTGAGTTGTCAGTTCCAATTACCTAATACAAATCGCACTGACATATTCTGTATGTTTTCGAGCGTATCAACCAGCTCTTTGGTGTAGGGATCCCAGAAAACACATGCATACTCCAACATTGAGCGCACATGAGTAAAATACGGCTGTTCTTTTTATAGTAGATGGAGGTTCGCTGAAATTTTATCCCAAAAATCCAAAAACACGTGCAGCCGTAACTTTTGTGTTGTGAACGTGCCTATTTAAGTTCTAACATCTCCTTAAATAAACTTCTAGTCATTTATATTCCCCGGCCGTTCTTAAAGCAGTGTAATTTACGGTATACGTATTCAGTTTGAATGAAGGTTTTCTTGTAAAGTTGACGTTAACACACTTTTTAACATTCAAGTAGTTTTATGAATCAGCACACCAGGATGTCATTAAATTAGAATCATGCTGCAGGTTCATTCGCTATCAATTCATTCGCTTCGAATGAATCACGTTCATTCGCTATAGTCCTGTAAATTGCACAGTCATTACCGAACATCTTGAACAAAGATTTGAGGCCAAAAGTAATAACATTTATATATAAGAGTGTGATGACTGGCGTCCCACGAGTGGGGAAAAACCCGGACGACGGCGCAGAGCAAGTACCTCGAGAAGAAGAAGAAGATGGTGACCGGGCCAATTTCCCTTAGAGGGTGTGTGCCAGGAGGGGAGTATCATCATCATGGGGGGGCTGGCCTAGGAAGCGGAGCGAGCGGCGGAGGTTCCGCAGGGCAGCTGGACCAAAACGACCGGCAGGCGGTTCGAGCCTTTCGTGGCTTTCGAGGTTCAAGGTTCGTGGTCGCTCGAGCGGGGTGACGTCCACGGGCCTGTGACACCGAAGACCGACGTCGCCGTTCGGGAAGCTGTCAGATCGCCGAGACGTCCCTGGGAGCCGCAGTTCCGAGGCAGGGCCTAGCGAGCGGAGCCAGTGGCGCGTGACTCAGCGGAACCGCGACCGGTCCGCTGTCTTCCGAAACCCTGCGGCGAGGACGTCGACGCCGTGGCGACAGAGCGCCATCACTGTGGGACAGAGCCGTGAGCGTGGCGTTGTCAATTTCTCCCGCTTCTCTCCCGAACTCTAGTGGGTCGGACCTGTTTGTATTTTTTTATTTCGCTTGTGTGCGCGTTCCGTCCCCAATATATTCAGTGTTGAGTTATCTGCTCAAGACCATGGCGTCAATTTTCTTGTGATCTTCCTCCGCGAGTCACACACCCGTCAGCTTAACCCCAACGTCCTCACAAAGAGAAACGAAAGAGGGCCCGCAACTGACCCTTGGGTAATTCCTGAGCTCACGGGAACATATCCGGACGAACAACCATTGAGAGCGACCGACTGCTGTCTTAGAGAGATATACTCGGCTATCCATGCAATAACCTATTCATTCAGTTTATAGCCCGCAATGTACTAACAAGAAGCTGATATGGAACCCCTCCAATTGCTTTTTTTGCAGTACAAGAAAATGCTGTGAACTACTTTAGGCTTATCTATTGCTACAGCCAAATCGTGCGTGAACACAACAAGCTGCGTTGAGCAAGAAAAACCCGACGAAATCCGTGTTTGCTAGGATGCTGGCGATTATGTTTACACAAATGAGCCATTTCCGAAGTGTAGCTAAGCTCACCGTTAAAGACCGCAACTAAAGTAACATCCAGGCTTCGTCATTCACAAGGCTGTGTTGTTATGGCAAATTTAAAATAACACGCGTTTCTAAATAGACAGTCATAAAATCCTATGAAGCAGGTACAAAGTTGAGCCTACAAATGCACGAGCTTAGCCTCTTCTACCTTTATCACCAACAAAATAGTGCAACATTGTTTTTGCAGTATTATTGTAAGAAGAATAGCCGCAAACTTCCGCTTTGGCGCCGGTTGCGCTCCTGCGTAGCTGCCGCTTGCCCGACGCCCTTTTAAGGCCACTTATTTTGGTGAACTACCGCCACCTCGGGTCGATGTCTCCAATGGTTTCCGTTTCTTGAGGGGGCGAATAGCCTCGAGCTGATGCGTCGATGAAGCTGGCGGGAGAGGCGTGGTAGCGGCTATGACTGGCGAGGCTTAGCCGTCGGTGTGGCACAGTCGTCTTGTGGCAATAAATTACATTCCGATGGCCTAAAAGGTTCCCTGGTAATGTCCAGTGAGCCCTTGCAGCTTGCCCGTTCACCTAGAAGACTCGTTAGTGTTTAACGAATGAAGTTCGTTCATTTAAAACGTAGAAACACCGAGCGGATAAAAAAACGTGTCTGCGTCATTCGCCTCCCTAACGGCTCTTTCTTTACGCAGGGAAAACTGGTCCTACACCGGCGCGTCTCCTTCCAAATACGTGCAAGAATTCTCGGCGCCCAGACCCGTGCCGTTGTTCGGCTGTACGCCGCTTACCGAAAGAATGGCGTATAACCTGAGACCTTACGTAGGCTCGTCTCCTCTTGAGCACGCTTGCCAAAAATTCTGCGGGCGGTCGTTCGCTTGCCTTAATTCGGCCGAGGACCGCTATCCGAATGAAAAATGTACATTCTGGGGCCGTGCGTGGGCTGGTCTCCTGTGTAACACCGGTTGCCCGAAGAAAACGAATATTCTGCCGCCGGACGCGCGGTTCACCGTTGAAAGAGCGAATGGGAGGCAACCGCGCTCCGGCCGGTCTCCTTTCGAATACCAACTGCCACGAGAATAGGGATATTCTGGGGCTAGTCGCTTCCCGTGCTTCGGCTGAACACCGCTTCCCGAAGGAAAAACGGATGCCCCAAAGCCGTACTTGGCTTTAGGGCATCCGTCCAGGCTTGGCTAGGCCAGGCTTGGCTAGGCAATCTACGTGTTAACAAAGGATATGAATTCTGGCGGCGCGGAGCACAAACATAGGCGTGCACGGTATGACAATACTTTAAAGGGACACTGATGTGATTTGTAAACATTGCGGGATTATGAGCGAAAATTGTAGTCAGGTGTCCCTAGGCCCGGTTTCGACCACTCTGAGAGCGTTTACGCGATTTTATTTAGTAGGAAAATCAATTAGACAATGCTGTCCTCCTCTCTGCACCCACGCCCGTTTTCTGTGGTGTTTTCGTGTGACGTCAGCAGGAGATGAGCTGGAAAATGGCTGCGCTACTGCACGGTTCGGCGACCAGCCGACCTACCGATCGAGTCAGTCGGCCCAGCGTTTCGTCCGCCGGCCGCCGACGGGTCGTCGCTATTTGCTCGCTCAATTGCAACTAAGCCACAACACCTTTGTGAATGGAAGAATGTGCCTTTCTTTACTTTGTTAGTTTGTACACTGTATCAACCTCCAACTCCAGGTCGCTCCACACGAGCGCTGCACAAGCGCACTTGCGATGCGTCGCTGACTGGTACGCTAGTAGGAAAATCTAAGGCCACTTGAAGGCGGGAGAAGAGTCAGCGAAGTCAATATAGGTACTAAGGAAATAAAAATTCCCCCGCATTTCCCCGAGGGGGAGAATGTGAAAGTGCGAATGCACGGTTGTCGGCCCGCTTGCGGCGCTTGCGCTCGGCCCCCGCAGCCCACCGCCTCGCCGCCTTCTCTTCCATCTCTTCCATCGGGTTTGTAGTATCACGTGTACACCACGCAGTTATCAAGCCGCTATAACGCCGCTGAGTCGCCAACGCACGCCGCTGACGACGTAGTTTGAATGCGTTAAAGATATAAGGCGCGTCACTAACACTGATATCAGCGTCGCGTCCGTGGCTTGGTCGGTAGAGCGTCGCGCTGCGGCCGCAAAGTCCTCGGATCGAAACCTGGCGCCGGATGCTGTTTCTTTTTTAAATATAGAGGAGCACTGCGGACGCCGCCGCCGCCGCCGCCGCCGGCGGTGGATGGTTTGGGGTCGCTTATAAAGTGCATTCGCACTTAAAATCAACTGATACTTTTACCGTACAGCGTAAAACTAGGGAGCAGGAAGCACTTTTTGGCTGGCCGGACAAGCACAACGGTCAGAAGCACGACTACGCATCTGCGAACGCTCTTCCGTCTAAGAAATGCAATTGCCAGACGTGAGATATTGTGGAAACTTGGGGGACGAGAACTGCACGAGCGCAATGCAACAAATAGTCACCTAAGCCGCTTGAAATACTGAAACTAAATGAAAGTGTAAACTGGTTATACATTATATATCTTTATGTCCGAGGAGAGTGTGACAAGAGTGAGAGTGTGACAAGTGTGTGGCACCCCCCTGACCCTAATCTTCGTTGGCCGCTAAGTTCAGTGGCCCCACCAGGCTCAGTGGGCAACATCATGTGTGGCTGGCAAATAAACACCAATGAGCACAGCCGCTCGCGGCCATTAACCGTCACCACCAGCACGCTGCAGGTCGTCACTCGGCTGGAGGGTTTCCCGTCCCTCCCACGTTCACGATTGCGGGCCAAATCGTGACACTGGCTACGAAGGAAGAACCCCGCGCAGCGGCCGAAGCTACCGAGAGCGCCGAGACACCGCCGCCTCAAGCCAGCCGCCATTGCGCCATGCCGCCGTACGGGAGGCTCGAGCCGTGCTAGGGTGAAGGGTCCGCCTGGCCTGTCTACGAGGAACAAGTCGGCGTGTTTTTCCGGGCGAACGAGACACCCAAGGCCAAACAGCGCGATATTTTCCTGGACAGCTGCGGGACTCGCGTCTTCGCTTTCCTGCTCGACCTGTTCAAGCCGGCCACGCCGCACGACAAGTCGCTGGGTGAGCTGCTCGCCACGCTGCGCTCACACTTCAGCCCGGCTCGGTCGACGTTAATGGAGCGCTTCCGCTTCAACAACCGGAGCCGCCGAGACGGTGAGACTCTCGGGCAGTTCGTCGCAGCGCTGCGAGGGCTGGCGACGGCTGCTCCTTCGGGGAACAGCTCGACTCGCTGCTCCGGGACCGTTTCGTCTGCGGCATCAACGACCCCGCCATGCAGACACGACTCCTGGAGATTCCTGACGCGTCCTGGACGATGCCGTGAAGGCAGCGCTGGCGATGGATGATGCGGCAAAGGACGCGGGTGAAATAGCACGTGCGGCCGGCTCACCGTCGACGGAGGCGGCAGTTAGCAAGATGGCGACACGGCATCGCAGGTGCAGTCCTTGCGGTGGTGACTACCCCCCCCCCCCTCACAGTGTCAGTTCGCACAAGCGGAATGCTTTGCGTGTGGAAGAACTGGGCACATTGCTCGAGCGTGCCGAGGGGGGACGGTGAACGGACGGGAGCAGCATCCGGCGTAAAGCACATGTTCCGCGCCAGGCCACGGCCAAGGAAATCGGCGCAAGGCTAGGCGGCGGGGACGTGTGGCAGCAGTTCGGGTTTAGCAGCTAGTCTTCACGTCGTGGCCGAAGACCCGCAGATTTTTTACATGTGGCACACGGACATACTTCAGTCGTCTGTGCAACCGTATATGCTGCCCGTCGTAGTTTGCGGGTGTCCCATTTCCATGCGGTGTGGACACGATGGTCAGCGGGTCGGTTATGGCCAGGAAAGTATTGAAATGCACCTTCCCTGGCGGGTCCGTCGAGGCGTCGGGCGTCATGCTGCGCAGCTACACTGGACAGCTCGCCCAAGTCGAGGGTCAGCCCACCTCAGAATTCGCCTTGGCGACAGGGAAGCCACCCTGCCCCTGTATTTGACCAAGGGGTGGTCACCAATGCTGCTGGGGCGGAACTGGATCCAGGCGTTGGGCGTGCGGCTACCGGAGTACCAGGAAGCAGTTCGAGTGCTTTAAGACATCCCGTGCCTCCTGACCAAGTTAAATGCCCTGTTCCAGCCCGGGGTGGGCCCATTCACCGGCACGGTGGTGAGCATTCATGTCCCAGAGGGAGCCCGGCCCCGGTTTTTCAAGCCGCGCCCACTGCCATACGCCTTCAAGGACGGGGTCACCCAGGAGCTGGAACGGTTGCAGCGAGACGACATAACCTGGTGCCCGTGAAATCGTCGGACTGGGCCGCTCCTATCGAGCCAGTCCTCAAGCAAGACGGCAGTGTATGAATCTGCGGGGACTTCAAGGTCGCCATCAACCCCGTCGCTACCGTGGAAAAGTACTCGCTGCCCCGCATTAAAG
Organism: Haemaphysalis longicornis; assembly: GCF_048455015.1. Lineage (NCBI taxonomy): Eukaryota > Metazoa > Arthropoda > Arachnida > Ixodida > Ixodidae > Haemaphysalis > Haemaphysalis longicornis. Next base: position 167,419,253 of record NW_027526460.1, read on the forward strand.
ATCTCCGGTCGGCGTTGTCCGGGTGACACAAGTTCAGGAAGCTAGACCTCAAAGATGGGTACCAGCAGCTGGTACTGCAGGATTCGTCCCGGAAGTACGTCACCACATCGACAACTGCTGGGACTCTTCCAGTACACGCGCCTACCGTTCGGCGTGGCCTCAGCACGTGCCCTTTTCTAGAGGGAGATGCACAACCTATTCAGGGGCATGAGGCACGTGGCGGTGTACTTGGACGACATCCTAGTGACCGGTACAGACGACGAGGACCACCTGCAGAACCTGCACAACGTCCTGGCACGATTTCAGGATGCAGGGCTGAAGCTCAAGCTGGAGAAATGCATTTTCTTGGCCCCCAGCGTTGAGTACCTGGGCCACGTCATTTCCCAGGCAGGCCTGTCCCCGGTACCCCGTAAGGTTGATGCTGTGCTTAAGGTGTCCAAGCCCCCAAAAAAGAAAGAGCTGTACAGATACCTCGTCCTTATCAAGTTCTACAGGAGCTTCCTGCCGGACCTGTCGTCGCATCTACAGCCGCTCCATCTCCTGCTTCGAGATGGACAGCAGTGGGCCTGCAAGAAGGAGCAGGACTTGGCCTTCCAGCGCAGCAAGGACCCACCAAGGCTCCAGTGCTGGTGCAATTGATCAGGCCAAGCCTGTCATCGTGACCGTAGATGCGTCGTCGCCCACCGGGAGAAGAATGTCCAGGAACGCCCTGTGTCGCTTGCGTCCGTCGGCGTCATGCTGCAGAGCAGCGGTACCGCCAGCTGGATAAGGAAGGCCTGGCCCTCATGTTCGCGGTCGAGCGCTTCCACCAGTACCTGTGGGGCCGGAAGTTCGAGGCGGTCACGGACCACAAGCCGCTGCTGGGATGGCTGGGGCCTGGGGGGTCCCAGTGCAGGCATGGCCTCGAGTGATGCGCTGGGCCTTGAGGCTCGCGGCCTACAGCTGCCGGCTGGTCTACCGTCTGGGAAAGGACCTGGCACCTGCTGATGCCCTGAGCCGATTGCCCCTGCCGGAGGTGCCTGGTGCGGTTCCTGAGCCTGCCCAAGTGTTCATGCTGGAGCACGATTACCCGGAGGTGCTGTCCAGATCGTCAGTGTCGCAGGAAACCAGCCGGGACCCAGTCTGTCACAGGTCGTCAAGGCGGTATTCCGAGGGGAAGAGTTGGCGGAGCGGATGTACAGCCACAAGGCTGCCGAGCTGAGCCTGCAGCAGGGCTGTCTGCTGTGGGGTTCCGGGGTGGTGATTTCACAGAGTCTGTGGTCCAGGGTCCTGCAGTTGCTGCATGCGGGTCATCCAGTCGTGGAGAAGACCAAGATGGTTGCCGGGTCCCACATTTGGTGGCCTGGCCTGGACCAGGACATTGCTCGCTTGGTGCAGAGTTGCCAAGTCTGCCAGGAGAACCAGCGAGCGTCGCTTCATGTGGAGATCACCCCCTGGCCATTCCCTGAGAGACCCTGGTCCAGCCTGCCCTTGGATTTCGGGGGCCCCTTCAAGGACCACGACTTCCTGGTGGTGGAGGACGCCTTCTCCAAGTGGGTGGAGGTACTGCCAGTCACTACTCCCTCGGTAGGAGCACCCATTGCGGCGCTGCGGCAAGTCTTCGCAGCTCAGGGGTTGCCGGACGTCATCATGTCCGACAATGGACCCGCTCTCGCCAGCGAGGAGTACCTGGCCTGGCTGACGAAGAACGGAATCCGCCAGATGATGGTTCCGCCGTACCACCCTTCGTCGAATGGTGCTGCCGAGCGGGTGGTGCAAACTGTGAAAGACAAGCTTAAGAAGAGCAAGGCTGGGGATTTCCGGACGCAGGTTGCCCGGGCCCTGTTTCAGTACCGGACCACACCCCACGACGTCCCAGGCCGCGCCCCCTGCGAGCTCCTGTTGGGCCGGATGGTGAAGACACCGTTGGACAAACAAACTTGGGGGTGAGGGGTGTGACAAGTGTGTGGCGCCCCTCTGACCCTAATCTTTGTTGGCCACTAAGTTCAGTGGCCCCACCAGGTTCGGTGGGCAACATTGTGTGTGGCTGGCGAATAAGCACCGCTGAGCACAGCAGCTTGCGGTTAGTCACCGTCACCACCAGCACGCTGCAGGTCGTTACTCGGCTGGAGGGTACCCCGACCCTCCCACGTTCACGATGGCGTGCCAAATTGTAATAGACAGAGGTGGGTCACGTGACCATTTTGAACCCACCTAGCTTTGTTTGTCACGGTGGCAATCAGTGGCCCAGCCATACTACCTCTCAAGTTGTAACTTCCCGTTTAAGGCGGGGTTTAGTGGTAAAACCGAGGAGTTTGATGCTTCGGGCGTTGAACATAGAGACAGGAGGTAGAGAGCGGCGAGACCTGCTCGACGCGGGCCTTGCCCGATCTCTTGCCCGACCTCACAAGCCATGAGTTGTGAATATGTAGTGTAAATAAAGTGTACATATTGTACATTTTGAGTTTGCTTGGAGTAGACCGTCGTCGGCTATGTGCCGTCGGCCAACGACCCAGCGAGTTGTCGTTCCATTGGATCGTCGATCATCGACAGCGGGCGACCGATCCACAACTTTGAAAGTTTAACGGGGAGCGTTGGAGATAGGTGGATGAGGCAGGAGAGGAATTTACGTGGGAGGGGTGGCAGAAGGCTATCGCTTTTTGACGACATTTGCAGCGATGTGCGTACATACGCAGCCAACATTTTGGCTAGGTATACCATCACTCACACACGCACGACCACACAACCAACAAGCGTGAACACCCATGCACAACAAAGGCGTGTGGGCACTTATGTATGATCTTTGTATGATCTTGTATGATCTTGGGCATGTATGATCTTTGGTGGAATCTGCCACATAATTGCATACGCCTACCTCTTTGGTATGTCTGTGGTATTATTATTATAAAACCGGCCATCGTGCAGGGTTGCCCCGCCTAACTTTTACAAGTGCCTGAGATCATTTCTTAACGCGTCACAAAATTGTACCTAATATTTCGTGTTTTCCATCCGAAGCGTAACCCCAACCATAATTGACAATAAAACACCGCTTGCAACGCTTACCATTTATTTAGCAGCTACAGAAACCACCATGTTAAGACGGTGATTTGGGCTAGTTGTTTCATACTATCTGAATTCGAAACGCCCTACTAGTGCTGTTTTAAATTCAGGTAGCAACCATCGCGGGATCATCTCTATTTCTCCAACAAACCACCTTCTAGCTAGTTTAAACAAAGAGTACTTACTCTCCTTTGGCGCTGATGAGATCACCTCCATTTCACCTTGCGATAAACGCCGCTATAAAGTGACCCCTCAGCTTCGATAATCTGTCCATTTTTACCCTTTTCGCCTATTCCAAGCCTCTGTAGCCCCGGATACATGGACTCGACGAGAAAGGGTCGAGTCGACTGACGGGTTCAGCTACCTCGACTCCTCGTTTATATGAACCTCGTTCAAAGAATCGAGATGAGGGGAGCGCAGGGGTTCCCAGAAAAAGAGTTACCGTATTTTTTGACGATTTTAATGCGCACCCTCTTTTCCTATAAGGTGGCCTAAATATTACTGTGCGCGTTATAATGGGGCTCAAAACCAAAAAAACTTTAAAGCGGCCAGCAACATTGCCATGCGGTGTACACGAAGTCCCCCACAGCCAACTCAATCCAATAAAAAACAATCCGTCAACACCACGTGAGTAAATTTCGGGGGCCTAATTTCTCAATGGCATGCCGCGTACCTTGGTCAGTTGTTGCACATTTTTTGTGCTTCTGAAATTAGACCGTAACACCTACATTATGAAGATCAAAACACTTGAAATCGCAAACAGCTTGAATGCTCCCTGGTATAATTTCATTGCCAGCAGGAGCTGGATTAGCAATCTTATAAAGCGCAATCGTTTTTGGCTTCCACAGCTGCATACGCCAAATGAAATCTCTCTTCCAGGTACATGGTCTTTTTCATCTGCACCTACGTCTTTTTCATCTGCGCAGTACCGTCAGTGTCAAATTATTTTTTTCGAATTTTCCTTTGCGAACTTACTTGCGCGTTACGATGGGGGGCGCGTTAAAACCGCGCAAATACGGTTTTGTGCTCCCCGCGCCCGGTCGACTCAGCCCGATGAAGGAGCCAACCCACCCCCTGCCTCCGGGTCGACTGTACTCGCCGCGACGGCTCTCCGACCCAACCCGTCCGCTTATACATGGGGGTATCGAGTCCAAAAAAACCTGTTTATTTCGACTCAAGCCGCCTTCGTCGGGTCAATGTAAACGGGGCTTGTGAAGGATCTCCGGTGGCACTGGGTGACACACGCCCATTGGTAACCACTATCTCGGAAAACGCCCTTTGTACCCAAATTTGTCATCTGTTGATTTTGCCGGCTCCCAACGCCCCTAATACGCGAGGCTGTTCCTGTAGATGGTGGTGGAACGCAATTTATTAGCCTTTAGGAGAGGGGTTTGGGAGAGGAGGCCCGGACTCTGGCTCAGGGGAATCCGACTGCCATGGACGCGGCCTTTACTCTGCCAACCAATAGGTGCTGGCCCTCAACGGAGGGGCTGTCCAGGATAAGCCTCCAAGGCCTAGGAGCATGACGGGATGGAAAGGGGATGCTGCTGTTAGTGATGGCTTGTAGTGGTGCCTTTCCTTAATCAAGGGAGGATGAGTAACGATCCGAAAAACCGGAAGAGGGGCGGGTGTGAGGCCCGGGTTGTGACTGCAAAGCCACAACATGTGTTCCAAGGATCCGTCGCCTCCACAGAACTTGCACTGAGGTTTGGTAAACTTCGTTGGGTAAAACTGGTGGAGTATGACTCGACACATGAGAGTGTTTGCCTGCAGTCGCCTTAGCATTGTCTGCTGTGGCTTGGTGAAGTTGGGATGGGGATGTGGTAGCCGCCATCGCCTGGACCGAAAATGCTCAATGATTTCAGCAAAAGACATTAGGATATCGTGTATGTAATCCACGGCCTAGTCTTGACAGAAATTGGTGTTTCTGTCACCGGGCGGAAAAGGGCAAATTTGAGGGGCTCGACGCTTGTGGGCCAGGCACGTTAGAGCGCTGGTCGCCGCTTTTTTTGCGGAAGTTTGCTTTCAGCATAAGGGGAAATAAGATACACCCCGCACTCGCGAAGGAATCGGACCAAGGGGCCACGATGTGGTCCTTGTATCCACGGCATGAAATCTGGCGGACGTCCGGGGCGCGGGCCGTAGGTGGCGATGTGCACAGCGCGTAGGCTTCGCAGAGCAGGGCAACTCCACACCAGGTGCTCTGCTGTAGCGTGTTCAACTGGAGCGGGGCAAAAGGGGCAGGTGGAGTTGAACGGGGCATGGTTCTGACGTGGCCAGGACCTCGTCACAGCGGGCGTGAGGGCGACTCCCAGGTGAAGACGTCTAAGCAGGACCTCATCTTGGCGAGACGAACCGGCCAGGGAGATCAGAACCGATCGGGGGTATGAGAGCGCGCGCGGTGCGCCGTAGACGTTCTTTTGCACTGGCAAGGTGAACACCGTTTGACGAAGGTGCAAGAGGAGCTGGATATTGCACACGCACGGGGTGTGTTCCGGCATCTGCAGCCTGCATTGCGGGGTGGCTGTTCCGTTGGCGCCATGACACGCGCACACGACATGGATAAGTGTCCACTATGTCCTGTATTTCTAGCAGAAGTTCCTTGGACGTGAGAGTTTTACGAAGCTCTCGTACAGCTGCCGACGAATCACTGTAAATTGTACACTGTGGTGGAGCATGGTTGATTACCAACGATGTGTGTAGCAGAGCATCCCGCACTGCAAGTTCTGTCTGCGTTGATGGCCACTTCGCTGTTGTTATGTAAGTGCAGGTCACTGGATCGGGAGCCACAGTCGGACAGAGTAGAGCGGTATGAAGTAAGGTATCAGAGCACTGCCGTCGACAAACATCAGCGTAGAGGAAAGGCTAGCAATGTCCATAAAAGGCGGAATCGGAGCACCAACCCCCCCGGGATCAATACCGGCAACAAACAAGTCGTGTATCCGTTAATTGGTGAAACTTCCATGGGGGCCGTATATTGGTGTTTGATAGTGGTGGGGCTGGTGAACCGGTCATGTACGCGGCAAGAGCGGCGGAATCAGGGTCAAGGGCTTGTTGTTTGGAGGCGGCTTGTCGACGCTGATGCACTAGCCCATCAAACGTGTTGAGTTGCGCTTTCTGTTGCAGAATAGGGAGGGGGGTGAGGGCTGGAAGACCAGTTATAGTTCGCATAGCCGAATTGTTTATTGATTCGACTAGTTCCCAGTTTGACTTTGTAAGAAAGTGGAATTGCGCGTGATAAACTATGCGAGGCTGAAGATTGGCTCAGACAAGCTTGAGCTCGCTCATTGCCTTTGTTGCCTGAGTGTGCCGGGGTCCAAAGCAGGTGGAATGTAGTACTTGTGTGGCGGCGCCTTGATGAGGGGGCGAGCAGAATCTCCTGGGCTTTCTTGGAGACGACCCCTGAGAGGAAGTTTCTGCAAGCCTCTGCCGAGTCAGAGACAACGTAGATGCTGGGGGACATTGTTGGTGCCTGGGCAATGGCCAAGGCATCACTTCTTCGGCTTCTGGGACTGAGACCGGTGGCAGGATTGCCGTAGCGGAGACGGTGTTGGGGCTCGCTATAGTCACGTTCGCGTTTGTATATCGAGTTCACAAACCTCCATCTCTTGTGTCTCTAGATGGACACGCGTAATGAACAGGGGAAGCAGCAGACGCTCTTTGTTTCTGCCCAGGTACATGAATGTCTTCGCTGGGAACTTCACCATCGGAAAGTGGAGCCCCGAAGAAGACAGCAGGCTCATTGAGCTGGTCAAGGCCTACGGCCCAGGTGAGGCACTTCTCGTGAACTCCGCCAAAAGCTACGGGAAAGTGGCCAGATGAAACCGCGTGCCTGAGATTCCGGAGGACTTGCATGTAACTTTCGGGGTCGTGGCCTCACATGTATTGTTTCCCTCCAATGAGGGACAAATTTTCGTGGATACAGCAGGTGTACTGTAATTTCATTTCGCTCTCTGGCCTTGCTGATGAGCACGGGTGCGTTGACGCAACGCGAGAGGGAAGACATGCGAGCGGAACGTTGCCACAAACACTGCGAGGCATTGCAAAGTGGTGGTAGTAGTCGTAGTGCGCAGTCCTTTTTCTTCGTAGGCAACTGCGACAGGTTGCAAAGGGGTTCGTCCCACCTGCCCTCCTCGTCTTCCCTGTGGCGCTGGGGGCATGCATTACACCAGCTTTGCTCCTTAAAACGGTAAGGAGCACGCGTAGTTGGCGGACGTCCTTCCTGTGCACGCGGCCGCTAAAGCTGCTTTTCTGCAATAAAGCTCGACTTTGGGCTAGTTGGGTGTACATGACACCTTGAAAAACAGCGCGAAAACACTCGGACGGAGAGAGGGCAAACAGACCCGAGTTTCTCGACAGTGTCTGCTTGCCCTCTCTCCGTCGGAGTTTTTCGCGCTGTTTTTCAAGCTGCTTTGCTGCTGTGTGTTGGTCGGAGCAGACAAATCCAGAAGCATGAGAGCGCAGACACGAGGGGAGAAGCCGGTAAATTGTGCTTCTTCTGCGCACCAAAAGTGTAACAGAGGAGGAATAGGAAAACTTTATTAATTTAGAAGACAGAGTTAAAGGGAGGTAGAGGCGGTAAGCCTCTGTAGCGTAGATGGTATTCCTCAGTCCGGGACCCCATTGGTCGAGGCCGCCGCCCGTCCCCGTTGGACGAGAGCCCGCTGAGACTCCAGGTCCGAGCAGCCGGACAGGGCCGCCTCCCAGCCCTCCCTCGTTGGCTTCACTTTGACTTTTAACGCTGGATTATATTGACAGGCCCATACCATATAATACGTATCTGCCCACTGACCACAGAAGTTACACGAACCCGAGAAGGAAGGGTTGACGTGTTTGAGCATTGCAGGGGTGTAGAATGAGCCCGCCTGCAGCTGGCGAAGATGACGCTCCTCAGCTCTATCCAGGCCCTTGGCAGGCACTGCGAACGCCTGCCTACCGAGGCGCAGCTGTGTTGTGACCTCAGAGAATGTGGTTAGCGGGTAAGGTACGGGCGGTATACGCTCACAGCCTGGGAAGTCAGAGGAACTCCGGGGGAGAGACGCACGGGCGGCTGTGTGCGCAGCCTCGTTCCCCTGCACTCCCTGTTGGCCAGGTACCCACACAAGTTGTTTTATGGTGTCGGATATTTCTGAATTAGCATTTGTTAGAATTTTTCTAGCTAGGAGTGCTACCCGAATCCTGGTGAAGTTTCTACAAGCCTGTTGAGAGTCAGACATTATGTGCGTTGCATCAGAGTGAGTGGCGGCCAGTGCTGCAGCCGTCTATTCAGGAAACTCAATTTTACTCGTTTTCACCAAGACTCCATCCACCTGTGTTCCCTCGTACAGGACCGCAACCGTACAGATACCCCTCGGTGTGGGTCCCGCTGCGTCTTCATAATACACGCTATTACGGGTGCCATATTGTTTTGTTCTGGCTGTTGCTCGGGCTTGCCTTCTCCCTGAGTTTCGGTCAGGGTGCATATTACGGGGCAGATGTTTACGATTAGTTTGCGGCGCCAAGCGGGAGGGATGTCCACTCTGTCTTCAGTGGTAGGGGGTAGAGCGCTGCGGAGATCCCGAACAACCTGCCTGCCAGTAGTTGTCATGGGCAGTCGCATGATTTGGCTCGTGTGCTGAGCCTCTATGGGCTCAGTGATCGTATTGTGCATCCCGAGCTGTGTTATACGTTCGGTGGATGTTTTAGAAGGGAGTCCAAGGGCTCTCTTAACAACTGCCCTGATCATAATGTCAAGTTCCTTAAGATCCCATGGTCGTATCTTGAGATAGGGTACTGCATATGTTATGCGGCTGATGATGAATGCCTGTACACACTAAACTTTTTTACACCCTTTTTGGCCGAAAAGGGTGTAAAAACCTTGTCCCATAGCTAACACCTTTAAAAGGTGTTTTCGCAAAAAAAGGGTGTACGGACGAAAAAAGGGTGTAAGAACAAAAAAAAGGTGTTGAGGATGCTCAACACCCTTAAAGGGTGGTGAGGACGCTCAACACCCTTAAAGGGTGGTGAGGACGCTCAACACCCTAAATAAAGGGTGTTGAGCATCCTTACACCGTTATTTAAAGGTGATGGCATGCGCAGTACCATCGTGTTGCGCATGTCATCACCATAGCCTTGGAGGCTTGCGACCTATCACCATGGTGTCCTAATGGAATTCATGGCGACAGGTGTATGTCTGGAGGCTCTGTAAGTAAATGAAATGCAACAATTTATGACTAATGGCACAATTTTAAGTTATATATACAGTGATCCCTCGTGGCATCAAACTCGGATATCTCGAAATATCGGTTAACTTGGCATGACACACAAAAAAAAAACGTAGTAGTCTGAACCAAAAAAGAAGAAATAATAGAACTTCACAATTTCATGGACGTGACGATCACAACATTGGTGCACTAGAGGGACCACTGAAAACCGCTATCAGTGTGCTCACTACGCATTAGCATTCAAGTGATACAACTAGACAGAACTGGACCCCCACTACAATTGCAATCATGTTTTCTGGTGGTAGCTTCCAAAAACAATATCCCATGTGATGTGCACCCGTAGAGAACTTGTATTGGTATTTGTCGTCACAACTTTTTTAAAAGGCAGACAATCACATTTATAAGTTCTATTAACCATAAATTGCAAAATTTCTTTTGTGTCAAAAATCTTGAGACTCAAGCCGAATGAAACCACGTTTTCCGAACAAACTTTTACAATCGACAGTACATGTTGCAACACAAAAAAAGAAACAAGAATGTTTGCAAAATTCTGTGCATGAATCCTGAGACTAAAACTAATTCACAACCATAAACTATGATTGAGGTGTCTATTAATAAACATTTTGGCAACTTCCCTTAAAACTTTACAGCCAAGCACATACCAAATATTAAGATACAAGCAATTATGAACTTCCTTCCCTCCGAATGCAATGAGGTGGACACAGCAGTCTGAATTATAAAGAACATTTATCTTTGACCCATCCTATAGCCCGCATTCATTGAAAAGTTTAGCTGTCAATTTCTTCGTTTGGCAACACTGAAATAGCCACGAACATGGCTGATCGCGCGGCTCGTGCCACTGCGGCCGCACGCCGAAGAAAAATATAACACCGACGTGCGTCGCCTGCTCCGTTTCAACTGATTCTCAACAGTGGTGTCATCAAAGTTGTTATTAAAAGCACTCGCGTTGGAGTCAAGGCATTACTTTGCGTTCGGCGGGCTAGAGCTTGGAATGTCCAAACCATATCATGCGCTTAGCACGGACAAGTACCGCCAGAATCCAAGCACACCCTTTAGGGTGCTTGGATTCTTTCGCCGCAGGAGCACCCTTTTCTGCCCAAAATATCCTAGGTAGGAGCTTTTCCTGCAAAAGCACCCACCTAAAGGGGTACAAAAAGGGTGCATCATCCTCGGTTCACAAATGGCGCTGCAGGTGTGCAGCCACATATGGCACAGTATGACACACAATTACGGTATGAAACATTCGTGCTTTCCAAGCTCCGTTCTATGAGACATTCCATTAAAGCTCAATGTCAGCTTATAATTTACTTGAACTTTTTGACCCACCGATTTTTGAAACATCCATTTATAAAGTCTAATATTACAGCCAAATCGCAGTACAGAAGTTGTATCATTACAGGATGTTGATTATTCGAAACGGTGTTAAAAATTCAATTTTATGTTCATTTTGCTAAACTGCAGCGCACATCCTTCGAGCTTCACTGCACAGCATAAACGTGTTATGCAGTGAAAGCAAGTAGGCGTGCAACAGATCAACTGCACAAAAGTTCTTCGAACCTTAAAACCCTTGGCTTCTCAGCATTGCATCAAACTTCCAATCACGGTAGCTACTCGCAATGTTTAGTGCCTTATTCTTCAGCTGAACAGAAAAGCTCATATTAAGGCAGACCAAATACAATATGTATACTTCCCTACTTACTGTGGCTTTATTCTACCCATAAAAGTTGGGTCCCCACTGCCACTTATTTTATTTTACATTATTCTTTTTGCTTCATGAAAAATGACCCCACATAGCAATACCAAGAACTGTAAACATCACAGAACAATGCATATGAGTTCCCTGGTTGAAATGTGATGACATTGTTGTTATAGCAGTATTTTATCATGAGTCTAGCTTGTGCATGGTGCCTTGCATTATGTCCCTGCTGGTGGATGTGGGGTCATTTTTCGATGCTGCAAATGAAAAGCCAACAGCCAGTGCCCATTAGTTTCGTCTAGTATTACGAGGTGCGTCATGGGAACCATCAAACCCGTCTATAGCCCTTTTTAGAGTTGACTAGAAGTAAAATCAGCAATATTATCGATAAAATGTTTAGCATCTTTTTATTAGTAGCTTTAGTGTTGCTACTTTCCATAGTTAGGTTTTTTCTGCTTTTCTTAATGACATTTTTGTTTCGCTGAGAAGGTGCATAACCAATGAAAGCTTTTCTGTAAACCTTTGGTAGCTATGCAATTGTTAGAAAATATTTTACTAAATAAGGCAGCTTAAACTTAGAATACTTGCATTTAGAAACATTAAAATCAATTTAAATTGATCATACATTTCTGGCTGTTTTTACACAAAGCTGCACATAAGATATTAAGTGCACCACGAGGAGGGCTCTGGATTAGCTTTGGCAACTTTGGGATATTTATTGTGGACTTAAATCTCCACACATGGGCATTTTCACTTTCTGCCTCCACCAGGAAAATGGCCACCAATTTAGAGAGCTATTCTTACTAGTATTTGATGTACATTTTAAAATAATCTTAAGTATTATAGCCACAAAATTATTCTCTACAACAGCACCCAGCGGGTGCTGTTATAGAGAGATTGTGCACTACACCAGACAATGTACTACACTGTAGAGAGCTTTGACATCTACAAAGCAAGCTAATACTGGTAAAATGTTTCATACCATAATTACTGCGTGTTCAAAGCTCACGTGTGAAGTACAGATACTGGTGCTTCAGCAAGAACCGAGGATGAGCACCCTTCTTGGTTGTGAAAAAAAATAAACATGGAAAAATGCTTTAAGCAGGATTAAGAAACAGGGTTGAAAGAAAGTGAGCAAGCAATTCTTTCAAAATATGCAAAGCAATGCAAACAAATATTTATTTCAACTTCATGTCTACAAAAGACAATCTCATTAAGTCTTAGGTAAAAAAAAGAGCAGATAGCACTTTTATAAATGCTACAGGGAACCTTCAAGCCAAAAATTGCTTGAGCACTTAAACTGATCACTGTTCAACAAATTCATGAAAATTGAATGGATGAAAAACCAGCGGTAAACACAGGACACAGTTAAAAGAGAACAACGGGACAAGCTTATCCCGTCGTTCTCTTCCGTACCCTGTGTTTTCCGCTGGTTTTTCATCCATTCAAACATGTACCAACTAGCACAGTCCGATGCCTTGGTATCATAAAAAGACGAATTGTCACTCCTTACAGACAGTTGAAAAAAAAGAAAGTATAAAGCAGGTGACAAAATTAAAATGACAGCAGATTGGTTAACTTTTAATTTTAAGTGATAATATAAAAAATAATGGCATGAATGAAAGTGAGCAGCAACCAAAGGACCATGATGCTAGGCCGACATTCCACTTTGAAGCAAAATATCCGCTTTCAACGCTACATAGGCCAAACATGCAATGAGGCAACCCTTTAGGCCCACAAAAACATACCATATACTTTAAAAAAGCTACAATTTAGTTGAGAAAAACTGACCACAACAAATTGGAATTGACAACTAGATACAGTTGTCACACCCAAGCAAGCCGGCGAAAGATGAACAGATATCTAGCTGTCCTACCCCCTATTTGTGCCCTAGCCTCTGATCCGCTGCAGCAAACAAAAAAATTGTTTATATGTAGAACTACGGTCTACGCTCGTTACAGCGGATCCGGCAACAATGGACTTTCAGTTACAACAGACCATTTCTGTTGGTTTGTCTGGTACCCATGCATTTTAAATGGAGTCCACTCCGCTCACAACGGACCCGGCTAGAGCAGACTATCGGCTACAACAGACTAAATTTTAGGCGAAAATTGTTTCGACTGAACGTTTATAGCGGACTTCCGCGGGGACGGCGCCCGGTGTGCTTTTTCATTTATTTTCGCAATAAAACTATTATGTCTGGCAACATTGCTGGCAGCCGGGTCGTTGGCGCAGCCAAGCCAAGCCAGTGGCTTTTTTTTTTGTGCGACCAGCGGCATGAGCGGCAGGGTAGCTGATTTCACTGTCGGGTAAATTAATCGTAATTAACGCTGTTGAACACCAGGAAAAACAGGTTGACATCGCCAGAAGTACAGGCCTGTCTAAGCACAGTGTCCGCTGTACTGTCAAGAACAAGGTCGCTGCCGATAAACGCGACTCCGGTGAGATTGAACACAGGGCAATCGAATACTCGAAGTGGTGCACTCTGAGGCAAGTCTGCCCTCGTCAGTTTTTTTATGTAATAAAAAACTCGGGTTCAGTGAAGTTCGGCTTTTATTATTCCCACGCATGCACCGTTCCCGTTCCGTTCGGTGAAAAAGATAAGAAATGCCTCAAGTAGGGGTAGTTCCCCATCCATTGTGTGCAATCTGCCGGTAACCGTGCGCAGTCCAACTGGTCTAACTTTCGATTTTACAGCTGACCGTCATCAGATTATTTCATTACATCTGTTTCAATGACCAGAATAAAATTGCTAAAAATGTGGAATCTGCCTTGAGGGAACGTCAGGCAGCGATCCTATTTGTTTGACGAACGGTTTCGGGAAAACCTGCCTCGTCGTGAGGGGATTTAAAAGAGCCTCGCCAATGCTGATGGGCACGACTGATGTTTTATAGCTGGTTTTTAATTGCGCCTAGTTATATTCTTGCATTATTTGCTCAGCTCATCTTGCGTCTTTACACGCTTGACCACATGCGCTAGGCCTTTTCGAAGTGCCGGTGCTAAGTTTTGGAAACGGTGTTTACGCGATTCTTTGCCCTCGCGCGAACACTGTGCAGAGGTGCTGCAGGCATGTAGAAAGAACAAAGTGTATGTACTATGCATGCAATATCGGTCAAAGTACCCACTGTAGAGCTCATAGCCCCCCCCCCCCCCCCACGTCGGATACTGCATACTTCGGCTACAGCGGACGTTTTTTTCTGGATTCAGAGGGTCCGTTGTAACTGGCGTAGACTGTATTACTCTTGGTCAAACATAGACAGTTCTAATGACGGAGCCAAGTAGGTTCCGAAACGGGGAACGCTTTGGATAAAGTCCTTGGTTAGAGTATTATATTTGTTTCCATCAAACACAAAAAAATGCATGGTAAAGCGCTGACATTAACTTTGTCTACTGCGGTTCCTTCATGGTGACATCACTACAGCAACCAAAAATACAATACAGTGCATTAAAGGGGCCATTGGGACAACATAGAATTTCGTTTCGTTCGACATATTTCCTGTTTTATAAGTGCCCCCACCACTTGACCGGCAGCAAATGATGCTGCATTCACTGAGAAATTAATTTAGGTTAAAAGTCTGATTCTGCCACCATATCGTGTGTTTTTGGGATGTCAGCAATGAAGCCATAAGTGCGTGTAATCAAACAAACTACTGCGTCACTCGGGTCTGCAGCCTTGCTAGCCATCAGTCCTTCCAGGTGGAGCTACCATACTCATCCACGAACCGTTGTTTGCCATTGCTTTGTTTTTGACTGCGTCTGCACCTGGCTTGTTTTCGTTACAGTAGAAAGTAATGGTTTTGTGAAACATGGGGTATCCTCGACAAACAGGGTCACGTAAGACAACATCGCCTATGCCAATCGGCCAGTGTCGTGCAAGCCAACTCCAAAGCGGCGGAGTGCTGTCCAGCTAAAACAAGCATAGTGCACGCCGTACCAACAGCAGTGCACATCGATACTTGTATGTTTACGAGTATTTTCGTAACTTTCATTGTTTCCTGCACCATTTTTACGGCTGTAAAATGAATATGCATTACATTTAAGCGCAAATAGCTCATTCGGCATGTTTATAAGGCCTGCCCCATTTGCGTTTGCTTTTGCTGGCCTCAGCCAATCGTACAGCTGGGGACATATGACATCATAGATACTGCTGTGGGAAATGAGCTAGTGGGTCGCATGGCCATTCCCTTTTTCCTAATTATATAGCTTATTCGAGTGAAGTGCGCGTTAAAAATGGTGTCAGTATGATTCTAACGAGGCAATCTGTCGAATGAACGAAAC
Source organism: Haemaphysalis longicornis (assembly GCF_048455015.1). Classification (NCBI taxonomy): domain Eukaryota; kingdom Metazoa; phylum Arthropoda; class Arachnida; order Ixodida; family Ixodidae; genus Haemaphysalis; species Haemaphysalis longicornis. Next base: position 167,434,490 of record NW_027526460.1, read on the forward strand.
TTGTGTGTTGTCTGCATGGCCCCTCTAAGCAAAAGCAAGGCAGCCAATTTTTTATTTAGGCTGCCTTCATGCACACATTAGTGCTCTATTACTGCCAGAAACTCATTACGGGACTCCTGATATATTTACAGTTGCAATAAAAATCAGAAATAGAACGAAAAATCATTGGACACTCCACAATGTCCTAAAAACAAAGGAATAATGTGCGAGTGAGCTACCTAAAACACTGCGACAGAAGATCATATTCATCAAGGCAACTAATAAAAACCATGGCTAGTGCATAGCCACCACGCAGCTCATTTGTTAAGAGCTTATGTGCGTCCCCACAAGTTGGCTGTGTAAACCCACTGACACCTAACAGAGTCCAAGGTTCGACGAAAGCTCGTCAGGGGAGGGTGAGTTATTGATGAAATACAAGCAGGCACTCGCCTGGTCAAAAACAAAGACGTTTTGGGGCCCCTACTGGTCCCTTCATCACAATGAAACGGGGTGAAAGGTCGCGATTATTTATAGGTTCGGTGGCGCAGAGTGTGCATGTATATCTCGGGGAAATTACCCCGCGACCGGTTAATCACGCTTTTAGTTGGTTGAATATGCACTGATTCTAAAAGTAGTCGTGTCGACAGGCGCTTCTCTGATGTGATTATAGTTGCGGAATCCAAATCGATGACGTGGTCAGTAGCCAGGTGATGATCCGCCAAGGCATTTCAGCTTGCATTGCCTTTTTTTGACATCGTTCTGGTGCTATTGAATTCTTTTAAAAATTTCCAGTTTCACCTATGTAGGATTAGGAACGAAATAGAGACGCCGACCAGTCCAAACAAAACGTACTGACGTTTCGGCTTCCAGCACGGAAGCCTTGTTCACAATAAATGCATCACCAGAAGTGGGTCGTTTAAGTGGGCTTGAATAATGGCTGCAAAGAGCGTGCGTAGATCGGGTTTAGATTTCAGTCGTTACGATGGACTGTGTTAGATGTGGTCTGAATGATTAGTGATTGCAGATGTAGCCGTGATGCGGTCACTTTTTCTGTAGTGACGATTCTTGCATTGTCCCAATCAATCTTGCGTTCACTCACGACGGCGTTTGGCTAAAGCATTGTTGCGGATGCTTTTATTCTTTGCGTGACGTGCATGCTGCTGCAGACGATTCTTATAATTTCCTGATTCCCCGATATACACGCCGCTGCAGTCTGCACAAGGTATCTCGTATACCACACCGGGGAAGCGCTCCTTGGGCAAGCGGTCCTTGACTCTCACGAGCTCATGGCGCATCTTTTTGGCTGGAACGTGGGCCACCTGCACGTCATATTCCCGTAGGACACGTGCCAAACATTCACTTGTTCCTGGAAAGTAGGGCACAGGAGCTCGCTTCGTCGGGGCAGGAGGCACGTCCAGTTGTCCCCGTCGGGTCAGTTGGCTTTCCGTTGCATTTATAAAGTGCCTCGGGTAACCGCAGCTAGCCAGGTCGTCCCACCCCTTTGCCGTGTCCATCGCCGCATCCTCGGGCTTCGAGCACAATCTTTTCGCACGCTGCAGTAGCGTGCTAACAACAGCCCTCTTGTGGGAAGCGGGGTGCACGGAGTTGAAGTTCAGGTAGCGGCCTGTGTGCGTTATACGCTGCGGTATACGCTGAAACGTAGCCTCTGGCCCTGCCGAGACACGAGGACGTCCAGGAAGGGAAGTTTGCCATCGGCCTCCTCTTCTGACGTGAACTGAATGGCACGTTCCATACTGTTGAGGTGGGCCAGCAAGCTGTTCGCCGCGTTTTTCTGAACGACGCAGAAACAATCGTCGACATAACGCAAGAACACTTTTGGTTGAGGGGCAAAGGAGGCTAGCACGCGTGCTTCCAGCGCTTCCATGGTCAGGTTCGCCGCCGTGACCGAAATAGCGGCACCCATTGGAGTCCCCTGCCTTTGCTTGTAAAAATGGCCCATAAAGACGAAGTACATATTGTTCAGGCAAAAATCTAGAAGCCTGCGTAGTTCTGGCACATCCATCGGTGATCTCCCGGGAAACATCTCATCAGCCTCGAGAGCAGCGGTGCATACGTTGACAGCCAGGTCAATCGGAACGCTCGTGAAAAGGGACTTCACGTCGAAGGACACCATCAAGTCGTCTTTCTCGATCACGGTGTTGCGAGTCTTCTCGACAAAATCGAAAGAATTACGAACGTGAGTGGTCCCTTTACCGACAAGCGGAGCCATAACTTGGTGCAGGAACTTCGACAGGTGGCCCACGTTCCAGCCAAAAAGATGCGCCATGAGCTCGTGAGAGTCAAGGACCGCTTGCCCAAGGAGCGCTTCCCCGGTGTGGTATACGAGATACCTTGTGCAGACTGCAGCGGCGTGTATATCAGGGAATCAGGAAATTATAAGAATCGTCTGCAGCAGCATGCACGTCACGTAAAGAATAAAAGCATCCGCAACAATGCTTTAGCCGAACACGCCGTCGTGAATGACCACAAAATTGATTGGGACAATGCAAGAATCGTCGCTACAGAAAAAGTGACAGCATCACGGCTACATCTGGAATCGCTAATCATTCAGACCACATCTAACACGGTCAATCGTAACGACTGAAATCTAAACCCGATCTACGCACGCTCTTTGCAGCCATTATTCAAGCCCACTTAAACGACCCACTTCTGGTGATGCATTTATTGTGAACAAGGCTTCCGTGCTGGAAGCCGAAACGTCAGTACGTTTTGTTTGGACTGGTCGGCGTCTCTTTTTCGTTCCTATGTACCCTTCCGGCCAGACAGGATTCCGTCATGATCTCGATTTTACCTATGTAGGATGCGTTGCAATCCTTGCATGGAATTTTGTAGGCAACTCTGGGAATCCTGATTTTTCTAAAGGGTCTTTCACGCATACCAGCTTCTGATTAAGCCTGTTCGTTGGCACGTGTGCAATTTTAACGCCATATGTGCCAAACACCCTTGCAAGAGCTTCACTGATGCCTTGCGTGTAGGGGACGGCAGCGCGGTTTTGCCTGTATTCTTCAGGAACCCTTTCGGGGGAGGCAACTGAAGCCCGCAATTGTTGCGTCCTCACAAGCTTTGAAGGGTAGCCGTTGCTGCGAAGGTCCTTCCTTACCACGGCTAGCTCTTGCTTGCACAGACCAGGCTCAGAGCAGATTCGTGATGCGCGTGAGAAGAGTGCAGCGGCGACAGAGCGTTTTTGGCCTATAGGATGCGCTGAGTCGAACCCCAGGTATACCCGTGTGGGTAGGCTTTCGATACACACTGGTTGTAAATCCTTTGGCCGACCATCTCACAAGTATGTCGAGGAAGGCGATCTGTCCATTATTTTCTTGTTCCGTGGTGAACTGGATGCTTGGAACACAAGAGTTTAGATGCTCAAATAAAGGCATTACGTCTCGGTGGTGGATCACACAAAAACAGTCGTCTACGTAGCAGACAAAGATCTTGGGGCCGTCTTGTACGAGCATAGCGCAGAATTTTCTAGAGCCTCTAAGGCAATATTTGCACAGACTACTGAAATGGAAGCTCACATCGCTGTTCGAAACCGCTGCTTGTAATAGTGTCCGCTGAAAACAAAATATGTGTTCTGCAGGCCAAATTCCAGGAGACGATATAAGTCTTGCGTCTCAATTGTCGACCATGAAGGCCGAGATACATCGTTCTCAATAGATCCTTAAAACTCCGGACCGCGTAATTTTGCCTGGAATTTGGCCTGCAGAACACGTTTTGTTTTCAATGTACAATGTTACAAGCAGCGGTTTGGAACAGTGATGGGAGCTTCCGTTTCAGCAGTCTGTGCGAATATTGCCTTAGAGGCTCTAGAAAATTCTGCGCTATGCTTGTACAAGACGGCCCCAAGATTTTTGTCTGCTACGTAGACGACTGTTTTTGTGTGATCCACCGCCGAGACGTAATGCCTTTAATTGAGCCTCTAAACTCTTGTGTTCCAAGCATCCAGTTTACCATGGAACAGGAAAATAATGGACAGATCGCCTTCCTCGACGTACTTCTGAAACGGTCGGCCAAAGGATTTACAACCAGTGTCTATCGAAAGCCGACCCACACGGGTAGATACCTGGGGTTCGACTATAGGTCAAAAACGCTCCGCCACCGCTGCACTCTTCTCACGCGCATCACGAATCTGCTCTGAGCCTGGTCTACGCAAGCAAGAGCTAGCCGTGGTAAGGAAGGACCTTCGCAGCAACGGCTACCTTTCAAAGCTTGTGAGGACGCAACAATTGCGGGCTTCAGTTGCTCCTCCGAAAGGGTTTCTCAAGAAGACAGGCAAAAACGCACTGCCGTCCACTACACGCAAGGCATCAGTGAAGCTCTTGCAAGGGTGTTTGGCACATATGGCATTAAAATTGCACACGTGCCAACGAACAGGCTTAAGCAGAAGCTGGTATGCGTGAAGGACCCTTTAGAAAAATCAAGATTCCCCGGAGTTGCCTACAAAATTCCATGCAAGGATTGCAACGCATCCTACATAGGTGAAACTGGAAATTTTTAAAAGAAGAATTCAATAGCACCAGAACGATGTCAAAAAAGGCAATGCAAGCTGGAATGCCTTGGCGGATCATCACCTGGCTACTGACCATGTCATCGATTGGGATTCCGCATGCATAATCGCATCAGAGAAGCGCCTGTCGACACGACTACTTTTAGAATCAGTGCATATTCAACCAACTAAAAACACGATTAACCGGTCGCGGGGTAATCTCCCCAAGATATACATGCGCACTCTGCGACACCAAACCTATAAATAATCGCTACCTTTCACCCCCCTTTCATTGTGATCAAGGGACCAGTAGGGGCCCCAAAACGTCTTTATTTGTTTATTTGTTTTTGACCAGGCAAGTGCCTGCTTGTATTTCATCAACACCGAACTAACCCGCCTGAATCACCACTTTATAGACATTGAGCAATTCTTTGAATTGGTTTATTGTAGCAAGCTGTCTTCTTTATTTCCATATTTTTTTGGCATTTCCTGTCTCATTTGAAATTGGGAGACCAGATAGCTTTTACTACGGGTCATGCACTGGTGAGAACAAATAATTGATTTCACTTTAAACAATTTTCAGTTCTGTTTTATTGCTCACCAGCCAATGACCTGAAATATCAGAGGCTCTTAAAACATATGCTGGCATTTCTTTCCTGCACTGTAGTACAACTAATCATGACTTTTATTATATTTTGTTCACAAATTGTAATATTTAGAAAGTATTCAGCTGAATGAAAATGTTATTTCAGAAGCATGCGCAATCAACAAGGCCTCAATGACTCTCACCACATGGTTCACTTGTTTCTGTCACAAATAACCTGATTGCAGCCACATTCCACCCAAGACGAAGGTAACATACCCTCTGGGATGATGAATATTTAAAATGCCTTACGAGTAAGTGCCCAGCACATGAAATTGTGGCATTAAAATTAAAACAGAAGATCCTCTGCGGCATCCTTCACTTGGGGCAGCGCTTGATCACAAACTTCGAGAAGCTGAAAAATGCTCCATGCGCCGCTCCAGCCAGCAGAAACAATGCAGGACGCAAGTTGGTAGGTGGACCGTTGGCATCCTGCGATTGTGAAGATTTTTATTTAGTAGATGCTCTTCTTTTTGTACCACTGTTTATTTCTCCTTTAACAAGCAGCTGAACTCCTGCAGGTTCTACGAATCATACAAGCATAATAAAATGCAGCAATGCCGAACAATTGGCAGGGTTACCTCAATTTTTCTTTTCTAGGAATGAAAACAATGTAGGTAATCTATGCACAACTACAATCAAACCTTTCAATTTTTACCTACTTCACTCCTAACAAGCACACATACACGTTAGACATGTGAGCAAGCTGCTAAATTAATGCCCACAAACTTAATCAGGCATCAGAAATCGGCAGAGAACGACGTGTCACCTTTAAATGGCACTTTTTTCGTTCAAAACCCGTAAATGGGCGAGAAAGATACATAATTATGAGTTGGTACCCTCATCTGGTATGGTTTTCAGGCAATGCTTACATCTCACTTCAGTACCTTCAGGTGGTGGAGATCTTCGAAAACTCATTGCGGGCAAGTGGGTTGTGTTCAAGCTCTCGTATCTTGCCAGCATATGCTGGATTCCAGCATTCGCAAATCAACGTGACGACCCGAATGTGGTGGATGCAAGAAAGAATAAGCACACGCCAAGCGCGTAGCCGAAGGTAGGGTAAGGGGAGGGGGGGGGCGGTGCCCCTCCCATAATGTTTTATGCCAAGGCTGGGGTGCAGTTTAAGCAGCCTGAAAAACCGCCTAAAGTCACCTGCAGGCGCGGAACCTGCAGTTTTAAGGACATTCTTGCTCATATAAAGCTGACAACAAGGGCAATGTCAACGTCTGATCCATGCGCCCGCTCCAGATGCTGTACCTGTCAATATATACAGCCCGGCTGCATTTCGCGCCGGATACACCGACAAGCACCGGGAACCTGCCGCGAGCCGATCGAAACAGCCCCACTGTTTCACTGGCGGAACAGCATGGCCGGGGAATGGCCGGGGAATGGCAAAACAGCAGGAAAAGCCTCATATAGGCTTACATGTGGTCGGGAGCGTGTCATTCCTTGTCTTTACACTGATACAAAGTATAATCACATGACAGAGCATGTCGCTGTATTTTGTTCAGTCAACTATCAATCCTTGATATGTTTATTTTTCTACCGACATCGCATTTCATTGACTATTGCAGTTCCATAATTTCTGCTGCATAAAAAGCATTGCTCTGCCCATCTTGTATTTCCTCCACATCAACAAAACTACACAATTCTCCTTATTGCGGAGCTTTGTTTTTTTGGCACTATTCCACTGTTTCCTTGACCTCCCTTTAGAATCAGCATTCTGTATTTGCTTAACCGGAATTTTACTGAAGCCATGTCTGTTTCAATTCAACAGATAGAAATAACGAAATTTAATAAGAAACGTGCAACAAGCTCAACATTCAACAGCAGTGCAATAAGGTGTTCCGCTTAGCGCAAGTTCACTACTCACGTTACTTCACAAAAAATAACAAAAGGCGATTACTTAAAGGAGCCATGAAGAGAAAACAAAAGTTTGTTTTATTCGAAAGATTAGGTGTTTCATAGTACCCCAAGCGCTTTTCCCGAAGCAAATGATGCTTTATTCACTGAGAAATAAGGCAATTTAAGCCAAAATTTTAAATCTCCCGCTAAAATTGCACATTTCGTCATGTGAACAATGGCGTCATACGAGCCGGTCCATGAAACATATACTTAGTATGTAGACTCCATATAGCACCCACACGCGGGAGTCGACCGAGACGGCGGCCATTTTAAAAATACTAGTAAAACCTAGTGCACCCGCAGCCCTAGTCATGGAATCGCCTGATCCGGAGAACAAAACTCTCGCCGAGGAGCTCGGGCTTGCATTTAACAACCTTACACCACTTGAACGCTCAATGCTTCTAAGTGCACAAGCGGCAAGTGTTGTGGGATACGCGGTGGACGGGAAAGCGACCATTCCGCGATAGCCACAACAGACGGTGCCCAGCCGTCGGCACCGCTGCCTCGTCAGCCCCGTCGCGACGGATGAATACAGACTGGTACGTATGTGCCGTATTTTCAATTTTAGTAGCAGTATCGCTTATGCCAGTTGGCCGGTGTCGTGTATGGAAAGCCGTTCGCTCGAGCTCTCTGCTCCGACCAGAAAGATTTGAGCGTCAATGCGCGGTGTGTACGGCAATTTTTTTCCCCAAGGTCAGAGCGCTTTGGCGGCGATTTGACGAAGTCGGCGACGAGCGCCAGCATGTCCGGGTCCCTGCCGTAATCACTTCCTCGGAAATGAAGCGAGCACACTCGTACTTCCTTTAGCTCTCTTTCTCATCCGTTTGCAAAGTTCACAAAATATAGCCACTTGCTCCGCCGAGATTCGTCGTTGGGCAGCACATGAAAGGAGATCTCACCGGCGGGGATGTCGCACTCCCTCGACGATTTGCCCGTACTACATGGGCATTTCAAAACACAGCAACGAAATTTCATTGTAAAGTGCTCGAACAAACTGAAGTTTTCAGTGGTTGTAAACTGTAAACGAGCTCGTAACGACAGCAGCAAGCCAACACGACCTCCATACCGAAACCTGTGCGACGAGTGGCACTATCTCGTTGCTGCTCTGTGTTCCTTACTCCCCTTGTTTCTATTTTTACCTTTCCTGGTTGGCGATATGACGGCCAACCTCCTGTGAAGGGATTACGATACCAAGCAAGGTCACGGCTGTGCGTGCTGGGACGGTTCGTTGGCCCCGAAGAGACTTGAACCCGAAAATTCGTCTGCGCGATGGTGGCGACGGCGAGATGTCGAGTTAGGCCGGCGGTAGTTTCGTACGCATTGGCATACACGCTTGCGTGTTCGTTCGGAACTTCAACCATTTACTCCACCGTTCTTTGTCATAAAAAGAATGTGCAGTATGTTTCACGGGCATTTAGCTCGCTATGCAAACTGTAAGCCCTGCCTAACATGCGTTTGCTTTTGCCGGCCTCCGCAAATCGCAGAGCATTCTCGAGTGACATCATAGGTTTGTTGCGGAAAATGAGCTGGTGGGTCGCGTGATCATTTCCTTTTTTCCTAATTATGTAGCTTATTTGAGCGAAGTTTGCGTTATAAGTGGTGTCGTTATGGTTCTAACGAGGCAATCTTTCGAATGAACCAAACTTGTGTTTTCTCTTCATGGCTCCTTTACGGACGAAGACGCACGTTTGCTAGCTTCACCGCCATAATATACGAATGCGCCGCATGTACAGTCCACTGCGATTCGAAGGTTGTCGCGGGAAAGCTACTCTTTCAAACGAAGCAGAAAGAACACCAGCTTTAGCAAATATTCCATGCAAGTTTCGTTATCGTCGGCGTAGATAAAGGGCAACCAAGTCCAAGTCTGTGCTTGATAACAACAAATGTACACCTTGAAACCCAAAGGGTGGCAAGTCAGTCGTGCGGGCCATTGTTGTATCATGGAACAGCCAACAAGGGAGCAAAGAGTGCGAAATCTCGATTTTCATGGTTCCGAAACGAAACCATGGGCTGGTGGTCCGCTTGGCCGCTCGATGCTGGCGCGATAACCTTCAAATCGTGCTCGACTGTACTTCATAGCTGACAAGAAAACTTAATAGTCCCTTTTCTAAAGGAAAATCTAAAACATGAGAATCTTGATAGTAAACACCCAGTGTTGGCCTGCACTTCCGCCCGACGAACTTCAGGGACCGCGCGTCACTCACGAGCGCACTCATGATCACGCTCACGAGCGTGGGTCCGCCTAACCACCTGCTCTGCGGACGAATGAATCGCCCGTGGTGTGCCCACAGACCAGCGAACGGCAATTTCGGTGATCATCATGATCATCACCATCTAAGCTCCTTAAGGTGGGCTTTACAGTTAGCATTGAGCATACACAAATCGCATGTTAAAGTCAGTTATTTCAAGCTTCGTTTCCAAAACAACGCGCAAGATGCCTTGCCTACATATTTCCCCGTCCCATCTTTTGGTCGACCACGGCCCCCCTCCACCCCCTCCCCCCCGAAAAAAATTCCTGGCTACGCGCCTGGCACATGCCCAATCAGGAGTACGTTCAGCATGCACGTCGGTTGTTTAAAAAAAAGGGTGTAATGTATTGCTCAGAAGACTCAATGCTTGCACGCATCTTGGAGCAGCAACGGCCTTAGCAGATGTGTTTGAGTGGTTTTCCTCTCTCATAACATCCACAGTGCTTTCAGGAAAAGCCCCAGGCCTTGCAATTAGCATGTTCCAGTTAAGAATAATGCAGCTGATACTTTACACTTTCAAATCTTTTTCTTTGTGGAAGGATGTTTCTTTATTGGCAGTACAGCACTATCGTGCGTAAATCGCAGCCTTCAGAACCCCAATCAGGCCTCTGTAAATGGTACAGGCAGTTACATTAACTATTTGAAAAAGTGGACTGCAAGGACTGTCAATTCACATGATAAACATCCAGAAAATAGCTTAAAACAGAACTGGTAAGGCTTTATCGAAGACTAAACTACAAAGGTAATAACATTTTTGTGTCACCACCTAAGAAATATGGCTTCATCGTAAACATGACTAACACCAGGAAATTCGTATACACGGTGATTAACTGCTATCCCCACATTATGATTTTGGGTGAAACTGAGTTTTCCGAAATTAACAATAAAGGTTGCCATTTAGCAGCTACATATTAGGTTATGCATGAAACACCAATAATTGTTACGGGGGCGAGAACTTGTACATTCAAGTGATCGAACATTCAAGTATGGTAGCCCACTGTGCTACCAAAACTGTTTGAAAACTTACGTTCTGGCGGCCAAACACTGTTGACAATGGTTGTGGCTCTTTTCCGGTTGAATGGAGGGACGTGATGTGCTCAGACCGTCCAGAGGTCTAAAACAGGATGACACATGATTACCACTCAGGCAAGAATGGAAATTATTGGGTGCACGAATGTTACAACTCGGGCAACACAACATTCAGCCAAAATCAATACCCGCGTACAGCGGCACCGTACACATGGTGAGGTGGCTCGCCGCAAACGCAACGAAGCTTGCGAGGCGCGCACATTCGCTCGCAAACTATTTTCCCTCGCCATTTACAACACGGCACAAACGACAGCGGTGATTAACGAAGCCGTAAACGCTGCGCCGCACAAGTAGCCGCCCGTGTTCTGATAAACTACGCGTAAGACGTGGTTCGCAGTGGTGAACTCTGAAGCTGTTCAATATAGTGCTGCGGAATGGGAAACGTTACTGAGTTACTGAGCGCCACTGCGTTACTGAGCGCCACTGCGTTACAGAGCACCAGTGCGTTCAGCGCTCAATGCAAGCACCACAATGTTCTTTCGCACATCGCCTTTCTAGAGACAAGCCCTCTAGGTTCAACCTAGCCAGTTCAGTTAAACAATTCACACACGCGGGCTCCTGTTAACGAATCCTTAAAGCGGCGATGACAGCTACAAACGACATCCAGTGACAAGAAAGGCGGCAAATGTGACGAGACAGCTTACCTGACAGAGACCACGCAGAGGAGCGAGCGACGTTCAGGGGCAAGCGCCAAACTTAATTAGCCGTCTTCAGGTGGCAAAGTTGTTCTCAAATACTTCATCGCGAAGTCGAACCCGACAGGCATCACCGAAGACGACGAGGTGTCCAATTAATCATAATAACTGCGCTTGTTTAACCGCACGGTCGCACAGTAAACAATCTATGAAAGACGGGTCACGGGGTATCTGTTCCGGAATCCGGCCACGCCGCCGCGCGCCGTACTCAGGGTATCGGCCGTTGGCAGGGAGTTGCGTAAACAAATTAAAACGACAACAATAAATAATTGCATCTTTTACTGAATATAACATAATCTTTAAGTTTATTATTTATTGTGTGTATTATAATAAAGAAGCTTAGATATTTAAAGTTTACAAACACAAAACGCGAACTGAAGCTTTTGGCGCTCGATTTGAACGTTAAAAAAAGCAGCAGATAGTAAGATAACACTGTGCAATGAAATTTGGCAGTGTTCTAGTGTAAGTAATCGTATTATTATTTGGCGCCTGTTTATTTAGCGCCCGATTTCATGCCCCTCCCTCCCCAACTTTTGTTTTCTTTTGATATCTGCCTTGTTCTCCAAAGTTGTTACTGCAGGAGAAACTAGGTGGTCTGTTTATTGCATTTGTACACAATATTAACGGTCGCTAACAATAAGAATGGAATAAAATTGTAATTGCTAGTACGTTATAACTCCACTGAGCGACGAGAATGACTGTTGTCAGAGAGGGCTATGATTGTGCTGGTGGGGCAGGAGAGGAACAGGGAACGACGGAATGATGATACAGATGTCACAGTTCAAGGTTGTGCTGTGCTCCGTGGAAGGCTGTAGAAAACAAAAAGTGGGAGGGGTAGTGTTATTCTGTCGATGTCGTAATAAGCAAGGGCTGATATTTTTTCCTGTTTCAACGTCGGTGCTGCCCCTGCTTTTTATTGAATTTGGCAGCTTTTTTTTTTTTTTGCTTCTGAACATTTTTGACGAGGTTGGGAGGATGGTGCAATGGGGTGTCTTTTTGAAATTATATTGCATGCATGGCCTCAATCAATGAAGAGATGAACACCTTTTCCTCACCCTTTCAACACCCTTCCAAAAAAAAGGGTGTTGAGGTTGGTCAACACCCTTTTTTTCACGCGAAAAGGGTGGAGAGCTACGAAAAAGGGTGTGGAGATTCAAGAAAAAGGGTGTAAGGGCCTCCCAACACCCTTTTTTCAATTATTTTACACCTTTTTTGGCCAAAAGGGCGTAAAAAAGTTTAGTGTGATACTAGGCGGAGCGTCTCGCATTCTTCACACCCCCGTGTTTGCCTGATACTCGACCGATCATGCGGCTGATTTGTTCACACGTTGATTTAAGTTTGTTAAGGGCAACGGCGTTATTGCCTTTGTTATTAATTTGCAGGCCCAGCACCCGGATGGTCTCCAAATCGGATATCTGTGTGCCGCCCAACGTAATGTCAATTTTAAGTATTTCTACTTTGTCCGGGGTGATGTGAAGCAGCTTGGATTTCACGGGCACACACTTGAGGCCGCATTCCTCAGAGTACGTGTGCGCTAAGGTAGCCGCTGCCTGCAGGGTTTCCTCGATTTCTCTGACGCTTCCGCTTGCCGCCCACGAAGTAATATCGTCCGCTTATGTAGCGTGGCGGACCCGGTCTACCATTTTGAACCTCTCAGGAAGTTTCATCATGGCCACGTTGAACAGAAGGGGGGAAAGCACCGCCCCTTGAGGTGCGCCACGAGTTACAATCTGTACGGGCCCATAATTTATGTCATCTATTTTTATGTATGCTTTCCTTCCCTGAAGAAAATCCTGAATATAACTAAATGTTTTGTGCCCTCAATTCGTGGAATTCAGGTTACTAAGAATTTTGCTGTTCTTTACGTTGTTGAATGCACCTTTCAAGTCTAGTGTTAGAATGGCCCTGTCCTCATGTTCTCCGCGAGGAGGGTCGATAACCTCCCGTATAAGCTGGCAGAGAACATCTTTGGTTCAGAGGTGTGCATGAAAACCAAACATGGTTGGGGAGAAGAGACCCTGTTCTTCAATGTAAGCAGAGAGACGCGTGCAAACGATATTTTCCATGAGTTTTCCAACACACGAAGTTACAAAAATAGTCCGTAAGTTGTCCGTATTTATCTCTTTGCCAAGTTTGGGATTGAAGTACACGTTTGGTGTTTTCTATTCGTCAGGAATTTGGGCACCATCCCAGATTGCGTTAATGAAGTTTGTAAGCTCCCGAATTGATTTTTGGCGAAGGTTTGCTAGCAGTGCGACCGGGATGCGGTCGCCGCTCAGGACCGTACCCCTCCTCAAGTTCGCAAGCGCTGCCTTTGTTTCCTTCCAAGTGTAAGGAGCATCGAGAGCCTCATTTAGCGTCCCTTCGTAAGTAAGAAATACCGCGTGTTGATGTATGGTAGTGCAAAAATATCTGTTTTCTAGCGCCTGCGGTAGTTCTTGGTTAGTACCTTGAAAGGAATGAAAGGCGCGCCTGAGGTTTCATGCACTTTCACCTCGGCTCGATAAGATATCGTAATATGCACCAGGTTTTCCTCAAGCTAAGAGCTCCACTTAGTTGCAGTTAGCGATCCAACTATTTCGAGAAAGCAACATGGCGTATTCTTCGGCTTGCTGTGTGAGTAGTGCTATCCTTAGATTAGGTTTCCTGTTAAGCTTTTGCTGTCTCCAGCGTTTTGTGAGAGACCGTCGGGCTTCCCAAATATGCACGAGATGCGTGCCGATGGCCGCTGTTTCCTCATTCGCCTGTATAGTGGTGGTATGTTGATCTCTACTTTCTATGAGAGCAGCAGCCCACGCATGGTAGCCCGTTGCCTGATGAAGCGCCGGAAGGTCTGAGTCCCTAAATGTGGTTCAGTCCATAAGTGTCACCTGCCCTTTCGTGTGCCTCAATTTTTGCGCCTCTACCGTTGCCATGAGGATGCGGTGATCGCTACCTAAGGTTTCTTCCATGTTGATCCATGCATAGCGTTTTGCATTGCGAACTAGTGAGAGATCAGGGCATCGGCTCTAGCCACACTATTGCCTATGCGGGTCGGATAAAAAGGAGGGTGAAGCCCATGTCTGCTATGTTTGCCGCTAATTTTTACCCCTGGATGTCTTCTTTCTGTTACCCCCATTGATAGCTGTAAGCATTGAAATCTCCTACAACTACAAGTGGTGACCTTTGTGCAGTTCGGACAGCTTTGTGGAAGATTTCTGCAAAAGTATCTTTCCGGTTTCTTGGGCGGCTATAGATGCTTAGCACGTAGACGCCTCCTTGAAGTCGCCAGGCGGGTAAGATTTGGACGAACGTGTGTTGAACATCCCGGTCTAAGGCAAGGTCATTAGTGGTTGCCGTGCATTGTTTCTGCACAAGGATACAGGTGGATGGATCTAACTCGTGTGTATTATAGGACCCAAATTTTACTGATATTCGGACGTCTTGCATCGCAACAACGTCTGGCAACGTCTCAAGCGTTTCCAAATACTGATACAGGGCATTCTGATTTTTGTTAGAACCCCTAAAATTCCATTGTAAAATTTGGATGCATCCCTCGTTTTTTGACAGTTTCACCATAAGCCCAATTATTTGTCTTCGGGTTCCGAGGTTCGCTGATGAACTGTGTATGGGACCGCGCGTTCGCTACTCTCCCCGAGTCGCTGATTAATTTTGACCTCCCAAGCATTGAGCCGCGCATCTATGGGTTCCATTAGAGGTTTCATCATATTTTGGAGGATGGCAGGAAGGATGTTCTGAATGGTGATCAGAATATGTGATTCAAGGTCGGTTTTAATGGCCTCGACTTTATGAGGCAGGGCAAGTTGAAACTGTGTGTTTTCTTCTCTAATAGAGCCCCTGACATCCTGGTTTGCCAGAGGTGTGTTCTCTACCTGCTGCCTGTTTTCTGGATCTGCTGTAGGGATCATACGCTCCTGACTGCCAGCATTCCCGTCCTGTGTAGGGGCTGGTGTGACTAGGCTACGTTCGGCTTTGAAGGTACGAATTTCTTGGCGAAGCTGCTCCAGCTCGCGCTTTAGCTGAATATTTTCGGTGTTAAGTGCCTATATTGCCAACTAAGGAGGGGGGTAACTAGGGACCCATGCCCAGCTGCTAGCCTTTGCGTGATACGCTGCTGGCGGGTTCGTTGCTGTTTTGGCGTGCCTTCGGCCCTGGTTCCCTGGATCTTTTCGTCGATGCTGTAGCTGTCGTTACGCGCCTGAGGGCCGGTCAGTACCAGCGCCTCTCGAGTTGGTGCTCTTGTTGGTGACGCTGTTGCCCACTGTCCCTGGTCTGCGATGTCTACATTTGGTGGTACAGTCCGCTGATCCAGTGAGGTGACTGTCCCCGCTGATGAGGCAGGTGGGCGTGCAGTTGTGTTCAGGTCCCGGCTGCGCTTCCCCGCACGCCTGGCACCGTTAGGCGTTGGGCGTAGGGCACACGTCCGCGCGATGTCCGACCGCCCCGCATAGCAGGCAGGCCGGGGTGGTTTTTCGGTAAAGGCGGACCGGGATGACTTCTTTCCAGTAGAAAATGTGTCGCGGAGCTTTGCCATCCTCAAAAGTCAGGAGCGCCACATTTGTTTGTCCGAGTTTACGTGTGTTGAGGATTTGGGCTTCGGGCGAATATATGACCCATGAGATGTCTTGCTCCGTTACTGCCGGGTCTACGTTGATGACGCGCCGGCACGTATCTTCAGCTGGTTTGAGATGTGTCGGTACTCCACGCCGTGCGCCTTCTATGATGAGCTCTCTCACGGCAAGCACTTGCCTTATGCGGTCTGAATTCCGCACTCCCACGATGATGATGTTTTGGTCCCAGTAAGCCAGATGGTCAATTCATGCAATGCTAGAGGGATACCTGTAGCCGTGCTGATGGCAGCTCCTACTTCGTTCGTGCCTTTGTACGTGGAAAGGTTTATCGTGTCTCTTGGCTTAATTACGACAACGGAGTCTTCTCTTCCAAGCTTCGGCATGAACACTGGCTTCCAGCTGGCGCTGCGGGGCGTCTGCCGGCGCCAGTGTGCGTTCCCCGCGCGCTGCGTCCCAGTGGTCACACTGTCTTGGCGCAGTTGCTCCTGTTGTAGACGTTCCTGCTGGCGTTTCGTGTTCTTCTATATCACGTATTCCGTGAATTCGTCAAATAGTGGTTGATTTGTGGGCGAAGTCTGAATTTCGACGACGGGCATGGTGTCTAGATCGTATTCCGTGGCAGTCGTCATGGCGCCGACCTCCCGGTGCTATCCTCCAGCCTACCGTATTTATTCGAATATAAGGCGGTCACGATTATAAGACGAGGGTAGAGTTGCAGGACCCAAGAAAAAGAAAAACGTTTGCGCACTAATATAAGGTGCAATAACGAAAGAAAAAAGGCAACTAAATTCTTTATCTGTCAGCAAAGCAGACACCAAGTATTCATGAACGATCTGCACACAACGACATTTATTCGAAGCGAGACGAAAGTGCAACTTAGAAACTGTCTTCAGAGGTGGTGGTATCCGAATCTTCCTTGTCACTTGCGCACTCAAAGAGGTCATCGTCCTCGGCACCATCAACAGCATTTGAAATGCAGCACTTGCGGAACGCCCGCTTCAGACGTCCCGACGGCGTCAGGGCCACAGTGTCAAACACCATCCATTCGTTGTACAGCCGTCTGACGTGTGCCTTAAAGGGCTAGTTAAGGCAAACGTCAAGCGGCTGTAGTTGACTCGTCATGCCCCCCGGAATGAGGACCAGCTCCGTCTGGTTGTGCATGAGCTTCTTCTTAGAATAGCATATGCTTTTATTCCAAGAAAAGATACATAACAAAACTTTGAATGACGCATCTGGGTCCTTAGCCGACAAGGCTAGTGCGGACCCATTACAAAATGGTGTTGGTACATAATCCCTTCAGGATAGCTCAGATAACAAACAATAATAAATACATGATATCTTAGAATTACAAACAAATAATACTCTATGGGTGAGGAGAAGTATAACACTCGGACAAAATATATTTCTTTAATGATAGTGCAAAATTTGGCGCAGACTTAATATCCAAAGGTAACTTGTTCCATACTTTGGACCCGATAAAAGATATTAGACGACGACCATATACATTATACACTTTTGGCAAATTGAGGTTAATATGGCACGCATGTCGCGTATCCCGCAGAGGCAATAAAAAAACTGATGACGGGTAAGGTGTATTCAGAGCCATAACTCTGTTAACAAGAAGGGCCGTTTTATAGTCACGAACTAGGTTAAAAGGCATTATGCTAAGTTCGTCAAAAATTGGTGCGGAGGGTGAAGTCCTTGAAGTTGATGCAATGATTCTTAAAGGGACACTGAGGTGATTTGTAAACATTGCGGGATTACTAGCGCAAATTGTAGTTCGGAGTCCGTAGGCATTGTTTCGACCACTCTGGCCGCGTTTACGCGAATTTATTTAGTAGAAAAATCAATTCGAAAATGCTGTCCTCCTCTCTTTACGCTCGCCCATTTTCTGTGGCGTTTTCGTGTGACATCAGCAGGAGATGAGCTGGAAAATGGCTGCGCTACTGCACGGTTCGCCGACCAGCCGACCTACCGATCGAGTCAGTCGGCCCACCGTTTCGTCCGCCGGCCGCCGACGGGTCGTCGCTATTTGCTCGCTCAATTGCAACTAAGCCACAACACCTTTGTGAATGAAAGAATGTGCCGTTCCTTACTTTGTTAGTTTGTACACTGTGTCGAACTCAGAGTCCGGGTCGCTCCACACAAGCGCTGCACAAGTGCACATGCGACGCTTCGCTGACTTTACGCTAGTAGGAAAATCTAAGGCAAATTTAAGGCGGGAGAAGAGTCAGCGAAGTCAATATAGGTACTAAGAAAATAAAATCACCTGAAACTTTTACCGTACAGCGCAAAACTAGGGAGCAGGAAGCACATTTTGCGCTGGGTAAATAAGCACACCGGTCAGCAGCACGACCGCACATCTGCGAACGCTTTTCCGTCAAAGAAATGCAATTGCTAGACGTGAGATATTGTGGAAGTTTGGGGGACACTTACTGCAGGAGTGATATACAACAAATAGTCACATAAAGTACTTAAAATGCTTAAAATAAATAAAAGTGTAAACTGGTCATACATTATAAACCTTATATATCCGAACTGGCCAGTGCTGGCTCGTGGCGTAGCGGTCTGAGGCGCTGGAATATGTTTTGAAAGTCGCAAGTTCGAATCCCCGAGGGTACATGGATTTTTTTTTTTTTTGTAAGTTCAATTTTTCGTATGCGGCCGATGTTTTCTGAACTGAGTTCACCATTTTTGGGCCGTAACGTTCACTGCTCCACGAGCGAGATCGCAGAACGCGCGCACACTGACAATGACGTGCTAGCGAGTTCTCGTTGGCGTGCTGTTTCCACAAGCACCGACTGCCTGAATCAGCACACCCTTGGCCTGGTGCGAACTAGCTTTTTACGAACAGACATCAGTGAAGCAAGCTCCGAATATGCGGGAAAAGCGCATGGCATTTGAGAGTCTGCGGGGACGCGGAGGGCGTTCATCCACTGCGTAGGCCTCGTCTAGTGATTTCTACGATTCCAAGCCGCCCTGGGAGGTTTATCTTAGACATTTGACAGCCGACAACATGGCAGAAGCGCGGTACGGCGATAATTGAGAAATCGAGAATGCCCATCCAACAACGTCATCAGATGTCAAGCATGTTGTTTTACAGAACCGAAACCGAAACCGAAACCGAAACTTTTGATTGCTAACCTTGGGCATTGTCCAATCACGGTGCCCCCCCTCCTGACGTCACAGCCTTTAGTTGGTGCGGCCGCCGCAAACCGCGCATAGTAGTTTTTCTTCTTTCGCGCTTTGTAAAATAATTACCGATTTGTCAACCGGATAAACGATGAATAGTGTGTTAATTTGAGCCAGTCTACACAGTGCAAGCAAATACGGGAGCTTGACAAATTCACTTCAGTGTCTCTTTAAGGCTCTTTTTTGAAGAATGTTTATGTGTGCTAGATATGATGCATAGGTGAATCCCCATGACTCTATACAATAGGTTAAGTGACAATGAAAAACACTAAAATAGATTATACGTAAGGTTTCTTTATTAAAATTTTTTCTTGCATTAATTAGCGCGTAACATCCGTAAGCTAGTTTCCGGCTTAATTCTTCTATATGTGGTGCCCAATGAAGTGAAGAGTCTAGAGTTATTCCCAAATATTTGTACTGGTCAACCTGGTCGATTTGTATCCGTCCAATTTTTAAGGAAGACACTTTCGGCCCTTTTTTACGGTTCGAGGGGAATAAAATAAATTTTGTTTTTTTAATATTTAACAAGAGCTTGTTCGCATTGAACCAAATAAGTGTACTCTGTAGTTCGTTATTTCCGAGTGACTGAATTTTAGTAAGTGACGGATGTGTAATAATGAGAGCGGTGTCGTCTGCATATAAGACGGCTTGCGCTTTATACAGGGAGCTAGGGTAATCATTAATGTAGAGGGAAAAGAGTATTGGTCCTAAAACAGAGCCCTGTGGTACTCCATTGGTTACTTGTTTCACTGACGATTTGTATAGAGCTATCTGCACAAATTGTTGGCCATTAGTTAAGTAGCTTCCGAAAAATTTTATGGCTGGCCCTCGAAACCCACAGCGTTCTAACTTAGTGAGACGAATTTCATGATTTACAGAGTCAAATGCTTTTTTTATATCTAAAAATATGCCTAAAGCGAATTTATTGTTGTTAAGGGCATTGTAAATTACTTCTGTGACTGAGTGCACGGCCGTTGCTGTAAAATAATTTTTGCGAAACCCGTGTTGATTTTGGCTCAAAATAGTATATTTTTGAATATAACTTATCATTCTCTTAGCTATTAATTTTTCGAACAGGATGTTTATGCATGACAATATTGTTATGGGACGGTAATTTGTGATAATATTCGGGTCATCTGCTTTAAATATTGGTGTTACCCTCCTAGTTTTAAGTGCTTCCGGGTAAGTTCCTGTTATAAAGGATTGGTTAAAAATTCTATTTAAGGGATGGCATAATATATCAATATTTTCTTTTAGTACATGCACTGTAATTTCATCAGGGCCGACTGCTTTATTTCCTGGCATCTGTTTTGTTATTTGTATAATTTCCTCCGTTGTAATTTCTTCGAAAGCAAAACTATTTCGAATTGGAGCGGGCAAATTTGGGTTTGCTCTGCGTCATTATTATTCGATGAAAACTGGTTCCCGACATTGATGAAAAACTCGTTAAACATCTCAAGTAGACGTGAAGTGTCACAGCCTAAAATGTCTGAATCGGGCAATTTAATACAAGGTTGTTGCTTTTTCGTGATATAGTTAATTATTCGCCAGATCTCTTTCGAGTTGCCGTTTGCTTTTAGAATGAGGTTACTATAGTATTGTTTTTTACTCTTGCGCATAAGCGCAAGTGATAAGTTGCGCGCAATCCTGTACTGCTCTTTGTAATAAGCGTTATTCTTGTGATGCTTCATTTTGTTACACCAGTGCTCTTTGTTCCTGATAACTTTAAGAATAGAGTCGGTCATCCAGGGGCAGATTGGGTTTGTGAAGTACTCTGCTCTTCGAGAAGTGAATTGCCTCTTCACGCAGCTTGATTCTAACATTGCGAAAAAATTGTTATAAGCCTTGTAGACTTTGCTTTCGTAAGTTGCGGTGAAGTCTTTTTCCTGTAGGTGCTGTTTCGTTTTTGCGTAGTCCCACCTCCGCAAATTAAGTCCTGTATTTTTCGTTGACTGCCAACGATCAATGTTCACCGTTATATGAATAGGGAAGTGGTCAGTTACATTTTCTTGTATAACACCGGCATCAAGTTTTTCAAGTCCTAGGTTAGAAATGATATGATCTATAGTGGATGAGGACGTTTGCGTAACCCTTGTGGGGCTTGAAATGTGGTTGTGAAAGCCATAAGAAAGGAGTAATTGCTGATACTTGGTGTTGTGGTTGTCATTAGTGTTTATATTGAAATCCCCACAGATAATTACTTTGCTATGTGTATTCGTAAGATATTGTAATATGTCCTCCAGCATTTCCATAAATACCGGTATTCTGGAATTAGGTGGCCTGTATACTACCCCGATTGTGAGGTTATTTTGAAGTTCCACAAACAGCATGTGAATTTCACCGGAACTTGTTCTTGTTAGCGTTTCTATCTTATATTCTACCGTAGACGAAATGTACAATGCCACTCCCCCACCTCTCGGACCAGATTCCCTTGAACAGGAAACAAATTTGTAGTTTGTCAGGTTTAGAAACTCATCCTTTCTTAGCCAAGTCTCTGACAAAGCAATAACGCTGTATTGAGCATTTGTTTTCGATAATAACGCGAGTAATGTATCGAAATTTTTGTTGATACTTCTAATATTACAGTGAAGTAGGTTCAGCGCACATGCTTCTGGACGATTCTTCGCAGATGTAAAGGCATTGGTCCTGTTAGTACGACTTGGGTAAGGCTACGAGTTGCTGCGACATGATGTTTACACGATCTTAGAAAGGTCACCAGAGCTTGCTATGTGAATTGTCTTTGAGTTTTCCGTCCTTCGCGCCAAGATCTTCGACTGTGATACCCACACAAACCGCCAGTTTTTCTCTTTCTTTTTTGCAACAGCCATTCCGAGAAGTGCTTTGTACTCGGGGCACAGATGTTCGTTAATGAACACTGGGTGAGTTTCGCTGAAGCCAATGTCATTCGCTGCAAGCCTATGCTTTTTGGCGTCTTGCAGGACCCTGTCTCTTGCTCCTCGGGACACGAACCTCACAATGATGTTACTACTTTCTTTGTTCTTGGTTGGCACCCTATGCACAACGTCAATATCTGACGGTTCAACGGTTGTGCCAACCTTTTCAGCAATTTTCTGCACAACTTCCACAAGTGATTCGTCTTTCTCTTGCGGGACTCCCTTAATTTCTATGTTGTTTTTTCTGCCGTATTGCTTCAGTTCTACGATTTCATTTCGTGCGCAAGCCAGTGACTCGGCCAACTGCTCCTTTTCGACCTTCAAGGCCGCATGTTCCTTCTTTAATGCGGCTAGCTCATCCTTTGTCGTTCACACCTTCCGTGAGGTGCCCGCGGAAGGCGTCGAGCACCAGCATTGACCTCCGGGCGAGAAGTGCCCCTGGTCTCCGGCACCACACCGACTTTATCCAGTCAAGAAAAAGCTCTTCGGTCATCCACCCTTTCTCCTGGCAACGAATGTGGACGTTCTGCGGGAACACCTCGTTCTTTGGCATAGTCTTTCTGTTCAGAATGACGAAGGGGGGCAACTTCCGCCCATTGGTGGTGCAGGCTAACATCACGGGTATCCGAGCCTTCTCGTTGCCTGTAGTGCGCAGGCTAACTTGGCTATCACCTTTTTGGTGAATGGTCTGAGCCGACGGCATGTAAAAAAAAATCGGAGTTTCGTCGGCATCGCCAATCTGCCAAAGTAGGAAGTCGTGGTCGCGTCGCAGGCCGATAACATATCTTTGAAAGGAAATGAGTTTTCTTCATAGTCTCCTGGCACTTCTGCATCACGGAGGTCCGCCTTCGCAACGAAAGCCCGGCCCTCTTCATGTACTTGTGCACCCAGCCCCGGCTGGCTTTGAACTTGAGAGCGGGAATGCCATGCTCTCTCACGATTTTGCGCGCCTTCATCTGCACGATGTCGGTAGTAACTGCCAAACCGCGGCCTCTTCTCTCTTTGACGAAGTCCGTCAGCACTTTTTCTACTTCGGTAAACGCTCCCTTTCGTGGGCCACGGAAAGCCTTCCTCGTCGCGGCGCATGATAAGAGCGACGTCTTCTGTTTGCGCCAACGACGCACGTTGTTCTCGGGAACGTGAAACTTTCGACCCGCCGCACAGTTCCCAGTGACTTCCGCCTCTGCTACGACTTTCCTTTTGAAGGCTGCATCGTAGTGGCAACGACGACTCGCTATTGCGCTGGTCGTGTGAAACAAACACAGAGAAAGAAAATCTTGCCGCAGGGACTCCGAGACATGGAGGAAGACAAAGTTAGGAGACGGCGCCGCCGGAGAAACGTGAAGCCTATACATAAAAAGTAAAATCGAAGTCGGCCCAGGCGTCACTGCACCATGTGACCCCACCGCACCGCCTCTGTATGGGCCGCCGCGCTCTTCAATTTCGTCTGCTCGAAACTGCTCTGCGGCCCGTTGTCGCGAAGCCTGCTATATGTTGGTTTTTTTTCCCACGGCTGTTGTCTTCCGCACGTACGCGGCACTCCTGCCCGCACACGGGCATGAGATCGCCGAGCAGACAAATGCAGGAAGGACGGGGAACAGCTACCGCCAACGAAACACGAGAGATGCCCCGGAGTCGGAGACCGCCGCCGCCGCCGGCCCACCCGACCTTAGAGGGCCGACTGCGGCGGCATGAGAAAGGGAAACGGCGGAGGGAGCGGCTTCAACGGACCTGGGCTTGCGAAGGCTAGCTGCGTGACGTCATGCCGTCTCCTAACTTTTTTTTTCCTCCATGCTCCGAGAGCTCTAACTAAAAATGCAAAATGGTGGCCCCACTTTTTTTACAAGCTTTGCGGCTACTACTGGCTTGGACCGGCTACTGCTGGCTCAGCTCGTTGACATGGTCGAAGGCGTCTGCTGCCATGGCCTCTGCTGTATCGCGAACTATTCAATGCCCTTGCAGTTGCCAAAACTCGGTAATTACTATCTGTAACCTGCGTTGTGTAAAATGTTATGCGTTTTATTCTGAAAAATCTTTGTTACATTTCCAACAGTGTCGTCGGGCTCTTTTGGATGGTTGGAAATGGTTGGAAGGTGGAAACCAAAACTGTCACTCCAGAATCGGCATATTGGGATACTGAGCTTCGAGTATAAGGCGGGGTATGACTTTGAGACCGCACATTTTGGAAAAAACCTCGCCTTATATTGGAATAAATACGGTACGTTACTGGGTAGTTAGGCTTAGCGCGGCGTGTCGATGTTCGTGACCAAACTTCGGCCGTTGTGCAGCCAATGGTGGGCCCACCTGGGTATTGTTGGTGTCCACAGAATCCTGGAGGCTTCGAAAATGATCCAGCTGATTTTCGGGTGGTACGAAGTGAATTCAGGGCGGAAAACGAATTCATTCCAAGCTGAAACGACGCACGTCAACTCTGTTGGTGCGATCTCAGCGCCCCCAAGTGCAACAGAAAAAGCTTTGTGATCGGAAGTGAGGCTTGTGCGAGGGTACGTGTGCCTGGCATCCGCAGGACCGCAACCGTGAGGGTAGGAATCCTGGCTCAGGGAGCTGGCATCGCGCTTATCTGTACCAACGACACGAATCGGCTGTCGCCGGAGGCGCTGTCTAAACCTCACCAGCGTGTAAAACGACTTCGCAGCGACTTCCCTCGCGGAGACTCAGAAGAGCGCGCGCAGAAAAGAGCCCTCAATTTTCGTGCAGTCCCGCCCGTGCAGGCTTCAACGAGTTTGTACGGCACGGCCAGGGTCCCTCCTGCGCGTACGCCAGCCAAGCGAGGCCGAGCGCGGGCTGAATAACCGCTGCGCCTCACCTTTTGAGAGCTGTTTCTGCTTCTCTGGTGTGTTTAAAGACGTTCAACGCCCGTTTTCGCCGTTCAAGAGAAATGAGAATAAAGCGCTGTGTTTCGGTCAAGATAGTGAGTCGTCAGGTTCGCCTGGAGAACGTTACACTGACCGTTGGAGTTGCCATGTTTCTTCACGCTAGTGTGCGGCGCTATCTCCACTTTTCTCGACTAGTCGTGGATTAGACTGCTTACTTTTCGTCTCTGGATTTCGGTCATCGGAACGGAGCCTCTCGCCAGTCACTCTACCTGGATGAAACAGGCCGTACGGGTACAACATCATCACCAGCCTATCTACGCCCACTGCAGAGCAAAGGCCTCTCCCACTAATCTCCAATGATCTCGGCCCTGTGATAACTGCAACCAATTTATCCCCGCAAACTTCTTCATCTCATCTGCCCATCTAACTTCCTGTCGCCCCCTGCCATGCTTACCTTCTCTAGGGATCCGCTCTGTTACCCTTAATGACCAACGGTTACCTCTCCATGGCATTACATGCCCTGCCCGCACCAATTTCTCCTTCTTAAAGTCTACTAATATGTCCTTAACACGTTGTGAAGAGGCCGTTGTCGCAGCGCCTAGAAGTGAGGAAGAAGAGGCGCTCGGGCGTGGCCGACGAGGATCATGCGGGGAAGAGGGAACAGGAAGAGGAGGAAGCGAATCAGAGGTGGCAGGTTGGAGGCAGGGGGCAACACGGCTCTCGGCGAGTTCTCTGCTGGACGCGGACGCCCAGGAGGCGCACAGCCGAGCCACATTTCCCCCCTGGCCTCGTAGACTGTCAACGCCGTCTTTGCGGTGTCCTCACCACAGTCGTCTTCCGTAACCGGCGAGCACAGAGGCAACAGCGTCGCATCATCGCACGGCATCCATCACGTACGTTACCTCTCTCGGCCACGACAGCGCCAACGACCCTTGCGCCGTGCACAGAGCACGGAAGGCATCGTAGGATGCCCTAAATGTTTTGTGCGCAGGACTGTTCTTGTAGGACAGTAGCTTCTAGATTAGGTTTCATATCGATTTGTGAATTTTGTGCTCCCAATTTCTCCCGTCAATATACGCTGCGCTTGTCCTAAGCCTACAGCCTCGTCTTTCTCCGCCTGGTCAGGTTAACAACTCCTCGAAATGACAACCCGCATCACAAAAATGCGTGTGATAATGGCTTTTTGTGGCGCATAAGAGAAAAAGGAAAACTGCGCGTTGCGAAGTGAGCCGCCGAAGAAGACGTCGAAATAGTGCGTGGGAAGTGGCATGTCGGAGGCAGGAAGAACGGGATAATCCGAGAGTTTTCCGCTGGTCGCGAACGTCCGGGAGACATCAAGGCCGAGCCACGTCCTCCTCCTATCCTGAAAGACTCACTGCCCCTTTACAGCGACTGAAGTCAGCTCTTTTCTGGGGGCGGGGAGCAGCGTCGGCAAGCCGCTCGGGTGTCACATGGAAGGAGCACCAACGCCCAGGGTGTCTCCGTTTTTAGCTGCACCTCCTTCCTGATCTTCGAGACTGGCAAGGCCTCGAGCGTCCGCAACGCAGTCCTCTTCTGTGACCTACGAACGCACGGGCAACAATTACTCAGCAGGACAGAGCCAATGGCAAGGGCACCGACGCCATCAACCCCAACACGTGAGCGAGAACTATTTTGAGTGGAGTTTCCCATGGGACATTTAGTCTATTCACCAGAGTAGTGTGCGTGCGTAATTTTTGTACATGGTTATGTACGAGTCTCGACAATACAGTCCGTGTCTGACGTCACCTTCTGCGCTTCCTCTCCACTAATTCGCAATAACCTCATCATAAAATAACCCGTTAAACAAAATGGCGTCCGCGACAGGACTCTGATTAAATGGCAGCGAGTTGAGAAGGCAGGAGGGGGGCGGTTCGCAGAGTTCTCAGCTCGACGCGAACGCCCAGGAGACTCGACTCCAAACCGCACCGCCCTCTCGACCTTCAATCCGTGCAAGTTCTGGCAACTTTCGCAACGCAACGCTCTCCGTGATCCGGCTAGCGCACGCGAAGGAGCGCCAAGACTTTGCGACGGCCAGCACAAATGGCAAGGTGACACAACGCCAGGGGCCACCACATCGAGCAAGCGCACTACTCCGCGGCTCAACAAGGCCATCGACGTCATCCCACACGTGAGCCTGAACTATTTTCAGTGGGACTTTGTCCTGAGACATTTAGCACATTGATTAGATTAGTGTGTGGGTAATTTGTGTACTAAGTCTCGACAATACAGTGCGTGTTTGACATCACTCGCTTCGCTTTCTCTCCGCTAATTTGCCTCAACTTCCTCACGATAAAATAACTTGCTTCAGAAAATGGCGTCCACGGCAGGACGCCATTTTGCCTGTCGTGGACGCCATTTTTGTGATGCGGGTTGTCAGTTCGAGGAGTTGTCAATCTGACCCGGCGGAGGACGGGGCTGTAGGCTTAGGACAAGCGCAGCGTATATTGACCGGACAAATTGGGAGGACAAACTTTCCCAAGAAACCATTCTGATGAAGGTTTTTACAAACTCGTGACCCTGAAACTCTACGCGAATTTATGAACATTGGGAACAAGCTTTTTTTTCTATTTAAAAAATGCCAGAGCAGAGCCTTATATGCCCAGGCCGGAAATTTCTGCGCCAGATACGCGCAAAGTATGGAGCATATTTCATGAATTGCTCGGAAGAAATATTGCAGCAATATCTTCTGAATTAACAGTCAATGGAGTGCTCTTATCTGGTATAACCGTCGCCAATGCCTTGAATGAACATTTCGTGAACTCGGGAGCTATGAATTTGACACCGCCCACTTCGGTAGAACTTGACTGCGAAAAATACATCAGCCATTACGTCACTGCTACGTTACCAATGTCCGAAGCCGAGATAGTTTCCGTTATCATGTCCTTTGACAGTAAGTCGGCGCCTGGTGAAAAAAAAATCGCAGCATCTCCACTCCGTGGATGATGGCGAGGGTGTGGAGTACGGGCACTCGAAATGACATCCAAGTTGCGCCCCGAGTGACATCCGATTTCCGCCCATTAAAGCTTTTTCTTTAGTTATCGCTGACCCATTGGCACACATATGCAATATTATTCTAACATCCGGCACTTTTCCAGATAGGATGAAAATTGCGCGGTTTAGTTGACAAGGAGGGCAAAAGCAGCGACCTAAATAACTTCAGACCCATTTCTGTGCTACCGTTTTTTTTTCCTAAAATAATGGAAAGGGTCATACACAACCGCCTACAAAGTTTTCTGTCAGCAAAACGCGTGATTTCTGACAAATAGTATGGATTTCAAAAAAAAAAATAAATCAACTGAAACAGCGTTAATAGCAGTTAAAGACCAAATTATTCGTAATATTGAAAACTGCGTGTACACTGTTGGAATAGTTCTCGATTATCGGAAAACCCTCGATTCTATCAAGCACGATATTTTGCTACATAGACATGAAGGGTACGGCATCAGGGGCCCTGAATTAGACCTTATCCGCAGCTATCTCAACAGCAGATTTCAATTTTAGTTTTTACGCACACAAAGCTCCGACATCCATCTTATTAATTACGGAGTGCCGCATGGATGAATTTTAGGAACCTTGTTATTTAATCTGTACATAAAATACTTAATTAGCATCCCCTAAACAGGGGGCATCGTCCTGTACGCTGCCAATGATGCCAATGTATTTTTTTCTGGTGAGAACCTTCAACAGCTGGAAATTATGTCTACCAACTATCTCATGCGCTCAGTAAGTGCCTTCTATAAACATACTCGCACTGAATACAAGTAAAACCAAATACGTGCTGTTTTATCCAAAAAACAAAACAGTAAGCTATGAAATACAGCTTCAGTATTGCGGTGCAGCACAGCGCGTCAATAGACGTAAAGTTCAACAATCACCTGTCCTGGAGAAATCACATCAACAATATTCGTTTAAAGGTAGCAGGATCGGTCGGCATGCTACGCCGTCTTTATAGTTTTTTACCTGGTTGGTTCAGGGTGCAGTTATACTACTCCAATATACACTCACATATTGATATCCTTTCTGTGCTGAAGCGTAGAGCCATGCGCTTACTAAACCCGTTAGAAAAATATATTACTTCGAGAAATCTTATGATGCAATACAATATCCCAGATATAAAAGAAACCTGGTTGCTCAAAGTGGCTTTGTTTGTTTTCAAGCAAGTCTTCTTAAACTGCGGTGTGTTCTTTACTAACTTCTTGAATAGAACTACTACTGGATATGCGCTACGTCACACATCTGTTATTTATTTATTTATTTATTTATTTATTTATTTATTTATTTATTTATTTATTTATTTATTTATTTATTTATTTATTTATTTATTTATTTATTTACACAATACTGCACGGCAAGTGAAGGGCCCAAGCAGGAGGGACATAACTACAAACGATCTACTATGCACAACAGAAGTTCAATGAACATGAAAAGCGCGAAGATTAAGGACATCATTCCAACAACGCATAAGAAAGAAATTTAACACATTAACAATACAGGTCAAAATGCAATATGGTCAATTGAGTCAATGCTATTTAAAATGATGCAGTTAATTGATTCCATTCGGTTACAGTGCGCGGGAAAAGGGAGAATTTGAAAATGTTAGTTCTACCATTGAAGGGCGTTAGGGAGTCGGCGTGCCGGTGTCGTGTTCTGTAAGCGGTGAGTGCTTAGATGTATTGGTCTGGTCTCATTGGCAATTTATTATTCTTGAGAAGGAAAAGAAATTTTAATCTTTGAATTTTTCGTCTGAATTCTAAGGTTGGGACGTTATGATCTCTCGTGTGTTGGGTTGGTGAATCGTTAGAACGGTATTTCGAGTAAATCAACCGAACAGCTTTGCGCTGAATCATATCAAGTAGACAGGCTATGTATGAATTACGGCATGCAGATGACGGATTATTTGACAATGAAGCTTTGTAATGAATACACCAGTGTAATTTCAATTGCCAAGAGTTGCAAGAAAGTTGCAAGAGTCCTGTTTCGTTTCGCGGATGGGTTATCATTACAATAATGCAACTCTGTATGTTCTAGTACTTCTGCAGCGCAATCTTTGTCCTCGTGATTCCTTGTGTTTGGTTTATGTTACCGGAGCTGATCTGTGATGTTACAAGTATTTATTATGAAGTGATTGCTATATATTACGTTATACTGCAGGTATCGAAGTGAAATGCGTGTTTTTTCTTATTGCTTCATATTGTTACGTGGCGGCAGGACAAAGATGTGACGACCGACGTCTGAATATGTCTGAAGACTGTTTGTATATTGTATGTTGTTTTGCACTACAACTGCTTCTGTTGCTGCTCAAGCGGGGTGAAGCCTAGTGTTTCTGCTTTGTCTCTCCGTCATTTCTGCACTGCACTGCCCAAATGGAGCAATAAATACAAATACAATATAAATACACGAACTCCTGCTTTACCCACACGCCCAACGCATTGCCTTCTCGACCTCGGCACACACAACGCCATTACGCGAACACCGAGACGCCCACCGCATGTCCCAACCCACCCGCCTCGCGCCCTATCGAATTCTACTGCATTCTGTTTCCACTGCTGTGTGTCCTGGTGTTCAAATAAGGTTGTTTGCTGACTATTGTTTGATTTTAAAAAGTGACATGCCGGAAGGACCAAATTTCTTTAAACAGTCTGGCAAAAAATTCACGAATGGTGCACAACATGGTCGATGTCCCTGAACTCCAAGAAAACTGTGCCCCTTCGCATAAGCAATAAAAGGCAACCATTCTTATTCACATATAAAATCCATAACGACGGTGCAACACAAGCCACAGAACACAAATATTTGGGAATTACAATCACGAACAAACTTACGGGTTCTCGCACATAGAAAAGATTTGTACAGCAGCAACCCAGAAACTCGGCTTACATCGATACATATTAAAAAACGCGCCATCCGATCCAAATTTTCTTGCCTCCAAAACTGGTGATCTGCCTAATATTGAATATGCAAACCTAGTTTGGGATCCGTACTATCAAAAAGGGTGGAAAAGGTAAAGAGGCAGACATTTCGCTTCATATTTAACAAATGTAAGTGAACAGATTCACCGTCATCCATAATGCTGGTAAAAAAGATTTCAACTCTAGGGCAGCCCAGGAAAATAGCCAGGCTCAAACTTTTATTTTTACGCTATTGCAACAAACTGAGCGTGAATAGGCGCGCGCATATATCCAACCATTTCTGTGACGCACATCGAGAAATCGGCATGCATGTAACCTGCTTTCCTACCAAACGCGCACAAAGAAGTTATTTATTCCGCGAACCATTACTGATTGGAATTACTTCTGAAAAAATTGCTTCATCACAATCTGCAAGCAACTTTTGAAAATGCGCTGCTCACTGATTTAGGAATACACTGATGGCTCTTGTCGCATTTTTCTTTTCTTTTTTCTTGTTTGTATTGTCATATTTTTTTCATTTTCTTTTCTCAAATTACAAAATATTATTTTGTGCATCCGAGGTATTTTGCGGGTAGAGTTCCTTTCCCTTTGTCTCTTTTACATATTCCTGCTTTTTTTGTAACTGAAATGCATTATATGTATTGCTATTTGCACTTCTCTGCACCACCTGCATGGTCCTTCGTCGCCGCAGTATACTTTAAACAAAATAAATGAGCATACTCCCCTTCACCATCCCAACAACCCTACTCCTCATTCTACCTCACATCCTCAGCAGCCCCCGAATCTCCCCCTTCCTCGTCACATGCGCTCAATATTACACGCAGCCCAGCGACTAGGCGGCTAGCACGAGCCAATACCCACGCCAAGCTATGCCCACCACCACCCCTACGCTCACAAACCCGCACAGTGTGTAGCTGTTGTTGGCCGACACACACCACCAAACGTGATTGTGGCCACCACCCTCACTACCAACACAACCACGGCGGGGTAGGCAGCCATTGCCCTTGCACTCACCCATCGCCCCACCCCCGAATTCGACCTATCTGACTCTCAGTAGGCCATCCATTCGCGGTAACGTCTCTCCCACGGCCTTGAAAATTCTATCCAATAACCCTACATCCGGCATCCTGACCCTGCAGTGGACACCATCCCACACAGGCGGAGGCGCTAAGAAGTGGTGCTCGCGAACTTGTTGAAAGGGTCGCCAATTTCACTTCGCCTACGCGCAATGTCCCTGCGTGCATGCCAACCCCCCTCCTGCAATACAGGGATATAACTGAGTAAGGCTGTGCGTATGTCCCTTACTAATACAGGACTGCCACGCACTACCGCCTCCTCCGCCACCGATACACACTCCCCACCCGCTCCTCTCTCCGGAGGCAGGCCACGTGCGGCGCATTCTTGTGACGAGGTGCCGGTGGACGAGGAAGGAGAGGACACCAAGCGCGCAGCTTCAGCCAGAGCGTGCAGAAAAATTGAATACTGAGGCTAATAACTGAGCGCCTGTGACGCCCTGGGCTAAAGAGCGCGTTCCTGGGATCGCTTTGCGGGAGAAGCCCGGCGCACAACCGTTGCTATTCCTGAGATCCGTCCGCCGCTGATCCCAACTCGCTCGTGCATGGAGCTGGCGACGCGCCGGGCGACAGGGAGCGGTCTGGAGGTGGAAGTTCCGGAGGTTCGTCTGGATGTGGAACCGGCTCGCACCCGCTGCTGCGCCATTGAGCCGTTACCCGTGTGCCCGGCCTTCTATACCTGCCCTATGCCTGTGCCTGGACCGGACGTTGCATAGACCCGTGCGTTCAGCGAACCAGCTGCACCGTGACATCGTAGCCGACACTGGACCCGTCGAGACGAGACCCCGTGAGACTGCGGACAGAACTCCGTTTCCTTTTCTTTCATCATCGTCATTATCAGCCTGGTTGTGCCAATGTAGGACGAAAGCCTCTCCCGAAAATCTCCAGCCACGCCTACGAGTGCTATATTTGAGTCCATGCTTTCCCCCGAATTTTCGCAGTTTATCTCCCCAACGTGTCCTCGACCAACCACTAGTGCGTTTATGGTCTATTGGGAGCCTCTGTTGTACGGATGGTCCACCTGTTGTTCCCCGTGCGCATGACATGACCCACCCATGGCATTTCCTTCGTTTAATGTAAACTAAAATGTTTCCTAATCCACGCGACTGGTTTCCTATCCCTCTGCGTGACCCCTAGCATTTTCCTCTCCATAGCCCGTTGGGCCGATGTAAGTTTCCTTTCAAGTGAGACCCCAAGTTTCCGCCCAGTATGTTATTGCTGGAAGAACGCACTGGTTGAATGCCACCTTTTTGAGGGACAGAGGAAGCGTACTAGTCACGATATCTGAATTCTTACTGAAAGCAGCCCACCCCATGCTAATTCTGTTGGTAATTTCTTTTTGGTCGTTTGGATGATCAGATATGATTTGCCCGAGGTACACGTACTCGCTTACTGTTTTCAACACTTCGTTGACTACCTTGAAG
This sequence comes from Haemaphysalis longicornis, assembly GCF_048455015.1. Classification (NCBI taxonomy): domain Eukaryota; kingdom Metazoa; phylum Arthropoda; class Arachnida; order Ixodida; family Ixodidae; genus Haemaphysalis; species Haemaphysalis longicornis. The sequence goes on from NW_027526460.1 coordinate 167,467,478, forward strand.
TATCGTGATGTTGCATGCTGATTGAACAGTACTTTCGATTTGTGCTCATTTTTAAGCCTGCTGGCGAGTGCAATTGGGAAAGCATGTTCTTGAAATCCTTGCTGCTTTGACTGAACAGGAAAATGTCGTCTGCAAACCCTAGGTGGCTGAGGTGTTCTCCATCAATTCCGACCCCCTTTTTACTCCACCTAGAGTTTCTGAACGCATTCTAAAGATAGGCTGTAAATAATTGGGGAGTATTGTGTCCCCTCGCGGACACCCTTTTCTATGGGAAACTTACAAGTTCTGTGATGGACCTGGATAGTTCCCGTGCATCCGTCGTGTATATCTTGGGAGAGCGCAATGTATGGCCCGTCTACTCCGCGTTCACGTAACGCCGTTATACTGCTTTTGTGAGCACTCAGTCAAATGCTTTTTTGTAATCTGTGGATGACATATACAGTGGAGCATTACACTCTCAACACTTTTCGATTAGCTGGTTGATATCGTTAATATGGATTAATGTTGAGAAACCCTTCCTGAAACCGGCATGTTCTCGTGGCTGTTGAAAATGCAAAGTTGCACTTATGCGATCGAAGATTACCTTGGCAAATAATTTGTAGGTAACGGAGAGCAGGCTGTAAATTTTCAGCTCTTTCGCATCACCTTTATTATGTAGAAGAACTAAATTCACATTTATCGACGCTTTTGGCACAGAGACCTTAACCACTGCAAGAGTAGGTCTGCGAGCTTTGTTGGCACAATGTGCCCACCGAGGCACAATACATTAGCCGTAATGCCATCGTCTCATACAGCTTTGCCTGTCTTTATTGCTTGGAGTGCCGTTGCAACCTCATCTGTCGTAATTGGCAGAACCTGACCGACACCAGTTACCGAAAAACGTGGCTCTGATTCAGGGGCAGGAGCTTACAGTTTCATGTAGAATTCCTCGGCTATTTCAAGTATGTCATCAATATTGTTTCTTATTTTTGTTTGTTTGTTATGTCATCGTCGTATGACAGGAAGTAGAGCATGGAATGCGAGTGAAGAGGAGAGTTGAAAATAAAGTGATGGCGTAACGGTAATCGGAGGTGGGAAGAGGATGAAAGAACAGATGGGAGTGAAGGGATTGGACTCAATAAAAAATCCCCTGTAGAGACCTTCGTCGAACAAGAGCGGTGAAGAGTAATAGGAAATAAAGCAAACAAATGTAAAATGTTTTCGTTGTTCAGTTTCAGTTTCAGTTTCAGTTTATTTTTCACAAGTGGATGGTTCCTCGGGTAGTTATTGCCTCGGGTAGTTATTGCTTCCTTCCTAGCACATACCCAATTCGGGGATGGGCCCGCAACTGGGAGCTTTGAGGAACTAATGTGCGCGGTTCGCAAAATTCATCACAGTGTAAATTTCAAAAGTAAAGGTTGAAGAATAGTACGTGAGGCACGGGAGTAGGACAGGTGCACACCAGCCTCGGAGAACCCCCATTGTAGCGAATCTGTGAAGTGTGCCAGTCTGCTTGCTGACGGTGTTCATTACGAAATGGCAGAGAATAAACTGACAAAAACACAGTATACCAGGTTATCCTGGTGTCTTGTTACGTGCGCCCTTACAGTGGTCGTGTTCCCCGCCTGCGGCTGGGTTGGCTTACCCAACTACGCCGAACTCATCCTGGCTGCCCCATTCTTGTAGCGGGGGACTTCAATGCTCCCCACTGTGACTTGGGATACCCTGCCTCAAGTGAGCGTGGTCGAGTGGTCCTGCAGCACTTTACCGATGCCTGCTTTACGCTGGTGAATGATATTACTAGCCCAACACGCCATTGTACCCACGCCTGGATGCCCCCATACTCACCTGACTTGTCGTGGTGGCTGGGTACACAAACGATCTCCTGGCAACGCGAGGCGGACTGCTGGGGCAGCGACCACCAACAAATTCGCCTCGGGCTTATTCCGGAATCAACGGGTCGCCTTCGTCGCCGGTGGCCAGTGGTGGACTGGGATACCTTCCGATCCACCCTCAACGCTTCCCTGTCAGTGTCCATCCCGACCCCATCGATCTGCTTCGCCGTGTCCTCACGGAGGCCTCCCAGCATACGTGGGTAGAGGAGTCCCGCCCTAGGCCTGATCTCCGGCTCCTGAAGCTGTGGGCCAAACGTAGGCAAGCCGAAGTTATTGCCAACAGGGACCCTTCGTCGATTCCTGCCAGGCTCCAGTTTCAGCGCCTTACCGCTGCTGTCAGACGGCACGAGAAAAGACTGTCCAGGCAGCGCTGCCTTGACTGGTGCGCCTATCTAGGTCCGTCACCTTCAACGGCGTCCGTCTGGCGTACTTTTCGCGCCATGGAATCTGGCAGTCGCCCTCCGAAAGCGGCAGCCAGCGCTTCCCTTGCATCTAACAAGGATCCGGCACAATTCGCTCCCGACGTTGCTCTGGCCTTGTTTCCAGCCTTTGATGCTGTGCCAGTGGCAAAGCCGGTTCCATTCCCCCTGCCGAACAGTGTGGGCTTACAAACAACTTGCGAAGCAATTTCGGGAATCCAGTCACCGTTTACAATGGCTGAATTCTTGGCCGCAATCGATCAAGCTAAACTACGTACTGCTCCGGGTCCCGACGGCAGCACTTATGAGGTGTACAAAAATATTGACGACCCAGCTCTCACGATGCTTTTGGACTCCTTAAATCAGGTGTGGCTCTCTGGTAAACTCCCTGAATCGTGGCTTCATGCGGATATTTTCCCCATCCCAAAGCCCGGGAAATCACCGCATGAACTTCGTAACTTGCGGCCAATCGCCTTGACATCTACGCTGTGCAAGCTGTTAGAGCGGATGCTTGCCACGCGTCTTCAGTGGTGGCTTGATACTTTTCAGTGGTATCACCCGGCGCAAGTCGGATTCAGGCCTCATCTTGGTACTGAGGATGGCTTGGAATACCTGTCATCTGTGGTTTTGGTGGGAGGCCGTTCTCGCCGTGTGAGGACTGTGCTAGCTATGGACATATGCAAGAGTATGACAATGTTAGCCATGCTGCCATCTTAGAGTTACTAAGTTGTCTCCGCCTCCCAGACAACGTCTGTGTCTTTGTACGGCACTTCCGGCACTTCCGGCTGTGTCTTTGTCCGGCACGCATCAACGGTGGACGTTTCGGCTCCTTTACACCAGTGCGCGGCGTGCCACAAGGGTCTGTTATGTCTCTGCTACTTTTTAACATCGCCTTGTTGCCGCTAGCCTGGCACCTGGCCACTATTCAAGACCTGTATTTCCTCATGTACGCGGATGACATCACTGTATGGACAGTCCATCCAGACCTGCAAAGACAAGCCGAGTGCCTTTATTGATTCCGTGTTCCCCATAATAACAAAAAACAAAAAAAAATTCGGGGAATGAAACCCGCTCCAGCCAAGCTATGGCAGGTTAACAGCCAATAAAAATAAATAAAAAGGAGCGATAGCCCAAAAATATTTTTTTACGTAGGAACCAATTTGTAGATCAGAAAAAAAATGATACTTAGCACCAAACCGAACTCTCCACGCTTACCCAAGTCACAGGCAGCAAGCTAATAGCGAACTGGTGAAGCACCAATGACAAAAATAAATCAGAATCAGTACAAATAAAACAGACACACTAAGGCAGCCCCGCACACTGCGAAAAGAAAAAGGTAAGCAGTGCACATATTATGTGGCATCGCACAGTCCCGAAAAACGGTCTACAACGCTATATAGCTGACACCAGTCAACAAAAAAGTGGCACCTATGGCTAGCTTGTGAAAGCGTATCTGCAAAGTTTCAAAAGCGGAAAGAAACAGCTTGCCACTATATCCTTGTACACTGCATAAGAAAAAGACAGACAACAGTCAGTGCATGTTGCGCTTGTACGAGAGAACTCCAGTCCAACAGCGAATCAGGATACCGTAGCTACCACAATGTGCTTAAATCACATTCTGCAGCCCCGCACACTGCACACACCATACTAGAAAATGCTGTTCATGTGGTATTGCAGCCCTGCACACTGCAAAGAACAAAAGCCAGTCACACTAACACGGAAAAAAAACTGAGCACATCACTCGCGGAAAAGTACATCTGGGCTCGGGGTGCTGGATATCTGTCACACTTCAGGCAGTGCTTTTGAAATAAACTCAACGAGTTCCGTTAAACTTTTAACTGCTACACAGTCATTCAATACTGTCCATAAATGAGGTGGTTCCAGAGCTTTTCTTATTACATTGTGGAGTCGTCGAACGTACACAACTGTTCTTGTACAATCTTGTAAATAGTGAGAAATGGAAGGTGCGACTTGTCCACAGAAGCATCGACATGCTACCGTCAGTTGTAACCTATAAAAATAATATGGGAACCATCCATGTCCAGTGATCAACTGAGTTAGCTTTTTTGGTGGAGGGAAGAAGGAGGGAATGTCCAATGCATTGGGTATCCATCTGTACAGTTCTGTGTCGGTATTTTCCGTCGACCACCTTCGCTGCCATTGCAGGTGACCCTCTTTTGTTAATCGAGACCTCATCATGCGTTTGGACAGTTTACCGCGGGCATCTTCCCCTCTCGTAGCCGCACTTGCCGCTACCATGTCCGCCAGCTCGTTACCCCAAACACCTGTTTGTCCCGGTACGTGATAAAGATGAACAGAAACAACATTCGCGAGAGAATGGATGGCTATTTTCAATTGGTCAACTACGGTGGATTGATTAAACGGGTTGTCAAGGGCGGTTAGGACAGAGAGGCTGTCGGTGTAGATGTGAACCGCAGAAGAAGGTGGATTATCAAGTAAAAACTGAAGTAGTTTGTTCAGGGCTAGTGCTTCTACGTCGAACGAAGAGGTTGGGGTAACGAGCCGGTAACGGCGCACTGCTGTAATAGAATCAGGCCCAGACATGATAACAAAGCCAGCACCAGCTGAAGTAGAAGTATGCGACCCATTTGTGTAGGCGTGTAGGCCAGGGATTCGTAATCTTTGGTTAGCATCGGCAGCATTAAGCCTCCCGCTGCTAATTCGAATCAATCTGGCTGGATGAGTGAGAGAGTCAATGCGAAGGTCTACGTCGGGTGATTCGCAATTAAGCGAGTTGAACGTGACGGTTTGCCGCTCAGAAAAAAGGAGAAACATAAGTACTTTGATGTCTAGGTGTATGTCTAGAGGTCGCGCATTAGCTATTACCTCTAGAGCAGCCTTTCTTGTTGTCCTGTACGCTCCTGTGATCGCAAAGAGTGTAGATCTGAGAAGCGAGCGTACTCTTGCCCGAAGCATGGAGTGTTGACTCGTATACCACCACGCAGGAGCGGCGTACGAAACGGCTGGCGTCACAAGCACATGATGTAATAGGCGAAGGTGCTGTCTATTTAAAATGTTGTGCATTCGACGATGTTGTGCCTATCATGGAGACCGCAAGGTTTTCGACGACGGTTCTGAGGTGATTAAAGTGAGCGACAAAGGTTAAATGGTTGTCGAAAACAACCCCAAGGATCCTCATCTCAGGCACATATTGTAACGACGTCCCGTAAAGTCTCACTGTGGGTTTTCGGCTTGCTCCTCGTTCTCCTCTCGAAACCAGTAAACAGGAACATTTCGTCGGATTAATCTGAAGTTTGGCGTTGTTGCTCCAAGTGGTAATTCTCTCCCAGGCTTGGCGAGCCGCTCTCTCAAGCTGCCTTAGCGTATGCCCATGTATGACAACGATCGTGTCATCCGCGTATACCTGAAGGTATACGTTATCAGGCATCGGAAGAGAGAGCAGACCATGGATATAAGCATTCCATAATAGCGGGCTTAAAGGTGAACCTTGGGGGCTTGCCTTTGTCGCTGCATGGGTAATACTTCCGGAGTGTTAAAGAAATGACATTGTTCGGCCCTCCAAAAAGGAATGCAATAGCCGGTATGCTAGGGCACCGTTGCGACCGGAAGAAATATAGAAGCCCTGGATGCCTAATTGAGTCAAAGGCGCCGGCAAAGTCCAAAGATATGACCAAAGATAAATCTCCTTTATCCCTGCGTTCTAGCAAGGAGCGACGGAGATCCAACAAGGCAGTGGTCGTATTCTTCCCCTTAGTAAAACCATACTGGTGAGGATGGAGGAGACCAGATTGATAAAGGAAGAAGTATAAACGGGAATTTAGCATCCTCTCCAGCAGCTTCCCAGCATAGATGTAACACAAATTGATCGGTATGACGAGGGTTGATGTCGTGGCTTTCCAGGTTTTAAAAGGAACGTAACCCGGGCAATTTTACACTGGGACGGGAAGTGTCCAAGCTGAAAGCAGGTGTTAAACAGATTGAGGAAGAATAGGGAAATGTGGGTAATTAATATCTGAGTCATAAGAGTAGTAATGCCGTCAAATCCAGGGGCTGAATTAGGGTTCAAGCTGCGTGCGGCTGCTCGTATTCGGTTTGGGTGAAGTAGACATCTTGGTGATCCGTCTGATATGGTGTGTGGGCAACAAACGTGCGTAACGCCATGTGAGCCAACGTATCACTCTCCCTCGTATCGTCTGATATGAGTGTCTTTAGAAGAAGGTCGGCAGATTGTATGGTGCCAGTTGTAGAACTGCCGTCAGCTTGTAGAAGAGGAGGCAATACTCTTGGAACTGTATAGTGGCTAAATGCGGCTTCAAAGGGACGCCCGAATAAGCTTCTTCTTGTTTCCCGTGAACACGCCTGTCTTTCTGCAGTGACCTTCGCTTCTTCTATGTGAATCCTGTAGTCACTGAGGGCTTTGTAATAGGTAAACTTGAGATGTGCTCGTTGAAGCGCATCCTTGCATCGCTAAAAATGCCGACGTAGAACACAGACTGCAGACCTCTCCTTAGCAAGGGAATCGCTCCACCACACGTTTCCACTGTGTTTCTTTGGGACGCTCTCGTTCTTCTTTTTGACACGATCAAACTTTGTATAAAATGTATTAACTGCAGAATCGAGGGCTTCGGGCGTGGCAAAGCATAGCGGATCGATATCGTGAAACCAAGGATCACTTGTCAAGTGCTCAATCATGTGACGTGTAGCCGCTTTCGTTAGGCGTACGTCTCTTACGAGGAAATGTAACTGACAGAGGGCTAAAAACTATTAAGCGATGATCTGACAAAGAAGGCGTATCATGGACTTTCAATGATGACCGACTTCCCAAACAGGGCCAAGCACCATCGTCAGGTCAATCCATGACTCTGCATGCTGATTCAGAAATGTCGGCGGTGTCGTTGGATCATTCAGTAGCCGCAGTCCACTGGCAAGCAGAAAATGTGCTAACTGTTGCCCACGAGTGTTTAATACGGTGCCACCCCACAAGGGGTTTCGGAAATTGAAATCCCCTGCCAGTACCATATTGACACAATTGTAGCGCTCGATAACATCATTCATTAAAGTGAGTATGTAATCTAGTGGAACGGAGGGCGCAGCATATGTAGCAATCAAAAGCATAATAAATTCCTTGTGATATATTTTGATTGCAACCACGTAAGGAGCCAAATAAACAGGAAAGACATCAAAACTTCGTCGGGGAAATAAAATCATACAATGGGGAGCCTTCTGATTCAAAAAGGTGAGGTAATGGTGCGGCACTCCTGGTACGGTTGACCCCCGGGCATACGGATCAGAAATAAAAGCCATGTCAATGTGATGCGCCTCGATGAAGTCAACTAAATGAGAAGTTGCAGTGCGCGTGTGGTTGAGGTTAGCTTGCAGTAACTTTAGCGTAGCCATAATAAATAAATGAAGTGAAAGGGCTTGTGGAAGTACTTTAGGCGGTGGATGGAACGCAGAGAGCAGGCGTAGACGGCAGGTCGTAAGTAGTTTTCGCTTTTAGGCTAGAGATTCGAAACGCAACCGTGAAGCAACATGGCGCATTAAAAGCGTGGCCAAACCGCCGACCCGCTGCTCGAAACTCCCTGCACACCACTTTTTCCTGATTAGTCACTGGGCACTCTGCCGACGCATGAGAATCTGTACAATAGGCACAGCAAAGAATCTCCTCATTGCATCTTGTGGCGACATGTCCGTATGTGCAGCACTTTTCACAGGCAGCCATGTAGAAGTTTTCTTTAATTGGACAAGAGGTCCAACCAACCAAGATTCGTTCCCTGTCCTTGAATAATCTATAGACCGATGGAGATAGTTCTACAATGTGCACATTATTACGAGACCGGTCTTTGAAATATGTACGATGCTTGAACTCTTGCTCAGGAATGTTGAGATTGTTTCTGGCATTTATGTTGTAGCGCCACCATCATCATTAGGAGATTGGCCAGCTGGCTCGGAAGACACTCGGCACCCGGCACCCGGTCTGGAACGGCACCCCGTTTCTACGCGCGTCGTCCGGACCATGGCACGGCTAACGCAACCTAAATAAACGTGGGCTCGACCACACCCCCTCATCGGCCGCCTACAATTTGGTGACCCAAACAAGCGGCTTCGCCATGGTTTCGCAACGCTGCTTCCTCAGCCACAACGCGGACGACGCCACGCGAAGAACGTACCCCGCCCTCCCAGACCTTCCCTTGCTGATCCCGATTGATTCCATCTCAAACCACGCTGCATGGTTCGTCATCTTGGAGAGCCATTTTTATGTAAATGACATCTGCTCCCCGGAAATCAGGTACCTCGTGGCACTACAGAAGCTACCTGCTAACATCATTGAGCAGATCCAGCTGCCGACCCCAGGACCCGGTGCGTATGACGACTTGAAGGCCGCTGTCCTAAAACACTACGGTATAGGAACGCCTTTGTCCACACCACCACGCCTTCCAACGGCATCTGTGGATAACACGTCCCCGGCAGGTCGACCCTCGCCTGACCAACAAGCGCGAGCCCGGACTACGACTTGCGGCACTTCCGCATTGGCGTTTCACTTAGCCAACTCGACGCAACACCTGGCGCAGTCCCACACGTTGTTGTGTCTGCTGCACAAACCAACCTGCCACAGCTCGCCTCGAACGCTTCTTCTACTCCAGGCGAGGGCTCCGGTGAGCGCCTTGGCTCCGTGACCGTGCTATCTTTCCGAAACTCGTCGCCTGCTTCACCAACGTTGCACATGAAGTGCACCACGACGTTGACGCAATGCCCAGCTCCACTGAAATCGCAGCCTGACTCAGGTGAATCGTACATTGTGGCCCTGTCCGCGGACACCAACAACACAGCCAAGGCCACTGCTCTACATCAGGTGCCCCAAGAGCGCCCCGTAAACCGCGACGTGCAGGATGACCAGACCACGGCCGCACAATAGCCCGACCAGACAAACTCTGTTTTTCGGCGCCGCCGACGTCGCCACCGACGCCCTAAGCAACAGTCGTCAAAGCGTGTTTCGTCGCAGGGGCTCCATCAGTGCACGCCCCCAAGCCGTCACTGGCGCCTTGCCCAACGCCCTTGGCTCGTGTCCGGTCGACGGCGAATTCGGATTCGTGCAAATACTCGTCGGCGCTCCGGCACTCGGGTGTCTTGTTGTTGTCGCGCTCAGCAGAGTGGGCATACCACGGACGCACCCGGAACCTCCGCAACGACGCTGCGCCCGAAACCGCGGTCGACAATTCCGCGTCAAGGACGTCAGCCTCGTCGAACCGGCTGCCGAACGACGATGTGCACGCGTCGCCAGAGCTTGCTTATGCAGCGCCAATTCTCGGAGCATAGCCATTTCGTCTACACCATGGCCGCGCCTCACGCCACTTATTCTCCGGGGCTGCTACACCCTACACCAACTCGTCCCATCGTCCACTCCCAGCCTCGTCCACCAGAGGTTTCCCCACATCCCGGACGCTACCTCGCCGACGACCAGGACCGTGCCGTTATTGAACCCCTACCACTTGACCACTGACTGCCCACGGACTCTTCCTGACAACGGTAAGCTGGCTCGGAAGGCACTCGGCAACCGGCACCCGGTCTGGAACGGCAGCCCGTTTCTACGCGCCTCGTCCTGACCATGGCACGGCCAACGCAACCGAAATAAACGTGGGCTCGGCCGCACCGCCTCATCGGCCGCCTACAATGTTACTCCTTAGCAACCCAGGAACTACACTGGGGTCCACCCCAGATATCTTGAATTGAGGTAGGCGACGGGGAGGTTGGGATGTCTTCAGTGCAGTCTGTAGGTGAGCATGGGATTCTATCGCCCTTTGTAGGTTGCCTATTGAAGCTTGATCGGCTGATACGACTGTCAGACCAGAGCGTGTGGGGATGAGCTTTACTAGCTTCACTCCGATTTCAGAGGGGTCATTTCCAAAAGTAGATTTGAGCATGGCAGTAATCTCGGGTCCTTGTTAACTGTAGACAGGAGAGGAGCGAGGTGTAGAACGTAGTTTGGATTGTTCGTTGGAGTTGAAGGTCTAGCAGCAGCTTCATTGTCCTTATGACTAAATGGACGCGGCACAGGCAACGAGGAACTGCCGGAATGAATAGCACCTTGAGAACTGCGTATGGCCTCCACGTACGATTGCTTCGCGATGAGTGGGGAATCCTGGGGCTCGGCATTCTTGCGAAAAGAATCCGCAAGTTGAGTGCGTAGTTCCTTGATCTGGGCTTCAGAACGTGAGAGCCGCATGCATAACACTATCATCCTGTGCTGCAACCTCTCGAAAGTTTCGAGAGATTGCAGCGTCGAGACTGTAGTGTCGAAATCGACGCTACAGGGCTTTCCCCCCAAGAGAGGAGCTGGTGCGACGCTCTGATAAACCCAACGTACATGACGGTCACGGTGGTGTGCAGCCACAGTGGGAAGACTCGTAGGCTTAATGTCGGCGGTGGTGACGTATGCCGGCTTCAGGAGCTCTAGGGCTATGTTGTCGTGAGAGCCATTGATGTCGATGACATATGTTTACGAGTGTCGTTCTACCACAGGGAAAGGGCCAACGTAGTGTGGTTGTAAAGGGCGGCGCACGGGTCCTTACCACACAAAAACATGTGTTGGCCCTTTCCCTGTGGGAAGCCCTGTAGCGTCAAGCTACAGTGCTAGCGGCAGCAGCGTGACGCAGGCCCATGAACGCGCTCACTCGCCGGAGGGCTCACGCGGTAATGCGCCGTCCATGGCTTGGGCACGTGAGCCGAGGAGTTGGGTCATGCGCCGCTGGAGTTGGCTCGGTCTGCGGTCGCCAAGTTTTTCGCTGTAAAGTAGCTGCTGTAGGCAGGTGCGCTCAGATGCTGCGGTACGTTCGAGGATCGCGGCTTTGAGCTGGTCGTAGGCCGTTGCTGGAGGGTTGCGTATGAAGGAGGCGAGAATGTCCGCAGCCTCTTCAGCAGCAGTCGCGGGTAGAGATCTGAGGACGTAATGAAACTTGCGTTCTTGGGAGGCGATGCCAGACAGCGCAAACTGTGACTCGGCCTGGAGGAACCAGATGGTCGGGTTTTGTTCCCAATACGGCGGCAAGTGGATAGCCAGGGCGGCGATCTCGTTGCCGGCTGCTTGCGGTGGTCGCTGGTCCGGGTCGTTGTTGGACATGGCTCTACAACTTTACTGGAAGGGATATCACGTCCGCGTGACCAACTGTAGAGCGCATGCCACGGAGGCGTTGAAACAGAGACGACCAGACCACGTAGCAAGGCCAGTATATTCGGAATGCCGTGGGGTCTCTATTTACTGATGCCAGGGGCGCGCGAGCCCTCCGGCGAGTGAGCGCGTTCGTGGGCCTGCTTCACGCTGCTTCCGCTGGCACTGTGGCTTGACGCTACACAGTAAAGAAGTTGTTAATAAGTATCGCCAAGCTTTCAACTGCAAAGCACGTAAGCAGACTTCAGAGCCCCAAGAACATTTTGTATCGAAAATCAGACGAACGGTTTCGATGATGTAACAGCGAGCAGCAAATATTTTGAATGTGCTGCGTTTTCATGGCCCTATTTTATTATTGGCCAGTCGACCTTAGTCACGTGATTGTATTGTCTGCAACCGACGGTAGAAATGGGCAGGAACTACTTCTTGGAAAGACAATTTTCAAAACGAAAGCTCATATGAATGCCTTAAACAGAAAATAAATGAACTCTGAAGTGAAATACAGATGAATAAAATCAAATCGCGATAAAGTAACGTTGGATTTACCTGCCACCACTGCAACAGTGGAGCGAGAGAACGCACTGAAAAATGCGCCACGCCCTACTCGCGCCCCCTTGGTGCGTGCTGCCCTGGACCGGTTACGTCACCTCAAAGATCAGCAAATAGCACGAATCGTATTTTCAAAGCGCTTGAACTCCGCCTCGAAATATCATCATGTTACGTAGACATCGCTAGAGCTCGCGTCTCCCGAGTTCCGCTCAATCTCGGACCTTCTGGAATAGCACCCCAGAAGGGCCCCGTCACGTGTACACCCCCGTGCGTCGGACCAGTCGGCGCAGGCTCGGTCTGTCCCCCAATTTCTTGGGCCTTGCTTGCAACGAGCCACACATCCGACTCGTCAACCTCAGGTGAAGACCACATCCCAAGTAACGTTTCGCCATCCCTGCACACTGAACACTTTTCATGGGGATGTGTTCGAATATATTCAGGATTGGCTTACCCACTTCGAGCGTGTTGCTGCTGATTTCCACCGTTGGGAATGATTGCCAGCAGCTTCGCAGCGCCTACTTCTCGTTGAAGGGCAGTGCCGTACATGTGCGAGGGGAAACTCCCTCGCAGGGTCTTTTTTCAGGGATTCAGAGGCGATGGGACTTGCCACAGTGCCAAAAAATGGACGAGGGCGCTTGGAAGGGTTATGGGTCAACATGCATTCTTAAACACCGCACGACGTAGACCAAGGGCTACCCGGAAACCAGACAATGGTAAAACAAGCAAATCACCTCAGACACCACGAAATACACTATCTAACGAACCATAGTTAGAATAGTTCATGGAAAAAGTTCACCATGACTGAGCGGTATTGTAGGGCGTCGGTGCTCGGTGCGGCGATATGATGCGATCCGATGCGATGCAGGGAACTGTGTGGCGCGAGGGGGGGGGGGGGGGGCGATGGCTGCGTCCGGCGTGCCGAGTCCTCGCCGAGGTCAACCCGTCGTAGCGGTAGTGCTCGACACCCGGCCACAAACAGGCACCAAGCAACAGCAGCCGGCGGGCAGCAGGCCGGTGCCGACGCCGAGGAAACAGCGGGCCAGGAACAGGGCACGCTGTGTCTTCGTGCGCCTTCCGCGGGACAGGACTCTAGAAGATAGGCAGGGACCGCAGGAAGGCAGGGCGTCAGGTCCCAGAGCTCGGGTCCCAGAAACCCGGCGCGCTCTCCACTGCTCGCCCAGATACGGCTCTCCTCGAACCTTCCTCTTCCACTCAACCACACGTTTGCCTCTGTTCTCCGCTAGCCTCCCTAGCTCTTCGGTTGTGGCCGCCTCTCACTGGTCCACGTCCTCCCCTCGTGTGACTTGCCGCTTCATTTTCTTCGGCACGGCAGGATGAGGGCAATCCCTTCACGGTCATGTGCCCGCGCTTGCGCCGAAACGACCGCGTCACCTCACAACATGGTACAAAAATTACGGGACAAGCTTGACGACGTGGAATGACTTCCGTCAGTCGACACGAAAGGTTCTCAAAATACCGACCGACGAGACCAAGCACTGAGTTTGTGGGCGTTGCGGATACAAAAGCCCAACGACAGCGCCGCCATGTTTGCAGAGGTCATGGCGGGCCTTTTTTACCGCGCTGATCCGGCCATGTCCTAACCAACCAAGCTTCGCTACTTCATGCATGCGGGCATGGAGCAATTGTTTGCAGGCCTCGTGAGAAATCTACTGTGCAGCGTGATAGATTTCATTAGGGAGGCGATGGCTATCGAGTGGTCCTCTGTACGAACGCAGCCGCCAATACGACCGAATGGGCACGAAAGCTCATGTCAACGCTGCCCTTGTTACGAGTGACGATAACTCATCGCCAGACTGAATCCGGTCAATTCTGCGAAAACAGCTAAGCAAGCTCGGAATTGCATAGCCGCAGTCAGCGCCTCCTCTGGACAGGATTGGGCGTGGATCCTGGCCCGCAGCGGCGAAGCTAGACGAAGCAACCTCAGGAGGCAAGGTTGCTGATACCACAAGTCCCGAAGACTTTCACCAGCCGCCGACAGAAGCCGACGATGTAGCGACGACGAATCGGTAGGAACAAATCTTGGAAGGAGTACCGCCGCAGGGCAAACACACAACGACGATGACTTTAAACGCCGGTCAAATCGTTAGTGCAGAGCTCGGCGTTGTTATCAGCGGACATGGGGTGACCGCTTTTCTCGACACTAGGGCGAATTACTCCGTCCCATCATCCGCCAACAACTTTCCGGCCGCTTGAGTAAAGTGAAGACTCCGTGGGACGGACCGCCGTTCCGTTTAGCCGGAGGTCACTTCCTGACCGCGGTCTGGAAGCGCGCGGCTAGGATTTGTTTAGGTGGCTCCGACTTTGCACTTTTAGATGCAAAGCATCTCTTGTTCGGGGCTATGTCCTGCGTCCGTCCATTGTCCGCACCTCTCCCCCTCTCTACGCCAACTGCGCGATAAGCGCGCATGCGCGTCACCTTTCTCAGCTCCTCCTCTCCACTCAATCTGATCTATATAACGTCAGTCTCTCCTCTCTCCAACAGCTGTGCGCGCTGCTCCTTCTTCCCCTACTCCTCGCCACTTCAGATAAACCAGGTCCGCGCCGCTGCTTCCTTCAGTTGCTGCTTCGGTCTGCGCCGTCCGATGAGCTGACAATGGACGCCAACGATTCCGGCAGTGACCCGCCGTGGTGGCTCAGTGGCTAAGGCGTTGCGCTGCTGAGCACGAGGTCACGGTTTCGATTCCCGGCCGCGGCAGCCGCTTTTCTGATGGAGGCGAAAAGCAAAACAAAATTACACCATCTTCCCACGTGGGAACCCTGAGGAGATGCAAAGCATCTCGACTTTGCACGAGTTTGCACGGCTTTGCATCTCCTCAGGGTTCCCACGTGGGAGGATGGTGTAATTTTGTCATTCTTCCACACTGCTGCAAGGGCATAATCTTGGGGATTGACTTTCTGTGTGAACATGAAGGCGTTATAAACATTGGCGAACGCTTGGTTAGCCTGTCGACTAACCTTCCTTTAGAAAGGCTTGCTCGGGTAGTCGACCTAAGCGTTCTGAACTGAAGTCGACCTAAGCGTCCTGCCCCTGTCCTGCGCATTTGTTGCGAAGCGTGCGACGACCCTTGCACGCCGGCGGCGAGGCTGAGCCCCTACACTTCGGGTTGACTACGGCTTTGCCATCGCAATAGGCCTCGAGCACCTGTCCTGCGGCCACTGCAATCTTCTGCTGCCAACTTCAGCAATGAGCGCCGGCACATAGCGAAAGGGACCACGCTAGCCTTCATCGAAGGTATCGGTGAAGCAGAAAGCTGTTTTCTGCTGCAAACTGGCACAACAGCGGGGCAAGCTCTGAACTATCAATATACCTCAACCGCAGCCTGGTGTCTGCAAATCGCTGAGCGCTTCTCGATGTACTGCACTCCTTCCAAGACCGCTTTTCATCCACGTCGGGGGTTCGTCAAACGCCACCAAGAAAACACCGAACAATTTCGAAGAGACGACCAGGCCGATTCGTCAAACCGTTACCGTGTATCCCCCAAGGAGCGCGATGCAATACCGCGGCAAGTACAGCAGATGCTGCAAGACGACGGCATCACACCGTCGAACAGCCCCTGGGCGACTCCTGTCGTTTTGGTCAAAAAGAAATATGGGACCTTACGGTTCTATGTTGATTACCGCAAACTGAACCAGGTGACCAAAACGGACGCTTATCTGTTGCGCCGGGTTGACGACTCACTCTATTGACTCCGACACGCCCGCTAGTTTTCGTCAATGGAGCTCAAAAGCTGTCATTGGCAAATACAGGCCGATGAGCAGGACCGCTAGAAGACGAGTTCGTGACGCCGGGTGTACTTTGGGAATTTAAAGTTCTGCCCTTCGAATCGTGCTCCGCCCCGGTAACTTTTCAAAGACTAATTGACACCGTGCTGTCGGGCTTAAAGTGGCCACTCTGTTTGGTATATCTGGAAGACGTGATCGTATTTCCCGCCACCTCCTCGAACGCCTCATGTCGGTCCTCGAGGCGATACCATCCACCGGGCTCACTCTGAAAACCGAGAATTGTCATTTTGGGTGCGAGGAACTGGTTTTCCTTGGCCGCGTCGTCAGCAGTGCCAGAGTTCTTCCCGATACCAGCAAGGTTGGAGTGGTTGCTCAATCCCCCACGCCATCCAACAAGAAAGCCGTCAGACGCCTTTTGGGGCTATGCTCCTATTACCAGCCACTTATTGAGAACTTCGCTTATATAGTAGCGCCCCTTACTTGCCTTAGATTATGACTCACACTTGGCCGAGCAGACCTGGAGAGAGAGAGAGAGAGAGAAGCACTTTATTAAAGAAGACCTCTAAGCGAGGGAGGTGACCGACAGCCGGAGCTGTGCGGCGACCTTCATAGTCCGGGCTATGATGATCTTGTCTCTCCGGGTCAGAGCAGCTCAGCGCTGCCTCCCAGAGCTCCGAGGAATTGATTTGAGGGAGGGGATCATATGGACAGGCCCACATGTGATGTTGCACCGTGGCCTTGTCTCCGCATAGTGGGCAAAAGGGAGAGGGGTAAACTGAGGGGTGTATGTGATGGAGGAGGGCCTTATTGGGAAGGGATTCGGTCTGTGCGAGTCTCCATAGTCGTTCTTCCGTGTACGTCAGTGAGGGGTGGGCCGGTGGGTATTTAAGGCGAGAGAGGCGATAATCAGTAGTTATTTCGTTGTAGCTCAATAGGCTATCTCGGGCTGATCTGGCTCCGTGAGAGGCTACGGAGGTGGCGCACGCCCGGGAGGTAGGTGCTCGGGCTGTCGTGTGTGCCACCTCGTTACCCCCAAGCCCAGTGTGGGCAGGAGTCCAAATCAGCTCAACTTGGGTAGTAGGTGGGTTTTAGAGGAGACGTTTTAGGGCCTGGGGTGAGATGGTACCCGCAGCATAATTTCTAATTGCCGTTTTCGAATCAGAAAATATGATTGAGGGTGGTGGCCGACTTGCAAGGGCTACTCGATTGCCGCCTGTTCCGCCGCGACCGGTTCTGCCGTGCGGATCGTGAGAGAAGTGAGTGGCGGATTGTTTGGGGCGTTGATGACTGTTATAGCGAATGCATTGCGGTGCCGATATTCAGCTACATCGACATACACTGTGTCTGGGCGTATCGGGTACTTTTCTGCAAGCTTTTTGGCCCTGTGCATCCTGCGGCCCCGGTGTGCATCAGGGTGCATATTTCGAGGGAGGGGACGGATTCTGATATCAGCGTGAATTTCCAGTGGGCTAGAAGACTTGGAAGCTGTGATGATGGGCGCTTTGAGTGGGAGGCGTTGAAGCAAATGCTGTCCGGGAAGAGTTTTGGTTAGTCGATTCAGTTGTCCAATACGGTGTGCTTCTATGAGCTCCTGTGCCATGTTGTAGTTACCGGTGGCCTCAAGCCTGGCAGTGGAAGTGCCGGGTGGTAGTTGTCAGGAAACCTTATAGATTTTCCGTATTACACAATTTATTTTCGCTAGGTCCGCGTCAGTTGGGAGGAGGTACGGGAGGGAGTAAGTAATACGGCTGATGATAAATGCTTGGATTAAACGTAGTCGATCAGCTTCTTTAACGCCGTTATTTCGGATAGCAATGCGTTTAATTAACCCGATGGTTTGGGTGACGTGAGAAGAAAGTTGTTTTATAAAGTTCGTAGTAGTTCTGGAGCCATTTATAGTGAGTCCGAGAATTTTGATTTTTGAGACAATCGGTATAGGGGTTGACGAAATGTAAACATGAATATTTGGATTCCAATGTTGTTTTTTCCTTGGGGGTAGAAGCAATAGCTCAGATTTCGTGGGGGAGCATTGGAGGCCAGCGAGGGCAGTGCCCCGTACTACAGCTGTCGCACCAGCTTGGAGAATTTCTTCTATTTCGGCGTCACTACTCCCCTTAGTCCAGAGTGTAATATCGTCCGCATAGAGACAATGGTGAAGATTTGGTATTTTGTTCAGTGCTTCCGGGATTTGAAGTAGGGCTAAGTTAAAGAGTAGCGGTGAAAGCACTGCTCCTTGCGGTGTTCCTATTGATGGTAAGCTAAATTCTTCCGTTTCTAGAGGGCCAAGGCGGAGCGTCCCTGTTCGTGAGGTGAGGATGGCTTTAATGTAGTTGTATGTTTTTATACCGGGGCAGATAGTAGAAAGGCCCTGTAATATTGCCTGATGCGCGACTCTATCAAAGGCCTTTGTAAGGTCTAAGGCTAGAATTGCAGCTGTGTCGGCCCGTGGTGGTGTGGCTAGGATGTCATGATGAAGTTGAAGATGAATGTCGTTAGTTGAGAGCCCAGCACGAAAGCCAATCATTGTAGATGGGAGAGAGTTCCTTTGATTTATGAGTTTGAGGAGGCGAGAATGTATGATGTGCTCAAGAAGTTTCCCTATGCAAGATGTGAGTGATATTGGTCTAAGGTGATCAATGCTCAAGGGTTTGCCAGGCTTTGGAATTAAAGAGATATTGCGTGAGTTCATGTTTGAGGCAGGGTACCTGCATTCCAATGTTGGTTAAAGAAGTAAGTTAATGTGGTAACAGAGTTGTCGTCTAGATTACGTAACATTTTGTTGGTTACCCCATCTTTACACGGGGCTGAGTCAGTTTTGAGATTAACAAGTGCTGCCCTGACTTCCGCCTCCGTAAGGTCTGCATCTAGGTGCTCATTAGGGACTCCCTGATAGTCAGGAAGGGGGCGTTCTTCACCACTGGGAATGTATTTTTCTTTGAGAATTGTAAGGAGCTGTTGTTGTGTACCAGGGTAGCTGTGTATTAACTGTGTCATGCGATTAGTTTGTGCTATTTTGGACTGAGACGGATCCAGTAGGTGCCTAAGCAGGGACCATGTGCGTTTCATACTGAGTGTTCCCCTTAATTGATCGCAAATTTCTCCCCATCTACGGGTTGCTAGCTCAGTCGCATATTTTTCTGTCTTGTGTGCAGGTTCAGCTATTTTCTTCCTTAGTCGTTTATTGTGTTTAGTGGCTTTCCACCTTTCTCGTAGGCTACGTAGGGCTG
Source organism: Haemaphysalis longicornis (assembly GCF_048455015.1). NCBI lineage: Eukaryota > Metazoa > Arthropoda > Arachnida > Ixodida > Ixodidae > Haemaphysalis > Haemaphysalis longicornis. The sequence goes on from NW_027526460.1 coordinate 167,486,439, forward strand.
CCCACATGCTATGGAGGCGCGAGTCTACCATGTCTGCCTGAATTTCTGGATCAAGTAGCTGATCATGCGCTTTCTTATCACTAATCAATTCCGCAACCCACGTTTCTGGGGTTGGTTGTTCGGAGGACTGTTTATAGCATTTTTGGTTGCGGGTTTTCCTGAGGGCATGCCAATCCGTTATACATTTTTGTTTGCGTTCAGGTTGAGGGGTGACGCTGGATGGAATGGTAAGCTGTATGATATAATGGTCGCTGCCTAAATGGTTATCCGTATTGTTCCAACAGGCATTTTTTATGTTGTGAGTATATGCAAGATCCAGAGTAGTATCTCTCTGTGCGCTATTTCCTATTCTTGTTGGTATGTCCGGTGGTGTTTCGAGAGTGAGCCTGTGTGAGTGTGTATGGTCCCACAGTAAGCGTCCTTTTTTGGTGATTGTAGAATAGCCCCATGCAGTGTGTGGAGCATTCTTCGCTTCTTGTTTGGCTAGGGAAAACAGGGTTCTGAAAGTGTGTTTATGCTCTTTTGGGCCGCTGTATACGTAAAGTACATACAGACGAGGAGAAGACGGACATTTTGGATACATGGTAATCATGTCGTGCGGTATGGACACGCTGTCGAAGCGTTTATGGGTTGCCGAAATGTTGCGATGTACAATAGCTGCGGTGTATTGGGTTGTTGGGGTCTTGGCATGATTGGTATCCACTTAATCTGACTCGAAGACCAGGTTCTTGTATTGCTATGACGGAGGGGGGTTTAGCAACCGTGCTTATTAACATTTCCAGAAGTGAACGTTTTCGGAAAAAACCTCGGCAATTCCACTGCCAGATACAGATTTCTTTAGGGGTTGGCTTCATCCGTGATGTCAAAGTCCTGGGGTACAGGCGCATTATACGGAGTAACGAATTGACCGAGACAGCCGTGCAGTTCCGCCCTCATCACCTCTATCGATGCTTGCATGGCCGCTTGGGCACTAAGAAGTGATTGATAGAACTGTGTGTATTCGGCTTTCTGTTCTGTGAGGGTACATTCAAGCTTTTCTAAGCGTGTTTCTGTTTGCGAGGCCGACCGTTCTGGGGGTTCATTCTGCGGCTCCTCTGAGGGTGAATTCGAGAGGGCTTTGCGCTTAGGAGGAGGCGACGTGGGGTTTTCTCTAGTGGGAGGGTGATGTTTGGGCATGTAGTTTTCTCGTTTGAGAGCTGCATTTTCTTCCTTAAGGGCGGCGATTTCCGTTCGGATGGTTTGTAATTCTCGTAATACATCAGCTAGGGGATTGTTAATTGGGGTGATGACAGGAGGGGGATGGAGCTGTGAGCTGGGAGGCGCACGTGAGCCGCTCACCTGTTGCCGCTCTATTCCAGGTGGTGTCTTGGTCATCAGGTGTTGAGAGTTGCTGGAGTGTCGCTCGTTGCTGGCCGTTTTGGATGACGACTTCTTGTGGTCCTTAGATCGTAGCGGTGAGAAGGAGTCAAGTGTTGGAGGGCTTTGTTTTCCCACGACTTGCGCATAGGAAAGCGATCTGGGCCTCGGTCTGTAGCGTCGCGGGCAGTCCGCTGAACCCGTGAGGTGGCTTCCTCCGCATACTATGCACTGCGGAGTGCAGGGATGATTTTCGGGGGCGTCGGTGATGCCACATCGGGGACAGCGGGGTGCAGTTTGTCTGTTCGGGCACACATCCAGGCGGTGGCCCGACTGCCAGCACCTTGAAAAATGAAGTTTTTTTGGCAGTTCGAAAATTTTTGGTTTTGAAGCCAGGCCACTCTGCTTCTCAGCAGAACACGTGGCAGCCCACCCACAGTCTCGTTGGCATGATTCGGCATTTTTGGCCTACTATGTTTTTCCTTTCATTCCTGGCCGACGTCCCTTAAAATAATGCATTGTCATGCGTTTAGTACGATCACATTTTTGCCGAAAATTGGACAGTACGATCGGGAAAGTGGATCGTTTCCGACATTCATAGAAACCTTACGTTTATCCTTTGGTATTTTAGATCAAACCGCAGTACAACAAACCATGATCCGCACGTTTCAGATCTGCTGAGGCTGCTGAGACTGCGGCAGCGTCGGTTTTGCGGCGAAAACATCGCTGCCACGCATGGCCGCTCCGTCCAATGATGATGATACGTCAGGCGATTCTTCGCACCATCTAGCAAAACGTATCATAATCAAGGAAAGTGCGTAATGCTCTCGGCAGGCAGCGACTTCCCTTTCCGATTTCTCGGGGTTCTTCGTGCTTCCCACGTCGTTCTTTGTTCTCTTTCTGCCGTGTTGCTGTGTTCGATGGTGCTGGTGTGGTTAGAGGGAATTTTTGTTTCTTCTCTCGCTGCCTTGTTGCTGTGCGGGATGATGCTGCCAGGCTTGCGACACTGTCAACTAAAGTCAATGCGCTGTTTTAAAAAAAGGAGGAAATTGTAGCAAATACAGAGAGAAACCGAAAAGGAAGAGCGTGGGGTTGGTAGGCTAGCTCAGTTTGATAGTACCAAAAAGAAACTTCTAAATGAAGCTGCAAATTTTCGGTCCCTATGCAAAACACACGCGAAATGTGAAGCATCAGCAAATGGAAGACATCCTGCTTACATGGTTCAAGAAAGCTACAGCGGCATTAGAGCGCGTCGACGGGTCAGTCCTACGTGCAAAAGTTAACATCGCTCTCTTCTTGGATATTGAAGACTTCGAAGTGTCCGGCGGCTGGCTTCATCGATTTAAGGGAGGGCACGGGTTGTCGTACCAAAACAGCTTCCGGTGAAGCGAGAAATACCGGCAGCTGCCTTTATTTACATTTCAGAAGAATTTACTCCTGGACGTTGAAAAGAAGGACGTGCATCACAAATACATTAGCTACTTCAGTGTTCCTGAATAAAAGTGGGTCCCTGACGGAGTATGCATATTTTCCTCTCTTCTTAACCTCTGAGGATAATACGATTTCTGCATAATGCGTTTTATTCTCCGGTTCCCGCGAAAAACGTATCAACGCGATTCCACTGTAACATGTTAAAACTGCGCATTTTTTTTGTGTGTGTGGCCTGTTTTAGGGTATGTGTGGCTGACTAAACATATACTCTCCCTGCTTCATTTCACTTTACTGGAAACAGCAATACACGCTGTTGCTGCTTGAAACCTATGCCCACTTGCATGTGACATATCCACGCGGGCAATAAAAATATTGTAAATGCCCTACTAATACCTGTAAACGGTCGTGTACCCCAGGACAATGCCCAGATATTTTCACATAGCGAGTTTCAGCGCCCTGGATTCTTTTTTTTTTCATTTTATAGATTCAACTTTAGAATGAACCGGATAAAATGTTGTCCCAAGGGAAATATTGTACTCTCAACAGCAGACGCCACTGTTGGTCGTCTCACTCGGGTGTCATTGCCTAAATTTGTTTTCCTTGTTGGCTCCTTGTCGGGGCGCTGTCCACTCTCCTTCTTGTTCCCCTGCACCCGCGCAGCTTGGTTGTGTCCCCCTTCATCGGCAGGAGTGCAGGGTAGCCGCTGCCCTTTGCAACGGCCGGGCCAGCTGCTCTGTACGCGGCGCCGGGGAAGGCTTTCATTTCTTCGTAACCACCAGGGACGGACGCGGAGGTCGAAGCCCTAAATGGCATGCTGTGGGCAGACGGCTGCGCTTGTGACCGCGCGCACAACATTCGTTCAGTTTGTCCAGAGCTGTGGCTGAGAGCGGTCGCAAGCAAGACTTGCTCCCATGGCGGTTTCTGGACGACAGAACCCCGAGCATTTCTGGCCAACCGTGCGGAGGTTCCGAACCTTTTTGGCCCTTCGGGCCCCTACCAGGGATCGTGCGGCGATTCCCTCCTCGTGCGCTGCGGCAGATTTTTATGTCAACCCTGTTTGTTTTTAAGACGAAAGTGTTTTATTCCTCTATACACGGAGATTTCGCTGATGTCATATCCGTCACCGAAGTGATGCCAGTACAATGAAGCAAGCGGCCTGTAAAGGGTGCACCCCTGCACACGTGGTCTTCTTGCGAGGAAGCAATTTTTAGTATGAAGAGTACGTTATACTTGGGGTTCGTTTTCGGGTTTTATTTTGTAACACGAAAGTGTTTTATGCCGCGACACCCCAAGATTTCACTGACGTCACATCCGTCACGTAACTGTCGCCAGTACACCTTTGCCCAGGCGACCCGCCAGCAGGACACCGCTGGCCAAGCACACCCACAAAACAGCCGCCGACCCACAAATCATGCCATGCTGCAGATTTCGCTGCACATTTCACTTTCGTATTTTAACGACTTCTATGACAGAGGAATCAACCACAGTTTTATATAGAACGGTCTTGTTCAGCACATCCACTGTGGTTTCTATTGGATGGAGTGTCACATGGTGCATACGCAAATTATTGTGAACCATGCATAAAAAATTTCGACTTTTCTTTTCGTTGGCACATAAAGGTTCTCAGTTATGCCTGGAAAGAATTTAAAGTCGACTTTGAATGCTTTTTGTCTTGTTCGTGCTTTATCGTCTTCTATACTTGTACAAATACATGTACATATACTGTATATATATATATATATATATATATATATATATATATATATATATATATATATATATATATATATATATAGTATAAGTAAAGAGTCGGATACACAGCAAGAACAATAACAAGCAATGTTTACTTACGTAGCGGCAATGGGACTTGCCTTCATCAGAGTAAAGTTACATGATTATGGTGTCGCAAACATTGAACCCATTTCTTATATAGGTTTGCATAAAACTGTAAGAAGGAATGGAAAATGTTTCGCAAATGGAGAGTGTGCATACAGTCAGGCTACGCCTACGTTACAACATCAACCAACAAACAAACAAACAAAAAAAAAAAAGAAAAGGGGGGGGGGAGCAAGAGAGAGAAAAAGGGGTCGTGTTAACAATGCAGCGTTCAAGGTTGCACCATGACGGGTCAACGTATGCCGCGCGGGTTGCAAGTTCAGACAATGGGGGAAAATGGTCAACCGCGGTTTGTAAAGAAAGGGAAGAGTATACAGCAAGGTATTCAGTGGCTGGGGAGACTGGTTCTAGGGAAAGCGAAGATGGGTGTGCCCCCCGCGGATGAAGAGAATAGATAGGGTGCACAAAAGAGCATTTCACAGAAGCTAGCAATCGAACAGGAAATAGGTAGGGTCACAAAAGGTTAAACATGAATAGATCACAAAGAGTTAGACATTCTTAAGTGGTGGTGGGAACGAGGCCTCCTTCTCCCGGACAAATGGCATTGTTGAGCCGCATTAAGCTAACAAGGTCGTGGTGCGCCTTCAAAACGCACCACGACCGCGAGGTTCGGGAATCTTATCTCATTTATAAGTTTGGGTCAGCCACACTTGGAATTAATGAAAGTTACGGAAAATTAACGTGCTTATCCCTCGAATAAACTTAGCGGCTTCATAATTTTTATAACTATGTTCATTATTCCTACCCTCGAGTTTGCCACCAGAATTCGCAGAAACTCTCCTAATACAGCAGCTTTGTTAGCTTAATGCGGCTCAACAATGCCATTTGTCCGGGAGAAGGAGGCCTCGTTCCCACCACCACTTAAGAATGTCTAACTCTTTGTGATCTATTCATGTTTAACCTTTTGTGACCCTACCTATTTCCTGTTCGATTGCTAGCTTCTGTGAAATGCTCTTTTGTGCACCCTATCTATTCTCTTCATCCGCGGGGGGCACACCCATCTTCGCTTTCCCTAGAACCAGTCTCCCCAGCCACTGAATACCTTGCTGTATACTCTTCCCTTTCTTTACAAACCGCGGTTGACCATTTTCCCCCATTGTCTGAACTTGCAACCCGCGCGGCATACGTTGACCCGTCATGGTGCAACCTTGAACGCTGCATTGTTAACACGACCCCTTTTTCTCTCTCTTGCTCCCCCCCCCCTTTTCTTTTTTTTTTTGTTTGTTTGTTTGTTGGTTGATGTTGTAACGTAGGCGTAGCCTGACTGTATGCACACTCTCCATTTGCGAAACATTTTCCATTCCTTCTTACAGTTTTATGCAAACCTATATAAGAAATGGGTTCAATGTTTGCGACACCATAATCATGTAACTTTACTCTGATGAAGGCAAGTCCCATTGCCGCTACGTAAGTAAACATTGCTTGTTATTGTTCTTGCTGTGTATCCGACTCTTTACTTATACTATTTCTGCGCGCTTTGTGAGTTTATCTTTCTCTAGATTTATATATATATATATATATATATATACTTGTACATAGTTGTGAATAGACTTTCCTTCCTCATCTACCTGCTTCGTCTCGTCATCGGGTTCCTCACACCCCTCCACGGCGACACCACCCTAAATCTACCACCGACTCGGTGTAACAGTTGCAGCCTAAATCGTACTTTGATTACGGCTTTGAATGACTAGTGCCTACGAGTTTTCGAGCCTACGAGAAGCTTATCGAGTTGCAGTTTGAAAGCGCACCTTTGCGAAAAATAATTTTTATCAACCTAGCACCGCTTCAAAGTCGTCTCTTGTGACAAAATCTGTCACCTCTTATTTTCGGCCACACGCAAGAAGGCTTTGTCTTATTCTGAAATGGGCTAGCTTTGTGATTACAGGACGCTTATCGTTATCAGGATATTCACCGAGGCGATGAGCCCGTTCAAAATCATTTGGGTTCAGCTTAACTTCAAAACTTGTTGCCACAAAATTATAGAGCCTTTTTTTTTCCGATTCTTTTCCGGTTTCTTTTTCGCAGTTGTTAAGGTCGACGAAAACAAGATTATAGTGGCGCATCTCCGGCCCCATCTTAGCGCTAGCGTGGGGCGGGAGCCGCGCATCGTGTCGCGCTTTAGCGACGCATGGACGGACGGATGGACAGTTTGTGGTGCTGAGCAGCAAGAGAATGCTTGTGCATTACAAGCAAAATGAACGCAGGCTGAAGAAATCACTAGCGGGTTCACATTCAGCGCACTAACAAGTTTGTGTATGATAAGGTTATTGGGTAATCGACTGCAGAATTTCTCCTTACTCCTGTTTTCAGGGAAGTGGGCCATGATTTCCCGAGAAATGGAAATCCGCAACGACAACATGGTCCAAGCGCGCTACAAGAGGCTTCTGAAAATCTACAATTGCAACGACCCGAACTCCCTCGAGGTGAGACGAGTTCTTTGCATCGGCATGCGCGCCATCTGGAGATCCATCCATCCATGTTATTGTAGACCGTAGAGCAGCGACCCGCTCTGGTGGCTCAATGGCCGAGGCGTTGCGCTGCTGGGCATCAGAACGGGAGTTTCAATGCCAACCGGAGCGGCCGTCTCAGGCTGCCCTCAGCACTTTGGCGAACGAACGTCGTCAGAGACCATCGAGACAAAGCGGAAGCCAAGAGATGGTGGCCCGAAAGTGAGCAGAACTTGAATTCCAGTTAATGTGGAAAGTCCGTGTAAAGTTACAATGGTTGAGAAAAATTGTCTTTTTTTTTTTTTGTACGTTTTTTGTGGAAAATGTTTGTGGGGGGGGGGGGGGTAAGCTATCTTCATTAGGCGGCCCGTCGCGAATTTGCAGTCCGAGAATGCACCATCGTTGCCAGGACAGTGGTTTCTCTAATTTCTTCAAAAGCATTTTCAAGACACAATGTGAGGTAGTATTAATCATCATCATCATCAACAGTGAGTTTAGGTCCGCTACAGGACGAAGCCTTCTCCCATTGCCCGTCACTTCCTGCTGGGCTGCGCTTCCCAAGTCCAATGTTTGCCTTCGAATTTCATTATTTCGCCCCTCCGTAGAGTTGAAGGCTTCCCTGCCTCCAAGCCCTTCTCTGGGTGTCCATTTCGTTACCCTGGTGGTGCAAGTTTGCCGGTTTGTCTCGCGGTAAACATTGCGACGTGGTGGGATGCATTATATGCTGTCCTGATGATGGTGTTCATTTGATTTTCCCCACTGTGGGTAAGTTTGTGTCAAGGTAGGCTCTGCGATATACGGCTCATGATCAGGGGCTGCGTGAGTCTTATTGCTTCTTCTTTCATTCCTGCTGCTCTCTTGGCTTGGTTTTTCATAATGTGAGCCAGTGGTTAAAGATTTTCTCTTTTTGGCGGTTCACAGCTAGACGCTAGAGCCACGCCGAGCATTTCTATTTAGACAACACTGCAAGCCAGAATTAGGCCTACGCAGGTGGCCTTGCGTGACTCTTCTCTAGGAGGACTCGCATCTACTCGTATTGACCGTTCACATGTGGGCACCAGTGCATTGGTCAATACGAAGAGATCCGTAAATGTAAGGCTCAGAGAACGCATGTCCAGCCTTAAAGGTCGGTCATACACGCATCTGGCTCCGCATCGCGCGCAGTGCACAACAAAAAAGTGCGCGCCGTTGTTTGGCCTAACGACGACGGAGTTCCACCACCAAGAGGAGACTGCAAGAGAAATAGCGGAAACCTGGCAGATGTCGAAATTAAAGGGAACGTCCATAAGGCAACCATCAGTACTGAGCCCTGTCCGACAAGCAAATTCAGTTGATAGACGACAGGAGATAATGGAAAGTGTGAAGTCTTTTTTTCCCGTGTTTGTATGTACGACGTGATACCTACACATTTCATCATATGTATTGAGTGATGAATAAACATTGTGTCTTTTTCGTTCACTCCTCGTTTTTTGTGCGCTCAAGGTAGTCATAAACTGCCACCAACTAGTCCGCGTTTTAGTGTTATTGCAGGGATATTTTACAGCTGCTTCCCGAAAGCGACGTGGATGGCGTTTCATATCGCACTTTTCAATCAGATTATCAGCTCCGTCCCCGCATGAGCAAATTTGTTTTCGCCTCGTGCTTGACTCCAGCGGGTGGTTCGAGGCGGTCGGAGATACCTGCACCCATTGATGGCCAGTGCCGACGCCATCTTCCGTTCCATAGCTCGCTGAGTCGGCCTTTTAGTGAGCCTCCAAGTTTCTGCCCCGTAGATGAGTACTGGTAAGATGCAGATGTTATACACTTTCCTCTTCAGATACAATGATAGGCTGCCATTCATTATCGGAGAGTACCTGCCGAATGCACTCCACCCCATTCTTATCCTTCTAATTATCCCTGCCTCATAATTGGGATCCTGAATCAATACTTGTCCTAAGCAGGTATATCACCTTGCCACTATGTTGCGGCCTTCCTGATAGGACGCACGGCAACCATTCGCATAGGCCACCTCCGTTCAAGAACATTTAAAACCAGTGCCAAAGGACAGTCCACAAGGTTCCATGATATCACCGCTCCTATTGAATATGGTAATGAAAGATCTCCCTCGGATACTGAATGACATCCCGCATCTACGGCACGCGCTTTACGCGGACGACTTGACCATTTCGACCCCCACGCGATCAATGGGGGAGCAACAAGACGCCCTTCAATTAGCCATCGACAAGGCCCGAGGCCTACAATGCGCCCAGAGAAGTCAGCTCTACTTACTGTAATATCTGGGAAAGCTACGCACAGGAAGAAACCCATCCCTGTGCTCGAGCTCACAATACAGGCCAAACCAGTTCCCAGTGTGCCCCATCTACGTATTTTAAGGCTTGTGATTCCCAAAAATGGTTTAGGAATGCATACAATTGCCCCTCTCAATCACACTCTCAGCCAGCTAATGCATCACATACATCGGGTGTCGAATAGAAGGTTTGGATTGCTAGAGTAGTAGTGTAGTACTAAGTATTGTTGAATAAGGCGGACTTAGCCTTGCATAGCTGCCGGCAATTGCTCGGCCTAATCGTCCCCAATGCCATATCATAGACTCTCAAAGTCATCACACCTCCAAATAACAAACACACAATGTCACCACACCTCACTTAGTCCTGTGGACTGCAAGAATCCGAGTACGAGATGGGACACCTCTCTTCACACAATCCAGTGGAACCTAGGAAAAATAATGTCCTCTGATGTAGCATGGGGCACTCCTAACTTCTGGAGATCACGAAAAAAGTTCGTCCGCTCAGGATTTGGTTTTGGAGCAGTTCATAATGAAGTGATCAATTTCACCAGTCACACTGCACGAGGGGCACAAAGGGGATGAAACAATGTTGATTTTATGTAGCCAAGCTGGTGTACGGGCTGAGTCTGTTCTCACTAGGTGGAGCAGACAGGCTTCAGGCCTTTTCAGGCCTTTTCAGGCCTTTCGTCACGACTGGTTGATGTACTGGTCGCCACAGCTGCCTGAAGTGCTCGCGAACGGTCTGTTTCTGCATGCGTTGGAAATCGCACCGCGTTTGCACCGTCCTTGTAGATGATAAGGCGTCCTTGGCTAAGCTGTAAGCACGTTCGTTTCCCGCATAACCGACGTGCGACGGGATCCACTGGAATTGCACGGTGTCGGATACACTGCGGATCGTATATAAGCACTGGTCATCAGCAGGGTACCATATGGCACGCCCTATCTTGCCCTTAAAACAAAGTATAAGGCCAGATTTAATACGATAATTCGACAAGCTTACAAGATCGCCTTAGGACTACCATCAAAGGCATCAACGAAAAGGTTGCGGAAACTTGGACTACATAATAGTTGGGAGGAGATAGAGGAAGCACACCGGACCTCTCATCTTGAACGACTGAAGCTAACTCACACGGGAAGGACTACTTTAAGACAGCTAGGATATGCGACGCCACCCATGCAGGACCACAATACAAGTGGTCCATTACAGATTCGACAGCACATTCGAGTTCCACCGATACCAAGAAACACGCAACCCGTTCACAACAAGGCACGCCGCATCGCTAGCGCTAAACCCGGGAATGCCAAGTATGGAAATAACCCAACAACGAGATTCAGCGACGCAGCCATATATCCAAATCAACCAGCACACGTCGCCTGCGTTGTCAACGCGGCCGGTCAGGAAATGACAGCTATGACTACGTACAACCTCAACAGAAGCTGCAGAGGTCCTGGCAGCAGTCCTTGCTGCCACGACCAGCAAGGACTCCATCACTATAATAACTGACAGGCAAGTGGCATGTCGAAGTTATCAGCGGGGCCGCGTCTTTGCACCAGCACTGACCATTCTGAAAATCATTCCAGAGCTACCTGAGGTGGAAATCGTCTGGGTTCATCGGCATGAATCTATAGACGGTAAGGAGGCGACTCACACCGCTGCCCGCCCGCGTGTGAGTCCCGAGACGGTATGTTCTCCGCTGACACCAAAACGCCGTTATTCAGACGTCATAGGCTCGGCACAACAAAATTCCCACCACCTCATCCTCAGTTAACCAGACAAGCCACCACTCTTCGGCGATTACAGACAAATTCTTATCCCCACAGCACCCTCCTCCATTCCATCTACCCAACTTAGTATCCTTCACTTTGCAATTTCTGCCCAACGCTCGGCACCCTTTTACCACCAGGTATGGGAGTGGCAAAAAACTCCAAACCTACCCCAATCCCCTTCCAAATTTTTGAGCAGTGGATGGCTCGTCCGGTCGATCCGGACCTTGGACGCCACAAGAACTGGTCAAGAGGGCCTGGACGGCAAGTCGCAGCCTGGGTATCCTGGAATAAGGATGCCCTCCACCGGGCAAGTGCCCTGCCATCAGCACTTACGCTCAATAAATGTTTATTCTGCTCCTCCTTACCACTTCCACTGCCTCGCCACCTATCTGAAACCGCTGTGCTGTCCCGAGGCTATTGAGCATTACTTTAGTTTTCTGCATATTAATTCTCAGGCCCACGATTCTACCCTGCTTGTCCAGTGCGGTAATCATGCTTTCCAATTCGCCCCCAGAGTTACGCATTAACAAGGCAACGTCATCAGCAAATCTTAGGTTACCTAAATATTCTCCATTAACCCTCACGCCCATCTGTTGCTAACTCGATGTTCGGAATACGTCTTGTAAACATGCTGTGAAAAACATTGGAGAGACTGTGTATCTTTGCCTGACGCCCTTCCTTATAGGTATTTTACTGCTCTCCTTATGGAGGACGATGGTAGCTGTGGACCCATTGTAGATACCCGCTAGTATTCTCACGTAATGCTCGTCTACACCCTGATTCCGCAATGCCTGAATGACTGCTGAGGTTTCTGCAGAGTCCAATGCGTTCTCATAATCTATGAAGGCTATATATAAGGGTTCAGTATACTCCGCGCATTTCTCTATCACCTGATTGATCGTGTGAATATGGTCCATTGTTGGATAGCATTTACGAAATCCTGTATGCTCATTAGTTTGACTTTCATCTAAAATGGCGGAAATTCTGTTAGCGATTACCTTGGCAAGTACATTGTAGACGACTGACACTAAGCTGATCGGCCTGTAATTTTTCAACTCCTTTATGTCACCTTTCAAATGGATTAGGATGGAGTTCGCGTTCTTCCAAGGTTACAGTACACTCACGGTCATTAGGCATTGCGTATACCTGGACTTTGTGGTGTCTAAACCGGAAATTCATCTCGCTTCGGAATGCCAACCAGGCCTGGAATTATTAAGCTGCCGGAGATTTTCGGCACATCCTGCCACCGTGCCAACATAGCCGTAAAGTTAAGCCCTTACCTACTGCTCTCGCTTACCGCCCAGGTTTCACGTCGTATAAAATTACTGAGCAATGGGCCCAATACTTCGTAATTTTTTTTCTTTTCAACCATGTACTAACAATGTACACGTTCTGATTGCAGAAACTTGTGAAGGAGAGGCCCTGGAAAGGACGCAAGACTCCCGACACTTCCCAGCTGAGGAAAGCCGTCATAGTGAGGGAGGTCGAAAGCGCCACCCAGGTAATGTATTCACAATTTTTGCGTTGATTGAACGATGCAGCAACATTTAACACAAATGATACCTCATAGTGTCCGCACGCCCCAGGCATGCCTGAAATTTTTGCCCATTTCAAGCGGCAAAGGCAATAGCAACCGCGGGGAGCACGGGTCCCCCGTGATGCCACTGCCTTTGCACGGAGCTCCCAGAACGGTAACAGCGCGACTTTCCAAATCACAACGTCACCGCCGCAGTGGCTCACTGGCGACAGCGCTGTGCTCCTGAGCACAGGGAAGCGGGCCCTGTCGCGACCGCAGCGGCTGCTTTGCAGATGCAGGCGAAAATGCAAAAATGCCCGTGTGTCATGATTTTGATGCACAAAGTGCTTCGATGTGCTAAACCACATAATTAAAACTAAGTTCTTACGTTGGCTTTCCCCCGACTGGGCAAGCTGAGCCCATTGTCATAATATAAGTTGTGTGAAGCGGGCGCTACAATTCCAGTCTTGTATTTCTGCTGCGAACTCTGTTGAGTTTAACATTCGAAGCAATATTATTGTTACGTGGCTGCAGAAGAGATGAGATAAACTATGGTTAAAGGGACACTGAAGTTAATCTGTCAGACTTCTGTTTTTGTTTGCATTGCACATAATGGCTCACATAGACGCAATTTATCCTCTCAATAAAGCAGCATTTAGTTAATAAAGCCTGACAAAAAAAATACCACGCGACATTTGCGGCGGCTGCAACAACTAACACCAGTGACGCGTGTTCGAGTTACGATGCGATTGAAGGATGTCCAAGACTGGATTTCAAACCAGTTTCGGTTTCGGTTCTGTGAAAGAACATGTTTGGAATCCGACGTTATCATTGGTTGGGCATTCTCGATATCTCAGGAATTGGTATACCACGCTTATGCCATATTGCCAGCTAGAGAATGCCAGCACCGGCGTACGCAGTTGGTGAACGTCCTCCACGTCATCAGAGACGCTCAACTGCAAGGTGCTTCGCCCCCACATTTGAAGCTCGCCTGTTTCGTGCCTGCATCTTAAGAGGCATGTTCGCACCAGGGTGAGAGACGGCTGATTCGGCACTGTGCCCGCAAGGAGCCGATGCTTACGTACCCACCGCGCCAACAAGAAATCTCCGTCAGTCTGCATGCATTCTGCATACTCGATCTGCATTCGGCAAGGAAGAATCCAGCGCGAAATTCTCTCTTCTGTATAGAAAACATTGCCTAAGTAGAAAACAATCAGCTAAAAATACAAGTCCTATAGGGTATTCGAACTTGCAAATTGCGAAACGCTGCACCCAGTGCTTCAGGCATACCACAGTGCTGTTGGGGACGGAAATATAAAGGCTATACGTATAGCCTGTTTTCTTATTTTTAGTTTTGGAATTCCCAGCAGCTTAGATGACTATTTATTGAGTAGCGCTTGTGCAGTAAGCCTCCCCAAAATTCCCACGAATATCTTATCTCCAGCGACTGCATTCCTTACGCAACAAAAGAGACCGAAAATGTGTGGTCATGCTGCTGACCGCTGTGCTGGTTTACCCAGCGCAAAAAGTGCTTTTCGCACCTTGGTTTTACGCTTTAGAATAAAACTTCGGTTTGATTTAATTTCCTTAGTGCCTATATTAATTTCGCTGACTCTTTTCCCGCCTTTAATTGGACCTACATTTTCTAGTAGCGTGCCAGTCAGCGTAGAGTTTGGATATTCTTTGACTTCATAGGCTTTAAAAAGTTTGATACAGTCTACAAACTAGCAAACTAAAGGCACATTCTTCCAGGCACAAATCGTGCCGAGGCTTAGTTTCAGCTGAGCGAAGGAATTGTGACAACCCGCTGGCGGGAGGCCGACTGACTTTGCCGGAGGGTCCGCAAGCAGTGCAGTAGAGTAAGCATCATACGAAACATCAGGGGAAATCAGCAAGGAGGATGCAAAGAGGAGGGCAGCAATTTCGAATTGATTTTTCTACTGAACAAAGTCGCGTAAACACACCGAGAGTAATCAAAACATGGCCTAGGACTGCAATTTGCGCAAGTAATTCCACAATGTTTGCAAATCACTTCAATGCCCCTTTAATGATAATGAGCTGTCTATTTACAATGTTTACAATGCGGCCATCAGATAGTCTTCTCCGGCTGCACACTATGCCCCCTTCGTCGTCGTCAATCTTTGGCTGTGGCGCCATGATGCGCTGCCCACTGCGTCCCGTGACAGTATATTAGAAATTCTGCTAGACTATCGCGTCCGGTCAATGCGTAATTCGGGATCATATCGCAAATACGACTGCTCAGTCTAGCGAAGCCTTTTATTCTCACTGCAGGGTCCATCGTCAATTCGGTAGCTATGGTAGGGTCTATGGTCAATCGGGCCTTGTCGATTGGCTTACCGAACTCAAGTCTGCGAGTTTATTGGGTTTACTTAAGCTTCAGCATAACCTCGTTGCGGAAGACCATTCTGAAGGGCGAAAATAAACTTTTACCACCACACTTCCTGAAATACAAACTTTAATCGGAAATTTTACGCACATGTTGCGGCTACTTAATTTTTCAAGAGTGTGGTTGGATATCCTCTTTCCTGTCAACGTACTTTGTCCATTGTCATTTGTTTAGAAGTAGCCGAAATCGAAAGTGTTTGCCTTTAGAGGATACTTATCCCGATATTAAGCTAATGCCCATGAAACGCAAAGAGGGCTATCGGAAAATGCTATAAGTCGTCTACACAGCATGATTTAAAACACGTAATGGGCGTGTCTGCAAAGAAGTTGTTCATCTAAGCCTTTGAAGCAGTCATGTGGCCGTGTTTATGCACCGCTTTGACTCCCCTAACACCTTCTAGCGACACGCCTACTAAAGTTCTTGTTTGACGCCTCAGCGATTTTTGTTTACGTTTGAATAACTTCTTGCGAGGAAGATTTAAAGTTCTAAGAGGCTCCAAGAACTTCTAGCAAAGCCCTCTTACCTACATTTACTGAACACTTCTTCAGTGGCAGCCGCATAGGAGCCTGCGCCATTCCCACAGGCCAGCATGGTATGTTGCTACCATAGCGTTTCATACTAACATACGCTAGAGGGGACACTGGCGTTAGTGTCCATGCGAGCCGCCGAACGGCGGCTTCAGCATCCCCCCCCCCTCCCTGGAGGCGGCCATGTCTGAAGGATGCGTGAGTTTAGAACTTCGCTTGACCCAGCCGTTATCTTGACTTGATTCAAACTACCTTTTTTTAAATACCAAAGCTATACCTAATGTGGATTAGTGTATAATTATTAATCGTGAAAACATATTGTTCTTTCTATTATTTTATATTGAGGTTTAGAGACAAATGAGGGAACAGTGCACATTTCGACGAAGGACAGACAGAAACACACACCACAAGCGCTGACTGTCAACTGATCACTTTATTACAAGTTGCGGAAAATAAATACCCAACTTAATAGAAAGAACAATAAGCGCGTACAGAAGAGAGGAGATTGCCTAATCTGTGAAACCCTTATATCATCACTGGATTTATCGCGCCATCCGGTTTTCCCTGGCCTCCAAGAATGCTATTTCCTTTGGCGTGATGGCTATCGAAGGCACGCTACCACAGTTATCACCAGCTCTTGCAATCTTTGCAGCTTCAACAAATTCCCTCGTGGTTTGATTATTGCTCTTAAAGATTACCGTTGTTTTTTTTCTCAAACTCGGGAACACCACAAGTACAGAGCAAACAGTCACGTACGTGCTGCCCGTCGTGGCGATAAATCCAGTGATGACGTAATGGTTTGACAGATTAGGCAATCTCCTCTAATTTGTACGCGCTTATTCTTCCTTCCATTAAGTGCAGTATTTATTTTCCGCCAATTGTCATTAAGTGATCAGTTGACAGTCAGCGCTTGTGGTGTGTGTTTCTGTCCGTCCTTCGTCGAAATGTGCGCTGTTCCCTCTTTTGTATCTTACCACCAACTAGCCCAACACGGTGCCCTTTTGGATGAGGTTTAGAAGAATTCTATCAGACGGAGAGATATTTGTGAATAGTTTACACGGCTGAGCTTAACGGAGCCGCTGATGAGGCCAATTGGGCGGCGAAGCATTTTTTTTTTTCGTGCGGGTCGGCGATGGCGTGCGGCTGAAGCATGACGGCTGTACTGTACTCCACAAGTTTGCATGGTCACGGGCGGTGACACCGATTGTGCGTGCGCCTTGTTCACGCCAATAATTACGGGCAGCTGATTACCGGAGGAAATGGGTAGCCTAGCAGATGACGGTTGCATTGGTGGAAGCCTTCTGGGCATGCGACCTGCCCTCGCTTGTTTCGCCGCTTTCTACCATGATAAGGTGCTGACCACGATAAACGTGGTCGAGACCCACCCGACTGACGAAGCTCCCGCGATATTGTTACGTGTAGAAAAATTAGACGGCTGTACATATATACTTACTGGTGCTAAAGGCTTTTTTTCGTCTACTTCCGCGACCCCCACTTGACCTAGCGTCTTCCTGTTGCAATAAAGGCTACCTCTCTCTCTCTCTCTCTCTCTCTCTCTCTCTCTCTCTCTCTCTCTCTTGCTTGTTTGGCTTAGCCGCTACCGCGCTCATGTTGTTTTCTCGCAAGCGTCGTCGTGAACGAAACTAGGATGGAACAGCGTGCTCGTACCGTCTACCTTGTATGGAATCTCGAGTTTGCGTCCGTTTTCAGAAATGCCGTAGGACATGACTAGTTCTAGTGTAGGGGCTACACGGCGATGCTACTGCTTTCCGAAACTACTTCATTCCAGCCGAGCAGTGTTTGATAATTTCAGCCACTGGAATAGGGCGCTAACAGCAAGCAATGCTGCAGCGGAACGAGCGCTCGATGCTTTCGACGCCGAAACCGAAACTGATGGTGCTGAAAAATCCTTATCCAAGTGCGCATAACAACCACGAAGCCTAAAGTTAAGCCAAGTTCGAAAATCAAGAGTCTACGTCACACAATCATCCCCATGGTGGTAGAACGATTGCAGCGCCAGTTTCCCCTCTAGCGTATATTAGTATGAAACTCTGTGATTGCTACAAGCTGTGCTCCAGAAGCACAAGAAGCACTGGCACTGGCACTGGCCAGAAGCACTGGCACAAGAAGCTGCTTCTGGAATACACGCTTCGTCTAACAAAGGCAAAGAAGGTGACGGGACGAGGGCTGACAAGCGCCCGCTGCCTTGTTTGCCTTTGTATTTCGTCTGTATGCGCTGTTAGTCAGCGAGAAAAATCCGACGCTAGCCTGTGTGAACGGCGAAAGCATCAACAGGGCGGCAAGAAGGAGGGTCATGGTGGACGGAAGTAGATAGCTAGTCCAGTTAGCTCATAATTTTTGAGGTTAAAACCAGTGGTAAAGACGCTGCACAACGTCCCATCGAGGCCCTTCCAACAGATCGGAATGGACCTTCTAGGCCCGTTCTCTACGTCACGAGCCGAGCACAAATGGATTGTCTTAGCGACAGACTACATGCAGCGCTACGGAGAGACCGCCACACTTCCGAAGGGGGCTGCACAAGAAGTCGCCAAGTTCGTCATCTACCAAGTTGCGCTGCGACATGGAGCCCCTCAAGTCCTAATCACGGACCGCGGAGCGGCCTTTACTGCGGAGCTCATGAAAGGAGTCTTGCGCTACAGCAACACAGATTAGCGAAGAACGGCGGCGTACCAGCCTCAAGCGAACGGGCTAACAGAAGGCCTGAACAAGATGATCGCGGATATGCAGTCAATATACGTCGACGTTGAACATAAGACGTTGGACGAAGTGTGGGAGAGCATAAGATGTTGGACGAACCCTTAGTCAGGTTTCGTACAATACAGCTATTAGAAACTTAGGCAGGTGACACCGTTGGACCTTGTCCACGGAAGACGCCGACTGCGATGCTCGACGCCATGTTGCCGCACGTATAAGACGACAGCCTCCATGCCGACGTCCAATGATACCTATAGCGTGCGGAAGAGTCTCGCCAGCTTGCTCGAGTTGCTACAACGGACCAGCAGCTGGTGGATGCCGGACGCGACAACCTCCGACGCCGAGACGCCGAGTGCCACCCAGGGGTACTCCCATCCGACGACGTGGACTCTGTGAGAAGCTTCTGCGACGGCATTTCGGACCATACCGGATTCCACAACGTGTCGGCCAACTTACCTGCGAGGTTGTCCCCAACAGTAACTCCAGCAGAACACGACGATGCGCGCCGCCCGAGGTCGTCCACGTGTTTCGTCTCAAGCGTACGCAAGATGAGGCAATTTTTGTTGTTTGCACTATCGTTTTATTTTAGCATTGGGCCGATGCTAAACAAAGGGGAGGTCGTAATGCCGCGAACCATGCCTTGTGTTTTGCTTACTGGTGTGTTTTGTTGCCAGCGTCTGACCGCTTGGTTGTCTGATCTGTGTTGGATACGAAGCGCCTGCTCCCCTCTCTTCCTTTTCTTTGCTGCGCAAGGTATCTTGTTTTATCAGGAACGTGTTACGACCTGCTGTCACATGATTAGAACGCTCTTTGTTCTGGTTGCAATTCGACTGTTCCAGAAAATAGAACACGCAAATATAAATGCTCCCAGGGCAAACGCCACGGCTTTCGATTTTCTGGCAATGGGCTCCGCACGTCACTCTCTTGACTACTCCGTCGCCGCTTCGGTATTCTTTGAGTTCTTAGCGAAGCGCAAGTTCACTCCAATAAACTTTTGTTCTTTGAGGAAACCTGCGTTGTCCTTGGCTGCGTGACAATATTTTGTACTTTTTTTGGTTTTTAGAAATTCCGTTCGGCCAATTGTCGCCGTTTGCGCTATACAATAATTAAAAGGACAGACACCCGATTGCCAGCGTTGCATATTCGCCGCGAGCTCGACATGTAGGTGGCGACAGCGTCGCGCTGCTAGTGTGGATGCTCCGCTGAGCGGCCCGTACGAATGCACACTGTGGGCGCGCTTCGTGCCTTTTTCCCGCCGTATGTGCGCACGAAAGGTACAAACAACAGTGGTATGCTGTAGTTCGGTTCCTCAACGTTCAATCTATATAGCATGAAAGCGGCAGTAAGTTTTCATTACTACGCCAAAAAAGCGACGACTCATTGGGAATCTCAGAATGGCCGTAATTGTGACAATGAACGTGTAGGCTGTGGCTCGTAGCAAGCTCGATCTTTCCAGACTATGGCTTTGAGCCTTCAGTAAAAGCATAAATTGAAACAAATCAGGAAGCCTCGATCTCTGAAATTCAGTTTACAACGGCAATCTCAATCGCTTTCACTGATAGCATGACGCATTCTTGCATTTGTGGGATGCCCTGAATTGGTAACACTACTTAACTGCCCCGAAAATTCTTTCTAAGAGCTTACGATATTTTTTTGTGCGTTCAAAAGGCAACATAAAATTACTGAATTTTGATCAGCGCAGAGATATAAATGTAACCGCTCTAACGGGTCTTTTAAATGAAATTTCAACGACTCTGAAGGAAGGTTTCATGAATAACGGTTTCGGATCACTTATTTACGGCTTTCGTCGCAAGTGAACTTGCGAATTGAATTGTCAACGCACGCAGTACAATCAACATCTCATGTTTAGCTAGGTTTTCGCAAAGTGACAAGCAGGTTTACAGTGTGCAAACCAAGCTTCTGGGACCTCACAGTGAGCCCAAATTTTCTGTTACGGCTGCTCTGTTGACCATTTGCGTTTCTTTTAAAATCTAACAGGTGCCTGCAACAGCGAGATGTGTTGCATTCTTGCGTATAAGGTCGCTTACGAACCCTAGATGGCAAGAAATGAAGTTGCGATGTACATGTAGTAAAACATTTACTTTTTATTTCTCGTTGCGAATCACCGCAACGGGTTCCCGGTAACTACTTTGTTTTGTAAACTGAATATCGCCTTTGTCTTGGCATTTAATTCTTGGGGATTGGTTAAAAAATGAAATTCTGTGCATGTAGTTTTTTTTTTTTCGGGAGGGGGGGTCCTGCCAACGTTGCAAGAGCAGCGAGAAGAGACCGCGTGTAACGCGAAAAGCCAAACTATGGTTATCAGTATTACTTACAATCGAAACTACACTAGGCGCCGTGTTCTGTAGCGGTGAAAAAGCAGTACGTATTTTCAAAACTGATTAACCCCCTTTGTTCCGGGATTGTCCAGGAACTGTGGCTCGCCTTTTTCAAAATTGTATTGAAAGCAAGCATTGTGGAAAAAAAAAACAGCGAGTCATGGCATACACCCCTCACACATGTGGGCAACAACGTGCATTATATTACGCGTTTTCTCCTCTTTCTTTAAACTTAAGTCCACCTTTAGGGGGTTAAGACGTGACCATATTAGACATTTGGTTATGCTGAGTGAGACACGTTTCTGGACAAGGTGATTCATGTCGGATTTGAAAATGATATATATAAAAATGACACACGAAATGCCACATGACAGACGCAAACTCACAACTGCTTAATTTTGCCGAAAAATCCCACCTAAATACTCTTGCGCATCCATAGAAACGTATTTTAAATAATACGTAAAATTAGCAACTCGATACAGTTGAATAAATGTTTATTCCTCCTCCTCAGTATAAACAACGACTGTCCAAAAATGGTATTTATTTTAGAAAAGGTACGGGAAGGACACGATCACACAGGCGCTTGCGGGTGTAAAATACGTGTCCGGTAATGTATGGGCGATAGCGCACGGGTCGTGTGCAGTCTAAATGTTTTTGTTTGTTTCTTCTTTCTGTAAGGACACAGCGCAATTTTACAAGGGTGTGGAATTTGCACGCGTATGCACAGGTCTTGTCGCTTCTTACCCGTTTCGCGTACTAAACTTTTATCCTTTAAATAATCACCACGCCACCTTGAAAAAGCACCCTTCGACGTTGCCGAAACGGCAGACGACTGCACTCAACAATAAGAAAAGTGCAAAGTGTGGAAGCAATTTTACAACATGTTTCACACTCAAGCGGTGACCAAGGCGAAGATGTCTCGGGGAATTAAACCCCCACATTAACCCGCAACGGCCGCTGATTATTGCGTTCCTAGAGGAAATGCGCAAGCAGAGGTAACTATGTCATTGATTGCTGCCAAACGAGCACACATATTGGTTGTTTTGTTGTGTGCAGCACGCGTCTTGCGCCGCACGCAACGTGAAAAAGCAGACGACGCGAGAGCGCCATCCACACTAGGAGCGGTTCGTCCCGCCGCCGCCAGGGGCCGACTGTGTTCGCGCTCGGGGCGAATAGTGGGGTAACCGCAAGGCATTTCCAAATAAACAGGCGGAAATCATTTTAATTTGGCACTGAACTTTCTGAACTCTGAAAGGTGGCAAAATGTAGTGTCAAACCAGGACACTACCGCACGTGCCCACACAACTCCGTCGGTTTTAATGCGCGACTCAAAAAACGCATAAAAGAATAGGAAAGACTGAAAAATATTTTTGTGCTAGCTTGGCATGAGGTTTTAAACAGCTCTTTCCGTCAGGCGTACAGTGAAACGTGTGTTGCCGCACGTCTCGCAATCATCGTTGCCAGGCCACGTATGGCTGCTAGATCTAAAAATACCGATTTCAAAAGTTCGGGGGCGCCATCACGAAAACCGTTCCGGTTTAATGTGTTTTATGTGATGCGCTATCATTTGCGACAGAGAAAATGTACTGGATAAAAATCGCTTGTCTATTCCTTAAAATGTGTTACTGTTACCAATTATGTCTTTTTGTAAAAATGCAAGGCGCTACACGGTTTTCTCATTTTCGCTTTTTTTATTCGTATTCCGGAAGTTTTCTTCCGGAATTTTTTAGTTTACTCTTGATTTTTGGAGATGTAGAAAATACATCATTTTATTTAATCGGTTTGTTTTTGTAATTTGTATTTGTCATATTTCTTGGTTTTTAAAAATGGTGTCGGTGAATTGTATCTATTTACACCATTTAACGAAGAGATGTGTCACCCCCGCAAAGTATGCATTTTTGTAAAGATTCAGAGCGTTACACTGTTCATTTTCTCTATTTTTCATTCGTATTCCAATTTTATTTCCGCGGGGAGGATTGTTTAGAATTGTTTGCAATTGTTTAGGATTCACCTTGGGAAGAGACATTTAAGGTGCACAATTCCCATTTCGTTTTCTCGTTTTTTTATGGAATTTTTATCGACCAATTGTCTGTATTTACAGTATGTAAAGCGACTCCGAAGTAAATTTCTGAAGCTCCCATTTTTGCTTGCATGTGTAGACTGGCTCAAATTAAGACATTTTTCATCGTTTAGCCGGTTGATAAGCCGGTCATTATTTCATAAAGCCCGAAAAAAGAATGTATTTCCGCCAAGAAAAACTATCATGCGCGGTCAGCGGCGGCCGCGCACCAACTAAAGATGTGACTTTAGGAGGAGGTGCACCGTGATTGGACGATGTCCAAGATTCGCATTCAAACAAGTTTCGGTTTCGGTTCTGTAAAACAACATGCTTTACATCCAACGTTATCGTTGGATGGACATCGTCGATATCTCAATAATCGCCATACCGCGCTTCTGCCATGTTGTCGGCTGTAAAATGCCTAAGATAAGCCTCCCAGGACGGCTTGGAATAGTAGCAATCCCTATCCGAGGCCTACGCAGTGGATGAACGCCCTCCGCGTCACCGCAGACGCTCAAATGCCATGCGCTTTTGCCACATATTTGGAGCTTACCTCACTCATTCCGGTATCGTAAAAAGCGTGTTCGCGCCAGACCAAGGGTCTGCTGATTCTGACCTGTGCCCACTGCCCTGCTTGGTAACAGCGCAAATAAAACAGGACACAAAAGGAAGAAGGAACGGACACAGCTGTTTTGGCCCACTGCCCGCAAGCACTGCCCGCAAGCAATAGCACGCCAACGAGAACTCGCTGGCGCGTCAGTGTCAGTCTGCGCGCGTACTGCCAACTCGCTCGTAGAACAGTGCACGTTACGGTCCAGAAACGGTGAACTCAGTACAGAAAACATCGGCCGAAAAGAAAAAAAAATCAATTTACAAAAAAAAGTACCCTCGGGGATTCAAACTTTCGACTTGCAAAAGAAATTACACCATCTTCCCGTAGGGGAACCCTGAGTAGAACAGACAGTTGGGCTAGTTGGTAGCTATTCGTCTTGAAGGTGGAAGCGCTCGCACAACAGCGCCGTGTCGTCTCTGTTTTCTACCTTTTGTCCCTGTTGCGCGAGCGCTTCCACCTTCAAGGGGAACCCTGAGTAGTATGCGAAGCAGCCATGAGGTCGACTGAAGTTTCCTTTAGTTTTCAGTTCGTCGTTTCCGTTGACGTTCAACTTGGCGTGCCTTCGTTGTATCAGTAGCTTCTTGACGTAGTTTGAATGAGTGAAGGACATGAGGCGCGTTCGTAGCACGTGCTCCCGGCTCGGTTTGCAGCGCAGTGGGAAGAGCGCCACGTACCTCCCGTTGCGGCCAGAGAGTCGTGGTATCGAAAACGGGCGCCGCCTAACTATTTCTTTTTATAGTGCACTGCGCTGACGTCAGCCAAACGCTGACGGGGCTGAAAAGACGCGCATGCGCAGTAGAGTGCCGACGGCGGACAACGACAACGAGGGAGGGAGGAACACAGCCCTGAGCATGAGATGCTTCGCATCTAAAAACGTACCCAGCGCCCCAGGCCACTCGGCCACGGGCCGGCGCTGCCGACCTTGAAAATATAAGGTAAATAATGTATAACCAGTTTACACTGTTATTTAGTTTTAGAATTTCAAGGAGCTTAGGTGACTATTTGTTGTATAGCGGTAAGCGTCCACCAAATTTTCACAATATCGCACGTCTAGCAATTGCATTTCTCAGACGAAAAAACGTTCCCAGATGTGTGGTCGTGCTGCTGACCGCTGTGCTTGTTCACCCAGCGCAAAAAAGTGATTCCTGCTCCCTAGTTTTACGCTGTACTGTAAAAGTTACCGTTGGTTTTATTTCCTTAGTACCTATACTGACTTCGATGACTCTTCTCCCGCCTTCAAGTGGCCCTATATATTCCAACTAGCGTACCAGTCAGCGACGCATCGCAAGTGCGCTTGTGCAGCGGTCGTGTGGAAGCGACCTGGAGTTGGAGCTTGATACAGTGTACAAACTAACAAAGTAAAGAAAGGCACATTCTTCCATTCACAAATGTGTCGTGGCTTAGTTTCAACTGTGCGAACGAATGGCGACGACCCCTTGGCGGCAGGCGGACTAAACGCTGGGCCGACTGACTCTGTCGGAAGGTCGGCGAGCCATGCAGTAGCGCAGTCAAGCCAAGTCATCTCCTCCTGACCGCACACGAAAACGCCACAGAAAATGGGCGAGGATGCAGAGAGGAGGACAGCATTTTCGAATTGATTTTTCTACTAAATAAATTCGCGTAAACGCACTCGGACTGGTCGAAACATGACCTATGAACCCAGACTACAATTTGCGCTAGTAATCTCGCAATGTTTACAGATCACTTCAGTGTCCATTTAAGGGATTCGATGTGTTACTTCTAGCGATTTTACTCTTTCGTGGTAATGCACGGTTGGCTCATTCCCTCCATTTTTTTCGTGTTTCTAACCTTCTTTTCCGTGGTTTTTCATTTAGCCTCTTTTTTTGCATGTTCTGCATGTTCTGGATGCACGATGCATGTTCTGGATTTCATCAGTTCATTCCAGTAAAATGCTTCTTGTTGCTGATTTTTGTGTTTTTCTACGTTTCCGTAATTTCATTCGACCAATTATCTCCACTTGCGCTATTACATGAATAATGAGTCAGTTGCGAAAGTTGTGCTTTCGTGCTTCCCAATTACGCGCAGGAGCCGAAAGACGGGGGCGTGAGTAAGAGGAGGAGATGCAGCATGCTCTACGAGTCGTTCCTGCAGAGGCACTTGCTGGAACCCCCGGGGGGTGATGACGGCGACTCCGACATAAAGGTGGAGAGCTTTGCCGGCGCTCTGAAGAAGCCGGGGCTTGTGCAGCCATCTCCTGTGGCGTCATTCAGCGGGGTATGGAGTGTTCTCAAGAATGAAGGGCACTGCTTTCGTGTGGCTTCGGCTGCCTAGCATGATATCAATTTATATGAGGGAACTCGTACATCGGCACCTCATAACTCACAAAGTAGTTTTTTAATTGCAGGGAATACTTTAATGAATGCCACTGGGAAGCTAAATGATATCACAGCATACTCAATGAAGCACTCGGAAATTGTTGTTCTCTGGAAAAATGAGCAGAGCAGGTTGGGCGAGTTGGCACGTAGCGAAGTGTTAAAGGCCAAGGACAAATAACACAAAGAAATTAAGACTCACAGTACGCTATGTGCATGATCATATCTGCCACGCACACAGTTCTGAAATCACAATTCTCATGCACACAGCTCTGCGCTAAAGAAGCGCTAAAAAGCAATCTGCCGCACAACCTCTGTGCAAGGTTGAATATATTTCTGCCAAACCTGTACCTATTGTTGTTACTAGAGGTACCTAAACTTTGGCTAAGTATACACCGGAAGGACAGACAGCTGCAATTTCTCTAAATAAACTGCGTCTTCCTTTTTTTCGCGCGTTTTCTTAACATTGCGAGCTGCTTTGTGCTGCAACCACGCATACGGGCAATTTTCAGTCCGAACACCCACAGCATAGCAAGCTCCCTTCATCAGCAACCACAGATTGCGGGTGCCACCGTTTCGAGCTAGCCGTAATTCCTCAGCGGTCACTCAAACGCGCCAGTCCCGTTGCAAATCATGCCGGGCCCCCACATTTAAAACTTCCGCAGCCTGACCTAGTTGGGGCACTGCTGTGACATCTGAACGTGGGCGGGGGATACACCGACAGGAGGCGCACACAGCGCGCTCCCCAAAATCCTTGCTGCTATGTTTCGGTGACTTCCTTGTAGTGCCGTGTGCTGCAAGCATGTGTGCTGGTTGGCGACAGGCAGGAACTGAACTCGATGGAGGTGGCTGCTTTGCTCAACGATTCCGATGCTCTGTCAGGGCTCGGCAGAAACATTGGCCGCGTATCTGCGGCTGTTTTCGCAAATATCGACAAGCTAAATGAGGACGTGCCAATTTGTAGACATTTGTCAAGTAAATGCCTCCCTTCGCTTACCCTCTCACCTCTCATGTTGTTTGTCTTGCGTTGCGCTCCTCCCAAAGTAAACAGGCTAAGGTTTATTCAACTCGACTTAAATTTACCGCGTTCCACTGCTAAAGGCCGGGTGCCCCGATGCCAGCGCTGACGTACGGCGTAGACGCGCGTGAATCGAGGCGCCCTACTTCAACGTTTATAGAATCGCATTGCTGTAGTCAATAGAGTTTCTTAGTAAGTATACTAGAGAGAAAAGAGTGCCTGGTAATCCATGTCATCGTGGGGATTTATGGGAAGACCCCCCTTTTTAGCTTGGGCTTGGCATGATAATGGGATTCTTAAGCGGTTTTGAGCATTCATAATGACTTTATTTGGCATCAAGGATACATGATGCAGGAGACCTGCAGAAAAAGCTGGCGTGATGCCAGCTTGACAAGGCCGCAGGCCCCTCCCCCCTCCCCGAACACATGGCAGCAGCCATCACACTTTCATAAAAATATTCCGGATCATACGCGTGAAAAAGCAGGTCTACTACAAGAAGGATCATCACTGTACATGTGTCATGAAACGAAACGTGTAATGCTTGAACAAAATATAGTTTCAGAAAATGCGAAAAATGTAGGCGCATTTGCTTTAAAAAAAGGAACCATACACGTGATACATACAAGTGAAACATACGAGAAGGTCTACGAGAAAAAAAGGAGCAACTACAGGTGTAATGAAACGGTGCGTATAATGCTAGAAACAAATAATCTATTTCGAAATGCGAAATACAGGTGCATTTGCCTTGCAAACACAAAAACAGCATCATAAAGAAAGAAAATCCCTAATATATCGCTTTGGCAACACCACAAATACATACTCATTTTCCAAAACAGTGGAAAAAAACACGACACCAACAAACATATCGCGAGAAAACAGAGAGCAGTATACAAAAATACACGTCAGCAAAAACAGGATACAAACATATATTCTTTAGAAAATTACAAGTAACAGAGCAAGTGATCATGACGCCAGGAGAAAATGATTCCGCAGTTGTTTAAAGGTGATTTTTTCTAAGTCAATTTCTTTATCCCGAAGTTCATTTAGCAATCGTGGAAGTTTATTTCCCAGCAATTGAAGACCGTATGTGGTTCTAAAGGTTCTAACATTCCACACTTCATTTTTTCGGGTACTAAATCTTAGGTACTAAGGTACTAAATCTGCCAACTGCTTTAGAAACGGGTTTCAGTTTTTTTATATTTTGCTTATATTTCTTGGACAAAAGAAAATCGTACATTTTCATTACTGGCATTAAGTTATATTTTTCAAATAAGGAGCGAGTATGATAGGTACTTGGCACGTCCTCTACCGCCCGTAAGAACCTTTTTTGCAGCTTATGAAGTTTGGTTATGTTTTCTTTAGAAGTTAGACCCCAAATTAGATGGCAGTACTTGATTCTTGGTAAAAATAAGGTGTTGTAAATTAACAACAAAATATTCCGAGGAAGCAAGTGCTTGTTTCGATACACAAGGCCGGCTACCTGAGAGACCTTCGCAGCTAAAAAGCGTATGTGATGATCCCTTGATAATGTTTCTTGAAATATTACTTAATATTTTAAGAGAGGGGACTATCTCAATAGTGATGGAATTTTTAGATTTACAATTGCCGTTTTGTTTTTAGCATGAAGCCTTAGTCTTTGCAAGATTTATTTTTAGACCATTTTCTCTTGTCCATTTTTCTAATCTAACCAGCAGTAAATTTGTATGTGTCATTAGTTCGTTCACTGATTTTACTGTTAAACATATATTTGTATCATCTGCATATATTATAAATCTAACGTTAGGGGAAATGTTCACGATATCATTAATGTAAATATAAAAAAGGAAAGGCCCCAAAATGCTTCCTTGTGGAACTCCTGTTAAGATTGACAAAGAATCTGAATTGTGACAACCCACGTTAACAATCTGATTACGGTGTTGCAAATAAGACTGTAGTAATAATCCCGCCTTTCCACGAATACCGTACCGTTCCAGTTTTTCAATAAGTAATTTGGGGTTAATGTGGCCAAAAGCTTTCGCAAAATCTACGAACAAGCCCAACACAACGTTTGCCTGTTCGAATTGCGAATAAATGTACTCTTGCTGTACCACGAGAGCATATTATGTACTAAGGCCTTTGCTGAAACCATAATGCGAATCATGAAGCAACTGAAACTTCTGTTCAATGATGATGATGATGAATAAATCTATTTGTCAAGCTGGTGCAGATGTTAGGGCACCCGCCCGGTGGGGGGCTTCCCTATTCCGGGTTACCCTGAGCTCGGCTGACGGTCCAGGCCCTCTTTACCAGTTCACGCTGGATCCCAATGTCCGGGCTCCATAGGCGGTTCACCCACTGCTTGTAGGAGGGGGAGGTTATTGGGGCAAGGCCTGGGGTCTACTGGCACTCCCAAATCTGGTGGTACAGTGTATCGGTAGTTGGACAGAAATTGCAGGTAGACGGGTATTGGGTAGGGTAAATCGCATGGAGTAGGGTTCTGTGGGGGTACGTATTTGTCTGTAGTCTTCGAAGGGTGGTGGCTTCTGCTCTTGTTAATTGGGAGTGCGGAGTAGGGAAGGTTCTTCGGCCTTGGCGGTAATAAATGAGAATGTCAGCATACCTGACAAGCGGTTCTGTTTTGGGGGCCGCAAGCGGGGTTTGTCCCTCTATGGTAATGGACTGGTGTATAAGCGCGCGGGCAGCGGCGTGAGCCGCCTCATTACCTTCGAGAGATTCGTGTCCAGGTATCCATAGGAGCCGCGTTTCAGGTATGTGGGCAGTATTCTTAAGAATCTGAAGTGCCGTTTTGCTGATGCGGCCTCGTTGGTAACTGCGGCACGCCGCCTGCGAATTCGTCACAATTGTAATTGCATCTTTTCCCGTCGTGATGGCCAGGGCAGTAGCGGCTTCTTCAGCAGCTTCCGTTGATGTTGTGCGGATGGTGAGGGCGGTTGTTACTTGCCCTGCTGAATTGGCGACACACACGACGTGGGCTGGCTTGTTTATGTACGGAGACGCGTCCGTATACCTTGTTGTTGGATTGTCGCAGGGTAGCTCGTCCCGTTGGTGTTAGGCGTAAGCGTTCCAGTTGAGAGCTATGATGCGCCTCCTGTATTTCCTCCCATGTGTTACGTAGTCCAAGATGCAATAATCTCCTCGTCGATGTTTTTTGGTGCAGTCCTAAGGCTGTCTTATATGCTTGACGAATCATGACATTGAGCCTGGATTTTTCGGATGTTCTCAGGGCCAAATAATGGGTTCCGTAAGCTACCCGGCTTATGAGTATGGCTTGGACAATGCGCACTGTGTCTGACTCTTGCAAGCCAAATCGGCGGTTTGACACGCGTCTTATGAGGCGGATTAGCTGATTGAGTGTCTGTTGAAGCGGTGCAACTGTATGAAGGCCTGATCCATTTTTTGGTAGTGTAAGACCTAGGATGCGTAGTTTAGATACAGTAGGCACGGTCTGGTCGTTGATGGTAAGCTCCGGGTCGGGAATGCTGCGCTTTCGTTGGTGCGCCGTCCCGATGCAGAGAGTGAGGAGAGCCGACTTCTCCGGAGCACATTCGAGCCCTTTATCGTGAAGGTAACGTTGGGCTTCATCTATGGCTGCTTGCAGAGCATCTTGTTGTTCCCCTATTGATCCTGTTGGTGTCCACAGGGTGAGATCGTCCGCATAGAGAGCATGTCTAAGATGCGGGATATCTTTCAGTAGGGGAGGAAGGTCCTTTATTTATAATATTGAATAAGAGCGGGGAAATAACTGAGTCTTGGGGAGTGCCTCGGGAAATTGTATTGAATTTTGTTGAGCGGAGGTGTCCGATGCCAATTGTTGCCGTACGGCCGGTTAGAAAGGCTGCGACGTAGTCGTACATGCGCTGTCCACAATCAATGGAGGCTAGACCTTGGAGGATGGCCTTATGACTGATGTTATCAAAGGCGCCCTTGATGTCCAGGGTTAAAATGCATCTCTTGCGGGTATTGGTGAGGCGATCAATGATCTCTTCTTTCAGTTGCAGCAGGACATCTTGCGTGCATAAGTGTGGCTGAAATCCGTACATAGTGTCTGGAAGTATCGCCTTTCTCCTTATATCTTCGATATAAGGAGAAAGGCGATTGTGCACCATGTGTTCCAGTAGCTTTCCTACACATGATGTGAGGGAGGTGGGCCGTAGGTTGCCGGGAGCGAGCGGTTTTCCAGGTTTGGGTATTAGTGTGATGTCTGCGTGCTTCCATGAAGAAGGGAGCTTGCCGGTCGTCGATTGTTCGTTGATGTAATTTGATGTAAGAACCTCTAATGCTTCTGTATCCAGATTCCGGAATAATTTGTTGGGAATTTTGTCATTTCCTGGCGTTGTATTTTGGGTTACACGGTGCGCTGCTGACTCTATTTCGACGAGGCTGAAAGGGGCGTCCATTTCTGGGTTAGGAGCGCCCGCGTACGGTGCCGTAGGGAGCGGTGCCGTTTTGCTTGTATCCTCCCACGGTTTCTTCAATTCCTCGATGAGGTCTTCGTCTGTGCCTTGGTATTTATGTATCTATCTTTTGAGTTGATGTGTTGTTGTCATTTTACTCTCTCTGTTTCCCATTAAAGACCGAAGTAGGTGCCACGTACGACGAGAGCCGAGTGTACCTTGTAGTGTTGTGCAGAATTGGGACCAGTTTGCATATTCAGCTGCTTCTTTTGTTAGCCGAGCTATCCGGACCCGAATCTTCCTGTTGGTTCTACGTTTTTTCCACCTTTTGGTTAGTCCTCTACGGGATTCCCAAAGGTGTAGTAAGGGCGTGTCTACAGCCGGGCAATCTTCGGTCAGCGTAATTGTCTTCGTGTGTTTTTGGGCGGCTGCAAGCATTTGTGCTGTTCATTCTTCTATTGCTTGGATGGGGCAGGCTGGTGCTGTTTCGCGGAATTTTTGCCAATCTGTGATGCGAGCTGTGCCTATTTTCGAGGATCGGGCTTGATGGGGTAGCTGCAGCTGGATGATGTAATGATCGCTGCCGAGTGTTTCGTCTAGGCATTGCCAAATTGGATCTTTGATGCCATGGGTCAGCGTAAGGTCCGGGGTCGTGTCGCGAGAGACACTGTTGCCAATTCTGGTTGGGGTATCTATGTTGTTACACAGATGGAAATTGTTACAAATCGCTTCGTGTTGTCTCTTTGATAACCCCACGTAGTATGGTGTGCATTAAAAAATTCCCCGCATTTCCCCGAGGGGAAGAATGTGAAAGTGCGAATGCACGAGTTGAATTTGCGCGGTTCGGTAATGTTCGCGAAAGAGAGATCACACACACACACACACAACTACAAAGAAAGAAAGATGCATTTATTCACAGACACCTATTTGTGTTGTCGTTGTACTTGATTGCTAGAGCGGATCTCAGCTTTGAAATTTCGTGTCAGTACTCCTTTAAGCGGGTGCATTAGCCCTTCTCACGCCCGATTCCTGGCCAATCCCCCACTTGGGTATATGCCATGTCAGCGGCCAGGCAGCGCGCGCCCATCTCCCCCCGTTGCCAAGGAAGACGAGGAGATTCCTGGCCAACCCCCACGTGGGTATGTGCTATGTCAGCGGCCAGGCTGCGCGCGCCCATCTCCACGTGCGCGGACATCGCCGGTGGACGCAGGTTCAGGGTCGCTTAAGAAGTGCATTGCACTTAAAATCACCGACGATTATCAAGGCATGTCCTTTGGCGCGCTGCTTAACCGTCTTGAAGAGTTGATCGATTTTACCCAGGGATGATGATGGGGACTGTAAATATTCAAAATGAAGATGCTGGTTTGCATTTTCTTGTCTGGGATGATCTCGACAAATGTATAATCCAAGTCTGTTGCTAGGGTATGCATCTGTGCTGTTTGGCTTGCTTGAACCAGGATCGCTGTCCCCCCTTTCTTATCAGTAGCGTACGTTGGGTAACCCCGGAGAGTCACTTGTTCGGTATTTTCCTCTTGAAGCGCGATGACTGTCGGTGAGTATAGCAATACGAAATGAGATAGCGAGCTTTGTTTACTTCGATACGACCGACAATTCCACTGCCACACAACCGTTGGTCGAATAGGGGTGCCCTTCTGGTTCCCCATTTTAGCCTGACTCCCATTCATCATCAGACGGAATTGTGCTGGGCGGGTTGCTAGAGGTTTGGGGCATTTGTTGGTTGCTGGAGGTTTGGGGCATTTGGTTCTTGCGACTTTTTCTTTTGACTGCTTCGTTGGCCTCCAAGCGTTTTTCCAAAGCCGTCATGCGGCTGTCCATTTGCCTTCCAAGGTCGTAGATTAGTTTTTCCAGCTTGCCCATATTTTCCAATGTAGGGAGCGATGGCGCCTGTTGCTCTGGCTGTGGAGTGGGAAGGTCCGGTACCGATTTTTGCGTCGGTGCCTTCGTAAGAGCTTCCAGATGCGTTCACAGCTCTTCAATACGGCGTTCGAGTTGTTCAGTGGGAGCCGTTTCTGCATCTAGCTGCTTCTTCAGCTGTTCGTTTTCTACTTCGAGTTTTAAAGACGATAGTCTTTCTTGGGCTACTTAAACCCAGAAATTTTGGTCTGTCTGTATGTCTGTCTGTCCGTCTGTCTGTCTGTGACTCGATTCAGCCACCCGGCCAAAGCAAAACAATGCCTGCGCAATAGTCTTATATAGTCACAGCTAAATCTACCCGTCTATGTGCGGTGTAATGTTCATACTTGTCAACATTGTTGAAGAAGAACAAGACATTACGCTAATATAAACAACAAATCAATACAGAAGTGATAGTTGCAGTGTTCCTTTATAAAAAATCAAACAGGCTTTACTTTTGCGAAATTAAATACTTCATCAACTGCAGAAAAAGAATTCACTCCGCCGTCGCCTGCTGTCGCCCGCGCCACTATAGCTTCTGGCGCCATTTTAAGAAATTAACTGGCAACAGTTACGCAAGGTTTCACGTTCTGCTTGCAACGCACGTGGAGTAGGGAAACGCGGTTCTATAAACGTTAAAGTAGGGCGCCTCGATTAACGCTCGTCTTCGCCGTACGGTAGCGTTCGCATCAAGACACCCGGTTTGGAGCAGTGGAACGCGGGAAATTTAAAATGATTAAAGCAAACATTTGGCGTCTTTACCTTGGGAGGAGCGCGACGCAAGAGGAACAACATGAGAGGTGAGCGGGAAAGCAAAGGGAGGCATTTACTTCGCAAAAGCCGATAAAGACTATCGTCTTTTGACGGCATTTGCAACGAAAGGAGCAGATACGAGGTCAATTTTTTGTATGCGGGGATGATTATCTTGCTTTGAGGCTTGTTGTGCAGGCAGCGCGGGAAAATCTTCTCGGGGTGCGGCTGTAGGAGCGACCACTGAGGACCAGCTTACTTGATGCGGTGTGCAATGTTGTCGCGAAGTGGGGGCTTGCACTTGCTGCTGTGGCGCCCTGTGATGTGCTGGCGACTGGTGTTGGGGATGCCGTTGGTACACTGGCAATGGCCGAGATAACCGTTCCCGTACGTGCAAGGGTGGCAGCGGCGGCGGGCGGGGTATCTTACGGCACTCCCTCCTTGCCGTTGGATGGTCCAGGCCGCACAGTTTGCACTTCGGGGTGCATGCGTGTTCTGGGGGTGGGTCACGCTCGTGACACTGGGCACATACGGATACTTCTGGCGTCGGACAGACGTCTCGTCGGTGTCCGATATCACCACACAGCGTGCAGCACTGGATAGATCGGCGGAACGGTCGGCAGCGGGTATGAAGTCCATGCGCACGAATGTAAAAAGGCACATGAGGTCCTTCAAACGTCACCACAGCGGAGGTGGACTTTCCGAGCATTCGGGCTTGTACTATCCTGGGTCCTGAGGAAGAGATGATGTAGGGCAGCTGTTCGGCAGTCGTACCTACATCCAGGCCGTGTATCACTCCACGGACGGTGCCTGGAAAGGTCTTTATGTAGGGCAGGATGTTATACGTTTCAGCGCCGAGTTGGAGGGAGGTGACTTCGCTAAGAATTTCCGCATATTCATCATTGGGAGTGCTGGCGACAATCAAATTTTGCACTGATTGCACTTGGATCACGATCTGTTGGTTAAAGCTGCCTTCTGGTATCCTGCTGGCTGTCTGTATCCCCGCGGTGATCTGACGATCACTCCAAGCTGCTAAGCGCAACCTGTCTAGTGGCCGGTAGATGATTTTGTAATCGGACTCTGGTAGTTTGGGAACAGGCGGAGCGCGAGGGGAGCCGTCAGGCTTACCTGGCGCTTGAGCGGCTTGTTGGTAGACTTGTTTTGCTCGCCGTCGATCGCTCAGCATTTGTTTCCACGGGCCTGGCTGCGGGATAGTGCGTCCGCTCAGTTCGTCGAAGTCCATCGTGTTTTCTTGAATGCTGGTATCCACCTTCCTCGGAGACTGATCGTGCGCCGAGAGCTCCGGCACAGCAGCTGCGGTCGCAGCCGCCATGGCGGGGCTGGCCGTTCTTCAAATGTCGATTTCAGGTGTTCGGGTGCTCCGATGGCGATGAAACTCGGTATTAAACGTTAAAGCGAAACTTTATACAGCTGAAGGTACTATTCTAGTGCCAAAAAACACGAGGATGGTGCTGAAAACAGAGTTCGATGCGGGACCCCATGCGTTGCCGCTCTGAGCTAGATCTTCTTCCTCGTCGTCTTCCTTCTGTTCAAAATTATTCAACCTTTTCAAGATTAGCTTTTCTAATGCATTCGCCGCTCTGAGCTAGATCTTCTTTCTCGTCGTCTTCCTTCTGTTCAAAATTATTCAACCGTTTCAAGATTAGCTTTTCTAATGCATTCGATAATACTGGCAGAATGGACACTGACCGGTAATTTGACATGTTATTTCTATTGGCTTTCTTGAAGAGTACGTTAGCGCGTGCAACTTGCATTTTGGAGGGAAAAACAGCCCGGCCAAGGCACAAATTAAATATGTGTGTTATATATGGAAGACGGAACATAAGAACATGTTTTATAGGTTGAACTTGTATCCCGTCAATATCAAGTGCGGTACTATTTTTCAAATTCAAAACTAATAATTTCACTTTATTCTCACTTGTCGGATCTAAAAAATTGGTACTGTCGATAAATGGGATATTTCCAAGATTACTCACATCACATGTTTCTGCGACATTTAAAAAGAATTTATTAAAAGTGTCGGCCAAGGGCTTTCCTGATATAACCTCGCCGTTAAGATTTATGCTGCGTACTGAACCCGTGGACGCATTGCGATTTAAGAGAGAATTTAGCATTTTCCACATTATATCTAAACACCCAGAAACTGAGCTAAACATATTGTTATAATAATCTTGCTTTGCCTCTTTCAGGTCTTTGTTTAGACGATTCCTTTTAACCTTGAATTCTTTAAACAGTTTAGTATCTTTCGTTTTAAGATAGCGGCTAAATAACATATTTTTTTCTCGTATTCTTTTCCCAAGTTCAGCGTTACTACATAGTTTACGAACCTTTCTGTTCTGCTTTGTTTTAACCAAAGGAAACGAAGCAGCATAGATTGGCTTTAGCATGTGCAGAAATTCTTCATACGCCTTGTTTGGCTCTTTTATTTTAAGTACATTGCTTCAGGAGCCCTTAAAATATTCTCCGAGTATGTTTTCAGAATTTGTTCGTTTATACGCTGGGTGAAAAACGTGTTCGGTTTGTTTTTATCACATAAATGTTTCCTACAACAAATGTATATTGGCAAATGATCACTCAAATCTACAGTAATAACAGCAGCCTGTCGGTATATTTGTTAAGAACAAACCAATCAAGGACGAAGACATTTCTGTGATTCTCGTGATAACATTCAAGAAGCAAAGAAGCAAAGAAGCAAAATATCAAGTTTTTGTACTACAGTTTCCTGTTTGAGCAAATTTATATTCATGTCACCGCCACACACAACGTCAAAGTGATTTGTATTAGCGAACGCAAAAAACGTGTCCAGGTAATCCAAAAAGGATGCCGTTTCGCCGTTTGGTGGCCTATAACAAACGGCAAGGACCACATTTTGTAGTTTAACTGATAGAAACTCGAAATCATTGCAAGACGTGGTGAAATTTTGAATTAGGTCACAGTTAAAGATCTTTTTCACTAGAATACATACACCACCGCCAGGACCAGAATTTCGATCAAGGTAGAATGTATTGTACGAAGGCAGGCGAAACACGCTGGCTTCATCTGTCGACCATGTTTCAGGTACATTATGACGTCGAATACGTGATGCAACTGTTCAAAGAAAAAAAGGCTAAGATCGGACTGTTTATTATTTACCGATTTTACATTGAAGTGAAAACATTTAAATCAGTTTGAATACAAATTTTCTAAACTTTGCGAAAGCGCTTGCGGAAGCACGTAAGGATCGTTTCCTACGCTAGCCATGTTGAGCCGATCATTTCCTCTTTCTTCAACTTAGTTTGTCCAAATCAGCAGCATTTGCGATGCGTATGGCTTTCTCCCCATCAGCTTTGCGCACTAGAACTTTCCCATTTGAGTGCCATGCATACTTGAAATTCGCTTCTTTAGCCAAGTTCTTTACCTGAAACAACAGCGCACGCGTTCTTTTCCTCAGGTTTTCCGTCAAGAAGAAGTCCTTATCCAGGCTGCTTAGTTTCTTTCTGTTTTTCCACGAAAAGTCTCGGTTCGCTTCTTACCGGCGTCTTATCGACCGGCGTCTTATCTTTTCTGGGCGGAAGCCGATGAATGGCGACCACATCGCTTTCTGCGAGTATCGGAAGCTGGTGTTAGTTCAGCTGCATCTCGGTCCCACATCTCTACCTTTTTTAATCTACGCTTAAGGTCTTTGACGTCACGCTCATTCTGCTCTGTTTTTCTAAGTATTTCGTCGTATTGCTCACTCAAGTATTGTATCGCGTTGTCAATGCTCTCAACCACCTCTCTGAGCGGTACTAGTTTGTCCAGCTTGTCATTAATAGCTTGCATCCAGATTCGGACATCCTGCATGTCGGCCTCACTGCTCAGTTCTTTCGATTCAGCTGGTGCTGCTCGCAACCTCGATCACCTACAGGTAGGGCAGCGCCATGCATCGCAGTATGCCTGCCCTTTGGACTTGATAGTTGCTTCAGAAATTCCAGCACATTTGCCGGCGAGGAATACCTGACAGCAGTCGCTAAATTCAATCCATACGACGTCCCCAGTGACCGACTTATCACGCACAGGACATTTTCCATCCCGGGGCATAGTTGCACAGAGCGGCAAATGAGAACAGCAGTGTACACAGCTGTCGTCGATCTCAC
Organism: Haemaphysalis longicornis; assembly: GCF_048455015.1. Lineage (NCBI taxonomy): Eukaryota > Metazoa > Arthropoda > Arachnida > Ixodida > Ixodidae > Haemaphysalis > Haemaphysalis longicornis. The sequence goes on from NW_027526460.1 coordinate 167,524,344, forward strand.
GTGTTTGTTGCCCAGGGAGAGGGCGAGGTGCGTCGACGGAGAAACCACGCAGTCCAAGTCTCTGGTATCGGCAACGACGATAGATGTGATCGGTTTCTCCGCACTGGTAGCACAGCGGACGATTATCGGCGGTTCGCCAAACGTCGGTTTTTCTCAGCGTCTGGTTTTGAGCTGTGGACGGTGGTACGTTGGATGGCGGCGACAGTGGGGACGGCGGCGAGAGTGGACGGCGGTACGGCGGAGCTTCTTGTAGGCGGGCTGGAGCAGGGCGGGGTCGACGAACAGCCGTGGAGTAGGTCATCGCCTGTGGTTCGCGGGGTGCCTCGGATGGCATAGAAGTGCCCAAAGCGTGTTGGACCTCATCGCGGATGACGTCAGTCAGGTAAGCCACTTGAGGTTGCGGTGGCGTCGGAAAAAAAGCTTTCGAAGATCCTCCCTGACCACTGCTTGGATGGTCTCGCGCAGTGTGTCGGAGCTTGTATCCCCTGCACCGATCGTCTCGGAAACCAGCGCGTTGACCGGGCGATCGTACTGCCTCGTTCGAACTTCCAGCGTCTTCTCCATCGCGGCCGCCTCAGACGCGAATTCGGTCACCGTCTTAGGAGGGTTGCAGACAAGGGAAGCAAAAAGCTCCTGCTTTACCCCTCCCATGAGAAACCTTAGTTTCTTTTCTTCTTTCATCTCCGGATCCGCACGTCAAAACAACCTAAAACAACCTCTTCATCTCCTCAACAAAGATCACTACCCATTCGTTGGGGTGTTGCTTGCGCGTTTCTAGCAAAAGTGCAGCTCGTTCCTTTCGCACGACGGTGGCGAACGTTTTAAGGAACTCGCTTTTGAAGAGAGTCCAGTCAGTCAAAGAGCTTTCATGGTTTTCGAACCAAGTTCGAGCTGCATCCTCCAAATAGAAGAAGACATGCCGAAACGTTTCTTCGTCATCCCACCTGTTAAAAATCCGAACACGCTCCACTTTCTCCTACCAGTCATCAGGATCTTCCGTGGGTGATCCATGAAATGATGGTGGTTCCCGGGGTTGCTGCAGAACTACAGGATGGCTCGTGGTCATCGTGGATGCGTTGTTCGTGGCAACGGTTGTGACGTCTTCCGCCTTGAATTTATCTGGCAGTAGTCCAAACTTCGGCTCTAGGCCTTGCTATCGGCGGCTGTCACGAGTTGGGCTTGCTTGACGACTTGAAGAGGGTTGAGGGTGCATGTACCCAGCACCTCCACCAGATGTCACGTTGCCAAAGACGACGCAGTTGTCTTCAAGAAAAACAAGTTTATTGGAGCGAACTTGTGCTCCCCCAACAACTCAAAGAATACGAGGCGGCGATACAGCAATCAACAAAGTGACGCGCGTAAACTGCTGTCGGCGATACGAATGCCATAGCGTCTGCTCTGCTAGCTTTTAGATGCAACGCATCTCAAGCGGGGGACACATGGGCGGAGAGGTACGCGTCTGTGCACGCGATTCTCCGTTCCGGTAGCCGGAACGGCCCCCGCCCGGCACCCAAAACCGGCTCTCCGCATGCGTCAAACCTGCTATATATTTTCCGCCTCTGCCATGCGTCAAACGTGTGGGCAATTAACTGGCAGGGGGCGTCAGCCAATAACAGCACGAGACGCGAAAGCGTCATTCATGACGTTTCAAAGTGGAGCCTGTATTCGGTGTGTCCTCCGCCTCTGGATTTCGCGAGGTGGCTTTCTCCTGTGCCGCAGCCATGAGCAGCTCAAAAGCGGACCGCATCGCCGAAAACGATCCGCTGATATCTCTGGTACGAGCAGAAGCAAATATATGGGATCAAAAAACAACTGCGTATCGCTTTTGCTTGCCTTGTAACTGCAAAAGACCACGCTGCGTACAGTAAAATTAAGAGCAACATCTCTGAGAAGTGTCCGCATTGCGGTGTTTTTTTCTCCGTGTAGTCAGTGAAGGCTTCCTTTATCGTGGTTGATGCAGTGGCTTTATTAAAGTTCATGTGAAAAGAACAACCACAGAAACCATATTCTTGCCACGTTGAATGAGAAAATCATTTGTAGAAATCGAGATAATTATCAATAATGCCTAGCATTCTTACGCCACTAGTATTCATTGAGTTTTTTTAGCGAGATTTGGCTATGAGTAGCCTAATACGTTGGGTTATTTTATTTTGATTTTTTATTTTGTTTCTTTTCGCCAATGATCTAAATTGCACCATTATATTGATTAAGCGCATTCACTTTACCAATAGTGTGTTTTTCCGCAGATGACAGGAGTAGGGCTGGTTTCGTCCGTTTGCGCGATTATTTATTCGTGTTTCCGTCGTTCTTTTCCGGGCTTTTTAGTTGAGTCTTCGTTTTTCGGAATATATGTAAAGATGCATTTTTTAAATTTAACCCCATTTTTGCGAAATGGTTATGCTGTGTATTTGGGGGGGGGGGATGTTCTGTTTGACCATTTATCTTCATTACGCTATTACAACGATTAACTGTGTTACTTCCGCCAGTACGCATTTTTGTGGAACTGCAGGGCGTTACACAACTGACTCGTCTCCTGAATTTTTTTTTTGTAATTCCAGCGTTCTTTTCTTGGCTTTTTAAGTTACGTCTTCGTTTTCGAGCACATGTAAGACATATTTTTAGTATGTTCACTGTTGTGATTATTTTTTTCTATTTTTGTAGTACATTTTAGGTTTTCAAAACTTCGCTTGGCTAATTAAATCCATTTACGCCATTAATGGACATAATTGACCCCAATTACTTAAAGCAACAATCCCCTAGGAGAGGAAATCACGAGCATCGCGGGGCACCCAGGAGAACTCCGTCAAGCGTCAATGCGACCCTTGTGCGGGCTGCCAAAGACTGCATGCACGCACGACGGAACGGGGTGGAGCTAAGCGGCCCAACGCGTCGACGGCGCCCGCGCACCATGTGTCTCCAATTCCACCAAACGGCGGTGGGGAGCGGTTTTCGGAACGTTTACCGGCGCCAAAAACCGGCTGCAAAGACGGACATGTGTCTGGCCCTTAACCCCTCTATCCTTCCTGCGTCTGTCCAGCGTTGTCCGCACAGCTGCGCCTCTCCACCTCTCCTCTCTCCGATAGCGAACACTCTCTCCCAAACAGCTGCGGGTTGGCGCAGCGCGCTCTCACTTCGTTGCTAGGCGCCGGTGGGCGGCGCTGCGCGCGCTGCGCATGTGCAGTACTCTCTCTCTCCGCGCTCTCCTCTCCTTCGGGCGCTGTGAATATAAAGCGGCATGCAGTGTTGTACGGAACGGCGTTACAAGGAACGGCGTTCCTGGAATTAGTTCCTTTTTGGAGGAACGGAGGAACGCCACCGTTCCATTAAGGATCGGTGGAACTGTAACGGTAACTCGTTACGTTTTTGAAGGAACGGCAGGAACGGCGTTCCTGCCGTTACATCGCTAGGATTTGGCTGTTTTTGATGCCAAGGCTCGAGTACAAAAATCCACAAAGCGCTACTGCGTTTCAGTTTGCCCGCCCTTCAGCCGTACGTGCTTCCTAGAAGGTCAAAGGCAGAAGAAAAACCAGGCAGCAGGGCGCAGCTTGTGCTTGCTTTCATGCTGGTTGCTTACGCGGCGTTCGACGGGTGAATAGCGTAGCCGCGAGAATGCTTTTCACCCTTCATCGTTTGTCGGGGGGGGGGGGGGGGGGGGCAGAATGCACGTCTTGCCGATAGAATTGTTCCCTGGCGGGGAAAGAATAGAGAGTTTTAGCAGTCCGTCCATTCTGTCGTATGGGTTGACCGGGACCCGGCTGGGCACTTGGGCATTCGTCGCGGTAGGGGGATTAGTTCCGCGGGCCTGCCTTCGCCATGTCCTTTCCTCCGCACCCTTCGTACTCACCCTTCCGCGCGCTCAGGAGCAGACCGGTCCCGGTGAACCCGGTAACAACGTAGCCAACGAAACGGACGGACTGCTAAACGGGATCCAGACATTTCGGTGTCGGACATTTCGGTCGAGGACGTTTCGGTGTGGACATCTCTGTGCACGGACATTTGGTGCACGACATCTTGGCCCAGACATTTTGAGTAAGGGGATGTTCCAAGCATTCTTTAAACATTTCAGCTTTAATATTGTAATTTCATGACTTGATATGATTTTACGTTCGAGACTTGTGCTTGTGCCGCCGTTCGTGGAAACGAACGCTAAACCCTGGCGGAGCATTGCCACGTGAAACCCAATTTCTGTAGCAGTTGGTAAAAATTAACGTTGTTAATTTGGATCCGTTCAACCACTTTTTTGTTATTTTAATATTCATGTGAACAACCCTAATACTTTAAGTGTTACCAAAGCGCTTTCCTTTCACTTCACCCAACGGCGCAAGACGCTGCTGCTTTTAGTCTATTCCTCCCCCCCCCCAGCAAAACTTCCGCGAAAAAACAACAGAAAAACGAGGTCGATTAGGCGCGTGTGCATTTCATTATTCTCTCAATCAATTATTCTCTCAATCAATCTCGCCTTCGTTGCATTCGGTGTCAGTTCTACTTAAAACTAACAAACCAACGATCGCACTTACGGTGGCGTTACTTAGGGGAGGGGAAAGCTGAGCCCCGCCGGCAATCATCCCCCTAAGTAGAGAGAGAGGGGTGACACTTGTGCTTCACCATTGCGTCGACTAGACTTCGAAAACTTGAAGACGACTGTTGCCGCTCTCGTCGGACTAGCCTATTCATTTTTTTTTTTTGCTCTTTATAATGGGAGGAAGTGATGTATACCTGGGGTGTCCATGATATGTGTGACTTGATGAGTTAATTCCCAAGGGGGCAACTGAAGGCGCAGAAAGAGCGATTCCTGGAGTGGGGGCGCCGTCGATATGACCGCGACGCGCGGAAGGGCGTAGCCAGCAAACGATTGTGGTCATTGTGTTCTCAGCGGCTTTTTGGGTGGCTTTTTGTGTAACATTATAGAGGTTTCGTGCGCCCATGGGGAATGTAAAGCTTTTTCTCTGTTTCAAACGCGAAGTGTGCTATGTCATTGTTCTGAATGTATCACCCAATTCCTGCAAAAGCCTCCACTAAGAGGCTAGCAGTATGTTATAAATAAAAAAAAATAAAAAATCACTGCGGTGACGCTTCGGAGACCGTGAACTCCACCACGCCAGTAGGATTTTAAGGGGAAACCGAAAATAATTGGCCGCGAGGCCCACCACTGGAGAGGCCGGCGCTGCGATCGTTTTGACGTCACTTGTAGGATCACCGTTCCTATCTTGCTGCGTAGTTGGCTTGCAGCGCGTGATGCTTCGTTTAGGCAGCGCGTTCTAAAAGTATTTTCGTGTTAATTTCCTTCGTTTGAAGTTAATTCTCAGTGCGTCAAGCGCAGTTCGAACTATGGTGACCGTATAACCGTATCAACTGTGGTAGATTATCCGTAAACACCATGAGTGTGGTGGTGTATTACGCATTCGACCGAAGCGTAAGCAGCGGCTTGTTTCCCCGATCAACAGTGTGGACTACGACGATCGCCGAGTGAAGTTTCTAGATTTCCCTTGTTTGCAAGAAATGTATAAAGCAGGAAATCGTGAAGCGTTAACTGTTTGCAGAAGCACACGCACCCGCCGTGCCTGCCCGCACGGCCGAGGGTGCGGCTCGAACCGACGCAGGTCGCGGCAGCAACAACTTGTCGCCGCTTTTTAAAATCACACAAGTCGTGGAAAAGAAGTTCCGGATTGGTGAAAGTGGATGTTAGTGTGATGAAAAATTCTGGTAGGTAGTGTCATCAGCTGTGGTTTTCAAAGCGATGCTCAAATATCTGCCGCGATTTACGCCTACCGGCTGCGGGGGTCGGTCCCGGCAGCGCCGGCCCGTTCACGCACGGTGCGGCGAGCGGCCGAAGGATGGCTATGCTTGCGTGCAAGAATCGGCCGAGGCCGTGCAGGTATCTATAGATCGTCGATCGCTTCAACGGAAATCACTGCGCTTACAGAGTTCCCAGCGCGGTGAAACGTTCTGTTAGGGTCTGTCACTCGCAACTCTAACGTCAATGAAATATCTTCTGCGACGCCAAGCCTAAAGTTCCCAACATCCGATTACGCGCATCCGAAGTCGGCTGCGAGCTGTTGGCGAAGGTCCTCCCGTCGCGCACGCGCGTGTTGCGTTTGGGTTCCTCTAACTTCTTGGGGCCCCCAACGCTCGGTTCTCCTATTCTAAATATCCCCATTACCCGAAGCCATTAACGACGTGTTTCGCCTCGTACGCAGCCTCGCCTTCTGTGGGCAGTCGTGAGTTTTGAAATTGATGCTTGAGAAATGCCGGCTTACTGTAAACATACAAAACACGCTGCAATTATAAATTACCACGCCGAGCGCCTAATTAAAACTAAATATAGCCTTGTCCGAACCCGCTCGAAGGCGTTAAAAATTCGCGTTCATACCATTCATACATTGCGGACAAGTCGCGAAAAGTAAACATCAGTCGTGCACAGTACAGTCTACAGCAGTGATCGTTAATCAAATCCGGGCATGACTATAAAAACATCGTAGGGGAAATAGGCACTGATTAAGCCAAACTGCAGGCCATAACAATACTTTTAAGCATGTGCGGCGAAGCAATCTGATCACCGTTCTCGCGTCATTCATTTACCAAGCAATACGAGCAGTTCGCGCGGTGAGATCAAAAGTGAGCGACGCGTTTCCGTCGCTGTTACAAGGTGTTTGCTTGCACACACATGTCCCGTCACAAGTATTTCATAATGAATTTACAGCGTACTTTTCTCGGCATCAGTTGCATCGTCCTTGGCGTTAGCTGGCTGCGTATGTAAGAGCTGTGTGGGTCGCGATGGTAGCAGCTACCTAAACGCGGCGGTGTCGCCGGGAACAAGCGAGTCGCTGATTGCTTGCCCGAATTATTTGGTTTACAGAAAACTTTTTTGGTAATTTGTATCAAATCCACAAGGAGCGGGCGAGACGGTGGCCACAAAAAAAAAAAAAAAAAAAACGCTTCCGCATACGCAGGGGAAATGTGTTGTAGCAGACGACAACACGATTCGGCGTCCTACAAGTGACGTCACTCGTAGGTGGCGCCACGGTATGTCCTCGAGGCCAATATGGCTGAAAAAGAAATCTGGGTGAGATTCGAGCGTACAGGCGGAAGGTGGGAGGGGGTGGGGGCGCTAGAACAAAGAATTAAAATGTGGTAAATGTAGGCTTGTAAACATCAAACGAAGGTTGGCTGTCCCGAACACAATGGGTGGAATTTATATGCATTACCGATACGCGCTTAATCAGCATTTAGGACATTAGAACCTGCGGCTGTTTTCCAAAAGGCCCGTTTTTGCTCCCCGAAAATATCCTAGACCAGTGTTTGCGAATTCATTTTAGCAAGACAGCTCAGCCTACGTAATACTCTTCATAAGGTTTTCTTCATTCTGAGGGCCTAGCTAATGTTTGTTACTTTTTGGATATTGAGAGTGCATGTAATTTAAGTAATTTGAGGGTATGTAATTAAAAAAAAAATTCAAAAGAGGCGGTAGACCATCGTAAACACGGGTAATTGTCTTAGCTAAAAAAGAGCGAATATAAATTAACAACCGGTCATAAATGAAAAAAAAAAACGTGTGCTAAAGAATTCAATCGGATGCATAACAGGTGTCCCCAGGAAGAGGTATTAAACAAAAATATATAAATGTAGAATTTCTAAAAGTACCTGGGAAAGATCGAACACGGCAGCAATCAAAAAATAAATTCACTGCTCCAGATTGTTGTCCATAACCCACGTTAAGCGGAAATAAAAATATAACGGCTGTAGCAAACAGGCAAGCACGGGATAATTTGGTCGCCGAAATGGTTGTACACCGAAATGTCCGTACACGGAAATGTGCGTGCACCGAAACACCCATACACCGATATGTCCGTACACCAATATGTCCGTACAACGATATGTCCGTACACCGAAATTTCCGCACCGAAATATCCTGCACCGAAATGCCCTCGAGTCGTCTGGAGTTTGTCCGGTGCTCCCTGAAAAAATTCGCCTAGGAGCGTTTCTTTCGATTATCTTTATCTCCAGATAATCTGCTGCCGGTGGTGTTAATATTCGTATATATACGTAGTTCGATGTGAGTTTTAAATGTTTCACTTAATTTCGACCCAGGGTTATCCGACACTATATCTTAATTTAAAAACCTAATTGGAACGTTAATGTAATGACACGTTCCAATTTTCGCAGTGGAACTGGAACGCGTTCCTTTCGCAATAAAGGAACTTGTAACGGGAACTCGTTTCAAACTTGGCAAGGAACGAGGAACGAGCTTTCGTTCCTATTTTGGAGGAACGTGTACAACACTGGCGGCATGCCGCGCTCCGACGGTCTCAGTCGACGGTCGTCCGCGTTATGTTGCACTCTCTCGCAGTACTCGACGATTGCTTGATGCAATCGTCGAGCCCCTAACTGTGCACTTTACGGACCACAAGGCACTCATTCTCGTCTGCAATGAAGACCGTACCTGAGCATACGTGTACTGCATGTGCATTGCATGGTGAAAATGGAAAATTACGCCCACCTCCCCTTCGCGTGAGAATCCCAGCTATAAGCGAAATCAATATGATGGAAAACGCCAATGGAACCCCCCATGAGATGCGTTGCATCACACCAGGGTTCCCGCGAGGGGAGGTGGGCGTAATTTTATCTCTTGGCGCGAGTGTTTCTGGAACCGTCGATTTACATCCAGGACATTGTAGATCAAAGAAGATCATTCTGGGCTATTGACGTTAGGGCGAGACAGTCTGTTCATCTGAATGTGATAGCCCGTGCGGCATAAAAATAAAGAATGGAAGACGCGCTTCGCTTGGGACGCAGATAACACAGGCGGGCATGGCCATGCAGCAAAAACTAAAAATAAACTTTCACATGGTTCGCGGCAATATCATCCGAGAGCAAGTATGAAGCACCAAAGCGGCGCACAGATATATTCCAACCTTTTCCCAAAGAAAGTATGGAGGGCGGCTGTTGATGACAGGTTCAGGCGGTGGACGATACGCGAACTGGCAGCACGTGCTGCACTTCGCACTTGACTGTTCAATCTGTTTCTGCATGCCAGGCTAGCGTAAAAGCCGTGGTTTAGTTTTGCTGAGCCCCAGATGCCCCTCATGCAAACTTTCCAGCATCTCCATGCGCAGGTGCCCAGGTGCAGGTGCAGGTCCCCTGTGCACCCCTTCATTCGTGTTCCATCTACACATGACAGCTCCGAATTCACTGCAGAAAGAGGGCCTCTTATTTCAGCCTTTTCTGGGTTTGGTTATGACTTACTACAGCTCTTCTTCTAGCGTCGCTTTCTGCAGCACACCATGCGAATGCATGCGTTCTTGAGCTGCGGTACCACTTTCAGGGCGGAGACAGAGAGGAAAGCACAGGGCATTTCGCTGCAACGAGAACACAAAGCGGCGCCAACTTGCGACTTCTCGACCTTGGTAGAATGCTCCCCCATGCGCATCTCCGCATTTTCCCGCCCCTGAAAGCGGCCCCCTCGCCTGAGAACACATGCGTTTGCGCGGCTCTACTGCATCCTTTCAAAACGGCTCCCCCTTTTTGGCCCTGCTGCTCCCTGTTGGCCAGACGTAGTGGCAACGATTCGGTGCCGAAGTGCTCAATCACGTTCCCTTCATAGCTAGTCAGTCGTCGCGCTGCTTGAAAGTACTTTCGCAGCTACTTATAGACTTGCGAAAAGAGAGTCCGGCAGCAAGTTCGACTGCGCACCAGTGTCGACCCTGAATGTCACAGCCCCTGTGCCCACCATCGCACCAATTGTCCAGTCACCGCCCACCGAGGTCGCCACGCCGCTCATTTGGACAACAGCCAGAATGTGTCAGTCATTCTTCGAGTGCTTCACAGTCAACTTCATGACCTTTCTTCGCTTGGCAGCAAACGGCAAAATGGCTGTGCGTGCCGCAGCTTGCGCACGTCTTTTTCCACGCTGCACACTTCCCAGCTGGGCAGAATCTGTCGCAATGGGTGCATCGATGCGGAGTAGTTTTCTGAGCCACGGCCGGACTCGACTCCCTCTCCGTGCTCCCGCTAAGGGGAGCGCGAATGGAGGAGAGTCGAGTCCGGCGTGTCTGAGCTTCGCTTCCCTACGACGCAGGCATTTCCTGTTTGTTCTTCCTTGTCCCAAGCTTGCTTTTACTTGGCTGCAAGCTCGGCCGCTGGGCAAACTTCTACAGCCTTGGACAGACTATAACCTTTTTCCCCTCGGAGGCGGGATCTGAGCTTCTTATCTTTCATGCCACAGCCGAGTTGGTCACGAATTATTGAACCTCTCAGGTCACCATAGCCACACGTCTGCGCTGCTGTCTGTACGTCCCTCAGGAATTGTTCAAATCTTTCAACTTGCTGCTGCAGGAGGGAGCGGAAAACATGCCTTTTCTGCCTTTCACTGCGCTAAGAAGTTCTGTACTCTTGGCATTTCCGAACGACGACGTCATAGTCTTCTTGCTCCGCCGGGGCGAGCTGCAACGTGTTGTACACGCGAATGGCCTCCTGGCCCGGGAAGTGCAGCAATACGGCAGCCTTTTCCGCACTCGTCTTGCTGTCCTTGCCCTTCCCGTTGAAGTAGATTATAGAGTTTTAGCTGACCGTTTCTGACGCTCCGCTATGCTCCCGACGGCCCGCTAAGCACAACCGGAGCGTCAGCGGCAGAAAGGCGTTTAGCTAAGCGACAACCGTACAACCCTCGACGGTGAATGATTCGCGTCACTGGTCGTGCCCTGTGCGTGGTCAAACCAAAACATTATCGTGAAGTAAACATGCGCATTGGAATATGGTCGTTCAAGTAATGTAAAGTACCGTGTTTAGTGCCTTATTTCACCTTTTTAAAACGATGGAGTCGCTTACACGGTATAATGGCTCTAAATTATTTTAAAGAAGCCGATAAATTTTGGAATAGCAAGATAAGGTTGTCTTCCTCGGCGCTGCATAGAACCAGCCCCGTGCTTCGGTCGACGTTTTATGCAGAAATGCATTATAGTCGGGGGTTGTCGTGCGTCCCTTGGCCGGCGTGCGGAGCGCGTCTGATGATGATTGTGGCATGATGCTCCTAGGGATTGGCCAACCAAACAATCCATCACGAGATAGCTTCGCGTTCAACCACCATCGTCATCTTCCCGTAGGGGAACCGCTGAAGAAGAAGAAGGGGAAGAAGACAAAGCTGCGAAGAGGAGGGCTGCGTGAGTTTTGGCTACCGTTATCCTCCTCGGCCGGCGCATCTTCCCGATCTGAACCCGGTCGAAGAGCGGCTCATCGCGCCTCGACTCCCCTTCATGAGCATCAGGCGGCTGACTCGAGGCAACGGGAAGTTTGGAATCAAGGGACAGGCGGTGAACGTGCCCATCGACGTTTCGAAGGTTGTGCGGTGCCTTCCTCGCATGGTACCCGAGGACGTTGCGTTCGACGTTCACATCAAGCGGAGGCTGATGAGTCCGGCAACGTACAAGCACGGGTTGGTGAAGCGCGGCAACATCCTGGCTTGGCTCAAGCACCTGGAACACACCCCGCTGTATCGCGCCATCAACGTTCGGGTCGATTGGAGTCGGCTCGATCACTTCGATGACGGCGGCGAACGAGAGGAACCGCAGGAAGACGACGTCGATGATGCTGACGGTGAGTTCGAAACGATTCCCGACGACTTTGACGTGAACGATCCTCTGCAGTTGGCGGTTGCGTTCAACGCGGTCTCGAAGACGCTTCTCTATAACGAAGCGGAAATGACGGGTGTGGGAAAAGAAAAAAATAAATGATTACGCTCACACTCGCGCCTCTCTCTTCGCCATTAATCGCATCACACTCATCGGTGCACCCAATGCATTTCTGCATCCTCACAATCCCCCTCGGGGAGGTGCGGGGATTTTTTTTGCTTCCGTTCTAAAGTTTGTTGAGGAGTGTGGCACCGCTGCCTATTCGAAAGAGCTTCTGCGATTTCGTCACTCGCGTTTCAACTAAAGAAACGGAGTTCCCGGGAGTGCGCTCGCATCGCGGGGCAGCCATGTTGATATTCCGCACGGTAACGTAAGCTGCCGCGACGGTCCGCTAAGAAGCCCCGGTTAGCGGAGCGGGGCCCCGCTCCGGTATCGCCGCTAGCGCCCTTGCGCGCCACGCATGCGCAATGGCGCTCCCGCTAGCTATCGGCGCGGAGCGGACCGTCAGAAACGGGCAGCTAAAACTATTTGCGCTTCTTCTTCCAATTTTCGGCAACGTTATTGGAGAGTACGAGTCGGTAGGGGGGCGGAAGCGTTTCCATCTGGGCTTCCCCGGGCGAAGTTGGATAGCGAGGACACTGCGCACGCGCAGCACCTCTTATCTGCGGAAAGCCCCTTCTGGAACCGTGGGCCCTATTCTCGACGCCGTAAATTCACCGTGAACTGTGATTTCGCCGGAAGCTTCGTCTGATTGGCTTTGACTTTTGTCAGGCGCTTCCTGTTGACAAAGCGGTTGTGTGTGCTTTATTCGTTTGGACGTTTCATGACGCTTCCTGGCGCCAGTTCTAAAGTTTGCCTCACTCATTCTCTCTACTAAAATTTCAGATGGCTCCCGCGATGTGAGAATGGTCTAAGGCTTTTGTAGCGGGTATCACGGTGAAGCTGGTAACCTAGCAGGCACGGTGATACTAATTACAGAGTGGTGCCGGTCGGAGGCCCAATGCCCGGGCGTTGCAAAGCAGGAGCCAATGTGAACCGGGTGATTTCTTTTGGTGCGCAGCGCTTAGGCGTCCGCTTCTGGGGTTTGGCGGCTTCGTCGGGCTCGTAACCGAGCGAACGAAGGAAACACCGAAAACAGAAGGAAGGAGGCAGCGCCACAGAAATGCGGCACGCCCTGCATGATGCACGTACATAGGTCTTTCAGCGTCCTCGTTGTTGCTCCTTTCTCTTTAAATAAACCAACTCTCTCTCTCCTCGTTGCGTGGCTCACTCGAACCGTGACACATTTGCACCGGAGGTTCGAACACTACTTCCAACAACATGCTGGGCGGCGGCGACGCGCTGCGAGATAGCGGCAGAGTAGCGCGCGCCGCCGTGCGTTCGCTGCTCACGCGATCACTTCCTGAGACGCAGCGACTATGCGCCGTTGCCCAGAATACAAGAGTTCGTGCTCCGAAAAATTCGCATTAGGTAGTATAGTAATCGTCGGCCATTTTTTTAAGTGCCGAGAACATTAGCTAAGGGCTCGCCTTGTCGTCCTAGCTCGCTCACTGGACCGAAGTAGAGCCACACGGCGTTCCGTCGTAGCGGCTGCTGTCGTGGCTTAACCCAGACGCTTCGAAAGCCAAGCGGTTTATATACTCATAAGCGTTCGAAACTCGTGAACCGCTGGCGCTTGTCATACATCTTCCGTTGTTTAGCGCAAAGAAAACTGCAGGTACATTTGAGGCAAAATATACGTAATGAACCGCAGCGCCCGCGTTCATTTAGTTAGGAACGCTCGTTGGGTTGTTTTTTACGATAGTGGGTTGGTTTTTACGATAGTAAGCGAAAAAAAAGTGGCGGTGCAACGGCGGCACGTGCGGGAGGAAAAGCGAGCACACAAAAAATTCCCCCGCATTTCCCCGAGGGGGAGAATGTGAAAGTGCGAATGCACGGTTGTCGGCCCGCTTGCGGCGCTTGCGCTCGGCCCCCGCAGCCCACCGCCTCGCCGCCTTCTCTTCCATCTCTTCCATCGGGTTTGTAGTATCACGTGTACACCACGCAGTTATCAAGCCGCTATAACGCCGCTGAGTCGCCAACGCACGCCGCTGACGACGTAGTTTGAATGCGTTAAAGATATAACGCGCGTCATTAACACTGATATCACCGTCGCGTCCGTGGCTTGGTCGGTAGAGCGTCGCGCTGCGGCCGCAAAGTCCTCGGATCGAAACCTGGCGCCGGATGCTGTTTCTTTTTTAAATATAGAGGAGCACTGCGGACGCCGCCGACGCCGCCGCCGCCGCCGCCGCCGGCGGTGGATGGTTTGGGGTCGCTTATACAGTGAAACCTCGATATATCGAACAGCGCGGTGCCCGCGAAATAGTTCGATATAACCAGAATTCGATATATATATAATCACGTAGAAAACGCGTCATAAACTGGTACAAATCAATAAATGAACGAATTGTGCAGTAAATACTCACTTGGTGCTTCAAAGTATTTATTCTTTTGGCTTAAAGTACTGCATTAGGTTAGCCTGGCGTGTTATACACGACTTCCTCAACGTAGTCCAAACGTTCCACAAGCGACATGCCGGTGCCTTTTATAGCGCTGCAGTAGCGGTGTGATAGGGCCACAACCGCTGAAGCCTCGGTCGAAGTCGGGAGCGGGGCACTATCAGCGCTTGCGGGTACAACCTCAGCAGCGCCTTCGTTTGTGCGCTCAGTAGTAACCTCTGCTAGGATCTCCGCACCCGTCAACTCCGCCGTCGTACCGGTGCTGTCGTCACCGTTAACTAAGTCATCGATGCACATGCTTCGTGGCTCAGCCCCAACAAAGCGCTCCAGCTGGCCCCAGGTTTCTTCAAGCTCGCATTCTTCTTTTGCACCGTCTAATTCAGCTTCGGTGCAACCGATGCGCAGCAGTCGGGAACGTCCATCGCGCCACCGATATCCTCGAGGGTACTGCGGGATAGCCCGCCGCCTGTCAACAGAGCGCGAGCGGCCTGGGCAGTCTGGGGTGGCGGAGTTCGATATACCCATTTCATGTCCCTCCCAGTTCGAAATAAAAAATTAAAAATGCATGTGATTTCCCGCGTGATATAGAAAGTGTTCGATATAGGCAATAATTCGATATACCCGTGTTCGATATATCGAGGTTTGATTGTAAAGTGCATTCGCACTTAAAAACAGAGCTCCCGCTGGCGCTGTTTCAGACAGGGGCGTGCAAGTGAAGTGGAGGCGGGAAATTTGAATTGCATCGGCTGGTAGCAGTGTGCGGATAACGGCGCTAAAGCCCATTATGGCGAATCACTGCTCTGCACTTCCGGTACCTTCCACGTTGAGTGGAACAGCTTTAATTTTTTTTTCAGTTACGTGAGCACACGCTCACGTGTGCTGACGCTGGCTGGAGATAATATCAGTTCGAGCCACACGCTGTCACGGCTGGTTGTCTCTGCACCGGCCGCGACATGAATTGGTGACGTAACTCGCCTCTTCTGAGCGGAGCATGTTGGACACTTCGGCCCTGCGGAACTCTGCGGGAGCTAAAACCCGGCGGTGAACACGAAGCAGCTCCGGCCGCCTACGCTACCGCGCGGTCGTGCACAACACTGGGCTACCCCCTTTTTGGACTGGGCACACGCGTGCACGGTTCCCATAAGTTGAAGCGCGCTTTCCTCTAAACGCCTCACTAGCCAGCAGACGAAATACAACAGCGTCATGACCTCCTTGCCAGGCAACATCGCCGACGAGCTTGTCCCACGTCGTGATCCTCGATGCCCCACATCTTGTAGCACAGTACGACTACCTCCAGGCCGCTGTCATCTAGCGCAAGTCTGAGTCGGAGCGCACCAGGCTGCAGCAGCGTCTTAACAGCGAGGAGCTTAACGACCCTTCCAGCTGCTCCATCGCATGCGGCAGCTGTTGGACAATCATAGCCGGGACCTCTACAACCCGCTTCTCCCAAAGCTCTTCCTTCAACGCCTCCCACAAAAACACGGTCTTGGTACTTGCGGCTTCCAATGATATGCCGCTTTACCAGATAACGAAACTGCTTACCGCATCGCGGACTGCTCCCAGTCCCGCAACACCGCCAAAGTCTCCGGTATGCCCTCCACCTCAAGTGGCCCACTTGAGAGCCGCATTGAAGAACTGAGCCATCAGGCGGCATCCATAGGGAAGATATCCATCGCAGCCCTCGCGCACTGACAGCGACGTGCATCCCGCGGCCGCCGCTACCCCATCCCATTCTCAAGATCGCTCTTCCGTCACGCTCGGTGAGCCTGTCCCTTCGGATCGTTGTAACTTGCGCGGTGGCGCCCGCAAGTGCAGCCAGCCCTGCGCATGGACGGGGAACTAGGAGATCGGGCACTGGCGGCGGCGAGTGAACCCGGTCACGTAGTCAGCCGCCTCTTCTACGTCACCGACAGGGTTGTAGGGCACGGCTTCTTGGCCTATACGCGAGCAGAGGGGAGCGTCCTACCGGCCTTCGCGCTAGACCGCCGACGCCGAGAAACGACCTCCCCGTTAATCGCCGTAAGCAGCTCGTCGTTCAACACGTATAGCCAGCGGTCACTCACAGTCAGTTTTGGCTGACATCGCACCGTCCGGTGGCTTTTGACAATTGCCGACATTAAAGGGACACTGAAGTGACATGTAAACATTGCGGGATTACTAGCGCAAATTGTAGTCCGGAGTCCCCAGGCCATGTTTCGACCACTCTAGGCGCGTCTACGCGATTTTATTTAGTAGAAAAACTAATTCGAAAACGCTGTCCTCCTCTCTTTACGCTCGCCCATTTTCTGTGGCGTTTTCGTGTGACGTCAGGAGGGGATGAGCTGGCAATTGGCTGCGCCACGGCTGCGCTACTGCACGGCTCCCCGGCCGACAGAGTCAGTCGGCCCAGCGTTTCGTCCGCCGGCCGCCGGCGGGTCGTCGCAATCAAGGAGGTTAAAAAAAATTGCTTGGTCGCAATTCGTTCGCTTAGTTGAAACGAAGCCAGGACACGTTTGTGAATGGAAGAATGTGCCTTTCTTTACTTGGTTTGTTTGTACACTGTATCTAGCTCCAAGTCAAGGTCGCTTCACACAAGCGCTGCACATGCGACGCTTCGCTGACTGGTACGCCAGTAGGAAAATATAAGGCCTCTTGAAGGCGGGAGAAGAGTCAGCCAAGTCAATATAGGTACTAAGCAAATAAAATCAACTGATATTTTTACCGTACAGCGTAAAACTAGGGCGCGGGAAGCACTTTTTTGCGCTGGGCGAACAAGCACAGCGGTCAGCAGCACGACTACGCATCTGCGAACGCTTTTCCGTCTACGAAATGCAATTGCTAGACGTGAGCTACTGTGGAAACTCGAGCGACGCTTACTGCACGATCGCAGTACAACAAATAGTCACCTAAGCGGCTTGAAATGCCAAAATTAAATAAAAGTGTAAACCGGTTGTACAATATATACCCTATTCGCGTCCCGCTCCATTCGCGTCCCGCTCCGTGGCCTAGCGGTTTGGGGTGCTGGGATTTCACCGCAAATGTTTTGCGAGTCACGGGTTCGAATCCCCGCGGGTACGTGCTTTTTTTTTCGTAAGTTAACTTTTTTGTTTTCCGCCGATGTTTTCTGTATTGAGTTCACCTTTTTTTGGGCCGCAACGTTCATGGCTACACGAACTAGTTCACAAAACGCGCGCAGGCTGGCACTGGCGCGCTAGGGAGTTCTCGTTGGCGTGCTGTTGCCATAAGCACCGACTGCTTGCAGGCAGTGGGCACAGGCCAGAATGAACAGACCCTTGGCCTGGTGCGAACACGCTTTTTACGATACAGGCATGAGGGAGGCAAGCTCCAAATATGGGGGGGAAAGCGCATGACATTTGGGCGTCTGCGGGTACGCGGAGGGCGTTCATGCACTGCGTAGGTCTCGGCTAGTGAATGCTACGACTACAAGCCGTCCTGGGAGGCTTATCTTGTGCATTTTACAGCCGACAACATGGCAGAAGCGCGGTACGATGATTACTGAGATATTGAGAATGCCCATCCAACAAAGCCATTGGTTATGTTTTACAGAACCGAAACCGAAACCGAAACTTGGGTGATTGCTAACCTTGGGCATCGTTCAATCACGGCGCCCCTCCTCTCAACGTCACAGCCTTAGTTGGTGCGGCCGCCGCAAACCGCGCATGGTAGTTTTTCTTCTTTCGCGCTTTGTAAAATAATTACCGATTTGTCAACCGGATAAACGATGAAAAGTGTGCTAATTTGAGCCAGTCTACGCAGTGCAAGCAAAAACGTGAGCTTGACAAATTCACTTCAGTGTCCCTTTAAGCAGTCAATTCTCAGCGCTGATTTCTTGGCTTTCTACAACCTGTCTGTGGGGGCGTCAACCAGGAACCGCGTGCCAGAAAAGGGAAACCGCAGCGCACGAGGAGGGCCCTGATACAGGCAGAGGGGGCTTTCAGGGTGCTGGGCAAGTGGCCAGTGCCGCAGCCGCGATGCTTAGCACAAAGTTCAACAACACTTCAGCAAGCGGCGATGGACAGGGAGCAGAACGAGATTGGGAGGGTGCTGCCCACGCGTGTGCTGGTCTCTTAATGACAGGCGCGGCCGCCAGCTTCCACAGTAGGTAGGATTCTAAGCAGAATTGTCACGTACGCATACTTAAAAAAATTCTAAGGTTACCCCCAAAAGTTTAAGGCGTTTCATGCAATACAAACTTCACTTCATCATCTGCATATATTCAACGCCAACTCAAGGTTGTTAAACTCGCTTGTAGGCTGCGTTTTTCAACGATAAACCGTACGCAGCTAGCCCTTCTCCCCCCCCCCCCCCCCCCCCCGCGCGCCGAAACACATTACCCACACATAACCCACATTACCCACATCACCCAAACACAGTGGCTGCTCGAAGTGCAAGCCAGGCACAGTACCGTCACTTAACTTCCTAATGGCAATATTATGTTTATAGTCATGGGTTATAACGATGGGATTTCCTTGGCCCTTGGATATTGTTAGAAGTGGACTAGACTGTATACTATTCTCTTTAGCGATAGAGGTAGCTGGTCATCATTCACAAATTATCATTACACCGAGCGGGGCATTTTCGTAATTTTTATAACACTGAGAAAAAAAATAGATTATTTCGTCCACCGAAATATAGAGACGCCGTTCCTCAGTGGTCGATTCGTAGTATAAATCGTGTAACTACGTATACCGCAAAGATAAGGGCTGTTCCGTTTTAGTGTAGTGATAACAGGTACAGGAAAACACAAGCAAAATCAGTTATTAATCTTGACCAACTGAGAGAGAAAACTGGCAGCCGAATTCAAGCCGAAATGTATTTCTAGAAATTCATCGGCAACAACAGAGGCCTGTTAAATGAAAGCACACATAAGCACATGCCGGGTATACAACGTTAGCCAGCGTAGTAGTGGAAATGTCCAGTATGCATGCATGCCGTTCTTGCGTGGTTACGATGAGCAGTTTTTGGCATGCCAGCAGCCACCTGCTTAACTTTGCACTCACACATTGCGGGAGTCCAGTTCACACAAGCTTGTGAAGTTCGTGGGCTGATACGTCGTTCAGTGTTTAAACGTTGGCCGGCGCCAACGGTACGTGGTTGGCTAGCACTTGGCGATCCTGAAGGAAAGCGGCGATAAAACAAGCGATAGCAGGCGAAAAACATGTCTGAACATGTCTGACTGTCTATCGGAACAAATGTTAAGCAAGACCGGTGCTAAGCCTAGCAAAGTATCGTAATCCACGAACCGGTTCCGATCGCTGCTACCCGTGCCAGTGTTGTTATCCTAAGCACATTTTCTGCATTTGGAGTCACAGTATGACACCCCGTTGTCGCTTTCAGCCGTCCACATCTCCAGTGTGCCCGGAGACATTCGAAGGAGGCAACAGCTGAGGACAGGAACCTGAAATCATCGGACAAGATCGACAGTTTCTCGTCGCTCGGACAAATGGTGGCGTTTTGTCTGTACAAGGGAAGCGCCCCTGACTCGCAGGGTACCAGTGAATGTTGCTTCGCTGATGGTATTAAAGAGTTTTTTGGTCGGTGCTGTACTGCGGAGGCAATGCTTCAGTGTCCAGAGCCTTATTTCGGTGCCTCCTGCCGCGCGCTGCTTGCTAGCAGCAATGGAACAAGGAGAGCTAAGCGCTGCGCTGAACAGTCAAGCGAAATGCGCCCGCCAAAAAACGCTTGCTGGCGTCTGTGACGGGCTGCAGGTGGGAAATTTTCTTTGCACAAAGTGGCGGCGAAATGGACTTCCGGGAAATGGATGCGCCCACTTCGAAGCCTAAAAATGACTGAAGATCACTCAGCGCCAACTAGCTCGTTTGTCTTCCCTTTGATCAAATCTAGTCTGTTGCGCACGTTGTGTAGCCAAAAGATGGATCCCCACTCATGGGGGAGTTTGCGTAACTCGTTTTTATGTACTATTTATTATCTACACTGCCTATATATCGCCTGAGGCCTTACATTGGAATGAAAACAGCACAAATAGGGAAGGCAGCATCAGTTCTGCGGCCTGAAACAATACCACGAACAGAAAACACAAAAGCGCGTAAATAACACACATACGAGCAGATGTGATCCTTTCAACGTTAGAGCAACATAGAAAACAAGGCATCAATCTTCTCTACACTAATAATTGGCGAGGTAGGTGGTTTAAGTCACTGGGAGGTTGAGGCAAAGAAAGATTTTTAAAGACGATAGTCTTTCTTGGGCTACTTGAACCCAAAAATTTTCGTCTGTCTGTATGTCTGTTGTCTGTGACTCGACTCAGCCACCCGGCCAATATAAAACAAGGCCTGCGCAATAGTTCTGTATAGTCACAGCTAAATCTGTCCAAGTCCGGTGTAATGTTCATACTTGTCAACATTGTCGAAGAAGAACAAGACATTACGCAAATATAAGACAACCAAGTTAATACGGAAGTGATATTTGCAGTGTTCCTTTATAAAAAATCATACATGCTTGATTTTTCCGAAATTCATCAACTGCAGAAAAAAATTCACTCCGCCGTCGCCTGCTGTCGCCCGCGCCACTATAGCTTCTGCCGCCATTTTAAGAAATCAACCGGCAACAGTTACGAAAGGTTCCACTAGATAGGATCCACGTTCTGCTTGCAACGCACGTGGAGTAGGGCAAGGTGGTTCTATAAACGTTGAAGTAGGGCGCCTCGATTCACGCGTGTTTCCGCCGTATACGGCAGCGCTGGCATCGAGACATCCGGCCTGGAGCAGCGGAACGCCGGTAAATTTAAAAGGATTTAAGAAAACCTTTGGCGTGTTTACCTTGGGAGGAGCGCAACGCAAGAGGAACAACATAAGAGGTGAGCGGGAAAGCGAAGGGAGACATTTACTTGGCAAAGTCGATAAAGACTATCGTGTTTTTTCGACATTTGCAATGAAACGAGCAGATACGCGGCCAATTTTTTAAACATCACTTTTACAGGCAAATTCACGCACCTTAAACTTGTGATCTAAGCGTTCAGTTAGGTAATGGGGTTCGAGTATGTACTGTTCTCGTCTCAGGCCTGCAGTGGAATGGTAAATTAAATCATAGAATTTCTAGCGAATTATTGTGCGGCGGATTTGTAGGAGTTCCCATCCCAATGTTTCCTTCTTTGGTGCTGCACTAAAATTCATCGTATAATTTACGGAAACGAAACGGGCGGCTCGGTTTTGAATTTGCTCCAATTTAGAACAGTGTTTAGTGGTACAGTGAAAGCTCGTTAACTTGAACTTCAATAACTCGAATTTATGGATAATGCGAACTGTACAATTTGGTCCGGCCAAGTCTCCACAGAAGCCTATATATTGAAAAGCCCGCTTATTCCAACGCGAGGGGTGTTGCGGATCGCGGGCCCCTCGTTGCGGGTGCGCCGCCAGGAAACGAAGCCGTGGGACCCCTGAACGAATGACCCTTTTAATGGCGATGACTTGGTTACAATGATAATGATAGTAATGCACGCTCCGCTCGAGCGCTGGGTCTCTTCTTCTTCGTCGCCCGCTAGTCTCCAACATCCTCCGGGGCCTCAAGTGTGGCGGGATCCAGTTCTAGAAGACGTAGCTTCTGTACTGGCCTCTTGATGAGCTTGCCTCCTGGCAACCGCACTGAACAGGCTCGAACCAATCCGCCAGTGCCTGGGTACACTTCTTGAACCCGGGCTAGTGGCCAGAATAACTTGGGCGTCTTAGGAACGTCCACCAGCACAATGTCGCCGACCTTTAAATTTGTTGAGCGATGCGTGGGCGAGCGATGCGCTGACGGTAGCCGCAACAAATATTCATGTTTCCATCGCTTCCAAAAATCTTCCATCATTTTCTGTCGATGTTGAAAGCGCCGGCGACAGTCAGTTCCATCGTGCGTACTCATCTCGTTCGACTTCGTCATTGCTTCAGGTAACGTAGTTAGTGGCTGACCAACTAAGAAGTGTGCTGGCGTGATGGCTACAGGATCGCTTGCGTCATTCTCACTGTATGTGAGTGGCCGTGAATTAATTACCGCTTCAATCTCGGTCAGCATGGTTGAAAGTTCTTCCGAGCAGAGGCAGCTTCGCCCTAAAACTTTGCGGAGTGTTGTTTTCACGGTTCCGACTAACCGTTCCCACCAGCCTCCCCACCATGGGGCCGCTTCAACTATGAACTTCCAACTAATTCTCTGATTCGCAATGAAATCCTAGAAGTCATCTTGTTTCATCACTTTCCACAGTCTTTGTAGCTCCCGAGACGTTCTCTTGAAGGTTAGGGCATTATCGGAATAAATTGTGCTTGGGAGCCCCCTTCTCGCAATGAAGCGCCGAAAAGCCAACAGGAATGCAGGTGAGGACATATCCGAGACCAGTTCCAAGTGCAATGCTCTTGTTACGGCACACGTGAAAAGTACGATGTACACCGTTCTGTCAGAGCCCTCTGACGACCTTGCATACAATGGTCCGGCGAAATCAAGTCCTGCAGTGTCGAATGGTTTCGCCTTCTCCACCCTGCAGGCGGGAAGGGGTGGATATGGCGACACGATGGGTTTAATGCGAAAGCGGGCGCATATCACGCATCGATTGATTACTCTCTTCGCCGCTTGTCGTGCTCTTGGGACCCAAAATCGCTCTCGTACGCTGTTTATCATTGCCGTCACTCCTCCGTGCATCACTCGACGATGGGCATCCGCAAACACAAGTTCGGTGAAGCGATGTCTACTTGGAAGTAGTATCGGATGCTTGACGTCCCGGCTGTCGGTGAGGTTTTGTAGCCTTCCCCCGACGCGGAGAATACCATGCTCATCAAAAAATGGGTGTAGTTGGGCTATCCATGACCTGCTCGCCAAAAGCGAACCTTGACCTTGACCTTCTTGTTGCCAGCCTCTTTCTTTGGGAAACGATTCCGTTTGAACATGGTGAATCCAGTATCTCTCGGCTGCCAATATTTCTTCTGTAGAGAGGACTCCAGCTTGCTTCGTCTGGCATTTAACGTTGGAGACAGAGCGTAATACCCATGCAGTAACCCGGAGATGTTTGCGCAGCGCACCAAACCTGGCGGGGTCCATAAGTGGGGCTAAATGCACTGTGCTTCCCGCAGCGTGAAGTGTTGTAGGGGTTGCGGCTTCCATGCAAGAGGTTTTGTTGCTTTGGGGCTGTAGATGCATGATGTCCGGCCATTCCGATGAGGTCTTGCTCAGCCAAGCTGGTCCCTGCCACCAGTTCACGTCGGTAGCCAGTGCTTCTAAGGAGACCCCTCGGGTCAGTACATCTGCAGGGTTGGTTTCGCCTGGACAATGTCGCCAGCTACAGCCTGATGTGTTGGACAAGATTTCCTTGACACGGTTTTTCACAAAGGCGTCTAAGGTCGAAGTTGCTCGATGTAACCAGCCAAGCACTATGGTCGAGTCCGTCCATATGAAATGTTGCGTTCTTGTCATTAGGTCGCTCCAGGATTCTGCTATATACTTTAACAACCGGCTTCCTGTCAATGCGCCCATTAGCTCTAGTCGTGGCAATGACAGAGCTTTCAGAGGGGCTATCCTTGACTTGGCTACTATTAGAGCAGTAGTCATTTTGCCACTTGCATCTTCTACCCGAAGATACGCACAAGCTCCGTAAGCTTTCAGGCTCGCATCGACGAAAACATGTAGCTGCATGTCACGTGGTTCCGTAACTCTGGGCTTGATGCTTCGGGTAACTTGGATCTTTGGCATATGTATCAATTCGTTTCTCCAGTCACGCCACTTATCTGCAATATCAACAGGAAGCTCTTCGTCCCAGTCCACCTTCATAAGCCATAACTGCTGAAACAGAAGTTTTCCTCGGACTACATACGGGGCGAGAAACCCTAACGGATCGTGGACCCGCGATACGGTCTGAAGCACAAATCGCTTAGTGTCCTTTGCTTTTCCAAGAAAGTAAAAATGTTCTCCGTGTTGTAGATGAAGGTGTCTGTTTCCTTTGACCAACCCAATCCCAGAACTTTCGACTGGGATCCAGCCTCTGTCAATGCTTAGGGAGGCATGAGATCCGTTGGAATCGAACACCTTCTCTAGTTGCCTACAGCTTGTACTCCATTTCCGTAAAGGCATTCCAGCGTCGTCCATCAGCTCTCTTGTGCGCATGTAAAGAGTAGCCGCTGTTTCCAAGTCATCGGCGCCGAACAGGAGGTCGTCTACGTAGAATGACTTCAGAAGCAGTTGTGCTACGTTCCTTTTGTCAGGATCAACTTGCGTCTTCAAGTGATGTTGTATAGTAGCCGTGAGCATGAATGAACTAGCTGTAGATCCAAAAGGAACTCTCGTCATCCGCCAAACCTCTACGGCATTTTCGTCAAAAGGAACAGCAGGTGTTTCCTTAAACCACAAAAATCTGAACAGGTCCCGGTCCTCTTTTCGGATGTCTACCTGCAGGAACGCCTTCTTGATGTCTGCTGTCATCGGTATTAAGTACCATCTGAAGCGAAGGAGAACTTGAAGTAGATCCGGGTTCAGGTTCGGGCCGGTTTCCAGACAGCCGTTCAACGATCTCTCTCCTTTGGCGTGGTGAAGACGCATCGAACACTACCCGTAGCTTCGTTGTGAGTGAGTCCTCGCGGATGACTTCTCTATGTGGCATGTAGTAGGTATGCCCGTCTACCAATTCCTTGTGAAGTACAACTTCAGCATGGCCGGAGACAATGTACTGACGAATCGCAGAATCATATCTCTCGAGCAGTCCTTCGGTCTTTGAGATGCGTCGCATCAGATTTCGTAAACGGTTTAGTGCGATGCCGTAGTTATCTTGCAGCAGCTCGATATCCGGTTCCTTACAAGGCACGGCTACCTGATACCGAGTCCCAATCTTGGTGATTTTTTCATTGAAAACAGACAATGTGTCTGCTCTGCGACAAGCGTCTTCATCTAGCGCTACGCCCATTGCGTCGAGCGACCAAAGGGACTCCAGAACGTCATGCTACACTCCTTTAGCTTCTGCTTGCACGCGCATAACACAGACCATGACCTCGGATGTTCCATCCACGAAGCTTGTATTCCTAGCAGGACCTTGTAACGTCCATCCAAGAGTGGTCTTGATCGCGACCAATCCTTGCAACTCCGTGCTGCGTATTAAATCGCCGCTCACAAATTTCCATAGTTGGTCCGATCCTATCAGTTGTGGGAATTTCGGAGCTCCGCCATCTTGCCTATCCCTCTCGGCCCGCCGCGGAGGCGAGAGGGGTGGTACCTCTCTCTTCGCGGTCGCGCGCTTCCCCCTCCGGGAGAATACCCGTGAGAGCGAGGGGGCGCGGCCGACCCCCCTCACGTGACAGGTTTGCCCGGAAGCTCCGGCGGCCTGGTCCGAGGCGGGCGACGGAGGTAGGGCCTCTTGGGACACGAACCATCGTCGGGAGCGGCCGTAAGTACGACTCGCTCCTTTTTGACCTTCCTTTGTCCGACCTCGCGCCTGTCTCTCCCGCCATGGCTAAGGTGGTCGGCGGTGTAGAACGACGCGCCCGACGTCTCCTTTATTGCATTGCAATAAATGTCGGAGTGGGCGAATTCTGTGTCCTGTGTTCCTTGCTGTTCGCTGCCGATACGCCAAGCTGGTGATCCGTGGCGGTGTTCAGTGGAGCTAGCCTTGCGGCCGGATCTCGAGGATCGAGCTAGGCCGCCGTCAGAACCCTGGTCCCCACATTTTTGGCGCCCGAACGTGGGGCTCGTTTTCAAGTGAATTCGAGGTTCGCTAGCTCCGAGGAACATGGCACAGGATTATGAGTTGGGAGATTTGATGCTGTTGGCCGACCTTTGTGATCATGCCCGGGAGGTCCCGCGATGCTCTGCATCAACAGCGCCCACCGCAGCCGCAGGAGCGGCTCGGGTCCCCCTTCTCCACGGCCCCTACGCAACCGCGAGTGCGGCTTGCGCACCAACGAGAATTTCGGAAAGTTCTGAATTCCACGACCGCTCTACGTCAGGTGACGCCGCGCTTTCAACCACCATGCGCCGGGCCTACGCAGATGCTGCGGCTCGCGCGGCAACGAAAGTTTCGGAAAGTTCTGAATTCCGCGAGCGCTATACGCCAGGTGACGCCGCGCTTTCAACCACCATGCGCCAGGCCTACGCAGATGCTGCGGCTCGCGCACCAACGAGAATTTCGGAAAGTTCTGAATTCCACGAGCGCTCTACGTCAGGTGACGCCGCGCTTTCAACCACCATGCGCCGGGCCTACGCAAATACTGAAGCCCCATGCGGCGCGCCTCTCGTGCAAGTGAGCACGCAGGCGCCCGTAAGTGAAGGAATGACTGTGGATGCAGCTTCCATCGCGAACGCTCTCGCAAGCGCCATGCAGCAAGTGCTGCAGGCGGCGCGCTCACCCGCTCCCAGGGTGCAGCTACCGATGCCGATGTATAGCGGTTATAGCGATCAAGTGAGCGCGAACGCTTTCCTGCTGGCTCTGAGCCGTTACGAGCAGGCGACCGGCATCAGCGAGAGCGAGGTGCTGCACAGAGTTCTGCCCGCAGCCCTAGTCGACCATGCCGCCCGGTGGTATCGAGTGATAGGCCACACGGCGCGCACGATGGATGACTTCCGAACGATGTTCAGGGAGGAATTCCTGCCCGTTGTGGGAATTGCGGAGCTCCGCCATCTTGCCTATCCCTCTCGGCCCGCCGTGGAGGCGAGAGGGGTGGTACCTCTCTCTTCGCGGTCGCGCGCTTCCCCCTCCGGGAGGATACCCGTGAGAGCGAGGGGGCGCGGCCGACCCCCCTCACGTGACAGGTTTGCCCGGAAGCTCCGGCGGCCTGGTCCGAGGCGGGCGACGGAGGTAGGGCCTCTTGGGACACGAACCATCGTCGGGAGCGGCCGTAAGTACGACTCGCTCCTTTTTGACCTTCCTTTGTCCGCCCTCGCGCCTGTCTCTCCCGCCCTGGCTAAGGTGGTCGGCGGTGTAGAACGACGCGTCCGACGTCTCCTTTATTGCATTGCAATAAACGTCGGAGTGGGCGAATTCTGTGTCCTGTGTTCCTTGCTGTTCGCTGCCGATACGCCAAGTCGGCGATCCGTGGCGGTGTTCAGTGGAGCTAGCCTTGCGGCCGGATCTCGAGGATCGAGCTAGGCCGCCGTCAGAACCCTGGTCCCCACGCAGTAGACTGATGCCTTTCTCTGCACATCCTCGAGGCACAGTCAGTTGGTCTGCCAGGCCGTAGCTCTGCCTCCGCAACTGATCTGCGAAAACGGATTCCATGTCAGTAGCAGGGATATCGTGGCAGATTGTCGGCATTGCTATTGCCTCGATGGTGTACTCGCTGGCATCAAACTGGCTACGTATGCAAAGCTGAACTACCTTGCACTTCCTAAGACGAGAAGGTGCATCGGACGCGAAACTGTTCCCGGCGATGCGTGTCTCTCTACTTTCAATCCCAATCTCGCTACGAGATCTTCTTTGACGAAAGTACGTTGACTGCCTCCGTCGAAAATGCCTCTGACATAGGACGTCTCGTTGGTCCCGACGATCCAGCAACGGAAAGTCTGTAAGTGCACGTCCTCGTCAAGTTGGCAGCTTGTGACGGCAGTCGAAGGCGCACCGTTTTCTTTCACTGGCCTTGTAGCAGCAGAGACTTTCATGTCCAGCTTGTCACTCCGCCTCGCTCGGAAATTGGGATCGCACATAGTCGAAGCATGCCTGCCTTTACATGTCTCACATACCAACTTCCGCCGGCACTCGTTTGCACGATGGCCCGTCATAGTGCATCGGTAGCACCGCCTAGCGCTAGATAGTCGTTTCTTCTTCTCTGCGACTGTTAATGAAGCACTGCACGCCTCAGTCGCATGTTTCTTAGACCGGCAGAAGAAACACGCACTGGGGTTTTTCTTCGCTTCTTGCGATGCATGCAGGACTGATGACGAGGGCACGTGCTTCTTGCGGTAACCGCGGATGTTGGAGGAGGACGTCGCTGGAACACTGTGTTCCCTTGCTTCGAGCTCTATCCATACGTATCTCAAGAGCTGCTCTAGCTTCTGGCAAGACGTTGTGGCACTGGTTGCCTCTACTGAAGCAGAAGGCACCGCTCCCTGCGTATCACCTTGAAGACGTCCATGGCGGTGGAATGCCAAGACGATCTCCTTCGGCAGCGCCTCCAGCAAAACGTCGTAGAGCATTGCCGAGAAGCTGCTTGTGGGTACGTCCAGTACGTTTAGGCATCGGACATTCAGCTGAACACAGTCATAAAGCCTGCGCAGCTCCTTGTCCTCCGAGTGAGACGTCACGGGCTGTAACTCGCGGAGGTTTCGAAAATGCCGCTGTATGATACGGCTCTTGTCGCCGAACCTGTCCTTCAGTTAACGGCACTTTCATAACAGGCCTCCGTTGTTGGCAGCCCGGCGATGGCAGCTGCTGCTTCACCCGACAAGTAGTTTCTGAGGTAATGAAACTTATCGGTAGCGGTGAGAGCCCGGTTGGTGTGGACTGCGCCGTTGAATTGCTCCCAAAACGACGTCCAGCTACACACGTCTCCATGAAAGGGCTGGATGGTGAGCATGGGCAGACGGGGTCCAGTGAACTGAGATGGAACCGTCGTTGGGGCCTGTGGCGTGCTAACCGCAGCCGAGGGGGCAGGTTGCGCCGTGTCGCTGACGCCGAGTTCCTCGAGCCGGTACGTAAGGCGAATCAGAGCCTCGAGCGTCGGGTCGTTGTAACGGGCCGCCGACTCGTACTCCCTTTCCAGCTCCTCGACAGGAACCGCGTCCTCGACCTGGGCGTCGATCTTGCTAAGCTCCTCGCGGCTAGCCACGAGCCTGTCCAACACCTTCCGGAGCGCGAGCCGGTCGGAGCAGCCGCTCTCGATGAGTGCTGTCGCCTCTGTCGAAATTTTCGTCGCTTGGGCTCGCCTTGCAGCGCGTTTCGCCTTCAGCCGGTCCATCATTCAGCGAAAAAGTCCGGCTTGCTCGCGTGGTAGGCAGCCCGGTCCGCGCGTTGTCTCCCTGGGTGCGGTTCCGAGAAGGACGAAGCTTGCTTGGGCGACCGTTTCTAGAAGAAACTCGTCGTCGCCGTCGCTCGTTGCCCACGTCGGTGGGAGCCGCTCGTTTTCCCTTGGGATTCGGCACCAAATGTTGCGGATCGGGCACCTCGCTGCGGGTGCGCCGCCAGGAAACGAAGCCGTGGGACCCCTCAACGAATGACCCTTTTAATGGCGATGACTTGGTTACAATGATAATGGTAGTAATGCACGCTCCGCTCGAGCGCTGGGTCTCTTCTTCTTCGTCGCCCGCTAGTCTCCAACAAGGGGCCTCAGCGACATCATAATTCAAACTACGCGCCATCACGCAGGCAGCTTGGGGCCTGGCGCACGGCCAGAGGAACGGCCTCGAAGATATACTACTACTACTACTACTTTCTACATACGAGGCTGCGTCGCCTACGGAAAGAAAAAAAATACAGAGAAGTCAAATCCTGTAAAAGCAATTTAAAACCTCCATAGCGGCCGTTTTG
Organism: Haemaphysalis longicornis; assembly: GCF_048455015.1. Classification (NCBI taxonomy): domain Eukaryota; kingdom Metazoa; phylum Arthropoda; class Arachnida; order Ixodida; family Ixodidae; genus Haemaphysalis; species Haemaphysalis longicornis. The sequence continues at coordinate 167,553,893 of NW_027526460.1, forward strand.
GAAGGAGTTCCTTTGCGTAGAATGTCGACGTGGACAAAAGTTCAGGGTGTGGGGCGCGCTGACAGAGGGCATCATTTCTGAGGTCAGAAGCGCAGAGCCTGTCTCTACCAGTGACCACGAGGAAGTGGGGGACGAAGCAACAGTGCGGCCGCCGCTCGGAAGTGACGACTGGATGAAATGCTGGCCGTCTATTCTGCAGTTCTGTAGTATGCGAAAAGGAGGCCTTCTGCTACATTCGCTCGTTAGAGAAAAAAGGGCCAGCTTTCGCCTTCAAGCATACACGGCAGGTTTCAATCGCGGTTTTTTTTTTTCAAGATTTCAGTTGCTGACACACTTTATTACTCTACGGTCGCATTGCATGGTTTTTGTGATTCACTTTCATTAGTTCGAACTGATGTGGCGTCCCCTTGGAGTTCGAGTTAATGAGCGTTTATTGTACATGGGACCCGACCCGGACAGGCATATTCCATAATCGATCTGGCGTTGGATTTGTAGAAAAGCTCTCTACAGACTTTAGGAAAATGTTTTGCCATTCCGGCGAAGGAATCGCAAAACCCTGGAGGCCTGTGCGGTGACGGGATTCACATGACGCTTCCAAGTGAGATCATGCGTAAGGATAACTCCGAAGTATTTATACTCGAACACCTCTGGTAATGCAGGGTTATTCATACTGCATTCAATAGTTTGAGTTTTACTGAGAAGCAGTATACCCCAAACCAGCCAAGAAAATTTTCGTGTCCGCGTCAGCAGAAAACTCCTACGCTACTACTGGCTAAACAAACAAACATCCCAGGCTACCGCTGGCTTCTGGCTACACGAACCACTGGCACCGCCAGTGACCGCGCCTGGGCCCGCGCAGAGAAGAGGCGCGAGAGCCCGCCGTCTTTCCGACTGAGCTACGCCCACATTTATTCTTTATTGCATTCTGAACAAACACTCACGTCAGTGTCGGTTTAAAACCCGCGTACCGACCTTTGGTGGGCGAAAACTATCATAAAAATTACCCCACCTCCCCGCGAGGGGAACCCTGTGGAGATGCGACGCATCTTGGGGGTTCACTTGGTGTTTCCGTTGGGTTGATTCTCTAATTGCGTGAAACGTGTGAGGAACGCGTATGATGTATTCTTTATTTAACACGCGGCGTAACGTTAACGATGACGGCCTTGTGGTCGCTGAAGTGTACGGGTAGTGGATAGTGAAGTAACGGGACCACCGTGCAATTTGCAGCGAAGATTAAGTCTACGCACGTGCCCGAAATCGGAACGCCAGTGCTGGAATGACCGCGGCTATGACGCAACGTGGCGCGGCTATGACGCAACACAATCCAGCACAATCCACTTTAATCAAATCCAATCGAAATCCAATCCAATTCAATCCAAGCCAAGCCAAGCCAACCCAACCCAATCGAATCCAATCCAATGCCCCTCGCGAGAGAGTGTTCGCTATCGGAGGGCCGAGGGGGTGAGCGGTGGAGAGCGCAGCTCGCGCGGCGAGGAGAAAGGGGGAGGGGTGTGGACGGACAACAACAACGCCGTATGGAGGGACAAGCGAGTGAATGAGATGCAGTCGCATCTAACATCGAAAGAAGACAATTTCTCCAAAATGGCTAACCACGGAAGCTCCGGGCACTGCATATTAATTACTTTCTTCAGCATACACACATTCAGAGCAAAGTACTTGCTGACAGTCTTCGCGTCAGCATCAGAGTGGGGCACCGCCATACCACTCAGCCAGATGGCGTGTAGTCCCAAAGGCATTATCAGATTATACGGCACACTGTCCTGTTTGTCGACTGGAATGAAACGGATTCCATGCGGTGTCACAGGCAAGTCTTTTTTAGGATTCGCTGAAGGACGTCCAAAAAAAGACGACATCCCAGCAGTCTATGAAAACGTGGTCTATTGCTTCAGCATTTTTGCACAAAAGACAAACTGTTGTCCATGGCACAAACAACCCCTTTTTAAGCCATCCATGTTTTCACTGGAAGAGCTCCCGAATGAAGTTTAAAAACGAATGTTTTCATACATGCTGGGACTGCCATCTTTTTGACGCGACACTGTATATCTTGCCCTGGCCCAATGCGGTACCCAGTTCTGTATAGCGGAAATGGAAAAAGAACATCTTTTAAATCTCCTGATAGGCGTCTTCTTGAAACACTGGAAAGTTATTCAAGAGAAAACCTTCAACAGAGAAACCTCGAAGGTTCAACGGATTCCTTCAGGTAACGTTTCGACGTGTAACGTTCATCAACATTCGAAACAACAAACTGCGGGAGTTAACCCGCCAAACAGTTTGCAAAAATGTGCGAAGAAAAACATCCGTCGCATCGCGAAGAAACATAAATCTGCTGTCAAGTTGTCGCGAAAACAAATGCGATAATCCCCCCCCCCACCTCCCGCTCGCACCTTACGAAAGATATTCGTACGGCTGGTTCTTTCCCATTGGGAACCCCAAATTAATACAGCAAAAACACGGTGCAGTTTCTGCACATTTACTCGCGAACAGTGTATTACTTGCATGGCATGCCATAGCTTGGACAGGAAGAACATGTTGCAGATTGTGGCACGAGCGAACACCGATAGGCTGCGGCCTCCCCACCTCGTTGCCTTTTCACGCAATCTTACTGCTTCTTCCTACCAATGCTTGCTACTATCTTGGTAACACTCAAGCGGCGCGCCAAGATATATTTTCAGCACCTGAAACCACTGTGTCTTTAAAAAACTCGGGTTTGGTGGGCCATGCGCCGTGCCACAGTGATGTGACGTGGTGTCATTGTAGGGTTTAACGCGCCGACGCAACGCAGACGACGAGGAGCGCCGTAGTGGAGGGCTACGGATTAGTTTTGACCACCTGGGGATCTTTAACGTGCGCCGAAATCTCGTACACACGGGCGTTCTTGCTTTTCGACTCCATCAGAAAAGCGGCCGCCGCGGCCGGGAATCCAACCCGCGACCTCGTGCTCAGCAGCGCAACGCCTTAGCCACTGAGCCACCGCAGCGGGTGTGCCACAGTCCCGAACACTTTTCCCAGTTACAACACTACAGGTTTGTGCACAGAAATCTTGTGTAATCTCCGCCACTTTTTGCGCGATCTCCTTATCTTTAACAAACACTGTCACGTCTGCCGCATACGTCAGCAACCGCACTTGAGTTCAAACTAAACCCTCGACTCTGTTACTTTGGATTATTTTTAAACAAAAAGGCTCTAAAAGCAGGCAAAAAAAGAAAGGAGACATCGGGCTACCTTGCCTAACTGACGATAACACAGGAACGCATTTGCTGACCTTTTTGTTTATGACTAACTATCGCCAGTTAGCTAACTAGCTAGCTAACTAACTATAGCGTTATCGCCAATGCGGCGACCAGTGCGGACCAATGTTTAATCAACGACAACTTCGTGCCTGTCACCGCTACTACTGCGCCTGTTCCGAAGTCCGGAACGTCACACCACGTGGGTCTTCAATTCGCTAGGAGAGGCCTCGCACCAACCTCGCCAGTCAGCGGGCTCGGCAGCAGCGTACTTGGCAAAACGCTCATGAATCCCATCTAGTTCGTGATTCAGGTTGGTTCTTACATTCCTGCTCAGTGCTATAGAAGCGACCACCATTTTTTTAGTGCGGCTGCCTTGACCACTGAGAGTGTAATAGAGTTTCTAAGTGATGTGTGCGGCTTCAAAGTGAATTTTTGTCATGTGGTGACGTTGAATCAAACCCAGGGCCAGCAGAAAAAGAAATGTAGGAAAAAACTGCTAGCTGGCCCGAGCAGCATGCTATCTCGCATAAATGGCATTTTTAACAAGCAAAATGAAACCGATAAAAAATTACTGAATTGACGAACCGAATTGCTGGCCTAGAAACTCAACTGTGTAGCATAAATGCTTTAAAAACGGAAGTTAATAATTTCCAATCAACTATTACTGGCACTCAAAAAGACGCCGCTTACCTTCTATATAAAATACATGATTTGGAAAACAGGAGTAGAAAGAAACAATCTTATAATCTATGGAATAGACGAGCAGGACGAGGAATCACCTGAAGAACTAACGGATAAGATAAGAAACGTCGTGTTCCAAGAAAAACTCGGAATCACAGGCACAGTGAAAGAAGCCGCCCGGTTATCGTTAAGCTACTTGACTATCCGCAAAAAGCAAGAATACTAAACTCGTGTGGAAAATTGAAAGGAACAACTGTATCTGTATCAGAGGATTTTTCTAAGAGGATAAGAGAAATCCGAAAGAAGTTCTGACAAAGCTCGACTCAGCCGGGGCTAAAACAAGACTGTTATGCGACAAACTCAGCATTGACGGGTCAACGTATGCATGGGACGAAGAAAGTGAGAAACGATAGAAAATTCGCAAAAACAAGTGACCCGACAAGCTTAGAAAGGTATTCACTATTTTAAACGTGAACTGCCGCAACGTTGTAAAAAAACCTGTTGAGCTCGAAGGATTACTTGTTGCTCATGACGCCGCGTTTCTTTTACTCGCAGATGCGTGGCCGAGGGACACCTTCGACAGGGAATTCGTTCCTGCAAACTATCGGCTGTTCCGCAAGGACTGCGACCGAGGGGGCGGGGGAGTAGCTATTCTTGTTAAAAGTAAAATTAGGGTTTTAAGGATGCCTGACGTTTCGGGTGTTGAAAGTAACTTGTGTAAGGTATGCAGTAACAAAATTAGACATATAATTTGAGTAGTTTATAGACCGCCAAACAGCTTTTTCCCAAAATATCTTCTCAAGCATGTAAAACCTGGCGATAAACTGATAATGGCTGGAGATTACAACTTGCCTAATGTGGATTGGGCAGACTTCTCGCCAAGTACAGAAGCTGAAGATAAAATGCCAGATACTGTTTTTACGCATGACCAATCTCAGATCGTAAGCGACTACACGAGAACGAAAAACGGGTCAGTCTCCATTCTTGATTTATTTTTTGTTAGCGGTGGTATGGAAAGTGAGACGTCACGTCATGTCATATCACTCCACGTATATTGGAACACAAAGCTGCTGTGTTAAAATTAGAAGACGTACATACTGTGGAATAAAATCATATTTGCATGCACCCGAATATGTCTCGTGCTGATGACGTATCCATCATTGACATGTTGGAAATTTGTTACGACAATTTCGCAAACATGACCTGCTCAGTGAATGAATTGTGGCTCCAGTTCAAATACATTGTGAATGAGTGTGTAGAGCGCTTTGTGCCTAAAATTTCTAAAAAGTCTAAAAAACCGCAATCCTTGCATAACTAGGCGTACCTTGCAATTACAACGGAAGCTCAAGAGGCTAAAAAAGAAGTTCCGCCTGAAGTTCTTCATTCAATTAATTATAGAGAGAGAGAGAGACAAACATTTATTTTAGTAATGAGCAGGAGGATGTTTAGGGCCTCCACTCAGTGAGAGGCATTATTCCAAGATGCCTAGGAGCTGGCTGGCCGTCCGGGCCCGTTCCACCAGTCGGCGCTGGTCCGAGAGCTCGGAGCTGGTCAGCTGCTGCACCCACTGCTCATAGGTAGGGTTGGGATTTATTGTTAGAGCAAGAGTCCGTTGACACTTCTCGCATCTTAAAGTATTCATCCGGTTATACTACAAGACGCCGCCACGCGTTCTCTATAGTCCCATTGATTGATTGATTTTAACGGCTTTAACGCGCCGACGCAACGCAGGCGATGAGGCGCGCCGCAGTGGAGGGCTGCGGATTAATTCTGACCACCTCGGGATCTTTAACGTGCGCCTAAATCTCGTACACACGGTCGTTTTTGCTTTTCGCCTCCATCAGAAAAGCGGCCGCCGCGGCCGGGAATCGAACCCGCGACCTCGTGCTCAGCAGCCCAACGCCTTAGCCTCTGAGCCACCGCGGCGGGTCTATAGCCCCATTGAACCCTCGTAATAACTGTTACAAATATTCATTTTTTTTCCTCGAACAATTGTTGAATGGAACGACCTCACTAACGAAGCGGTAACACAACAGTCATTGACTTCATTTGAAAAGTGCTTGTAATAAGATATGTACTTTTATTGTTGTTCATTTTATGTTCTATTGTTTGTTGCATTGTTTTGTATTTATTTGTATATACTTATCTGTACACACCCTGCAAAGGTCTCGAGAGAGAGACTGCAGTATTTATAAATAAACCCTGACAAATCCCGGCTATCCAAAATGTTCCCTCAAACACAGACAGACGCATGCACTAAATGGGGAAACCCTTCCAACTTATTTCATGCCGCATGGGCCTGCACTATCATTTGGCCTTCAGGCAAAAACACCACAAACGCGGTCCCGCTATGGGAGGCAGCTCTGGCCAGCTCGGACTTTGGGATACAGAAGGACTCGATTCTTCGATCCCGGAGAGGAGCAGAAGAGTCTGGGACCCTGTAACGAGGGCAGCACCCCTTAGACAATCGCTACACCTTTTGTTCCTAATAAACGTTTCTCTCTCTCTCTCTCTCTCTCTCTCTCTCTCTCTCTCTCTCTCTCTCTCTCTCTCTCTCTCTCTCTCTCTCTCTCTCTCTCTCTCTCTCTCGCTCGCTCGCTCTCTCTCTCTCTCCCCTAGACAGTGGCGCGAGATTTCCCTTTAATATATATTATTATTAATTGATTGATAGGCTTTAGAGAAAGATGCAAGAAGCCCTGACAGGGAAAGGGGAATAGGGGTGGGGTGGGGAGAGTACTCAGTTCTTGTATAGAGCTCTTGAGTTAAAGAAAACACATTGAAGGGCAGTACAGTGAATGTGCACAATCTCGTCAACAGTTAGAGTTCTTCCAAAAGGCACAGTGAAGAAAGGATCGTCGTTCACGTATCAGACGACCTTATAGAGACCACTGTGCAGTGAAAACCGCCTAATTCCTCCAAGTAGGGTGGTGTCACTCCGAGCTCTTAGTAAGTGTTCTTGCGCATCATTTAGGAGGGAATTGGAGGCGAGGAATTGAGGAGTATAGGAGGAGGCAAGGAGTGCGGGCGTATCTCTATTAAATGAAAGAGGTTAAGGTCACTGTGTGATTGACAAAATGGACATTTTGAGGGAGAGTCACTGTATGGATGAGTCCATTTACGGATGATATCCGGATTATAGGCAGAGTTCGCGTAGACCTTACTAGCAAAGGTTTCTCCTTGCCTATTCGGGGCAGTTGAGAGTAGAAAATAATCTTGGTGGCAATACGTCAAACAGCCGTTTCCTACTCATCACCTTGTATTGTCGGTATTGCTGGGGCCAAATAGGACGGGGTGCATCCGGTTGTGGCGGAGCAGGCTCGTTATGTGGTGGAAAGGTTGAGCATACAGTCCCGGGCAGCAGTGTGTGCCATATATTAGTATGAAACTCTATGTTGCACACATGGCGTCGGCTGTTGTGAACCACAAGAAACCAGGACGCCAGAGTAGGGCAGAACTATAAACGCACTTTCACCTCCTTTATTTACTAATGATGTTAGTGTGCACGCCCCCTTCTGCCTCCTCTACTTCCACAACATCCTCCCCCGGGCTCTTGACGATTTCCAGTGGATACAACTTTTGTACGGGACGCGTCAAGAACTGTCCCGCCGAAAGTCGAACTTTGCATGCACGAACTGAGCTGTCACGCCCAGGAAATGTCTATTCTATGACTCACGTTTTCCACAATCCTCGTGGGCCTCTTCCTTCTATAAGGACGACGTCTCCAATCTTGAGAGGTGCAGAATTCTTTGTATGGACATGATGCAACGATGAAAGCTGAAGCACATACTCCTTCTCCCATCGCAGACAAAATGCGTTCATCAGAGCCTGTCGATAATACAATTTTTGGTTATGTCGGTAGCACGTTGTTCCAGGAGATCGAGTTGAACGGTGGGTAGAGCAGTCAGTCGATTACCGATGAGAAAGTGAGCTGGGGTCAAAACTTCAGGCTCACCGATGGAATTTCTCACAAAAGTAAGCGGGCGGGAGTTAACTATATACCGCTTCAATTTCGCACAGGATGGTGTTCAATTGTTCTGAATTCACTGAAGCTCTGCCGAGAACAGTTCGCAGTGCTCGCTTCACGCGGCCAACAAGTCTCTCCCAAAAAGCTCCCCACTAGGGTGCAGCTTCTGCGTTGAACTTCCAAGTTATCGCATGTTTAGTGCAGAAGTCTTGAATTTCAGGAGAAGCGCAAACTCGGAAGAGTGATCGAAGCTCTTGGTTGGAGCGTCTAAAAGTATTGGCATTGTTGGAGTAGATGGTACTGGGCACTCCTCTTTGCGCTGTATATCGCTTGAATGCCAAGATGAATGAGTCCGTCTTAAGACTGGAAACTTGTTCCAAGTGTACGGCTCTCGTCACGGCACAAGTTACCAAAAGGATATACGTCTTTGTCACTCCGTCTTTAACCAGCAGTTGTCCAGCAAAGTCAATGCCTACGACGTCAAACGGACTTGACTTCCGAAGTCTGTCATCTGGAACCAGTGGTGTAGATGCAGTACCTAGGTTCGGCTTGAATTTCCGACAAGTTGGGCATCGATAAATGATAGATTTGATGCGCGGACGGGCCATTGGTACCCATAATCGTTTGCGAAGGTCTATCAGGGTGTCTCGGACGCTGCTGGGCAGAAGTCTACGGTGAGTAGAGTTAATTACCGTAATTACCCGATTCTAACGCTCCCCCGATTCTAACGCGCACCCGATTTTCCAGGCAAAAAACCGAAAAAACTTGCTCCTCCGTTTGTAACGCGCAAAGAACTTTGTGAGCAAGAAAAACGAATGCGAGAGAAACGGGCGATTTATTCCCCGAAGTAATCTCACTCATCTCACTCCTCGTCGCTCTCCGAGAGCTCTTGTCGCCTTCCTCTGACCGCAACATCTCGTCATTGGTGCCGTCAAGCGCGTTTGCGATGCCACACTTCTGAACGAACGTTCAACCATGTTCGATGGGATCGTGGCCCACGCCTCACATGCCCATCCCGCGAACTTTTCCAGAGGCATGCCGTATACGCTTCAGCCAACTGCTCGTTGAGAAAGCGTGGGAGCCGCTCGTAAGCCGCGGAAGCGGCGCACCTTCGTTGCCGCTGCTGCCAATTACTGTTATCAAGCACGCAAGGGAAATAATTTGACGATTTGTGTGAACGCCGAAACAAAAGTCTAGGCACGTAGATCCGAAAAATGGTTGCTATAAGCTGACGACGATGGGTGGAACGAAATTTCAGCTGTTTCGGCAGTTTCGGTTTCGTATCCGATGCTAACGCGCATGCGATTTATCGGCCTATTTTTGCGGGAAAAAGGTGCGCGTTAGTATCTGGTAAGTACGTCCGTCAAATGGCTCTTGATTGGTAATATTACTCCGAACGTGTCAAAAATTCCCGCTCTTGCTTGTAGCACAATCCGTTTTGTTGCCGGTGTTTTGTTCAACTAAGGTATTGTTCATACTGACATGAAGTGCATCGTCGTCATCCCAGGCAATGCCGAAAACCCTTCTATCCTTCGATGGTAGGAATGGTTCCTTTTTACTAAGTTCGGCCATTTGTTTGTCGTTGCTGTCAAATAATTTTTGTAGTTGATCGGAATTAGCTGACCACTTCTTTAGTAGCATGCCTCCATCTACCACGATCTCGTTATTCTGTTTATAGATTCGTATAGCCTCTTCTTCACTTCCGGCTCCGGTCAACAAATCATCAACATAGAACGATGATTTTAAGAGTTCTGCTGTTTCTTTGTTGTCTTCCGAAACTTGGCTGAGGTGGTGTCGAATCGTTGCGGAGAGCATAAAGGGGCTCGATGTCGCTCGAAACAGAACACGGGTCATGCGCCACTCTTCTAGGTCATCTAAAGGAGTTCTTGTCGGTACGCTCGAATTCCAAAACAATCGAAAAGCGTCCCGGTACTTTTCTTGTATTCAGATTTGCAGGAAGGCTTTCTGAACATCGGCGCAAGTCCGAATCTGTGTCGTCTGAACCTCAGTAGAAGTTCTAGAATGTCCGGATTCAAATTCACGCCCTGGTCCAAGCAGTCATTCAGGGAAGAGGCGGTTGGTCGGGACGAAGAGGCATCAAAGACCGAAAGAATAAGTTTGCGCAGCAGACGAGGACGTCGTCCTGTCCTTGCGCTCGTCCTGTCCTCTCGTGTCTTCATCCTCGTCTTCTGCGCAAGCTTATTCTTTCGCACATTATGAACCAACTAGCCAGCAATCAAGTCCTACATCAAAGACCACTCGAAGTTTTGTGGTGACGCGATCTTCTTTGAGGACCTCCCTACGGGGCATGTAGTATAGCGGCCTGTCTTCGCACGTGTCACGCTTTCGCACTACTTCAGCATGCCCGTCGACCAGATACTGCCGTATAGCCGTGTCATATCTTGCTGGCAAATCTTTTTTCTTCAAGAGTCGTCTAACTATGAAATTGAAGCCTCGCAGGGCTTCGGATGGGTTATCTTCAAGGGATTCCTTCGGATCAAAGTTCTCCGGTAAGGCCACTTCATATCGCCTATCGTCTTTGGAAATAGTAAGCTGAAAATCCTCCAATACTGTGCTTGTGTGGCGTTCTTGGTCGTCTCCCAGTATTCCCATGGCTTCAAGTTCCCAGAATTTACGTCCAAGCTTGTCTTCAGGGACTTCATGGTCTGCCGTTGTCGCATAGCTGTGCAAAACGTCAACCAAGCATGCTGGCGTGTAAGGCAGATGGTGCTATGTCGGACCTTGAAATGTCCATCCAAACATTGTGTTGATGGCAACAAGGCTTGAGTTGGCATCTCTGGTCACCTCTGGAGTCATGATTAGCCACATCTGATCAGCGCCAATAAGCAGTCCGATACTGTTGTCTCCAACACTCCACCCAAATGTGTCACTGTCCGCGATGTCTTTGTCTGTTGTTTTTTTTTTTTAATTTCTCCACTTATGGGATAATGGGAATATTTCTGGAATTTCCACGGCTTCCAGGGCACATTCACCGCTGTCGAATTGGCTTTGTAGCTTGAGTCGAACTATCCGATATTTTCGGCTTTTGGTTCTCCGAGTGTTGCCGAGTGTTGGTGGGCTCGTCAGCTGTGCCATGGCTCAGCGCATAACTTCGCCGTTCGTGTTTATCACGCAGGTGCTTGCTGCAATCAGCCTCCCCGACGCCTGCGGCAGTGCGACAAGCGTGTTGCGCAGTAGATGCTTCGCAAATCCAGGAACTAACGCGCGTGTGTCGCTTGCAGGATTCCCTCTCCACCTGGAAACATCAGCCCCGGCCGCAGGACCAAGATATGGCGTCATCATCGATACTCCAAGGACTCTGTTTCGACAAGCATCACCAAGATCATCGAAATCAGGATTCCCGTCACCTATAAAGGGCCGCTCCCGACAACCAACGCTTCGTGGGCTCGTCAGCTGTGCCATGGCTCAGCGCCTAACCACGGGGCGGCCTCTCTCGCATCCACCGTGGTCCCACGTAATTCGCGCCAGCAGCGCCAAATCCTCCCCTAGTAGTACGTGGCCTCTGAGAAACGTTGCATTAATCGCCATGGCAACGAGTGGTGGAGGGGGAAAGGGTGTTTGCTGACGTCGCGGACGCTGCTGACGTCATTTATCCCGCGGCAGCCAGGCCGTGCCGCCGCGCGCCGTCCCCTGAAACCGACGAGCGGCGCCGATGACTCGAAATGGCCGCCGCCCGTCGTTTGTTATGTGTGCAGTAACGTGTTTAATAATTGAAAGAAGAAAACATGTAGGTAATAGTAGGTTTTCTGGTGTCGAATTGTTGTCTTTGTGGCGATAATAATTGGAGTGTTACACAAACATTATTTTTGCTATGCATTTATTCAAAATTCATATGAGGACGTCTTTGATTCGAAGTCATGAAAACACATGCACTACACCCATATATTGCACATACATTTTATGTACACAGTATTGGACTAAGCAAAAATATGACATATGCAAATTTAGGCATACAATATTGTACAATAGGGAAAAAACGTGCTACATACACAATTACAATAACACGGTTAGGCGGGCTAGTTGGTATTCTGAATTCATGGCTGTAACTTTTGCGCAACTTTACACGGTGACAGGTACAGGTCTTCGAGTCCCTTTTTGTATCGGTCTCTGTCTAAAGTTGCGCAAAAGTTACAGCCATGAATACACATTTAGGTACACAATACTTGATTCCGAAAGAAGAACTTCGAAAGTTCTAGTCCCTACACAGATTTTTTTTTCGCGCACACCTCGGCGGGAGAAGAAATGAACTTGAAAGTTCCAGTCAATGTATACTTATTTCTTGGGCTCACCTCGAGACAGCCCAAGACATTCTTTAGACATTAAAAAAATTCGTTTCAGTTCAGAGACACAATAATTGGGAATCTATATGTTAAAAGAAAGCACGCACACGTATGCTTCAAGCCCTGCCTTTCGGGCGAGTTAACGCAAACTCTGAAAGAAAGCGTTGACCCGCCCATTAACCTGCATACACTTCCGAGAAATCATGTTCACACCAACAAAATGCAGCCATAAAAAACTGTTGCAACACAATGACCGCACTGTAGACACTCTTTGCTGGATTATATCTACGTACAAAAACAATGCCCAACCATGTGCGCGTCGTAGAACACAGAACACAAATCGAACGCACCCGTCTTTTCTTTTAATGGCGCGTGAATTAACAGTCTGCTTACCGGGGGTGGGAGGGAAAGCGGGGGGGGGGGGAGAAGACACCCAGAAAAAAAAGAAGCTTTCCTGTATTTTAAGCCGCAGATATCGGCCAGGTTGTTACAAGCTACCCTCTAACTCGTGTCTGGGCAGCGCCTCTTATCTCATCCTGTCCGATACGGCATGACCATTCTAACTTCAGAACTATGGAACACCAAACCCATTAGCGATGAGATGACAAGGCGCGGGCGCGCAGTTTAGATTGAACAGCAAAGCCGGCAATGCTACTTGGTTTTATTTATTTTTTAATGAGCGAAACGCTTGCAATGGCGGCTGCAGACAACGCATGTATTTCAGTTTGGCCTTCCACTGCTTCATGTGAAAATCGACTTGCATTGAACACCGCGGAGTTACGTCAGATTTTTCGAAGCTCTGAAGCAACGCTTGGCAGTAGTTTCGCCGCAAATATACGTTTTGGAGCAAGACGGGGGAGGAAAAAATGCTTATGGCGCAGCACCTCCACGCCATCAATCGATGTGGTAGTATGTACGCCATGAAAGGCAAGAAGCGCGTACAGTTGAGCTTGCCTTCTTTGTGAGCAGGTGCGTCGTGATGACATTGGATGGATTGAGGAGAGTCACCGGAGGAAACGTCCAATGAAGTCGCAAACCGTCCTCGACTTGGGGCCCAAACCTAGACTCATACCTGCCGCACGAAACAACAAAAAATACCTTGATAAGTATACTGAATCGACGTTCCAGCAGTTACTAAGGCAATCATCAAAAAACGGCAATGCCACCACAAATTGTTCTTCCGAGCAAGTGTGTGCGTGCCAAAGACGCGTTTACTTCTACTAAAACTTTGCGTACCTGCACAGCTGGGATATATTTGCACATTAGTTTCCACTCCAAGACGAGTGACATGTCTCATTAACTTCACGTTACATGGACGAATTATTTTGAAAACAGAATAGTGCAATCAGTCGGCCTTTAAGGAATTCACTATAACTTGTACAAAGCTAATTTGCTTACCTGTCGTCTTTGGAGAAGGCGAGAAACTTGGTCGAACTGTACCGCCCTATGTTGCTGCACCACAGAGCTGCGCAAGAGTGGTAACACTCCTTCCTCCGCTGCCCCATATTTAGAATACATTCGAATGTATTTTATAATGCAGCGAAACTTTCCGCCCGTGGAAGCGTTTAGGCAACCCGCGCAATCCTTCGCACGCCGGCTCGCTCACGCACGTACCGAACTGGCCCGCCGTGCGCGCCGAGAGAAAGAAAAAAAATATTGGCGCCGGTGAGCTGTTGCGCATGCGTGAGGAGGCGCGGAAGCGTTGACGGTGTGAAAAGAAAGAAACACTGAGGGAAAGGGAAGGGCCACGCCGCAGCACCGTGCCGCTAGGATCGCCACCATTTCGGAAACCGAAACTAGCCAAAGTCGCCGACCAGTGGCCTAACTTCGCCGTTCGTGTTTATCACGCAGGTACGCACTTACGATTGTCTTTACGCTAAGAAGACTAGTAATCGTTGTCTGGTGCAGCTGCCGAGCCCGCGCTGCGTTGTGTCGTTGCTTTGTAGTTTTGTGAACATTGCTCATGAACTATTGTTGCTGTCGGGAGACGTGGAGGAAAATCCAGGCCTTAGCACACCCAACCAAATCAACCAAATCAACAAAACCGACCAAATGGTCCAAGCCATGTTATCAACATTAGAAGCCGGACAGGCGGAAATTTTAACAGAACTTAAGTCCATTAATGCGCGACGCACTAACGCTGAACAGACCCTTGCGGACATTGTTGCGCGCATAGTGAAAACCGAGGACCAATGCAAACTATTACCGGACTTGCGGTCGGATGTTGACAATTTGTTGACAACATCCGTGCAGACGTCGGACAGACTTGTTGGCATTGAGGACAGACTAAATGACGCCGAGGACCGGTCGCATCGCTGCAATCTTGTCTTCTAAGGCGTCGAAGAAGGCGAGTCGGAATCTTGGGCAGATAGCGAAAAACTTGTAACCAATATTTGCAGAGACACTTTGAAAATAACACTGGAACCGCAGGATATTCAAAGAGCGCATCGTATTGGCAGAATCGCCACTGGAAAAATTCGTTCTATAATTATAAATTTCACTTCTTATAAAACTAAGGACGATGTGCTATGTAAAGCCTTCACGCTCAAAGGCACAAGCATAAGCATATTTGAGGATTTCTGTTTCGCAACGCGCTCCGTTCGTCGTGAGCTAATTCGCTTCGCTCGTGAACGGAATGCGCCCATTAAATTACGCTACAAAAAACTGATCATTGGAAAGAAGACATACTACTATGACACTGTGCATAAATTGGTGAAAGAAACAACAGAACGGTGCAGCTAGCAAAAGGATAATATCACAAAACCTTATCTGCCACATTCACCCCTCCGCAACCCGCCGCAGAATGCCTCTATATCTACTACTGACGTCGCATACTCGATTCTTTATACCAACATTCGTAGCGTTCTTCCCAAGCGCGAAGAACTATCAGCCGTAATCCAATCAGCTGATTGCGATTTCGTCATTCTTAAAGAAACATGGCTTTCACCACATATTGCTGACTCAAAAGTTACTCCGTACTTGCCCGGTTTCGCTCTTTACCGTAGAGACTGCTTACTAAACCGAGGTTGGGGTTTTCAAATTGGAATCAAAAATTCAGTCAATCACTTCAAAATAGAACTACAAAGCCCCCTAGAGATAACCTACCTAGCTTGCGGAACCCGATCAAACCTCACTATTATCGGAACGTGCTATGACCCCCCAAAACCCCAATTTTTGCACGCACTTTAATTATTCCCTTGACCTTATTCAAAAAAAATATCCCGCAGCAAATTTAATAATATGCGGCGACTTTAACTACCCTGCTATTGACTGGTCTAATCAATTCCTTTGAACCACTGGGGAGTCCGGCCAATTCCTAGCTACACTTCAAAATTTTCTATTAACACAAATAATAACCCAAGCTACGAGAAAGACCACTCACACCGCCAACATTCTTGACTTGATTCTCATGTCCGCCCCAAACTGTATCCAGGCAATACATTACCTAAAGGAATTTAGCGATCATAAAGTTATCTTGGCATTTTTGCAATCATCATTTCAGACAGAAAAACCGAAGAGGAAGCAAATTAAACTTTATGAAAAAGGTAACTATGAAAGATTTACCTCTGAACTCGAAGAATTCTATCCTTTTTTCGAGCAAGGTTATTGCGACCGCTCAGTAGAATAAAACTGGAGGCTGTTTTCGTATAAAATGCAAGAATTAACTGACAAATGTGTTCCAACGGTAACTATTCAAAGCACACAGTCAGCGCCATGGTTCTCCAACTCAATTAAAAAGGAAATAAGTAGAAAGAAAAGATTGTTTAGGAAAGCAAAGGCAAGAAATGATCAGCCCACGTGGCAGGCATACCGAAGTGCGGTAAAAAAGCTTTCAAAAACCATTCGCGCTGCCAAGCAAAACTTCGAGATAACACTAACAAATATGTTAAAAAATAACCCCAATCAATTTTGGAAAGCCGTCAACGCATCTCCTCCAACCACGATACGGCTCTATGACGACAAGAATGATGAACTAAGCGATAGTGACACTGCTATCACACTGAACAAGGCGTTTTCTTCAGTATTTACGACAGAAACAGATATGAACCCCTCCCTCTCCTCACAACCAGTAATTTCTGAACCGATGCCCCCGATTTCAATCACGCCCAGCGGAATTGTTAACATAATTAAAAATATTAAACTGTCGTCCGCCACCGGAACAGACGAAATAAACTCCAACATCCTGAAAAAAATTACACCATCTTCCCGTGGGGAACCCTGATGAGGATGCGAAGCATCGTGGCGGTTCCGTGTGGTTCCATTGTGTTGTCGTTATGTTGAGTGATCTGGTTTTTACTAGCGCCAGAGGGAGTTCCGCGTCCGGGTCCACACCGGTGGCAAAGGCACAAAAGTGCTGTTGTGTTACGGTGAGTAGGCGGTGGTTCTCGAGGCGCCGAAACTCGTCCATCATGTTCTTGTCGATGTTGTCTCTGTGGTAGAATCGGTAGTCTCCGTCAGCTTTGGTGAGGTAAAGGTTGTTGAGATTGGTGCACCGGCTGAGAGCAATGTACACGCCCTCCTCTTCGCAGCTTTGTCTTCTCGTTCTTCTTCGTCGGCGGTTCCCCTACGGGAAGATGACGACGGTGGTTGAACGCGAACCTATCTCGTGATGGATTCTTCGGTTGGCCAATCCCTAGGGGCATCCTGCCACAATCAGCATCAGAGGCGCTGCGCACGGGGCTGGTTGAGCTGCAAGGCGCGTGGCACTTCCCGCCACAGCTTTCCCACGGGAAATTCAGCATCCCCTCTGAAGTTTTCAGTTCGTCCTTTCCGTTGACGTTCAGCTTCGCGTGCCTTCGTTGTATCAGCAGCTTCTTGACGTAGTTTGAATGAGTCAAGGACATAAGGCGCGTTTGTAGCACTTGCTCCTGTCCCGGATTTGTAGCGTAGTGGGAAGAGCACGCGTACCTCCCGTTGCGGCCAGAGAGTCGTGGGATCGAAACCGGGCCCCGCTATTTTTTTTATAGTGTAGTATCGCAGAGCTGTGGGTGTAAGGAGGAGAGTTGCGCATGCGCAGTGAGCGTGTGGACGGCGCCGCCATCAACGACGCAGGACCAGGCGAGCCTAAGCAATGCTCCGCATTTAAAATGTTAAGGTTCCTGTCAATGCCATTCTTGATTTGCTCTTCGTTCAACCTGTAGCGCCCTCTGGTTGGCGCTCTTAGCCGGCGCCTTGGCGCCGGCTATGAAAGAGGAGAATAAAGAAACGAGCGGCGCGTGCTTGGTGCGCCAGCACGGCACGGGCAGTTCGATTCCGAAAGCCTGCCACGCTGGTACTTGATCTCCACACAGAACACAAATAAGCCGGAATGGGAGTAAATGGCTTGTGTCATAACTCATTACCAATTCGGAATTTTCAAAACTCCTTCCAATGGGAGTTTCGCCTTACTCCCATTATTCCGGCAGTTTTTTCAGTAGCATATGGGAGTTTCATTTTACTGCCACTACAATGGGAGTTTCCAGGGGTACCATTGGGAGTGTATTGTTTCCTCCAACTGGGAGTTTTCAGGGGGCGCATTGGGAGCAGTGTTGACCTGCATTCGAGGTTTTTTTTTGTGTGTGTGTTTTTGTGCGCTTCATATATATGCGCTGCAGTGGAATTTATTACTGCATTTGGGAGTTCCTAATAAGGGCACAGGCCGCATTTTTATTTTTCGTTGGGATCACGTAATTTCTAGTCTTTTTCCGCTTCAAACGTTGAATGGCGAAACATAAAAAGTTTGTTTTCTGCACAGTCAATTTATTGCATAAAAATTACATGAATACGATATACGTGTGAACACGTTAATAAGACAATAAAAACACTGAATCAACAAAACACCTACATCGAGAACACAGGGTATCTTGGTAAGAACTTTATCTGCTACAACACTCCTCAACGAAAAAAATTTATGCCATTTGCAAACGATGAGGTCAGCATGTCGTCGGTGCGCTCTTTGCTTGCACCTGCCTCCCAAACGCTGACGTTGCCGCAACCCCTGGCACGTTCCCCTGAAAGCCACAGCAGCACATTCATTACAGGAATATAGCAAAACGCTTTAAATCTGCGGTAACAAATACATAAGCATATTGGGCATCTGACCTGGAAAAAAAAAGAAACGGCACTGTAAAGACGCTGAACTTGTCACTCTTGTGTCCAACTTTCCGTAATGTCTGAATGTTTGTTTAAAGCTACTCAAAATTGCACTTCTGTCCGAGACACCTGCGCTCACTAGTTCGTCAAAACGAAGTGTTCTGCTGTTCAAAAAGGTGCGCGACCCTTGTGGCGACCAACTTCTCAAAATGCTTCCTTTCCCTCTTTTCCTTGCGTGTAGTGTTCTGGGAACGAGCTTCAGGTTTTACCCCCCGCACTGCCCCTCTCTCCCCTCACCGAAAGTTAAAGAAAAATGTCGGTCGGTGTGACGCCCGCGCCTGCCCCCCTTCAAAAAAGAAAAAAAAATAAGCAGTGTGTCGACTCTACAGAATGCTCCCTCGAATGGCGTTTGCTGGTTATGTTACACGCGCCTAGCGTACAGAGAGCTCCCACGGGGCCCCGACCTTCTCCCTTTCCAGTGAAAGCAATTAATCGCCGGCGGCACGCGGCAGTCACCCTGCTCGTACCAGGCGCGGCGGGCACCATACGTACTTCTCACGAAAAGCGGCCCTTCGACGTTTGACCGGCCGACTTTATCTTCACCTGCCAATAAGCCACAGACACAGCCTAACAAAAACACCTAACAGCCGTTCAGAGTTCGGACAGTTTTCATTCTTCTCGCGGGTGTGAATGAGTGAGTGTTCTGCTCGAGACCCACGCAAATGCGCATTGCTTTGACACCGTTCGGCCTCACCGATGACGTTCCGGGCATGGCGCCGTCTTTCACGCCCAACGCTCCCCTCCGGTGGCGGAGAATCGCCCGTGCAGGGGCGCGGGAAACAAGTTGAGTTTATTTGACGCTAGAAGTGGCACAAGTCTCCCAAAATGTTGCGCACAATAAAAAACGTGAAAACCTTACCTTCAACCACCTCGCAGAAGCACAACCGTGTTGTTTTTAACGAGCCACTCTCAGCGATCACTGCATTTAGGCCTCGCGTCGGCTCGCTGGCGCATTCCGTCGGCTCGAAGGTCGGTGACACGGAGGCGACGTTGCAGTCCGTCGCATGTCAGTCCAGGCTGGTTCCACAATGTTCGCAACGAGCTTCGGTTGTTGGGAAGCACTTCACATCCGTTCATGTGGCCGCAAGTTCACACCGGCAATAAATTTTCGGGGACGCTGGAGCTCACACGACACACGACACCAACTGGCAGCCATTTTGTAAGGACGCGTAGAGGAGGAAGGGGTGAAGGAGGAGGAGAAGGAAATGAAGGAGGCGTGGGAGTTTTTAATACTCCCATTAGGACAAACGCAGTAATCACAGCCAGATACTGCGTTTTGTGAAGAGGTACAACCGTGGTAAATGCGCTTATTTACGACGGCTTGTGGCCCCAGGTGTAAACTGGCAGTTTTTCCACCATCATACTACCACACGTGGGAGCAGGCCGCCTGTCGTGAGGAGTTTAAAAGACGTATTCCAGCCAAGAAACTCCCATTCAGGCTAACTTGTGAGCGCAAGATCTTGCGCTCCGCTGCGACCCTGCGGTTCTCGACAGTGGTGACTCCGGACTAAGACATGACCGACGCCAGCAACCTCGCGCCCTCGGGCCCTCTTTTGCCTGACGTTTCCTCGCGGCCGCCGGACGTCGCAGTCATACAGCTCCGTCTGCCCACCTTCGTGCGCAAGAACCCACACGTCTGGTTCGCCCAGGTCGAAGCCGTCTTCGATCTGCACCGCGTCACCTCGGAGATTACTCGGTTTCGCCACTTGCTTTGCAACCTGCCTCCGGAGGTGGCGGATGAAGTGGCAGACGCCATCGGTGCACCTTTGAACGATGCTCCGTACCAGCGGCTCAAGCAGAGTATTCTGGACCGAACCACGGCGCCTGAGAGCGCGCGCCTCCGGCACCTGCTCATCCACGAAGAGCTTGGAGATCGCCGCCCTTCCCAGCTGCTCAACACCATGCGACAGCTCGTGGGTGCGAGCAACGTGGACTCCGACGGTGCACTTTTAAAATAACTCTTTCTGCAGCGCTTGCCACAGTCCACTCGCATCGTTTTAGCTGCTGCAGGGGACTTGACCCTTTTAATTCCTTTTAAGATTCCGTGTTCCCCCCCTCCCCCCAAGAATAAACAAAAATAAAGTGGGGAACAATACCCGCTCCAGCAAGGCTATGGCAGGTTTAAAGCCAATATAAAATAAATGAATGGGGCTAAAAGCCAAACTTTCTCTTTTTTTTTTAATGAAAGCCAATTTGCAGGGTTAAAAAGAAAAAAAAAAACTACTTTTCACGTTCCATATGCTCGGGCAGCAGGTACATAGAACGTGAGAAGAGAGTCGGCAATCAAGGATGTGAATGAAAGTAAACAAAGAAAACAGGTAGCAAAATGTCCTAATTGTGAAGTGCAGTTGAAAAATGTAGTAGCTAGCAGCGTGAAAAACAAAACCCGGAGAGGCAGCAGAGGAGAAAAAAAAATACAAATACATATGGTGTTTCACTTATAAAGTTCGCCACAAATGTCCGTCTAGAGGTAGCTGTTTTAAAATGAAAGTCCAGTTGGGGTATTCCCGTACACGAGAATATCTAACTGCGACGCCCTGCTGAAACACCGAGCACATTATGCACAGTATCCAGAAAATACACTCTTAGGCAAAAAGGACTAAAAGTTCGTCCTTTCGGGGACTAACGGCCTCTGCCACAATCATTAGTCCCTTTGGGGACTAACTGCGAGGGGACGAACGGGTTAGTCCCCCACCCGGATGGTCCGTCCCGATACTCCCCAAGGACGAACTGCGTAGAGTGCAGAAAAAAGAAAAAAACTTCAGCTCCGGCAGGGATCGAACCCCTGACGCTCGGGTATACTCAAGGAACCCGACGCGCTATCCACTGGACCACGCCGCCGAGTGGAGGCTGCGGTAGATAATATTCAAGTATACAGCGTGTAGTTCTGTGCATAACAACAGATCCATTGCAATTGGTGCCCGAATTTCTATCTGTGCAAGCGAACGTGACCGCGTTTTGCGCCTTGCGCTTAGCGCTTTGCTAGGTTTAGGGACTATTGCTCAGTTCGATTCGAAGTAGAGCCTCACAACCATAGTTTTTCTCGTAATTAACAATCAACTCGTCCTCGTCTAGTTGAGATAGGTAGCTGGGCGATCGGACGACTCATTTGTTTCCGCACAAATTAGCGCAAGCTAAATGCTTTCTTAGTGTTCGATACATATGCTAAGTGCTCTATGTAACGTATGTGAAAGGTGTCGTCTGTGTGAGTGTCAGAATAAGGAAACATGCCATATTTTCCTGCATCGGCGAAAGCGAATTCGGTGTTGCTTAGCTTGAATTCTTCAAATTCGCGTCGCTAGATGATTGCGACTGGGAAATGCAAGCGGGTTTTACAGCAGTTGCAGCATGGTCATAGCTTTGGTGCCCAAGGCAATTATGTACCGAGTGTAAAAGATAACTTCGAGACGCTTACCTGTAGCGAACATTTTAGTTTTGCAGTTGTCATCAGCAGCATGCATTTTTTCTCGTCTGTTAAGCACATACATATTTATTACGCTCAGGAATCCACTTTTGCTATTATTACTAATTTTTGCGCTACTGTTAAGGCGCTTGAAAGCTTTCATTGGCCGTTATTACCTCGCACGAATCGTATGCAACACAGCGTATCAACATAACCTCGCCGAGAAGCGTATGACAATCGCGCTTCGCCGCTCCTTGCCATTACCCGCCGCTCTACTAACCCTAGGCGATTTTCTTATAACTAACATCAATATTTTCTCCCGTGGCACCATCTAAAGCACCCAGTGACTGCAATGGCTTGTGTTTTGGAAATATGAAACTGTTCGCAGAAGGGCAACGACGACGCCATGAGGGGATTAACGACGCAGCAAAGAGACTAACTGCATGCGTTTCGTCTTCCCGTTACTCCTTATAGATCGGCGGGGACGAACAGTTAGTCCGAATTTATGCACACGGCACGTACGATGCCGCAGATACTCCCCTTGAAGATGAACGGTCGCCCGCGAAGACTAACGGCTGTATTTTAGTCTCTATTTTAGTCCTTTTTGCCTAAGAGTGTACAAAACGAAGCACCGCCGAGGCACTGTAAAGGTAATAAATAGAAAGTCACTGGGTCCATCGTAAACACTGCTGCCACTCACTGTCACATGGTACACGCGATAAAAAAGAAAAACGATACCACGCTGAAGAAAGGCACGAATTGTCCCAGGGAACAGGACTCCAGAGAGAACACGTGTTTCCTGTCATGTGCACACAAAACACAACTTGAGGGGGAAAAAAAACACGCACTGGAGAGCCGCACACATCACACGTGACATGTTGGGCCGCAGGAATGCCCAGGCTTGTGGATGGTACGGCGCCGATGAAGGACCATTGGAGACACACCGGCATCACACGTCGGGTAAGGAACGGGAAATGAAGTCGACGAGCTCGATTAGGATCTGGATGGCTTCAGAATTATCCAATAGATGCCGAAGGTTTGGCGGTTCAAGTGGTGGCCGCACAATGCGAAGCAGTCGTTGAATGTATGATGACGTTTTTGAACACTGCGTCAGATAGTGAGAGACGGAAGTGGCGGCCGCACCGCAAAAGCACAGGCAGTCCGGCGTAAGTTCGAGACGGAAGAAATAGTGAGGGAATCGGCCATGTCCAGTTATAAGGTGAGTAAGTTTTTTAGACGGCGGAAAAGAAGCAGGCAGATTGAGAACACTCGGAGTCCAGCGGAATAATTCTGTGTCACTGTTGTTCGATGACCACGCCTCCTGCCACAATAGGCGACCTGCTTTCAATAGCGACGAGCGGACCATATGTTTGGATATTTTCCCGCACACATCCTGTCCTCTCGTAGCAGCACTTCGCGCGACTGCGTCGGCGATTTCGTTTCCCCACACGTTAGAGTGCGCTGGCACATGGTACAAGGCCAAGGAGACCGAGCTCGAGAGCAAGAGAATGTCATGTTTCAATTGGTGGATTGTGGAGGACTTATTGAAAGGATTGTTGAGTGCCAGAAGTACAGAAAGACTGTCAGAGTATATATTGACAGGAGAGGAAGGCCTATTGTTCAGGAGGAACTCGATGAATTTTTGCAGGGCTATCACTTCAACGTCAAAGGATGTAGTGGGAGAAACTAAACGGAACCTTCTTACGGCGTGCACGCGGTCAGGCCCGTTCAGAATGACAAAGGCTGCTCCAGCCGCAGTGGGTGTGTGGGAACCGTCTGTGAAAGCGTGGAGAGCGGAGAGATGAAGTCGCTGGTTCGCCTCCGCGCTCGTCAGGCGGCCACTTCGAACACGAAGACGTCGCGCAGGGTGAGTGGCGAGACCGATGGGAAGGTCTACGTCGGCAGGTCTGAAGGAAACCGAGTGGAATGTGATTGATTGTCGATGATGAAACAGTAAAAAGATGCGCACAGCGATGTCAAGGTGAATGTGTAACGGGAGCGCATTGGCGATAACCTCAAGGGCTGCTGTCCTCGTCGTGGTGTAAGCTCCCGTGATCGCGAACAATGATGACCTAAGCAATGAGTGAACTCGGGCTTTTAGTGTTGATTTAAGTGCCACCAAGCGGGAGCGGCGTAGGAAATTGCAGGAAGGACGACCAGATGATGCAGTTGACGCAGATGAGAACGGTTGACGAGGGTGTGCATGCGTGCAAATCTAGTGAGCGAACCAGCCATTTTCTCAACAATTGATTTTAAATGGTTGGTGTGGGCCACAAAGGTCAAGTGGTTGTCAAATACAACTCCTAGCAGTTTCATTTCGGTGACTTGCTTGAGGGTTACACCAAGAAGTCTGATGGTAGGCTTCCGTATCGCACCTCGGTCACCTCTTGAAACGAGGAGGCAAGAACATTTGGAAGGGTTTAGCCTTAGCTTCGCCTTCTCTGCCCAAGTAGTAATCTTGGAAAGCGTTTCATGGGCAGTGGCTTCTAGTTGACGGCGCGTGCGCGCGTGAATGACGATAACCGTGTGATCTGCGTCGGACTGTAAATACGTGTCTTCCGGCATGGGAATGCAGAGCATGTCAAAAATATAGGCATTCCACAAAAGCGGGCTAATGGGAGAACCTTGAGGAGACCCCTTTGTTGTGAAGTGGGTAGTGTTTCCTGAGAACGCCTCGTAACGAACAGTGCGCCCTTCAAGGAAAGATTTTAGCAGCTCATAGATGTTTCTAGGGCAATTGTGTGTGCGAAAAAAGTACAAAAGTCGGGGGTGCCAAATAGTGTCAAATGCCCCAGCGAAATCAAGGGATATAACAAGAGACAGACCACCATGGTCTCGATGGTGTTGCAGACGGCTACGCAAATCAAACAAAGCGGTTGTTGTGTTGTGTCCCAAGGTAAAGCCATACTGATGTGGATGAAGGAGCCCGGAACGGTGTAGAAAATAGTAAAACCGTGAATTTAGCATTCGTTCTAGCAGCTTCCCAATCATCGACGTAATGCATATTGTCCTGTATGAAGAAGGCTCCGTTGGCGGACGTCCAGGTTTCAATAAATATTTAACGTGGGCTTGCTTCCAGTGAGGAGGAAAATAGCCAAGAAGAAGGCAAGAGTTCAACACGTGAAGCAGGAACGAAGAGATGTGGTGAACAAGAAGATGAACCATGGGAGTGGTGATGTTATCAGGTCCCGGAGCAGAACCCAAATTCAGTTTTCTGGAGGCCAATCGCAACTCATCCAGAGTAAAAAGCTCGTCGTGGACTTCCGCGTGGTATCTAGTTGTGGCAATGACGACCCTCATTGCTTTGTGGGCCAGAGTGTCGTCTTCATGGCAATCAGAAGGGAAGTGAGTTTTCAGGAGGAGACCTGCCGACTCTAATGTGCTTGTTGTCGACGTATCATCCGGTAAGTGCAGAGGGGATAAAACAGAAGGTACTCGGTGCTTCCGAAACGCGGCTTTGAATGGTTGCCCGAACAAGCTCTTGCGGGACGCATCTGCACATGCCTGTCTTAGGGCCTTGTCCTTGGCGATCTGTATGTGCTCTCTGTAGGCGGCGAGACTCCTGTAGTAAACAATACGGTGATTTGCCCGCAAGAGTGGATCCCGGCACTTCTGGTACCGCCTCCGCAATACTCGCACCGCCGATCTTTCCCTCGCCAGAGCGTCGCTCCACACGCGTTTCCCCTGTGTTCCTTCAGGGGTCGTTCAAACTTATTTTTTAATCTGGCTAATTTGGAATAGGAAACGTCAAGAACTGTGTTGAGGCCGGACTTCGTACAGATATC
Organism: Haemaphysalis longicornis; assembly: GCF_048455015.1. Lineage (NCBI taxonomy): Eukaryota > Metazoa > Arthropoda > Arachnida > Ixodida > Ixodidae > Haemaphysalis > Haemaphysalis longicornis. The sequence continues at coordinate 167,579,410 of NW_027526460.1, forward strand.
TTGCGGATTAAAATTTTGAATCCAATCATCTGCTGCCAATTCCTCAACCAAATATTGTAATGATGCCTTGGTAAGTCGTCTTTTCAAGGGCAGTGGAAACCGTTGCAGGCCGAATACTACGTACTTGTGATCTGATAAAGTTGGCGTGTCATGTACATTCCACAAACAATCACCTTCCCAAATGGGACCGGAAACAAGGGTAAGGTCGATCCAAGACTCTGAGTAGGCATTTTGAAAGGTCGCTACCGAATTTGGGTCATTCAGTATTTTGAGTCGGGTTGAGTGGATGAAGTGGGCGAGCTGGGCGCCGCGGGAGTTCAAAACATCGCCTCCCCAAATGGGATTCCGGGCGTTGAAATGTCCTGCCAATATCACATTCGTAGCACAGTATCGTTCGAGGACGTCATTAATCCGAGACAAAATAAAGTCCATCGGCACTGATGGCGCAGCATAAGTAGCGATGAGAAGCATGGTGGACTGCTGATTTTGAAGTCACAGAGCTACAATATAAGGAGACACGGTGAGGGGAAAGACATCGAATTTACGCCGGGGTATGAGGACCATGCATCGGGGAGTGTCTTGATGCAGAAAACGAAGCCAATTGGGTGGCACTCCAAGCACGGTTGATCCGCTGGCATATGGATCACAAACAACAGCCACATCAATGTGCTCTGCTTCAACGAAATCAACAAGATGTGGAGTTGCCGCACGAGTGTGGTCTAGGTTTCTCTGAAGAAATTTTAAAGAATCCATGTGGAATTTTGAGCGGTCGGTTGGTTGGAGCTGGAGCTGTTGTGCTAGGCGGAAACGGTAGAGGGCGAAGTAGATGTCGGAGTGGTGTCATAAATAGTTTTTTGACGCATGCGGGCAACCCTCCATTCGATCGTAAAACAGCACTGTGCGTTGAAGGTGTGGTTGAAACGTCGCCCTGCGGCGCGACACTCCCTGCACACAACGTTCTCTTTGTCGGCAAGGGTGCAGTCTTCTGCGAGGTGATCACCCGCACAGTACAAGCAGCAGACACTCTCCTAGTTGCATCGTAGAGCGACGTGGCCGTATGTGCAACAACGACTGCACGCCGCCACGCAGAAATTTTCTTTAATGGGACAGGACGTCCATCCGATCAATAAGCGATCTTTCGCTTTCAGGATGTGGTAGACGGACGGCGAAACCTCCACAATATGGACGTTGTTACCAGTACGGTCTTAAAGTAGGTCCTGTGTTTAAACTCTTCATCGCGGATATTCAACCCATTGCGAGCATTGATGTTCGTGCGCAATATACCTGGAACGATGCTGGGGTCTACACCACTGATTTTAAACTGTGGCAAACGGCGTGGAGGACGGATGACTTTGATGGCTGTTCTAAGCTGAGTGGTTCCTTCGATGGCTTTTTCGAGATTCTCAATCGAAGCTCGGTCCGCAGACACTACCGTCAGCCCGGTGCGGTTGGGAATGAGTTTAACTTGTTTCACTCCGATTCCGGATGGATCGTTGCCAAAAGTTGATTTGCGCAGGGTAATAGTTTCGGGGCCAGGATGAGCAGATGGAAGAAGAGGCCTAATGTGCAAAACGTGGTTTGGATCAGTTGCAAGAGGCCTAACTTCTTTGTCTGGGTGGTGCTGCACAGGCTGAAGGGGAGGATAGAGTGACGGTTCGGGGACGCGTGCATTGCACGCAGAGTCCCTGGGATTACGCAGAGCATTCGCGAAGGACTGCCGCGGGACAGGTGGTGGAATATGTGGGATGACTTCTTCATGCCGGCACTCAGCTAACTGCGATCGTAGCTCGTCGATCGTGCCTTCGGCGCGGGATAACTTCGTATGTAGGGACGTAGGGACATGAACATTGTCTGCAAGTCGAAGAAGATGCCCATAATCCCTTCGCGCACTGGGTGCAATACTTTGTTTCTTCCATCACTGAGAACATTTAGGAGCTGCTTCCCTTTGTCGCAGAGGAGGGAGGTATCTTCTTCTCTTTCGACAGGCGATCCCTTAAAAGGGTGCGTCGGACTCGCCACAGGGCTGGAAGCACGGACACTGTCAGTGTGAGCATGATCCCGAGGGGGATTGCACCCCTCTGCATGATGATGACTACCTTGGGGATTGCCAGCTAGTAATGGCTCTTCATCTTGAATCTCTCGTTGAACATCACCGTTCGGACCGTTAGCGCCGTCTGCAAGTGATCCACGAGATGCTTGGCGGAGCGCGACGGGTGGTTGATGTTCCATTGCGTCCCTGAAGCGAGATCGCCTCGGGCGCTTCAATGCAGGTTTCCCTGCGGCCTATACACGATGGCTTGCAAACCACACTAAGCCTAACCGGCAAACCGGGCTCCTACAGTCAAACCCATTGCCTTGGGAAAAACATGCAGGCTCACCGGCACCACCGGAGACGCTCAGACGAAGGAACGTGCCGCTGATTAATCACCTCGAGGTTCGTGGGCTGGAAAATCACGCTGCGAACACAGAGCAGAAAAAATCGTGGCTTCGTCTTCCTCTGCCTCGGAAGACGACTATGCCTCAGAAGACAGTCCACTCGCATCGTTTTAGCTGCTGCAGGGGACTTGACCCTGGACCGCGCCGCCGAGCTTGCTGATAAAGTTCACGACGCGACTTCTCCCTCAGTCACCCCCCTCGCTTCGACAGCAGAGTCATCGGCCGTTTCCCGCTTAGAGACTCGGAATGATCAACTCGCCGCTTCCATTGAAGCGCTTCGGACGTCCTCTGATCGCCGATGCGGCTCCTCCCCACGTCCTAGCCGCCGTTCGTCTTCCCCGGGTGGTTCTTGTTCGCGCAGCCCTCGAAGCTTGGCTATCTGCTGGTACCATCGCACTTTCAGCACCGCACCCGTCACTGCACTTCCCCATGCAGCTGGTCGGGAAACGCGCCGCGAGATCACTAATGGCGGCAAGTGACCTCGCCTTACAACCTGGCCGCCTTTTCCTGGTCATGGATCGCATTTCTGGTTTGCGCTTCCTTGTAGACACGGGTGCTGAGGTCACTGTATTACCGGCCACCAAGGATGAGCGTACTTCTAAGTCACCTGGACCTACGCTTCGTGCAGCGAACTCTACCTCTATCGCCACGTATGGTCTGTGGTCCCTCACCCTCGACCTTGGTTTGCGACGCGCCTTCCGGTGGGTCTTCGTGGTAGCCGACGTCAATCAGCCCATCCTCGGCTCCGATTTCCTCACCCACTTTGACCTAGATGTCAGCATGCGTCACTATCGCCTGATTGACAGCAAGACGCACCTTTCCATCCTGGGCGTACTGTCTACCGTCGCTCCAACTGGCATCCGTACACTGCTTCCCTCATGCCCGTACGCAAGAATCCTCGAAGACTTCCCTGAGGTTACGAGACCCTGCAACTTAAAGCAGCCGCCCAAGCACAGCGTTACCCACCACATCGTCACGCGTGGTCCACCAGTCACAGCTCGGCCGCGCCGCCTCTTCGGTGAGCGTCTGACGACTGCTAAGCGTGAATTCGAGCACATGCTGGAACTCGGTATTATCCGCCCATCGTCCAGCAACCACGCGTCTCCACTGCACATGGTTCCAAAGAAAAGTGGAGACTGGCGTCCCTGCGGCGATTACATGGCGCTCAACGCTCAGACTGTCCACGACAGCTATCCCCTACCCCACATCCAGGATTTCACAAGCCGCTTGGAAGGGTGCACAATCTTTAGCAAAGTGGACCTTGTCAAGGCATATCACCAAATCCCCGTCGAGCCTGCTGATATCCCGAAGACGGCCATCACTACACCCTTTGGCTTGTTTGAGTATATGCGCATGCCCTTTGGGCTACGCAACGCAGCCCAAACATTTCAAAGGTTCATTGCCGAGGTGACGCGCGGCCTTCCGGCTGTATTTGCGTACATCGATGACATCCTCGTCGCGAGTCGCACTCCCCAAGATCACGAGCGTCACCTCCGAGAACTCTTCGAACGCCTCCAACAATTTGGCCTGGTTGTCAACGACCAGAAATGCGTCTTCGGGGCTTCCGAGCTCGAGTTCCTGGGCCATCACATCTCGGCGCAAGGAATTCGCCCTTTACCCTCTCACGTTCAAGCCGTGAAGGACTTCCCCGAACCTACCAGCCTCATCCAGCTTCGTGAGTTCCTGGGCCTGGTTAATTTCTCTCGACGCTTTGTACCCCACTGCGCCGAGCTTCTGCATCCACTGACTGAGCTTCTTCGCACAACCAAGAGCTCCTCATCCGCGATTTCCTGGTCTCCCGAAGCTCAAGCCGCTTTCAACGCTGCTTAACAAGCCGTCGCCGATTCGGTGCTTCTCATTCACCCGAGAACCGACGTCCCCACTCGCATCATGGTGGATGCTTCCAGCGTCGCAATCGGCGCTGTTCTCCAGCAGAGAATCCACTCCGAGTGGCACCCGCTGGGTTTCTTCTCTCAGAAGCTCCAACCTGCCGAGACGCGCTACAGCGTTTTTGGTCGTGAGCTGCTCGCCATTTACGCCACCATCCAGCACTTCCGACACTTTTTGGAGGGCCAGTCCTTTCACGTTATCACGGACCATAAGCCCCTGGCGTACGTTTTCCGTACGAACTCCTCCAAGTACGTCGCACGGGAACTCCGTCAGCTCGCCTATATTTCGGAATTCACGACGGACATTCGGCACATCAAAGGTACCGACAACGAGGCTCCTGACGCACTTTCACGCATTACCTCCATCGGCAGTTCTACATCTGCTGTGGACTGGGAACGCCTAAGGCAGGCCCAGATTGAAGACCCTGAGCTGCAAGCACTGCGGGGTCAGCCGGGTTCCCTCCGTCTACAACTTGTGCCTCATCCGTTCATTCCTGGCTCACTGTGGTGTGACATGTCAGCGGCGGCGCCTCGACCCTTCGTTCCGGCTGCCTTTCGTCGTGCTGTGTTTCACTCGCTCCACGACATCTGCCACCCCAGCATCCGAGCCACGCAGCGCCTCATTACACAGCGGTACGTCTGGCCGAGCATCAACACTGATGTCCGCCAGTGGGCTCCTTCGTGCCTAGCTTGTCAGAAAGCCAAGGTGACCCGCCACATCAAGACCCCAACGCAGCCTTTTTTGCCACCTAGCTGTCGCTTTGACCACGTGCATCTTGATTTGGTCGGACCATTTCCTCCCTCCCGCGACTGCCGGTACATTCTCACAATGATTGACCGCTTCACCCGTTGGCCCGAGGCAGTACCAATCCCGGACATCACGGCAGAAATGGTCGCAAAAGCCTTCGTTTCGACATGGGTTTGCCGTTTCGGCTGCCCCGGCATTGTTACCACGGATCGAGGCAGGCAGTTTGAATGTACCCTGTTCGCTTCCCTCAGCCGCTTGCTTGGCACTAAACACTGCCGCACCACGGCATACCATCCCTGTCCCAACGGCATCGTTGAGCGGCTCCATCGCCAGCTAAAAAGTGCTCTCACTGAGCGCCTGGGTCGAGAGCGCTGGGTCGATCACCATCTTGTAGTGCTTCTCGGCCTGCGTGCCGTCCTTCGTCGTGACCTCGGCTGTTCAACTGCTGAACTTGTCTACGGCGCACCCCTGCGGCTTCCTGGGGACTTGTTCGTCCCTTCGGCCTCCTCGCCCCAGCCGCTTGAGTACCTCCAATGCCTACGGGACTGCATGCAGCACCTTCGCCCTGTCCCGCTTCGGTCTTCTGACCGCCGCATCTTTGTGCATCCCAACCTGGCGTCTTCGAAACACGTTTTCCTCAGGCGAGACGCTGTAAAGGCGCCTCTTACTCCCTCCTACGATGGGCCATACCGTGTCCTTAACAAGACCCAGAAGTCCGCCACCATCCTGTTGAATGGCCGCGAAGAAGTCGTCTCGTTGGACCGCCTCAAACCGGCCTACCTCGAGACGCCACCCAACGAACTCCGCGCAGACATCGCAGGCCTCAACTCTCCACCGATCGCCCCCAAAACCAACGCCTACCTGCCTCGCCGTCGCGTGACGTTCGACATTCCGTCTGGGCGGAGGGCCCTGTAGCGCCCTCTGGTTGGCGCTCTAAGCCGGCGCCTTGGCGCCGGCTATGAAAGAGGAGAATAAAGAAACGAGCGGCGCGTGCTTGGTGCGCCAGCACGGCACGGGCAGTTCGATTCCGAAAGCCTGCCACGCTGGTACTTGCTCTCTTGCGCTCCGCTGCGACCCCGCGGTTCTCGACAAATCCTTGTCATCTAGCTGTGCTCCCATTAAATGGAAACTGGGGAAGATTGTTCCTACCTTTAAACGTGGCACAGATCATCACCTCTGAACTATCGACCCATCTCAATAACAACCGTTCCATCAAAAATTATGGAAGAGATAATTTTCACGCATATCATAAATCACCTCGAGCGCAATAACTTCATTTTCATCTCACAGCATGGGTTTCGTAAAGGACTATCGTGCGAAACACAACTTGCCGCCTTCCCCCATGATTTACACGTTAATCTCGACAGCAATATCCAAACAGATGTAATTTTCTTCGATTTCGAAAAAGCATTCGACAAGGTACCTCATCGCCGTCTAATGTACAAACTATCGCTGCTAAATCTAGATTCATTTGCATTCAACTGGATAGAAAACTTCCTCAGAACAAGAAAGCAATTCGTCGTAGTAAATGCCGCGCAATCTAACACAACCCCTGTTCTTTCCGGCGTGCCACAAGGTACGGTACTTGGCCCGCTGCTGTTTCTTATTTATATTAAAGGGACACTGAAGTGATATGTAAACATTGCGGGATTACTAGCGCAAATTGTAGCCCGGAGTCCCCAGGCCATGTTTCGACCACTCTGGGCGCGTTTACGCGATTTTATTTAGTAGAAAAATTAATTCGAAAATGCTGTCCTCTTCTCTTTACGCTCGCCCATTTTCTGTGGCGCTTTCTTATGACGTCAGGAGGTGCCGAGCTCGCAATTGGCTGCGCTACTGCACGGCTCCCCGGCCTTCAGACAGAGTCAGTCGGCCCAGCGTTTCGTCCGCCGGCCGCCGACGGGTCGCTGCAATTCGTTCGCTCAGGTGAAACGAAGCCAGGACACGTTTGTGACTGGAAGAATGTGCCTTTCTTTAGTTGGTTAGTTTGTACACTGTATCTAGCTCCAAGTCAAGGTCGCTTCACACAAGCGGTGCACAAGCGCACATGCGATGCTTCGCTGACTGGTACGCCAGTAGGAAAATATAAGGCCTCTTGAAGGCGTGAGAAGAGTCAGCGAAGTCAATATAGGTACTAAGGAAATAAAATCAACTGATATTTTTACCGTACAGCGTAAAACTAGGGTGCGGGAAGCACTTTTTTGCGCTGGGCGAACAACCACAGCGGTCAACAGCATGACTACGCATCTGCGAACGCTTTTCCGTCTACGGAATGCAATTGCTAGACGTGAGCTATTGTGGAAACTCGGGGTACGCTTACTGCACGATCGCAGTACAACAAATAGTCACCTACGCTGCTTGAAATACCAAAACTAAATAAAAGTGTAAACGTATTGTACAATATATACGTTATATTACCAAGGTCGGCTGAGGCGGTTTCGTGGCCTTGAACGTTATCACGCAGCGCTCGTCAGAGCGAGAGCGGAAAAATTGATAGCGGGCGAAATGCCCACCAAGAGAGCACTGGGGACAGAAAAAAGACACGCTCGCCGCAACGAAATAACAGAAATTGAGTACAACGGAGTAGTCAGCGGCGAAAACATAGACATAGAACGTGCTTTTTTTGAGCACTACAGTACCTTGTTTTCGCGAAGCGCTATTCAACTTGAGAAGTTTGAACGTGAATTTGTGTCTCTGCTGCCAAAAATCGATGACGAAACAAGGTTATTATTAGAATCCCCCATCACGGTAGAGGAAGTGAAAGAAGCGATTAATAACCTAAACCTGGGAAAGTCACCAGGTCCTGATGGCTTGAGCGCTGCTTTTTATAAGTTCCTTAAACATGAGATATCCCCTGTGTTAACGGCAGTATTTAGAGAAGCTTTTACGTTAGGGGTGCTGCCACCGTCGTTTTCGGCTGCGCACACCATTTTAATTCCTAAAACAGAAGACACTGTCAAACTTCGTCAGGTGACGTCGTACCGCCCAATAAGCTTAACTAACGTTGACTACAAAATACTAATGAAAATACTGGCTAAAAGGTTACAGACTGTTATTGTCATCATAGTGGGACCGCATCAAACATGTGGGATAAAAGGACGATCAATTGTCACGAACATACACAAGGCTCGGAGTGTACTCGAGAGCTGTGATGTGATGCATACCGGTGTAGCAATGCTACAAGTGGACCTCGATAAAGCGTTCGACCGCGTGCCACACGATGGGCTTATGGCAGTATTAGAGCACGTTAACATCGGCTCTGTTATCCTAGAAGGGGTTCGCATGGCCTATAACAAGAGTACGACCAGAATAATTGTTAACAAGGTGTTGGGAAGGCGCATAGAAGTGCAGAGGTCGGTGAGGCAGGGGTGTCCTCTGTCACCTCTCCTGCATATACATTGAATCCTTGTGTTTAGCCATAATGAGAAATGAAACTGTCAAGGGATTTCAACTTCATGCAGCCGAGGTACGAGTTTTAGCTTACGCAGACGATATTGCTATTTTCTGCGTAGATCAAGAAAGCGTCGCTCAAGTCGTTAACTTAGTGAAATGGTTTTGTCGTGTGAGTGGATGCACCGTGAACTGGGACAAGTGCCTGGGAATATGGCATGGAGAGTGGAGTACAACACCGGTGGTATTTAAGAATATCAAGTGGGTAACGACGCCCGTGAAGTACCTAGGCGTGCCGCTAGAGTATTATACCGATAGTGACCCTTATTGGCGGAAACAAGCTGTGGAGCTACGAGAAAAGGCAGAGAAGTGGAAGGGCACAAATTTGTCCATCTTTGCTCGCGCGACGGTTTGCAACCTATTCATGGTGAGCAAACTTTGGTATGTATTGCAAGTACTCCATTGTTCACGGGCAAATGTTCAAAAGCTGCACCGTGTTTTTGCAGTATTTATTTGGGGTTCGTCCTGGGAACGAACTAGTCGTACAAACCTCTTTCGGCGCGTTCGTGATGGGGGTTTAGGGTTAACGCATTTCTTTTTACGTCAGTTGGTAAACCGTTTTCTTTTTTTGCGGGATGTTAAAGACCCGTTTTTGCGCACGGTTTGTCAAATTAGATTAGGCAGGGTTCTGCCAGAGTTTATAGTTACGACATTATGTTTGCCGGGAGGTATACGTGGCTACCTAAAAGAAGTTGTTGAGTCATTTCGTTTTCTAGCTGTGCGATTTTCGTTGGATTATCTGAGTGCAGTTTCAAGAAAGCGACTGTATGGTGATCTTTGTGATACAGTTCTCCCGGTTCCGTTGTACAGAATAACGTACTCAGCAGGCCCTGGTCGAGATGTGTTAAAGCGGGTCAAGAAAATGCCAGTTGCACCAGGGATTAAAACGTTTTTCTTTAAATTACATACCGGAACACTCCTTGTTAAGACATGGATGCAAGAAAAGGGCCTCTTTATGCCATGGGGGGAACAATGTTGGTTGTGCAAGAAACCGGAAACCATTGAACATGTCTTCATCGACTGTTGGGATGGTGTATTCTTTTGGGATGTGCTGCAGCGTACGTTGAAAAAAGATCTGCCAGTCGATGCCCGTGGCATCCAGTATTTGTCCGTTGAACAGGATGAGGAGGGTGTACCGCTAGATCTAATAATGTTATTGGGCCTGCACAGCATATGGAGGTGTCGGCTGGCAGTCCGTCACTCGCACATTGACGCGCGCCCAGTCAGAGAGTATTTTCAGGAGGCTATTGTTTCGTTTGTTGAATTGAAAAAGGCCCAACAAAGTGTTCCGGAATGGCTGTCACAAGTTGAAAGGCTAACAAAGATAAAGATATTTTAGCCACCAGCGCTGTATCCCAGAGCGGGAGCAGCGATTTTATGTTTTAGTATGGGTTTGTTGTGACACTGATGTTTGTTTGTAAAAGCGGTACTTGTTTGGAAATAAAGAAAAAAAAAAAGTTTCGTGGCCTAGTGGTCTGGGGCGCTAGGTGTGTTTTATCGGAAGTGTTTTGCAAGTCACGAGTTCGAGTCCCCGGGGGTACGTGCTTTTTTTTGTAAGTTAACTTTTTCGTTTTCTGCCGATGTTTTCTACATTGGGTTCACGTTTTTTTTTTTTTTTTTGGACTGCAACGTTCATGGCTCCACAAACTAGTTCACAGAACGCGCGCAGGCTGGCACTGGCGCGCTAGCGAGTTCTCGTTGGCGTGCTGTTGCCATAAGCACCGACTGCTTGCGGGCAGTGGGCACAGGCCAGAATGAACAGACCCTTGGCCTGGTGCGAACACGCTTTTTACGGTACAGGCATGAGTGAGGCAAGCTCCAAATATGGGGGAAAAGCGCATGACATTTGGGCGTCTGCGGGTACGCGGAGGGCGTCCGTGCACTGCGTAGGCCTCGGCTAGTGAATGCTACGATTCCAAGCCGTCCTGGGAGGCTTATCTTTATGCATTTTCACAGCTGACAACATGGCAGAAGCGCGGTACGATGATTACTGAGTTATTGAGAATGCCCATCCAACAACGCCACCAGTTCTGTTTTACAGAACCGAAACCGAAACCGAAACTTGTTTGGTTGCTCACCTTGGGCATCGTCCAATCACGGTGCTCGCTCCTCCTAACGTCACAGCTTTAGTTGGTGCGGCCGCCGCAAACCGCGCATGGTAGTTTTTCTTCTTTCGCGCTTTGTAAAATAATTACCGATTTGTCAACCGGATAAACTATGAAAAGTGTGCTAATTTGAGCCAGTCTACGCAGTCCAAGCAAAAACGGGAGCTTGACAAATTCACTTCAGTGTCCCTTTAACGATCTGCCTTCCGACATTACTAACAACATACGTCTCTTTGCAGATGATTGTGTGCTATATGCCAAAATTACTTGTAACCAAGACCAACTTACCTTACAATCCGACCTAATTACTATTGCAAACTGGTGTAAAAGTTGGCAAATGTCACTAAACGTTTCCAAGCGCAAATTAATGTCTTTTTCACGACGCGCGAGTCCGTTAACTTTTAATTACACTCTGTCAGGCTCCTCTTCACAATCCACAAAGTCTTATAAGTACTTAGGTGTTCACATCACGAATGATCTCTCCTGGACCGTCCACATAAACAAGTTAATCGCCAGCGCTAGTAGATATCTTTTGTATCTGCAGCGTACAATAAAACTTCTTCCTTTTCACTTAAAACTACTGGCCTATAAACCCTAATCCGCCCAAAATTAGAGTATGCAGCCGCCATATGGGATCCGCATCAGAAGTACCTAACCGATAACATAGAAGCAATTCAAAACTGCGCCGTTAGATTCACTTTCTCGGACTACTCATGATTTACTATAGTGTCACAGACCTGAAATCACGCGTAGCCCTTCCTCCCCTCAGCCACCGCCGGAAGCTTGCGAGGCTGGCATTATTTAACCGGTTTTATCATTCTTTATCACCCAACACTTCCACCGTGCCGACACCGCATGTATCTAGCCGAAGCAATAATAAACTACAAGTAACATACCCTCGCCCTCGTACTAACACATTTGCGCAGTCATTTTTTATTCGCACTACAAAGGAATGGAACAATCTTCCAGATCACGTGGTCCAATTAAGAAACCTTGAACAGTTCAAGTCGTCGCTTACAGCGCCCGGGATTGTGTGATATATTGGTGCCGTTTCTTTGTTTGATGCCCTTCGCTTTTATGATTGCTATTTCCACCTTATTCTTTTTTTTTGGTTGTTTTTCATCGTATTTGTGTTTCAGCCTTACCGCTAATGCATTGCGTATTGATATTATTTCCGTGTGTCCGCTGAATTTTACATTCATGTACATTTTTTCTAACCGACGTTGTGCATATTTTTTTTGTTATCTTGGAGCTCATGTCACCCTTCTTTGCTCGTACAAAGTGTATTTTTCGTACCACCCCTCATGTAATACCTCCACTGTGGAGGCCCTTGAGGTATTAAAATAAAATAAAAATAGAACGTGTTAATCGCCAAGTTTACCTCTCCGACAACCGGAAGTTTCAGCCTCTTGGATTTCAGCCTCTTCACGAAGAAAGCTTCTCTGACTGCCCCCGTCAACGACAGCGCGCAAAAAGATCCTGCTTTGGCTGTTTGGTATGGAAACAGCCCATACACGCATGGCCTGAAGAAGTACAGTGGGACCCTCTTTCATGTTTTGGCTTGTCTCCGCAGACGTGTAGTACGTATTTTCGGCGTTAGTCTTCGGCTGTCCAGAGTTAGTACTGTTACGTATTCAGCGGCTGGACGACCGACGGGTGCCGAGGAACAGACGACTCACGCAGTGCCAGGAAGACAATCCCGTTTATTCACTCAGCGACGCGCTTTTTGTGCGCTGTCGAACCAATAAGAGGGATGCAAAAACAAAGAAGAGGAGCCGATATCGCGGCAAGCAGGCAAGCTTATCGGAAAGCCAAACGAAAGAGCGTGGCAAGCTCGGCGAATGTTACTACTCGGCCAAAGCTACCCATTACGGAAGGCGTTCAAGAGGATGACGCTTCTTGAACAACTGAAGGTAGGAACAGGTGGCTAACATTCGAGGCAAGTTTGTCCAAGCACAGCGCTGACCGCACGTTTCGCACGTTCACATTGTCCTTGTGCTTGGCATGGGTGAAAACGCCGGGGTGCATGGCGGCACATGCGGACACGTTGTGGTAGGCACCAGCACAATGGACGAAGATGGCACTTTGCGTCCTCGGGCACCAACAACAAGCCCGCGAAGTGTCCGGGGCTCCCAGGAGGAGGCGACGATGAGAACGGGCTTCGGTCGCCGATTGCCGTTTGGATGCCCCACATGTAGCGAGAGGGAGCTGGCAGCAGACACCTGGCGCAGGGTTGATCTCGTCAGGTGGCACGAGAGGATCTGAAATGGCGTGTGAACAAGCGGCAGGAGCGCAGTAACTACGTCAGGAGCAACCTGACGCCCAAGCTTGGGAAAGCCCGACTTTTGAATTCACTGGGAGCAGATAACACGAAACCAAAACAAAAATGGAAAAGCTTGCGCCGAAATGCATGCACACACCCTTGGAGGGAGAGAAAAAAAGAAACACTAGGGAGTGCGGCTGAGGCAGGCAGCGTTTGCATGCTGTTTGCCTTTCCCCTACAGCCCCGCCGGGACGGCGAGCACCGGCAGAAGGACGTGCGGGGATATCAGGTGAGCTGCCCGAGCGCTCCTACCAGTAGCTCGTCGATCCCTCCCCCTCCCCCTTCGCTTTCCCCTGACATTCTTAAAGAACTAAATGCCATCCGGGCCGAAGTCACCCTTCTCCGCCAGGAAAATGCTACCCTGCGGCACGAAAATCAATCCCTAAAACAGCAAATAATCCACCGAAAAGAAGATCCGTCTCCCCCTAACGCTCCTCCGGCCAAGCGGAAGGCGCTGTCGTCCGACCCCCAATCTCCACCCGAGCCCTCTGACCGAGATGAACAGCTGCAGCGGCAGATAACTTCTATTGAAAGCTCATGCAAGCTAGCTCTTTCGGAGCAGAAAGCCGAGTACTCCAGCCTACATCAGGCTGTTCTAGCCAACTTTTCTACTTTCCAGGCCAATCTTGAGGAGCTAAGAGCGCAAATGCAGTCTTGGGTTGACCAAATAGGTGCCCGTATAAATGCTTCCACCGCATCCTCAGCGGCCACTGATCCCCTATATAATCCCGTCTATGGCCAGCACTAAAGAAACTTTAAGAATTTAAGTGGAATTGCAGGGGCTACAGCAAGAAAAGGCACAATTTGCAAATGCTCGTCACCTGCATGGAAACTCCCCCTTCAGTCATAGCCGTACAGGAAGCAGGAGCTACAACTAAGCTCCAGGGTTACAGGGGTTTTCAATGTCCGGCTAATCCTCATACAGCGATTCTTGTCCAAAGAAACATCCCGTCCGAACGATCTCAATTTGATAGCATTGACATTCCGCATGATCTAATTGTCCTCTATCCTGTGCAACGTAACGCCTCCAGGCTATACATTCTCAATGTATATAGCAGTCCCAAAGCCATTGGGCATAACTTTAACAGGCTCTTTTCCCTCGCTAAACAGGCTGCTCAACATCATGCTCTTCTCATAGTGGGCGACTTCAATGCGCCTCACACTGCATGGGGTTACCCCAGGTGCACCAAAAAGGGTCGTCTTCTATGGGAATGCATTCAGGCACTTCGACTCACAGTCCAGTCGGACCCATCAATACCGACTAGAATTGGCAACAGCGTTCAAAAAGACTCCACGCCGGACCTCACCCTCACCCATAGAATACATAACGTCCGCTGGAGCTGTACTGACTCATCATTGGGTAGTGATCACTTCATTATTCAAACAGACATCTCCCTGGCCCACTCCATCAAACCGCGACCCAGACATACCCAGATAACAAATTGGGATGATTTCCGCCACGCCCGCGCTAACTACTCCCAACCAGAAATTCAGACTGACACTTTCCAGGACTGGGTCGGCCAGATAGTTACCGATGCCCACCTCAATAACCACCAATTAGACCCTGAAATCCCGTCCGACATAGTGGACTCCCGGCTACTTCACCTGTGGGAGGCCTTCAAGGGCATACAGCACCGATGGCGAAAAAACAAACGTAATCGTAAGCTCCGCCGAAAAATGGCAGAATTGAGCCTACAAATTGAATCCCATGCTGCTCATTTGGCACAGAATCAGTGGGGTCAACTGTGTGACCAGATGAAAAGCCACTTGAGCATGAAACGCACGTGGTCTATTCTTAGACATCTTTTAGACCCTGAAAGATCAAAGACCTCCCAAATTAATAGGCTTACTGCTATTGCTCACAATTTCCCGGGCACGAACCAACAGCTCATCGACGCGGCCAAGTCTTTTTACATACCCCAGGGGGATAAACTGGATCTACCTCTCTACCAAGGAACGGCCAACCCTGAACTTGACGCTGATATCACGGAGGCGGAAGTAAGAGCTGCTCTACTCCACATCCGCCCAGGGTCAGCCCCGGGACCAGACGGAATTACTAACAAAATGTTACGTAACTTGGACGATCCTTCAATCTCGACTCTCACCAAGTTTTTTAATCATTTTTGGACATCAGGTACCCTACCCCAGTCGTGGAAGCACGCAAAAATCTCTCTCATCCCCAAACCAGGAAAACCTCTCAGCATGGATCAACTCAGGCCGATATCACTTACGTCGTGCATGGGTAAAGTTCTTGAGCACATAATCCATGCCCGGCTAACGAAACATCTCACCTCCATCAATGCCTTCCCTCATTCAATGATTGGCTTTCGCTCTGGATTATCAACTCAGGATATTCACCTTCAATTATTTCACGAAGTCATCACTCCTGCATCTAAAGTGGACACGGCTGCCATCCTTGCATTGGACCTCACGAAGGCCTTTGACCGGGTTTCCCATGCGGCTATTATGCAGGGACTAACTGCTGTATCCCCGGGAGAACGCATCTACAACTATGTGCGAAGCTTCCTCACGTCACGCACAGCGGTTATTCAGGTTGGAAACATAATCTCGGACCCCATCAATATTCCCTCTATTGGCACACCTCAGGGCGCCGTTCTCTCCCCTCTACTCTTTAATCTTGCAATTCTCAACATCCCCCAGAGACTTCAGAAAATTCCTCGCCTTAAATTCAGCCTTTACGCGGACGACATCACTCTCTCGATGTCTGGAGGCAGCGATGCACAGATAGAGGAAACTTTACAAACTGGAGCACAAATTGTCATCGAGGAAGCGCGCGCAGCCGGACTTGACTGCTCCCCTACTAAATCTGAACTCCTTCTTTTACCGGCAAAAAGCAGCTCCAAGTCCGTCCCGGATATACAAATTAAAATTGGTGACATCACTGTCCCAGTGGTAAACAGCATACGTATACTCGGTCTTCTAATCCAGCGTAACCGGGCTAACACTCAGTACATTTCACAACTCTCTTCGCACGTGAATCAAACAATCGGCCTCATTAGACGCATAACCGCCCGGAACAGAGGGCTTAAGGAGGAAGACAGAGTGTGACTGGTGCAGGCTTTTGTCGTAAGCCGCATCACATACTCACTGCCTTTCCTTCAGGTCACTCCCACTGAAATGAAGAAAATTAATTGTCTCATCAGGAAAGCCTACAAGGCTGCATTACAGGTCCCCTTGTACACTTCCACTGCCCGACTTGAGAGCTTGGGAATTTACAACCTCGCGGAGGAACTGGTGGAGGCCCATCGCATAGGTCAGCTGCAACGGCTATCAGGCACCTCTACTGGACGGCACATTCTGGGAAAACTCGGCTTACGAGCTCCGCTAATCACCGACAGCAAGCTTCAAATCCCCCCGAATATCCATTCTAATATACTGGTTCGCCCACTCCCGCGCAATATGCACCCAACTTACCACAGGGGGCGGCGGGAGCAAAGGGTGCGCGCGCTCAATCAGCGACTCCCTGTCCGACCGGACATTCTTTATGTGGACGCGGCTGACTACCGCCACTATGATGCGTATGCGGTAGCAGTCATTGACCGCCCTAATGCCCCACCAGTTGACTCAATTTCTGTCCGCACCATCAATCCTGCAACGGCGGAGGAGGCGGCAATAGCGCTTGCCTTAACGCACCGGCCGACTCCCACAATTGTGATCTCGGATTCGAAAACGGCCATTCAAAATTTTGCCAAGGGGCTCGTATCCCCACAGGCACTCAAAATTCTCTCTCAAAATCCCCCCTCCACCTCAGTAGAACTGATCTGGACCCCTGCTCACGCCGGGCTAGGAGGTAATGAGGCGGCCCATTCTTCTGCTCGAGGGTTCACTTTCCGAGCCGGCCCCAGCCTCGTCCCCTCGCACGGTGCCAGATCAGCTAGAGATAGCCTACTCAGCTATCACGACATAGCGACACATTTCCGCCTCGCCCGCCGTGTATATCCCCCTGCTCACGTCAGTCTCGACAACGTGCAAGAACGCACGTGGCGCCTTCTGCAGACAGGCAGCCTCCCCTGTCGCGCGCTGCTCCATCGCATTCATCCGTCCCTATTTCCCTCCCCGAACTGCCCATCATGCGGCATTCCCGCCACCTTATCCCACACCATGTGGGCTTGTCCCAATGATCCTTTTCCCTCCATCACCTGCGACGAGCACTGGGAGAGGGCGCTGGGCAGCTCTGATCCGGAGGTTCAAGCCTCCCTTACGAATCGGGCTGCCATCGTCGCCGCCAGGCTAAAGCCAGCGGCCACCACGTCCCCGTAACAGAGCTTGACTAAATAAAGTTTACCTCCTCCTCCTCCTCCTCCTGTTCCGCACTGTGAAATCAAATTGTTCGAGTGCGAGACTCCACCTCACCAAGCGGCCATTTTTGTTTGACATTTGGTTCAGCCACACCAAAGGGGAGTGATCGGTTTCGATAACAAAGGAAGACCCATTCAGGTAACACGAGAGCTTTTCGAGGGCCCACACCAAGCAGGAGCATTCTTTTTCCGTTGTGCTGTATGGCTGCTCACGAGACGTGAGCTTTCTACTCGCGTAGATAACAGGGTGTTCCTCGGCTTTTTCGTTCACTTAACTTGAACGACACCCATCCCGCGATCACTGGCGTCACACTGAACTAGGAAAGGGAGGGAGTAATCTGGTGCTGCGAGAACCGGTTGACTGACAAGAATATTTTTAATCTCGGCAAACGCTGCCTTTCGAGCCGTACCCCAACGCACTATAGTTGGTTCGGTCTTGCGGAGAGCGTCTGTGAGGGGACTAGCGATGTTTGCGAAGTTTGGAATGTAGCTTCTGTAGTATTCAGCTAAACCCAAAAATGAACGCAAGTCAGTCTTTGTTTTCGGCAAAGGAAAGCTGGTGATCGCCTCAACTTTTATAGTTCGGAAGGACGTCGCTTCCCTTGGCCAACTGTGGCGACGCAAAGCGGCGCTTCTGTGTGCGGTGCAGAGAGCGCATGCGCCCGCACGAGAAAGTTATCTTCGAGACGAAGGATGATAATAAAAGTTCAGTTGTTGTTTGGGACGCGAGTTGTTCACTTGCGAAGCTCTGCCGAGCGACGCGTCCCAACATTGGTGACCCGGAATACAGACACAGCGACCGGAGTGTCGAACCAGCCGCAATATGGATTCAACGTCCACGACCGACGCCCCTCCGACAGTCTCCTCAGTCGACGGTAAGCTGCCCCCTTTTTGGACTGCGGACCCCGCACTTTGGTTCATACAAGTGGAATCTCAGTTCGCAGCCAGACGAATCACCGCAGACCTTACGAAATACCACTACGTAGTCAGCAGTCTGCCGCCCGCCATAGCCAGTGAAATCAGGGATCTGTTGCTCGCACCACCTGTCGAAAACGCATATGCAACGCTAAAAGAAACCCTTGTTCGCCGAGTTACGCCCTCCGAACCACAACGACTGCAGCAATTGCTTCGCGGCACGGAACTCGGCGACCGTACTCCTAGTCAGCTTTTGCGGCACATGCAACAATTGCTCGGCGAGACATCAACCACGATAGATGGAGCATTGCTCCGAGAACTTTTTTTGCAAAAGTTGCCTTCAGGCGTCCGCATGGTCGTCGCGGCCTCAGAGCACAAGGATTTAACCGCAGCCGCCGAACTTGCTGACAAACTGGTAGCGATGACCCCGCCCACACCCATGGCTGCCGTGCAAGCGCAACAGCCTCTAAACGAACTTCAAGAGATGCGTGAGGAGATTTCTCGACTTGCCGAAAAAGTATCAGCTTTGCACGCAAGCAGGAGGGCGCAAACGATAACCGAGCCTAACACGCCGCTATCGCAAAAGCAGCACGAGCATATCTGCTGGTATCATCGGAGGTTCGGAAGTAGTGCGCGTAAATGTGTCCCACCGTGCGCGCACTCGGGAAACAGCCGCGGCAGGCACTGAGGGCGACCAGTGCTACTACGTTGCCTCCAAGTCGTCCCTCGGTATTCTTCGTTACCGACCGCAACAACGGAGTACGTTTCTTAGTTGACACAGGCGCCGAGGTGAGCGTTATACCGGCGTCACAAGCTGAAAGAAAGAAACCTAGTGCATCGCCCTTGCAAGCTGTCAATAACACGGTGATAACAACATATGGCCATCGTTCACTGTCGCTGAACTTCGGTTTCGGCAGAACGTTTAGCTGGGTGTTCATAGCTGCTGATGTCAAATTCGCCATACTAGGCGCAGACTTTCTCCAGTTCTTCGGTCTGTTGGTCGACGTCCGCAACAAACGGCTTCAAGATCCTGTTTCTCGGGGAGCGGTACAAGGCACGCCGTGTTGGCACCCCCCTATCAGCCCGGCCTTGCTTAGTCCGGCTGGAGAAGCGTACTTCACCGCAATACTACAAGAGTTCCCAGAGCTGACGCGACAGCCACAGGCATTTCCAGAAGTAAAGCACGGCGTCCTGCATCACATCGAAACCACAGGCCCACCGGTCTATGCGCGACCACGGCGCCTGTCACCCGAGAAGCTGCGGTTGGCTCGACAGGCGTTTGCCCACATGATGGAACTCAGGATAGTACGTCCTTCATCCAGCCCATATGCGTCACCTCTTCACATGGTCCCAAAATCAACAGACGGTGATTGGCGCCCTTGCGGGGACTATCGAGCGCTGAATCGGGTAACCGTGCCAGACCGTTACCCAGTCCCGCACATTCATGACATGACCTCCTTCCTGCATGGTGCTACCATTTTCTCTAAAATAGATCTAGTGCGAGCATATCATCAGATACCCGTAGCACCGGAGGATATTCCCAAGACCGCAATAACAACGCCGTTCGGAATGTTCGAGTTCCTACGCATGCCTTTCGGCTTACGCAACGCCGGCCAAACTTTTCAACGGTTCATGGATGGCGTTGTCCGTGGCCTCGACTTTTGCAAGGTATACCTCGATGATCTTCTGATTGCTAGCAGCACTCCTGAAGAGCACGAGCGGCATCTGCGCTACGTACTTCAGCGACTGACAGAGAACGGCATCGTTATCAATACGGCAAAGTGCGTGCTTGGGGTACCGACACTATCATTTTTGGGCCACAGTATTTCAAGTGCCGGAGTACAGCCCCAGAAGGACAAGGTGGAAGCAGTACGGCAGTTTCCACAGCCGAAAAACCTCCGCCAGCTTCGAGAGTTCCTGGGACTCGTGAATTTCTACCGTAGGTTTATCCCGAAATGCGCCAACATCCTTCACCCTCTCCACAGCCTACTTGCGGCATCTGGATCTAAGGCAACTGCCATTCAGTGGAACGACCAATCCACACAAGCATTCCGGATGATTAAGGAAGCTCTCGCAAATGCTACCATGCTCACGTACCCGCAGCCTGGTGTTCCTCAATGCGTCATGGTGGACGCCTCCGATGCAGCGATTGGAGCCGTGTTGCAGCAGAGGGTGAGCGGAGTGTGGCGACCAATTTCCTTCTTCTCCAGAAAACTGAGCCCGTCCGAACGAAGGTACAGCACCTTTGGTAGGGAACTCCTGGCCATATACGCGGCTATCCGGCATTTCCGGCATTATGTGGAAGGACAAGAATTTTTTGTGCTCACGGATCACAAGCCACTCACCTACGCATTGCGCGCGAGCTCCGATTCTGGTGCGCACGTGGCACGGGAGCTCCGCCAAATGTCGTACATCGCAGAATTCACGACAGATATACGCCATGTTAGTGGCACGGATAATGCTGCTGCCGACGCTCTTTCGCGCGGTCCAGTGAATGCCATCAGCCTGCCGAGCGGCGTGGACTTCACCACACTTACGACGGCTCAACGCAGTGATGGAGAATTGAAGCGTCTACTGACGTCTTCAACCAGCGCCTTGAAGCTGCAATGGTTGGCAGAACCCACAGGATCCGTATGCTGCGACATGTCTACAGGCAGGGCCCGACCGTTCGTCCCCTCGAACCTCCGTCGCAGCATTTTTGACTTGCTGCACAGCCTGGCGCATCCCGGGATTCGAGCCACGCAACGGCTATGCACAGCGAGGTTCGTGTGGCCAGGAATAAACCGGGATGTCCGACACTGGACACGAGAGTGCCTCGCATGCCAGCGCTCCAAAGTTCAGCGACATACTGTGACCCCCTTGGGATCCTTCCCTCTGCCGGACTGTCGATTTGCCCATGTGCATGTTGACATTGTGGGACCACTGCCGTTGTGTCAGGGGCAAAGCTACTTGCTAACCTGCATCGATCGCTTCACGCGATGGCCGGAGGTCGTGCCCATTCCAGACATGACTGCTGATACCGTCGCTCGCGCATTTATCTTCCACTGGGTGGCCCGCTTCGGAGTGCCGGCAACCGTGACTACGGATCGCGGAACACAGTTTGAGTCCGCCCTATTCGCAAGCGTCACCCGGCTCTTGGGTACTTCCCGCATCAGAACAACTGCCTACCATCCGATAAGCAACGGTATAGTGGAAAGGTTCCATCGTCATCTGAAGACGAGCCTGACGGCTACTGCGAGTCACAGCTGGGTAGAGGCACTGCCGTTTGTTCTGTTGGGCGTTAGGACGGCTCTGAAAGCAGATATTGGATGCTGCTCTGCTGAACTGGTGTACGGAACAACGCTTCGCCTCCCAGGGGAGTTTTTCGCTACCAGTAAGGACGAGAACGTGTACGCGAACGCGGACTACGCCGTGCGACTGCGAGACATCATGAGCAAGCTACGCGCTGTTCCTCCGCGTCCGCCCGCAGCCCGGCCAGTCTACGTGGACCGGGAACTCTCCTCCTGCTCTCACGTGTTTGTGAGGCACGACGCCGTACAGCGTCCACTCCGGCCCCCGTACGACGGGCCTTTCAAGGTGCTGCGACGGGCAGACAAGCACATTACAATCGACAGAGGTGGTCGTCACGACGTGGTTTCTCTAGACCGCGTAAAACCAGCACACGTGGACTCCGACAGCGAAGCACCTGCACCACCTCGAGCTCCATCTTCGCAGGCACCCCCGGCAGACCACGTAGCGCAGCCCCAACAAATCCTCAAACGGTTCACGCGGAGTGGACGGTGGACGAGACCCCCGGTGCGCATGAACTTATGAACCGCAGTGGGTCGTCCGAGTGCGGCCGTTGTGCGCGCACTCACTAGGGGGGGAGTACTGTGGCGACGCAAAGCGGCGCTTCTGTGTGCGGTGCAGAGAGCGCATGCGCCCGCACGAGAAAGTTATCTTCGAGACGAAGGATGATAATAAAAGTTCAGTTGTTGTTTGGGACGCGAGTTGTTCACTTGCGAAGCTCTGCCGAGCGACGCGTCCCAACACAACAACATGCCCCAAGTAGTGGACATGGGTGTTCGCAAGACGACATTTAGTCATTTTCAGGGTCAAGCCTGCTTTACGTAGTCGAAGGAAAACTCCTGTAGATGTTTCAAGTGCTGTTGCCAAGTGCTCGAAAACACGGCAATGTCATCGATGTAGGGAACAGCAAATGACTGTGCCTGCGAGAACCTGATTCATTAGTTTTGAAAATACGAACGGTGTGTTCTTGAGACCAAAAGTCAGCACAAGAGGGCGATATGTGCCTGTCGGAGTCATGACAGTGGCTACCTGACTGGCGTTTTCTGTGAGTGGCACTCCGCGGACTAGATCCAACGTGGAAACATACTGTGCCGCGGAAACTTTATCGATCAAGGCTTTGACATTAGGAATGGGTAATAACTTCGTCTTTGTAATCGCATTCAATTTTCGATAATCAATGCAGGGTCGGGGTTCCTTGCCAGGACTTTCTACGATAAACATCGGTGACACGTATTCACTCTCCTCCGGCACAATTAGACCCATGCAGTGTCAACATGTTTTGAACGCAATCGTTCCACAGTTTCTCATGACGGGGTGAAAATCTGCGCATCCTGGTTCGGAAGGGTTGGTCAGATGTCAACTCAATGTCGTGTTCCACAAGGTTTGTTCTGCCGGGGTGGGGACTGAACAAATCGCTGAAGTTGCTGATAAGCATTTTCAACTGCTTTTTTTGTTCGACTGATAAAGAAGCTTGTGTAGATACAGATTCAAATATCTCTTCAGTTGACGGGGTCGGCACTTGAGGAACTGGAACATTTATCTCCTTGGGTTCGTTTAAGACGATGCTCCGCGTCTCCGCGAGTTCGATAAACGGCTTCATAAGATTGCAGTGGTATAGTGTCACATCGTTGCGCTTGCCGGGCGTCGTGACCAAATAAGTGATGTCGGAGAGCTTTTGTTTAACCGTGACAGGCCCATCCCATGCTACTTCCAGTTGATTTGCTTTTCACGACTTCAGAATGAGCACTTTGTCGCCTTCCTTGAAGGTCTGTGCACGTGCGGATCTGTCGTAGTAAACTTTTGCGCGTCGTTGAGCTTCAGCCATCGTGATCTGCGCCAATTCCTGTGATTCACAGGAATTGGCCACAACGTCAGCACGTACTTCAACAACGTCAGCACGTACTCGACCACCGATTTGTCCACGAATTGGTCTTCCCACTTTTCCTTTAACAATGTTAGAAAGGGACGAAGCGCTCGGCCGTAAACGAGTTCCGCCGGCGTGAATCCAGTCGCTTCGTGAGTGACGGTGCGCAGAGCAAAAAGCATCGCGGGAATAGCCGCGTCCCATTCGGTGCCCTTCTCTAAGCAGAGCGCGCGCAGAATTCGCTTCATTACTGAATGAAATGTTTCGACTGTATTACTCTGCGGATGGTAGACAGAGCTGTGGTGAATGGATATGCCGCACTTCTGCAAGAATGTCGTGGTAAGCGCGCTTGTGAAAGCAGATCCTTGGTCGCATTGGATTTCACTGGAGAATCCAATTCTGGCAAATACAGTGAGTAGCGCGGTAACAACTGCTGTGAAACTTGACTCCGACAACATCACTGCTTCGGGAAACTTCGTCGCAGGGCAAATGAGCGTAAGCAATTACATGTTGCCTGCCGCTGATACTGGTAAAGGGCCTACAATGTCGAATACTAAATCTGCGAAAAGGTTCGCAAATCAAAGGTACTTCGACCAAAGGCGCCTTGAGTCGTTCGTTTGGCCGTCCTGTCCTTTGGCAAACGCTGCAGGAACGCACCCAGTTATCAGAGTCCTTGAGGCACATCGGCCAGTAGTAGTCATTCAGTAGCCTGCTCTTGGTCTTGTTTATACCTAAATGACCAGCCCAGCTGTCACTGTGAACCAAACCCAGCAGCGCAACACGATACTTTTGGGGGACTACAAGCTGCTCGAAACATCGGCCTTTTTAGATGCGACGCTGAGAGCATCTCTTGTCGGCGGCCCTGTCCTTCCTGCGTGAGTCCGTCGTCGTCGGCGTCCGCACTCTCATCCGCTCAGCCCCTCTCCTCTCCGATAGCGAACACTCTCTCACGAGGGGCATTGGATTGGCTTGGATTGGATTGGATTGGATTTGGATTGGATTGGATTGGATTACAGTGTATTGTGTTGGATTGTGTTGCGTCATAGCCGCGGCAGACGCACCGGCGCCGGCGCGTCCCTTCACCGTTATACGCGCTATAAAACGCGGTGCCTGCGCCGCTCCGCTCCACCGTTCCAGCGCCGTTCCTCCGCTGTCCAACGCTGCAACGTGAACCCCCTATGCGTCGCATCTACACAGGAGTTCCCGCTAGGGGAGGTAGGAGTTTTTTTCCTGCAGGGCGGGGCACTATGGAGCCTGCAGTGGCGACAGCACCTGAAGAAGATGTATTAAAGAGGCACCTGCGGGACTTGAAGAAGTGTGGAAACACGTGGTCCGGCTATGCTGACTGCAGAGAGGCATACGAAGAGCTTTTAAGGGACCTCGCCGCTGTCAATGTGTGCTTCCAGACTGAGCACTCCGTGAAGCCAAAAGGTATGTTCATCGCAAATATGTAGCGCGTACGTGCCGCCTCAGGATGGTGCGCGATGGATGGATAGATGGTCAAACTTTATTAAAGGAGCCATGAAGAGAAAACAAAAGTTTGTTTTATTCGAAAGATTAGGTGTTTCATAGTACCCCAAGCGCTTTCCCGGAAGCAAATGATGCTTTATTCACTGAGAAATAAGGCAATTTAAGCAAAAATTTTAAATCTCCCGCTAAAATTGCACATTTGGTGACGTGAGCAATGGTGTCACACGGGCCGGTCCATGAAACAGATACTTAGTATGTCGACTCCATATAGCACCCACACGCGGGAGTCGACCGAGACGGCGGCCATTTTAAAAATGCTAGTAAAACCTAGTGCACCCGCAGCCCTAGTCATGGAATCGCCTGATCCGGAGAACAAAACTCTCGCCGAGGAGCTCGGGCTTGCATTTAACAACCTCACACCACTTGAACGCTCAACGCTTCTAAGTGCACGAGCGGCAAGAGTTGTGGGATACGCGGTGGACGGGAAAGCGACCATTCCGCGATAGCCACAACAGACGAACGCCCTGCCGTCGGCACCGCTGCCTCGTCAGCGCCGTCGCCACGGACGAATACAGACTGGTACGTTTGTGCCGTATTTTTATTACGGTTAATAATAGTTCAACTTCAGTAGCAGTATCGCTTATGCCAGTTGGCCGGTGTCGTGTATGGAAAGCCGTTCGCGCGAGCTCTCTGCTTCGACCAGAAAGATACGAGCGTCAATGCGCGGTGTTTACGGCATTTTTCCTCCAAGGTCAGAGCGCCTCGAACCCGAAAATTCGTCTGCGCGACGGCGAGATGTCGAGCTCGGCCAGGCGGTTGTTTCGTACGCATTAGCGCACACGCTTGCGTGTTCGTTCGGAACTTCAACCGTTTACTCCACCGTTCTTTGTCATAAAAAGAATGTGCAGTATGTTTCACGGGCATTTAGCTCGTTATGCAAACTGTAAGCCCTGCCTAACATGCGTTTGCTTTTGCCGGCCTCCGCCAATCGCAGAGCTTAGCCCATGTGACGGCATAGGTTCTGTTGCGGGAAATGAGCTGGTGGGTCGCATGACCATTCCCGTTTTTCCTAATTATGTAGCTTATTTGAGCGAAGTTTGCGTTATAAGTGGTGTCGTTATGGTTCTAACGAGGCAATCTTTCGAATGAACCAAACTTGTGTTTTCTCTTCATGGCTCCTTTAAGAGTCCTGAGAGACGCGACTAGCGCGCACTGGGCTCCTCCCACGTTGGGACGGATGATGTAAAGATTTATTTTATCTGTGCAGGCAGGCTGATGTACAGCACTCAATGCGGACATGTGGTGATAAATGAAGACATGCCTTTTAATGTTGTACAGACCACGGACAGAGGCTGCCTCTTTGGGAGAGGCCTGCACATGGTGCAGGATTCAAGAAATAGACAGGTAACGATCGCACGGATACATCGATCGAGCCGATACGGATAGTTTAATTTTTTCACACTCATATCTTTTTCGCATTGAAGCGTGCGTCGCACGAAATCCCGCTTATGCATATTCACAGTGACATGCCTTCGCGAACACATCACTGTAGGGAAACAAAAGAGCAAGCCCACGCTGATCGACATCGTTAACGTTTATTACTTATTCAGGCAGATTTTATTTTTCTTCAGTTATTATACAGGGTGTCCCAGCTATCATGCACCAAGATTTTAAAAAAGAGTAAAGGCGTAACTCGAGAGAAACCAGGTGCATAATGTTTGCAGTACTGTGAAGAAGCGGAGAGTGTTTTTTTCTTTAGTGAGACTTAATTAACTAATTTTAATTAATTATCTAATTCGAGAAATACTGTCCTAATCACTAAAGTGTCAATGAGGCACTTGTAGGTAACCACGAGGGGCATCTAACTGCGGTATTTTCAGCGATGAACTAATTGCGTACACATTTATTCTGACTGATAAAGGAAACCCGCGAAATATGAAAAATACCACGTGACGGCGCCTCCGCGCGCACCGTAAAGCAACGCCCTCAAACAGGCTGCCTCTGAGTTAGCCAGAATGAAATAGACAAAAGAAAGAAAGAAGAAATCACGACCGAGTTTGTTCCTTATCTGCACACGCGTCCCGCGAATCTTGCTTCTGCTGCTCCTTCCATGCATGCTACTATCAAGGTGATGCGCTGTCTCTTCGGGCGGGTAACACGCGAAGCAGTTGCTTTCAATCAGCTTTGTTTGGGGACGCTGCTTTACAATGCGCGCGTAAGCGTCGTCACGTGGCATTTTTCATATTTCGCGGGGTTCCTTTATCAGTCAGAATAAATGAGTACGCAATTAGTTCGTCGCTGAAAATAGCGCAGTTAGATGCCCCTCGTGGTTACCTACAAGTGCCTCATTGACACTTTAGTGATTAGGACAGTATTTTCCGAGTTAGATAATTAATTACAATTAATTATTCAAGTCTCATTAACGAAAAAATTACTCTCCGCTTCTTCACAGTACTGCAAACATTATGCAGTAGGTTTTCTTCGAGTTACGCAATTTCTCTTTTTTTAAATCTTGGTGCATGATAGCTGGGACACCCTGTATAGGGCGTAAAAGTTTCACCCGTTTATCAACTGATTAACGTCTTAATGGCGATCGAGGTATTACCAGATATTAGTGAAAAACGCTTGCCTAAAATGTGACATTCTCTGATATTAGAACCAAGTGAGTCGTATTGCTGAATGCACGTAAAAATGTAACAGCGAAACTCGTACAACTGCTGCAGTTGCAGAGCGACACGAAATCCATAAATGAGTAGCACATGGGGCATCGAATCGAAAGGGAACATCTTTGGGAACATGGGAACATCTTTGGGAACAAAAGGGAACATGGGGCATCGAAAGGGAACATCTTTGAAAATAATCTGTCTTTGGCAAAGCTGAAATATCAATGCAGTTTTTTTTCTTTTTTGGTAATGCGCCTGTTCATCAATAAAGCTAGTCAAAACAGTAATTACTTAAAGGAGGGTATTATTCAGGTTAAAATGATTGAACGTACAGCCCTATTAGTATTTCTTGTGGTATGCACTTTTAAGTTTGTTATAAAACCCAGGGAATTTATTTTATGGGGAGGGGACGAGGGAGGTTCCCATTTTTGCAGCCAATTTTGGAAACAACCTAATTTCTTTTACGCTGTTTACCATCTGCTCTTTTCTTTTATTTTTAGATCAACATCCCACAACCATGTACCAAATGGCAGCACGAAGCAGCTTCAAAGGAAACGATCTCTCGACTGAGGTTGGCATTGCAAGAAGCAGCTAGTGGTAAACCTGTTCTGCACCAGCATCGCTTCTATGTCTGTATGTCCGACAGGGAAAGCCACTCTAATGACATTGATGCTCGCTGTGCAGGCTACCCACAGCCGATAAATTCAGAAGTGTCAAAAAAAATTTCTGAGCTGGTACAACAAGGTGTGACATCTGTAAAAACTGTTGAGAGCTGCCTAGGGTTTTTTGTCCGAGATGTACTGTTCTCAAACAACAAGTGCCCCTTGTCTACTTGCAGAGATATTTACCCTACAAAGACAGACATAAAAAATCATATCCAGAAGGCACTTCGTAAGGACAGATTTAGTTCATTTGATCAAGAGAATGTGGCAGTGTATGTAGAACAAGATGTTTTTTTTCCGAGCCTATCATGTCAAGTCTCTGGAAAATGATCCTGACGGGCAAAAGGAACCGCAGGCCGAGTTACTTGATTGTGTCGCTTTAGAAACTGTGGCACAGGAATGCCAGCAGACACTGCTGCTTTGCATTCATACTGAGTTCATGAAGGAGTTGATACTTAAGTATAGTGATGTTTTTGTATGTCTTGATGCTACATACAAAACAACGGATTATGCCCTTCCGCTCTTCCTTATTGCGGTGAAAACTTCAAGTTGCTATGCTGTTGCAGGTACTTTCATCGTACAATTTCAAACAGCTCTCTGCATCGAAGAGGCACTAAACATCTTTAAGGCCTGGAATCCAACCCTAAGTCCTAAGTTTTGGATAGTGGACTATAGCCAGGCAGAGATCAGTGCACTTTCTGCTGCCTTCCCGAACAGTCGGCCAGTCCTGTGTGACTTTCACCGAGAGCAGGCTTGGCACAGGTGGCTTTCAAAAAAACAAAATGAAGTACAAGATGTTGACGATGTTAAGAGGATGCTGAGGCAAGTAGCAGCTAGTACGAACGAGGATGACTTGACCAAAGCAATTGAAACTTTGAAGGAGTCACAACAATGGAAGGGAAACGAGAAGCTGCAAGCCTATCTAAGCAGTAAGTGGCTTTCAGTAAAAGAAATGTGGGTGAACAAGTACAGGTTGGACCTCCCTTTCGGCACAAACAACGGAACAGAATAAAAAAACAAGGAGCTCAAGGCATACTTGGCTGGAAACAGTGCTCGCCGTAGCCTGCAAGGGATTTTGAAAGTCTTAGTTGAAAGCTTTTTTCCGGAAAAAGAGGTGCAGTTCTTGCAAGCAAATCTGAGTTTTTCACCTTCATACCGCCTTAATCATCATGATGTGCCCGATTTCCTCCATGGGAGGCCCCCTGTTGTAGCTAATCATATTATGGAGCGGCTCACAAGAGCATCTGATTACAGGTCGGAGGACGTGGAAGTCGGCAGTGAAGGAGGAACATTTCGCATTCGTTCTGTCACTCGGGGTGGTGGCTTTCGTGAAGTTAACTTCAGTGATCCAAGCTGTACGTGCTTCGACTTCAAGAAGTCAAAATTGCCATGCAAATACTTTGCTGCCGCTTTTTGCTTGTTGATGGGTGGGGCTTTTCCCGTCTACCTGTGGAATACAGGGAAGGGCCTAACATGACTGCCCATTCCGTCACAAGCTGCACACCTGATGACACAGAAGACCCTGAAGTGCTAGCTGATCCGATCACTGAAGAGTTTCAATGTAGTTTGCAGAAAACATCTGAACAAAGTAGGCGCCACTTAAAATCAAAAATAAGGGCCGAAACCGATCGTCTACTCTCTTCTCTACACTACATTCACAACGACACAGTGTTGCAACACTTGTTTGGCGCGCTACATGAGGCGAGAATCCTCGCTGAAGAAAATGTGACCGCAAGCAGCGGAATCGCTGTACGAGGCTCACCAACAAAAGGGTGCTCAGGAGTGACAGCAAAAAAAAAAGAGCACAGGCATCATCAGCAACTGGAGTTGCAGTGAAGAAACTGCAGTTACACAACGACCATCTGCCTCAGAAGGAGCACTGGATCTCGAGGGGAAGGATAGGCAAAAAGGCTGAAGTTATGAGGGAATGTTACAAGTCACCGTTCTGATTTGTAAGCCAGCAGGTAATGTTGGGTGCTTTGGAGCAAGGATACTAAAATAAAAACTATTTTCAATATGCACGCCCCATAGCTTGTATGCCAATGCACCTTTTCTTTTAGATAGACTGTTCCAATATTGTTTGCTCCTATTAGGTTGTGTAATATCTTTTGCTGGTTCATACTGCTAGAGAGAGAGAGAGGATAAACATCTTTAATTTGGAGCTTAATGGTGCAGGATGGTGAGCGCACCACCGGTGGGGGCGTCCGCTAGTCCGGGATGCCCTGGTCCTTGCTGGCTGCTCGTGCCCTCTCTATCAGCATGCGCTGGGTCGAAAGGTCCGAGCTGAACAGCCGGTCCACCCACTGCTCGTACGTAGGACGGGGATTGGGTGTGAGGGATGGGGATTGTTGGCACTCCCAGACCAGATGATACAGGGTGCCTTGTTGGGGGCAAAAGGTTCATCGCAGCGCCCCCCCCCCTCCTACTAAGTCAATGTACGAGGCAGATTTTGCGCCCCCCTCCTAGGTGACTAGGTTTACCGTACGGAGGTGCTAAGATGCCCCAATGAAATGGGCTGTACTGAAGTACAATAAAAACTCGGGGTCCCTTATGGATTTCCCTGAGACGACTGGAAGGTGAAACCCATCAAGACATGTTCTAGATGAATAGATTAATTACTAACCCGTTCAAACGCTCACCGTTAATAGGCCTAATTTCTGCATAACTTTGCTGGGAAGAACTTCAGCACAAACGAGGACGAATTACAAAGAGATGAGACGAGCCCTGCCGCAGTGCGCGTGTTCCGTCCTGGTTAGCGCTGAAGTTTTCACCTTCAAAATGTACTGAAGTAACATTTGTATCGGATGGAGTGGAGTAGGACAAGCACAGACCCTTAATATTTTAATCAAGTAACGTGCATGGGTCGCGGGCGGCTGCGGATGCCTGCTTGCAGCGCATATAATCGCCCATCGGAGCAGCTGCACGCCCAATACATCTTTCAAATGTGCCCGCGTGGGAGCCTTCGTCTCTTTTTCCTATTCTTCTAAGCTCGATTTCAGCTGTCGTAGAGCGATATTTTTAGTTGGGTCCTCATAGCCGTCGGCGTGCTGCAGCGCGCGCTGTCCATATTTTCCAAGGCCGTGCGTTTGCGTGAGGCGGGAGAGGCGCGCGCTGCCCATGGTTGCCAGGCGTGGTCACGCATGCGCAAAGGAGACCCATGTGGAACGTACTGCAAAGAACCTCTCCCGAGGTACATATTTGGTTTGGGTGCCGATTCAACGGACGATTCTTAGGATAGGTGTCGTACTTCATATGTCTGCAGAAAGCACATAGGCAGAAAGTAAAGCCTACAAAGTAAAATTAACACAAAATCCCGCATTATAGAGAGAGAGAGAGAGAGAGAGAGAACAGACTTTATTGTCATCCCTTTTAAGACGAATGTACCCTTCGTCCCATTAGATGGCGGTCAGGAACCCGTGGTCCCTGGCGGCGTCCTCTGCCAGTTGGATGACAGCAGCTTGTATCCCGGGAAGAGAGCTGAGCAGTGCGGCCTCCCACTGCTCACTACTTCTTATATGTATTACTTGTTCAAGGGCCCGTGGTTTATTGGGACATTGCCAGACCATATGTTGTAGTGTGGCTGCTGCAATGTTGCACCACTTGCATCTGTCCGTGTACCTATCCGGATAGCTGCGGTGACACAGGGCGGGGTGAGGGAACGTATTTGATTGTAACCTGCGCCAAGCAACTGTCTGCCATTTGTTTAGAGCAGTGTGGGCAGCCGGAAATTTCAGTCGGCTCAGCCTATAGTGTTGAGTAATCTCTCGGTAAGTTGCCAGTCTCTCCCTCCCCCCCGTCACAGACGGCACGTTGTCGGATTCAAAGTCAGCCTGGTTCGTGTATCCTCGGGCTGCTTCATGTGCCATCTCGTTCCCCGGAAGAGACGAGTGAGCTGGCGTCCATACCAGGCGGATGTGCCTTGAAACTGGGGTCGCGCTGTTCGTAAGGATTTTGACGGCTGTACCGCGCGCATAGTTGCGCAGGGCGGCCTTCGAGTCCGAGATGATGGTAGTAGCCTGCGTGCCCTTAATTGCAAGAGCTATGGCCACCTCTTCACCCGTTTCTGGGTTGGACGTAGGGATTGAACAAGATGAGGTTGCATTTCCCTGCTGATCTACCACCACGGCCACTACCGCACGTTGGCCAGGGTAGCCCGCCGTGTCGACATAGCATACTGCAGGGTTGGCACTGTACTGCTTGTGGAGCGCCTTCGCACGGGCAAGCCGTCGGTCTTGATGGTACTCCGGATGCATATTTCTAGGCAGTGGGGCCACACTTATTTTGTCTCGTAGGTCCGCTTCAATGACGCCTTTGGTTCCATTCTGGTCCGCGAAAGGTATATGCAGCGACTCCAGAATGGCCCGCCCAGTTGGGGTCCCCGCCAGCCTCTTGTATTGGGCAATGCGTTGTGCTTCTATAAGTTCATCCAACGTGTTGTGAATGCCCATCTCCAGTGATTTTTCTGTGGAGGCAGCCATTGGAATGCCTACAGCCGCCTTGGTGGCTTTGCGAATTATTCGGTCTATTTTGTCTTTTTCTGCTTTCTTGAGTTTCAGGTATGGAGTAACGTAAGTTATTTTGCTGATGATAAAGGCTTGAACTAACCGAAGGAGATTATGTTCCTTGAGGCCATGGTGTTTATTGGCTATCCGGGCGATGAGTCTGCCAATTTGTACGGCTGCATTGTGCAGGGCCTGTATGGTAACCGTGTTGGTTCCTTTCTCATGTATTCTAAGCCCTAGAATTCGTATGCATTCAGTTCTGGGTATTGGGCTGCCCTGCAGCGGGATTTTTATGTTGGGGTCATGTCTTTGTCTCCGACCGGGCCTAGCTGGGTTGTAGAAGAGGTCTTCCGATTTTTGTGGTGAACATTCGAGGCCTCTTTGGGTTACGTATTCTTGAACCGTGTCAGCGGCTGCTTGCAGGCGTTCTTGTATGTCCCCATCGCTTCCTCCTACGGTCCAAATCGTGATGTCATCAGCATAAATGCTGTGACTTACATCCAGAATTTGTCGTAGTAAAACAGGTAGCTTAATCATTGCCACATTGCAAAGAAAGGGCGATAAAACCGAGCCCTGTGGTGTTCCGCGGCTGCCCAAGCGTATGGGCTCCGACTGGAGGCCTGGTACGGTTAGTTGTGCGGTTCGTTGCGCTAAGAAATCCGCGATATAGTTATAGGCCTTCTTGCCCACGTGGAGGTCGCTCAGGTTGTGGAGAATAGCGCTATGTTGCACGGAGTCAAAAGCTTTGGTCAGATCTAAGGCCAAGATTGCTCGAGTGTCTAGTGGGGATACAGCGGAGTTATCGATGATTTGATGCTGTAACTGGAGCATGACGTCTTGCGTTGATAGTGATGGCCGGAAGCCCACCATGGTATGGGGGAAGAGTTGGTGTTCTTCCATGTACCGATGCAGGCGGTTCAACACTACGTGTTCGAGCAGTTTTCCCAAACACGAGGTCAAAGAAATGGGCCTAAGGTTCTCAAGCTTCAGTTGCTTTCCGGGTTTGGGAATAAACGTAATGCGGGCGCTTTTCCACGTAGGAGGAAGACGGCCGTTGTCCCATACTTTGTTCATGTAAGCTGTGAGGTCTTCTATGGATGAGTCGTCCAGATTGGTAAGTACCTTGTTAGTGATGCCATCAGGCCCTGGCGCAGAGCGAGTGTTCAGTTTAGTAATGGCTTCACAGATTTCAGCTTTGGTAATAGGCCTGTCCATTTCGGGATTGGGGTTACCAGCATATGGGTCTGCTGACTCCTGAGGGGCTTCTTGTATGTAAAGCTCCTGCAGTTTCTTAAGTAAAGTAGATCCCTGTCCTTGATGTGCATGTAGGATGGTCAGAAGGTTGCTACGCTGGGTTACCCGCCTTCCGTCCGGGTTCAGAAGGCTGCGGATGGTGTGCCATGTTTTAGGCATATTCATTTGTACGTCCATTCTTTCGCACAGTGCATTCCAGTGTTGGTTAGTAAGATATGCCGCGTGCTTCTCGATCTCCTTGTTTAGGCGCGCTATCCGGCGGCGTAAGGACCGGTTGTGCCGCTGCCCATGCAGCCGTTTCTGAAGGCTGCTCTTCACTTCCCACATGTGAAGGAGGCGAGAGTCGACCTTGTCTAGTAGGTTCGCTTCCTCTGGTACGATTCGAGTAGCCATCGTGGTGTGTTCCTGTAAGCATTCGACCCATTTTTCCAGATCTTCAATGCCGGAGTTTTCTACTTTTGAAATCTCGGCCCTCCGTATATTACGGAAAACGTCCCAGTCGATAATTTTTTGTTCCCGGCCGCTGTACTTTGGCGGCCCCGCAATGAGTGCGGTTTCCACTATATAGTGGTCACTGCCTAAGATTTCAAGGGTATTTGTCCACCACGCATCTGAGACATTTTTCACGATGGTAAGGTCAGCGGTGGTGTCGCGTTGGACACTGTTACCTCCTCTCGTGGGATGGGCGGGGTCCGTCAGAATTGTCAGGTTGAGTTGCTGTATGGTGTCCCATAATGTCTGGCCCTTTTTTCTGGGCCTTGCATATCCCCAGGCGGGATGTGGTGCATTGAAATCCCCCACGATGGCTAATGGATGACCATGGGATGTGTGGAGGGCTTGTTGGAGGAGCTGTGTAAGGTTACGGGAATGTCGGGGCGCACTGTATACATTCAGTATGTATAGCCTCCGCTTCTGCCTTGCTGATGTGGGAAGGATTTCCAAGAAAACATATTCTGGTCCTGTGCTGGAAACATGCAGTTGATTAGCCGGTATATTCCTATGCAACAAGGTGGTTACTCCTCTAGCTTGTGGAGCATTCATATTGGATACGGGTGAGTGGTACGCTTTGTATCCCGATAACTTGGCCGGTATTGCTGTCTGTTGCAACGCTATGACATCGGGAGCCGATTGGGAGTTTTGAACCAAGTGGTTAATGTGTTGTTGCAATGCTCCCCGCTTAGATCTGTACCCCCGACAGTTCCATTGCCATATGTAGTATCGATGCTTATCTCTGTTCGGGTACATATTATCCAATGTTTTGACCTGAAACAACTTCTTGGATGGTGGCACTAGTATGTGGCCCTTTGGTGCTGGTAAAGATGGACGGATGTACGAGCCCAGTTGGGTTGTTCTGCGCTTGCACCAAGGTGTATTCCAGGGCGGTAACCTTTCCGCTGATCATTTCTCTGAAATTAGCGAGGGCTCCCGCCAGGGTGGTAATGCTGTGATTCAGCTTGTCGAAACGCTGGTCGAGTTTCTTTTCTAATTTAGCTTCAAGAGCATATAAGGCCTGTTGTCCTGTTGGCTGCTGGTCAGCGGTTTCCTGGGCACGTCTTTTCGGGGGGGAAGGGTTGGATTGCATTATAAAATGGCATCATAATTTTAAAGTGAAATACATTAGTTAAAACTTCTCAAAAATGCTTCTCTGACAATAAGAACCTGGCGGAGGTTTCGTATGCAAGGCAAAGCAAAATGGTAATGGCTTCTTCCATGACCAGTGCTTCGACACGATCCCCGGC
Source organism: Haemaphysalis longicornis (assembly GCF_048455015.1). Classification (NCBI taxonomy): domain Eukaryota; kingdom Metazoa; phylum Arthropoda; class Arachnida; order Ixodida; family Ixodidae; genus Haemaphysalis; species Haemaphysalis longicornis. The sequence goes on from NW_027526460.1 coordinate 167,615,037, forward strand.
ACGGACGTTCATCTCAGCGTCCAGCCACCGTGTTAGGGAATTTTAGTGCCACATATTGTATTTGTTAGTTTTAAAATTACGAGGACATCATACTATATCACGGCCGGGCTGGAGAGGGAGCGGCGCGCGCTGTCATACGGCCTTCGCAAGAGGCCTAGTTCCTGCCTGCGGCCGCTGCTAGGAGCTGGCGCTGCGGGCCAACTCTGCGGACGCGCTCGTCTCCCACTCCGCGCGCGGGCGAGCTATGCGCGGCCTCTGATCTTCTTTTCTTTATTTTTCACTACAATCACCGCTACTGGCGCACGCAGAAGGGGGGTTAAAGGGGGCCGGGTAGGAAGAACCAAACGAAGACTCCGTGCCCATCACCGAATAATGGTTTCTGATCTTCGGCTGATTATTTGTGTCGCACGCTACGCACCAGCCATACGCGACTTCGATGTATGTTCTCAAAGCGACGATGAGCCATTTTGCAATTTCTCTAAAGAAATTAATGAAATAATTACAAAATTCGACAGAACGTGGAATCGCCCAAAATTTTTAGTGTATCGTGAATAAATTACAAGCTTTGGCTTTTTTCTGTTGTGTGGTTTAATTTTTGTGTACTTTTTTGGTCTTTCACGCTGTCCTCCCTGCCCCCCCTCCCCCTTTTCTGAACTGAAATCCTAAGTACTCCGCTGTCGTGGGCGCCCGCCATCGGGTGCAACAAACAGAATTGCTGCAAAATTTTGCTCTCAGCGCAGCGTGATTGATTCGCCTTGGCTAGTTTCAATGTTTCGGTTTCATATGCAGGTTGAAGTACTTAGCGGCGTACTCTAATTGTCATAGGTTACGACTTAAAACTTGCAGAGCGTTAGTTAAGAAATCTTTAAAAACGCATGCCGAAGAAAAAGCATCGGGGATAATCTGTGAACTGAAAGGCACCAGGCAAACTGGAAACGAGTTTATTTGGAGAGAAGCAATGAGACCTTACTGTATTATGCACAACAGCACAGGAGCTTGTCAGAAGCTAGCAAGTAAACATTCGGTAATTACCCCTAAAAAGTTTGCAATACATTGAAGTAAACAGTAGAAAGCACAATTGCACCATTTGAACACACAAATAATGGCGTTCCCCAGTTCGAGCACCAGAAAAATCATCTTCGGCGTGACAAAACAGTCTTGCACAAAAGAAACGTTGTTCGAGCTGGAGAAGCTTCACAGTCGGAAGTGCTCCCTCGACGGCTTATGTGTATAGTTCATGCGCTTTTCATTGTCGTCGGTGACTCGAGTGGAGTGATTCACTAAAAGGATCCTGAAGAATTTGTCAGCAATTAAACTTGCTGACCGTCTTCCGTGACTATTGTCAACACTTTCGGGGCAGTTCAGCAGAGGTACGTCCAGATGCGGTTCTACGAGCAGCTGTAGAACTTCGAGAACATGCGTGCGTGGCAGGTGTTTTGCTATTTTCTCGAAGAATGTGACGATCCCGTTTAAAAGTGCAAGGAACTCTGGCCTCGGGTAGGCAAGCCCGCTTCTGTCCTGGCCTCTCAAAAGCGCGTACAGTGGCTGATCTTTGTCGCTTGTAGTGAGGAGCATGGCGCAAGATTCGCACCCGAAGTCCGTGATCAGTTTCGCGATGTAACCGCCGACGTAGGCCAAACCAGAGCATGTCACAGACAGCGGGGGAGCAGAAGTACATTCCCTAAGCTCTTTCAGGTCGTCAGAGAATGTCACCGACAGGCTACTGACCAACTTGTCAACATCAGTGTCGCACGTCACGACTTCAGGTGGCCTTGCGAACTTGGATTTTACAATTTGGTCCAAAGCAGCCGTCACAGCCCGGGCGTCGAGCATGTCGTTTCCACCGCACATGTACCTGACTCTGCCGAATACTGCTTCTATGGGGTCGCTGTTTAGCTTCCTTGTTAGCACGTAGTTGATGCCTTGGGTTAGGAGGTGTCGAGTTGTTTCCACTGTTGACTTTGTAGTGAAAAGCAGGGCCTCGAACGTTTCGCCGGTGAAAGCGCCGTTCCCAGAGGTGACTGAGCTTGCTTGTACTTTCTTTACATAGCACGTGAAGTCATTTTCTAGCCACAACAGCCGGCCATCGTCCACGTCTGCAATGGGTGCCTTCTGCCCCGTTCCCCTGAAAGAGGTGTCGTGCATATCAAACCAATATTTCATTGTCATCATGAAGTGCACGATGGATCTTGCTAGCCTAAATGCGGAGAGTGCAGGGTCATTGCGGGAGTTTTCTTCGAGGTGTTCTAGTGCTGCACAAACCTGTGGGTAGAAGATCTGAACCGCACGAAGTACATTCATCTTCTCCAGGTTTGTAGGGTAGACGTACTTCCTCGTCAAATTCCTGGCAAGCTTGATTGTCATATTCTTCTGGTACTCGTAAAGCTCTTGTACGAAGGTGCCACTAATCACACCTGAGCCATCCGTAAGCTGTCGCTCCAGGAACTTGTTGCGCACATTCTTCAGGACGTTGCAAGGATCGAAGCTGAGCAGAATGATGCGGCTGTCATCGTGTGGGTGCCTCACGACTGTTTGCAGAGAGCCACTCCCCAAGTGTTTAAACAAGGTGACGTTGGCTGAGTAATTGTCAGTCACAATGCGGGTCACAACGAAGCCACACAATTCCACCGCAGCGATCACCTCTTTTGTCCACGTGAACAGGTCCCTGCCGCTCAGCTGTTTTGTGAAGTAATACGAACAGGGAATTTTGTACTTGCTTGACACGCCTTGCAATACAAAGCACAAAACTCTGTTCGCGAGCACTTCCTTCGAGCTGCTGGGCGTATCACCGCCGGGCTTGTCTTTGAGGCCAAACACAGCGTCGGCCTTCCTGTCATAGATGCACTTCGGTCTGATGCTTGCTTCATCCATTATCAAGGAGGCCATATGCTGCTTGCTGCTCAGCATCGACGCCTCGGAAACGAGCCTTTCCTTCATCGCGGCGCTCATTCCGGATGTCGTCGGGGATGGACCCATGTACCTCTGTAGAGTACACTTTGCAGGCAAGGTTAAAAGGCCCGACGTGCGAGCGTAGTCATATCCTTTCGGCGAAATGAAACGCCATATGACGCACTCTCGAATGAACTTTTCAGGGTAACTGTCATGCTTTTTCCCGTACCTTCCGATCTGATGTAGAGGGAAAACGGCCTTTTTTTCCCCTCGCTCAGCGTCTGCCACAATTTCCTCAAGTGCAGCCAAGTGCCTGTTTGCACGGTACGCCTCGCTTGCCTTTTGTTCAGCTCTCAGCAGAGACAGAGACTTCTGACTTACCGACTTGCGATCGCTGTGCATCATTGTTAGTGGTCTGGGTGGAAACATTTGCAGACGGCTTGTCGAAACTCTCCGGAGCATCCAAATCCGCAGGTAGTTCCTCTGGCTCTGCCTTCCGCTTAGTTGGTTTGCGAGGGGGCAAAGATTGTCTTACGACTGGTTCTTTCCGGGGCTTCTTCGCACTTGGCACCAAGTATGCGGGATAATCTTCAAAGACAGTTGGCACGGCTCCGGGAAGCAACTTTCTTATCCTGCAGTCAGGAGCGTAATCGATCTGACGGAAGTGCCTGCTGCATACGACAGTCGATGGCGACTTGTCGTTTATTACGAGGTTCTGCCTTGAAATGTTCCGCTGCCATTTTGAGCACAGTTCTTGATCCACAGGGAACTGGTGGAACGAAACCCCCGGCGTTTTCCCGGCACGCGATTTGCAGTACGGGACACAACAGTTCACCATCACGGCACCGGTCGAAGCATATACACTGAATTCACTTTACTATGTTGAACAACATGCAGCGCACTGCGATGAATTTCTGAAAACTCACGCCTTCAGCCTGACAGCCTCTCTCAGACCGAAGAAAAGTAAGACGATGTGATTGCTGTTAAATCACAGAAGCACAAACGCTGCGAAAACAGCCCGCACGCGCGTCGAAAGCAGCCTGCAAATGCAAGCGCGCAAGTGCCAGGCAAGGGTTGGCTCGCGTAGCCCCCGTGCGGAGAGCGGCGGAACTGTACGTCGAGACTCCTCCCCTTTGTTTTCGCCGCCGCTGCGGAGGCCGTATGAAAGCGCGCGCCGCTCGCTCTCTAGCCCGGTCGTGCATATATGAAGCACTATACTCGGATACAACTCAAGAAAAGTGCGGCTTTTCCTCATCAAAGGACCCCCTTCCAGCCAATGGTGTCGCCGTATCAACGTGACGTCGCGGTAGACCGCCTCCATGCCGCGCTCACGGAAGAAATTACAAAACAATGTTCTTCCGCGCTTCCGGACTTCTACCAAAATGGCCGCCTCCGCTGTTCGCGTCAAACCGTCGGCGTCGTCGGGCTCTCTGAGGACGATTTTTAGTGCCGTTCAGTCGTATTCCTTGTTTGCGTGTTGTGTGCAGTGTTCTTAACATGCTCGGTAAAAACAATCGCTACGGTGTTTTTTCTTCTGCTTTGTGAGCGCTCGCGTTGCCGGTAAGCAGCCGTCGCTGCAGTTACTGCAGTACGCTGTATGATACGAAGCTGTCGTCGTCATCCTGTGCGGGCGTTGGGCCTTGAGCGTGAAGTACCGTTCTACCGTTTAGTCCCTCCTGTGTCTGTGCTACCCACGTTATCGCACCAGTGTCTGCGACAGGGGGCGATAACTCCTTGTTTATTTCTCGTAGATTACGCCAGCAAGTTATTAACGCGAAACGCAAGCCACGCGACGGCGCGCACTGCATTTCGTTAAAGCATATATGTCGAGCCGTGTGTCCCAAGTCCATGTCGGGCGCAAGCGTATTCGCCCAAATTGTCATCAAGTTGCCAAATACAAGAAGCAGAATTTTCGCACTTTTTGACCGTGAATGCGTACGAGCTGTAGCTTAGATACGTGATGGGATTTAATATGCCACCTTTTCTATTTTTTTTCTCGGTTACGCTGAGATACCATTGTTAAATGTGTTAATTGCAACAAGTATGTTTTTGTCGCCTGTTTTTTGTTGGAGTGCCTTAAGTTGTTGTTTCGGACAAAAACCTTTGTGAATTAAATACGAATAGGCATCTGCTTTGAGTTTGCATTGTCTATGATAATTAAGATTCCACAGGAGTGTTACCACTGTAAGTTCAATTTCATTGTCCCGTTATGCTTCGTGAATGAGCTGTGGTTCGCGATAGTGACATTGCATTAGCTAGATTTCACCGGTATGACCAGCTGCAACAATGCATGTGAAGACATGAAACGCAGCACTGAAATCAAATAAACCACCTTTCAGCTTTTTCTACACATGCGCATGCATATTGTTCACCAAATCAAATTCTTGCATGAGATGTACATTATTGAAGCTATATAGACACTGCCCGCCTTGTGTTTGTCTCTTAAGTAAGAAGCTGCTGCTGCAATGGTCATCTGCATGCACGTGCTCTAAATTTAAAATAGAGCATTCAGGGTAGAAAACAGCTCAGCATTTCATCCATTCTCACTGTTGCGTCACAAGTGGCCGCTGGAGCGAGAAGCTCGCTGCTCCAAGTCAAATAGCAAGCTGCTGCTTGCCACAGCACTGTTCGCAACTCAACTCGTGCAATGTCTACACATATATTAGGAGTGTTAATCACAATGACAGAACATGAATTGATGCCCACTTCATAACACAGGCAATGAAGTCTGTTTGAAGGGTTACGTAGTGATCTGCACTGATTGATGACATGTCGGTTGAGTTGATGCATGGAACCACACATATGGTACACATCGCTGCACTGAAACTGGTCAATGCATATCATACTTTTCTTGCTGCGCAAAGGCAAAATCGGATCATATGTTCAGGAGGAAATTTATAATCTCGCCAAATATGCACTACATGAAATGATTCCCATACATGGGAGGATCGATTGAAACCAACCTTGGTTCCCCTTCCCAAAGCTTTGGGGATTGTTTTTAACATTGTGATTCTGCATTTTATCCAGTGGAGTAGGCAACAGATAAAACCTATTTATCCTAAGTCCTGCGTAAGACAGCAGATAGCTAAATAGAATCAAATTAGAAATAAAACACCGAAGCAACGTTTCTTGTCCTCACTGCTGTATCCTGTCAGATTTGGCTCAGACAGCTAAACAGACGCACTGCTGAATTATGCATAGCAAATGAAACGAACAATAAGACACTTAAACAGATTTATTTGTTCTCAATGTTCTACAAGAAGACAACTTGGCTCAGCCAGCCACACGGACACACAATGTTCAGTTACATGCTTTCACGTAGGCATTTAATTTGCAACTTTGTTTCTGCATCCAATACACGCATAAGTGTCCAAACAATGTAGAAAACGTGGGGTGAAAACTCGAGCTAGCGTCTTTTCCTGTAGGTGAAACTTGCCTTTATAGCCATTTATATAGTGTCGCACAAGGAGCCGTAGAGCCACACACTGCAGATGATTCTGCTTGAAGTGAATTTGCGAACTCGCTTGACTCTGCTTGCACACACCTCATGCTACACATGCGAATAGCCATCCTCCCTGTGCAGCGAAAACTATCGCATAGTGCAAGCGTGCCCCTGCTTCCAGAAAATAGTTTGGAACAGTGTGGGTTTCCTCTAGCTCGAGATGTAAAATTTTCTTTTATGGATACGTCTGCCACGCAGTGTCTTGTCAGGACTGCATTCATTCGGCCTAAATCCTGCACCACACTTGCAACAAATGAAATCAGAAACCAAGCACTGCAACAGCCTTTTCTGATTCTCATAGCTACATATCAAGGCAACCAGTCCTGAGCCAGCACCACACAATACACTGCTCGGTTCACTACAGCAAATGATATCATGCATCGATTGTTGAAATAACTTGTCACCCTCACTGTCATACTGGAAAATCCCTGTCGACTCTACAACACAGCATACAACATTCAGTAATGGCAAATGAAATAAAAACCAAACACTGCAATTGCATCTTCTGATTCTCATAGCTACATATCAAAGCAATCAACCATGAACAAGTTACGCTGCACACACAGGCTGCTCAGTTAACTCCAGAAATAAGTCTTAATAACGCACACAAACAGCATGTGTGGTCTTCTCTGCTGTCCGATGGAGTTTCTTGCTCCTGCAGCTATGGAAACACACCTACTTAAGCTAAATTGTGCACTCCACACTAACTGAAAGGGGCAAAGGCGGCACTGGCGAATAGCTGGCCGCCTTACACATCTTCAAAGGACTCGATACCAGATAGGTCACTGTCGGAGTCCATGTCATCTTCATCCAGATGGATTTTAATAGGTTGAACATGCGCACTATGTTGAACATGCGCACTTGCTCCACCGTCTCCCCTGAACTTTGTTTCAATGCTGATCACATGCTGAACTGCGTTTGCCCAGTGTTGAGCTGTTACCTTGGCAGCTTCTTCCCTCAGGAGCACCTCTGCATCTGCCAGCTTAAATGTGGCATTTCTGGCTGCGACACCTCGTTTCATCTGCGCCCATATGAGCTCAATGGGATTGAGCTCACAATGGTAGGGTGGGAGCCTAAGCACAATACATCCTGCCCTTTCAGCTGCACCGTCAATACGATATTTGATGTACCGTGTCTTTACAGAGGCCACAAGGCTGAGGAGCTCCTTTTTAAGCATTTTTTCATCCCAAGCAAGTCCTTTGGACGTCAGCCAGTCCTGAACGACCCGTTTGCGCGAAGACGTCGTAGGCACTGCTTCTTCCAGCCGCGAGTGGTACGAGGCATTGTCCATGACAATTACACTACCTTGTGGCAGTTGCGGCAAAACGGCGCCAAACCACCTTTCAAAGCGGGTGCCGTCCATCTCCTCGTGGTAGTCGCCGGTCTTCGTACCCCGAAAGATATCCAGGCAACCACTGACGAAGCCGTCCTCGCTGCCGATGTGCGTTACAATCAGGCGCTGTCCTTTCCCTGACGGCTGCTTCAAACCTGTCGTCAGACCACGCATGAAGGCGTCGTGGTGGGAAGCAACCGTCGTGTCCGTCCAAACAGTCGATAGCGTGTGTCCCGCATTCACACAGGTTTCATCAAGGTAGAAGATTTTTCGACCTTCCATCCTGTACCTGGCGACGTCGTAGAGGTACTTCTACTGCCACGCGACAATGTCGTCCCGCTCGATCAGCAGCGAGTTCCGGCCCCTCTTCTCATACCTGAACCCGATGTCATTCAGCAGGCGGCGCACAGTCCATGGCTTGAGAGGAGTAACATCGCCGCTAGCGTTGAAATCCGCAGCAATTGCCTTTACTGTCGGAATCTTATTGCTGCGAAAAAAACGATGCACGGACGACCGCAATGCGCTCTTCGTGAAGTCGTCGTACACTTCTGGGCGTCGTCTCTTTCCGGCGCTTCGCGGGCGCTTTCGGGAGGGCGTCGCAACATTTCCGTTGTTATTTTTCATCTCCTTCTTCACGTCCATCACCAAGCTCACGCTGACTCCAAGAAGATCGCTCACGGTCGCGGCCGTTTCTTCAACGCTGCGCTCTGGGTGAAGATGCCGCAAACGAACGTACGCGTTCCGGATCATCTCCCGTCCGCAGCTGCAGATGACACGGCCGCTTTTGTTTTTCTTGTACCATCGGCGTGGCGTAGATGGCAACGCACCACAATTCTCAGTCGAGAACGATGAAGCACATTCAGATGCGACTTCTTCGGGATCCATGGCGGGAAATGGGGCCGGCAACGCATAAAACCAGAAGCTGCCAGAAGCAAGCGGCTGAGGGAAAACCCGGAAGAGCAGAAATTCACCATCAGGAATATAATTGAAACTCGCTACTGCAGCTGACGATAAATTCTTTCACGCATTGCATTAAAACGGGCACATAAAGAATTTTAGCTAAGGTTTTTATCTCCGCTCAAAGTGAAGGCGCCCTTACGAACTACTTTTCGGCACGGACGCATTAAGGAAAGCGTGGCTCCGAGCGCTGCCTGCAGGTGCAATGCGGTCGGCCACGACGTCACCTTGATAGAGCGACACTATTGGCTGGAAGGGGGTGGTGGAAGTGGGGGATTAGGCGACGCCCCTTTTTTCTTGACTTGTATCCGAGTATAGAACGTAAAGACACCGCACGGCGAAGTGACAAACGTGCACCCATTACGCTGTCGCGAGCGGCGCAGAGGAGGAGGAGGAATAAACTTTATTGGGTGGTGACCACTGGGCGCAGCCAATCGGTGACTTCGGCAGCACGTTCCACCAAGGCTTTCTGGACCCCCGGGGTCAGAGCCGACCAACGCCGCCTCCCATTGATCAACAGAGCGTATTGGGGGTAAGGGGTTAACGGGCACGTCCACATACTGTGGCAGATGGTGTCAACATCTCCGCACTGGGGGCAAAGGGGTGATAGGTACTGATCGGGGTATATGCGATAAAGGTTGGCGCGGCACGGAAGGAGCGTTCTTCCTTTGCAGAGAGTGAGGAGTGGGCTGGGGCAGTCCGAGGTGCCTTTTTGCCAGTTCCTCTTTGATTTGCGCGCTCCAGGTCGCAGGGGCGCGGGGCAAGCAAAACACTCCTCCTTCTCTCACTGTTTTTCCCACTCTACCTCTTCCCGGCGCGACTTTAGGCGCGTAGGTAATAAGGCTATCTCGAGTTGACGGCGCTCCGTGGTTAGGGGTATACGTTACCGAAGGGCCTGCTCGCACATTAAGATCTCGAGCTGCCGCCTCGTATGCGCCGCCTCGTTACCCCCTAAGCCGGTGTGGGCGGGCGTCCACGCGAGCTCCACGGGCGTTTTGGGGGGGTTGCGCAGAAGAATTTTCAGAGCTTTGGCTGATATGCGCCCTCGGGAAAAGTTCCGTATAGCAGATTGAGAATCGGACAAGATGACTTTTGGGGTAGGGCTCTAAGCTAGGGCTAGCGCTATTGCCGCCTCTTCCGCCTCAGTAGGATGGTGAGAGATGTGAGTGGTTGGGAGTTATACTGTTAATGACCGCCAGGGCATAGGCTGTGTGGTTTTGGTAGCTAGCGGCATCCACAGAGTGGGTTGTCGGTTTGATTGGGTATTTTTCTGCCAGGTAACGAGCGCGTTGTTCCCTGCGAGCGACGTGGTTTGTGGGGTTGCGCGGAAGCGGCCGGGTTAGGATATTGTCCCGAATGGTAGGGGGAATCGGGTGGGCATAATTAGTAAAGATTTGGATGCGACATGCGTAATCGGCGGAGAATTGTTAGAAACTTCTAGTGCACTCTAATTGTTAGTCCCGCAGTGGCCCGGATGATGTTAGACGGGAGTATTGATTCATTAGATGAGCCTCAATGAGTTCCTTAGCGGTATTGTGGATACCAAGTTGTTCTAGTTTGGCGGTGGAAGTGCTGTGAGGTACCTGCAAGGCTACTCCGTAGACTTTACCTAACAGGCGGTTTACTTTGTCAAGTTCTGCACGGCTGGGATTGAGGTACGGGAGGGAGAAGGTGAGGCGACTGATAATGAAAGCTTGAATGAAAGCGTATGCGTTCTGTCTCCTTGAGGCCCTGATGCCGGGGAGCGATGCGTCGGAGAAGGCCAATAGTTTGAGTGATTTGGGCGTTTAGTTGAGTGAGGTATTGGGAGTTCGCGCGATTTTGTTATATTGAGAGCCCTAGCACCTTTATCCGGGGCACCGTAGGAATGTGGCTCTGGCCGAGAGTTATAGTAATGGTAGGAGGGATCGGGGGTTACCGCGATGCGGAGGGAGAATTAGGAGCTCGGATTTTGCTGTGGAACAAGTGAGCCCTGCTTGAGTCGCGGCAGCGAGGATCATGTTTGCACCGGTTTGAAGTGTTTCTGCAATCTGGGCATCGCTTCCTCCAGAAGTCCAAAGGGTAATGTCGCCCTTGTACAAACTCTGTAGAAGGTAGGTGTCGGGCGCTTCGACGCACGAACTGGCGGGGGCCCTGGGGCGAGCAGCGCACAAATGAAATGCACGTGTCGCGCGGCGCCTTGAGACGCCGTGCATTTCGAACGCCTGCGCGCACCGGATCTCTTAACCACCACCACATGCGATGGCCACTGACGGAGACAACTGGCTTTTCCCTCTTCCCTGGCCCCCAGCGTCAGGGTGGAGGGAAGATGAAGACAAGGAGACGACATCGAGAGAGACGCGGTCCGGGCGCGGGAGAGCTCGGCCCGTCGTCTGCGTGCTCCGCGCGAGTACTGTTTTTTAGTCGCCCGCCGGGCTGTAAATAAATGTACAGTTTTGATCGAGGCTGAGTTCGTCGGTTGAAGATACCCGGGGTGAGATCCTCAGCGCTACTGCGGCTTGGAGGAGAAGCCCCTGGGAAAAGAACATCACGAAGATAACTGGCGCAGTCGGCAGGATCTTCAACAGCGACGACTCAGCTGGCCGGCGGGCGAGACGGGCCCCTCGACGGACGGAGCACGCGGAGGAATTGCGGTCTGCTGTGCGAGATCGGCAGGAGCAGCGAGCTCGCGACCCAGGAGGAAAAGCGGCTCGACCGGCGCTCAGCGAACTTCTCAACGGAGACCGAGGCAATGTCTGCGGCCTGCTGATCGGCGGAGAAGCAGCTTGACCAGCGGTCAGTGGAGGCATCAGCAGCCCACTGAACGAGGAGCGGCAGGAGCAGCGAGCTGTCGGCAGGCGAGAAGTCGGCGAGCCATTGTTTGGTGGACACCTCGGCGGAAGGAGCGCCGCATAAATGGATACCCCGTCTGCACCGGTGCGGCATCTCTACAGGCGCCGAGCTATGCAGGTCAGTGCCTCGTTTGGTGCTGGGTCTGCGGTTCACCATGACATCTGGCGGCTATCTAGGTGTAGCCGCGAGATGATGATGAGGATTAGGAAGCGTGCATGAACGTTGCAGGGACAGCAAGCATTGCAATGTCGTTCGCTGAGCAGAAGGCGCTATTGCAGGCGAAATTGAGAATCGCTGAGGCAGAGTTAGCAGCGGAACGTTCGAAGAGTGGACGTTTCAAGAGAGCTAACAATGTTCCTGCCTCACCGATTGCTCAACGAGTAATGTTCGGCGCTGAGGGAGAGAGTGGACTGGGGTGCGCCAGTACGCCGAAAGATGTGCGGTGTGGAGTCCATTCACTGGGCGTGCGTGAGCCTCTTGTTTCGCGGGATTCGGCACTATCAGAGTCACGCGTAATAGGCGAAGAGAGGATAGTGGCGCGCGTTCCTTCGTGGGCGTTCAGTTTTCCTGCAACCGTGGTGCAGGATAGTGAAGCATCCCGCGTTGAAAACTTCACCCACATGAAGAGGGAGGTCAAGGAAAGTGTTACGCGTGAGGCTGCATTGGGAGATGACAGGCAATCAAAGGTGAATGAGAGTGTGCGCATGCCCGTGATGAAGCTGATGGCAAGAGAGAAAGGTTCCGCTGCATCGCATGTTAGTGTTCATGTTGCCGATGAGCCCCTCGCTACTCCTTGCGTCACACAACGGTGTGTGGTAGACAACGGCGCTTCGTGCGTGAACAGTGGTTCGGTAGCGGCCGAACACGAGGGTTCCCAAGAGCGTGAGCCCGTCGTCGCACCGTGCGGAGACGGAGAACATTCTGGGAGCGTGGGCGAGCGGCCTGTTGCTTTGCAGAATGCAGCAGAACGGGAATCGCGCGAGGATGCAGTTGGTGTCACGCACACTGCATCTCGTGTTTCTCGAGATACCCAGATGTCATGTCGCGGAAATGTGATTGCCATGGGAAACTCGAGCGAACTGACAGAGGAAACTGCAAATAAGGGTACGGCTGCTTATGTAATGCAGCCACAGGCCGTTGCAGGTAGGACTGTAGCCGTAGCTGAAGGGACAGCCAATGTGAGCGTTGATATGGCCGCTAAGCAGCCCTTTGCTGCTTACGCTGACCAGCGGTGCGTAGTGGAGCACTGCGCTCCGAGCTCAGGATTGGCTGAACTGGGGTGTTCGGACAAAAAGGGGAGGAAGCGTCAGCCAGCTTCACCGCAGTGCAGCGTGGCTGCAACGCAGGCCGACGAGGCAGCAGCGGTCCCTTCACGAACGAGAAAGCGGGGAGGAGAGGGGGCCCTGTTACTGTTGTGTGACGGGGTGCGCCGCATGGCAAGGGTCTTTTCGGACGACGACGGCCGGTGCATACCACCTTCTAAAGGCCGCTCGCTCTGATTGAGCTAGATGAGGATTGTGCCTATTTTGTCATGGTGACCTGCAGCCAGGGTCAAGGGGCACTGGCCGTGCTGATTGTTGTGTCGTCAAACTGAAGGAACGATGGTGCACGTGCCAAAAGTGTGTGTGGTGTGTGTTTCGTGTGTGAAACATTCCTGAAGTTATGTTTCACAGTGGTGGTAGAGGTGTCGGGCGCTTCGACGCACGAACTGGCGGGGGCCCTGGGGCGAGCAGCGCACAAATGAAATGCACGTGTCGCGCGGCGCCTTGAGACGCCGTGCATTTCGAACGCCTGCGCGCACCGGATCTCTTAACCACCACCACATGCGATGGCCACCGACGGAGACAACTGGCTTTTCCCTCTTCCCTGGCCCCCAGCGTCAGGGTGGAGGGAAGATGAAGACAAGGAGACGACATCGAGAGAGACGCGGTCCGGGCGCGGGAGAGCTCGGCCCGTCGTCTGCGTGCTCCGCGCGAGTACTGTTTTTTAGTCGCCCGCCGGGCTGTAAATAAATGTACAGTTTTGATCGAGGCTGAGTTCGTCGGTTGAAGATACCCGGGGTGAGATCCTCAGCGCTACTGCGGCTTGGAGGAGAAGCCCCGGGGAAAAGAACATCACGAAGATAACTGTAGGGTATTTGAGAAAGCTGTTGTGGGAGTTGGAGGAGGGCTATGTTGAAGAGCAAGGGTGACAACACTGCTCCTTGAGGGGTTCCTATGGATGACATTTTTATTGGTGCGGAGGCGACTTCTCCCGGCTGAGGTTCCGCGGTACGGTAGGTTAAAAAGGAACAGATGTAATTATACGTCCGGTGGCCTACTTTCAGTGATTCAAGATTGCTCAGGATTGCTGGATGGGAGACTTGGTCGAAAGCTTTTTGAAGATAAGAGCTAGAATGGCGGCCGTGTACATTTGGGAGGGAGGGATAATGATGTAATGAACTGTTAGCCGAGAGCAGAAGCCAAGCATGGTGGGGGATATGCGTTGGAATCGTCCAGGTATTCAGTAAGGCGGGTGTGAATAAAATGCTCAAGGACTTTGCCTACACAGGAAGTGAGAGCTATATAGGTCCGAGATGTTCGAGTGCGAGGGGTTTGCCAGGCTTAGGTATGAAGGATATTTTAGCATGTTTCCATTCGGGAGGGAGAGTGCCGGTAATCCAGAAGTGATTATAGTATTTGGTGAGAGTGGCTATAGAGGTATCATCGAGGTTTCGTAGAAGTTTATTGGTCATGCCGTCCGGGACGGGAGCTATGTTGGTGCGGATCTTGAGGAGCGCCGCACGTACCTCAGCTTGTGTGATTTCTCGATCTAAATCAGGGTGTGGGGGTCCAGAGTAGTTGGGCGCGATAAAAGTGGGACCCTGTGCGATGTACGCAGCTTGGAGATAATCAAAGAGTTGGGTGTTGGTGCCGGGACAAGCTGGCTGAGTCGTGATTGGGTTTGGGTTCGGGAGGATCTACGGTCCAGTAGGTGTCGGAGAAGGTGCCAGGTACGGCGCATGCCCCGATTTCCGCGCATCTAGTCGCAGAGTTGTGCCCATTGTAGTCGGGCGAGTTCAAGGGCGTGGGCCTCAATCGTTTTTTGTAGTTCCGCTAATCTGGCGCGGAGTCGGCGGCGGTGTTTACCAGCTCGCCACATACTTCTGTATGCTTCCGAGAGATGGTGGAGGCGAGTACGTGTCAACAACGTCGCTTGAAATCTCAGGTTCAAGGGGTTTGTCTTGAGATCGTTTAGCTGCTAGAAGTTCGGCCATCCAAGTGGTCAGAGAGCTGGCGTCGATGCTTGTTTGTGGCGGGATCTGCTCACTTTCTGTGCGGAACTGGTGCCAGTTGGTAGGATACTGTTGACGCGGTTTCGATGCAAGGGAGTGGATGGGACCAGGTCCAATGCAATGATAAAGTGATCGCTGCCGAGCGAATGCGGTGTGCTGTGCCAGCGTAAGCAATGGATGTTGCGGGAGGGAGAGATCAGGCATGGTATCGCGTTGCACACTGTTTCCCATGCGCGTGGGGGTGGTCAGGTCAGATTCAATGGTGAGACGTTTGGTTTGGACAAGGTCCCACAGACGGCGGCCTTTGGGTGTGGTGCGATGGGGCCCCCAAGCGAGATGGGAAGCATTAAGGTCACCAAGGATTAGGAGGGAATGATGCTGTGCTGCTCGGATGGCATGAGTAAAGAGGGAGTCAAAGCTGTGAGCTGTGGCTTTGGGGCTACTGTAAACATTCAGTACGTAGAGGCGAAGGGCTTGCCGAGCAGGAGGCTATAGAATAATAAAACCATGTGGTATCTCCGTACCCTCAATGGGGGTTGACTCAACAGAGACGTTGCGGTGCGCGAGGGTGGCAGTGAATGGGTTGTTAGGGGATCGTATGGCTTGATAACCCGTGAGTTTTACTTTGAGCCCTGGTTCCTGAAGCGCAATGATGGTGGCACTGGGGTCGTGAGTGGATATGTGCATTTGCAGGTTGTGGCGTTTTTAGATGCGAAGCATCTCATGCTCGAGCCTGTGTCCCTCCCTCCCTCGTTGTCCGCCGTCCGCACTTCACTGCGCATGCGCGTCTTTTCAGCCCTGTCAACGTTTGGGCTGACGTCAGCGCAGTCCACTATAAAAGGAAATAGTTAGGCGGCGCCCGGTTTAGATCCCACGATGCTGGCCGCAACGGAAGTACGTGGCGCTCTTCCCACTGCGCTACAAACCGAGACGGGAGCATGTGCTACGAACGCGCCTTATGTCCTTCACTCATTCAAACTACGTCAAGAAGCTACTGATACAACGAAGGCACGCGAAGCTGAACGTCAACGGAAACGACGAACTGAAAACTAATTGGAACTTCAGTCGACCCCATGGCTGCTTCGCTACTACTCATGGTTCCTGTCGGGCGCTTCGACGCACCAACTGGCGCGGGCCGTGGGACGAGCAGTGCACAACTGAAACGCACGTGTCGCGCGGCGCCTTGAAACGCCGCGCATTCGGAGGAACGTTGCGCCTGCTAGCACCGGATGCGCTAATGGCCACCACATGGGGTTGGACCCCCACGAAGGTCTCGCTCTTCCCCCTTCCCCGGCCCCAGCGGCAAGACGAGGGGACGAAGACAAAGAGACGACGATCGGGACGCCGCAGCTCGCGGGTCGTCGTCTTTGGGCTCCGCCCGAGCACTGTTTCCGAGCCGCCCGCCGGGCTGTAAATAAATGTATAGTTTTTGCATCGGAAGCTGAGTTTGTCGGTTGGAGATACCCGGGGTCAGATCTTCAGCGCTACTGCTGCTTGGAGGAGAAGCCCCGGGGAAAAGAACATCAGGAAGATAACTGTTCCCCTACGGGAAGATGGTGTAATTTGTTTCCAAAACCTCTGCAGTTCCACTGCCAGACTAGAATTTTAAGTTTAAATTTGCTTATTGTCGGAATCAGAAGGGGGGAAGGGGACTTCCTGTGGAGTCGGGGCTAGGTTAGCATTTCTTGCGAGTGTCCGGGAAGGTCTGTAATAGCAGCTTATAAGGTGTTTTGGGTGCTTAGTAGAGTGTGGTGTAAGTGAAGACATTCCTGCCTTTGATTAGTTAAAGCCTGTTCAATGGAGTCGAGGCGGTCATTCGTTGTGTTATCGATATATGAGTTTGGGGTTTTCTAATGGCGGGGCTTGGGATTCAAGCTCCATGTCGGTGTAGGCGTGGGGAGTGCTGGAGGTGCGTTGGTATTTGGTGTGGCGAGAGTGCTGCGGAGAGCGAGCTTTTCCTGTTTGAGGCGCATATTTTCTTGGCGTAGCTGTGCAATCTCGGTGCGTATGGCATATGTAGTTCTCGAAGGAGGTCTGGGGAATAGTGAGGTGAATTTGGAAGTGGGGGATTGTTGGTAGGCAGGCGTGGGCGGCTCACCTGGGTCTTGCTCTGTGTGTGGAGGGCCCATTGGGTGTCGCAGCCTTGTTGCGTAGGTTAGTCATGAGGGCAGAAGAGCGTGCACTCTGTATACAATCCATGTATAATCGGACCTCCAGTTGGCAGCTGCTTCCAAGGCTTGCACTGTCCCCCTGAAGGTTTCTCTCGGTCTTTGGTGTGCCCCAGGCGTGGCGCTCAAGGTGGCCGGCACAGGTTCCGTGGTCGAGGCCAGGAAAATCGGTGGGGCGGTCATTCGGAGTCTTGGCTGATTTCCCTTGTTCCGAGACCACTTGAGCGTACGATGGGGGTCGCTTGCGGGGTTGGAAACGTCGTGGACAGCGCGGGCCCTAGTG
Source organism: Haemaphysalis longicornis (assembly GCF_048455015.1). NCBI lineage: Eukaryota > Metazoa > Arthropoda > Arachnida > Ixodida > Ixodidae > Haemaphysalis > Haemaphysalis longicornis. Next base: position 167,632,275 of record NW_027526460.1, read on the forward strand.
AGGTGAGGGCCCTCGCACCAGGTAGCTGGTTCTCGCGTTGGATTCGTGATGCCGGACGTTCGGGCACACATCTTGCCGGTGCCCAGCTTGCCAGCACGTTGCGCATGCTTCCGTCTTGCGGCGAAAGGGCTTGCATCGGTACGTTGGAGGTGTTCAGACGATTAACGTCAAGAATTGGGAAGTCCGGGTTATAATTAAAAATACTGTCCAGCACTTGTTCCGAGGTGTCGTCTTCGGGAACATTGAAGATAACGAGTGGTGCATGGCACCCTGGTAGCACAGAATGTTGCCTGAACATTTTTGCAACGTTTCCCCTTACGTTGCCAAAACGTGGCTAATGTCCGCTTTTTTTAACGTTCGTGCAATGTTACCCAGAAACATTGCGTCAACATCATATTAGCATTGCTCCAACATGGGCGCAACGTTTGAAGGGTGTCGGTCTAATGTTTGGATAACGTTTTTCTGACGTTCGCCAACGTTGCTCCACTATTGGAGCAACCTTTCAACTACGTGCGGGACACATTTGAACAACGTTTATGAGACGTTTTTTGATGACGTTGCAGCAACTTTTCACCTACATTTTTGCAATATGCATACCACGTTTAAGCATATCACTGTACCATTCATACGTTGTGATAACATCGCTACAATCTTGCAGCCACTTTAGATCTATGCTTTTAACATGCAGTTAGCATACAAGGAACGTTGCTTCAACGTTCAAGCAATGTTTTTATGAAGTTGCAATAACATTGCTGCAATTTTGCAGTAACTTTCCAACTACATATTTCGAACGTGCGGGTAACATTTAGAAAACGCCGCTTTAATGTCCAAGCGATGCTTTAATGTCCAAACGCAATCACAACGGCACCAGGAGCGCAGTTACAAGTTCGCCACCGAATCGTACGTTTGCCTGCCGACGATGAAGACGAAACGGTGCGCCGGGTAAGTACTCTTGGTTTGTTGCTATTTGTATGTGCTTTTGAGTTTGCGCAGAAGTTCTTTAATGGTGCCTAGAATGAATTATATTCTAAAGCTTACCGAGCCATCAATGGTGCCGCACGCAAATCGTAGTTTTGAAAAATCAGTCGCTCGGGCAGCCGCAAACGCGTGTTCCGTTTCACTTCTTGTGCGTTTCTTATTTTATGCAATAAATATTTGGCTCACGGCTCTTGTTTGTTCAAGTAGCACTGGGGTATCGTGTTTTGCAACAAACAGTGCGGTAAATCGTCCTTATGAAAGTGAAAAAACATTGACGAATGCTCGCTCTTCCGCGATTCAACTTTGCGCTTGTTTTTGTAACAGCAATCCTGGGTCGCTCGCAAAAAAAAATCCCGTTTTTAAGAAATCAGATAGCACTGCAATGCTGCAGCCCGGTGCAGAGTAAATTTTCGATTGATGGAAGCGTTTTGAATGAAAAATAAATACTAAGGAATTCTTGCCACGATAATGAATGTGCAGATTACAAACGATCGAACACAGTTGGTGATTAATTTTTATAGGACTAACGCTAAGGACTGCGGGTTGCGCTTTCTGTCGCGTGAAAGCACACCTGAACGCATCATGCGCAAGCGCATTGTTTGTGCGAGGGTCATTAAAAAGGCTGTCATATTTTCGCCACCTTTGCTTGTGGCGCTCGTTTCATTTATTTTGTCTGTGTGAAGACTCCGTTAATTTATTTTACCCACGCTTGTTAACGTGTATAGTGTTTAAGGACTCTCTTGTTATGCAGATGAGGTACTGTAGTCTCTAACATGGTCAAAGGCCATGGTGCTCTAGTTGCACACTACGTAAATCATCTTGGATTATTTTTATAATCGTCATAAATGCTTCAACTACCAGCCGTCCTGTTTATTCCCAAGGGTCTGCATTAAAGGCCACGTCACACCGTATTCAAATTTAGGTCTAAATGACAGCTTTCTCCACTTCTCTTATTTGTAAGCACTAGTCTAGTTCTTGAACAGGTAATGTTTCTGTGCCTGTATTGAATTTCACGGGTCTGTTGTTTGCTTTCAGTGTCGCTGGTCCTGCTGTTGCTGTGCGATGTGCCTGCTACCGGAGCCGGAAAAAGAATGCAGACCCGTACACTGTCAACCTAAGTAAAGTGCTGCGAACAAACTCTGGCGGTCCTGACATTGAATGGGGGGGTCCCTTTTCATGGCAATCAGCCATGCCTTGCGTGCTTCTTCACCATCAGGAATGCAGTGGAATGACACCTGCAAAAATGAGATGATGTGATGATTGCCATGGAGGGAAAAAACAACCTCTTTAACTTGTTTTTCGTACTGAAAGTGTGTGCTAGCTTGTAATCGTAAGTACGATACGATAGGTTCACCTAATTAAGGTAGCAAAGAAATACTTGATAAAATGACATGGTACAACGGTGGTACACCCCAGAGAACAATGTCTACAAAACAGCTACCCCCTCCTCCCCTTCGTTCTACCTTCTCAATTATGCACTGAAAATGCTCAATAATCATTTATTGCGCTAATTGCAGAACTAAGGCATACAATAAATGTACCTAAACTGCGTCTTTTTCCATGTCTCTTTTTTCGTTAGAAAGGCATCTTTTTTTGCGCAGCGTTTTTTTTTTTTTTGCGTGTGCTTTTGGCCAGATAATCGTCATTCATGGCAAGAAAAATCGCGGATCAAGCGATGGTTCGTGTTCGGCACGGAGTTCGTTCACGCGACCACTCGAACTCATTTTGCCCTGCATTTGGTGTGAACGCAGAATGCTTACATCGCGTGCAAACTTCTCTTCGTTGTGACAATGTAAACAACGGAATCTTTCAAACAGTACATAAAGTACGTCCGGACATGAACTGTAGCAGCGACGTTCGCCTTGAACTCGCAAAGCATGTAAACACAGCGGTTGCACCCTTTATGTTCCAGCCAGTTGACACTCCTGCCTTCCGAGGGATCAAATAATTTCAAACACCGGACCAGCAAGCACGAACGCTAATTTATCAGTATTACACGCACGAGCGCTGGCCGTTCCATTCAGCATTCGCTGTAATTCTTTTTATAGCTTCGATCGCGTTCGCGCCGATCACCGAAGTAGTAGTCCGCAATCGCCGCTGCGTTAGTGCGAGGTAATTCTGGCATATTGAGACAAGTAGGCAGTTCTTTGGTAACCCCTTTCATATCACACGGACATAATTTGTTGTTGTCATTGTTACGTGAACGAATTTTACACGGATACGATTCGCTGCGCGCGCGACACGCACGCGCGGCTCGCACACACGCGCGCGCGACACGCAATAAACATTAATACTTTGACTTCTAGCATTCTTACCTTTGCCCCTTGAGCATCCTTGTTCCCACTTTGTGTGCAACATGGCACACAACAGTATGTAGGCATCCTGGACGACAGGAAACGATAGATCGCCGGGAACTCGCTGCAGTTCGATGCTCCGCTTTCCAGTTGAGCCCTTGAACATGGCGGTCGCGCTCGCGGTGGCCGCGAGAGGGCAGCAGATTTTGCATAAGGCTAAGGTCCCTAAAATTACTAAGGTAGCGCCATCTTTAGATCTCGCCGCCTTTTGCCCTCGCCCGCGCTCCTCTCTTACTTCGTTTTTTGCCATTTTCTTTTTCGCCGGCGAACGCCGCGCGCCATTGGCCAAGAGAAAAGTCACGTGGGTTTGTTTTTTTTGCTCCGCCGCCGGGTCGCCTCGCCGATGCCTCGCCGGCTGGGACATTGCGCAACGCCGCCGCTGCGACGCCATTGCTGGCTTCCGAGCCACCGTCGCCACCGTGCTTCAGTACCGGAATTAGCTGCTCGCTTCGAAAAAATGTCGCACCGGTGTCGTTTTAGGTTGCTTCTCGGTGTCGATGTGTTGTGCCTTAGGCAGCGCGAATATCGTCAGGCAGGGCACAAGACTTCGTTATTCCGTCCGGGAAACGCGACGCAGAAAGGAGAAAAGTTTGGTTGCATAGATTTGAACGGGCATACTTCAGGCCGACGCTACCATCACTCTTTTGCGAGGTAAGTTTCTGAATGCTTGTTCTTGCTCTGTTAAATTCTGCGCGAGCTTGAGCGGTCACTTACGAAGAAATGCGTATTCCCTTCGCGACCGTCGTCCACGCTTTGTTCTGAGTAGGCATTGCGCGCAGCGCCGAGTTCGTCCCGTCGTAAGCTTTGGTTTGGATAAGAGGCCGTGTATTTGTCATGTGCGCGCTTAACTTCCAGCATCAATATCAGCGGCGTAGCATGTTCAGTCAGTTGTCGTAAGGGTTTCGTGACGCGAGAATTGTTCACCTGAATTCATGCTTGTTTTGGCCGACGGCAGCTTGCGTCTGACCATGTATCGTGTGCGTTCCGAGTGCGTGTACGCTCTTTTTGGCGTGAAGTCATGTTTTGTGTGTTAGCTACCCGGGTGGTATTATAATCCCGTTGTTATGACATCGGAGTGATTTGCTGCGTAATATGGGCTTGGTCGGTGCGGCGCAAATTGAGGCTGTTGCGAGAAAAAAAAAATTGCGGCTAGGTAAAACAATTTAAGGTCAGCTAATATAGTGACCGCGCCGTTGACGTACGTTTGATGCGCAATTTCTGTTATCGCTTTATTAAATTCGCGCACGTTTGAATGAGCACTTCAAATGCATATTCGCACCGTAACGGCTGTACGCCCTTTCTTCCGTGTATGCACAGAGGAACGTTAATTACGACTTACGTTTGCATTACACGTGATGCCGTACATTTGCAGTGTGCGCGCTTACTTCATCTTAGTAGTCAATGGCGCAGCGTATCCAGTCATTGCGATTTGAACCAAAACACACTGGGCGACTATATTATTTTCAGCAGACGTATTTTTGTCCAGCAAAGCGCTTGCTAAACGGGTTTAGTGTAGCGAGTTGAGCGGACGCGGCAGTGAGCAGATGCGCGAACACGAATTTGACCATGCTACGGTAGAACGGTCACTAACTCCCTTCTGCAATGCATTATTGCCTATATTTGCGGAGTGTTTGTGGCGCATCTCAAACTCGGTGGCGACATTTCTTTGCCCTTCTCAATAGGATTATTTCACGGATCAATTTGAGCAACGGATATTGGAGAAGCTTGGCGTTAAAAAAACTAAACCCAAATGCCACTCCCAACATTTTTTCTCACGGGAAGCCACGTCAGCAGCACAAGCCACCTGCACGACGTCATTACGGACGTTTGTTCCAATAAAATATCTATTTGCTGGCACCAATTCATTTTTGTGATTTATTGTTTTCTCTTGATAATCATCGTGACATTGGTCCTCTTTCGAATTTCTTTCGGGTGTATCCCTGTGTTAGTGCAATGTACAAATCTGCCAGAATATATCCCAGCACAAAACAATTCTGTCCAGGCGCCTCCATTAATAGCGGCTGTAAACGACCGCGCCCGGTGAAAAAACGTATTGCATGAATAATTAACTGCAGTAACTAGTTACATAATTTGTACCTAGAGGGACTGTAATTTCAGTTTACCCGATCGATTGATCGCAGTCTTCTCTGGCGCGTATTCCCAGAATTACAAGTCTGCGTTTTTCACTAGGTTCGCACATGAACGTACGGCCGCGAGTGTAGTTTAGTGTATCCGGCTGCGAAGTCGGGGAAGCAGGGGCTTTTCACGTCGCTGTACGTGCACACACGTACAACAGCATGTGTATGTTTTTAGTCTACTCACAGCAGCCTATAACGACATGAAGGTGAAGGAAACATTTCTACAAAAACGGCAAAGCACTCTAAACTGCGCGTAATTAAGGTAGGCTGTAGGTCGTTAGTAAAAGCGGGCGCAGAGTGAACGCCGCTGAGGATACACAATTATCGCAAGAAAGGCGAGTGCAAGGACGCCAGCGCAGCGCTCGAACTACGGCATTTGCGAATGAAGCGCACTGTATACTGCCGCGAACCGTGCGCAAGACCTCTGTGCAGTGATTGCACGACCACAGTCACGCAGTTTGAAATGTCCACGCTCGATCCTTTCGCATTCACGAGCTATCCTGAGGTGTTACAGAATGCCGCACACGTAAACAAAAACCGCGCTGTGCGTATGCGCCAGCGGCATCCGCCCCGCAAATATCCCCTTGTAGACAAAAATATACAACAAAACACTATCACTCGGTACCTGTTGGTAAAACGGGGCACTAGAAATCCTATAAATGCTACCAAAGAGCGATTTCGGCGCGAAAACAAGAGCAAACTGCAGCGAGCGCCCTGAAGCGTAGCGAGGGCGTCTGCTCTCAAGTGGCCAACAAATATGGCGGCCCCGCCGCGGAGTTAAAGGGACGGCGGCGCCGCGGGTGAGGGGAGAGAAAAAAGAGGAGGGCAGCGGAGAAGGAGGGAGCAGTTGGCGCTACCTTAGTTCTTTCAGGGACCTTACATAAGGCTAGGGTGCCTGAATGTTCCTCCTCGCCCGCCCCTCCGTGAAGGGTGGAGACATTCTTTGCAGGGTGCCTCGCCCGGTTTTCGGAGCCACCGACCGCCATTACGAATCCCGCTCCTGCGGCGGAACCGCCGAATTGTGCAGCGGCCGACGTGCTGTAGCTGTCTGGCTGCGATTAGCGGCTCAAAATGCCTGGTTGCTGCGTGCCTCTGTGCACAAACCACTGCAGGAATGGCTGGCGCATGTTTAAGTTTCCAACAGAGCCGAAAAGGAGACTGCAGTGGACCGTAAACGTAAGACGCGACAAGTGGACGCCTACGAAGGCGTCGTGCGTGTGCAGTGTGAGTATTGCGAACCTCATTTCGCTCTATTTTACTTCGTTCGCATGCATGTAGTGACAACTATTGCATTGTAGTAACACGTGTTGCACGTTTGCGTTGTACAACAATGAACGAGGCTGGGATGTCTCTGTTTGCCCCGGAACAGTAAACGCATTAGTATGTGATATGAGCGAGAGAGCCATGTGCTTGCGCCATAGCTGAATATTTTAGAATTGAGCTAGGCATGAAAAGAATCATACGTTGAGGTTCGCTTTACGTCTATGTTATAGGCTTCACGCATTTTTTTTTTTTTGTTCTAACATTTCCCACAGGCTCACTTCGAGGAGAATTGTTTCGAACAGAATCGTGCAGACGGCTGGAAGAAGTTAAAGCCAAACGCTGTGCCGACAGTGTTTCCGTTCAGAGGTAAGTCGTTGTAATATTTGGCATTATAATTACGCAGGCAAACTTGTCCGCAATTCTTATATTTTGTTTTATTTCATTCACACTAAGGCGCTGGCACTTTCGGTCACCATTCTGTAAAGTATTTCGTACTGCGCACGCACTGAAATCAATACAAATATAAAAAGTTCCAAGCAGTAAAAACTGTCTGGTAGACCTCGTTAATAACACAATGAATGACAAAAATTTAGCAAGCACTCAAAGTGGTTTTTTGAACATTAAACAGTGATTACACCATCACAAACATTTAACAATAGCTATCAAAGAAAATTTATTAAATGCATATGAAAAAATACTCAGCAGCAGTGATACAAAGGAAAACGGGATTAAGGAGTTAGTGCAATATTTCGTGTTAAATTCGGGCATATTTTAAATATTTAGTTCATGAAGTGAATGAACCGTAGAATTTGACTTCGTTTCACCGGGCATAGAGCTCCACGCTGGCACACCAAGTTATTTTGCAGTCAGTTTGCCATTGCTAGTGCTTGCCTTATCCAGAATTACAAAAGTGAAGTGAGCAGAGAATTAGGTGCGATTGATTGTTAAGATGCGCCCGTGCAGACCCCTTATAGATAGGTTGTTTTGAACAAATCAACACATAAATACACAGATCTTTACACCGAATAGTTTGTTTACGTAGAGCACTATTAAAGTACAGGGGCATGAAATTAGATAGAAAGGAGAAAATGTTATGAGCCAGAGAGCCTCATTTAAAAAAAAAGCAGGTTCTCAATGGGTAGCGTATGTATTTACCCGTGATGAAACGCAGTAGGAAAGGCGACTCTGAATTGTTGCATAGTAGAATAATAGAATAATGCATAGTTGTTAATAAAGACATGCTTTGAATAGGACTTAAATTCATGAACTTTCATACAATCGAGAACCTTGAACACCTTGTTGCTGTTCGGGCAGAAAATAGTGATAGTTCCTTAGATACGAAGCTTTTTTTACTCGAATGACATAGTCTAGATTCGGTTGTTTTGGTGTATGTGATTGCATGGTAATAGTAATTAATAATGCAGAACAATATCATTGCCATACGTTTTTTTTTCGTATCCTCGGTATCTTTATCTTATTTATTCTGGTTTACATTGTTTTAGCTTCTCCAAAGCCGAGGAAGCCACCTAAGGAAAGAACAAGACCTCTGCAATTTGTCGCCTGTCAAGGAGCCTTGCCGACTCATGACGAAACATCTACGACTGGCGCCTCATCTCTTGCGAGCGGGGAAACGTCAGGATCGCTGACAAGCAGCACCGGAATGCCTCCAGAACAAGTTTGCAGTCCATCAGCATCGAGCCCAAGCAACACACTGGAGGACAATTTAAGCTATGTGGAAGGTTCGTCCCCTGCCCCGCTGTGCATTGATGTACGCGACGTACAATCGGCTCACAGCTCATGCGTCGCAGACGTGACGAGAAAATACGGCCAGCTTCAGGACGCTCACAGTAAGGCAAATGCAACCATTCAGGGCCTTAAAAAGAAAGTTCAGAAGCTTGAAAGTAACGTAGAGAACATGGCAAAGCGAATGAAGTTTCTGCATGAGGACCAAGTAGAATCCCTTTCTCGAAAAGGCAACCAGGGGAGCACTTGGTCGCCGCAAACAATCCAGCAAGCGCTTAAGATTAAGCTGTCATGTGGAACGAATGAGTATGAAACCCTAAGAAAGCTTGGATACCCCCTTCCATCCAATAGGACCCTCACAAGGCGCCTCCACGGACTGGAGTTCATGCCAGGAATCCTAACTGATGTAGTGAACCTGCTCAAGTTAAAAGCTGAAACCATGGAAGATGTGGAGAAGGACTGCGCTTTGTTTTTGGATGAGATGGAGATTGCAGAGGGGTACGAGTTAGATCGATCTGCAGACGTTGTGTTTGGCGGGACAACTTTGCCCTTAAGACCAGACGAACCCGCACAACATGCACTGGTGTTCATGGTGGGCGGCCTCACGTAGAGGTGGAAGCAGGTAATTGCGTACCATTTCACTGGGAGCCACGTCGATGGCAACACCCTCAAGGAGTACGTTCTCCAAATTGTTCGTCTTTGTCACGACATTTCACTAAGAATTCGGGTTGTGACCTGCGATATGGGAGCATCCAACCGTGCGATGTGGCGAGAGTTGGGCTTTTCGAGTCACAGAGACTCTCGCACTGTCTGTTCTATTGCACACCCCTGCCTTGAAGATAAGGAACTTTATTTTAGTGCGGACGCTGCACATGTGCTTAAGAATATCAGGGGCCAACTTCTGAATTCGGAAGTCTTCACTCTGAGTGAATCAGCTGTAAAGGAGCATAGTTTGCCCTCCAATAAAGTAAAAATTAAGCACGTACGCGCTGTCATAGAACATGACAGCGACAAAGAACTGAAAGTGGCACCGAAGCTGTCAGAAGTTCATGTTAGTAAGGGCCACTCCTCAAAAATGAAAGTGGGAGTAGCCGTGCAGTTTTTTCGAGACGCTCCTTCTGCGATCAGATACCTGATAAAGCAGAAAGTTTTGAAACCAAAAGCGGAGACTACGGCATGGTTCTTGGAGCTCGTGTCGAAATGGTACACCATTATGTCCTCACGACATCCGTCTACCGCTCTAAGTCTCCAAAATATGGACAAGTACTACTCGGCTATCGACACTCTGAAACTGGCGATTTCACATCATGCAAGGGATGAAGGCAGGAGGTTCGGCTCAGTGGAAGCCGTCTCAAGCAGGCTTATTGATAGTCACTACAGTCGTCCTTCAGCTTCAGGACATTCTTTTGAAGAGTGAAGGCTACGAGTACTTTTTAACGAGTAGACTACTCCAGGACTGCCTCGAAAACCTGTTCTCGGTCATACGCCTAAGGAAACCAGTGCCGAATGCTTATGACATGAAGTGTGCCTTGAAGCTTGTTTGCGTTAGCCAGTTTCTGTATACGCCAACGACAACAAGCTACGATGTCGACGATGGTCAATTTCTGGTTGACTTAATTGCTCTCAAAGGGTCTGCAAGAGCACGCCGAAGCTGAACCAGAAGCCATTGACGACGATGAAATCCCTTTCGTCGAGGAGCTGTCGTCAGTGGACTGTGGCATCCTGTTTCCCATCGGCGGGTTTCTTCTGAAGGGCATCATAAAGGCGGTTGGCGCATGCGAACATTGCAAGACTGCAGTGTTGGGGACCAGCATCAGCGAGCATTCCTATCTGACCGCGCTGAAGGAGTACGTTCGCGATGGCGACAACCTCCACTATCCAAGCGACGCTGTTATGCGCACGCTAAAGTACTGTGAGGAGCTTTTTAGGGGCATCATCACGTGGACGGACAGCGTGCTCACACTCCAGTCACCACTACAGGCCGTGACCACATATCTCAGCAAAATGTCGCGATGCAATCTGCAAACATGTGAACAACACAAAGAAACCGTAGAGAAGATGCTTATAGCAAGCTTTGCAAGGCTCCGGCTGCGCATACATCTTCGTCAAGTTGCCAAAAGAGTAGTGGATGGCAATGCAAGCAAGACGTGCGCAGGAGTGAACTTGCCCTGAACTTTCTAGACTTCTAACTTGATTTGTAAATAGAAAACTGTAAAGTTGTGTGTTGTACAGTTTTGCGTATATGTATGTACCCTTTAAGTATTTCACGGTCTCTTTGATTTCCTTCTATTGTGTTGGTGTCTTATTTGTTGCATTGACTGCATTCAACAATTCATGCTACGAACCATGGTTCTGCTGTCAATCTGCGACACAGAGCCCACGCGCTGGTAATAAACGTGTTCCCAAGCTCGTTTTGCTTAGTCGGAATGGTTGTTTTGGTTTTGTAGTATCGCATGCTGCACTGCCCACAACTGGGCACTGTATACCTGCCACTGAATTCATTGTTTAAAAAACCCCATGTCTCTGTGGTGGTATCTTGTGCAATATTTTAATTGATCAAGTGAAGGTGCTGAACCAGACACCTTTTGGGATTTCATTCCATCATTTTGAGTATTATAACGAGATGTGGCTGTGTGTAGCAAACTGGGAGACTTCCTGTCGTAATCAGTTCCCCTTGAATTATATTTCATGACTTCTGGCTTTGTTTGCTTGTGTTTGTTTGTTTTTAACTTTTTACCAAATGATCCCCAATTCTTTTATTTTTAATTATGAATCGATTGTGAATTGATTTTCCTTTTTTCTGATAGTTTTCTTTCAAGTTCCCCCTCTATTTTTAAGGTAGGTCCACCCCCTCACCAAAAATTAACTTCTGCATGCTGCGCCACTATTTACTGTACCTATTAAATGCCTTCGCCGATTACGCATTTTTGTTGAGTTACAAGCGTACATTAATAGGGCTCCTTGGCAGATGTTTCTTTTTTTTTCTTTATGTGTTAACCGCGGTGCTTTAGATAAGCCTCTGCTATTTCGTTCATTCACTTTTAGCTTTTGTTTTCCCCTTGGAGAAACAACTACATACACTACTACAACTGAGTCCTCGCTTCGCCATTTGCGCATTATCTTGCGTATACAAGGTATGCTTTTTGCGGCTATGATTTTCGGCAAAGAAGGCTCATGATTAATATTTTTTAACTGCGGAATCAGAGAGACTTAGGGAAAAACAGAGCGATTCATGTAACATACCTCTCCCGCGAAGTCTTTGCACAATACATTGCCGGTCGAACGCACTTATAAGACGCAACTTTTTCGCAGATGAGATTTAACACCAAAACTAACGATCAAGAAGCGAGCCTCATTGACGCATTATCATGCGTGTTACATATAAAAGTGTAGAGACATTGCGCTGACTTAAGTTTACAAAACAAAAAAGTGGGAGACGCACTTACGCGGTAGCGCACGGATGCGCCTGTGTGCCGTGTTTCTCCCGCTATTTCGTCTTGCCGACTTAGCTAGCGCAGTGTTTTCACTGTTAAGACGTACAAACAAGCCCACAAATAAGTTCTCCTTCACTCTGGAAGCGATTTGGGGCTACGGAATGCGTGTGCATGTAAGAATTCGATAGCACATCCCCGTGCTTGCAGCGCGCTGCCCTAGCGGCGGGATTCAACATGGCGGCTTCCGTAGCAGACGACGCAGTTGTCTCCACCCGTCACGGAGGGGCGGCGAGGAGGAACATCCAGGCACCCTACATAAGGCCTATAGTACGCTGGCCAAGGACGAAAGAAAGCCTTTTCTTTTCGGTGTTTTTTTTTTTTTACGGCCATCCCCCACTTCGCGCTCGGCTGCTAAAACTTCCTTTGCGACTCTCTCTAGAAGGGACGGGGCGACGACGAAAACAAAACAAAAAAAAATAAGGCATGTAGGAAGAAAGGAACGCGCGAGACGGCGTGTCTCCCTGCACCCCGCCCCGTTTCTGAGAACGCCTGGCGCCCTGTATTTCGTTTCGCGCCAAGCAGAACGCGACAAGTGTTCGATGCATTGGAGCCTCTTACAAATAAAAATTACACCAGGGAAAATCTGAAGATATATGTGCAATGCTAATAAAAGGGAGGAGGAGGAGGAGGAAAAACTTTATTGTGAGCCAGGTGATGTGGGAGTGGCTCCTCAGTCCAGGAGACCATGGGACGACCTTGCTGTCTCAGCCCTGGACACCAGGAGTTGCTGTGCATCCAAGCTGGCGCTGGTCGTCAGGTTCTCCCACAGCTCAGGAAGGGGAAGGGAAGTGGGTAAAGGAGGGAGGGCTGGGTTGTGTGCGCACAACAAAAGCGAAAATGGGGAAGTTAGTTTTCAGGTTACTTGGAAGGTTCACCAGGGTTAGGTCTTTGTTTTGTTTTATTGTTTCATATATGTTACAATATGATGGAGCTCTGACTTTGGCGCTCGAGGTAGGTGAAATGTCTATGGGGAAGTTGAAATATAAAACAGCCCACTTTATGTTTTTTATTTCAAACAAGGGTGCAAGGTGTGGACTAGTTGGAACGTTCGCTGATCAGAGGGGCTATAAAAATGACTAAATTTCACATGAAGGGGGGCAATTTAAAGAACATAAACTTTGGGTTTGAATCCATTTCATTAATCAACTGTAATTACTGCGGCAACATGAAGGGAAAACACATACGATTGTAATTAGCTGGCGACATGTAGGGCTCGCACTCCCACGTCATAGTTGCACAGAAGTTTATATAGCTTGCATATGAAATTTCTCCAGTACATTAATTTTTTCAAGAAGTTATGAGAATCCAGCAACAAGGAAATGTTTGAGCCTTCTATCTAGATTATTTTTGTCTAAGGATATACAGGCGGCAACATAAAAACCCGGCCATGCATGATTTAAAGGGGCCCTAAATACGCTTCCGAAGGTCGCCATTTCAATTGCGCAATCGCTAGAATACCCCTTCACGGCAACGTATACCAAATATTACACCTATTACACCTAACCAATAAAAATATGAAGTAAAAATTTGGTCTCAGTACTCCTTTAAGGCAGAAAGTTAACAGTGCGAGATGCTTGTGAAAACTTAGCAAAATGGAACTGGAAGTTTCCCTTGTCGATTCACGATTACCTTTTTATAATACAGCCGTAATCTACTACCTAAGAAAGGCGTGCAATGTTTCAACAATAGGAAAGGAAAGTTGGGAAGACATTTGTGGGTGCCGTTTTCTGGCAGGTATGAAAAAAAGCTGTATTAAGGTGCATCTGCGCGGACTTCTTAAAGATACGGTCAACACGTCGAATGAAAAACACGGAGTATACCCGGTCAGTTTGTCTTTCCATATGGTGCAGGTTCCCCAAAAGAACGTGCGTTGTAAAGAGGTCGCGTAAAATTTGGGATGTACATGGTGAAGTGCGTGTAGAGGAAGCTAAGTCGGAGCAGAGTAAACTCGATACTATTTGATGACGGCATAAAAAGTTATTTTCTTGTAGTAATTCCAGTTTATTCAGCAAATAATTAGTGCGAAATAACACACGGCAATGAAACCCAAGTTCTCATTCGTATGTACTGACGTCGGAATGCTGCGCCGTCCGTTTCATGCGCGCGTTGAGTTAATTAGCAGGCGCTGTATTCGGTCAGTTTCCTGGATATATGCGGCATGCACGTGGACAAAAACGCACCCGACTGGCATTTGTAAAATACTCACAAAAACAGCCTGATAGCTGGCCATGCGTGACAACGCAGTCGAGGGTGAAAGCTGCGCGCGGCTTTATCGATGCGCAGCAGCTGTGTTTTGCTCTTTAAGTTTAATGATGTGTTAAAATCGCCCTAAAGTATCTGATTTGACTGATTATCAGGTTTCACGCGCCGACGCTACACAGGCGATGAGGCGTGCCGTAGTAGAGGGCTCCGGATTAATTTTGACCACCTGGGGATCTAATTAGCGTGCGCCGAAATCTCGAACACAGGCATTTTCGCTTCTCGCCTCCACACCCGCAAAAAAAGCGGCTGCCGCGGCCTGGAATCGAACCCGCGCCATTGGGCTCAATCCTTGGGCTCAGCAGAACAACAGCCACCGTGGTGGGTTCCTAAAATAACTAAATCACACTGAGACAATCGGTATACCAATTGCATGAGCGACACGGCCTGCAGGGGCTGGTGCGAACCGTTAGCCCTGTATACCGCGCGGATGTTCCAAGAGCGCATTCGCAGAATGGCAAATTCGGTCTCGTACATCAGTGAAATGGTATTATTTGGGTGACATTTACACGGATCTAAGTTGTTTTACACTGGAGGTAGTGATTTTGCAGAACGTGACTGTCGCACCTACATAACTTGACTGGCTTTCATCTAGGTGTGGCACAGCGACGCTTTAGGTGGACGTTCATAAATTTCACGGGGACTGGACTTCACGGAAACACGTCCATAGCTAACAAAAGCGACCACTTACAGTTATTGTAAGTCCAATCTGTCATCACGAAATTCATGTGTCAGATGCACGCCGCCAAGAAATTTTTGCGCGTATGAGTCGTACGAGTATATACATTTAGAAAAAGTGAATGAAAAAAAACGGGTATAGAAATAAGGTGCCTCGTTGTTGAGTCATATCTTCAAATTATTGTGGGCACCTCACCGTAAAAAAGTACACATTTGTTCAGCAACTCATATAAGAATTAAAAGAGCGACTACCGCACGACGAGTAGAGAATTCATTATTGCTTTTGAAAGTGACTGTTTTTGAGCGATATTACGAAGGCTGAAGTACAAATGGGACATATAAATTGAGTAGGGGTAAGCAACAAGTAGGAGGCGAGGGGGAATGCAAACTTCTCGTTATTGTTTATTGCTGAAAACAAATAAGGCGCTGCAAAGATTGGCTTAAACTGAGCTTGCTATTTCGTAAAACTAAGAGGAAACAGGTAGAGTACGGACATTTATATCTGTAGGACGTAATTATGGTTATAATAATTACGCCTGCATGACTAACAGAGGTTCGATTTCTTCCACGTGAACGAAATCGTAGCGGGCCCATGCGCCCGACACAAAGCAATGTCGCGGCCATACACGATAATTGCGGATGACGCGAGCTCATGCACGACACCAATAACTTAGTGAGGCTAGAAAAAGTATTGGCTATGATCAGGAATCTGCCTGCCTAACCGGTTAAAATTCCGTTCTCCAACATAAACGAAGCCTGTTTGTGTATTTTAATTATACAGAATGATACAGCAATAAATGAGCGTTTTTGCAAGTTTTCCTGAACAAAACAATCTTTTGTTCGCGCTCAATATTCAATCGAAGGTCGCATATTTGCGGTTTATTTTGATTAACACCAAGAACGGCGATGGGATTTACCCGCTTACTAAAAAAATGAAGTAACAACGAATTTCATTTATGGGACAGCGGGCGGCCATCTTGAAAAAATGACCGTCTTAGAACGGCACAGCACCTGACTTTAATGAAACGCACGATGCGCGGAAAGACGGTATTATTTTATTCTAGGCTGTATCCACTCTACATGTAGTAATATTGTGTGATCATCCAACAAATGAGAGAATAAAATAAACGGATCTGCCGCCGAGATTGGTTGCGCCATCCATCGAACCGGCACCACGCGTTTCTTTCGTTTTGAGAAACGTTCAAACGCTCGCGGTTCCTTTTACATTTCATGGAGGGATCTACACGCTCAACCACTCCTCCACATGCATTTCTGCAGTTTTTCGAGAGCCGTGTCTCTAAATGATCACACATCGGTGTAGGGTGCCCTGCTGTCTGCCTCTGAATAACTTCAAATCAAGTACAGGTACTGCCCTTTGTTCCGTTATATTGCCCAGTCTGGGGGTGCTACCTGGTCCTGTCACCTGTGGTATATCACCAGCGGATATCAGAGAGGTTAAACCAGATAGGCGATGCCTAAGAAAACGGCATCCATTCACGAGAACAAGATTTGCCCATTTGGTGTAGCATTCGGCGAAAACTTCCCGTACTGGGAGAGGCCCTCGTCCTGCAGTGGACAGGCTGACGATGGGGATTTCATTTATGTGCGTGCGTCGTGCGTGCGTGTGTGTGTAAGTGCCGTATTCTACGCAGCTAAAGTACAGTAAAGTGCAGGAGGCGATGGTACAGCTAGTGAACTAAGGCGTCCGTTGTGCATAACCATTTGAACTTTTATAGGCGACGTAATTCCTCCAAAACATGGGTTAGTGTGGTGTAACTGGTGTTCACATAATAGATAAATGGAAAGCTGCTATACATTCAACATTCCTCAATATTGCGGCAACCTAGATAAACATGCACATAGCAATGTTGTTTGTGGGTTTTTCGTGGGCATTGTAGAAACTGTGGATCACATTTAACCACACTCCCGAAATTAACGTATCCCGACGTTACATGTACTACATCGCAAACATTCAATTCTGCTGTACGGGATCATTTGAATTTTGAGGCAGCTTATGTAACTCCCCATACAATCGTTTAACATCATAAATATGAGATTTGCCGACATTTGGCAACATTGCTGCAACGCAAAAAAAAAGCGTGTAAAGGGCAACGTTGAAACGTACGTTGCATGAATGTATCCAACGTTGGCCAACATTTGGCAGCATTGCTGCAACGCAAGAAAACGTGCCTGTGGGAAACGTTGCCTATGCGTCTTTTGTAAACGTTGCGTGAATGTGTCCAACATTGGCCCACATTTGTCAACATTTCTGCAACGTGAAAAAACGTGCATATATGGGCAACGTTGCCCATCCGTTGTTTGTAAATGTTGCGTGAATGTTGCTGAATGTGCCCAACGTTGGCCCACATTTGGCAACATTGCTGCAATGTGAAAATACGTGCATACGGGCAACGTTGCCTATACGTTGTTTGTAAACGTTGCGTGAATGTTGCTGAATGTGTCCAACGTTGGCCCACATTTGGCAACATTGTCACCACGTTGTGTAACGTTGCCTAACGTTGCACAACATTGGCAACACGGCAGAAACGTTGCGGCAACAATTTGTGCTACTAGGGCACGTGTAGCTGGCGCGGACACGTGAGCGGCTACTTCGTATTGTTGACCGCAAAGCACGAGGAACCTAATTATTAAAACGTACCGGGTGGCACGGTCTTCTGACGGTGTGCTAATAAGGAGGCAATTAGCAACATAGTGTATCCGAATTTGATCTTCGCGGTTCAGTGCCGCTCCTGCTTGGGCCTGGATTGCCTCGGCTAGGGTGGCTTGCGCTATAGACGACAGAGCAAGTCCTCCTCGAGGGCGAAGGACGATTTTCACATCAGACTCCGGGCGAAGCCGGCGGCGGGCGACGCTTTTTGTCTCGCTTGGTGCACGCGCGGCGCTCGTCCCAAGCAACCACGGACGTCGGTGGGACGTCCGAAATACAGCCAGACATCCAAGGCCCAGTTTGGACGGCCACTGTACATCCATTTTTGGACGTACATTTTCGGACGTACAGTGCTCAGCGATTGAAACGCGATACTCAGAGCGCGTGGCTGCCGTTGCCTGTTGCGCCACAGGTGAGCGCTTGTGAAAGCGAGCTGGCGCATTGTGGTATACGATGAGGGTGAGAGCGTTCGCGACGCATGCTTAGTGCATCCGGGAGACAGCCCTTCAGTGTGTGGTTCTTGGCGGCGGCATAGGCGTGCTACATGCCATGGCTTCAAAACGCTGCGCCTGCGTGCCGTGCGCGCCACGATAACACATCGCGATAAATGCGCATTCAATTTCTTCTTATATAACGCGCGCGGTGCCAGCTCACCCAGCTTCGCGCGGCGCGGCACGCAGGCGCAGCGTTTTGAAGCCATGGCATGTAGCACCCCTATGACGCCGCCAAGAACCACACACTGAAGGGCTGTCTGCCGGATGCAGTCAGCATGCGTCACGAACGCTCTCACCCTCACCGTATACCACAATGCATCAGCTCGCTTTCACAAGCGCTCACCTGTGGCGCAACAAGCGCCGGCAGCCACGCGCTCCGAGTATCGCGTTTCAATCGCTGAGCACTGTACAGTGGACATCCAGACGCGGATGTACAAGTCCGAATGACATCCGCCAACGGACGTAAAAAGTTACTATGAAGCATCGAATAATGGCCTAAATTGGATATAAAAGTAAAAACAAGAAAGCTACTGTGCTTTTCAATTAAAAAGATTTTGTACATCAACACCCTGGCTTGCAGGTTGCAAGTTTCATCTGCATATTTTTAATATTAA
Source organism: Haemaphysalis longicornis (assembly GCF_048455015.1). NCBI lineage: Eukaryota > Metazoa > Arthropoda > Arachnida > Ixodida > Ixodidae > Haemaphysalis > Haemaphysalis longicornis. The sequence continues at coordinate 167,650,958 of NW_027526460.1, forward strand.
GCTTAATTTTTTTTATTGTTTTGAAGCACTTCACCAACTCCAACGACGATCTCTTTGGGGAAGGATATATAAGAATTGTGAACCGCTAACGAAACGTGAAGCAAGTTCACTGCGTTCATGTATATGCCGTCTGCCCGGAGTGGCTTGTTGACCACGCCGAAAATTTTGTGCAGTGTGTGTAATGAACATGTTACATGCAGACTGATTGGATCATTTTCTGTTCTTAGGGCAGCGCTGTTATCACTAGTCGCTGCGCCCTGATATGTGGACTATAATAAATTCTCTTTACCCCCCCCCTCCCCCCCCCCCGTCTGCCCGGTAGTGCGCCCTTGCGCGGTGTAATAATAATGTACTGTTCGTTGTAAGAACATTAGCTTGTCTATAAATTTTTACTGAACATCCAAAATACAGCCAATTTCGGACTACCGACTGGACGTACGGAAGTGTTAAAACCGGACGTCCAACGAACGTACATGGTACGTCCATCGGCCCTGAAACGGACGTCATACGGACGTCCGCTAGAGCCGGAATGGACGTACGGCGGACGGCCGACGGACGTCCGGTGGTTGCTTGGGGTGGTGTTCTTGGCTGCAGTCAGCGCACATGCCATGGCCTTGTAAGGCTTGTTGCCGGTGGCGGATTGTAGCCCAACCAAGCTGCCCGAGTTTCTCGGGGTCGATATCCTCACCTTCCACGATGTTTTCCATTATGGGTATTACGCTGAGCGCCGATGCTGGCGCGGCCACTTGCAGATGTTGCGCCGGCGACGACAGCGGCTTGACTATGCCCGTCAGGACTAGCGGAGCTGGTAGCGTGGCAAATTCACAAATGGCTGTAACATCCAAAATACATCCGATTTCGGACGTCCGACTGTACGCACGGAAGTGTTAAATCTGGACGTCCCAAGGACGTACATGGTACGTCTATCGGCACAAAAACGGGCGTCATACGGACGTCCCCTAGAGCCGGAATGGACGTACGGTGGCCGGCCGACGGACGTCCGGTGGTTGCTTGGAGTACAAATGCATTGTGTTCCGATTAACGACTGTGCATATAGCGTTTGGTACAGATGAAACGAAGTGCCCGGGGTAATGCAGAATCGGAACGGAATGTCTAGCCTTCGGAGCGTTCCGTCCACATCGGCGCACATACTCACGCACCATAGTTCGTTAGGATCTAGTGGCGTGCTGCCGAAGAGTGGTTTGTTTCTCCGAATAAAATGCTACACGTACACACTTATAGAAATGTACAATTAATGCGCAAGTTCCTACTGTTTTTGCAGGTCTGAGTGGAGGAGTATGTGCACCCTAAATTCGACAGCCTGTGGGACATAGTCGGGCAATAAAGCCGCAGTCAACTAGCACTTACGGCTTTGTGGTATTTGAAGGATAGTGGGACCACATTGCGTTTAGAAACTTGCTGAAGCAAGTGTAACATGGCTAAATGAATGCAATGAACCAATGGCCCTGGCATGCGTTAATTGAAATTGGTGCTCCAGAGGACCAACGATACCAATACACCTACAGGCCAAGGCTAACGCACCATACACCATTAGGTACCAATACCCCTGTAGGACTATACCAGTACACCAATAGGTACGAATACACCTATAGACTGATATACCAATAGCTATTGGTGTCAATAACCCAATAGGCTATTGATTTTGTCTATTTGTAATTTTTGCTAGGTTTAAACCGCAAGCTTGCTCTGACCCCTACCTCACACCAAACACGTCAGACCCGGCATTCATACGCACTTTCTTTAACACCGTATTTTGCTCGTACTAACTTGGTTAAATTTTTTTTCAGCTCGTACCGTTGAGGAGTGGAACAGTTTGCCTGCGAGCAGTATACAATCTCCCGACCTTATTCACGCCGAAATTTAAATTGTTTTTCGAACTATTTCAACTGTTCCGCGTTTCCCTCCCCACTCTACCCTTTCGTTGTTTTTGCACAAGAATGTTCCGCTTTTCATTTTCTTCGATCTTTCGTTGATGTTGTATATGATAAGTATCTTGCCCCTCCTGCTTTGGCCTCTGGGCAGCAGTATTTTGTAAATAAGTAGTAAGAAAAAATAAAAACCTGGCGTTTGAAACCAATTTCAAGACTGAATGTAATAAATTTGCAATCCAATGCCGATTCCTCCTGCATTTTAAATTACTTTAAATCATGCTTTAGAACCGGTTTTATCCATTCCACTTGTTTTTTGACCATCGTTTGAAAACTTCATTTACCGTACGTACGCGACATATACGAGACGACGTCGGCCCTAAAACTCAAACAGGGAACATCCTCGTGGCCCTCCCGTCCCTTTCGCACGAGCCCCACCCGCACATTACCGAGGTTTCTTACTGCAGTACGTGGGAGCGCCTCTTTTTATGTTGGCGCAGTGAGGCGAGCCTCGTATGTAATATTGCTTCTCCCTTTCATTCTCAAGCTGTCGAAAATGTGGGGATAAAAAGGTGCAGCGGTGAAAAGCTCTGCAAGCAGAAAGCTTGAAAATGCTCCTTTGTTTGTTTGCACTGCCCATGGCAACTTCAGAGAATGGTGTACTGGTCCTGTGCACGCATGTGCACATCAGTGAAATCTCCAAGCCTCGCTCAACCAGGCTAGGTATATCGGCAGCAACCATGAGCACAGCCAGTTGCCGATCACGCTAGACGCAGCAACGTTCACGAAGGAAGGGCAGCGTGCAGCTCAGTGCCTCAGTACCAGCTTAGCTGGCATTCCCGAATCTACCAAGTTGATGGAGAGCGCCCAGTCTTCTTCCTGCGTTTTGTCACATCCTCCATCTGCAGCAATGTTGGTTTGTCAGTGGCACCTGTCCAGCCTCTGGGGGCCACTGACCACGATTCTAAGGGTGTAGGCCATCACCGCCACCTCCCCGACGCTTCCTGCAAGGTTTCCTCCATTTGTGCTCAGTGGTCCACACCACGGGCCCACACCCTCGACGGCCCACTGGAGCCAGCCACACTGCCGGCAAAAAGTGTTCAGAGGAGAGCAGTCTGGGGAGGCCGCAGTTCCCGCAGGTGGCAGTGGTGCGGGGTTTGGTTGGCCGATGCAGGGCCCAAGTTAACACACAGGGAGGCATGCTGTCAACAGGGATGTTTACTGTACACCAGAGGACAGGCAATTGGTCACAGAGGGAGGAATGTGTACACACGGCGGGGGGCAATACAAAAATAACATCAACAGTACAAAAATATCTTTGCAGGAACACGCATGCGCCGTGCATGGCGGCACGGCCCTTGACTAGGCCACACTGGGGGGCCACAGAGATGCTCCCTCGGCATGCTGCAGTGCAGCCCCTCCGACTCTGCTGCTGCAAAAGGAAGGAAGGAGGCCAAACATCTTTGGCTTGCCAAAGTTAACAGTGGAGCCCTCTGCTCCCGTGGGAACTGGTTACCCAGGAGGGAGCAGAGGTGCTAGGCACAACAGCTCACGCCTGGCAGCACGCTTGACGCACAGAAACTGGCTGAACCCTGTCCCAAAGCCAGTACTGGGCTCTACCCACAGCCCCACAGGATTGTCGAAAGGGAACCTGTTCATCTGGCACCAGGGCAGTCACGAGGCAAGGGTGGCTGCAAAGATGCCAGTTCTGACTGCCACCACCGGTTTCCCCCAGGTCAGAAATCCTTCGTGCAAGGCAGAACAAGCTTGAAAGAAGTTTCTCGCATACCTTGGTTCAACGTGCGCCTTAAAGGTGGCAAACTTTCAACACACTGCCCAGACTAGTAGTGCGGTGTGTGCGGCAGGAGCTGCATTACACCTGCTCAAACAGCTGGCCAACCTCTGTGGTGGCACGCCCAGCAGAAGAACTGAGCTGTCTTCCATCCGACCTTAATACTACAGTGCAACAAGGTCTGAAGCTGAGGCGCACAGGACTGTGTGCCTCAGCTTCAGTCCTTGTTTTTGTCGTGCTGCAGTATGAAGATGAATCACCACCACGCCCAACACTGCACTCGCCTTCCACCCGAGGTTCCAGAGCAGCACTAGGGCCACCGAATTTGATGCCCGCAGCCATGTTTTCTTGAAATCAGCCCTAATGGTTCGGTGTGTGCACAGTTAACTGACCTCAAACGCTTCTCCCACAATCAAGAAGCTAAGGTGGCAGGAATGGTGCCCTGTGCTTCCATTCACCTGCCCCTGTGGGCTCCCCCGTGCTCAGGGTTATGTGGTGTCAGCAGTGCTGCTGTGTGCATCCCTTGCGCCTTGATTGATTGATAATGATTACGAGGTTTAACGCGCTGACGCTACACAGCTCATGAGGCTCTGCATAGTGGAGGGCTCCGGACTAATTTTGACCACCTGGGGATCTTCAATGTGAGCCGAAATCTCAAACACATGGGCATTTTTGCTTTTTACCCCCATCAGAAAAGCGGCCAGGAATCAAACCCGCAATGTCCTTGTGCTCAGCAGCACAATGCCTTAGCTACTGAGCCACCGCGGCGGGCGTCCCGTGTGCCTTTCCAGAATGTATGGGTGTGCTTTGAGTGTGCCAGCTTCCTCGTCTGCCTTGCTCGTTCAAGTACAGCTGCTCTGTCAAGAATCCTCACGTACAATCTTGATCACAGGTAGGGGGAATGCGGCAGCGCGTGTCATTCCGTGCGTGGGAGACACCTGTCGGCGTTCCGGGTAACGTCGCACGCATGCGCAGTTCGTTTGCAACGAGGCTATGTAATGCGCGTGTGAAGTTACCCGGAACGCCGGCGGCTCCCACGCACGGAATGACACGTGCTGCCTCGTTCCCCCACCTGTGATCAAGATTGTACATACACGCCAGTGCCCAAACGGAGCATCTCCATTCGACGTTTGCACAAGGCCTGCTCCCCAACAGGGCAGCCTGTACATTGCCCAGGAGCAGTGCAAAACAGAAGACGGTCCAGCGACAAATATGCCAACACTAAAGGGGGACGTGGTCACAGGGTGTCCCGAAAGGAACGAGCTGCATCCCCCTCGACACGAGCACACAGATGGGCCAGCTGTGTGGCTGGAGCGCCCAGAAGCCAGTGGGCCCGAGGGGGCAGCCGGCAGGTGGCAAGCGGGCCTGTCGGACAGGGTGCCCAGGAACAGAGCTGCCCAGCCCACAAACAGCAGCAGGTGTGGGTGAGCTGGGCTGGAATCGCACCAGAGCCCCCCCGGCTGTGCCAGTGCAGCTGACCAGTGCTCCCTCCACCACCACCAGCTCTGTGCCACCAGGGGTGCCATGCGGCATGCCACGAGAGAGCCAGCCGCTACTTACAATTGGGGGCTGCTGCGAACAGTCAGCGAGGCAGCACTTTCTCCTATTGGTGGCAACGGGGGCAGAGACGGGAGGAGCAACATGAGCAGAAGCAGCGCGAACAAGCTCCGTGTCAGTACACAATAGCACGCACCATCGCTAAAACACTGGTCGCTGAAAGGGACGCCATTCGCGTCATTTTATGCGGGCAGTGTCACACATAGGAGGCGGCAAAACAGCGAGGGAACACTGGCAGGACCTTGACGAACAAGTGGTGAGAGCTATCTTCCAGAACTTCTGCCACTGGGGCGGCCAGCAAAGCGCATGCCACACCGCAGCGAGTCTCCTCTGCAGGTGGCTTGCCACTGTGCTCGCTGCCAAGACCACAGCCGAGTCCACTGATCACACACACAGGAACCCCGAGCACCAGAAACCCGACATGTGCAAGCCCACATGTGCGTGCACGAGACACCTTTCAGACATCGTGTACTGCAAAATTGAAATGCATGCCTTATAGGCACAGACGGCCAGTGTTTCAGCACTTTTGTCACATCAGCAGCTGCTGCATGGTACATGCAGTTCTTCAAACCTTTGTTCTGACCAAGGGCCCTCCTCATTTCTCGGCAGTTGTTGAGACAGATGCCACAGCTGCAGCAGCTGGGCCAATAGCACAGGCACCTCTACGACCCTGGAACAATGTGCCAGCTGCTCCAGTCAGTCAGGTCAAATGTGGACGCTGTGCTCTGGAAGGCTGCACTTTAAGCCTTTCTATGGAAGGCGACCAAGTGTGTGGCTGTGTTATCAATGACCTCCGATGTGCCAACTCTTGCTCTGCCAGCTTCCCTCCAGCCTCAACCCTTTGCTCGTCCGAGTCCTCCCCAAATTACACCTGAAACTAGGGCTGCGCGAATATTGGAACTTTCGAATACGAATCAAATACGAGTAAGGCAAAGAAATTGTCTTCGAATATTGAATCAAATGTGTGTGTGATATATTTAAACAACAATAACAACAACAAAAAAACAGGCAACCAACCAACAGGCAACCTTCCAAAATAAATAGTTAGAACTACATTTTGCTGTGCTGCACCAGGTCATAATTAGATTTGTTGTAACGCACTCATTAAAAATTATCGTGTCAAATAAAAAAAAAAAAAAAAACAGCCCAACATTTGCAGAATGTATGCACTCCCTATGTGCCGTAACATTTGCGGCAAGGAAAAAAATAAATAAAGAAAATTCGCAAATGTTTTCAAACAATACAAGCAGTTTACAGATGCAAGAAATTTGTTTATTATTGTGTCAGGACGGCCCGCACGACCTGCAAGTTATTACATATGGTATGGTGGCGTTTACATGGCTGCGACAAAAGCGCAGTGAATGCAGTTTCTACTGCTTTGCTCCTTTTATACACCCACCGGAAAGGGGGAAAACCTTTTGTTGCACATTGGTTCTTGTTGGTGCTTGCGTAAATGCGTGGCGGCCTTCACGTTGCTGAATTGTGTAATACAGGTGCCTTCGTTTAAATAGGTGCCTCCGTTTGGCGTGAAAAGATAAACATCGTGGTATTTTTCGCTGGTTCAGCGATGCCATGAACATTCTTCGACACTTCGTTCGCATAAACCTGCGAACATGTTTGCGCCGTGATATTGATAACGGCTGCCACCCGGTTCGAATGCTCATGTGATTTTGGGGGGTCTTTTTCTTGGAAAAATTGTGGTTGACCCCTCTTTCATAGGAATCGGTAAAACACGAAAGTGAAATGTGCCTTCACAGGAGCAGTTGAATGTTTATTGTGCATTGATGTGAACTTGCACATCGCTTTTTAAATTTCCTCAGTATGGAAATTTCCTCAGTTAGATGCATCAACATCAGCCACTGGATTGCACGAGCCAGAGCACTGCGTAAATCCGACTGAAACCACAGGCGCTCGCAAATCGTGCAAACGAAACCGAACTGTTTGTCAGCGAATCGTTTGGTGAAATCACGGTCCGCTGCAGCGAAAGGAGCAGGACTTCCGGGTCGGCAGCTGTCTTGTGGGTGTGCTTGGAGACCGAAGTCCTGCTGGCGGGTTGCTTCGGCAAAGGTGCAACCACTTCGGTCCTGCTCCGCAGTGCGTAGGGCAGACGGTTGCATTGCGACGAGCTCAGCTTTGTGGAATGTGAGAGGCAGAGTTCATACCTTGGACCGTGAAAGCGTGAACGCAGTGTGTCTGTCGTCACACCATTCGCTAGGCGCCGTTGTTGCCTTACTGTGGCACTTAATGCAACAGCTTTCTTACACAGGGCCATCACACCTGAAGCAGTAGGTGGCCACTTTTGCTGCTAGCTAACTTCTTTCTTCCTCCATGGCTGCTAGGGTGGCTCAATTCACGTGCGTCCCCCATACACGTACGAGCTGGCATTGAGGCGCCAACTGTTGGTGCTCATTAGCGGCATGATGCACTACTTCGCTTCACCTCTCCTAGACGCCAGCACCATCTGAATAAAGCAGGTCATAGGGAAGGATATAAGGCGCATTCGTAGACCTATTTACGTTTGAGTCTATAGCACAGTTGGCAGAGCGCTTTGTGCTTCCCGTTGCAGCCAGAGCTCCAAGTTTGTGGTTTCGAATCCTGGTGCAACTGCTTCAATGAAACTTTGCGATGTCATTTCCATGACAGACATGACGTCAGTGTGATCTTGGTGTATCCCGGCATAAAACACTCTAGCGTAAAACAATAGAAGTGCGTTACAATAAATTATGGGTAAGCTTAGGAGAATGTGGGCATGCACATGACACATCACTTGAGCAACTTTTCTGCGATATTCGCATGTGGTTGAATATGCGAAAATTTTTGGTCATGCACTTTTCGAATCGAGTGCACTTTGAATGTAGAGAATATTTGATTCGTATCTGAAATTTCGAACGGTCGCACACCCCTCTCCATTAGCTCTTTTTCAGGACAGCACGGTGTCCGTCACATGGGCAGGTTTCGCATAGTGCTCTTTGTCCAAACGCAGCTGGTTGCACCCGAGAAAGGGAAAGACAAAGCGTACAGGCAGAAAAACGCCACGGTTTCCGACTGGCACATCCCTGCAGGGAACACTCTTTGTGCCTACGTACACAGGGGAAGTACACTGCGGGCCGAAGAGAGGGGCCGAACACTGAAGAGGGAAAGGCGGCCACAAGAGATCCACACACTCCAAGAACAGGAGCTCCAGTACGGAGCAACAGTTGACGTGGCAGCAGAGATTTGCTCCCCCACAAAATGAGATCCGCCAGCCAATGAAATGCCCGCAGAGGGGGTGGGGAAGTGCAACCTGCTGAACCAGCAGCAGCACAACCCAGGGGGCGTTTGCTGGCACAGCCAGTGCGAGAACTGGTGGCCATGGGCAGGCACCAGGTCGTTCTGAGGCAGTCGGGAAGGTAAGTACTACAGCTGCTCCAAGCCGGGGGCTCCTCCTAGCTGCCCAGGGAGGGGGAGACTAGTGAGGGCAGCGTGGAGCCCCGGGCTGCGCTGTTCGCCAGAGCAGTGCTGAGCAGCCAAGCCACGGGGAGGGCACCCTGATGCCACTCTGGTCGGAAGGCTGGACGGCTGTTCTGCCAAGAAAGTGTGCCTTCTCCTCAAGGGGGTAGTGGAAACGCCTTGCTCCCCCCCCGAGCCCCCGGGGTCAGTCACCCACGTCGGAGTCGCCGTCCCCGAGGGCGTCCAGCAGCAGGAAGGCCAGGGCAAGCAGCGCGGTGCCGGTCAGGTCCCCCAGAGCGGTCAGGTAGGGGATGGCCGAGTTGTCCGGGTCCACCCCCCGGCTCCACATCCAGTGCACCATCACGTGTGCCACGTACAGCAGCAGCAGCACCTGTATGCCCACCATTGCCCTCCTGTCAGGCACTGCACGAGTAGGGCAGCTTCCCGCCAGGATGCCCAAGAGGTAAGGAAAGCAAAGCGCCCCTTAAATCACCTGTTTCATTGTGACGGGCTACAGAAGCTATCATGGGCCTCAGCGCGTTGAGCTGTGTCACACACACTGCTCTCAGCCTTCCTTGAAACCGTTGAACTCAACAATACCAAACCCATTTACGTCTAATTATCTTCTATATCCAACTATTTCTGCACACGGTATATTTACAATGAGAATAAGTCGAGTCCACTAATAATAATACCGTTTATAACGTATCGGATATAACAATGAACTATGGCACTGTCCACTTTCACACGCTTTCTATGGTAAAATAAAGCGTTTATTACAACGCTCCAGTGCCGCGACATTGGATATAGTGGTCGAATCCGGTTACAGCGTGCACCAAAAATGCAAGCTGCCACTGGCTCTCCGTGCCGACGGCACGCACTGCAGACCACAATGTGCCTCGCATCCCTCCCAGCCCTTGGAAAACGAGTTGACCGTGCGGCCAGGGGGAGGGCAGCTTTCCTTCCAAAGCGCCCTCCCGGCGCTGCCGCTTTGGCATCGTCCCTGCCTCCGCTCCCGAACTCGCGCTGCCGGTGTCGGCACCACCCACGTGTTCGCCTGAACCGCTTTGACTGACTGGCTGCCTCTTCAACTGCCTGTTTTCAGCGGAAGGGACGTCAGGGCCAATATTTTGGAAACGTCCGAGTGCCTTACTGAAGAAGCAACCGTTGCGCAGATACGTGCTGCGGACAGCGCTGACAGCGGTACTCGGACGACGCATTTGCGCATTCTAATCAAATGGGAACTTCGCAGGAGGCCCAACGCATGATGCAGCCCCTCAGGGACTTCGCTTCCACCAAGGACCTTTCACTCAGCTAGGTGGAGCACCCATAGATGCTCTTGACAGGGGCGGAACAGAATACATGGATTTGGGAGCAGTCCTGGGAGCAGGCAAAATTGCCTTTTGGAGCAGGCTTGGAGCAGGCTTGGAGCAGCCACAAAGGCCTTTTGGAGTGCGTTTGGAGTTGCCAGAAAAGTTATATCTACTTATTTGCTAAGTTAGGCATTCTACTGTGTACTACACCTACTCCGAACCAGATCTAGCACTGTTCTTGTACTATACTATATCTGAAAATTTCAAATATGCGGAGTCATCTACCTGCGGCCCCAGCGAGCATGCCGCATCATCGCTGTTCAAAGGGTAAACCTCAAACGCAGAGTTGAAGAGGATCATATAACAGGCCTCGATTCGCGATCACTAGACAGCATTGTTCAGTGAACTCACGGCAGTGTTCCGTGAAACAAGGCATTTGCTTGCATTTTTTCTATCGAACAGCGGTTTCAGGGTCGCAAAGCACACCTTTGTCTTCGCCTGCCACAGAGTTGCGAGAGTTGACAAACGTACGCAGTAGACTGCGTAATGAGTGTGTTAGAAGGCATAATTAATGCTGGGCCACCCTCCACATCAGCAAGTTCACAGGCTAAAATGAGTAGTTAATTTTTAATAAAGGCGAACCCCATTAACAAGTGACGGCAAAGCGTCTGAGACCCTCGTTGTACAATACACGCAGCTGTGTTCGCCATAAATGGTGGGGAAAATTGGAGTTGACCTCCAATAAGCAACCTCCCATGTAAATATTACTGTTTTCTAACTGTCTGCGATGTGACACAAGAACATTTCACTCACTTTTGGTCACTGTCTATTTTTATGGTGCAGCGGCCACCACCGGCCACCAAAACCGTGCAGATGCAACACAAACAAATCCCAAGTGAAGGTGGAGAAAGCGCGGAGTGCCTGTGGCCTTACAGCTAAGCAAAAGCCATAGCCGTGCATGGCCTTGATGGAACCGAAACCACACCCGCACCGAAACTGAAAGCAATTTTTCAGCCATGGTTTTAGCCAAGTTTTCGGGCACGGGGAATCATGGCGGTCATACCTCACGGCTCAATTCGGGCTCTGCAACGCAAGACGGCGCTGATAAACGAGTTTGCTGCAATGGGGTGGTTCAGCACAGGACGGCACAGGTAAGCATGTTTTGTGCTCAATGGTGCAAATGGCACAGCTGTTCCACCCGTCTTGAAAAAGGTGTGTGCCAGCTTCGCGTGAAGCAAACAAAACCTACCGACCATTGTATCTTTTCTGCAAATACTGTATTTATTCGAATCTAGGCCGGCCCCGATTCTAAGCTGACCCCCGAAAGTCCGAAGCCACGGAAAAAAAAAAGAAAAAAAAAGCTTACCTCGAATGTAGGCCGAACAAAAAGGCGAGGTCAGCGTTCACAAAAAGAAAACACGTTTATTGAACATGAAGATGCGGTGCTGGAACTCAGTTTCTGGACTAAAGCAGGGGACACATGAGTGGAGAGGGACGCGTCTGTGCACGCGATTCTCCGTTCCGGTAGCCGGAACGGTCCCCACCAGGCACCCAAAACCGGCTCTCCGCATGCGTCAAACCTGCCAGATATTTTCCACCGCGACTCGCGTCAAACGTGTGGGCAATTAACTGGCAGGGGCCGGCAGCAAATAACAGCACAAGGCGCGGAAGCGTCATTCATGATGTTTTGCGCGGGTTTCTAGGAAAAAGGGGGGAGCCTCTATTCAGTGTGTCCTCCGCTCCTGGATTTCGCGAGGTGGCATTCTTCTGCACCCCGCCATGAGCACCTCAAGGGAGGCCCGCATCGCCAAAAACGATCTGCTGACATCTCTGGTATGAACAGAACCAAATATATGGGATCAAAAAACATTTTTACTAATTTATTCTTTCCCCACAAATGGAAGAGATTTCGCTTGCCCTGTAACTGCGAAAGACCGCGCTGCATACAGTAAAATTAAGAGCAACATCTCCGAGAAGTGTCGGCATTGCAGTGTTTTTTTCTCTTCTCCGTGTAGTCAGTGAAAACTTCCTTTATCGTGGTTGATTCGGTGGTTTTATTAAAGTTCACGTGAAAAGAACAACCACCAAAACCATATTCTTGCCACATTGAATGAGAAAAGCATTTGCAGAAATCCAGATAATTGTCAATAATGCGTAGCATTCTTACGCCGCTAGTATTCGTCGAGTTTTTCAGAGTCAGATTTGGCTATGAGTAGCGTAATATGTTGGGGTATTTTATTTTTATGTTTTTTTATTTTGTTTCTTTTCGCCAATGATCCAAATTACACCATTATATTGATTAAGCGCATTAACTTGACCAATAGTGTGTTTTTCCGCAGATGACAGACGTGGGGCTGGTTTCGTCCGTTTGCACAATTGTTTATTCGTGTTGTCGTTCTTTTCCGGGCTTTCACTTTTGAGTGCGCAAAAGCGCAGCTTTCTTCTTCAAAAGCAACAATCTCCTACGAGAGAAAATCATGAGCATCGCGGGGCACCCAGGAGATCTCAGTCAAGCACTAATGCGACCCTTTTGCGGGCTGCCAAAGGCTGCATGCACCCACAACGGAACGGGGTGGAGATAAGCGGCCCGACGCGTCGACGGCGCCCGCGCACCATGTGTCTCCAAATTCACCAAATGGCTTCGGGGAACGGTTTCCGGAACGTTCACCAGCGCCGAAAACCGGCTGCAAAGACGGACATGTGTCTGGCCCTTAAGGATGCCCTCCACCGGGCCCTACCATCTGCGCCTCATGCTCGCAAATAAAGATTTATCAATCAATCAATCTTCAAAATCACCGGACACCTTCTGGGTGATTGAGGTTCGACGACGGAGGCTGAAGCCGAAGCGCTACATGAATTTTTGTAGCCAGCCCCGACTAGCTTTGAAGTGTGGCCGCGATAAGCCTCGTTCCCTTGACAGCTTCCTTTGCTTTTGCCTGGAGCACTTCCGTCGTTACTGGAAGGGCAGCTGCTCGCTGCGTCCGAACGAAGTCAGCCAATGCCATCTCCATTTCGTGGTGACGGCCTTCTCGTGGTCCGGTGAATGCCATCCTCGTTGCGGCACACGCAAATATCCTCTCCCGTTGCATCCTCCAACGACGGACATTTTTTTCATCCACACCGAAGTCCCGCCTGGCTTGAACGTTCGACGACAACTCCGCGGCTAAAACAACTTTTCTTTTAAAAGCGGCACTATAATGGCACCACTTGTTTGGTGCCGTTGCGCTGTCAAAACCAAACGCCACACCGCACGCAGGCCACTATCCACACAGTTCAAAATGGCGGCATCGCCCCCAGCCATATGGCCCAGCTATGACCCCTTAAGTGGCCACTGGCTCGTCTAGTAATGGCTACAATACTTTCTTTTCTGAGTGGCGCTAGCTGCGCGCCACTTCCCTCAATTTCACTTGGAAATTGGCGCGTTTCAAAATCCTCGAATCCAAGCCGACCCCGGAGTTTGATATATAAGTATTTCAAAAAAACTATCGGCCTAGATTCGAATAAATACGGTAAGTAGTAGTAGTACCACCTTGCTTGCATGAGAATAAAACGTTTTGATATCCGTTTTTTTTTTTGTGCAACCCACTTACAACAATTATTGGTTATAACGATGGGTTTTCCTTGGCACTTGGAAGTGGACTAGACTGCATATAGCAAAGGCTACGCTTACAGTAACCCCACAGAAATACCAGTGACTCTCAATATGTCAAACAGCAAATGTCGCACACCTGCCCCCTCCAACAAGTTGGCTTTCCCTCACAAGTTCCACCGGCACAGCCTAGAAGTGGCCTGCACATTCATGGGCAGCCGGCGGCTCTTCCGTTACTCTCCGTATCATGACTGCACTGCGGCGCCGTGTGGGCAACCCCCATGCCAAAAATGATCCTGGCCTGCCAGTCTTAATCTCTCAGACGGCCAATCCCAAGCGAGTTGTCTTCATGTTTTTCTCGAGAAACTTCACTGTGTTTGCATCGTTTTCGCTGTGTGGGCTCTCTTCCAAAGTGTGGCTGTGGTCACTAAATAAATGCTTATTTGACGGCTCTATCGAGCGCAAAGCGGCAGAATCTTCCTTTCGCCATGCTGCTGGAAGTAATGAATCGAGTCCCCACGGCGCACGAGATTCCCGAGAGCAGAGATTCCCGGCAGGGTGTCTAGCAAATTGCCTAATTCAATTTCCCTGACTTTTCCATGTTTTCCATGACCATTTTAGTCGAAATTCCCTGACCTATACAGGCGCCATTCTGTGGAAATGGTCCATGAAGCATATAAAAAGCGCACAGAAAGCACATTCTATTGTAGGGAAAAACACATTTGTTGCAAGTGCCCTGATTCTCAAATTGCACTTTGATTAACTTCAGTTCGTTCAGCTTGAGGTTTGCTTGCCTTCAGTTACGGCTTCAGAAAGTTTATTTCATCTTGTGGGATAGAAGCTTCAAGTTGCGCTTCAGCGAGCACCTTTTGCTTTTTTTTCTTGATTGTCCTGGCTCGACATGCAACGTGAACCACATGGTGCGTTTTTGCACGCGATTCGGGCACGTCGGCGTTGCGCGTGCGATTTTTTGACGCCCGCGTCGACGATTTGCGCGCGCAGAAGCTTCTGCCTCGCTCAGAAAATGACGCGCGTGGCGTGCGGCAGTGGGAGGAGCCTGACGACTTGCGCCAATGGGGAGCCGCGCGGCTCATGGCGGCAGTTTCGAAGCGCTCGAGACAGCCGGCTGGCTCCGCCAGAGATGCTTAGGCTTACCACCCCGGGCAGGTATTGCATGGGCGCTTTCACTAGCGGCGCGGATGATGTTTTATAGTAACGTTTTCAGGCACATTAAAAGCTCCTTTACCGCACAAGCAACTTCGTGCGTGCCTTGTGTGGCATTTTAGAGAGCGCTTAGAAGCGGTCGCTCAAGCTTCGTGGTCTAAGCCGCCGCCACGTTGCCGCCGCCGGCAGCACCGCGCGCAGCGTGCGGGTGGTTCCGCGGCAGCGTCAGCGCGCCTGTGACGTGCACAGTACGTTTTCGCGAACAGAAAACGCCGCATGCAATTTATGCTAAACCATGTCATGTTCCTTTTTGATTATGTAATTCTGGCTCCTGATGTCATAAGAAAGAAGTTCTTTCAAGATTAGCTCCCGAAAAGCGCTGCCTTTTAAAATTCGCTGGAAAAAAAGCGCGTCGTGCGTGTAATTTGGGCACCACACACATTGTCCTTCTGCGCAAGTGCACCCAGCAACCTAAGCCAGCTGCGAGCTGCGTGAACCGCACGCCGAGTTTCTGCACGCAATTTGCGTGCTGTATTTTTACGGCCGCGTCGATGATTTCGAGCCTGCGGTGGCTCCTCTCCTGCACAAGTGCGTTTGTGCCTTGAGTAACATTTTAAGATTTTAATAAGTGGTAAAAGCGGCCATTGGAGCTACCGCACTACTTTGCGACCGGTGCTGCCGACATGTTGCCGGCGCCTGCCGCTCGGCACACACCGTGCTGAGAAAACGTTTCATGCAGATCACGCTTTCGTCACCCGCGAATGTGTTGCGTTCGTGTAACTTGGGGGACTCCAAGACTGGTTTCCCCTATTCTAAAACAGTGTGGGCAGGCCCCGAAGTGGTTTTTTCTGACTAGTACTACTTGATTGAAAAATTCCCTGACAATTTCCTGACTTTTCCCGGTGGCTCAAAATTCCCTGACTTTTCCCTGTTCTCCCGGTTTTCCCGGTCGCTAGACACTAGACACCCTGCCCGGTCAGATGTTCCAAAAGAAACCACCCGAAATTGCTCCAGACATGCTTGTTTGTTTGCGTCGGCAACGACTGAAAATCCTGAGGAGTGCAACGAAGACGCTGCCAATGTCACTGAAGTGTGGTGTGTGATTGCCATTGCCTGATCAACAATGGACCTCTCCCTGTATGTAAACAACGTGACGTCACGAAGCGCACGTGCACGACGGGTGGCGCCTCTGGCGGCCGCGACGTGCGGTGGCGGTTGGCAGAACGCGCCTGCGCTGAGGCGCGGCCTGGCCGCATGGCGCCCGAAAGAAACTATGTGCCGTTGGTTCGGGCCGTCACTGGCCGCCCACATTGCAGGTGGGGTCTCCTAGCTGTGGCCGTCACACCTCCATGTAGCTTTCCGCATCTACAACCTCCGCAACACTTTCGTTTACCATACGGTCAACTGAAGGGCTACGCTTTCGGATAATCAGTGCGGAACAGCTAGAGCAGCCTAAACGAGTCATTCTGAAGGTTGGTGCTGTTGCGACGCATTCCAAGAATGTTTTTTAAGATTCTTTGTGTTCGGACACATACCAAGGAAAGCTAATTTATTGTTGCTTTCGAGGTCCGCTTAAGCTAAGCGCGGTGCCTCAGGCAGCTAAACGCTCCCTGTTCTTGGTCTCTTTGCGTCGCCCGGAGACGGTGCACGTACACACGATGACTTCATGTCGAGGGGAAAAAGGAAAGGTAAAGCATGAAAGGATTAAATAGCAAAATAAGCAGCAACGAAACAAAAATATGAAGAGCAAAAGGCAAAAATTATTGCAATAAAAATATCCGGATGTTGTCGTTCTATACGTGACTGACCGATTACCTTTACCCCAGTGAAATCTCGAAACGGTTCATCGTCATTGTGAGAGTAACATAGCAGCCACATATGGCTAGTGCGTATATCTTGCGACAGTGCACTGAAAATATTTTCGGTAGTCATTATCTCACGATAGTTAAAGTTAGTGTCGTTGTACGCTGCTGCATACGCCAGCGTTGGGAGGCCGCAAGAAATGAATACATTCACTGAGTCTGTTCGCTAAGGGCAAACACATTTTTCGAGTCGCGTGAGCGGCCCATCTCGCCCCAAAGGCACGATGCTACATGTGAGCACGGCAAGCATCTCGGTTTTCCGGCATCCTCAAGGCAGAATATAATTGATCAAGGTAAAAATTTATTGCACTTACAAGCAGTGAATTTCGTTCGTCTTGAAGAGTTCCCCCCATAACCAAACACCAAACTTGTCGTCGTAGATCAGGCGGCAGGCGGCTATCGCGGATCCCTCGTCGAAACATTTATTTCGCGTCGCCTAAGCAGGTTAGGCATTCATTGTGTTTTTAATACAGTGCTCTACCTCCTCAAAACTTCACAATATTTCGCAGCAAGAAAATTTCCGTCTGCCCCCTACCCCCGGCACTATTTCACTTGACCAAATTTCTGCTGGTGCTGCATGATAGCAGATGGTTGATAAATAGTATCATTTCCTGGCACGAATGAGCGCGGACTGCCAATGTAGACGGTATGACTGCGCTTTGGAGAACAGCTGAAGTTCGAGAATGGGAAATGTAGCTACGAGTAAGAGGAGACTATGTCGCTGCTTTGGCTGCCAGCCTCTTCGGCACATGGCGCGCATCCACAATACACGCCAAATTTACATCTTTGGGGACTCCGAAAAGCCTGATGCCACTGGTTTTGCTCGCAAAATTTGCTTAGCCGAGAGCACAGCAGCCCACCGGCATCAGAAAAGCCAACACGTAAACAAAAATTCCACTTTTGCGCGCGTCTAATGCAGCCTCACTGCATGCGCGCCGCGCGCCGGTCCGAATGAATGTTTTGCCAACCACCCTCCCGGCCACACCCAGCACGTGCGCTTTCCGTGACGTCACGGCCGCCGCGTGACGCACCCCGGGAGAGGTCCATTGCCAAGTTTGTTAGTCTGGATGATGGCAGAGCGACCGAGGGACGGTTTGAATGGCTATATGGCCGACGTCATACCGAGCGCAAGTAAAAGCGAGTGCAACGAGGACAGCAGTGATGATCCTTTGCTCACAACCTTGTGGTGAGGGTCTGACTCGGATGATCGTCCACACGCGGCTGCTGTGTTAACGGCGCCGGTGACACAAAGGCAACCAACGCCAACCTTGAAGGGGGCTTGCTCCCAAAACCACCCTACCGCTCCCGTCTTCTACATCATCGACGGATCCCACGCTGCTCGAGTGGCCGGAGTTGTTCGACTTCGGCGGGAGCCGTTGGACTCCGGTGCTACCAGGGAACAATGGTAGGTCCAGGCTGGAGGGGCAGAGCTGGGTCACTCCGCTGCTGCATGCCGTGATGTCCATTGCCTCACTCGCTGCGGCCAACCGGCGGTGCCAAGCGCCAGTGCCCCATTCCCCTCGGTGCTGGCGCAACCCCCAAGCCAAAGAAGTGGGTGCACCATCTCAAGAGACGCAAGCGACACTCCCTGCAGTTTCCATCCTATTGTGCAAGGTCACCGCGCTGTCGCTGAAAAGCAGGGCAAGCCTCAGAGTGCTAACCACGTACTGAATCGGGATTGCGGGTTTCCACAATTCCAGCAACCTCCAAGGTGGTTGGTGCACTCGCACCAGCTTGGTGCTTTTTCGTGAATGTGGAAGGTTGCAGTCTCAGCTGCTCAGGCTTCGTACACAATGTGGAGAAGTGTCACAGGCAGCGAAGTTGCGCAAGCAAAAGATGATTTGTACAGTAAAACCTCATTACAAGAGACACTTGGTTATAAAAGACATTTGAATGAAAGCGGTCTGGTTGGCTTTCCCACGTTCGCCATGTTGGCAACAGTGCATACAGGAGACCTTGGTTACAAGAGACACATTTTTTGGTTACCTCGAGTGTCTCTTGTAACGAGTTTTTACTGTATCTTCTATTCATAAGGATGATTCGTATCGACTGGTATTTTGTGCTAAAGTAAGGCAGTTGCATCAACAAAGTGTTTTCACAAATGGTGTGTGCTTTATGGGATCCAATTCCTTAGCTTGTCCATATCGAATTACCACCTACATCGAACCCTGAGTTGGTTCACAAGTGGGTTGGACAGCACACTACAGCAGCCCACCTGGAGGAGTGCAGCGGCCAGGTAGACGGCGAGGAAGACGGGGGTGATGGACGTGTGGCCAGCCTTGAGCAGCCGGATGCCGTAGGTGAACACCAGCTGGCCCGGCACCACCATCAGCAGGAGCACGCGCGCCGTGCGGGCGTGCACGCCTGCGCACACAGGGGGAGCTCACACCTCTGCCCTGGCACCGGCACTGCTGCCAGGCCACCAACGCCGCAGCAGCAGCAGCCACTGCCCACTACAGGTGCCCCCCCCCCCAGCCGTTGCACTCGCGACAGCACTTGGGACACCGCTGCTCCCACAGCCTCGGCAGGCACTCCAGCATGCACCTTTCTTCCCAGCAAATGCGTGCCACAATCGCATGTGCCAGCTGAGCCCCCCCCCCCCCCCGGTGGCTTCCCCACCACCGACATAGCAGGCTGACCATAACTGGACATTTGCTCCAGCAGGGCATCAGATTGCGCAGCCAGTGACAAAGCCAAAATAACAAAACGAAACCCGGCTGAGCTTTATCTCTGGGCCCACAAGGATGGCCGGTCGGGACGTGCTCGCAGCGTGCCACCTTTACGGCCGGAGCAGCTGCCACGATCAGAACAGAGCTGTTTGCATGCAGTGAGGGCATCACGAGCCAACCCTGCATGAGGTGCACGTGCGCTCGCATCGAGGCGCCCTAACTCTTCAAGGAGCCTTGCACCACAAATGCATTACCCCTATTTATGGCTTTTTTTTTTTGTGCGTTTCGCCTGTTATTTGCTTCTTCCTGTTTTCTGTATGAAGCGGTGAAAGCAGTACAGTCGCCTGTCGGGACAATGTAGCCTTCTCGCTTTGCACAAGTCTGAAATAAAACTCGCCGCGTCCTCTGTCAAAGCTTGCTCCCCGCAGTCGGACCGCAGCGAGTTCCTCGGTGCACTTCGTTCACACAGCGCGCACATGGTGTACTGCTGTGTCCCTTTTTGCAAGTCACCGCCTGGGAAGACTGCTGGCGAGTCATTTCACAAGTTCTCTGCCAATGAGGAACTATGTGTGATGCGGCAGAAAAATATTTCCCTTGAAAATCTTGTACCCAATGACAAGTCTCCCTCCACCGTAGTTTGCAGCAAGCATTTTCTTTCGAGTGACTACGTCAGCAGCAGACACAGAAATTTAAAAGCTTCTTCCTGGCTCAGTGCCGACCGAACCTGAGGGATACCCATCTGAAGAAGGGGCACCGTTCACTTGCCTCCCCTTTTGAAAAGTGGGTATGACTAGAGGAGGATAGAGAGCCCCACGCAGCACAGACAGCACTGGCAGCATTATAGTCGGCCCGAGAGTCCCGTCTCCTTCAAAGAGTTCAGCAGTGCAAAGAATGCATTTTCGCAATCGGAAGGTTAACAGTCCAGGAACAGTAGGTTCGCAGGGGTGCATGAATGCGGTACGAGTTTTCCGTACGATGCTGTCAGCGAGGTTCGAGCCTGCAAATGTCGCGGCCATTCTGGAAAGAGTGTCCGCTTCATGTGCGAGCAACCGTAACAGCTGGGGAAGCCACCGGCAAAGGGTTGGCTCCGAGTGCCTCCCGAAAGTTGCGGCCCTAGGCACAGCCCCCGACCGGCCGGGACAGCACTCACTCCTGCCGAAGAAGGCGGTGCAGGGGTTGAGGCAGACGACGGGGTCCGAGGCCGGCAGGGAGCCCAGGGTCGCCCTCTGGTGCAGGAAGGTCGAGATGCGGCTCGCCTGCACTGCCACAAGGTTGCCGCCCACGCCTGCGTGCACACACACCTGAGAGGCTCCCCTCCGCACTCTCCCCACTGCACGGCACGCACCGTTGATGACGGGCTGGAAGACGGCGATGCCGTGGAAGCGGGAGACCGCAAAGTCCAGGATGCAGCCGCCCACACTGCAGCAGGAGGAGAGGGGAGGACCATCAGTTGCTCCCCATGCGCGGGTGAACTCGCACACGTCTGAAAACGGGGGACAGTGCCAGAAGAGAAGGAATAGCACAGCCCCTGGAGCTGCTGCGCCCAGTGGCATGGATGCCTGGGCCCTGAAAAAGGCTACCTTTCCGCCGCGGAGAGGGTACGTCGCTTAGAGTGAAAGGAAGAAACACGTTTCTCCACAAGGTAACGCTTTTGATCTCAGTGGGACGGCCTGATGCGTGTGCCACCATGATGGTGGCCATGCATGCCCATTGCCAAGGCGACACACATGGTTGCCAGCATGTGTGCTGCACCAGTGAATACAACCTATAGTGCTGCCAAGAATCAAGGTGTGGACAATTTTCCAACACAGGATCGTCAAAATAAAACATGTAAAGTTGCACGCCTTGGTACTATCACATGCTGATAACACTACTCAACACGGCCCTCTCAAACGCACCAACGGAGTTCAGCTCTGTTATCCCCGTTGGCAGTCTGTTCCTTGATTCGATGGAATGTGGAAAAAAGATTAAAAATGTCTGTTCTTGCTGCCATAGGCATGCAGCTACTGGTACACTGCAGCTACTGGTACTCCCATACCTGACATCATGCCCTTCTCAGTAATCAAACTTGATAGCGCAACTAAAAGCAGCAATGTTTTTGTTTTCTACATAAACATCTTCAGTCCCAACAAAAACTAACTTGCTCCTTGGGTTCTTTTCTACACATGTTGAACCTATAGATATTATAGCATTGACGGAAACGTGGTTAACAAAGGGCAAAAATGGCGACATCAGTGGGTACTCATTCACATCCAATTCACGAGAGTCATGGACCCATGGCTGTGAAGCCACACTTTACGTTAAATCAGGATACTCGCTTTTGAAAACAGAATACGTCACATGCCCAGATATGGTATCAGTGTTTATCAACTTGGAGTGCGCATAACAAGTATTACTTATGGCAGTTTAAAAGGTTACGGAATCAGCCAGTGGCAATAATCCACGTGTGCAAAAAGGAGTAACACTCCAATTTGATTCACCGCGCTAATGGGGATTCTAAAAATATATGGGAAATTGTGCCGGGAGTTGCAGGAAATTCTTGTGCGCACCTTATCGTATTTACTCGCGTAATGAACCCACTTTTTTTCCCAGAAAATTCGGCATGAATTTCGGGGGAGGGTTCATTATGCATAAAAAAAATTGCAACAGTTTTAGAGGTTGAAATTTCATACAATAAAGTTGCTAAGAGAAGCACTGTCAGAGCTTTGCCATTTTCATAAAAACACGTAGGTAATTATGTAATCAAATTTCTTTTTTATTCGCAACATGCTAGTGGGTCCCTACTCGCCACGGAGCTGTCCTCCTTAGTACAGTCGCTTGCCGCCTCACATTTGTTGTCGGCCCACAGCGCAGTCTTGCGTGCCATCAAAGCACTCCAAAACTTCTTTTCCGACACTGGGAAACTTCCCTTCTTTGGACCCACAAAACACACGGCGATCCTTGTTCCCCGCCCAAAAACGTCGTTTTCGCCCGTAGCATACACGAAGTGCCGCCCAGCCGCGCTGTTTCCATGTGCATCAACGCATGCTCCACCGCCTTCAGTTTAAATCCGGCTGTGTAGCTTAGCTTATGTACTGGCCCATCATACGGCGCGCACTAGGAGCTCAAAAAAGGTCGGAACACAGCTGAACAACAAAACCGCGAAGTCGCGGAACCTTAAGAGCAGAGGAGTGCGGAGTACGTTTAGTGCGTTGTTCGCACCCCACTAAAACCAGCCTTAGCAACAAAGATCAGGGAAGGAGTGTGGAGAATGTTTTGTGTTTTGTTCGCACGCAGGAACGTTTTATGGCGCAAGCAGGTTTGTTTTGCGTTTAGCAGGTGGCACTCCGCAAGCGCGCAATTTTTAAATTGTGAGCCATGGCATTCGCGCTCATGTCTCTTGCTACTGTTGAGTTTTCTTTTTGTTGGAATGAGTTTTTAGCATTTCTGCACGTACTGTAGCGTGACATCAAGTTACTGTGATCGTCTAAGGAATGGTCTAACCATGCTGAGATAAAAATATACTCCCGCTGCATTTTTTTATTCAAAGTGACAAAAAAGTAAATTCTCAAGAAGACAAGTGGGAAGAGTGTTCATTACGTGAGTAAATATGGCATTCTCCCTTTTACCATAGACAAACACACCGCTGAAAGCTTCAGTTCATACTTCACCAGTATTGGCCCGTCCTCGGTGTCTTGCCATCCAGGCTCTAATTACATGAGTTGACCCATCTGCAACACCATCTTTACTCATGACACTGAGCTAGGCGAGTTGTAATCTACTGTGACAGAATTGATTAACAACAAAATTCCAGGGTTGAAGTCATCAACTGTTCACCAACAGAAGATTCAGAGTTCATCAACAGAAGACTTCAGTTGCATGCTCGGACATGCTCAAAGTCGAGGACCAAAAAGAAAAATGTGCAGCAAAGGCAAACCTGCAGGATGTTTTGAACGCATTTAACACGATTCGGTCATTCTTAAGGGCGCACGACGACTAGCAGTGGACCACTTCTTGTAGTGTGAAAGCTGAGCTTTGAAGCTGCTGCAAGGAAAGGTTCGCAAAGTAATGTAGCAGACCAAGAAATAAATTTTCGGCGTGCGGGCAACTTTTCTGTCATTTACGGGTCATTCTCGCACAAGCAAAGTTCGCGCAAAAGCGAGTTTTTCGGCTTTCCCCGCCGGTTACGTTATTGCGGGACTCGAGTGCATTTCACCTTGTAATCGCCAGACGAAGCGTTGCTAGACACTGTTTTCCATTGCAAGCGAAAGCTGTGTGGCGTACACACACTGGCTTCTGCCCACCTGGAGATGACCATGGCGGAGATGACGGGCGTCCAGCCTGTGCGCAGCACCTGGCGGGTGAGCGGGTTGCCGCAGGCCAGCCAGCCCCACAGGGGCAGCAGCAGGAGGACGCAGCCCAGCACTAGCAGCGGCAGCCAGGGCCCGCCGTGGGAGGCGTGCAGGAGGCCCGCCACCAGGGCCAGCAGGGCCAGGGTGGTGAGGTCGCCCAGGGAGGCCGCGATGGGGGTGGCCACGTTGTCCGGGTCCACGTGGCACTTGCGCGAGCCCAGCACCACGGCCACCATGAGCAGGCCCAGGGCCAGGCTGGCCACGCTGGCCGTCAGCACGCTCGCGGCACCCAGCAGCAGCGCGTGCGCCCACACCAGCTGCCCCGCGGGCACCCAGCCCATGGCCACGGCAAACAGCGCCGCCAGCAGCCCCACCACCGTCGCCTGGCACTGCGGGGGCAGGCACCACAGGGCTCCAACCGCCATCTCTCACCGACCAAACCAAACAGACCACCCGTGCTGAGGCACCCTAGGGGCCCATTTTCGCTGCCTCAGGTTTGCCTCGCTTCAACAGCTCTGCACACACTTACTTTACGTGGAAGCGTCTCTGCCTCCATGTTTGTTCCAGAAAACGCTTCAACAAGTTCCACCCATCCCGTTTCACCTTATTCGTGGTCTCGCAAAGTGTCATACCCATTTCCCTCCATACTGCAGAAAAAAATTCCCTTTCCTAGATGCAGGAATTCCTCCTTTCCCCTGAGGGTCTCTCAACAAATCCCTTGTACTTTTCCCTGCGCGATCCTTTTCCAACTGACTGGTCCTGCACATCAACTTACGATGACATTAAGGCTCAGCCTGTTAAAGCTGTCGCGGATGTTTTGTGCATGCCTTTGCTTCACATTTGTAATCAAGCGTTCACTACTGCCATCTTTCCGAATGCAATGAAAATTGCCAGAGTAGCCGTATTGCATAAAGGTGGTCCAATGGACAATATTAATAACTATATACCCATTTCAGTCCTTCCAATTTTCTCGAAGTTACTAGAATACTTAATAAAGAAAAGGTTAACCAAATTTCTCGATTCGACTGGCGCGATTGTGGATCAACAATTTGGCTTTCAAAAACACCGTTCTTCCGAAATGGCATTGTTAAATATTAAAGAAACGATACTGAATAATTTTGAAAATAAAGAATATACCATTGGACTTTTTCTAGATTTCAGAAAGGTATTTGATTCCATTAAGCATGACATATTGTTTGATAAGCTTTCCTTCTATGGAATGCGAGGTGTCGCCTTGAATTTGCTCCGTAGTTACTTATCCAAACGCTTACAGTTTACCAGCCTCAATGGCTACCGATCGTCGACAAAAGGTATTTCCTGTGGAGTCCCTCAAGGTTCCATTTTGGGCCCGCTGCTGTTTATTTTATACATTAATGACATTGTACATATTCCTTCCACTCCTGTTATTACACACTATGCCGATGATACTAGTGTTTTTTTCTGGTCTGTCTCCGCGTAAGTTAATAACTGGCTCATTGAACTATCAATGTGGGTGACTCTACATAAACTAGAATTAAACGTCAGAAAAACAAAATATGTTATTTTTAAACCCAGAAACAAGCTCGATGATTATGACCCTTAGGCAGAATTTCGGAACACTCCTATCGAACGGGTGCCCGCTTCTAAGTTTCTAGGAATTCTTTTTTATGAAAACCTCAGTTGGACTCTTCATTCTTAGGCCGTACAAGGTACACGTCATTGTGTCACAGTCTGTTGGTTTGCTTTGTAAAATTAGATGTCTGGTTTGTAAAATTACATGTGGCTCATGCGCCAAAGGTACTACGCGCTAGTGCAGTCGCATCTTCATTACGTCTTTTAGTATGGGGAAGCACGACGGCAACTAATTTAAAGACTTCTAGTACTACAAAAAAGACCTCTTTGCATCGCTGCATTGAGAATGTACCTAGTACGCACCACTCTGCCCCGTTATTTTTGCAGCACGGTATTCTTACAATACATCAGTTGTTTGACCTTAAGCTTAGTCTTTATATTCGTAGGGAAATATCAAAGAACTTATTATTTTTAGAACAATTACACCAGTGAATGTGCATTACGATCTTCGGCCGAGTTGTTTTAGGACGCCAATGATCCGAACAAACTATGGTATGCAAAAATTAGCCCACCAAATTCCCACCTATCTAAATAGCATCCACAGTTTTTTGATGCAAAAGCTCCAGGCCTTATAGCCAGTCATGGGCACGTTACCAGGAAAAAGTAACACTGTTACAGTTACTAGTAAAGTACGTTGTTGGGCTGGTCATACTTCAGGGGTGTATAGCGCAAGGAAAGCCGAAGGACAAAGAAGAATGCACGAGGGCAAAGCGCTAACTTGCAACTACTGGTTTATTGAGTGGAGCACTTATTTATAACAACGCAGTACATAAAAACAGGCAACCTATGCGACACAACCCAAAAACAAGGAGAAATAAATTTGATACCCCACCACATAGGTACTCTTATCGCCCCCTTCCCGAGCCACGGGCTTCCCAACAAGCTATCTCCTTGGCAGATAAAGCAATTGATGCTTGACTAATGCATCTGTCTCCAGCTTTGAAAATGTCTAGCGCTTCCACTATTTCCCTGGTGGTTTGGCTCTTGCTTAATTAGCAAAATGTCGCAGTTCGAGAACAAAAGCACGCATCCACAATCGCAACAGTGCTGCCCAATGTGGTCCTGCTTCTGCCGCACGTTATAGTTATGCTCCCTCAATCTGCATTTTATGCAGGTTGCTTGCCACACCATATTGCTCTTGTGTTGCTTGCCACTGCACTGTATGTACTGCTTGCCACACCGAATGGGAAAGGAGCCACAAACTGGTTTCTGAGCTTTACTGGGCACCCTTTCGGTGTTGGGCCTGGGCCAACTGGGTTCGTCTGCTTGCAGAGCCGCGATAGCTTATTTGGGGCGGTAAACAAAACTTTGACCTTTACACGCTTTCCAATCTTTTTATTGTTATGGGATATTCTGTGCCAATACTGTATTGCCACTCTTACTACGTGCTTCGTCAGCGTTTTGCGCATGCCCTTGGTTTTTAGCATCACGTTTCAGCTTTGCAGCCAACCCTTCACCCACTGAAAACCCCGCGGCAGAGAGCCATTCCTCTTGCTTGGTAACACTTTCTTTTATCGTGTGGGCGATTTTGCTAGAGCGTTGCTGAAGCACAGCCGCACAATACCTCTCTTAAGCACCTTCGAATGCGCAGAGGTAGATGGTAACAGGGCCTTCTTAGCACGCGGTTCGTGAAGCCAGCACACGTGGTCCTGGCAGAAACGGATCCTCAGGTCTAGAAATTTTAGGAGGCTGATGCGCCTGCTTCACCTCTCTTCACAAGCAGCACAATTGTGCATGCCGCCTGGACGTGACAGCGTGTGAGCAGCAGCCGGTTGAAGCAGCGTGTGCCAGAAGGCCAACCAACGAAAGCAGAGGAAAAGGAGCTACCATTAAGTGTCGCCACGCTTTCACCTCCAAAGCAAGCCAGCCAACTCCCCAAGGAGCATCTTGCCATAGCTGAAAATTCCTTACAGAGGGACAATTCCCTGTTTTCGTGCGTTTGGAATTCCCTGTGTAAATAAGCAAGGGCTGCAGCAGGTGACATGGTGTCTGCTCAACTGCCAGCGCGTGGAAGCGCTGCGTCCAACATTGTTGGTTCCCCAAAGCGAGCTCCCGGGTGGGCCCAGCAGCGCAGGCGTACCTGCAGCAGGGCGAGGTTCCCCGTGGCCATCCTCCACTGTTCCGCCGCCGTGTCCATCTTGCCCAGGTTGGCCTGCGCTCGGACGAAAGAGGGCCGCTGCTGCACGCACGAGTGTGTGCCCCCGTGCATGCAGGGCTGTGTCCCCAATCTACTGCACCTCTCCCAGCGGGGCCCTCCTGAAGGCAAGGCACACTACCACGGGCTGCAGAGCAGTCCCACCCAACACTGCAGGGGAAACCGAACGAGGGCGCACTGCTTCCCCGTGGCGGGATCGGGCAATCCAGGGGGCTCACCTTCGCCACATTCGTTTGGGTGGAGCAACTTGGGAAAAGGGCGGAACATTTCCCTAGAGCCTGCAACGCACCTAGGGTAGTTAATGTGGTGCCGCACACTACTGCACTCCTCAAGCAGTCTCATGCCGTTGCAATTCGCGTTGTTGACTACCTGTAATTAAACTTCCACACTGCCTACTTGTGAATGGTAGTGCAACAGCTTCAAGCAAGATGCGTCTGACATTAAAAAAAACTGGGTGAATAGGAAGCATTTACACACACTGGTTCATTCTTGCGCCCCATGCACTTATGAACCAACACATGCTTACTTCAGGGAAAAAACAAAACAACAACGAAACAAAACAGCATGCTGACGTTTTGATGAAACTGGCTTAAAAATCGACAGCTGATATCAAATAGATTCAGGGAGAAAGGTGTTCACTACATCGGAAGTAACAGTGGTTGCTCTATTTTTTGTGATATTGCACAATGTAATCGGGGCCTGACGGCATACTGTTGGGTCTAGAAACATGGTTGCAGTGGTTTACTGGTCACTGACCAGAATAAAAAAATATACAAATGACATTTCAGAAGCACTATGGCTCCCTAGTTCCCACTCTGGGGGAGCTGTAGTGCTCCGGAAGAGTCATTGGCACATTTTCGGCCAGAAAACCCCTTCAACGTGCACAATGCACCAAAAATGAAGCCTGCGCTCCTTTATGGCCACTCCAGCCACGTTTGCTCAGCTGTTCTGCAAAGGCAAAGCAAAATGCCAGGCAAAACAGGCACCAGGTCAGGTGGCAAATGCTGCGATCAAACACCCTTCTTTTCTTTTGCATGAATCTCTTCCAGCTCAACTTCATTAGAGTGGGCTGTCCATATTGCTGATCAACAAGCAGGTAGTTCTCATCCTATTAGGTTTGGTAGCCACAGTGAGTAATGGAAAAAATGTCACAGGTCCAATGCTTATCCAGTACCATTTCACCAGAAAACAAATTGCGCCTGCCAAGCTCGCTCAGCTGCACACAGCAGATACCACTGCATATGATATGTTCACTGAGAGTACGATGTGCAGGATCTTGCGGCACGTTCTTTCGCCAGCGCGTTTCTTTTGGCTACGTTTGTTGACGAGCCTCCTGCTTAAAGGAGCCATGGAGAGAAAACACAAGTTTGGTGCATTCAGAAGATTGCCCCATTAGAGCCATGCTGACGCCACTTTCAATGCAAACTTCGCTCAGATAAGCTACATAATTAGGAAAAAAGGGAACGAGCATGTGACCCACTAGCTAATTTCCCGCAACAGAACCTATGATGTCAAGCTAGAATGCTCTGCGATTGGCGGAGGCTGGCAAAAGCAAACGCAAGTTAGGCAGGGCTTACCAGTTTGCATAGTGAGCTATATGCCCGCTCATTCCTTTGATGACACTAAGAACGGTGGAGTAAATGGTTGAAGTTCCAAACAAACACGCAAACATGTACGCCAATGTGTACGAAACTACCGCCGGCCGAGCTGGACATCTCGCCGTCGTGCAGACGAATTTTCGTGTTCGAGGCTCTTCGGGGCACACGAACCTTTCTAGCACGCACAGCCGCGACCTAACTTAGTATCTTAATCCCTTGACAGGAAGTTGGCGCCATATCGCCAACCAGCAAAGGTAAAAATAGAAATGAGGGGAGTAAGAGACAGCAAGCAGCGACGAGATAGTGCCACTCGTCGCAGAAGTTTCAGAATGGTGGTCGTGTTGGCTTGCTGCTGTTGTTACGAGCTCGTTTTCAGTTTACAACCACTGAAAACTTCAGTTTGTTCGAGTACTTTACAATGAAATTTCGTTGCTGCATCTTGAAATGCCTGTGTAGTACAGGCAAATTGTTGAGGGAGTGCGACATCCCCGCCGGTGAAGAGATCTCCTTTCGTGCGCGGCCCAACGACGAACCTTGGCGAAGCCAGTGGCTACGTTTTGTGAACTTTGCAAACGGAGGAGAAAGGGAGCTAAAGGAAGCACGAGTGTGCCCGCTTCATTTCCGACCAAGTGATTACGGCAGGGACCCTTACGCCAGCTCACTCCCGAGACATGCCTTCGCTCGTCGCCAACTTCGTCAAATCGCCATCAAAGCACTCCGAGCTTGGAAAAAAGAAAAATACCGTTTACACCGCGCATTGGCACTTGTATCTTTCTGGTCGGAGCAGATAGCTCACGCGAACGGCTTTCCATCCACGACACCAGGCAACTGGCATAAGCGACACTGCTACTGAAATTGAACTATTATTAACCGTAATAAAACTACGGCACATATGTACCAGTCTGTATTCGTCCGTCGTGACGGGACTGACGAGGCAGAGGTGCGGACGGCTGGGCGTTCGTCTGTTGTGGGTATCGCAGCATGGTCGCTTTCCGGTCCATCCGTGTATACCACAACTCCTGCCGCTCGTGCACTTAGAAGCATTGAGCATTCAAGTGGTGTGAGGTGGTTAAATGCAAGCCCGAGCTCCTCGGCGAGAGCTTTGTTGTCCGGATCAGGCGATTCCATGACTAGGGCTGCGGGTGTACTAGGTTTTGCTAGTACTTTTAAAATGGCCGCTGTCTCGGTTTCGGCAGGAGTTCCGGTTCCTGTTTGATTCCCGCGTGTGGGTGCTATATGGAGTCGACATAGTAAGTATCTGTTTCATGTACCGGCTCGTATGATGCCATTGTTGACGTCATGATATGTACAATTTAGCGGGATACTTAAAAATTTGTTTTAAATTGCCTTATTTCTCAGTGAATAAAGCATCGTTTGCTTCCGGGAAAGTGCTTAGGGTACTATGAAACACCTATTTTTTCGAATAAAACAAACTTTTGTTTTGTCTTCATGGCTCCTTTAAGTCGACTATAACCCACAACCTCGGCATCACACTCACTGCAGCTACTTTTGCAAGAATCACTGTTCATGCTGCCGCTATACTGCCCCAGAAGCTGAAGCCAAACCAAGACTGCGCGGGAAATTTCTGACGCATGCTAAGGTTTTTTCTTATACTCGGGCTGTGTGTCGTAAGCCAAAGGGACAGTTTACCGCGCACCGAGTGTTTCTTCGCGCTTTTCCCTTTTCTTTTGACGCACTACAGTCTACGCCCGTTACAACGGACCCTCTGAATCCGGAAAAAAACGTCCGCTGTAGCCGAAGTATGCAGTATCCGACGGGGGGGGGGGGGGGGGGCTATGAGCTCTACAGTGGGTGCTTTGACCGATATTGCATGCATAGTACATACACTTAGTTCTTTCTACACGCCTGCAGCACCTCTGCACAGTGTTCGCTCGAGGGCAAAGAATCGCGTAAACACCGTTTCCAAAACTTAGCACCGGCACTTCGAAAAGGCCTAGCGCATGTGGTCAAGCATGTATTGTAAAGACGCAAGATGAGCTGAGCAAACAACGCAAGAATATAACTAGGCGCAATTATAAACTAGCTATAAAACATCAGTCGTGCCCATCAGCATTAGCTAGGCTCTTTTAAATCCCCTCACGACGAGGCAGGTTTTCCCGAAACCGTTCGTCAAACAAATCGGATCGCTGCCTGACGTTCCCTCAAGGCAGATTCCACATTTTTAGCGATTTTATTCTGGTCATTGAAACAGATGTAATGAAATAATCTGATGACGGTCAGCTGTAAAATCGAAAGTTAGACCAGTTGGACTGCGCACGGTTACCGGCAGATTGCACACAATGGATGGGGAACAACCCCTACTTGAGGCATTTCTTACCTTTTTCACCGAACGGAACGGGAACGATGCATGCGTGGGAATAATAAAAGCCGAACTTCACTGAACCCGAGTTTTTTATTACATAAAAAAACTGACGAGGGCAGACTCGCCTCCGAGTGCACCACTTCGAGTATTCGATTGCCCTGTTTTCAATCTCACCGGAGTCGCGTTTATCGTCAGCGGCCTTGTTCTTGACAGTACAGCGGACACTGTGCTTAGACAGGCCTGTACTTCTGGCGATGTCAGCCTGTTTTTCCTCGTGTTCAACAGCGTTAATTACGCTTAATTTATCCGACAGTGAAATCAGCTACCCTGCCGCTCATGCCGCTGGTCGCACAAAAAAAAAAGCCACTGGCTTGGCTTGGCTCCGCCAACGACCCGGCTGCCAGCAATGTTGCCAGACATAATAGTTTTCTTGCCAAAATAAACGAAAAAGCACACCGGGCGCCGGCCCCGCGGAAGTCCGCTATAAACGTTCAGTCGAAACAATTTTCGTCTAAAATTTAGTCTGTTGTAGCCGATAGTCTGCTCTAGCCGGGTCCATTGTGAGCGGAGTGGACTCCATTTAAAATGCATGGGAACCAGACAAACCAACAGAAATGGTCTGTTGTAACCGAAAGTCCGTTGTTGCCGGATCCGCTGTAACGAGCGTAGACTGATATGAAACAGTGCGCAAAAACTGCTTCTTCCTGTTCATTTTTTCTCTTCCACGCTGTAGAGCCAAATGTGCTGAATATATTTCTGCTTGATTCTCTCGGGTGCATGCATGCTACCAAATGCTTGGAATGCCATGGAACGCGTCAGCAACAGAGTTAGCAGCTGTCGACAGTTTTTTGCGGACAATAGCCGGATAGGTGTACATTCAGTGGACGCCAGCCAGGTGTGTGCTTTGGCCCGCCCAGCCAACTAACGATCCTGCGTTAAGGGGGCAGTTGGGTCTTTGGTCAAATGGTCAAAAAAAGCGTTTTCTCAAAAATGTCATTTTTGGCCTCCACGGCCATTTTTCTATCAGTCTGTAAATTTCCTCATCAAAAGGCACCATATTTTGTTGTTATTATATTATAATAGCATTTTAAAGTGCACTCTACAGCTCAGTAAGCGCAGAATTCGATGGTGAAACAGCACTTTTCTTGCAATGCAAAGCTAGCATTTCATCCTCAGATATCTCGGCACCCAGAGCAGGTACAACTTTAATTCCTTTTGCTACTGATACCGAAATGTGTGGAGAATACAATGTTGGAAACAAATTTTTCAAATGGAGGCTTTGGAAAATTATTATTGTGTTCAATTGGCACCACCTGCGAGCGATTTCTGGCAGAGCACGGGAGAAGCGAAGTTCCCTGTGTTGTAAAACGACCAAAAATAGTTGAATCAAAAAAGTACTTCCTATGTTGTATTCTTTAGTCATTTGTCTGCCTAGCCATGTGGTAATTGCCATTTTGTATGGAGTGGTTATTTTTTAACTGTGACCCAAAATAATGGCAATTAATCATTAATTAACTCAAAATATAATCAACTTACTAAAGATTTAATGGCAGATTTGAAATCAGCACAAAAAACTCTACAACGCAGTGCAGTTTCATTAAAATTGGTTGGTAAATAAAAAAAATAGCTCTAAGACCAGTCTGCCCCCTTAAAGAAACCTCTTTCTGCCCACTGCTGATCCCACAGAAGGTGCGCACTGTTCCCAGTGTGGGTCGGCGCAAAGACTGAGCACAATGGACCAAGGGAGAGGTGAAATAACAACGATGGCGGGCTGAGAAAATGCGTGTACAGAGGAACAACTGGGGAATAAATGCAGTGCCAGCCGGTGAAGTGGCCCCGGAAAGTATTATTTAAAAAAAGAAACAAGCAATGACTAAATTGGTACATGCAATCGGCACTCATGGGCAGGTCGCTACCAATAAAGCTGGTCGTGGTCAAAGCAAAGCACGGAACGGATCAGGCGGCATATTTGGACCTGTCACAAATCCGTTACAATCCCTGATTGGCCACCTCGCGCATGGCTGGGCCGCCGGCCTTGTTCCCAGGTGCTGTTTCGCGAGTCTGCTACGTGGTGTGCGCCAACGAAAGCTGCTACCCTGACGCAAAGGGACCTTCAGAGCGCTCTCTTCTCTCCTCCTCCTTTTAAGGAGGAGGAATAAAGATGCTCCTTTTAAGAGGTCACATAAGACCGTGCCGTCAGAGCGAGATCTCGCACTGTTGCAACCTCTTTTCGTCTCACCGTGAATTGGGCAACTGTGAGTCTGCGTTGGGTTCATCATGGTATGCTCGGACGCAACAACAAGCACTCCAGCAGCTAGCCGCCTGTCACTGAGACCGGCAATACGGTCCCAACAACCCCCTTAACTCAGGGGCAGATGTACCACACCCACAACGTGCCAAGAGCATGCAGCAGCGTGCAATGGCCGCTGCCACGTCGGTAGCTCACTCAGCAGGGGTCCGCTGAACACAAGCGCTCCTCGGCAGAGGGCCGATGTCAGGCACGCCCGGTGCTCGAACAGAACGCCCCATCCCAGCGCAAACCTCAACAGCCAAGCCTGCCGTCTTCAAAGGGAGACATGAGGAAAAGCTGCGCAGCTTCTCATCTAAAGTGCCATCTTATCTAACACCCAGTGGCAGAGTCGTCGCAGGCTGTTAACGCCCTGCTGTAATGCACAATTTTGTTATGCTGCAGCTCTGTTGTGGGTGGCAAATTGTTCTTTCTGAGGTGGTGAGGGGAATTTAAAAAAAAACTTTTCCTCCGCTGCTTCTGCGCTCCCTTTTCGTAGCCAATAGCCAGGATAACAGACTACCTCTCACTCACGCCAGAGTTACTTAATGAAGGATCTGAAAAACGCCCCATGCATCAAAAAGTGGCCCTACCATTGGTCCACTGTTTTGGATTTTTTAAATGCGGAGCATTTCTTAGGCTCGCCTGGTCCTCCGTCGTTGATGGCGGCGCCGTCAACACTCACACTGCGCATGCGCAACTCTCCTCCTTACACCCACAGCTCCGCGATACTACACTATAAAAAAAGAAATAGTTAGCGGTGCCCGGTTTCAATCCCACGACTCTCTGGCTGCAACGGGAGGTACGCGGTGCTCTTCCCACTACGCTACAAATCTGGGACAGGAGCAAGTGCTACGAACGCGCCTTATGTCCTTGACTCATTCAAACTACGTCAAGAAGCTACTGATACAACGAAGGCACGCGAAGCTGAATGTCAATGGAAACGACGAACTGAAAACTTTAGAGGGGGAGGCTGAATTTCCCGTGGGAAAGCTGTGGCGGGAAGCGCCACGCGCCTTGCAGCTCAACCAGCCCCGTCCGCAGCGCCTCTGATGCTGATTGTGGCAGGATGCCCCTAGGGATTGGCCAACCAAAGAATCCATCACGAGATAGGTTCGCGTTCAACCACCGTCGTCATCTTCCCATAGGGGAACCGCCGAAGAAGAAGAAGAACGAGAAGACAAAGCTGCAAAGAGGAGGGCGTGTACATTGCTCTCAGCCGGTGCACCAATGTCAACAACCTTTACCTCACCAAAGCTGACGGAGACTATCGATTCTACCAGAGAGACCACATCGACAAGAACATGATGGACGAGTTTCGGCGCCTCGAGAACCACCGCCTATTCACCGTAACACAACAGTACTTGCGTGCCTTTGCCACCGGTGTGGACCCGGACGCGGAATCCCCTCTGGCGCTAGTAAAAACCAGATCACTCAACATAACGGCAACACATGGGAACCACATGGAACCGCCACGATGCTTCGCATCCTCACCAGGGTTCCCCACGGGAAGATGATGTAAGTTTTTTTCTGTACAGTGGCACCATCTGCTGGTGGCAAAATAAACTGCACAATGTGCTTCCCCACTTCACAACCTAGGCAGAAAATGGTATTTGGGTGCTTACGTAAATTTGTTGTGCCAAAGGAGCCCAATACGCTCAACCATGCAAGCATTTTACATGCACTTCAAGCAAGAGTAGTAAAAAGATGCAACCGTGTGGTCAGTGAGATGCGTCGTCGCTGGCGCATTGCCGTCTGCTGCGTCATCTGCGGTCTTTCGGTGGCAAAAAAAAAGGAGTTAAAGATTCGCTTCTACGGCTCTATGCAAGCTTGAAAGGATTATTTAGAGCCACTCGATCAGCTACTGGATTAGTTTTGGCATACAGTGTGCTGTAGGCCGAGCGACAAAACTGCAAATTTAGCGCTTCAGGTTGGAGCTACTATGTTGTGCCCACACAAGTGCCCATTGGTCAAGGCAGTTGCACAGACGCAAAAACAATCGCAGCAGCATAAAAACTGCACTTATAAAAGCAATGAAAAACTTGTGAAAGTGCGAACATAAAGATTAAAACAAAGTTTAAGTTTCAACGGCCTCCAGTTGGCAGCGGAGGCCCACGGCTGCAGCCCACCTGGGTGGAGAGGCGGGAGGCGAGCGTCATCTCCAGGTTGCCCTTGAGTCCCAGCAGCGCAGGCACCAGGATGAACAGCTCCGACACCCGCTGGAACACCTTCCAGTGCTGCAGCACGGGGGGACAGGGACCGATGATGGGCAAGCACTCCTCCTCCTCACGTCATGCCCCGCTCCACTGCAAATGCCCAAGCTGCCTCGGCACCCGATGAGGTGCACGCGTGGAGAATGCGCACGTCTGGCCGAGCATTGTCGCGCGCGTGAGCACACTTGTTGCCCATTGTTTTGCCAGGCTGATATTCTGTGCAGGCACAAAGACAGGTTTACTAGAGAGTTGTGAGAATCATTCCATACCAGGAAACGGGCGAGTGACTGCGTTAGTGAATCGCGTCTTGTCTTACACGAGAAAGAATGCACGTTTTTGGAATGGTCCTGGCGATAAGTTGCTCCAGTGGCAAGAAGGGCGTGATGTCAACTGTGGAGTGTTTCGGTATCATTGGCCGATGTGGGCACGTGGTGTGGGGCAGGGAGCTTATGTGTATGCATATGTAGTTTACATCCTTCCATTAAAATGAGTTGATAGCCAGTGCCTGTCCCGTTCACTTATTTCTTTGTGTCCCTGTTTCACGCTGTCCCCCAAGATGCAAGTGCACCAACTCGCCACCTTGCAACAGATTAGGTGTGCTGGGCTGTCAGGCAAACTGCTGGCCAGAAACGGTGCTCACAGCCCCATAGACCAGCCTAGAGCTTACTTTTCGCAGTGGAAAATGTGAAATGCTGCAAATCTCGATGCTAGAGGAAAAGAAGAAAAGCGGACGAGGACAAGAAAACAGATACACCACGGGGCCCCCCTACTATCAACTAGTTTTTATTGGAAAGACACTTTTCGCCCCCCCCATTGCCCACGTGTTGCAGCCATGCGAAGAAATGCCATCTTCTTACCTTTATGTTTCGCTCGGACAACACATGACTCAAACAGTGGCACGCAGCTGCAGTCGTGGCAGTGGACAGACAAAAGACCATCCCTGTGGTTGCCAATGTTTCGTCTGTGCTCCCTCAGGCGGTCGTTAAGACATCGGCCACTCTGCCCGGTACATTGCTCTCCGCACAACAGTGGACCTTCCTGTACCACCCCTACCGTGCACTGTACCAAGGGCGTCCCATGCTGTCTTTCACATACTACAGGCATTTCGCGGTAGAGGTTAGTCATTTTGCTAGGGGCAGACAGAACTACTACTGTTGATTGATTGTAGGGTTTAACGCACCGACGCAACGCAGGCGATGAGGCGCGCCGTAGTGGAGGGCTCCGGATTAATTTTGACCACCTGGGGATCTTTAACGTGCGCCGAAATCTCATATACACGGCCGTTTTGGCTTTTCGCCTCCATCAGAAAAGCGGCCGCCGCGGCCAGGAAACGAACCCGCGACCTCGTGCTCAGCAGCGCAACGCCTTGGCCACTGAGCCACCGCGGCGGGTCAGAACTACTACTACATTTATTCGACTGATTTCTTGTCCTTGTCCGCATGCGCCATGGATTTTTCTTCACCGCAACACCAACTTGCCCAGCAGGAATCCGTACCTGGGTACCAGAGGAGTCTGCACAATTCTGTGGCATAATTGAAAGGACACAAGGTACATGGAGCCGTTCATTTATTAAACACTTTCAGGCTCCAGACACGGTTGGTTTCATTTACAACTGAAGGAGGCTGTAGTGGCTGGGCATCAGGTGGTGCTTAGCGCTCTCTTCCCCACGAGAACGGCGCCTGTGGGACACGATGCCAGCACAGCGACTGAACGACCTTGCTGCCCTGACAGAGCGGACTGGCAGGTGTTTCAGGGCAGTGGAAGAAAGTGGTGGAGGCGGGTGTTCCATGCCAGCCCAGAACATCTTCACCCATCTCGCTTGGTGCCAGTGGAAGCGAGTTCTAGGGCAGACTTGAGGCACACCTGCCCCTCAGCAGCCAGGGCCAGTGCTTCTTCCCCAAGTGCAGCTCAGACTGCGGAAGAACTCCAAGTACTATATGCTGGTGCCTCGCTAGCCGCATCACTCCTTTGCAGCGCTCCTTTCCCTTGCGACGCGACGTCGGGTGCAAGGTTTTCTTCCGTCAGTTGCGCTCAAAGAGAGCTTCCCTGCGCAGCTGCCCCCGGATACCTCCAGAGTGCACACAAGGTACTGCACGCTTCACGACAGGCTACACGCTGACCCCCTGCTGCTGTCGGCAGGCTCGCCACCACCTTTTGGCCAAACACTGCACGCTGCACTTGCGCCCAGCCGAGTGCTCATTCAAAAGTTCCACACGAGCACCAACGCTTGCCCCATTTGAAGAGGGACAGTGCTCTCAGAGTAAGCAGAGTGCTGCTCAAGATTTGTAGAATGCCTACTCGACAGACAGAAGGCCCTCTCCACGCAGGCGACAGATTTGTCCAGCAAAGGAAAAAGAGCCCGGCACGGTGCTGCCTACAATGTCCAGTGCATGCGCTACGCACGCCAGGTGAAGAGCACAGTGGCTGCACGCACTCCTTAACCCTTGTGGCACCTTGTCGGGCACCACCCGACTTGGGTGTTCAAGGTTAAATTTCGTGGTTTTCTTCACTGCGATATGCATGCATTCTTAGTACACATGATGCACCATCTCGAGGGATAAGTGAACTTTGGTTGCTGAAGTACAGCACGGGCCTTCTGAATCAGAGCATTTTCATGCATGCACTGTTAGCTGAGAAGCATGGCCTTTTGCTCATCGTGTAATTTTACGACGATGACTTCAGCTAGGAAGACAACTAAGCAACTCCATCAGTTAGTGGTGGCAGTGATTCGACAGAAGCGAGTGACAAAGACCACGACAGTGGTGGAGGCAACACCATGTGGATCATTACTGTGTGGGCTACGCACTTTGGCAAAAGACAAAAAAATGGTGGCAAAATCATTTTTCCTGGCTTCCAGAAGTTTCCATTGCCAATACAGTTAAGCCTGGATGTAACAAACCTCTATGCAACCAATTCTTGCATATAACAGAGTCATTGCCACCCCCCATTCATTGCCAGTCATTGCCACCCCCATTGAAGCCCATGTGTTTGAGACTTCTGTGCAATGGAAAGTCGTGGCGGTTAACCTTGATGCAACGAGGTTGGTGAGCTGATCAGAGCCCCGGAGTTGTTGAGAAAGGTGGGCATAGCCGTCCATGTTCGCAAGCGGCACGCTTCGACAGCATCCTTGGCCGATTTCCGCAGGGACCTTAGCACCGCTGACTCTCCGCGACGGCACGCCGTGGGCCCTCAGCTCCAAGAGTGACGGTGACAGGAACCAGCCACTGGCAACGGCCCCTCGGTTTGTTTAGTGTTTCCGATAACTCCCTGCAGTGGGTGTTATCTGTTGAGTTTAGCAATAGCCGGCATGATTAGGGTAATGCCCCATGGCTGGCAAAGACATCACCCGCACCATTTGCTCAGGGCCTGCTTCCATGGCCCAGTGGCGTGCAACTTCATGGAACATGTTTTTTGTCGCTGCCACAAAACCGTACATGCTACGCCCACATCATTTTTCGGCTCACCTGTTTGCTAATGAGTGTGAAGACATTTTGCACAGTTCATAAAGGTTTCGGAATCTTTTCTGCTCTCAGATATCAGGACACTTGCGTTTGACTTCTGATGCTTCCGGTAAAGCTTTCTGCGTAGCAAATTAAATTTTGCATTCAGATCCGCTGCTTCTCGTCCAGACGCAGACCATTCGGAAGTGCATTTGCCGCATTCTGTTTCCCACCCCACAGTGCTTTGGGAAAGAGAGGGGCTCACCTGAATGACGTCGAGCACGAGCCCCGCACCGACTGTGCCAAAGCCGGCAATGAGGAACGGCACGAACACCTGCACGGCCACGGTCCAGAGCGGCTCGGGGGGCGTGTCGGGGGAGGAGACGAGGCCGCTGGCCTTCCCGGCGCCGCTCGGCCGCCGGAGGGGCAGCAGGGGCTCCTGCTGCTCCACCACGACCACCTCCTCGTCGGCCGTCCAGTCGCCGCCCTCGCCCGCCTCCTCGCCGTCCCCCGAGGGCAGTCGCGGCACCATGGTGCGCCGCCGCCTCAGGGGCCCAGGCTCCGGGCTGGCCGTGGGGACAGAGCCCATCCCATGGGGCGCTCCTCAGCCCCTGGGCAGCACACACACATCGAGGGGGGCTTCAGGGGCCGACGAGGCCCTGCCCCCTGAACGCAGGCCGAGAGGCACACGGCATGCAAGAGACACTGCGCACAGCAAAGCCGCACAGGTGCAACACTGCTTCTCAGCAACCATCTGGCATTGCAATGAGTATGCACAAACAGCCACCCACACATCCACACTACAATGAACAGCTGACAAAATACAGGTTTTTCTTATTCAAAAGGTCTAGTGTTTTTATAGTGCCCTCAGCGCTTCCCTGGCAGCAAACGATGCTTTATTCGCAGAGAAATAAAACATTTTAAGCCAAAGCTTCAATGCACTCGCTAAATCTTGCTTCAAAACCCACTCCCCCTCTGTAATGCCTTTGGCCCTGAGGGCCACAATAAATAAATAAATGGGGGGTTTTCGTGACGTCGACAATGACATACACAGAGCAGGGCCTTACAACTAAAGATAGCCTGCTGACCAGAGCTGCTACCATCTCACAGATGTCCGCCTGGTTATCTTGGTTATCGCCCACTTTCATTGATGGTGCTGCAATGCCGCTGAAGTGTCAATGTTTGCACTTTGCTTCTGGCTGTATTTCATACACTGCCATATTTTTATTAGGGTTCGTACCAATTGTTTCCCAAATGTAAGCTACGACTTGACAAACACGATGAGGTAAGTGACCGTGCCGCCTATGTCAGTTGGTCAGTGTTGTGTCAAACAAGTCCAACGCGTCTGGCGGCTGTGTCAGGCAGTGTCAGCCAGCAAAGTGCTCCGGCAAATGCTTCAATGTTTATATGTGCTTGGTCGTAACATTAATTGTTCACCCTACAATTCTTTCTTACTGCTATAAAAAGAATGTGCCCTGAATGTAAGTGCAAATAGCTCATTGGGCGAGCTTATAAGCCCTGCCTGATTTGCGTTTCCTTTGCCGGCCTCAGCCAATCGCATGGCAGGGCATATGACATCATAGCTTCTCTTGCAGGAAATGAGCTAGTGGGTCGCACGGCCATTCCCTTTCTTCCTAATTATGCGGCTTATTTGAGCGAAGTTTACGTTAAAAGTGGTGTCAGTAGGATTCTAACGAGGCAATAAAGCAAACTTGTGCTTTGTCTGCATGGCCCGTTAAGTGAGAGAGGCTACCGGCTAGTTGGGAATCCATAATAGTCAGCAGAGCGCAAGGACAGAGAAAGGCCAGTGCTGAATTGTGGCTCTTTACTTAGCCCTTTGTCTGCTTTGGTGCTGCTCTGAGCATCAGAGCTTGTTTATTGGTCTGGCTTTCTCGCACAGCCTCGGTGCTGTGCAAAGAAGCCAGCTGGAGAAGTTGTGAGAATGTCCAGGCCATTCCCTCACGACTCACACAGGTGCCACGGCTGGGGAATTCATGATAATAGCGAACATTAACACAGGGACAAAGCTAAGGAAGAGACGGAATACATGCTAGACGTTCAACTCAGTTTATGCCACACACAGCTGGTCTTCCAGGAGGAACGTTTCGTCAAAGACCCCCTCGGGGCCGTTTGCAAATACCTTGGGCTCCACACCCCAGCTGAGAAACTGCCGACCAAAGCTTATTCACAAACGCTTCCACTACTCTCGTTGGTAGAGATCGCAACTGAAACAAAGCCCACTGCTGTGGCTGCCTTGCCGGTGCTAATGCTGTGTCAGACCAACTGAAACTTGTGCCTTCTTAAAGGCATGCACTCCACCACAGCTGCCAGCTACACTCCTTCTGTGCATTTGTTGTCCCACGTCACTGTTATTTCGGTGAAGGCACCTAAACGGTGGTGCCCTCATGTCATCACCAATTCAAGACGGTACAAATCATTGTGCAGAAAAATGGTGGAGCAACGATAAGCGTCTTGAAAATTCTGCATGGGGCAGTAGTGCCGTAATATGGGTCAGCACTAAAACAGTTTCCGCACACCAACCACACGTTAGCATTTCAGTACTAATCCGATCAAACAAAGCTTAAGGCTCCGCTGATACAGTGCACTCGAAGAGAAAGATGGGTCATTCGGGGCTGATTAGGGGGGTCCCTTTGCGATGAAAATGTGTGCTGAGGAACTCCTGTTTACAACAGGAGTTCCCCAAGCAGCGCCCCTGGCGGCCACTGCTTACCAGTTGGTTTCAGAAGTTTTGTTTGTTAAATTAATCTCTATTTATTGCCCTAGATAGTCTTTTTTTTTTTTCATTTAATGGTATAAAGGTTTATAAACCTGCCGAATACAGTTGAATTTGGTTTAAAAACTTATAGGGGGCGCTGGCTACAACAGGAGTTCTCTGGGGAACGCCTGAGCACCACACAATTTCTTCATCGCTAAAGGGACCCACGCTCTCCATTGGTTTTTCCCCAGAACGACGCACCTTACCTTCTAGTACACTGTACCGCTGCTATTGCACAGTTTTGTTTCTAGGTCGTGGCTTAGTGCAGCAGCCGCCAACTGCACAAACATGATTCTGCGACTCCATGCAGAAACTGCCACAGAGCTGCTGCACCTGTCTACCCTCGTATCTCCCTCTTTGAAGTTTCTCACAAAACTGGTATCACTGCTATCGGCACAAAGCCGTCTCTGCATTCTGCTGGCATGGCCCCTGCTCCCAGCAGAAGCTGCTGGATGCATTTCCCCCGCATCCCGGCTTCTCTTTGTGCAGAGCACAAGCCCCGCCAAGCGTGTCCCGCCATGCGTAACTGGCAGCAACTAAAATCTGGGGGGAGGACTATGGATAAAGAGGGCAGCAATGGCTGCACTATTCAGTCACTCTGC
Organism: Haemaphysalis longicornis; assembly: GCF_048455015.1. Taxonomy (NCBI): domain Eukaryota; kingdom Metazoa; phylum Arthropoda; class Arachnida; order Ixodida; family Ixodidae; genus Haemaphysalis; species Haemaphysalis longicornis. Next base: position 167,693,558 of record NW_027526460.1, read on the forward strand.
AGCTGCTCTGCCCCCAGAACTGCAGTGCCAGTGCCCCTATGACAGCCCGGCCGTAACTCCTGGCAGTTCGGTTGCCCCCTGCGAGCAGGCAGAGGCCCACACAGTGCTTACCAAGGAATCCGGAGAGCACTACCACGGTGCTCCATACCGAACAACATCTTCTATGCACCAGCAGGGCTGGCTTCTGTGCGGTCTTCCAGCAAAACCCATGGCTGGGGAGCTGGTGCTCTGGCCCATACTGCCAGTGCACCAGGAACGCTGCTTCATCGGGGACAGCCACCATCACCAGCAAAGGCACAGGTGCTGGGACAGGCTCTCCCTGCCCACCCATTCGGAGAGTGTCCTTGTCGCCTGCTACCTGTGCCTGTGTGGGAGCAGCCCTGGATGCGCTCAATCTCTGACCCTTTGTGCTGTACAGCATTGCTGTTGCTCTACTTGTACCATTTTTTGGGCTTCTGGCACCTCTGGCAAGCTGCACCCAGCTGTCTCCTCCTCCGTCCCACGCTACGGAGCAAGAATATATAGGAGGCGAAACGGCCCATTGCGGCAAGCGCGGGAGAGCGACCAGATAATATCACAATGAAAACCAAGGCGGGCTGCGTAGCTTCGTGGCTGCGACGGCGAAGGAGAGGGTAGTGGCACCGGATGGACGAAATGATAGCTAGCGGCCGCAGTTCAATGCCGAAAGCGGCAGCCACGCAGTTTCTTCAACCGCGGCAGATGCCGCTAGCTTAACCTATGACAAGCGCTTGTGACATGATCTCGCCGCGCTAGGAAGCCTTGTTTCCCCTCCTATCTTATTCTTGCTCCGTGTCCCACGCTCAGGGCTTCCTGTCAAGTAGGCCAGCTGGTGCCCACAGTGGCCTCTTCTAATGCTGCTCACGGCCAAGCCTGCATGCGTGGGGTTCCCCCTTGAACTGGGGGCGTCTGCTGCACAAAGCCCCATCAAGGAGGTTAAAGCTGGTGAGACGATGCCAACCGAAACGAGTTGCACTGCGCCAGGCACACACCAGCTGACGCACTGCCTGAAAAAAGCGGGCAAGAAGTGCGCCGTTCCCGTACTGGCCCCAGCACCTGGCAAGCTGATGCGAATGTGCCCCGCCGTGAACAAAAAACTTGTGCCAAAAAACATGGCACCTGCAAAGGGGTGATCCAGCGCATCTTGTGGCAAATGCTAGGCAAGACAGGTGGGCAAGCTTGCACGCCCTGTAGCTTGCCCTCATCTGGCATCACTGGCGTACTGCCTGGCGTAGCATCCTCCCACTACTATTACTACCTCGTCCATTCTGCGCGTAACGTTATCCGGATTGCCTCTGAGTGTGCACATTCCATCTTTGCAAATAGTTAGCTTCTTCCCTCCTCCCTTCGGCATTTCCTCGATCACTGCCATGTTGTACACACAAATGACATTCACTATACCTCTGGTGATCAATTTTGACAGCTCTGTCAAGGCGGTTTGATCCACCGTACACAACAATTTCACGTTCTTACGTTTTGCAATAAGTTCCTTTGTTTTCAGAGTTAGCTTGCCAGCTTCTTTCCTATAGGTGGTATTCATTGAAAAGTTTAGCTGTCACTTTCTTTGCTTGGCAACACTGGAAACGGTCACAGACATGACCAATGCGCCACGGACATGGCGCGGCTTGGGCCACTGCGCCTGCACGCCGAAGAAAAAAAACACTGCCGTGCGTCGCCTGCTCTATTTCAACCCAATTCTCAACGGTGGTGTCACCAGAGATGTTATTAATCGCATTCTCATTGGAGTCGAGGCAATACTTTGTGCTCAGTGAGGTAGAGTTTGTAACGTGAAACACAGTTGTGTGCTTAGCACGGACAAGTACCGCTATCCCGTGGAGCCCGCAGTGACCAGTGACGGCGCACTCACACGGTTGCCTGCATGCACACCTCGCCAGTGAATACAAGCAGTGTGTTGCTTCTCCCAAAGCTGCTGCAGGGTCGGTAATTGCCGTTGTCATTGAAGGGTTATTTCAAATTCCCGTGTCCTGGCTCCGACTGACTCCATGCTGGGTTTTTTACTTTTCACAAGTTTCCTTCATTCTCTTAACCTAACTGTGCACCTAACCATCCTATGATCGTTGCTCTAAATCAATTGCTTAGTACCTCTATGTCCTGTACAACACCTGGGTTGTTACTTAAATTGACGTCAATCTCGTTTCTTGTTGTACCATTGGAACGTTTGCGGAAGAATGTGCTTATCAGCCTAAGGTTATTCCTCTCTACAAATCCAAGCAGTGTTCCATCTCCTCGACTGTTGCAACAGCCCTTTCTGAAGTTTACCACTGACCTTTCTGCCATCTGGTTCTTACCGACCTTTGCTTTAGTCTCGCAAACTGTGTCGTTTCACTCCTAGCAACCATATGCCCTCATCGACAGTATGCACTGGTTGTATCGTATTTTTTTCAGTGATGGAGGTAAAACAAACCATTAATTATCTGAGAGTGCTCCAGCGCACCCATCCAATCTGTGTGTCTCTGCTCTGTGCTCACAATCTTTTGCACCTGTCATAACATCGAAATTCTGTTATCAGAAACTAGGGATCCATCGCTGACAACCTGCCAAGGAAAGTTGTGACTGTCCACCGATTTCAGCATTTCATCGCCTATGGCGAAAAGGATATTTCCTGCCTGTCTGTTCAGCATTACTTGCTATTTTCTCATATTTATCCTGAACCAATTACATTCAAGCTTTATGAGCGCACGATACCCGTCACCTCAGATTTTATTAATTCGAATTCGGACTAGGCTATTTTGCAAGGGTGACACAAACCGACCGCCTCCCTCTGTTTTGGTTGGCCACATCAACAGCCGTGCAAAGCGCCTGAACAAAAATAGCGGCGGGAGCACAGGGCGGTGCGCGAGTACGGCAACGAAGCGTGTTTCACGGGTGCGGCAGCAACAGCGGCAGGCGAGCGATCTGCACAAGAAGCGCAACACTGCCAGCGACCGGCGCACCCAAGCACTGCCTCCGCCGGTGTCTACTCACGTGTGCGCATCTTGCCGGCCAGCACTGTTGGTCACCCCGAGAGGTGGCCTACGCGCGCAGAGAAAACAGCAGGCGTTAACCACGCACACACAGCTGATCAGGCGAGCCGCGGTGCGAGCCCCTGCCACGTACCACCAAGTCGCTCTGCGCTCCTCGAGGTTTTTGGCGAACGAAACCGCGGATCAGGTGATCCGTCAAGAACGCCGCACGGACAACGTGTCCAGAGCGTGCGCCTGATAGGTGGCTTGTGCAGGCCTCTATCAGCCTCACAGCGAACGAGTTGCAAGCGGTTTAAATGCCAGCTGCACTCCGCACTTTCATCGGCAACTTCCACCAGCGCAGTCGCATGAGCCGCGCAAGTAGTACTTGTACGCCATACGGAACAACGTCACGTGCGTCCGCTTACCTAGCACACCTCGGAAATGAGCAAATCACCTGTTGCTCTTCCTCGACGCACTGGTACTGCCAACGTTACCCAAACGCCCAAACCACCGCAGAAGTTCATCCGCCCACAGAACAGGGAAGATCACTTGCTCGCTGCTTGGTTGAATTGGAAGGAATGGAGCTTTTCTGTATCCTTTTTCGTTTTTGAATCCATGACGTCATTAAAAGTCTATTTTACTCTCTCTCATGCGGTCTTACACTCTAAAAACAAACCGGTGGTAATACTAAAACACAATTAAATATGTTGTCGAAAAATATTAAGGAAATTTGGAGGGAAAAGAGGCAAGAAGTCTCCGCTGTGACTCCTAGCAATGCTAGTGACATCGTGACAGCATGCATGGCCGCGCGCGTCAGGAGACACGTGTGGTCGTTTTGATTACAAATTTACAGTTGCGTGCTGCTGGCTGTGCTGTGCTGCTGGCTTCGCACTCGACGTCTGCTTTATCACCTTGCGTGCGATCCTAGTTCGCAGACATCGGCCTGCAGAGGCAGCGAGAAAGCGGAGCCACGATGAAGAAGCGTTTGTTTGTGGGAAACCTCGGGACTGCCGCCAAGCGCAAGCACCTCAGGGAGAAATTCTCCATGTTCGGCGATGTCGAAAACGTCGAATTGCACACAAAAAACGACGAGTCCGGAAGGCCATTCAAAAAGTTCGCCTATCTGGACATGAACATCAGCCAAGAGCAGCTTGTCGACTGTGAGTTGAGCTTATATCGCCCAACTTCAGACACTGCCTTCAGAATCCTGTGCTGGATGCATGTCAACTAGTTTCGTTCTATTACAGTCACTTATATTTTCCTCCTTCATTTCTGATTTACAGGCATCAAGAAGTTGAACAATCTCAACTGGATGGGGAGCGACATTATTGTGCAAGTTGCGAAAGAAAGCTACATTCAGCGGTAAGCAACGCGACGCATGCCCGTGGCAGTAGTATTGAATATAAACCTACAGGAAATCTAATGTCATTCAAAATGAATGACATTAGCTGTAATGACATTTGGTTCGGCCATGCAGGTCTACACGGTAAAACAAAATCAAACGTCATTTGATAGTACTAGTGTTGCGATTAGCAAGCTCGCAAAGGTTCAAAATTATTGTTGAAGTGCCTGTAGACTGTTTTTAGAACAGAGACCCTATTCTCGACGCACTAAATTCACCGTGAGCGGTGAATTCGCCAGAAGTTTTTTTTGATGCCATTCAATTTTGGTCACATGGTTGACAAAGCGGTTGTGTGTGCTTTCGTCATTTTGTGACGTTTACTGGCACCAGTTCTAAAGTTTGCCTTATTTCTCTCTAATGAAAGCGCATAGTTCTTGCCCTGCAATGAAAAACTAGATGAAATGCAGCTGACATGACAGCGTAGGCCTGTCTTTACACACAATAGTGTGTAAAAGGATGGAACATGCAGCACACAAAAGGGAATGCGGTGGTAGTTCCCTTTGCACATGGCATTGCACACAACCTCAGGAAAATTGTAGCCAGGCAAGGTGTGTTCGTTGTGTGCAGTGCCCCCAACAAGGCGTATCAAATGGGCCGATGCGTAAACAACGAACCAACAAGGGAGACATGCACAACAAATCATCCAACAAAATACGCCGAATGCCATACCAAAGTTGTATATGGCATCCCATTATTGTGCAGAGAAGCGTGCGTAGGACAAACTGGAAGTTGCATTAACGACAGGACATGAGAACACGCCGTTTCGCTCTAGACAATGTCATCCGGGCACCTACCATTCCATTGGTACACTTGCCCCAAAAGCACCGTGCGCATCGACAATATGGATGTGCTTTGGAAAAAACGCAATCGTCTCGCGCGGCACATGAAGTCGTCGAGAGAATGGCTATCAGCAGGAAAGCTGACAGGTACTGTAGCTTTGACAGAGAAAGAAATGGACCTTCTTAGCGATTATGCTGTTAAATGATCTCGGAGGAAAGAGTGTGGCACTGTGCCAATTTTGTGCAATGGTTTACCGTAAGTTAAATTCAAGAGACGATGAAGATCATGATGTGACCAGCATCGGGTGGATTGGTCACCGACGATCGAAGCAATGATCTGATGTAACGACTATGCTCGGTGACAACTTAAGAACGGCACCGGGAGTTGCTGCTGTGCCTTATCACCGTAGCCGGATGTTTCTCCGCGCGGCGCAAGTAGGGCGTTACTGGGAATATTTTGAACATGGCGTGAGCCGTTCCCGTGATTTTTTGGACTTAATATGCTTAAAACGACTCCAGTGACGACAAACAAACTGCGTGAGACAAGGCAGACGATATCACGCATTCATAGCAAACTTCTTTCAAAACGCGTGCGCACTGACGTCACGGGTCCGGCGCTTTGGCGGAGTGATACACTACATGAGGTGGTGCCGTTCTTGAGTTGTAACCGATTATAGCTGGCTTGTTGGCCGATGGCACGTACCCGACGATGGTCTACTCCAAGCAAAGGCAATAGGTACTGCTCTTTATTTACACTACGTACTTGCAACTCTCAAGGCTCATGATAGCATAGAAGAGGTCGGGCAAGGCCCATGTCGAGCGGGGATTCTCTCTCTTTTTTTCGAAAGCATCAAAAGGCCTTGCTTTTACCACCAAAGCCCCGCCCCCAAAAGGGAAGCCACCATTTGAGAGTGAGGATGGCACACTGGGCCACTGATTGGCCACAGTGACAAACGAACTTGGGCGAATGCAAAATAGTCACAGGACCCACCTCTCTCATGTTCATGCGGAAACGCGGAGGTGTTGCGCAAAACACAAATGAAAACCAACCAACTAAAAGCAGACCTAGCGCCGACCATCGGCTCTCGGGTGGCTCGTCCTAAAGTATTGTCCATACCATGCGCGCTTATAAGTGTGCCCCACGCAGCCAAAATTCCTTCACTTTGTAGACGCGTTGAGCGCCCAACAAAGCCTGGTCGCCTGCCCATCGACGCATCCCAGTCGCCAGGGCCAGACGAATGGAAGCTTTGCCCGGTCGCTTTGAGCACTGTAACTGTGGTAGGCAGACTGTCTGCTGCCCTCTTCCTATCTTTGACCCCTTGACCGACTTCCAGCTCCCGTCCGGTTCGGGCATGCTCATGGCGGTAACCGCGGTCGTTACAATGTCAACGGTCCCCCTCCGCCAGTAACCCGCCCCTGCATAAACCCCCACCCCCACTTTCCGTCGACGAATGAAAAAATTATATCCCCGTGTATTGCCCACAAATTTTATACATAAAAGGATGGATCAAAGTTACTACTCCAGCAGGATTACGCATTTGACTACGTAACTAGATGAGTTGCTGCATACATTTTTTCAGGTTGGTATTGTGTTGAGCTGTGTACACTGTCAATGGGATGACAGGGGCTTAGTTGCTATTACTGCTGTAGGGGCTCCATGGCCCAACGCACATTGCAGTGAAGCTGCACCTCGCGTATAATCCACGCCCCTACTTCACCGCTGAGATTTTTGCATTTCTGGTGCAGATTATACGGTATTTTGGGACGACTAGTGTATTTGTATAAGACCTTTCCAGGCCCGCTGGTCGGGTGAACACAACAGCGCGGCGGGCAAATAAGCTTCCGCAGTTTCTCCTCACGTCCCTGGTGCCCAAGTCAGCTCAGCCGGCATGAAAACAAGCACAATAAAGGTGAACATGCTGTACCTGCTGAACGATGTCTGGTTGCCGGGCGGTTTTAATTATCGAACGAGATGCCCAAACTTAACACTGCATTTTGACGATTCTGAGCACCCCGCAATGCTTAGCACCCTCCCCTACTTTCGGAGAAAAAAGCTTGGAAAAAGCTTGGATGCGAATCTAACACCCCGTTTTCTAATAGCATCCTCGATTAACCGCACCGGTGTGCACCGGTGCGCCTTTTCATCCTCGATAAACCGCACCGGTGTGCACCATCTGTCCTCGATAAACTGGGGTGCACCGTCGCGGGGCAGTTTTTCGTTGCCCCGTCGCGCACCGTGAGAGTCGACGGTGCGACGGAGTGCAATCCCGAGATGCATCGCGGACGGCGCCGGCGAAGCGGCTTCCTCTGCCGTCTCTCCCTGTTCTGTGGCCGTCTGCTGCAGCGACGGCGCATCGGTACAGTGAATTGTAGCATCGGTGCACTCATGTGAAGGCGGAACGGGCTGTATATTGTTGCTGACAAGCATGCATTGTTTGCGAATTAATCAGACAGCGATGCGACGGGCTCATAAAGGGCGTTAGTAAGTGCCGGAGATTGAAAATGAGGACGCGAACTTCGTGCACTGCAAAGAAGGCTGAATGCATGGCCAGTCAGTTGGAGCTTTGCATTCGTTTCGTTCGACTGAATTACACGAACAGTACGTTACTGGAGTGCCTAGACCACGAAGACCTACATGCTTTGCTGTGGCCATAGAGTTAATACAACTGGCTGTGGCGGAAGGGCGGAACATAACAGGCACTCGCGTTATGGCTCTCAGAACGAAGATGAGAAGCAGCTTGTAGGCAGCTGTTTAGTGGAAGCGGTGAAGTACGTTGTCGCTCATGTGTGACGGATATGGCTTGCGTGTACATATAATCATTAGCTTTCATATCACTTTGTAGTGACGCTGTGTCATATTATGCTGCTTTTTAGCCACTTGTGAACGTTTTGATGAGTTGCTTTCACAGTTTAAGAGATGGCGCTAGGGTAGAACCGCTCAGTTTGTTCTCGATCAATGCACCGTGCCGGCGCGCACCGTCGTTGGGCACCGTGCACCGCGCCGGTTTTGGGTGCAACCCCCGTGCGTGTTTATTGAGGATGCTATAAGCAACTATCACAATGTGTGTTGCATGGAAGCGGGCCCTAGATGATGTTGCAGACCAGTAATTTATGAAGCTTTCAATTGCAAACCACTTCAGCAGAACAGGACACTACGTGCGGGGGTACACTGAGAGTGGCGGCCACAGGACTCGATTGGCAGTGTCCGATTTAACAGCCGTAGGGTTCACTGTTTGTGCCTATGTTTTTTTAATGTTTTCCTAATAAGAAACATTATTCCTTGCACCCATCTCGTCAAGATACGGCCCCGAAAAAAAAAGCGGCGGGAGGGGTTTTTCGAATCTAAGCTTTGGGCATCGCGACCCTTAGAATCAAGTGAACACAGTATGTTCCCCTTTTTTGTTAGTCAGGATTGTGTCCGTGTTTTCTTCCGACATCCGGTGCTCTTCATTCAAGCTGAACTTGCAAGTCCATATCAACCAACTCGCCCAAACCCCAGAAATTCCTGCTCAAACCTCTCCATGTTGAGAGAAACTGTAGCTGTGCAGATGTCTTGCGTGGTATACCTCGCGGTATTTGGGGTTGCGAATACGGGCATCAGGCTTCGATTGGCATCCGTGGCCTTATTGTCGTCGGTGGGCTCCGTTGGTTGCGTTGGCGGCCGTGGCTGCCTATGCCTTTTCTTTGAGTAGGCTTCACTGTACAGCACGCAGTGTGGGGAAGCCAGTGTACAGAGACTTAGCTCGGCTTCATCTGTTGGGCGATTCCACGAGAGAACGAACATGCGTGTACACGACCATTTTTTGTTCATTCTGGTTTTTTTATTATATATGCGCGCAATATGGAAACCCCCGAAAATCAAGTTTGTTTTCTCCTGAGGTGCGTAGTTCGGGAGAAAAAAATGTTTGAATGTGCCCGGAGCGCAGCGGTGGTTTCGGCAACTGCAGATTTTTCCAAGTTTGCGTCTCTGTGTACGTCAAGGAGTACAAGGGGTGTGTATAAAATGTTTTGGGCCATAAACTAGACCAGAATGCTAATCTGTATAACGCAAAATCAGCGTCCTGCAGTGAACAAAAAATTTAAAAAAAAATCGTGAAATCGGCCCAGACGATAATTTGTTAGTGTTTTTGACGCCCCCTATCTACATTTCTTCTTTTCTGAAAAACGTTTAAGTCGGCCATTTTATTGGCCATACGTATCTGAACGCATAAACAAAAGATGGTGTTTGTAGAAAATTTAGAAGTACTAAAAAAAATTGAATAACTTCGGCTCTTTTTCAGAAATTGCGCAAATTCAAAACTCAATATAAAAAAAACCCCATACTCGATTTTCTTCAAAATTGCGAAAATAAGACTCCTTTACTTGGACAACAAAACTGTGGAAAAACATGTTGCATCATTTTGTTGAGAACAAGGTTATAAGGGGCCGAACTTGGGGCTCGTGCGACGCGTCTTGGCGCGCCGCGGTAAGTTCTGGCCGCTGTTGCCGGACGTTGTGCGGGTGTACACGGGCGGTAATTCATATTCCACTGCCACATGCCGGCACGGTCAATCTCTCTCCAGTATTCCCAAACGAAAAAAACTATTCTGGAGATTCTTCTGTTTTTTTGTTTTTTTTTGCCCGCCTCTGTTTCCCTAATTTGTTCTTTAACGAGCTAACTTTCTGGCCGATACCAGCTCGAAAGCGCTCCTTTGCGAATGCCGCTCTTCTTATAGGGAAAGGAAAGAAGGATTCGAAACAACAGGAAAAGTTTTTCCGGTGGTTATATCGGGTAGATGTGGTAGGAGTGGTCGAAATTTTCTATTATTATGGCGCTTCGGTCACAGCACGAGTAAATTACTGAAGGTATTTCAGTTTTTTCTCAAGAATATTTATTCAAGCAAAAAGACACAAGTTTGGAAATTGGCTGTCAGACTATCGTGATTAATTATTTACAGTCAGGAACACAGCAAAAGGCATACGTGTGGGAATACAACTCAAGTAAAATATTTATAATATCTGCACCACAGCTTCCTCGGGCGCTCATACAGTCAAGCACAGCCACTTCGCAGACGTGTAGTTTGCTCTGGAACGTTCGTACAGCTGATATTTCTTCTTGAAATGGCTGGCTGCACCGTCACTAACGTAAACAACGTAGCTGTACACAGGGGCACTTTCTTCCAGGCATTCGTGCACCTTGTGGAGCGAGCGCATAGCATGCATGTGCGGTATCGTGTTGCATACAGTGATCGCTAACTACTGCGAAGCTCTGAACTGATTTTCTTGTAGTTACAACGCACGTAAACAGTGAAACCTGTGTTTTGTGCCAGTGGTATGACTGGACTTCATTTGGCAGAATAACTGTCCAATTTTCAGAGAAGTCGAAGTGCAGTACAATGCTTGATCGCCGTTCGCATCTTTTCGCTTCGTTTATGGCAATGGCCTGGGTCCGCCTAATAGAGTCATGGGAAATCCACTTGGTGACCCATTTGCCTAGCTCCTTCACGAATGCAGCTGGCGGTAGACTCTTTTTTATCAGAGAACCAATTTCCCACACAGCGTATGTGACGTCTTCTTCGTCCGAAACGCCCAAAGCGGACATGGTAAGGTTGTCGGACATTGGGAATTGCCGGCACGCGCCCAAGAAACACTGCGTCGATGGTGAGGTGCAAAGACAAAGCTCCTTTAAGTTGCTCATTCTTCGGTCAACCCCTGTAACATTTTGCAGGGCCAAAGCAGACAGGTCGGCATTCGCACAATAAACGCAGACGCACACTTCATGCTGGGGTGAGTGCAAGACTTGGGCGGGAATGAACTGTGGGTGGGTGAACGGGTCACACTTTTTTTTTCAGAACAACATCCGCTAGGCTTCCCCTGCCACATCTATCAGGATAAGAGTGTGCGGGTAGTCGAGCAAGCAAACACGCGCACAAATCCACGTGCAAACACTTAGGCACAAACGAAAGCATCCACCCATGAAAAAAAAAAAAAAAACTTTTAAGGGGAGGAGTCAAAAGCAAACAAAAATATGGCAAGAGTAAAGCAAAGGGAAGCATACGTTGAGAGCCCATCAACCAGTGAGTTGAAGGACAGAAAAGGACGGGGCAGTAGCCTCCCCTTACTGCAATTTTCGTACGCAAGCGTATCAAAATCGCTAGTAATACCGTAATGTACGCTTCGCCTTTGTGATATGTGACTAAACAATAAATATACTGCAATAATATGACAACAGACCGGAATTTAATAATACGTCAAGAAGCCAGGTACCCGACCGCACCTGATTCTCATTCCAGTAAAATAGGTTCGCGTGCACGTGGCGTCTCCGAAAAGCCTCCTACGGCCTCGTAAGCCGTGGTGCAGGTGTTTGTTTCCTGGTTAGTTATTTTTAAGGTCGTTCTCTCATGTTTGCCTCAAAGAATGCGGTGGGATACCCTGTACTGACGCCAGCGCACCATGCACCACCAGCGGAAATGCGCCCGTCGTGGTGGGGAACTGATTAGGGTCTGAAGGTCAATCCATTCCCTCCCTTGTAACTGCCCGAGCGCCATCTGTTTCGGTTGCCTGCGCATCGGAGGAACCTTTGTTTTTTTTGTTTTGCATCCCGCAAAATACTGGCGCCGCAAAGGAGCGCTTTCGAGCTGGTATCGGCCAGAAAGTTAGCTCGTTAAAGAACAAATTAGGGAAACAGAGGCGGGCAAAAAAAACAAAAAAACAGAAGAATCTCCAGAATAGTTTTTTTCGTTTGGGAATACTGGAGAGAGATTGACCGTGCCGGCATGTGGCAGTGGAATATGAATTACCGCCCGTGTACACCCGCGCAACGTCCGGCAACAGCGGCCAGAACTTACCGCGGCGCGCCAAGACGCGTCGCGCGAGCCCCAAGTTCGGCCCCTTATAACTTTGTTCTCAACAAAATGATGCAACATGTTTTTCCACAGTTTTGTTGTCCAAGTAAAGGAGTCTTATTTTCGCAATTTTGAAGAAAATCGAGTATGGGGTTTTTTTTATATTGAGTTTTGAATTTGCGCAATTTCTGAAAAAGAGCCGAAGTTATTCAATTTTTTTTAGTACTTCTAAATTTTCTACAAACACCATCTTTTGTTTATGCGTTCAGATACGTATGGCCAATAAAATGGCCGACTTAAACGTTTTTCAGAAAAGAAGAAATGTAGATAGGGGGCGTCAAAAACACTAACAAATTATCGTCTGGGCCGATTTCACGATTTTTTTTTTTAATTTTTTGTTCACTGCAGGACGCTGATTTTGCGTTATACAGATTAGCATTCTGGTCTAGTTTATGGCCCAAAACATTTTATACACACCCCTTGTACTCCTTGACGTACACAGAGACGCAAACTTGGAAAAATCTGCAGTTGCCGAAACCACCGCTGCGCTCCGGGCACATTCAAACATTTTTTTCTCCCGAACTACGCACCTCAGGAGAAAACAAACTTGATTTTCGGGGGTTTCCATATTGCGCGCATATATAATAAAAAAACCAGAATGAACAAAAAATGGTCGTGTACACGCATGTTCGTTCTCTCGTGGAATCGCCCTGTTAGGCCCAGTGCCTGTAAACCAATTCCTGAGTGGGAAGGTATTTTTCCAGGGACAGTGTGTGCCACCTTGCGTCAAAATATGAAGCGCTGTAGGGGAACAGGGGGCCGAAGGGAGGGAGAACTTTTCTCCAACTACGTGCGCAAAGCACAGTAAAAACACGGACGACTTGTTTTATTACAGCTCCGCTGCAAAAGTGAACGTATCCAGGCCGCTCGCTGAGGTTCTCCCATCATCCTTTTACTTCCGCACAAATGAAGTCTGCATTTTTTTTCATGAATAATGCGAGTTGTCTCTTTCGTTACCGCGAGAAAATTGATTTTTAGGGGTCTAAGAAAACATTTTTGTTTCTGCTAATAAAATTGGTTAGGTACTAATTACAGGAACGCAAAATGCAGATTATTTAACGGCCTTTCCAATAACACCAGTTTTTAAAATGTTTTCCTATATCATAGTTGCGAGAAAAAATATCAAAATCAAAATTTCTGTCAAAATGTTGAAAAAAAAAAACGGTGAAAAAGGGGTTATAATAACAGACCACCGGTAGTAGAAAGAAATTAGAATATACATTTTCTAGGGAAACATTTCAAAAACACGCCCTAGAAAAAATGTTGACGTGCGTGGAACAGTTTTTCAGATTTAAAAAAAACACGTTAGCACACGCGGTGCTAGTGTCATGCAGTGAAGCCCAACCTTCAATTCAAAATTTGCAATTTCGGGTAGTGAAACAAAAGTGATTTTGAATCTGGAAAATAAGATTCTGATCTAACTCCAAACAGCTTTACTTGTTCGAGCAATGCCTATGAAGAGGAACTCCGAAAAAGGATCGTTCAAAATGAACGATTTTGAATAGGCGCGGTAACGAAAGAGTTATGCTCCCTGCACAGGGCACCTTGTGCATTCACGGGGATAGATTGGTGAAACCGCAGACCTCGAGCCCCCATACACGAGCTGTAACTAACCGTGCCGACATGTTCAAAAGTGCAGTGTAGAAGCCTCTTAACGGTGGCTCTCGGAGCCCTGGTGGTTCCCTGTCTGTGTACCAGGCAGGGAGCTCCGGGACTTCACTGGCCACCAGTAGTGAAGAAGTCAGTGAAGAAAGTAGCCTGGTCCACATCCTTGTACACTAGTGCATGGTATTTCTGATCGGCCCCCGAAAAGGGGCTGCATCGAAGTATTATTTCCACCCCTTCTGCTACCATTTTTCCTAAGCCACACTCTTGCTTTCTTGTGATTGCTTCAGTTGATGCAGCAATGCTTGTCGCCTCACTGTCCATATTCCTGGTATCAAAATTCCTGCAGAGCAGCATCACAGGCGGAAGTATCGGGCTAAAATTGTCGAAGTGAATACCCAGCAATGAGCCGTCAACCTCCCTGCCCAAACCCGCTTCCCTGGTCCAGACACCAGGGTCACAGCCCACTGAAGCCTGGGTGTGATCTCTGAGCCGGAAGACCTCAAAGAGCGGGGCCGTCAGGTGCATCGCAATTCAGAGAGGCCCACAGGAGGTTCCCGCAAGAGGGGCCTTCGATTGTTCGGCACCACCAGAATCCATTCGCGGTTCCCTCTGCCCGTACATCCCGAAGCCAAGGGCCAGCAATCGGCCATGGCACTAACTCCGGTCTCAGCCAAAGGCTCGCTACAAGACTGTCCGACTGAAAACCACGAGGCTCAACAATTTGTATGCAGCAATCGCCAGGGACGACCCCGTCCTGCATGTGCTTGTGATGTAAAAGGTTTTCGAGTGGAAAAGAGCATCCAAGTCACCGCGGACATGTCCTCTCTGCAGGCGCGAAGAGGTTTGTCTCTTTTCCGCTGTGGAGGTACCTCGATACAGCTTGCCAGGCCGCAGAGCAGTGCCTCGGTCGGTGAGACGGACCTAGCCCTGCCCCGCCCCCCACTGGGTTGCCTCCGGCAGCCGAGCAGTTGTGGTGGCAGCCAGCACTGTCAAGACCAGTGCTGCTGCTGCTTCCGTTTCTACTGCTCGGGCCCCCAGTGCAGCTGAGGGCACAGAGGAGATGGACACGGGGGGAGCTGCCACCACTCCCACCCTCGCTGCACCGCCTGTGCCAAAGAGCACCCGTCCGGGAGCCCGATCATCGGTGGCTCCCAGGACATTTGGCGACGGCACGGACGTCAGACCCTTCCCGCCTGCATTGCAGTGCAGAGAACGGGGTGGGATGTGCAAGTCGACAGACAAGACCAAGAAAAACAGCCCCAAAAGGCCATACATAAACATATACATTCCAGTAGCTCTGAATAATGGGAAGGAAGAACACTGTTGAAGTCGAGACAGTGACGGAATGCCGTCTGGCCGGGAGATTGTGAACAAAGCTGAAACGTCAAGAACGATTTTTTGACTGGTTGGCGTCTCGTGTGTTTGAGAAGAGAACAACATTGTTGAGCGAAACTGTAGAGGCCTCCTTGAAAATCTTGACGATGCGTATGAGGTATTGCATTCTGGTCAGCCCAGTGTTGTGTCTGCAAAAAACCAGTGTTAATGGTAACGAGACAAACTTGCTTAATGTTTGCCTACTTATTCAAAGTGCCCCTGCATAGAAGGCAGGAGGGGTGCTGGCAGCCTGCTGGGAGGCACGGGGACCCTGCACGGGTCCCCCAGCAGCTGGCGCTCGCCACTGGTGTTGGAACAGTGTGACCCTGGCCATGTCCGGGGGCACTGCGAGTGTGGCCAGCTGTGGCTGTGCCTGGGGAATGGCGCAAACCACAGAGTTGTTCACTGCATACCAGTGGGCGTGCTTTGGTGGAATAGAAATTTCCCAGGCTTGTTCCCAACTCACCCCAAGGCTTTATTTACCTTTGAATATACAGTTAAACCTCGATGTAACGAAGTCGGTAAAATTCGTAATTTACTTCGTTACATTGAAATTTCGCTACATAGAAATTCGCGGTTATAATGAAGTGTTCATCCCGTGAAGCGTTTCCTGAAAAAGAAAACGTGGCGCGCATACACGGCCGGCGCACTGTTTCTGTTTCTATCGGTGCTTAATCGTCTACGCGGGCATCAGTGTGATCCGCATGGAGCGTTTTCTTCCCGCAATAACGCGCCCCGCAAGCCACAGGCGCTCTGACGCAGCCGCGGAGACCACCCGCGCGATGCGGGTAGCTCCAGCGACCGATTCTAACCGCTCGCTGAAACGCAACTCGAGGGGCAAACGAGAGGGGTATGCGAGAAAAAAAGCGGATAACGCGTGCGAAATTTTCACTGTAAATCCTTCACTGTAATATCCTTCGCGGCGGCCTTATCGTCTAGCCAGCCAGCATCCCCGAGCGCTTCGAAGCTCCCGCCGTAGGGTGCGCGCCTCCCCATTGGCGAAACCATGGCGAAACTGGCCAGGCTCCTCCCACCGCTGCGTGCAGCGCGAGTCACTTCCCGCCGCCGGCACGCAATCGCGGACGCCGGTGTGAAAAAAAACGCGCGTGCAAGGCTCATAAAGATTCACAAATGCTTGCCGGGACGACGAAACCCAACAAGCATGAGCGAACTCGAACGAAGTGCAAAGCGGCGGCTTGCGGCGGCGGCGGCAACGCCAGTGGCGATTAGGCTTACCACCGCGGAGGATATTTGATGGGCGCTTTCGTAAGCGGCGCGTGTCATGTTTTACAATGAAAATTTCGCCCACGTTATCCGCTTTTTTTCTCGCACGCCCCTCTCATATGCCCCTCGAGTTGCGTTTCAGCGAGAGGTTAGAAGCAGTCGCTGGAGCTACCCGCATCGCGCGGGTGGTCTCCGTGGCTGCGTCAGCGCGCCTGTGGCTTGCGGGGCGCGTTTTGCGTTTTTGCAGGGAAAAAACGCTGCGTGCGGTTCACGTTGATGCCGATTAAGCCGTAGACGATTAGGCTCCGACAGAAACAGTGCGCCAGCCGTGTATGCACGCCACGCAGTTTGTAGGCAAGGGACTTAATCAAAGACTCCGTGGCTGGCTGCATCCGCGGCATTGGGCGACCCGTGTCGCTGTTCGCGTTTTATTGGGACCCCATTTCGGCGCTTGCGTCTCCCAAAATCTACTTCTACAACTTAAATATCGTGCCTCGTTCTCCATGAAACTTCGTTACATTGAAATTCCGGCAAACGGGACTTCGTTACACAGAGGGTGAAAATACATGGTGTGCATACACTTGAAGTTACAAAAAATTCATTGGTTCGTTACATCGAGGGTTTCGTTACATTGAAGTTCGTTACATCGAGGTTTAACTGTATTTGTTTTTTCAGCAGGGATTTTCTTCCCGCAGTTGCATGACTCGATAGTGTGGTTGCTGCGAGCGGCCGAAAGAAGGTGGACTCTCTGAAAGGGATAAAAGGAGGTGTGTTCCTGAAGGGGGGGCGATGTGCCTTGCAGTCGTTTGGGGACCGGCCTGGCTCAAGGGAGGGGGACCTTTGCTGTGCTAGACTTCCCTGCTGCCTTCCGGGGAGTGACGGGGGCCGCCTTTGTCTTGCAGGATCCAGCGGGAAGCAGCAGCCCTGCAGGGTGCCCGAGGAGGAGGAGACCAAGGGGGCCCGGCCGCCACCGTATCCTTCCTTGCCTTTTGCCCCGTTCATTCTGGCGCGCACTTTGCAGAAACGCCAAAGGAAAGCGTACCACACGTTTGTGGCCCTTGCCAAGGGTAAGGGAAACATCTCGGGAGGGGTTAGTGAGCCTGTCTGTCGTGGGAAAAGAAAGGCAAAGGTGGTGCTGGCCTAGAGAGGGGTGGTGGGCCCCTGTGGATCGACAAACAAGCCCAGTTTGCAGGAGTCGTCGAGGGTGGGCGGTTGGATCCTTGACCGAGATGCCAGCCGGCTGAGCCCAGCCCCAGCCAGGGTCCCCAGGAGAGGAGGAGCCACGCTTGGAAGAAGGAGCCGCCTCCTCCGCCGGGGGACAGCCAGGTGCGTGTGCCTGGAGGCTGGCGCCTGCTCCTCGCTGCACTCTGGCGAGCACTGGGGCAGAGAGCAGCTGGGGGGGCAGGGCTGTCCCTCTTTCAGGGGGCTCTTTTCGGAAGGGAAAAGGTTAAAGGTTTGGGAGTGTCGGTTCATAGTCACACAGAAAACAAGCGCTATTTAAAAAAACACAGGACGAGGCGTGGACGGGACAAGTGCTAAACTTTCAACAAAAAGTTCATTGCAGAACCAGCGCTTATAAACACGTCTGGCTAGCATGAAGAGAGGAGGAAGGAAGGGGAAACATCGAAACGGTGGGTGAAATAAAAAATACAGTGGCGTGCCGCCCACGACTAGAAATCCAGCTCAAGTTTTCATAAAGCTACAGGCGGCCTGCTGACGCATTGATCCCCAGACCTTGCAATCTCTGCCGCTTCCACAATTTCTCTTGTCAGGCCCGAGTGGTGAAAATACAAGTCGGTTGTTTGGTCGTACAGAGGATGACACGGGTTTCCCGAGACACATTTTTTACAATGGGCAGCCAGCTGGCCGTCGGCTGCAATGCTCCTGACCTTGTTCCTGTGCTCTTGTAGGCGAACGTTTAAGCATCTGCCGGTCTGGCCGATATTGGCCACGAGGCCCACCACTGGAGAGGCTGGCGCTGCGATCGTTTTGACGTCACTTGTAGGATCACCGTTCCTACCTTGCTCCACAGTTGGTTTGCAACGCATGACACTTCGCTTAGGACACGCGTTCTAAAAGTATTCTCGTGTTAATTTCCGTCATTTGAAGTTAACTCTCAGTGTGTCAAGCGCAGTTTGACTTCATGGGGATTTTTATAACCGTATCAACTGTGGTACATTCTCTGCAAACAACTTGATCGTGGTGGCGTTTGTATGCGACTGAAGCGTAAGCTGCAGCTCGTTTCCCAGATCAACAATGTAGACTACGATGATTGCCAAGCTAAGTTTCTAGATTTCCCTTGTTTGCAACAAATGTATAAAGCAAGAAATCATGAAGCGTTTACTGCTCACAAAAACGCTCCGCGCACACACCGCCGTGCCTGCCCGCGCGGCCAACGGAGCAGCTTGAACCGACGCAGGTCGCGGCAGCAACAACTTATCGCCGCTTTTTAAAATCACGCTTGTTGTGGAAACGTAATTCGACAGCGGTGAATGTGGATGTTAGAGTGGTGAAAAATTGTGCTAGGTAGTGTCATCAGCTGTGGTTTTCAAAGCGATGCTCAAATATCTGCCGTGATCTACGCCGACCGTCCCCGAAGGTCGGTCCCAGCACCGCCGGCCCGTTCACGCGCGGTGCGGCGAGCGGCCGAAGGATATGTGCCTGTGCGCAAGCATCGGCCGAGGCCGTGGCAGGTATCTTGATCATCGATCGATTAAACAGAAGGGATACAAAGTTACACATACAAGAAAGAGGGTTTCAGTAAAGTGAAAAGTTGTATTAGGGACTCTCATTCACAACTGTAGCGATAGCGGCGAAGAAATATCTGCCGCGACGTTAAGCCTAAAGTTCCCAGCATTCGATTACGTGCATCCGAAGCAGGCAGCGAGCGGTTCGAGAAGACCCTTTCGTCGCGCCCGCGCATGTTGCGTTTGGGTTCCCCTATCACTTTGAGGGGCCCCCAATGCTTGGTTCTCCTATTTTAAAACTCCCAATTACCATAATTCATTAACGACGTGTTTCGCCTCGTACACAGCCTCGCCTTCTGTGAGCAATCGTGAGTTTCATTGATGCTAGAGGAAAGCAGGCTCACTGTAAACAGAAAAGAGCCCACGTTACAATTATACATTCCCACGCCAAAGTCATAATAAAAACTAAACATAGCCGTGTCCAAACCCGCTCGAAGGCGTTGAAAACTCGCGTTCATGCCATTCATACATTGCGTACAAGTTGTCGCGAAAAGTAAACATATCAGCCGGGCAGAGTACAGGCTACGGCAGTGATCGTTAATCAAATCCGGGAATAACCATGAAAAACATTGAAAGGGTAATAGGCACTGCTTAAGCCAAATTGCGCATCAAGGCATCACTTTTCAGCATGCGTGGCGAAGCAATCCGATCACCGTTCTCACGTAGTCATTCATTTACCAGGCAAGGCGAGCAGTACGCGCGGTGAGATCACAAGTTAGCGACGCGCTTCCATCGCTGTTACAAGGTGTTTCCTTGCATACACAGTCTCTTACATGTCACGTCACAAGTATTTCATAATGAATTTACAGTGTACTTTTCTTGGCATCAGTTGCATCATCCTTGGCGTTAGCTGACTGCGTACAAGCTGTGGGGCGCGGCAGTGTCGCCGGGAAAAAGCGAGTCGCTGATTGCTCGCCCGGATTATTCGAGTTGCAGACAACTTTTTTGGGTAATTTGTATCAAATCCACAAGGAGCGCGCGGGGGGGGAAGGGGGGGGGGGGCGGTGGCCACAGACACACACACACACACACAAAAACACGCGGCCGCATACGCACAGGTAATGGCTTGTAGCAGACGACAACCCGACCTGCCGTCCAACAAGTGACGTCATTCGTAGGTGGCGCCACGGTATGTCCTCAGGGCCAATAGTGTCTGCCACACGACAGAGGAATTTCGTAGACAACGCTCTGTAGGCATTTCACAAAGGGGTCTCTGTGCTTGATAGCGCAGATCGGTTTCCGCGCAAGCGTGGGACAGCTCGACCTGCACAAAGCCAAAAGCTTGTTAGGCGCCGTGAACACGACCTTGACCCCTGAACGCTGGTGAAGTTTAGCGCTTGTCCCGTCCACGCCTCGTCCTGTGTTTTTTAAATAGCACCTGTTTTCTGTGTGGCTCTTTTTGGGGCGGGAAATTGGGCTGCCTGGTCGGTGGATGCTGCCTGCGCTGTTCCAGCACCACAGGAGGAGGGAATGCACGCTGGGCTGCCCCTGAGGGGCTTGGCTGGGCCCGTGTGCCTGCCGCCTCAACGGCACACACGCCAGGAGGAAGCGGAGGCATGTGTGAATTTGCACGTGCGAATGCCACTGCGTGATTCAGGGACCACACTGCTCTCCTGGACAATGCCACAGAGGGGGTGCTGGTGCAGGCGTCGCCCTCTTCGCCCATACGAAGCGCTCGGAAGGCTTCTTTCGCAGTGTGTGTGCAGAATGCGCAGGTTTTGCACAGACGAGGCCGCCCACGGGATCAGGGCATCTTTCCTCCTCTCGGGTCCTGTCCTGTGGCGCCGGTACAACGTAGTGGGCTCTTTCCCAAGGGCTGCCATTTCTGTGCCGCTTGTGGTGCCTTTGCTTGTGAGCCGTGCTCCTCACTTGGACGGGTGTGGCGCCCAGGTGGGGGCGGAGGGCAGGCCCTGGGCAGCCCCAGTGCGCGGGCCCGGCATGTCTCACGTGCCTGGCGCCCTGTTCCTGCAGGGGAACGGGGTTGCCCAGCATGGAGATGGGACGCACCTCGGCAATCATCTGGTGGCTCCCGTGTCCACTGCAAAGGGGGGCACGGGCTCTGCAAAATGCTGCTGCTGCTGCTGTGGCACTGCGGGGGGGAGGGGGGCTCTGTTTGGGGATAGAGATTTCTGGTGGAGAACTCCTGCTACTTGCCGGTCGGTTTTGCAAGTTTAGTTTGTTGCAGTCAGTCTTCATATAGTGTTGCCATTAGACGCGAGCGTTACGGCATAAAGTTGTATAAGGTGGTTAAGGGAGTTGTAGCTAGTGGTGGCTGCCACAGGAGTTTCCTGGGGAACTGCTGCGCTTTGTACAATGCTTTACCGGCAGAAATGGCCTGCGCACTCCTTGGGCTCGCTCCTTGCACGAGGCACCTCGGTGTGCCTCGACACTCTTGTTTCCAGCTGCTTTTGAGCAGTGTCACTGCAGCGCACAGCCTAGGCCACATTTTCTGAGCCTGTCCGAGGGAGCAGCCATAGTGGCAGGGCCTTGACGAGGTGAGTACTGCAACGGTGGGCCTGGCCTCCAAAGAGGACCGAGCGGGGAAGAAGCCTCCCTGGGCGGCAGGCCTGCTGGCAGAAGGGGCCTCCCAGCAGAGCCCCTCTTCTTCTGCCGTCCGCGGCAGCAGCCCTCCCTCCTGTGGCTGGCCGGGCGGCTGCTCTTCCCAGGGGGGCAAGTTCAGAGCACATGCAGTGCTGGAGTGGCATTGCTTGGCTCAGAAATGTCCAGCTGTGGGGCTTGTAGGCAACTACGCTTGTTTGGGCACATGCAAGTCATTCTGGTTGGAATACTCCTCTACTCCAACAACTTTTCAATGAGGTTCAAATGTTTCTGCCGGGCAGCAAAGCATTTATTGTGCAGCAACCGAGCCGGTTTTAATGCCCAAGTTGCTCTTAAAGACAAAATTTGAGCAAGGGATAGCAATAAGTACTGCACGTTGAAATGAGGGCTTTTACGCGAGGTGTATATCATTTTGGCCAAGCATCGAATTGGAGAGTTTTAGCAGTCCGTCTGTCCCGTCGTTTACATAGTTAGCATGTTGTCCGGGACCCGACTGCGCCTGCATGCGCAGGAAGGGAGAGGAGGCAAACCCCACCGTGACGAATGCGCGGGCATAGCGAGGGCTGGCCCGGGGAACTAATCCCCCAAGTGCCCAGGCGGGTCCCGGTCAACTCGTTACGCGGGTACAACATACGGACTGCTAATTTAGATTAAGTGGAGTTCTGCAGTGGGGAAAATGGGCCACATTTACTCAAATCCAGCGCACCCTCAACTTTCATGAGAGAAATGTAAAAAGCCCAGAGTTTCTCTTTGCTGGACTAGCCGTTTGTAAGTGCGAGAACTCGGTCTATCATCCTGCTGGGATGGCACTCATTGTCTTCCAGTCACAACGTGCTCTACGGGGTTGCCCCTTGAACCCAAAGTTGTGAGAACTTTCCACCTGCCAGGGGCTGCCATGGTCGCTCTTCCCCTGGCATTGGGGCAAAGGCGTGGCAACGCTCTCTTGAGCTTCGCAGCCACAGCTCTGTGTCTTGTCCCTGGGCACAAGCAGCGCTTGCAAGGCCCCGTGCACTGGCTGCGCATGGCCTGGCGGGTAACGTGCCCACCAGCCAGGGGTCTCGCATGCAGTGGGTGCCCTCCCTCTGCGATCTTACGGCGGGGCAGTCATGAGCTCGCCCCCCCTTGGCCTCTGTCGGCAGTTGTGTGGCGTGTCGCTCTACTACTGTGGCATCACCCAGCGATGCCATCCCAGGGGTGGTCCAGCCAGTAGGAGGCGGGCTGCGCAGAGCAGCAGCAGAGGAGGACGCGAGGGGGCTGGAGCGGACCCCAGTGATAAGCGGGATGCCCGACCACAAATACTGCCGGGCGGCAAATGCAAGGGGGCTACTATCCTGCTAAGCAGCTCCCCGGTGCGACGGTGCGGTTTCAGCAGGAGCCAGCCACTGCTTGTGTGCTGTGGGATGGTTTGCGGCTTCTGGGTACCTCGGTGCCCTTACTACAGTGTCTGGCGTCACACAGCATGAGCATGCGGCCACGTGTGACATCGGAAGGTGTCAACGAGGTGCGCGCGTGGTGCGCTGTCCACACGCAGTGGAGTGGCATGGATTGTTCGTTGTTGTTTGGGTGCAGCGGCTGGCCGTGCAATCTTTGACTCTTTGCTTCCGTGAACATGGAGTGTGGTAGCCTCACTGCTGTGCGATAACAGGCCTCTCGTGTTATTCTGAACAGCCCCTCAGAAGTGGACCAAAGGAGCTGCCTGAGCTGAGTTGCTGAGTTTCCACAAAACTGCAGAAAATTTTGAGACTGCCACAAAAAGGACAGGTGCAGTCCTGTCCGGTTATTCTGTTTTTCTGGCCATCTCAAAATTTTGTGCAGTTTCTCACTTCACGTTAAAGATGTGTCAACTCGCTCACCAACAAGCCCTTCTAAACTGGGAGTATCTGCTTGCAACTGTTCTGGTCTGGCAAATAAAAGAGACCAAATGATGCGTACCCAGCTTCTTCTGCTAGTGTGCGATTGCAACACGCAATGTGGTTTTGGAACGCATGTTCGGCGGAAAAGGTGCGCGTTTTTTTGCCCGGTAAATGTGGTAGATTGCTTGTGGCAGCGTAGTTCATTTCAGCAGTCTTTGCGTTTTTAATGAATAAGTAATTGATGCGGGCAACTTAATGAACATTTTAGCACATAAATCGAGCCAGGATGCGCAACATAATTGCAGAGTGTTTGTGGTACCGCAACGTCATGTGCACGTTCACCTTGTAATTTTTGCGTGTTGTTTGAAGATACTGTGTGGCGGTACACTTTGAATGGAGGAGATGTGCTCATTGAGGGGTGATGTCCTGGCCAGACAGTGCAAAGGCCTAAGTGGCGGGCCCAAGTGAGCGGGTCTGTCGGCAGCCCTTGTGGACTGGGTGCAGGGGCGGGAACCAGTGCAGCCACCCGGTGGCCCTCGCCTCCTTCCCCGCCAGGCGGCCCCCGTGGAGTTTGCCGAGGAGAAGGCGTTCCTGTTTGGCCAGGAGGAAGATGCGCGCCCGGTGTGCCGGGCGGACGTGGCCCTGCTGCGCCACGCCTGGGGCCAGCGGCTGGGCGCCCCTGACGGGCAGCAGGAGCAGCCGGAGGAGGAGCCCGCTGCCCCGGAGGACCCGGCCGAGCGCAAGCGGCGGCTGGCCAACGCCAAGCGGCTGGCCTCGCTCAAGCAGCGCGCCGCCCAGGGGCAGGCCCAGAGGCGCCTCCTCCGGGAAGGCCTGGCCGCCCTGGTGAGTGGGCTGCGAACCGGCCACCGCGTTGCTGGAGCAGGTGTTGTTCTTTTTGTTTCTGGGAGCGGGCAACGTGGAATAAGAATTGAAGTTGGGGGAAGCCCCTAGAACAGCTGCAGCGGTGCACGAGGGGCTCACCTGCCTTGGCTGGCCCCAGCATTCCACTGACAAGCACGCATTTCTCTGCTCCCCATACGAACAAACTTGTCGTGGTCGATCTGGCGGTGGGCAGCTATCGCGAATCGCTGGCCGAAACATTTATGGCGTGTCAAGCAGGTTAGACATTCATTGTCTTCTTATGCTTGTATACTTTACTTCGTCAAAACGTGGCACTATTTTGCAACACGAAAATTCCTCCCAGCACTATTTCACTGGACAAAGTTTCTGCTGGCACTGCATGAATGCAGAGGAAGAATGCAGAGCCACCCGGAGGAAGGATCTGCACGGGCCTCTACCTACTTAATCAGCTGCCCCTCAGCAGTGGTGCCCCTGGGCTCCTTTGGGAATTACGGAAGCGGCATCAGACTCTTCCGAGTCCCCAAAAAGTTGAATTTGGCTGACATTGTGGATGCGCAAAGTGCATCGAAGAGGCTGGAGCCAAAGCAGCAACGTGGTCTGCGGTCTGCTTTTACTCGTAGCAACATTTCCCGTTTTCGAACTCCTGCTGTTCCTGAAAGCGCTCTCACACTGTCTACACTGGCATTGCATGCCAATTAGTGCCATAAAACAATTCTGTGTATTGATCCTCTGCATTCATGAAGCGCCAGCAAAAATTTTCTCCCGTGAAATAGTGCCATGTTTTGACGAAGTACTGTAGAGCACACACAGAATAAAAAGACAATGAACGTTTAACCTGCTTAGGCAACACGCAATGAATGTTTCGACGAGCTATTCGCAATAGCTACCTACCGCCAGACCGACCTCGACAAATTTGCTCGTGTGGGGAGCAGAAGTCCAAGAGAACCCAAGATGGCGCAACGCAAGATGGCGGCCGCCTGAGCTGCGTAGTGAACGGTTTAAGTTCATTTTCGCCGATTCGCTCGGCCGAGTTTCTGTTCAATCTGTGGTATTCAACACGGACGTTATCGCGATGGGAATGCCTGAGACAACGAGCCAGATTACGCGAACTTGTGTGGCTCGAAATGTGGAGGTCATCGAACGCTTCGTGGTGTGCATGACTCTACTGTCGCCAGACCCCGGAGGGTGACGCGGTGTGCGCGCTTGTGATAGCGGTTCGTGAAGTGAACTTTTAGTTGGATTTGCGATGTTTACACACTTAGTTATTGCTGTGTTTTGACTGTGGGCTTGCTAGCCTTGAGAAAGAAGCGAACGACGCGTCGGCTGGCGCCTCGTAGGCGTTGTGAAATCTCCCCCCTTACCGGAGACTGGTAATTCTATGTAGTGCGCTTTGCAGCTGTTCCGCTCGCGAGACTGGCTGCCATTGTCGCGACCGTCCACCTCGCGGTCTTCAGGCCACGGTTTGCCTTGATATGCGTGCCGTACTCGTGAAGCTCGGCAGCAACATCAGGTGCCGTGAAATTGCTGTACTCGCGCGCCAACACGTCCCGACAGCGTCCCATAATGGCCGCCGCGAGAGCGGTCTGTCAGTGAGCGGAAGCGGTTTGGCCGGTTAGGCAAAAATCAGACAGACTGCTCTCAATGCAGGGTTCGCACAGGTCCTTGGAAACCTTGAAAACCCTTGAATTTGGCAGTGTCAATTTCAAGGCCTGGAAAGTTCTGGAATTTTTAAATCGTCCTTGAAAACCCTTGCCTGTTTTTTCACAAGAATTTAATGTGTTTGTCGTGGATTTTAGGTGTTAACAAATGCAAAGAAACATTGGAACAATCAAGTTTCGGTGTATTGCGTGAAATTACAAGTTTGGTAGATTTTTATTATTACAAGGCCCTTATTATTATTATTATTATTATTATTATTATTATTATTATTATTATTATTATTATTATTATTATTATTATTATTAGGAGCAGGCCCTTGTCAATCCAATCCATGTCACGATACAATCCAGTGAAAGCCAGCTTCTGTTCTCTATCTTGCATCTTCCATCAAGTCTGTGGACGCTCGCTCATTGCATGTTTGCTGTGCCTCGTGCGCTCCATCTGCGTTTGCTTTTACGTGCAAATGGTGGACGTGTACATTGTTTATCCTGACTTGCAGCAACACTTGCTGATTTAATTTCAGCTGATACTCTTGCTGGCAAAGCAGGAGATGCAGGCAACATTGACGAAGTTTTGAAATCAAAAAGCCTTAGCAAACACAAAGGAAAAAGAAAAAACTCTAAATACCAGCCATAAAATAAAAAGTAAAGCTAGGGGAGCATTTGCGAAACCATTAGCACCTATCTAAATGTGCACTAATGTGCTTAGGCATTGTGCAATAAAAAACGTTTGTATTGTGTGAAGTTATAATTAATCCCAGATAAAATGTTAGATGGGTACCTTGAAAATGTGTTTTCTGGTCCTTGAAAGTTCTTGAAAACCCTTAAATTTTTGCTTTTGAAGCCTGTACGAACCCTGTCTCATCCAGTACAGCAATCCTAGCTGCAGGGGTGAGACAGCTGCGCATATTGCGCATTTCTGATACAATTCCATTTTCCTGCGCCAAGCTGCTCCAAAAGCACAAAAATGGCGAAAATTGTGCCAAACTGCTCCAGAAGAGCCTCAACGGCACGGATTTTAATGCTCATGTCAGTTTTGGCGGGGACAAACGCCTCCCGCATCCCGGTCACCGCTTTCATCGTCGGTCAATCGCAAACACAGAAATGGCACAAATAGAAAGACTGAAACGAAGCAAGCGATAGCTTCTAAAACTCGATTCGCTTTCCATCCGGGTTCGCAGAAACGGCCTTCTCGATTAGGCATCGCTGTGGCAACAAATATGGCCGCCACCTGATCTGGCTGCTACCAACGCGCTCAGTGCGTATCGCCGATATTTTCCCTGGTTTATTTTACGCTATCAGCTGAGTTCCAGTCCATTCATTCTATCTGTTGTGTCTCTGAACAGTGACGTTAACGCGAGGATACGGTTTGAGATTGGTGCCAGATTACGGGAGGTTGGGCGGCTCGAAAAAAAGTTCATTGAAATGTGGGGCCTATGACTTCGGCGTGGTTTGTCCTTGAGTGCGAAACGCGGTGCGCGCGTCTATAATCGGGTTCGGGAAGTGAATTTTTTGGCTTGTTGTGCTGTTGTAAAATTTTGAGGTGTTGCTGTGCTTCGAAGTGCGATCGCGAGCCTCTGGGATGGAACGATCGACACGAAAGTTGCGGGCTGTGCTGCGGCGCCGCGACCTGTTCAGGCAGCGCCCAATAGCTGCAGGACTACACAGTTGCCATAGAACGCGACTATAATACTTGATGTATGCAAAGTGAAATTTAGTGCCAAAATCTAGGTGGCTAAACATTAACGCTACTCAAATGACCATAGGGTGAACCTGCGCCCCGGGGACTGAAACGGGTAGGCTGGTTGGGCTATGCGACCGTTAGCTCGAAGCTGCTCAACTGTTGCCGTGACTACAGTCGTTCGTACAACACAGCCTGGGATTACAAAAATAATAATTTTAGCATTAAAACAGCAAAAAAAAATGCCACAATTGCGGAGCCCTTAAATTTGATAAGAGTTTTAGCGGTTCGTCTGTTCCGTCGTGTACGTAGTTACCGTGCTCACCGGGACTTGTCTGGGCACTTGGGCATTCGTAGCCGTAGGGGGATTAGTTTCCCGCGCCTCATCGCCCTTCCGCGCGCGCAGGCGCAGACCGGTCCGGTAAACCCGGTAACAAAGCAACCAACGGAACATACGGACTGCTAAAACTCTCGAATGTTAACTGCAGTTTTGTTGTCAGTGTTGCGTGCAGGCGCAACACAATATCACCAGTTAGGAAAAAGGTAGTGCAGTTAGTACTTTGTGATACTCTTAAAAAGTCTCTCAGGTAAGGCTGTTTGAGTGTTCTGTGTATTCAAAACTGATTGAAATGTGCACTTGACCCTGCAAATTGCTGAAATAATGATTTTTTAAGCTCACAAGACGATGTATTAAATGTCCCTAACTGCTCCAAATCAAGATTCTTCTGCTCCAAAATCGAAATTTTGCTGCTCCGAAAACTGCTCCCAAATCTGTTTGGGCTGTCTCACCCCTGCTAGCTGGTGTCGTTTCGCAAGTGCAAGTGATCAGTATGTCTTGATTTTACCTAACCGGCCAAACCGCTTCCACTCACTGACTAGCCAGAGTCACTAACTCTGGCTAGTCAGTGAGTGGAAGCGGTTTGGCCGGTTAGGTAAAATCAAGACATACTGCTCTCGTAGTGGCCGTCTCGGGGTGGGGGGGGGGGGATTTCACAACGCCTACGAGGCGCCTTGGAGCATCACATGACTGGGCAACCGGTTACGATTGAACGCCAGTGGTTGTAATTAATGCCTACGACGTTAGATTTAATCTTTAAAGCGACCTGACCAGCCATATTAGGAATAATCAAAGTTCGATATGTCGCAGTAAGCGTGCGCTGCGATGCGCGCAAGCCATATAGCCTTTCTTGCGCAACGTTTCCCGTGCACTTGTAATAATCATGCAAACAGGTCTGAGTTAGTAATATAGGAATAAAAATATGCACTCTGCGTTAAAAATGTACTTTACTGTCGCAGCATTTAACAGTGATTTTTTTAGGGAAATTATTGATACCATTGCTTAGGGCATACTGGCTGTGCTGCGAGAAATATTGGATGCCTTGAATGTCAAAAGTAGTAAAAAAATATGCTCTTGCATGAAGTTGGGAGTTATGCAGAATATTCTACCAAGCTTCAAAGTAGCTCATTTTCATCCTTGTGGTATGCAAACTTTTGGCAGTGAACACCTGCACGTATGAGTGCTAAGTTGCTGTGCCAGGTAAGATGATGAAACATAAAAGACGCCAAAAATGTTCAAATTTAAGTAAAAAAAATGCTTAACTTGTTGCAATGGTGACAACACTGCAAAAGGAGGTTGTCCAGTGCGATACAGCCAACCAGCTAACCTACTTTGCATTGAAAGCCCATTGAAACCCATCTCCCCCTCCGTTTGGTCTGCAAACTGGGGTATGACATTACTCTTCACGGAGGAGCTGAAAATGATGTTTTGTGGAAAGAGAAAGGCATGGCCTTCCAGAAGCCCCATGTTCAAAAGGACACGAAAGGCTACAACCCTGACGACTTTTGATAAGTGAAACCTGTTGCGGGGCGTACTTCTACAGCACGCGCCCGGCCAACCACGAACACACACCACGCCGGTAACGGACAACTCACCCCAAGGCTTTATTTACCTTTGAATATACAGTTAAACCTCGATGTAACGAAGTCGGTAAAATTCGTAATTTACTTCGTTACATTGAAATTTCGCTACATAGAAATTCGCGGTTATAATGAAGTGTTCATCCCGTGAAGCGTTTCCTGAAAAAGAAAACGTGGCGCGCATACACGGCCGGCGCACTGTTTCTGTTTCTATCGGTGCTTAATCGTCTACGCGGGCATCAGCGTGATCCGCATGGAGCGTTTTCTTCCCGCAATAACGCGCCCCGCAAGCCACAGGCGCTCTGACGCAGCCGCGGAGACCACCCGCGCGATGCGGGTAGCTCCAGCGACCGATTCTAACCGCTCGCTGAAACGCAACTCGAGGGGCAAACGAGAGGGGTATGCGAGAAAAAAAGCGGATAACGCGTGCGAAATTTTCACTGTAAATCCTTCACTGTAATATCCTTCGCGGCGGCCTTATCGTCTAGCCAGCCAGCATCCCCGAGCGCTTCGAAGCTCCCGCCGTAGGGTGCGCGCCTCCCCATTGGCGAAACCATGGCGAAACTGGCCAGGCTCCTCCCACCGCTGCGCGCAGCGCGAGTCACTTCCCGCCGCCGGCACGCAATCGCGGACGCCGGTGTGAAAAAAAACGCGCGTGCAAGGCTCATAAAGATTCACAAATGCTTGCCGGGACGACGAAACCCAACAAGCATGAGCGAACTCGAACGAAGTGCAAAGCGGCGGCTTGCGGCGGCGGCGGCAACGCCAGTGGCGATTAGGCTTACCACCGCGGAGGATATTTGATGGGCGCTTTCGTAAGCGGCGCGTGTCACGTTTTACAATGAAAATTTCGCCCACGTTATCCGCTTTTTTTCTCGCACGCCCCTCTCATATGCCCCTCGAGTTGCGTTTCAGTGAGAGGTTAGAAGCAGTCGCTGGAGCTACCCGCATCGCGCGGGTGGTCTCCGTGGCTGCGTCAGCGCGCCTGTGGCTTGCGGGGCGCGTTTTGCGTTTTTGCAGGGAAAAAACGCTGCGTGTGGTTCACGTTGATGCCGATTAAGCCGTAGACGATTAGGCTCCGACAGAAACAGTGCGCCAGCCGTGTATGCACGCCACGCAGTTTGTAGGCAAGGGACTTAATCAAAGACTCCGTGGCTGGCTGCATCCGCGGCATTGGGCGACCCGTGTCGCTGTTCGCGTTTTATTGGGACCCCATTTCGGCGCTTGCGTCTCCCAAAATCTACTTCTACAACTTAAATATCGTGCCTCGTTCTCCATGAAACTTCGTTACATTGAAATTCCGGCAAACGGGACTTCGTTACACAGAGGGTGAAAATACATGGTGTGCATACACTTGAAGTTACAAAAAATTCAGTGGTTCGTTACATCGAGGGTTTCGTTACATTGAAGTTCGTTACATCGAGGTTTAACTGTATACACATGGGCAACTGTGGAAGTGGTCCCTCTCTCGATCGGTAGCACACACACCAATGGTCGCCATGGTGCCATCTGTCTTTATGAGCACACACTACATCCCCCCTTGTTTAGTGATGAACCCCACTGCCCGCACAACACTTCGCTACACTTCACCACACAATCACAAGTGCAGTCTCCTGGGCCTCCGGATCACTCTCCCATACCTGGACACACGAATAGGCAAACTTTGAGACTGGGACTGGGGTGAAGTCGCAGAAGACTGCGTCGGGCAAACTAACTCTGACCGCCCTGCATCAGTGTCTCTGACGGATGGCTCTCTCGGGTTGTTCTTCGGAGGCAGGCTCGACGGACCCTTCGGCGCTGGGGTGCTGGGCACTGGGACGAGGGGTGGCCGATTACGTTGGATAACTCCCTTCGGGGTCTCCACGACGTAAGAACGGGGACGTTGCGCTGGCCCCAGAACCAATGCAAGGCTAATTATGTCTCGAACCCAGACTTGCTCACCAGCATAATACTTGGCAGCATAATACAATGTTTAGAAAAAGGAGTGACGCGCAGTAGCGACGTGTTTATTCAGGTAACAAACATGCCAGTGGTTATCTGTTTTTGTACCAGATACTGAGGAGGAGGGGAGAGGTGAAGAAATGCAGGCTAAAAGAAGGCGTATTGCTCTTCCACAAGACGTTTCCACCGAGCTGATTACTTGCAGATAGCTGCTGGGAGGTTGGAAGCCCCCCTCTCCCTTGTGGCAGGAACGGCGCCGTTATCTTATCCTCTGACTAGGCACGGCAGCCGCTGACCTTGGCAGGCAAGCCGCACGCGCTTGCATTTAAGGCGACTGCGCGCTCGCGACTAAGATAGGATGACGCGGGTTCAAGAACACGACAACATTATGATTGCTTTTGACTTTGAAGAATTGTAGAAAGAAAACTGCAAGGACAGCTGCTCACAACACATAGATGACGGCGCCATGCCAGCACCAGAGCACATTCGCGCTATTTTAAATGGATATGGATAGGCTATAGCTCCGGCTTGGCAAACCTGGCTTGTGCCTCATGTAAAGACAGCCCGCCACATCGTTATCACCATCGAACAATGGCGTCCACCTATGAGTTTTTGTTTTGAGTGGCAGTGTGGGTGCACCGTGCATGTTTTCGGTGAAACTAAGCTTCCTGAATGTATAAGAAGTTACAGATAGCTGGCGCTATGCTTAATTTATTGTAAAATAATTGTTCAAATCCAGCCCAAATCATCGAAAATTTTGTTGAAGTGAAAGCAAGCCAGACAAATGGTTCGTTGTGGCGATGACTTCGTTGCATTGACTTCTATGGCTAGCTGACGGGAAATCGGAAATATTTCGTTGAAGCGGACTTCATTGTAGCGGGATTAGACTGTATGATACGGTGCGCACATAACATCTCTAGCACACTGCTGTTGCTTCGGGAGCAGCGGCGACCGTTATCCCGTTGTTGCGCATGCGTGCCTCTGGTCGCGCTGGGAAGAGGCAGAGAGGGAAAAACAGTAAGAGGAGCAGCATTTTGCCTGCCCCGCGCCGCTGCGACTTGGAGCGGGTAACTCCAAGAGGAACTTGGAAAAAGTAATTTCGGACTGGTGGCCTTGTTCTTGACGGTCGAGCAGACCTCTGGCAATGTCGGCCTGTTTTCCCCCCATGTTCAACTGCGTAAATTTATCTGACAGTGAAATCAGCTACCCTGCCGCTCATGCTGCTGGCTTGGCTTAACTAGAGTGAACTAGAATAGGGGAGTGGCCCGAGCGGGCGGAGACAGCGTTGCTTTCGGCGTGCCGCGCGCCGTCGACCACCGCTAGGGTGGGTAGGGGCGCTGGTGCACGATCTCGCAGCCGGACAGCCGTGCCCGCACTGTGCGCTGTCGCCGCAGCCCTAAGACCGGACGAAACGTAGAACTTGGGAGGCGGTGGGTGCACGTGTGTTCGGTGGAATCGGTGCGGAGATTCTGACGTGTTTTTCAAAACAGTGAGAGAGCGCATTTCGTCAAGGACCAGCATGTAAGGAAGATGGCGAAAAGAAGGACTTATGTGCACTGTTTTGCCCAGGCTGTCACACCGGCTATCAGGGCGCTTCAAAGGCGTCTTTGTTCGCCGCCCCAAGAGACGAAGAGGTTCGAAAAAAGTGGAAGCGCAATTTGCGCCGGCAGAAGAGAGAGAGAAAACTTTTCTTTATCGAGCTTTTAGGTGGGGTGGTTCCTCATTTCAGGTAACCATGTGCCGTCCCGGCTCGACTGGCCCTCTCGACCAGCAGAAGTTGATCTTGAGGGAGGGAGCTGGACAGCAGTAGCTCCCACTGCTCAGGAGTAGGGGAAGGAAAAGGAGGTGGGAGGTCTGGGTTCTTGACGCACTCCCATATTATGTGCCATAGAGTGCCTGGTTGAGTACGGAATTTCATTGTGCGTCGAATTGTGTGGGAAATAACAGATGCATCCTGACTGGATGGGGAAACGTATTTGTCACTATTAGGACAAGCCCCTCACAGAATCGTCGGCTGCAGTGTGCGAGCTCCACTTTGTGTACAGGCCGTTCTGCACAGGTTTGTGCTAAACATGGAGAACGTGTTCACTGAATGCTTCAGTCTTCTTGAGCTTCATTTTGATAGCGTCCTTGACATTTTGAGTGTGGTGAAGGCTAAGCAGCAGTGTGAACTTGGGTGCAGTGACCATTGTAAGGCTGTTGCGGCAGAGGTGCGTTTTACCTCACGACCCGCATTCACTTCTACATCAAAAGCATCAACAGAAGCAATGCAAAAAGATGGCAATCTGCAAAGTATGCTAAACTAAGTAAATGCGCGTAGTACAGGACCAAATCGCGAAATAAACTGTGACAGCACACTGAAAGGTAAACTGTTCTATCTCGTTCACTGTATGTATATTATAAAAATTGCAATCGGGTATGAAAAAGGTGAAGCTGGGCCATTATAGCTGTACACAACTTCGCTTAACATGTAGCATTGCATATAAGTGTTAACATTAGTTACTGTTCTTTTTTTATAGTAATTATAGCAAGAAATAACCACAAAATAATTTGTCTTTCGCCATGATAGCACCTCTGATCTCTGAAAAATAGTAAAGACTCCATACCATATTGGCAAGCAAGCAGCAGTTAGTTTCGTTTTAGGAGATTGGGGGTGAGGGTTGGTGGTCAACGTGCTTATTTGCGCGGATGCGCCGAATAATACATCAGAGTTGACTGCAACACATGGCTAAAAAAATTTGTCGCTCTTAAATGCTGCTATACGAGCAATGACGTGTTTTTAGAACCGCGATGCTCTGCCCTGCGCAGGGACTATCAGTCCATGCTGAACAGCTGCCAGTTCGCGAAAAGTAAGTACAGTCGAACCCCGCTACAACGAACGCCGCTTCAACGAAATTTCCGCTTCAACAAAATATTTCCAATTCCCCGTCAGCTAGCCATAGAAGTCAATGCAACAAAGTCCTCGCCACAACGAACCATTTGTCAGGCTTGCTTTCGCTTCGACGAAATTTTCGATGATTTGGGCTGGGTTTGCACAATTATTTTACAATAAAATAAGCATAGCACTAGCTATCTGTAACTTTTTATACATTCAGGACGCTTAGTTTTACCGAAAATGCGCGTTGCGACCACACCGCCACCCAAAACAAAACAAAAAAAATAACTCATAGGCGCACGCCATTGCTTGATGGTGATAACAATGTGGCTGGCCGTCTTTACACGAGGCGCAGGCCCGCTTCGCCAAGGCGGAGCCCCAGAGCACCCAGAGCTACAGCCAATCCGTATCCAGTTGAAATTGCATGAATGTGCTCCGCTGCTGGCGCGGTGCCGTCGTGTATGCGTTGTGAGCAGCTGTCCTTGCCGTTTTCCTTCTACCATTCTTCATAGCCAAGAGCGAAAATCATGTTTGCGCGTTTGGTCTTGAAGCCTAGTCATCCTATCTTAGTCGCGAGCGCGCGGTCATGTTAAATGCAAGCGTGCGCGTCTTGCCTGCCAAGGTCAGTAGCTGCCGTGCCTTGTCAAGAGGATAAGATAACGGCACTGCTCCTGCCACAAGCGAGAGGGGGGCTTCCCACGGCCTAGCAGCTATCTGCAAGTAATCAGCTCGGTGGACACGCCTTGTTGTACAGCGATACGTTTTGCGCCTGCATATCTTCACCCCCCTCCGTAACGCGTTCTTTGGGTGGTGAAAAAACAGATAACCATTGGTATGTTTGTTATCCGAATAAACATGAGTTATTGCGCGTCACTCCTTTTTCTAAGCATTGTATTATGCTGCCAATGTTGCGGAAACGCACGGGGCTATTTTTATGGCCTTTCCGTGGTGTGTTGGGGCAGATTTCGCCTCAACGAATTTTCGCTTCAACGAATTTTCGCTTCAACGAAATTTTTCGCACGTCCCGTCAATTTCGTTGTTGCGGGATTCGACTGTATTATCGTTCGTCAGGCAGTATTCGGCGTGTTGCGTAGAACACAGGTGACAGTTCATTGACATTCAGAAGCGACCGTGCCAGATATAAAGATCGAGGTGAATCAAAATCGCGGATAGCGGAACTAAGGTGCCTGCAACCAGAACGGCTGACCACATCAAGGCCACAGTTCTTCTGCTCGACCTGAAGCAGCAGTAAGTAAAGCAAAAGTCAGGTTTGGCTGTTTAGAATCTTGCTTAGTTTCTGAATGTCTTTGAAAGCCGAAAGAGAACGCGAGAACATGACAGTGCAAGGCCAGACGCGTAGTCTCACTGCGCCAGACCAGCTGCGAAAGGGCGCAGTCGCGCCACCTCGCGGTGTCGACGCCAACCGGAGTGGCTCGGCACCGCCGCTCGGGACACTCCCTTATTCTAGTTCACTCTAGCTTAACTATGCCAATGACCCAGCTGCCATGAATGTTGCCAGACATAAGTTTGCTTCCCAAGGTAAACAAAGAAAAAGCATATCAGGTGCCGCCCCCGCAAAAGTCCGCTGTAAACCTTCAGTCGAAACAATTTTCGCCTAAAATTTAGTTTGTTGTAGCCGATAGTCTGCTCTAGCCAGGTTCGTTATGATCGCAGTGGATTAAAATGCATGGGGACCAAACCAACGAAATGGTCTGTTGTAACCGGAAGTCCATTGTTGCCAGATCCACTGTAATGAGCGTAGACTGTAGTAGAATTTGGTCTTGGTCAGCTTATTTGGCTATAAATAATGCAGTCGTCGTTAAAGAGGTGGATAGGTGAAGAAATGCTGGATGGAATTTAATATAGATTAAAAATAGTTGCAGGCCCAGAACTGAGCCTTGTGGGGCACCAGATATCACTTCAGTAGGGGATGAAAGACAGCCAGCAATAACGCAGCTTGTTGCCGCCTGCGAGGAAGAGGATGATGGTGTGTTGAAAAATTGTTTTAGGAATTGTGATTAGCGCTGGTAGTGAACGCGACGATCCCATGTCTGCATAAGTTCCCTGCATCCAAGAAACCAAGTCGGCCACCAGTCGTTAAAAAATGCGAGTGAACTACTTGCGTATATGTTTCCCTCAGGCCCTCCGATTCTAAGGGAAGATTTGTGTGCGTCTTCCATTCCCCAGAACACTTTCTGGCCTGTATATGAACGGGAGCAAAATGAGCTCTTTGAGATGAGCGGTCACCGCAGTGCTGGCACTTTTGAATATGACGTTATCTACCGCCGGCCAATTATAAAATGCAGCCAGGGCTGTGATTACACCCTTCTGCAGTGGTCATTTGTTTTGGCGAAAAAAAGTGATTTGGGTGCATTTACACGTGAAATAAACATTTCTTTCGAAAGCGATACTGCAAGTTGGGCTAGTTGGTGCATGACTGAAAGCTTGAAACCGCACAAACAACGGGGAGAAACAGGAGCGACACACACAAGCACTTACTTGCAACTGCCATTTTATTGAAAAACACGAAATTTATACACAAACAAAACATGGTGCCGACTAGTGCGTGCCCCTTCCCGTGTAGAGTTACAGACGGTTTGCGTACACGCTTGTTGATAAAGAAGGCCTCAACCAGTTCCCTGACAATGTGATCATTATGCCTGTACAGCAGCACAGTCTCATCAAACAATGGGTGACACCCACACTTTCTACAATGCGCAGGAAGATTGGCACTTGTTGAATTTGTTATCGTGAACGCGTGCTCCCTCAGACGGACAGCGTTCAGTGTGGCCCACATGCACGGACTTGCATAATAGCGGAATTCTGTAAACGACGCCAATCGCACAACACATGGGTGACGCCACACTCGTTCCTCCCTTTTCTTGGGCGATCCTTGTGGTTAACGATGCATGGCAGAGACTTTCGCCTCTGCAGAGAACAACACCCTTGCGCCGTACCGGGACCTCGCATTCTGCAAACTGTGCACCATTTTATGGGCGTACAGGACTACAGCACATTTTCTGTCACGCCGGTCCTTCTCGCCCTCTGAGAAGTTGCACTTGATTTGGCTCACAAGGCTACCTCAAGGCTGTTTGATGGGACTGTGGTGCTGTGTAGGCATAATGATCAGATTGTCAGGGAACTGGTCAAGGCCTTCTTTATCAAGGAACATAATAACAAGTGTGTACGCCAATTGTCTGTCACTCTACACGGGAAGGAGCACGCGCTAATCGGCACCATGTTTCTGTAATCTACGATTTGTGTTCATGCATAAATTTTGTCTTTTTTCAAATAAACTGGCAGTTTCGAGTCAGCGCTTGTTTGTGCACTTTGAAGTTTTCAAGAAAGCTAGAAAGTAGTGCCCCAAACAAATTTTTTTTTTTTTTTTTGAGAAGTAGTTGGAATGGAAACTGATTGCGTGGTTAGATTAAGGAAGTCATTCACCTGTTGTAAGGTTGCTGTGCGTATAATCCAGCCGATTACAGGAAAGTTGAAGCCACTGTAGCTGATATAGTTAGCATGAGGCTGATATAGTTAGCATGGGGGAAAACTTTATTTGACTGACGAGCTGGTAGGTGGGCGGGGTGCTTAGTTCAGGACTCCGTTGGGTTTACCCGCCATCTTCGCCCGTTCGGTCAGCCATAGTTGTCTGTTCGATTCAGAGCTGGCAAGTTGTGCGACGCATGCCCACTTCTGCCTCGCAGACTTCGTTTTAAGGAGGGGACATGGCTCTTCGAGCAACTTCTTTTAATTTTCAAGTAAACTCTGAAACTTGCCAGTAGTCATGCTGCTTTTTTCCCACTTATTTCGAATATGCCATTATTTTTTTGTGTCAGTCAATGAGTTCCCAAGCCATTTTTGGTGGAACAATATGCAAAACAGTGTTGGTCATAAAACTGTAGTCCTGATATTTTCCAACACTATGAACCCTCGTGAATGCATTAAATGAAGTGGTTTTTTTATGCATCTCTTGCAACTAATTTTACAGCTCATTAAACTTGGTGCGGCCTGCTGCAGGACCGGTGGGGGGGCCAGCGGCAGCAGCAGCACAAGCGGCGCATCGTCTTTGCTGACAGCGAGGACGAGGAGCCGGGGCCGGCCGGGACGCGGGCGCTGTTCGACGAGGAGGAGGAGGAGGAGGAGGAGGAGGGCCCAGAGGAGGACCACTTCCGGCTGCGCCCCCACTTCCAGGGGCGCCTGGGACAGAAGGTCAGCGCCCCTGCTTGCCTGTGCATGCCCTCTCAGGGGAGGGTCACCCCCACCCGCCAGTCGCAAGTACTAGTTTGCTGAAACGTAAAGGCAAGGCACGCAACAGGGATCTCATCCTTGGAACAGCGCCAAAGGAGATGACTCGCAATTTCATTGCAACACAGGGGAAGAGGGCAGGGGCATTTGAAACCATCACTGCAGCTCACTGAGTGCAACCACCAGGTAGATGAGAAACTTCTTTGTCAGTGAACAGCGCAGAAGGGTATCTGACACGGGTTTCTCTGTTGAAATAGGCTTGAGCCATCTCTCGTGTCAGTTGGTTCTTGCTTTTCGAAGCAATGAAGCAATTTCCGAGGTCACGGTGGCAGCCATAGTGTGTGCAATGGGTGCCTAGATATCCGTCATCTGCTTTCCCCCCCGCTATTGCGATGCTCGTGCAATCTACCGTTGACGCACCGTGTTTGCCATATGACAAATGGGAACGCAGCAGCATGCACTGAAGAGTCTTTCTTTGGCACGTCATGGGCACACTCCATTGTAAATGGCTCTGAGATATTGTGTACCTACACAAGTGCTAGTACAGGCCATAGTTGTTGCGCTGCCTTTTCTTTCTGTGGAACACATCCCCAAGCCTGTTAGAGGCGAGTACTAGCCAGTGGTTGTCCATCACGGAGCAAGGGCTGCGTGGCCTGGGGCCCAGCGCTCACGCTGCCGCAGCCACACTAAGCTACATGCGCCGGCTTCCGGGTCCTTCCCCTGGTGCCTCCCCAGGGCCTTGCAAGCGCTGCATGTGGGCCGTTGGAAGCATTTTCTCCCCCCAAAGGACGGCATTGTACTGCACCCTTTCATACAGGCAGCCTCTCACCCATCTTTCAATTCAATTCAATTCAATTCAATTTTATTTAACATCACACGATGTTGGGAGGTACGGGCAAAAAGCCATAACGAGGCTTGACTGGGCCCGTACCCCTGCTTTGCAAACAGTACAAAGTTACACGCGATACATTATTAGCACGTCTGTGGTACAGTGCATAAAAGAATACAGATTCGGATTCCGAAACAAAAGAAAAAAAAAATCTATACAGTCCGATTGCTGAAATAGGGTGAACACATACAGGGAAAAATGCGCAACTTAATCTGTACGATTTTGAGCAATATGCATAATAACTGACTCAGCAAATTGCAATGAACAACAACTCAAAGACCGAAAGGAAGGAAGCATATCAAGCGAAAAGAAAAAAAAAAAGAAATGAAGAAAGAAAAAATCGAAAAAAAAAAACAGACAACAAAAAAGTGGGAGAAAAAAAAAAGAGAGAGAACAGCTCAGACACAAGAAAAAGTACGCACATGGCAAAGAAACTTGGCGCAACGCAAATTCATTACAGTCATACGTCGCAAATAGAAACAAGTAAAAAAGTATGTTTTTGCGCAAGCGCAAAGAAACTACAAGAAATTTTCCCGCAAGCGTTTGAATGAGATGAAAGCGATATCTGAGTTGCTTTCACGTGATAACTTATTAAGAATGGACGGCAGACGATGTTTCAGCATCTGTGTGCCATAATCTGTTCGGCATGTATCAACTTCGTAAAGTTCAGGATGGCGAGTGCAGTAACTTGGATCATTTATTCTTAGGTTAGCTAATTCAGTCAAAGTGTGTTCTCTTTTGTTAAGTTCAGTTTTGTAGCATCGACACAATCGGAAAGAATATAAAGATTTAACACTAACAATCTTCATTTGCTGAAAGAACTGGGCAGTGTGGGCTAGGTAGCAAACCTTAGCAACTATACGAACGGCTCGTTTCTGTAGTCGAAGTAACTTGTTGATATTTTCTGCCGTGGTAGTCGCCCACACCAGTGCTCCATAATTAATAGATGAGGAAAATAAACAGTTGTACAAAGTT
Source organism: Haemaphysalis longicornis (assembly GCF_048455015.1). Taxonomy (NCBI): domain Eukaryota; kingdom Metazoa; phylum Arthropoda; class Arachnida; order Ixodida; family Ixodidae; genus Haemaphysalis; species Haemaphysalis longicornis. The sequence goes on from NW_027526460.1 coordinate 167,734,014, forward strand.
CTATTTACGGAAATAGAAAAATACAGACAGTGACGACGCATACAACCTATCACTTGTGACAGTTTTCCTGCCAGGTAATTAACGTGCCGATCCCATGATAAATTTTCCGAGAAATAGACACCCAGCGTTTTAAACCAGGGTACCATTTCAAGCTGTGTATTGCTGATCATGATTGCTGGAAGATCGAGAACTTTATTGCGTGGTCGAAATAGTATTGCCTTATTTTATCTACGTTTATTTTTAAATTGTTTTTTGTCGCCCAGGTGTGAATAAGTTTAAGCGTTTTGTTCGCCTGGTTGGCAAGAGCAACACCTGTTTGGCCGTGAAAAAACAAACTAGTGTCATCGGCATACAGAATGTATTTTGCAGATTGATCAATGTTTACAATTTCATTGATATAAAGTATAAAAAGAAAGGGTCCAAGTATACTGCCTTGGGGGACGCCAGTGGTTACTGGTTTTATCATGGAGCAATGCTGGTTAATGTCTACAAACTGAGAACGGTGTTGAAGATAGGAAGCAATCAGGGAGTGTATTTTACCCCGGAAACCATAGTATTCAAGTTTAAGCAGAAGAATTTTATGATCAATAAGGTCGAAAGCTTTTGTAAAATCTAAAAAAATACCAAGGACCACGTTCCGATTTTCAAAGTTTTGTAAAATATACTCCTTTTGGGCCAGCAATGCTAGTTCAGTGGATTTATTCTGGCGGAAACCGAATTGGGCCGAGCTTAAAATGTTATGCACATTGGAAAAAGATAATAGTCGTTTAAGAATTACTTTTTCGAGTCCTTTTGAAAAAATTGGAAGGATAGATATTGGACGGTAGTTACCAAAGTCATTACTGTCACCTTTTTTAAAAACTACGGTCACTTTTGCGCATTGCATATTGCGAGGAAATATTCCCTCCGATAAACAGATGTTAAATATGTGCACTAGGATTGGTGAGATTATGTCGATGACATGCTTAATCGGTTTAACTTGAAGGCCAAGATTGTCTTCAGCTTTACTATTTTCGAGTGACGTGAATGCCGATATGACTTCACCTGGGGACACGGGCTCTATAAACATTGTGTTTTGTTGATGGGGTTTCATGTAAGAAAAGTCGTAATCTGTATTTTCAGACACTGGAGCTAAGGACAGAAAATAATTATTAAAGGCATTTGCAAGGTTAGTTTAAGTTAGCTCACAATTACCCCTAACAATTTTAGTTACAGGCTGCGTGGAGCGTCCAAGTAAAGAGTTCATTATTTTCCAGGTGTCTTTTGAACTTTTTGCTGCAGCGTCAAATATATTGATGTAATACTGTCGTTTAGAAGCGCGCAGTTCTTTTGTAACATGGTTTCTAAACTCTTTAAATCTCCTGAATGCATCAGGGTCCTTCGTATGCATACATTTTCGGTGTAGTTGGTCTCTCTTCCTTATGAGCCTTAGCGTTTATCCAGTTACCCATGGCTTCCGCGCCTTTTTTGACTGTCTGAATGTTTGAAGAGGGAACGAAAGATTATAAATGGCGGTGAATTTCGTCATGAAATTGTCATAGGCCGATTTGGGGCTGTCATCTTCCAGAACGTTGTCCCAGTTTACATTACCAAGCTGCTGTCTGAATATATCCAATGTGCTTGAATTAATCAATCGATAAGTTGAGTCTCGTTGTGTATACCTAGTGGCCTTAACGTTCCGGTCGACAGATACAAAAATGGGCAAATGGTCACTTATGGCATACGTAATAACATCACCGACTGAGCTACCAGTATCGAAGTTAGTGATGAAAAGATCAAGTAGTGTTTCAGAGCTTGGAGTTATTCTAGTAGGAGATGTTATTATATTTTGACAGGTATTCATATTCAGTATAGTTTCAAATTCATGCTTGGTGTTATTTTCATCAAGCATATTAATATTAAAATCACCACCCATAATTAATTCGTACTTATGGTGATTGACAAAGTCTAAGAAGGATTCTAAGAATTAAAAAAAAATTGGGGCAGATGAGTCCGGTGGACGGTAACAAACGCAAAAAATGCAAGAGCCAGTCTTGATCGCTAACGTTTCATAATTGGGGGTTATTGATGAAAACTGAGACAGTAGTTCACAACTCAATCTGTTCGAAACCAGCATAGATACACCACCCCCTCGTTTTCCCGTTCTATTCGCAACAAATGGCTTATATCCAGGGATCACAAATACATCTTTTTCCGAGGTGAACCACGTTTCAGAAAACATTATGATATCGAAAAACGTGTTAACTTCATTAAAAACACACTCCAAGTGGTTGTACTTGTTTTTACCCGACTGCAAATTGAAATGAATACAATTAAACCGAGGTCTAATGGAACTTGTTATGTTTTTTTCCAATGCTGACACGAATAATTTTTCGTCATGCGAACGCATCATGGCGTACCTAAAACAAGGTGAAAGCAAGTGGGAATAAAGCATGTAATGCAGAGGAACATTGGTAGTGCGGCCAAAAACCACGTAGAGGCAGTGTCAGGGCGAAATTTAATACGTGTTTTTGTCTCGTAGTAAGCTGCATTCGTTTTGACGTGCCGGAACACTGGTGCGAAGATATAAGGACGATTCAGTTCGCTACAGTCGGTATGAAGAATGGTTTGTGTGACCTCGGATATTGTGCTCTGTTTGTGCTGCAGAATAAGGAAAGATGAAGGAGATAGGATCGAAAGAAAAAAGGGGCGTATTTGCTTGCCTTATAAGAGGACTGCTTCTGGTTGCCTTTATTGGCGTGATTAGGTGTCGAGGGGTAGGTAACATCACGATAGTGCAAGCGTGCGATTCTTTACTGGATCTTGTCAAGGTCGAGTTCATGTTTGATGATAACTGTTTCAGAGTCATCAGATTTCTTTGCGTATATCTTTCCGCCACGTGACCAAACATACTTCCACCCACTCGCCGTTTTCTTAGCAACGACCATGCCCAGAAGACGCTTCAGGATGGGACACAGGTGATCATTTACAAAAACAGGTGCAGCTGAAGAGTTGCCAAAATCTGTATTTGTCAGGCGCAGTTTCCTAGCTTTCTCGATCAGAGCGTCCCTCTTTTGTCGCCTGGCAAACTGCACCACGATTCCGCTAGGCTTTGCTTTGGAGGGTACCCGGTGAACGACTTCAATGTCTTCAGGCTCAATGGTTACCCCTGAAAGGGCTCCCAGCTTGCAAACCGTGTCAGTTAGGTTTTCAGAAGCAGCTTCTTCCATTCCCTTAATCTCAATGTTCTTGTTGCGCGAGTACTGCTCGGAAAGAAGCAGGCGGGATTCTACGTCTGCAAGTCGTTTACGCATAGAGTCTAGCTCCGCGCGTAAAGTAGCATTTTCAGCAGTAAGGCTTGCATTTTCAGTAGGGGTGTGCGAATATCAATTTTTTAATTTCGAAGCGAATTCGAATAATAAAAACAAAGTTCGAATCGAATCGAATATTTTTCGAATATTTTTCGAATACGAATACTTATTTTTTTTTGTAAAATTAAAGTTTTCACCATCTAGAGACACAAAAACTGGAAATTTATTGCACAACAAATCATACTAAGTAAAATTAGAAATTACACAATACCATTGCACTCAACAGGTTAAGGTCTGCATTCACTTAAATGTTAACATGGAGAAAGGTTAACTGCTCGACATGTTCGGGGAGCAGTGACAACCTCCTGCTCGTCACGACTCCACCAGATACCGAAAACAGCCGCTCACTTGAGACACTAGTGGCTGGCATGCTCGAGCTCGTGCACATTGCCGCGCGCTGATACAGTGAAATCTCGATGATACTAATCTCGCGGGACCACGAAAAATATTCGTATCATCCGAAATTCGTATGAACCAACACAGACCAAAAAATTGAGCGCTGAAAAAAGTTTTCGTTTATTTCTTCTCTTACTTTCGCGTGAAGAAATTCATGATTTTTTTCTGCTTTTTTTAACCCCCATGTCGCAAAGCAGTCCTTTCTGGAGCCCGTAAAGCTTCGCGCTCGTCTCCTCACTCGCTGTGCCCAAGCTCGCTACACGCCGCAATAGTCAAGCGTGAACCGCATATATGGTGCGTTTTTGCACGCGATTCGCTCGCCTCGGCTCTGCGAGCGCTGTATTTTCACGCCCGCATCGACGATTTCGCGCCCGCGGTAGCGCCTACCTCGGTCAGAGAATGACTCACGACGCGCGCGGCAGAATGGAGGAGCCTGACTACTTGCGATGAGATCGAGACAGTCGGCTTGGCTCCGCCGGAGATGGTTAGGCTTAGCACCACGGCAAATATTTTACGGGCGCTTTCTAGCGGCGCGGATGACGTTTTATAGTACCGTTTTCGCATGCATTATCAGCTCCTTTACCGCACAAGCAACTTCGTGTCTCCCTTGAGCCGCATTTTAAAGAGCGGTTAGAAGCGGTCGCTGGAGCGCCCGCGCCACTTCGCGGCTGGAGCCGACGCCATGTTGACGCCGCCGGCCGCGCCGCGCGCAGCGTGGGGGTGGTTTCCCGGCGGTGTCAGCGCGCGTTGGGCGTGCGCAGAGCATTTTCACGAGCAGAAAACAACAACCCCGATACAGTGTGCGAAAGCACGTACCGTTCGCCGTGGATATGCTTCGCCACTTTGCTGCTGAGACACGCTCCAATTTTCTTTTTTTTTTTTAGTTTTGGGTGGTTCGAATATTTCGAACCATAAAAGTGTCATTCGAATCGAATCGAATACCAAAAAATTCGAATCGAATATTCGAAGTTTCGAATATTCGCACACCCCTAATTTTCAGCCTTCACGTCACTGCAATCCTGTCGCAGTTTCTCGAAGATGCCACTCATGAATTCAATACTTTCCTTCTCTTCGCGATGCTCAGTTTTCAGTGTCCTAATCTCAGCACGCAAATATCGCTCCACCGCCTCACGAGCAGCCCTAATTTCCTGGCGCAATTCATCCCTCAGATCGCTTATCGTTGGAGCCATTTTGGCTGCAGCTACAGACAAAGAGCTAAGTACAGAACAAGAGCAAAATCGCACAATTTTTATCACACACTAAGGCAGCAGCGGCAGCAATAGAAACATATGAATACTACAGAGGCTCAAGACTGCGAACCAACCTGCAAGGTTGAAAGGAAGATTTTCAGGCGAGGGTCCGCTGTGCTGCCACTGCTGCAAATACGGCTACAGCGCGCCAGTCCAGTCTTTTTGAAGGGACTTCAGCCGGTAGGGGCGCCGCTGAAGATGCGCAGAAGCCACACAGATGGTCCCACGAGTGCGTTTTGAAGAGCAGGCAGCAAGTCCTTTCCCACCGTTCCGAGCGTGCCAGGCGTCGGCGATAGGCCAGAAGCACCGTCTGCAAGGTTGAAAGGAAGATTTTCAGGCGAGGGTCCGCTGTGCTGCCACTGCTGCAAATACCTTGGCCTTTTCTCCCATTTTCCTGAGTTTTGGCGACTCAGGGCAGCCCCTGTGCTTGCTTTGCCGTACAGTATGGGGGAGCCGGCTCGAGGATGACTAGAGCTGTTTCGGCACTCATAAAGGGGTTGTCATAAGAGAAAAAAGTTTGCGCTTCTTCTATTTTTTTTTTCCCAGTCACAAAAATCGGGCGCTGATTAGAAGCGCTAAGAGGGGCCACCATTTTAGCCACGGCTACTCTCGTGTTCAGAGTGCTGTGCCAGCTGTGCTGCTGCAGCTCCTCACTGTTCACTTGCCAGCGTAATTTCTTGTGTGGGTTACCAAGTTTGAAAACCTGGTCCGGTCTCGGTGATAGTACGTATCCCAATTGTGCTGCTGCATAGATAATGCGAGTTCGGGGCTAGATTTCCTAGTTATTACTTTTCGCAAAAGATGAAACGACCAAATCACTGACCAAACGAAAAAGCAAGAGGTGGCATTTCGAGAACGCTATGGCTCCCTTGTTCACAGTGCCAGCCATTCACTGCAAGGCCCTGATTTTGGTAGCCTTGAGTAATGTCGTCGCCAGAGGGTGTGCAATGTTGTGGGGCTCACTGCCCAGATGGAGGCATTGTCAGAGTTTGGCGTTGCCCCCCTTCCTTCGCATGCCTTGCGATGACGTGGAGAGGGCCGCACTCTCTTTCCCACCGTCCTACTGGTGTGGCTCCAGGCATTTGCAGGAATGGCCCAATGTGCACTGCGGAAGAAGCCTGTCTTCAGCTGCACTAGCCAGCTTGCTTGCAGGGGCATGTGCAGGCTGTGCTCGCAGAATGCCCGTGCCAGGGCCTCGCTGACTGCCAGGAGCCACTCTGGGGGGCTGCAGGGCCCCGGTGGGCAACTGAGCCATTCTTTTCTTCTGGGTATTTCCCACGAATGAATGTGGGTGGTGGTTCTGCCTCACCGCGGCTTAACCGGAGCAGGTTCTGGCACGATTTATTGGCCCAGGGGATGGGCCCACTGAAATCCCGACACCTTTCACGGCGGCCAGGTTTCGGGTGGACATCAAGGTGAAATCAATCAGCACCATTGAGGGGCTCCAGGAACCACCAGAGAATGCAGAAACAGCCGCCCACATACCCGAGGAACAGTTTCGGCTGCAAATGGTCCCAGGCTTTGGATTCAGTGGCTTCCATAGTAAGGTTTGCGCTCCTTACAGAAGTCCAGGCTCCCATCGCTGTTCCAAAAGTCTGCTGGTGCAAGTGGCTGTTGTGGCTGAAGTGTTGGTATTGGCCAGGCGAAGCAGCTGGCACAGCCCCGCCACGTCCCTTCTTGCATCACCGAGTCCTTGCTGAGACGCTGCCTGCGAGTCTCTTGTGGCTGGGGAACGTGCGTCTGAGGACTTGGTCAGGGGATTGCAGGGTTCGTATTAAGCTGCCTGACCAGACTGTGGGCCGTCCAACCATCGACTTCATTGTTGCATCCCGTGCATCTTTATTGGCGGAGCAGGTGGAAGGGGGCCTAGACTGTGCTGATTCTTACACGGACTCTGAATGCAATGTGCAAGTCAATAGATTAGCTAACTGACAACCCCAATATGTGTACCTCTCTTAGACGTAGCTTTTTGTAAAATAAGGTAGAAAATAGTGAAAAAAAATTCCCGCGCCTTCCCGCGAGGGGAACACGAGTAAATGCAGAGCATTGGAGGTCGTTAACGTCGTGTAAAGTCGCGTTAGGGTGGGTAGTTGGGTCGTAGTTGCGTTGGTGTTAGTTTGGGGTAGAGAGAGGACAGTAAAGTCGCGTTAGGGTGGGTAGTTGGGTCGTTCTTGCGTTGGTGTTAGTTTGGGGTAGAGAGAGGAGAGTAAAGTCGCGTTAGGGTGGGTAGTTCGGTCGTTCTTGCGTTGGTGTTGTTTTGGGGTAGAGAGAGGAGAGCGAGACAAGAGTGTATATAGGGCTGAATGCGTCATTTATTATTATTATTGGACGAGTAAACGTGGGAGCGAGCGTCAACCAAGGAAGGAAGGAGCAACGCAGTGACTGAAGCACGAGCGACCGCTTGCCGCTTTATATTTGCAGCGCGCGCAGTAGAGGGAGAGCAGTACGGGGGGAGAGCGCGCATGCGCAAGCAGCGCGAGCCCTTCCACGCCCCACCGCGCTGCTATCACGCACCTGTTACGCCGAGACCGCGACGGAGCGAACGCGCTGACTACGACGCATGCGCGCGCCAGCTGCTGTTGAGAGAGAGGAGGGAAGGAGGAGAGGCGCACCTGCTGCGGACGCGGAGCTGTGGACGCCGTCCGACGCAGGAAGAGGCGAGGCTAAGAAATGCTCTGCATTTATAAGTGAAGACAGGTATTGCCACCAATGGCCATACCTCACAAATTACACCAGAAATAGTTAACATTGCGCAACAAATATTTGTGCAATCCACTCTCAGAAGTTTATAGAAACTTAACTGAAAGTCCTTGAAGTCTCATATTGGTACATGGAAGAAGAAAACGAAAGCTAGAAACAATATCGTGAGAGCTCAGTTAATGCATCACGCGACAAAACCAAACACCAACAGTCATTTCAGTTTCGGTGCAATACCTGGTGCAATACCTCAGCCAGGTGACTATAATGACCCTCTGCGTGCTTTCATTGCGTTAAAAAAAAGAAAGAAAAATAACACAGGAACGCCTATTTGGCTGAAGTCAGTATTTTCAAGGGTGTGCAACATGTTCCTTGTGTGCCACTGGGTGGTGCCACTTGTCCAACCATCTGTTGGTAGCGCTGTGCAAGGAGCATTGCAGGGGCTGCGCACGAGCGGGGTTGATTGAACACCAATATTCACTCAGCCTCAAAAGTAGGTTTGCGCTAATAGTGGATGTTAAGATTGAAGCGAATTTGAAGCACATAATGATTTTGGCTGAACATCTTGTAATTGAATATTGAATACAGTGGAACCTCGATAATAAAAATCTCACAGGACCGCAAAAAATATTTCTATCATTGGAAAATTGTATAAACCAACACAGACCTAAAACTGAGCACCGAAAATGAGTTTTCATTTATTTCTTTTCTTACTTTCGCGCGAGGAAATCCGTGATGTTTTTCTGCCTTGTCTTAGCCTCCATGTCGCTGAGCAGTCCTCTCCGGAGCGTGCAAAACTCCATTCGCAGTGCCCACGCTCACTGCATGCGGCAACGCTTCAAGGGCAGGCAGGGTTTCGCACCCGGCCTCACCCGTGTTAGGCAGAGCCCATACTTCGTACTTTGATAAAAGCGCCATCAGTGGCTCACCTCTGAGTCGTCCATCTTCTCTCCGTCGCTGCTCACGGTTGTGTATACAAGACCGTGCTGCTGCTCGAAACAGGGAACCCACCCGCCGGAGGCCCGAAAGCCCGGCTCAGTTCCAAGGAAGGGGGCGACGTTGTTGGCTTTGTCCGGAACCAGTGGTGTCGACGTTCACTGCAGTCGCAGTCACTTCCTTGAACCACGTCAAGAGGATGTCTGCAAGCTTGACATGCTGGGGCTGGGCCTGCTCGATGTTCACGCCCAACGGCTGCACGTTTTGCAAAATGGCGTCGCGTCGCACTGCCCAATAATGATGCACAGTTTCGATGGCCGCGGGACGAGCCCTTTTGCCAAGTCGCTGCCCTTCTTTTTCAGTTTGCCGTCGACTTTGTTCTGAATCCTCCGCTTTCCACTGAAGGAAGGGGCTTTTCTGTTACACGACATGACTGATTGCCTGGTTGATTTGGTTGGGAGAAGCCCGCTCACAGTCGAAGCCTCGCATACGCATCTTGGAAAGTGAACGTCTACCGTGAGCAGGCGGCGGCAACAGCGAGGAGCAGGTGATGTCGAGTGGCTAGCTGAGGGCACCTGCATGCCCAAGTCCCTCAAGGCGTTCTTCTCGCTCGAACGGTGTTGCCCAGAGCCCGGTGGGAATGGCGGCCGTAGACTCGGCACACCTAGCGTGCTCGTACGACAACAGCCCGGCTGTTCCCGGAGAAAGAGCCTGTACTCCATTCCTGAAGAAAGAGTGACAAAGCGGAGAGAGTATGGACCGTTGCTTGCTTGCTGGGTGGTCTAGACAGCTCTGACATGCGGGCACCTCACGAGCTAGTTTGTATTATCCACCGGGTTGCAGAGGTCCGTTCGTATCAGCTAAAATTTCGCCCATTGCAAGCAATGCAATTTCTCCGGGACTTGTCATCATGCAGAATTGTGTCATTGGGATTTCCCAGTAGTTGCCTGTGGAAAATCTTGGCCACAGAGTGACAAGCGAGGTAATATTGACTACGTGCAATTCTTAAGGAGACTAATGGTTGAAAATGGGAACACTTAACGTATACACTCGCATCTAACGTGCCCTCGGTTCGAACACGGACTTGATTTTTGGAACTGAAAGAAAGAGAAAGCGCAGCAGTTTGCTTCCCAGGACAGGCCGTTTATGGGTGGAAGACGTTCAGTTATTATCAAACCAAGAGCATGACAGGACCACATAGGGACTACCTTTCAGAATTCCGGTTGAGACAGTTTAAAAAATGCTAAAAAGATGTCCAGTGAACGGCTGTGTCAGAAGTGGCAATTCACTGCGCAGTATGCTAACTGGGCAAAGTGTGGGAAGGCGTGCGCTTGCTTCGGTACAAAGGGGCACTTGCGATCTGCTAGAGTGTCGTGCGAGCTTTCAGCCCTGCAGGGAGCCCTACCCAGGGCCCATTTGATTGGCTGCGTGCCACCTTTGCAACTTGTGGTTCACACCCGCCTCCCGTGCTCATCTTTTCCTTTTCTGCGTGACCCAGCGTTCTTTGTCTGTGCGAAAAAATAAACCTCGGCTGCGTGTTATCTGTTGTTGTTCTGATGGTGCCACCATCCGTGCAACCTTCAGGGCTTTGCTTGCGTGAGCGGCCGATTGTGGTTTCTCTGCTTTGTCAATAATGATTAGCAGTGACTGGTGCTGTTCAAGTAGGCAGTCAATTTCAACGCACGTACAATTTCCGGACCTATTTTCCGGGAAGAAAGGTGCTCGGTACAATCGCGGAAATGTGGTGTTCAAATGTGACACTTATCACACTGGAGCACAAATCAGAATACAAAGTTCCAACATGGCAAAGAGAAATGGAAGTTGACTAAAACTGCATCTCAGCATGGCTGCATAGAAGGCCTCCCTGTCCAGTAGGCCCAAGTGTGTGGCTGCTGCTGCTGCTGCAGGCCCTGGAGCTGCAGTCCCGGTTTGCCGCAGACGACCGGTTCCGCCTCAGCGAGCGCTTCTGGGAGAGCGAGGGGGAGGACGACCCGGCGGCTGCTGGCGGCACATCCGACGGCGACGGCGGTGAGCCTCGCACGGCACTTTTCCAGTTTGAATGGGGATAGCAAAAACTGGAGGTGGAGGATCACACCAGCTGTTTTCGGGTGTGCATACCGTATTTATTCGAAAATAGGTCGAGCACGAATATAGGTCGACCCCCTAAAAATTGAAGTCGCCGAAAAAAAAATAATATATTCGATTGTAGGTCGACCCATACTTTAAAAAAAAAACTTGAGGAAACTTTTTAAAACTCCTATTTATTTGCAACGCGGTCACCTCACTGGTCGGAGCCACACACTGCGTCGTCGTCGGAACTTGCGCCGCATGCGCGGCAGTTCATTACCCACCCCCGCCCCCGACTGGCTTTGAAGGCTGAACGGCCAATCCCGCCTCGCAGCGCTAACTGTGTAGTTTTGGTCCTTCGCAGGACACTCGGTGTCCTTTCGCATGCTCCTTTTCCATGTGCAGCCGGAGTTTTTTCTCGAGAGCATCGTGCCTCCCAATTGTAGGGCCACGAAACGCACGACGCAGTCCCCTACAAGCAAAAAGTTCGTCCCGCTGTTTCCGCCATCCCCTGATCAGCTTTTCATTAACGTCTAACTCTCGCTGAGCGGCGCAGTTGTTCAAGTTCTCAGCAAGCAGGATCACCCGCCGCTTAAAGTCCAACGTGACATCGCGAAATGCGCACGAGAAACACGTTGTGTGCGGAAATCACGACGAAGCAAACACAAAGAAAGCGCATGAAACGGAGAACGGGAGATAGTAGAGACAGCGAGCGAAGCAGGCAACGCCGTTCCGTTCACGAGGTGGCTACGCTAGGTGGCGAAAGTCACCTTTACCCCCACCTCGCGCTAGCCGCTACCGCGCCTCCGAAGACACCAAGCCAAGCCAATCGGCTCTCTAGCCAGTACGTCCGCTCGCTCGTGTCCGGTTCGGCCGCAGGTAATGTGCGATAGCCGGCAGTGACTGTTGGTGGTTTTCTTACGCTGATTGTTTTGTTATTTTTTCCTTTATTTTCTTGCCTGTCTTTGTTCTAGATGCTCCGCACTGCCGCCTCAAATTGACGAGCGCCGGGCGTGACGGAGAAACGGATTGCTCGGTGCGCTCGCCATTTTTGATCACGACTGTAGGTCGAGGTTCTTCGGTCACGATTATAGGTCGACCCTCAATTTTTAAGCACATTTCCGGAAAAAAAAGGTCAACCTATATTCGAATAAATACGGTATGTTTCCTGTTGGGGGGTGGGGCTTCATAAACTGCACACGATGGTTGCAAACAGCAGATGGCTCGAAAGCTAGCCGTGCTTTGGGAATGCACCTCCGGTGCGCGTTTGTTTAACGTTGAGCAGTGTGAAGGGACCACGGGGGAGTGTGTTCTTTGATGGGACATTCTGCTGTGGTCGCTGCAGGGGGCGAGCCCTGGGACGTGGCGCAGGAGCGCTCACGCAACCTTGACATCCTCGGGGACGTCCTCGGCCCGGCAGCCAGGGGGAACCGGCCGCTCTTCAAGTGAGTCCGCGGGGGGGTTTGCACGCGAGCCAGCCAGCCAGCCCTGGGCCTCGAGAGCTCACCCTGGCACAGGGACTTGCTTCCCAACCCCGTGGTTTTCTTCGCTGGCTGCTTTTCCAGGCTCACAACCCTTACGATGGACAGCCGTGCTCATTGGCCATCTCTGCCTGTTGTGGCGTCCATGAATGAGGGAACTTGTTACCAGCACGTTGTGTGCACGTGCTTGTGCCTGCAGCCTCGTGTTTGCCACAGGCCCTTCCTTGTCCACCTCGGGGAAGCTGTGGAAGCACTGAAGCTGCGGTTGCACACCACATCAAAAAACCCCGATAACACGACTTTCAAGGGGCCACGCGAAAGCGTCGTATGATTAGGGCACGAGTAAATGCCGGCCTAGGAGGCGGTCTCATGCGACAGGTGGGCTAGGAACTTGTTTAAACTGATATATTTGGCGCATTCTCGTGTAATTTGCGAAACTTTACCCATAATGCCAAGTTTATGTAAAAGGGAAAAGAAATGCCTATTTTGTGCCCCTCCATGTCGTCTGCGTGCCCAGCAGCCGTGCGCTGCTGCGCGACCCCCCCCACGCTGTCTGGCGCTGGCCCACCAGCCCTGAGCCTCGCGCGCGAAATAAGCCCGGGAGGTTGGCGCGGTCACGAGCTAATTGAGAGGGGAGAGGGCGAGAGTGTGAAACTGCCCAGGCCAAGCGAAGCACGGCGAGAGGGAAAGAACGGAGCGACAGCGCGGCCCTGGAAGACACTGATGAGCAGAGAGCCAAGAGCCCAAAGTGGGGGGCGCGAGAGCATCGTGAAAGGAAGGAGCCTTGGTCCTGCCGTCTGGCCTGACTGCCGTTTCTGGTTCACCTTGGCAGATCAGTCCTGGGAAAAAGTTCATCCAGCATGAAAGGGGGCTTAGCACGTAATCCTGACAGCTCACTTTGCCATGGCCACTTCTTTCTTCACTTGGCGTGATAGCACCCGTGCTGCATGAGCACGTGAAATGATGGAGCTCGAGTCGAACAGCCTGCGGCATTTTAAAGGTCATCTGAATTGGAAAGAGGGTTTCCGACCTGCACGACAGTTTTCCAGGGCTTACCTTACTCGCTCATCACATTTTGGGGTTGCTACTGCTGCCCAATTCTGTTCTCAAGCATGACCCAATGTAACAGTTAAACTACCATATTTTCCGCTGTATAAGCCGCAGTTTTTTTTCTGAAATTTTCGTTGGTGCGTCTTATCTACTGGTGCGACTTATGTATGGAATTAATTTGGTACGCGGCGGCTGCATATGGTCCACGCTCAAAAAGGTGCCTGTGCATTGCATGATGTCAGCGCACGTTAAGAGACAGGGCTCTATGGTCTAAATGAATGAATTATTTGTTAGCAAGTCGGAGGAAGAAGGCTTCGATGGCTTTGCCTAAACGCCATCTGTAAATACATGCCATCTGTGTGTATCAGTAAACCATTTTTGAGAAGTTAGTTACGTCTAGACTTCGTACGGTATATGCACATGTCTAGCACTGCTTACCGGGGGATACATTCAGAGGTGGCGGCCGCCGCAACCTTGTATTTCGCTGAACTTTTTAACAAACTGATCTTTTACAGGTTTACCTGATTAACTAGTGCGTTTTGTACACACTATTACACCGGCACAACTTATATACATTTTGTTTTCAGAAAAACTGCCGTTTTGAGGGGGTGCTGCCACTTATACAAAGATGCGACTTATAGACCGGAAAACCGACATTTACTGCAAACATTAAGCATTGTAGTTGCCTAAAACAAAAAGCGGGCATCTTGCTGCACGGCGGTAGTCAGTAAAATAAACACATTCCGGAAGTAAAAAGGAAAAGTCACGAACCTACTTTATTGCAGTTCAAAACTCTCATTTCAAACAGACTTGGCTACGAAAAAGTCCATAATTGGACGTTGATGCACCTTCCTGATGCGAGTGATGGCTCCCTCAGCTGCGGGCGCTATGTTCACGCCATCTTCGCCGCTCTCGTGCTTGCCGAAGTAGTGGCGCAGCACGTCCACCGCATCTAGTGCCTCCAACACCGTCTTTAGCGCTTCTTTTCAAGCCATGTGCAACAGCGCTGACGATGGACTCTTGGTTGCTCACGATGGTGGACAGCGTAGTCGTCGTCCACATGTCAAAGTCTCTTGCCACCTTACCACGGAGTGCACCTTACCTTCCTTCACGCCCGATGCAACGGCTTTTATAATAGCTGTCTTCTGTTCAAGCGTGATAGTCTTTCGCTTTCTCTTCCCGCCTGTCGCACTTGCGTTGTTTGGAATCACGGGGGCAGTATGATAAAAGATAAGGCTGAAGACTGCCTAAACCCACGCACACACAACTATGCAGCGACGTCGGCAATACGAACAGGGGAGCAGGGGAGGAGGGGGGGGGGGGGGGGGAGAAGGCGTCGCAACCAACGCAACTGTGTGCACCATGTGCATTGGGGTTCTTCTCGGACTCACTGCTTATAGTCGGCGGATTCCCCGAAGCCATAGGGATACGTGGGAAAATCGAACGTCGGACTGCTTCTCGGGGAGCCCGTGGTGAGTCCGAGACTGTAAATCGAAGGGCCCCATTGTCTGCATTCCGTGCGCAGCAAGGGGAGGGTGGGGGCTTCGCGCGCGTGGTGGGAGTTTTTAACTGCTAATACAGTTGGCGCGTCGCGCACTGTCTCAAATCCGAGTTGCGCACTGTTGTAAAATTAGCTCAAAATTTGATTTCTCAACGAAATTTGTTCGTTATATCCCGTAACGGGGAAATTTTACCTCGTTAAAATGAGATTTTAAATACACTGGTTTCTATGGGGACTTTCAAGGGGAATTGCGATTTGCTTGTTATAGCCATTATTACGTCATAACGAGGTTTAACTGTACCTACACAGGAAAAGACCTGTGCAGAACAGGATGGCCAATAGCCCTTCCGTGGATCCCTCTCTCTCAGGGCGTGTGCATGTGTGTGTAGTGTGCGTGTGGAAAGTACGGAGTTACCCTGTGACAGTGCATTGAGTACTAAAAAGGCAGAACAAGTGAGAAAGTATTTCGAACACGCTCTTTGAAAGCCAAGTGTTTCGCAAGTAACTACTTCCGCAATTGCAGCATGCAGAAAGGGCACCCGAAAGCAGGAAAGCTTGCGTTTCAAAGGCCTTTGAGCAGCTCAAAGGTTGGTAGTGGTGCCCTTTTGCATCAAATGGTGCTTGAAAGCCGTCATGGTGGCGTGGGAGTGGAATTCCATTTGGCTCAGTGGAGATGTAAAATGGCTCTGAGTGGGCCGCATTGTTTGCCACACACTCTTGCACTCTGTTCATGGGAATGACCAGGGCCCACTTGCACTTGGGCTTTCAGTGTGCCCAAAAGGTGTTCCTCACACCGTAGCTGAGAGAGGAGAGAAAATGGAAGCAGACCGAAGAGAAGTGAATGGCGGGGCACGGCTGGAACCAAGCTTGTCCCTCCTGCCCTTCGTGCTTTCAGAATGCCACCTTGTTCCTTCCGAGTCTGCCTTCTTTTAGTCGGGCCCTTCTTTGGTTGTGCGCAGCCAGCTCTGCGTCAGTGTAAGGACAGAATGTGGAGAGGGCAGGTTTGGCCAAAGGGGGGGAGGTTTTGTGTGTTGGCATTTTTCCTCACTGCAAAGCGTATGGTTGGAGCGATGAATGGCAAAATGTTGAACACGCTGGTAGGGGCGGGGGAAGCAAGGAACGGTGCAGCATTGCCAGTGTTCTCACACGTGGATGTGTCAACTGGGGCATGCATTGGTGAGGTTCTAGTTAAACGCTGTCAAAGGCAGGCCATGTGCGGGTACGAGCTCGTTGGGGGCCAGCAGCGGGAAGTGTGGGTGTGCAGGCTCTGGCCCTGCAGGGCTCCCTCGCCTCACGAGAGCGGGGGAGCCGCCGGCAGACTGTGCTTGGCAGGCCGACTGGTGGCCGTGCCCGTGACGTGGGTGCTTCCCTTGCAGGGATGCCTCGCAGCTCCGCTTTGACCCGACCAAGGAGAGTGCGGCCAAGTTTGAGCTGAAGCCCCCTGGCAAGCCCCCCAGGTAAGCCCCGTTTCTCAGGGCCCCATGGAGGGCGGTGAGGGTTGTCTGCTTTTGTACCACCCAGAGGCATCGGCCACTAAGGGCGCTGCATGTCGCCAAAACTCCAGTGCAGGAGCCCTATGGCGGGAGCTTCGAAGTGCCCGGGGATGCCAGCTGGCCCCCCCCCCCCCCAAAGACAATTAGGCTTACCGCCACGAAGGATATTTGATGGGCGCTTTCATAAGTGGCGCTTATGACGTTTCACAGTAAAAGTTTCGCCCAATCCGCTTTTTTCTCGCGTGCCCCTCTCGTTTGCCCCTCGAGTTGCATTTCAGAGAGCATTTAGAAGCGGTCGCTGGAGCTGCCCGCATCGCACGGGTTGTCTCCACAGCTGTGCCAGCGTGCCTGTGACTTGCGGGGCGCGTTTTTGCAGGGAGAAAACGCTCCATGCGGTCCACGGTGATGCCCGTGTAGACGATTAAGCTCCGATAGAAACAGAAACAGTGTGGCAGTCGTGTATACGCGCCACATTTTCTTTTGCAGGAAACGCTTCACGGGACGAACACATTATAACTGCAAATTTCAATGTAACGAAGTAAATTACGAATTCTACCGACGTCGTTACTTCGAGGTTTAGCTGTATCCGGTAAGAAACTGGGAACGTATCAGTAGGCTTCTACTGTATTTACGCTGTGATGGACCATCGAATGTGCCATTCTAGGATTTCTGGGCTGGTAGGCAGGCATAGCATCAAACCTAAAGCAAAAATTCTGCATACGTACTACTTTAGTGCACATTTTTTCAAGAAGGAAAGTGCTGCTTCCCTTATGACGGCGCACTGGCTTGCCTTTGGGGTCAGATTGCTGGCATGTCCAGCCTGTGCAACCTGTGCAGTTTGTATCATGAAATAGGTGAACAATTGACGTGTGCGAGGCTGGCGAGGCTGCCTGAAGTGTGCCCCTCGGGATGGCCCTCTCACGGAGCACACAGGCGTGCGTAGGGGGCAGTAGGTGGCTGGGGCAGCGTCCTCCCACGAGACACCCTGTGTGGCCGCAGGAAGAAGCAGGCGGCGCAGGAGGAGCCTGCGGCCCCCGCAGCCCCGCAGGTGTCGGGCGAGCAGTTCTACGAGGTGAGCAGCGGCCTGCACGACGCCCTGGCCAGCCGCGCGGGGGCAGCCTTCAGCCTCGCCCAGATGTTTGCCGGCCAGCTGGAGGGACACGAGGACGACCAGCACTCAGGTGGGTCGGCCGTCGGGCAGCGAGGAGGCCTGTCCCTGCTGTTGGCGCTCGCGAAATGTGCCCGGCGGCAGCCACTGGAGAAGTGACCCGCCTGGGCGCTGGTGAGCCCCTTCGCGCTCGCCTCCAAACCACCCGAGGTGACGATGGGGCTGCCTCTCTGTTCGCGGGGTGTGGCCCTGCATTGAATAGGCACTGGCTGTTCAAGCATCACTCAAGGCCCTAGCTTTGTGTGATTCTGCCATTGTGCCGAGAATTGTGGAATACAAAAGAATAGGCTTGTGCGAATATTCGGGGGCCTTGAATATTCCAACGAATATTACAGTATTCGAATTCGCGACTCAAATTTAAAATTTCTAATATTTCGAAGTATTCGGGGTGAACGAATATCAAAACTGCGTTCAAGTTTTGGTTTCGTTAGGCAAGCCGCAGTGCCAATGACATCAGGCCTACATCTTGGCTACATGTGGAGCCAAGACAAGTTAAGCCACATTCAGAACGTTGTCGTAGCCTGTGACCCGCATGGCACATTTTGCACGCGATTCGCGTGCGTCGTGTTGCGCGTGCGATTTGTTGACGCCCGCGTCGACGATTCCACGCGTGCGGCAGCTTCTGCCTCGCTCAGAAAATGATGCATGTCGCACGCGGTAGTGGGAGGAGCTTGACGACTTGTGCCAATGGGTAGGCGCACACCTCATGGCGGCAGTTTCGAAGCGCTCAAGACAGCCGGCTGGCTCCGCCAGAGATGTTTAGGCTTACCACCCCTCTTACCACCCCTCTTACTAGCGGTGCGGATGATGTTTTTTTTAGTACTGTTTTCAGCCCACATTATAAGCTCCTTTACCGTACAAGCAACTTCGTGCGTGCCTTGAGCAGCATTTTAGAGAGCGCTTAGAAGCGGTCTCTCAAGCTCCCGACACCACTTCGCGGCCGACGCCGATGCCAACACCATGTTGCCGCCGCCGGCCGCGCGTAGCGGGCGGGTGGTTCCGCGGCAGCGTCAGCACGCCTGTGACATGTGCGGCGCGTTTTCGCGAGCAGAAAACAACAACCCAGCCGTTCCTGGAGAAAAAGCAACTAAGAGGGGAAAGAGAGCCCGTACGTCGCCGTCACTTGCTCGCTCGGCAGTCAGGCGCCTCGCCGGCTTGGTTGTATCATCCGTCGGGCCGCGCAGGTCCGTTCATAAGAGCCGAAATTTTTCCAATTGCAAACAATCCTATTTCGCCGGTACTTATCAGCAATTTGTATTACCCCGAAATTCATGTCAGTATTCCACCATATAGAACTTTTTTATGGAGGTCCCGCCAGGCCCAGGAGCTCAGTGTCTCAGTGGCAGGAAGCTCAGTGACACCTGACAGCTATTCGAATTCGCTTCGAAAGTATTCGACTCCAAGGAGTATTCGCTTCGAACTAAAATATTACTATTCGCACAAGCCTACAAAACAATGTTAAACATATGGTGTTAAACCCTCGAAACGACAGATTCAGCGAAAGTTAATGGAAAAGTAGTGTAGACCGGCTATCACATATGTAGCAGGAGTCGCGAAAATCCGCAGATTATTTGCCGATGACTGTGTTGTTTTTAAAACAATCGAGACCGAAAGCGACCATGCGTCTCTACAGGCAACTGTTGTGGCAATTCATGACTGGTGTGTGAGGTGGGGCATGGCCCTGAATGGTGAAAAAACTGTCCTTCTGCGTGTAACAAGAAAAAAAATCCCGAGTGTTTGCAGTTACCAGCTTAACAGCAGCACTATTAAAGAAGTTGATAAATATAAATACCTAGGGGTAACACTAACCAGTAATCTATCGTGGGGGGTGCACATTTCTGAAATCTGCGTGTCAGCTTTTCAAAAATTATGTTTTCTTAAGAGGAAACTTAAAAAGGCCACTTCAAGTGTTCGGCTTTTAGCGTACAATGCGTGTGTGAGGTCCAAGTTAGAATACGCGTCGGCACTATGGGACCCACATGTTAAGAAGGATATATTAAAACTTGAACGCGTACAGAGGAAGGCCGTTAGATTTATTTTTGGCAAACACAAAAGGACAGATTCGCCGTCATCAATTATGAAAGATAATAACATTGCTACATTGGAAACACGCAGGAAAATAAGCCGGCTGCTTTTACTTAACAAGTTTCTTTCAAGAAAAATTGCTCTAAACGAGACGAATCTTATCCAACCTGCTCTGACACGAAAAACAAGGCACACTGCTAAACATGCCCTAACCCCTATTTTTGCGAAGACTAATTCATATAAGTATAGTTTCTTTCCCAGAACGGTGAGTGAATGGAATGACTTGCCACCAAATGTTGTCAATTCCAACAATTTTTTACAAGAGTTGGAACGCTTCTTTAGTGATCCGTAGAAACCGTAGTTCTGGCGGTGCATGCTATTTTGTGGTTATTAAGGTGCTATTACATTTTATGCTGTTTTGTTTTTTCATCTTGGTTTATTATGTTATGGTTGTGCGTTTTGTGTTCTGCATTTTATCAAGTTTACGCTCTTATGCTCTCAGTGTTGGCGATAATTCTGTTACCTGTTTTTGTTTTGGCATTATGTCTGCCCATTGTACTAGCGTAGTCCACTGTGATACTTTTTGAATTAATACTGTTTGTCATTGTTTATGTAATGCCCCTCCTGCCAGGGCCAAAGAATTGGCCTGCAGTATTCCTAAATAAATAAATAAATAAATAAATAAAGTATAAGCAAAACATGTGCGAATGATTGAAAGGTAGGTTGCATTCTGGTTGGCCACATTGCAACCTACCTTTCAATCATTCTTTCTTTACCATCCTCCTAAAAACAGAAGCTCGGGCTTTTAATTTTCTCTTTCTTTTCTTTTTTCTTTTTCCGCATCAGCTGCTGCTGCAGGGTCTTACAAGCTGCGGCAAGGTCTTACAAACAGCGAGTGTGGCTTTGAATTCCTTTGTGTTTGTGTTTGGAGGACATCGGCTACTTTGGATGCCGTGGAACAACAGAATAAGAACGCAAGAGGGCTTTTATTTCTTTTTTTACCCCACCTTGTATTCACAATGCCCAAGGCAGCGCTGCTTGTCAGCAAAATGTACAGGTTGTGAAAACCTCGAGCATCGCGGCCCACTATCTCCAGATGTTTGAAAAGTGAAAACGCGGTTGCTCTTCCGCACAATGTCATAATTGCTTGCTATTATCCAATGTGCCTCAAGCTAAAGCCCTTCATACTCGTCTCGTTCGTCGCCCTCAAGCAAGCTCACTTGCAGGGAGCAAAGATGGAATGAGCAAATGCAAGGGTGCCTATTTTTCTTCTTTGTGTGTCAAAGTCAAAGGGAGCAGAGAGCACGGTGCCGCGCACCTGACTGGGACAACCATCTTCTCACCAAGTTCGACTCGATTTACTGTTGCCAGCTTCACGGCAAACGGAAAATTTGGCCGCTTCG
The DNA here is from genome assembly GCF_048455015.1 of Haemaphysalis longicornis. NCBI lineage: Eukaryota > Metazoa > Arthropoda > Arachnida > Ixodida > Ixodidae > Haemaphysalis > Haemaphysalis longicornis. The sequence goes on from NW_027526460.1 coordinate 167,754,831, forward strand.
CACTAGCTAGAACCACTAAATAAGCCTTTATTTACTGACAGTCGCCACCACAGCTACATTCCTGAAAAAGCCTACGAAGCACGAACGTCGCAAATGCAAAGAATTAAAAAAGCATGGCGGGCGGGCCGGGAGGATTTTTTGCAAGGGGGTTGTCGACAGCTCGCCCTACATGGCAGTGGCGCAGTCACGATGGGGAGAGCGAGGTGAGAAAGCTGAAAGAGCCCATGACCGGCCAGGCTGACCCACTCTTAGGAGTGTGCCCGCAGAATTTCTCCTCTGCCCCGAGGAAAGCCAACTTGAGGGAGGCACTTCTGCACTGTTTTGTGTTCAATATAGCAGTTGTTGCTGGTATTTTTTTTTTTTTTTTCAATATAAGCATAGTTTCCGCTATACATTCTCACTGCAAATGTACTGTGTCCAGAAATACTTCGATATAAAGGATAATTTGATGTAAACAGGTTCAGTATAGTCTGGTTCGTCTGTAATGGCAAAATGGTTTCTATTTATTGCCCGCAATTTTTACTGTTGAAGGAATTCAAATCTGTATCTGAAGATTTTAACCATAGCTGGCCATAGCCGAGTCAACTATCCATCCAGTGCACAAGAATCTTTCCTTTTCCTTTCCTCGCTACCGGCTGTGTTGGCTACTTTGAGATCTCCTGTAAGCAAAAAGACAGCCAAAGAACGTGCCCGAGAATACAAGCACGCGAGCTTCAATGAATATGGAGGGGATCTTTTTTGCGGAGCTTGGGCAAGAGCAGTTGACTATCGCTGCGAGTCGATCATTGACGAGCACATCGTGAGCAGCCGTCATTGTAAGAACGCCGACTTTTCCAAGTGAGAAAGAGGCATCAGAAAACGGCGCTGCGAGTTCAGAAACGGCGAGTGAGCCAAGTCACTATTGGTGGAGCGAGGCACGACATTGTGCTCAAGTTCCTGGATGCGTTGATGTCTGTGAACAATCCAAAGCGGCAGACACAAGTGCGAAACGGCAGGCTCGTGCCTGGATCTGACGCACCCTGCCCACTGCTCCTTGAGTTGTTCTAAAAGAATGAGACAGCTTTGAAATCGATTTTTTGAAGTGCCCCGGTGTCTGCACTTATGGATGAAACGTCTGACGACCGCTCAAAATCAGTTGTAAATTTACTGTTCGTCCAGTTGGCCAAAAGCACAAGTGCCTCGATGCAACCGGTGCTGGTAAAATTTAAATTGTGAATGAAATGAACTCGGCCAGGATAGGCCACATTGTAATGAAAACGCTGACGACGTACGGAATTTAATTCGAGGGCGTGATGGGCTACATAAGCGATATGCTGCTTATCTGGTAAGTGTAGTGTGTCACGTCTTGCATAGATGGCACCAGGGCGACCATCATCATCAGAGGTGTAGTGTGTGCTGATAAAGCAAGCTCCCAGCTTGAGCTGGTGGTTGTTCTCCCTCTTGAAGCATCCGGTATGTGAGCGTCTCTCAGGGCTCTGCTGGAGTGGTCCCTTGGATCTCATCAGTGAGGTCCGTCAAGCAGTGCGTGCAGCCGCTGTGCTGCTCACCTGGCGTGCGTAGCGCATGCAGTGGACATTGTAGGCAGCACCGTGCGGGGCTCTTTTCCCTTTGCTGGACAGATCTGTTGCCTGCGTGAAGAGGGCCTTCCGTGTGTCGAGTAGGCATTCTGCAAATCTCGCCTGGAAAAGTGCGGGCTCCAGGGTGCTGTTGAGAGCACTCTGCTTACTCTGAGAGCACTGTCCTCCTTCGAATGGGGCAAGCGTTGGTGCTCATGTGGAACTTTTGAATGAGCGAGTGTGGCGTGCGGTGTTTGGCAAAAAGGTGGTGGCGAGCCTGCCGACAGCAGCAGGGGGTCAGCGTGTAGCCTGTCGTGGAGCGTGCAGTGCCTTGTGTGCACTCTGGAGGTATCCGGGGGCAGCTGCGTCGGGAAGCTCTCTTTAAGTGCAACTTACGGAAGAAAACCTTGCACCCGACGTCGCGTCACGAGGGAAAGAAGCGCTGCAAAGGAGCGATGCGGCTAGCGAGGCACCAGCACATAGTACATGGAGTTCATCTGCAGTGTGAGCTGCTTGGATCCCCTGCACTTGGGGAAGAGGCACTGGCCCTGGCTGCTGAAGGGCAGGTGTGCCTCAAGTCTGCCGTAGAACTCGCTTCCACTGGCACCATTCTTTTCTAAACGAGATGGGTGAAGATGTTCTGGGCTGGCATGGAACACCCGCCTCCACCACTTTCTTCCACTGCCCTGAAACACCTGCCAGTCAGCCCTGTCAGGGCAGCAAGGTCGTTCAGTCGCTGTGCTGGCGTCGTGTTTTCCCACAGGCGCCGTTCTCGTGGGGAAGAGAGCACTAAGCACCACCTGATGCCCAGCCACAACAGCCTCTTTCAGTTGTAAATGAAACCAAGCGTGTCTGTACCTTTGTCCATTCAATGTTGCTGCAGAATTGCACAGATTCCTCTAGTGTCCAGATTTGCAGAATTTTAAATTTTCCAGCGCAAAAAGTAAGGGGCTCTGTGGCACCACACAGGCCTCATGAAATGAGCTGCCACTGTTGTAACTTCACCTGTATGCGTGTTCCAAAGTGGAGCGATTTTTTCCCCTCTTTGTCACGGGTATGCAGTCCCTGCTCGTGTTTTGACGACAGGGCTTGCCAGGCTTGCCCCAAGTGAGCAGATAGGAGGCTCAGGGTGTGGACCAGTGGAGCCTTGTCTGTGCAGAGGGCGAGGAAGCAGGCCCGCTCGGAAGAGCGGAGCCCCCCCGGAGGCGGCAGGTGCGGGGCCTCTCGGAGGCTGCGGCTGCCTTCCTGGGACGCGACGACTCCTCCGGAGACGACGACCAGGAGCATGGAACCCTCCAGCCAGCATGGCCAGACCATGGCGAGCAGTGAGTGCTCGCGCTATTCCTTCAAACAGGCGTCCCAAAATTTGTGCACGTACTAAGCAAAAAGATGCGTTTCTAAAAATGTTACAGCTCGTACCATAATGACTGCGCAATTACTGCACGGCATATAATTCAGAGGGATCATCTTTGGTTACAGGAAGAATAACGGAAGTACATTGCGTGTCGGAATATTGTCAGACAGATACCATAAGTGGGAAATGGATCTTGCAACGAGACTTCCCTTTGCAATGGACGTGCACATGCATTGCGTACAAAAATTGCAGTGTGCTCATTTGTTTCTTAGTGAACCCAAGCTGAACATCTGAAGTGCCATGGCACACTAAGCCCCAGCCTGCCGCCCCCATCTTCGCTTCTCCAAGCCATGGATGAGGATGTGTCGCCAGGTTTTGTTGCTGGCATTTGCACTGCCCACTGCAGGGTGGCCTGCTGGTGCATGCACTGGATGGAGGGGCTTCGCAAACTCTGTCTCGGGCCCCTCTCAGTGCTGTCCTCCTCCCTTGCCCATGAACGTTAATGCTGCTGCTCTTTTTCTTGGAGCTACAGAGTGCAAGTGCCACCGTGGTATGCTGGACCGTGAACGGGCAGCTGCCGGTACATGCACTGGTATTTTGCAGCACCGAAAGCCAGTGTAGGCAGCCAAAGAGCACTCGCAAAGCACGCTTGTGTGCGCCTACAGTCTACGCTCGTTACAGCGGATCCAGCAACAACGGACTTTCGGTTACAACAGACCATTTCTGTTGGTCTGTCTGGTCCCCATGCATTTCAAATAGAGTCCGCTCCGCGCACAACGGACCCGGCTAGAGCAGACTATCGGCTACAACAGACTAAATTTTAGGCGAAAATTGTTTCGACTGAAAGTTTATAGCGGACTTCCGCGATGCCGGCACCCGATGTGCTTTTTCTTTGTTTATTTTTGCAAGAAAACTGTTATGTCTGGCAGCATTGCTGGCAGCCGGGTCATTGGCGCAGCCAAGCCAAGCCAGTGGCTTTTTTTTTTTTTTTTTTTTTTTTATTGCGATCAGCAGCATGAGCGGCAGGGTAGCTGATTTCACTGTCGGATAAATTAAGTGTAATTAATGCTGTTGAACATGGGGAAAAACAGGCCGACATCTCCAGAACTACAGGCCTGTCTAAGCAGACAGTCCGCTCTACCGTCAAGAACAAGGCCGCTGCCGATAAATGCAACTCCGGTGAGATTGAAAACAGCGCTATCGAATACGCAAAGTGGTGCACCCGAAGGCGAGTCTGCCCTCGTCAGTTTTTTTTTTTTTTTTTTTTATGTAATAAAGAACTCGGGTTCAGTGAAGTTCGGCTTTATTCCCATGCATGCATCGTTCCCATTCCGTTCGGTGAAAAAGGTAAGAAATGCCTCCTGCCAGTAACCGTGCGCCGTCCAACTGGTCTAACTTTCGATTTTACAACTGTCCGTCATCAGATTCTTTCATTACAGCTGTTTCAATGACCAGACTAGAATTGCTAAAAATGTAGAAGCTTCCTTGAGGGAACGTCAGGCAGCGATCCGATTTGTTTGACGAACGGTTTCGGGAAAACCTGCCTCGTCGTGAGGGGATTTAACAGAGCCTAGCTAATGCTCATGGCCACGACTGATGTTTTATAGCTGGTTAATAATTGCTCCTAGTTATATTCTTGCTTTATTTGCTGAGGTTATCATGCGTCTTTACACGCTTGACCGTATGCGCTAGGCCTTTTCCAAGTGCCGGGGCTAAGCTTTGGAAACGGTGTTTACGCGAACACTGTGCAGAGATGCTGCAGGCGTGTAGAAAGAACAAAGTGAATGTACTATGCATATGCAAACAATATCGGTCAAAGTATGCACTTTAGGGCTCATACTCCGCCCCCCCCCCCTCGTCGGATACTGCATACTTCGGCTACAGCGGACGTTTTTTTCCGGATTCAGAGGGTCCATTGTAACGGGCGTAGACTGTATTTACCGTCTGTGAGGTTCTCCGAATCCGGTGGGATCGAACCTGGGCAGCAGCCCTCTTCCATGGATGGCACCGCTTCCATAAGGGCAGCCATGGGCCCGGCAAGGGGGCTCAAGAGGCATCTTCTTGAAACTCCCCGTCTCCGTGAGAACCTTACAACCCTTCATGCAGTGCAGCACCACATGTTCAATTTGTGGAAACTTGTTGGCTTTGGGCCCATGGAAGCCGTCTTATTTGTAGCCGTCAAGTTGCCCTACTCTACTTCCACTCTTGGAGGTGAATCTCATCGAGCCCACAGCGCTGGCTAGCCTCACGGCTGCCGTCCTTCAGAGCCCAGTGAATGACCTTCCACCGGAATGCAGCGACATGCCACTCCGCCGCATACCACTCCCTTGCTAAATGGCCGCGAGACTATTGCCCAGTAGACAAACCCAGCACCGTGGTTGCGGTTGCTGTCGTCACTGCTGTTGTTGCTTGCCGTTGGCCTCCAACTTAGTGCGGAGCATAATTTGGATCGGTGGCACTCAGCCCTCATGCTTCATCACCATCAGTCGGAACAAGCAGGCAGCTGTCGCGGTGTAGTACTGTGGGAGCTCGTTATGTGAGGGGTAAAATCCACTTTGTGATTGTTGAAACATCCAGTTGGAAGCAAGAGAAGTTGGGAGTGCAATCATTATGTGAGTAATTGTGGTATATGTGCCTAAAGCGGGTGGTACCAATGGATAGTGTAGAAGTCCAGGAGTGGACTTCTGGGGTTAACACTGGGTTTATCTACTCTGGGTTCACCATGGGTCCAGAGCTACAGGTGCAGCAGTTGAGGTTTGAGAAAGTGGCCCCACTCATGAAATTCCGTATTTGCTCGCATAATAAACCCCCCACCCCCTTCGCTTTTGTTCTTGATAATTCACTTTTTGTGTTAACTTGCATAAAAATGCAGCTGAGTAAGAAAGGTACTGTTCAACATTTTTATCTCGGCAAGATTGCTGAAGCCATCGACAATCGCAGTAACTGAATATCACACCACAATAGTGGCAGCAACACTACAAAAGCATTCTAAATTAAAAAATCTGAACACTAGTGCCATGAACATGAATGGCGTGGCTCACAACTTAAAAGCTTGCAGAACGCCATCTGCCGAGCACAAAACAAATCTTCTTTCTTATAGTGGCGTAGAAGCGCGGCAGAATGCGAACAAAGCAACAAATGCACTCCGCGTTTTTTCCCTGCTTTGTGCTGGCCTGCAGCTTTGCCATTTCTGTACACATTTTCGTACAGCTGTGCTCTAAACTTGTTGTGTGTGTGTGTGTGCGCTCCTGGTGTGTGGCGTACAATGGGCGAGTGTGTGAGCTACTCAGCCAGTTTTGAACGGAAGGTGGGCGAGCCTGCATTGAAGTTTCATGGGATCCGTGTGGCTGGGCGGCGCTTCAGTGCTGACCCAGTGCGTGTGCACTACTGGCGAAAACAAGAAGAGCTTCGGGCGACGTGTGTTTCGGGGGCCCAAGAAGGAGGTGGAGGAAGAAGCTTTGCCAGGTCCCACGAGTGGCTGCCAACTCACATGCGGCCACTGCCAGAAGTCATGGCATTCGTGCTTCGGCTTTCCAAGCAAGCAGTGGCTGGACGGTGTGGTTTAAGCGCCAAAACGCGTTATGCCTCCCAAGGCAGACTATGTTGGGCCAGCGGTTTTCAATCGCCTTAGCGGTGGCTGAGGCGTTGCGCTGCTGAGCACGAGGCCGCGGTGGCCGCTTTTCTGATGGAGGCAAAAGGCAAAAACGCCCATGTGTACGAGATTTTGGCACACGATAAAGATCCCCAGGTGGTCAAAATTAATCCGGAGCCCTCCACTACGGCACGCCTCATGCCTGCATTGCGTCGGCGCGTCAACCGTCAACAATCAACATCAATCAAGCCAGCAGTTGCCAGCGGACTGTGAGGACAATGTGCGCAATTTTCATCGCTTGGCCATTGGTATTCGGGGGGGAAAACAGTTTCTTCTGTCCCAGATCAGCAGTACACGCCAGAATGCCATAAGCTGCGATATGCCTCGAAGCACCGCGGTCGAAACGAAGGGCACAAAAAGTGTGCACGTCAGGGCAGCGGGTGCCGAAAAGCAGCGGTGCACCGTAGGGCTTGCTGGCTGGGACGGCTGACGGCGCTCGTTTGTCGTCTGTGAGAGGAAGATGCTTCCCAGAGACACGCCCTCCCGCTGGCAGGGCTGGATGTGGGCGGAGCGGGTGGCGGACTGACTCGAGGGAGCACGGGGACGGCCCGCGCCGGGGCTGCTCGCTGTGGACAGTTGAGGAGGCTGTCTGGTGCCGTATGCAGGAGACGTGCACTGACCTTGCCATGATCCCAGGTGGCCTGACCTGCGTGCTTGGCGTCGCGATCGACAAACGGCGGCTGCACACGCAGTGGGTGGCCAAGGGGAATCACCACTTGACCCCAGCTGGAAAAATGAGGAGGCCGTCCATCGACAAGCTCTGCCGGTGGATGCTGGAGGCATGAGGCACGATTCCCTTTGAGCTCGTCGGCCACAGCTTCAAAAAGACAGGGATATGCAACAGCCTTGACGGCATAGAAGATGATGCGCTGTGGGCTGACGATGATCAGGGAGCCACTAGAGACTTCAGTGAGGAAGGCAGCTCCAACGGCGAGTAGGGGGATGAACCGACACACCAGTAGGTGTGGGGGGCACTAGCATGTTGTGAACAAAAAAAAAAAAAAAAAAACTGGGTTACACAATTTATTACAAGTTTCTACTTAAAAGGTAAGGTTTTGATAGCGCTTTGTTTACCATCTTTATTAAAAAAAATCAGTTGCAACTTTTCCTTGCATAATGAACCCTTCCCCCGAATTCATGCCAAATTTTCTGAAAAGAAGTGGGTTCATTACGCGAGTAAATATGGTATTGTCTACGTCAATGCAGACGGGGTGGGACAGGGATCAATAAACAAGACAAGTGCTCAACTTGGGTCCGCCAGTAGGAGGCACATGCAGAGGCCACGTGTAGCGTGTTGCAGGAGTCGGCATCACTGCTTCCCCCTCGCCCATGTTAGGCGAGGCCCGTAGCGAGTGTTGGTGCCTGGCAGCAGCATGCCTCCCTTGCTGGCCCTGTGCAGGAGTGGACCGGTGGGGGACATGTTTCGCCGCATGGACGACCACCGCTTTGCCACTGTGGTGGACCGGCCACTCTTCTTCTTTGTCCCGGGTGACCGCCGCCTTCTGGGTGAGCCTTTTCTTCGGACTGCCTCTCTCTCCTCCGCTCCCTGTCCCAGCCCTGTGCAGCCTCTCCTTCTATGGCTGCGTCTGCTTGGCAGCTGTGCACACTGCCCTGGCGGCTCCATAGGGCAGCCCAAAAGGGTAGCTGCACCCAATGTTACTGGCCCAGATTTGGTGAAGAAGATGTCAGGATGCCTCCTAGCGATAGCTGGCATTGTGCATTGCTCAGAACTTTCTGCTGTTATGTCAGTGTTGATTGTTGTGGCCTCGAGGTGTTGGGAAAACACCAATGGTGGGGATCGGCCTGACAGCAGTCATTCTGGCATCAGCCCTGTGCCATGCCAGCAAACTGGGAGGGGTTCCTGCCTTGCATGATGTGTGCACTTGTTGGTAGCTGCATCGTTAGGAAGGCTCAAGCAGACGGAAGGCAGGAGGGCACAGTATTATGCCCCCCCCCCCCTCCTCCTCCCGCTGCAGAGGGTGCCAAGTTCTTCCGCTGCCAGAGTGACCCGGACACCATCCGGAGGAACTTCTTTGACGGCAAGGTGGCCCTGGTCAAGGTGAGCTGGTGGGAAGGGTGCCCAGAACCACCCCGAGCAGCGGCGGCCCTGTTGTGCCCTTGCAGCTGCTGCTGTCCAAGCGCAAGATGGCCAAGCGGGCCCTGGAGCGGCGGCACGGCAAGAAGGCCCACGGCAGCCAGCAGTGGCGGCTGGGCAAGCTGCGTCACGGCAGGAAGGGCGCCAAGTGAGCGGCCGGCACCACTCGCAAATAAACCGTGCTCCTCCCCTGGATCGTGCCACTGTGACACTGCCCTCCACCAACTACTCTGGCTCAAAGCTGCTCCGCAATATCCAACAGAGCAGTGCCACACTGGCAGCGCCATTTGAGAAGCGCGAACATTTCAGCGAAGCTGCTCATGGCTAGGGGGGCTTTGCCTCAAGGCGGCACAGCCAGCCTTGTTGGTGTGCAGTTAAGGGGGGAGGTGCACCATAGCACAAGCCACTCACTGGCCTGCAGGGGTGGAACAGCTGCGCCATTGAGCGTCAAACTTGTTTGCCTGCGCCGTTCTGCGCCGAACCGTGTCCATTGCTCCAGACTCGTCTGTCAGTGCTGCACTGCACTGCATCGCCTGAATTGAGGCGCGAGATACAACCCCCACTATGCCCCGTGCCCGACAGCTTGGCTGAAGCATCTGTGTTTTCGGTTTCCAGGCAGTTCTGGCTTCGGTTTCATCAAGGCTATGAGCGGCTGTGGGAGTTGGCTTTTGCTTGTCTGCAAGGCCGCAGGCACTCCGTAGCTTTTGCACCTTTGCTTTGGATTTATTTGTGTTGCATTTGCGGGGTTTCGTTTGCCGGTGCCGCCGGATGCACCGCAATCGATGGAAAATGACCAAAAGTACGTGAAATGTTCTTCTGTCACATCGTAAACACATAGAATAATATTCACACAAAAGGTTGCAGTTTATTGGAGGTGAACTTCAATTTAGTCGACCATTTTTGAAGAGCCTATAACTGCATGTATTGAACAAATGGGGACCTAGGCACTTTGCTGTCGCTCGTTAATTCGGTTCGCTGTTGTTGTGAGCTAATTGCGCATTTTCGCCTGTGAACTTTTGGGTTCGCTTTGCTTATGTGGAGGATGGTCCAGCATTAATTATGCCTCCTAACATGCTTTCATTGCTTATACTCTACAGTGTATGTTTGTTGACTCTTGCAACCCCGTGATGAGTTATGTTCTGCTTTGCCTGCACTGAAACTTCTCTCCGATAGAAAAGGTTCAAGGTTCAAGCAAATGCCTTGTTTTACGGAATGCCGCCGTGAGTTCACTTGACACGAAGCGTGGCCTGTTACCTGATCCTCTTTGATTCCGCGTGTGAGGTTTACCCTTTGGACAGCGATAACGCAGTGCGCTCGCTGGGGCCGAAGGCAGATGACTCCACCTGTTGAAAACTTCCGTTCTTGGTTCGGAGTACGTTCTAGTGACAGGTAGAACAGCTGATGCAGGAGGTAAACTGCTAGGTTGCTGGCACAGCAGCCTGTGCTAGCCCCCTGCTCCAGTCCTGCTCCAAAAGGCCCCTGTGGTTGCTCCAAGCCTGCTCCCAGGACTGCTCCCAAACCCATGTCTCCTGTCCCCCCCCTGCCAGCCTGCCTGCCTGCTTGTTCACGCGCTTGCTCACTTGACAGGCAGCGCATGCCGGGACAGGAACGTTCACGCTGCTGCCCAAGACAGAAAGGCACCGGTCCCTGCAATTTCTCTTCCCTTCTGTTGTTGTCGAGGGGAGGCTGCACTTTCCAAGTGTGTGCATCTGCATGGAGACTGGGCTCCAAGGTACTGTGTCCCGATTCTGTTGGTGTCGAATGACGTTGAGGAATGGCTACCGTAAAATACCGAGCAAGCGCCCCCCCAAAACTTGTAGATAATTGGCTTAGAGATTGGGAGGGGGCCCTTATTCGGATCGGGCCCCAAATTAAAAATGGCGGCAATCGCGAGAAAGGCACTGTAGCCTTCATTATGAAAAATGTTTATTTATGAGTCGTGACACTTCTAGGCAATGCTAAAAACGTAAATTTTCACATTCACTTCAATCACTGTTAAGGGGAGACGTGGGTCTTGAAATGAACTTTTTTATTAATTGGTCTGTGATAATGAAAATCACTGTGCATATGTATTTTGTCTTCCTCATTTCAAATATGTAATTAGTTTTCAAGTGGTATAATTATTTTTTGAGTTATAAAAAAACACTGGAGCCTAATTAAGTAATTTCTTACGGGCCTTTAAGGAAGTTTTTATTCAATTTTTTTTAATAAATGGTATGGATGGTTAGCTTAAGACCTGCCATGCATGCTGAAGCTATGTATGTTCCTGTAAAGATAGTTGATTGGATAGAATTAGTCTAATTATGCCAAGTACAGTTTCCTGAAAACTTAATGACCTCTAATTATTACTCATAACATTTATTTGAGGCAAAATGAGTTAAAATAGCATCAGCATGCATTTCATTTTATCCCGAATTCAACGGTATAACACTTGTAGAAATCCTTTGAAAAAAACTACCTCAAAACCCCGGTAAGGCAAGGCACATATGCAAAAAAAGGGAAGCTGAGAAAATCGCAGTTGAGGTTTTACAGTTTTATCTATTGAGCATATGAAAAAAAGAAAGGTTCTAGAATGTAGCTCGCGTTTCGCTCAACAGGAGCGTACCAAGTTTGCTTTAATCAGTTGGTGGAAAAATTATGAAATCATCTGTCTACAGATGGCACTTGGCAGAAAAACTGAACAAAAGCAAAGCCAGAATGTTGCTTCAATTTTTATGCTGTTGGCAGCGCGCCGTCTCTCTTTGGCGACTAGGGCTGAGGTGCCGAGCGTGCACCACACTTGTAAACGTCTATTTTGTTATGTTACTGCTTCATTTGTAGCAATCAAATCGGATTTGCATCGCGTGAAATGAGTTGCAGCGAAGGGGCTGGTAACGGAATGCCCGCCACTGTTCTGTAACGTGCATGCGCTTGGCTAGGTGGGATAACCACGTTTTCGGTTTAATCTACTCGTATATCACGTCACAAACGCACATTGTGCGCAGTGCGAAACTTTATAATTCTCAAATCGTTTATCTATATGCTAACCTGCCGACGAGGAAGCGCGCGCCGGAGTGCGGGCCGAACCGCCGCAGCATCGTTGATAACAGAATGAACACACTTCCCTTGCGACGTCGGCATGCGGCATCCTCCACTTTATCATTTCTTTTCTTTATATTAGCTGCTGATCGAAAGATAGACGCACCTTAGTGCCCCCGCAGGCGTAATCATATCGCTACGCTATCGTCTCGGCAGCCCGCGCGGGCGCTAAGCCTACCTCCGTCTCGGCGCCGTTCTCACGATAAGTCGTCGTCACAGGAGCAGAAAATCGTATTTCAGGCGCTTTTAATAATGCCTGTTCTTCCTTTCGGTTATCGATAGACATCTTTACTTTATTTTTACGCCATGCGGGGCTTTTGCCGGTCCTCGCACAGACGAATACATGAGCCGTTGCCCTGTGATGAGAGTGCCGAGCAGACGACCCACGGCGCCCAGCCAATGAGGTTGCGCCCTGCGGTCACGTGCAGTCAGTAACCAATTAGGCGGCGCGATCCGTCTCTTTTCTATACCGGTTTTACTCGCAACCAACAGACGAAACGGAATGGTTCTGGCGGGGAATTGAAAACGAAAAGACGTGCTTTCGAATGAGACCAAGATGGACGCCGTGGCGCTTGTAGAACCCGAGGGGCGAGTCGTCGAAAAAATGCTATTTTCGTGTCGAATCTTGGCCGATTTTAGCGCGCGTCGGTGCTATAAATTGATATGGCTCAAATACGTACTCCTGGGTCTGGATATTTTGCTAACCGGTAGAAAAATAGCTCTACTTTCCGAAAATGGCGATTTCTAAAAATCGATTTTTTGGCCAAATTTTGGGATTCCAAGACCCGCGTCTCCCCTTAAATCCGCAAAACGATTCTTCAGAATTCGATCCCAAAATAAGGTTCAGGCCCTCGGTCTGCAGCTCGTCAGGGTCCTCGGGGACAACGAAGTTTTGTTGCAGCAAAACTTCGTTATTTGAACACGCGAGAAGTGAGGTGCACGTTTCTGCCATTTTTCCGATGCCAGTCCACTACTTCGAGCGTCCTTTTTACCTTGTACGAATGCATAGTGAACAAAGACAACCGCTCCCGAAAAAATGGCGGCGATGACTGGTAACTCGTTCTCGTAGCAGCAACGACTTGGATTGTATTGGATTCGGCATCGGCTATGAACACTATGGCATCCAAAAGCCTGGAAAAAAAAACGCTTTCGGAATGGCGGGAAGTGGGAGGGGGTGCTTGCTTGGTCGTGTACAGAAATTCTAAATTCCGGGAAAATGCTTGGGGGGCGCTTGCGTGGGTGGGGGCGCTTGATCGGTATTTTACGGTAGTCACTTGCGACAACAGTTTGTACCTTTGCTCAAAATTGTGTGTCTCCTCGGTTTTACTGGTCATCTGCCTTCACAGAATGGAATGTCTCGCCATTTTTAATCGAGCCATTTTGAGGTTTGTAACTGCATATCGGCTGCTGTTTCACTAAAGTGGGACACATGAAATTATGCCTTGTGAAGGAATGCCCCACTAGAAATGTAGCGCAAAATATTTCCTTGGCAGCAAGTTCGGAAGGAGGCTCCGGACGTGTCACTCCTGGAACACCTACGGCTGCCACCACAATTGCACCAGCTTGCTGGAGTGGCAGCTGACCCACGCGCGGCCGAAGGGTAGAAGAGAGGGGGCCTCTGGAGAGCCCCGAATTTCCTTGCTGTTCGGCCCTCCTCATGTCCTGATAGTGCACTTGCGTCCCAGCAACCCCATTCGACCCTTCCTCGTGGGGTGCAACAGGGGTAGTTTTCTTTAATGCGGTGTGTACAGAGAAGTGGCAAACGGGCTGGGACTGGTAGGCGAAGCTTTCTTGACCAGGAGGCGTGCACACAGCAACACTGGCAAAGCTAGTGTACATTGTTACTTAGCATGGAATGGTCTTATCGAAATGCATGCTCCAGGTGCTTGGGGGTTGTTTTTCCTTCTACAGTGCGGGTGGGAGGTGCGACAGTGATGACTGAAGGGGCAGAAACTTGGGACCTGGCTCAAAACACAGGGCCATTGCGCGGTGCGGATCTGTTGGCCCTGGGTATCCCAGCTTTTTTGGCAGGCGCGTCAGGTGGGCAGCAGTTGAAGGTGCACCACCGAGGCCTGCCTGCTTGCAGGGCGCCCATCGATGGCCCCGCCATGATGCGCTGAGGCCTGCTTTGACGAGCAGGCACGGACATTGTACGGTAGTGCTCTGCCGTATGATGGGGACCATGCGGCACCTGACGAGGGTCGTGGAGGGAAACTGGCAGGTGGAAGAGCTGCACCGCTTAATTAAGGGGCCCCACTGCGGCAGGGCGACATGGCCACCGTTCGCACAACTGTGTGCCTGGGTGGGGGGCAATCCGTTGCTTTACCTGGGTCACGCAAGCTTCACGGTCCTGCCAACCATCGTACTTCTTGGGGCAACAGACTGAATGGTCAACTCACGGCCTCTTTAGTTAATGGGGGTGGTGCACACAGTGCCTGTCCATGATGCACATTTTAATTCAAGTCCAAGCACATATCCCAATCCACCCATCGTTCTTGGTAAGCGATGATCCCACGATTCTTTTGAAGGGTGTTTATAAGTGCCTGTCAGGGATTGAATGTTCAGAGCCTGACCCATATCACTCGTACACCAGCCAGCTCATTTTTCCTTTCAATTGCGTCACCTCTGTTCGTACTGACCCGCTGTGGTGTTTACCTTTTGAGCACTTTTGTCATAGAGTGTGGGATCCTTGTCATACGAGAAGGTGGCCACACTGACGACTTGTTGGCCGAGCGCACTGCTCACCCTCCAAGGAAAAGAACACTCCAGGAACTTCCTACTGGCGAAGCAGTGGTACCGGGGGTTGTTGCGAGGACCGGGTGGTATTCTTTCGGATTTCAGCCACTTAGAGTGGATGTCGTATGGCGATGTACAGCAAAGGCCCCGATGCCATCCTGAAGACAACGTATGGTAATGACCTTGAAGCTGTTTGCTGTAAATCCCAAGTCCCAGAGCATGTTCGCACTCTCTTGGCCCCATATGCCTCGGTAGGTGATCGTGATACTTGAGACCAAAGGCCTCCCGCCAGCTTGGTCTAGGATTGCCTGGTCCATATAGTATTTCATGGTTTTGGCCAAGTGTATTTGTGATTTGTGAACCAGGGGGTAGATGAGCATTATGTAAGAATACTAGAGGATATCTACAATGGGTCTACAGCTATCATGATCCTCCATATGAGAGCAGTATGTCAGACAAGGAGACACAATCTCTCCAATGCTATTCACAGCATGTTTACAAGAAGTATTCAGAACGTTGGATTGGGAACAGGTGGGAATGAGGGTTAATGGAGAATACCTCAGTAACCTCAGATTGGCTGATGACGTTGCCTTGCTAAGTAACTCGGGGGACGAATCGCAAAGCATGCTTTCCGCACTGGGCGAACAGAGTAGAACCGTGGGTCTGAAAATTAATATGCAGAAAACTAAAGTAGTGATCAATAACCTCGGGACAGCACAGCGGTTTGAGATAGGTGGCGAGGCAGTGGAAGTGGTAAGCGAATATATCTACTTAGGCCAAGTTGTGACCCCAGATCCCAACCATGAGGCAGAGATAATTATAAGGATCAGAATGGGGTGAGGTGCATATGGCAGACATTATCAGGTAATGAATAGCAGCCTACCATTGTCGTTGAAGAAGAAAGTGTATGACAGCTGCATCTTACCGGTACTCGCCTACGGGGCAGAAACTTGGAGGCTCACTAAGAGGGTTCAACTTAAATTGAGAACGACTCAGCGGGCAATGGAGCGGAAAATGATAGGTGCAACATTAAGGGACAAGAAGAGAGCGGAGTGGGTCAGGGAGCAAACTGGTGTTAAAGACATATTAGTAGAAATTAAGAAGAAGAAATGGACGTGGGCAGGGCATGTAATGCGAAGGCAAGATAACCGCTGGTCATTAAGGGTAACAGAGTGGATCCCTAGAGAAGGCAAGCGTTGCAGGGGGTGGCAGAAAGTTAGATGGGCAGATGAGATCAAGAAGTTTGCGGGGATAAATTGGTCACAGTTGGCACAGGACCGAGGTAATTGGAGAATAATGGGAGAGGCCTTTACCCTGCAGTGGGTGTAGATAGGCTGGTGATGATGATGATGGTGATGATTTGTGATAGGGGGCTCCAGTTCCAGCCACTTGGACGTCAAGAATCGCTGACTGACTGTCCCTTCTGACAATGAGATTGCGGATCCGTTCACCCAGTGGAGTTTTGAAGTGGGGTTCTTCTTGGAACGGCAAAGCCGAGTTCTCTTAGGCGTTTTGCAGCGTGTCTTGTTATAGTGTCATGTCTCCGTATAGTTTCGTGGTGGGTCTGGTGACATTATTGTAGAGTATGCCATAGAGATTCTGGCTAGCTGCATCCCGCTCTGCAAGTCTGTGAGACGTTTTGTCCCCTCTTTGTCCTAGTCAGGCAGGGCGGAGCGTTGGTGCGTATACGGACCAATTCGATGATCTCTCTGCCTCTGAGAAATATTGTTCCCTCAGTGAACCAGTTGTTTGAGCCTGGCACATTCTTTGCCCCAGTGGGGGACATTCCTTCAGCTGAGGAGTGAAGTTTGTCTCGGTGTAGTCCTTCTTGATGGCCTTTGGTGATTCTGACTTCGAAGACTCGAGTGGATCGGTCATGTACGGTAGCTGAGGTGCTGCTTTGGAGGACTTGTTTTCAGATTCACTGACAGATTGGAACCGCCGCACACGCAGTGCCGGAACCGATGTTTGCAGGCACGTTATGCCCAATCGACTTCCTTCGACAGGTGCATGAAAGAATCCCAGCGGACAGTCATGTGGTAGGCGTAGCCATGTACTATCTGCGAAGCGTATCATACTGTCCAGTTTCTTGAGGAGTTTGAGCACCACGGGGCTGAGAGCGAGTCCATGTGGAAGCCTTGGAGTCGTATAGTGATTGAAGAGTACAAGTTGTTGCTGGGTCTTTAGAGGGGCCTTTGATATTTTTTGGACAAGGCTACGCAGTTCTTGCTCCAGCAGCCCGCTCGCAACTCCTCTGGCTGTGAAAGTCACGCCCAAGTGCCTCCAGCGCGTATTCCTGTCAGCCGACGCTGGCCCTGTTCCTGCGATGCCGAATTTCTTTTCAGCTGCAACCTTTTGTTTTCCTGCTGGCAAGAGACAGAGTGTCGGGCTCTTCTGGGCGTCGACCTCAAGGCCTGTCGTGCAGAAAGCCTTTCAAGGAATCCAGTCTTGCCTGGAGACCTGCAGGAGTCGTAGTGGCTGTTGCGTTTAAGTAGAATGCGTCGCTGCAGAAGGCGGTCCAATGTGGGCATCAAGTCAGCCATTCGTCGAGTACCAAGTTAAATAGTATCGGAGATAAAGGATCATCCCCTTGACGTACTCCTCCGGTCGGTCGGACGAGACGCGTGTGCTCGTTCCATGTCGGAACAGTGTTACTTGTTTGATAGAAGTCTTTCACGTAGTCTAGAAACTCATCAGCAAAGCCATGTAGTGATACTCTGTCAAAGGCCTTCGATACGTCCACTGAGGCCATGCAAAGGGGACGCAAGTTTGTTCGGGCTTTGTGAACCATTGTTGCGAGTAAAGCGATACTCTCTGCACATCCGTCTGCGGGAATTAATGCTCGCTGTCTGCAGCCAAAAAGTGCCATAGTGAGCATTCTGTCGAATGAGTACTGAAGATACCGTTGTCGGCCTGAAGTCGGCTGCCTCCGCCGCAGTAATCGGTTTTTTTGGGGGGGGGGGGGGGGGGGGGGCGAGGCGAATTAAGAATCGCTCCCCTCCTTGCGCCAATTCTGCTGAAGTGGTGATAACCATGGAGTCGTGTGCGCGTATGCTGTGCAACCCGCTGGGATTTAACTTCGCGCAAGTGGAATGCTTAAAAAAATTAAAAATAAGAAACTGAGGACCTCTTTGGGGGGGGGGGGGGGGGGGGCGACCGCCCCCTTCGCCCCCCCCCTTGGGACCGCCACTGCTCCGCCGCTCCATCCGTATTGGGAATGAAGACCGGCCTTGCCATCAGCAGGTTCATGACTACTTGCAGTGTGACTGCTGGGACGCTGCGCAGCTCTCTAGCAGTGAAACCGTCAGGTCAGGCAAAGCATGTCCTTTGATGAGCATACCTGCCAGGTTTCCCGAATTTTCCTCGCGACTCCCGAATTTCCATGGTTTTGCACGATTGTACGACCGAAACAAAAATCTCCCGAAAACGCACTCGTCTTTGGCCAAATCTTTTTCCCAGTCTGGCCACAATGCGCCGGAGGTATACCTGAACCCGACACCAATTGGCATTGTTATCAGTGAAGTTCTTAAAAAGCATAGTCGGCCATGCGCAAACGGTGAACCTGTTCGTCCCATTGTTAGTTGACTGTTGATAGAAGCACAGCGCCACCGCCGCTTTCATTTACGCACGAGCACGGCAGTTCTGGATGGCAGTTCTGAAGATTTAGCAAGTCTCCAGTGGTGTAACTTGTTAGTTTAGACGAAAGAACAAAACAGTTCAGTTCCTGCTGTTTTGCATTGCGCTTGCAGTACTATTTCGAGGACTTTCTGAAAGGGGCGGCGGCAGCCACGTCGAACACTTAAGTGGTGTAGCTTGTTGGTAGCTAGTTTGGACAAATGGACAAAGAAACTGTTCATTTTCTGCTATGTTGTAAGCAAACCAAAAAAAGTCTGTAAGGTTGCCCATTCTGTTGTTGCTACAACACCCCCCCCCCTTGCCCGCCTCCCGGTCAGATCTCCCTAGGTTAAGTCTCCTGCCACGCGCGTGGCACGAGCTGCGCCCCCCTGGCAACAGCTGCTGCCACGCAGAAGTGACGTCAAGCTAAAGTAATCACGTGACTTCCTGTGACGTCACAAAACAAACGTCATATTTACGTCATTTGATCATGCCACTTTTTTGTGTTGACGACGGCAGCCGGGTGTTCGCGTCTTGTGTCCCGATGTTCTCCGCCCGTGGTTCGAATGGCAGGCCTGACGCATCGTTACGTCCTTATCTCCCTGTACAGCGGCTGCCTCGCGGCGCTTTTTTCTTGTTGGGAGGTGTGCTTGTAATTATTTAGATTGGGTATTTTTTGTGAACTTGCTGTTGCACGTCTTGGTAAGCCTAACGCATTGTTTTCTGCACGCTGCTTCGCCCCGCTTTTTACATGCTCCTAGAACTGTACTGTTGTCGTTTAATATTTTGTAAGCTTCACGTTGTTTTGCAGTTCGCGTGCTATTTGCTTTACGCGCCTGCATTTGTTGTCTACTTGTGCCTCGCTTCTTCCATGCCAAGCCTTGTGTTCTGATTCTGGAGTGGTGGCTCAATTATAAAACGTAGGGATCAGTATTTTCCATCGCGTAAGCTTCACGTTGTTTTGCAGTTCGCGTGCTATTTGCTTTACGCGCCTGCATTTGTTGTCTACTTGTGCCTCGCTTCTTCCATGCCAAGCCTTGTGTTCTGATTCTGGAGTGGTGGCTCAATTATAAAACGTAGGGATCAGTATTTTCCATCGCGTCGCGCCGTAGCGAGCGACGTAGTGTCAGCGTGTGCACGAATCGAGTGTCGTCAGGTAGCGCACGGCATCATCGAACGCAATCCGATCTCGCATGTAGCTTCTGCAATTTTTCCCCCGGGGCAGTAGTACTGTCGCCGAGAAATGTATCCTGACTATTCCACAGAAACGATCTGTGCACGTAGCGCTGCAGAATCCGTGCAGGGAGCGCAGTTGCACTTCCGTGGGTGGAGCCCAACTGCCCGTCCAAAGATATATCTATTCAAGATACCACTGAAACCATTCGCTGACTGGCTGGCTTCTTGTGCAAGGAGGCTCAAGCTCCAACTGTGCAAGCATGGGAGAAGTGCAGCCGATAAGATCGCCGTGTGAGCCAAGTTTGGAACTTCTGCTAATAGTCCTTTAAAAGTCGTGTGCATAAGGTTAACAAGTGAAAATTCAGTTATTGTTCATCTATGCTCAGATTTGTTGCTTAGTACCATTGTGCTTTCAACTTAGGAAGTCTTAATGGAATGATAGGCAAGGCTTAAAATTACTGCTTGGCTCTTATTTCCCTTTCCTTCGCTCCAGTACCTTTCGCCTCCTCTAACCTGGTTAGGCAACAGAACTTCCTCCTGCATCTGCTTTGAGTATGTATTTTGATAGGCTCGTTCCTTCTTTACTCTTGTGTTTGGCTTGGTTGGAATTGAACATAACCAGGCACAATACTTTCATTCACTCTCAGCAGGATGGGCTAATGATGATGAGAGCTTATCTCGGAGGCTTGCAGTCTTTGCACAAATTCCAAGTGGCTGTGACATCTATATGCCCATCCCAAGCACTCTGCGGAGTTCAACTTGACACTAATGCTTGTATTCGCAACTGGTGAAGCGTGCTTAAGCGTCTACTGTCAAAGCCTTTGGGGTAGTGAACAGGAAGAGTTTCCAATTGTGAGGGGACGTTTCACATTCTATTGCTTTTTAACTCCGCACTGTGTAAACTGTTTTGGAAAATTGCTCAAGTGAATTTACTTAGTGGTAAGGGGCTTTATAAAATGTCCCAACAATGATGCAAGTCTCGTCAGAAGCCAGCTGCTAGAAAACACATTCACAGGTTGTGTGTTGTGTGCCCATTAGCTGTTTCTTTTTCTTCCACAAAACGGGCACTTAAACAATCCTTTAAGCCAACAGGCGTAAAAAATAGTTCATCAAGTACAACTTCGGGGTAATGGTTGGTGTCGAGCGTGACATTGCCCACTCCCAAGAGTACTTCTTAATTCCTTGTGCAAGAACTGGAGCCAAGGCCATGTGCGTAGATGTGAATGTCTGTCGGTGTTTGTGAAAGTTGCAGTACAGCTGGAAGGTGTATGGATCATGGGTGGCTTTAACAATAAAATGACTGCTGAACGTACTTTTGCTCTGGTATCAATGAGCAGCATGTGAGCATTGATAAGTGCTTCACTGTTGACATTTTTGTTACACAAAAGCAGGCCATGTTAAGGCCCCCTGGCAAATATTCATGAAAAACACTGGACCAAAAAGCTGCCAACACATGGAAACCATGTTGATCACAGCACCTTTCCTAGTACTTCAGTACCGTTTATCAGTGCTGTGTTTTTTCCCCCCAGCTAGTAAACTATCCCAGCGTTGCACCTTAAGCCAGAAATCAAACTTGCTTGTCAATGACAAGTGATCTGCCAAACTTCCGTGTCTATGCAAAAAGTGAGTAGCTCTACTTTCTCTGCACTGTTTGTGCTGTGAAGTTCCATTTCTAAACAAAATGCCAGGGTTCTTCTGGAAGATGCACAGCATTAAAACCTCAACAAAAAAGGAATAAGCACGCGATACTTTCTTGCACTACACTAGAGCCCTGTGGGAAAGCGAAACCAGCAAGTGATCTTTTTCTACAAAGCGCTGCAGAGGAGCCAAGAAAAATATTCCTTTTTGCGGACACCAAAGCTACGCTGGAAAGCCAAAATGTGTGGTGTCTGTTAATGCAGATTAGCTGCAAGACGGGCATGTTCACGCAAAGATTTATGAACCAGGCTGGCGGGGTAACAAAATCATTGAATGAGGTTACAAGAAAATGTGTTATGAAAAATGATATAATACTGTTTGCTATAAATAGCAATTAAAGGTATAAAATGGTTCTGACACCAATTAAATGGCCTGTTGGAAATCATTGGCAAAACCTAAAGAGCAACATTTCATACAGCTGCAATTGAGAAATAGTAAAGCGTGGTTGGGGCCTGAATTCAGCAGGCATGCTCCAGCTGAGAATGTATAATTGCAGAGCAAAACAATTATAAAGGCCTAGGGAAAAGATGAGCTTAGTTGAGTTTACCACCAAGGTATTTGGTAGAGAGAATAGTTACAAAAATAAAGAAGCAACATGGGAAGCTTTATTTTTCCTGATTTAAGTTTATCAGCACTGAGCTTCATGTTCTGCATGTCCCATTGAAGAATGTTACACCTGCATGCACTCGGCACATCACATTTTACGGTATAACACAGTTTACTTCGAACATAGGTAAATAAGAGAATATTGCATAAGCAGTTCATTTATACGTGAAATAGAAACAGCAGGGTTTTTAAAACGAAGCCCGTAAGTGTGCTGAATGAAAGGGACCAATGATGAGTTTATGTTGTCACTAATAACAAATTTCAACGACCTTGTCAGAAACAAACCCCTTCCATGGAGGGACTGTGTGTAATCAAGATTTTTTTGATAAAAGGTTGTAAATGCCCTGTAAATGTATGTCAAAAGGTATTTTAACGCCCTAGTCGTGGCCTGTGAGTCATCGGCGCTTTTTTCTGGTGTTTAGATGATCAAGGGCTGTTGTACGGGATCCACCTTCTCTTCTCACTTTGGTCACCATCTTTCTTAGTCACTGCATTCATGTGCTTGGTCAGGGAGCTAGCAAGCGAGGACGACAGTCGGCACAAACTATCAGCTGAGTTCCTTCAGGCTGGGACAATTGCTGGAGAGGCTAAACAATGTTTTTAAAATCCCTGAGAGCTTTCACTTTTTGTTTTGTTAAAGAACATTTAGGCAACCCTTCAACTGTCCGAAATAACAAAAATGACTATTGTGCCCGTTAAATAGTTAATCTACGCACAGTGAACGATGGCACAAAATCTATCAATGCGAACCTACCCTTTGAACCTGCTTAATATTTAGCAGAGACTCACTCCATTCATTAGCTGTTTTATGGCACTTTGGGTGGGCTACTGGTTTCCACCTATGGAGCCTGTGGGCCGCACTAGTTTCCAGTCGTCCTGGCAAATGTTTTTGGAGACTAGCACTACCCTGCAGTGTACAAGCCATGGATTCCTTGGGTTGGCCATGTGAAATTCTAGTGAATCGTTACAAGCCACCAAAGAAAGTGAGCATTTGTTTATCGACCACTGTTTTGTGGCCATGAAAAGTTTCGTTCATTAATTAAAAAGACTAACAAATGAGATCAATTTTATTGCAAACTTCAAACAAATAACTGGTATTACAGAAAATGTGTAAAGCAGCTGGAGCTCCATAGCCACTTTCCAGCTATTTCTCCATGCCATCAGAGAATCTTGTTTGTGCGACTAACAGATACCGACCTATTCCACTGCAAAGAAACATAACTGGGCGATTGCAGTGGGGCCTCTAGTTCCGTTTGATCATATCACTTGAGTGTTTACGTACAGTTAACATACTGATGACTGTGTTTATAGTGCATGCACATATAACATCAATGTAGTTTAAAATTGGGATCTTTTGCACCATTTCTTTTTGTTAAATTCGCCCCATGATAGCCTTGACGTTTGCCTATCAATTACATTTGCAGCATGCTCGCTGCTTATACCTGTTTACACAAACAATCCGTAGATGCTTTCACGTTCCAGGCACATCTTAAGATTCTCTTTGACGTTGCTTATTGAGCCTGTGCAGAACCCATAGGTTTTCATATGCTGGAGTGCATGTAGGTGTATTAGACATGATGGCCGGCCAAGCGTATACCCTTCCTATTGCCGTCTCTACAGCCTCTTCTCTGACCCTATCGTCTGGGTGTGTGTCCTGAATTAACTTCCTTTGCATGAGGGACTCAGTCAAGTCTGGCCAACATAGCGTACACCACGGTACAGTGAGACGTGAAAGTTATACCAGTGCAGTGGCTATGAGATGAAGCGTCTAGCTAGTCTACCTTTTGAAGGTCGCAGGTCCTAAACTGTTGTAGAATCATGTATCCTACTACGAAATATTTGGTTTCTACTAGGAAATCTTTTTAAGCGCTGAATATCACGCAATTATGATCCTTGTGGCGCATGCTCACAAGACTTTTCTGCTCATAAAACGTATCGTGGGTGTAAAACAAATTTTAAGCTACAATTTCGCCCACTAGAAAATAAGAACTTCCCGATTTTCGAGTTTTCCTTGCTAATATTTCAGAAGAGGAGATCTACTGTAGTGGTACGTACGTGGTACATGTGTGGGGACACCAAAGATTACCTTTCCTATTCTCGGCGCAATTGTCTAAAATTGTAATGCGCACATGTGCCTAGTAAAAAACGGTTGCCGCCACTACCCTTCGTCCTCGGCACTGTACATTCTGATTATCTTTTGGCGCTGCTAAGTTGTCTTCATTTCGAGAACACACACCGCGATTTCAGGTCGCCCATTTAAGCATTCTGGACTTGCCGTGGTGCAAACTGTTGATAGCAGATGCCGCCGCGCCGACATGCGTCGGAAGGTTCACAGAATTACGCTCGGACGGTGTCTTTTCTTGTGTGGAACGTAGCTTGTTCGAACGAGGCCAGTCGGCTGTGCGATGTCGTCTCACGTACGCTAAAACTGTACGCAGGTACCATCGGCGTACACCAAGCAGAACCAAGCGGTCACAGGTCAACAGTACTCGAGAGCGGCTATTTTGCTGCGGTCTGGAAAGGCTGGCTGGGTCCCCACGCAATACATAATCACAAGCAACTTTCTCACGTTTTCAGATAGTGCTTCTAACAATATGAACTCCGGTTTATCTACGTTGTCGGCCCGAGAAAATCTGAGCTTCGTCACGCTTTCGGATACGCGACTCCATGTGCGCGATACGGCAGCTGGCAGCAGCAGCAGCATCGCCGGCTGCTCCCGCAAGAACAAAAATTGTTTGTTTAGAAAAGTTTTAGCAGTTCAGTGGTGCGTTATTTTGTACTGCAAATAAAAAAAATGTGTATTTCGGACTACACTACACAAAATAATGACAATTATTAATGTTATGACGTCATTATGACGTCACGCGTGGCAGCAGCCGTTGCCAGGGGGGCGTGGCTGCTGCCACGCGCGTGGCAGGAGACGCTGCCGATCTCCCTAATGCCATCCCTGCAAACCTGGCAGGTATGCACCGGGTATCTGGGGTCGAGGATTCTTGCTCTGGTAGCCTCTGGGGACAGGGCGTCGCTGTGATGACTTTCCAGTTTCTGAGAAACTTCCGAGCGTTGGGTATGTTGACCTCCTGCTTGCCGTCCAAGTGGCTTGATGCTTTCTGCACCTGTCTTGTGCTTGTGCGTGTTCACAACGGCACCTCTTGCAATGGCTCTCCTTTGCTGGAGGTTCTGTGTGGTGACGTGGGCATGGGTCGTCCTTAAAGAATGTCTCCCGGAGGTACTGTAATTACCCGATTCTAACGCGCACCTTTTTTCCGGAAAAATAGGTCGAAAAATTGCATGCACGTTAGAATCGGATACGAAACCAAAACTGCCGAAACAACGGAAATTTCGTCTCGCCCATCGCCATCTCAAGATGGCGCCAAAGCTTTTAGCAACAATTTTTCGGACGCAGGAAGCATAGGCGCCCAGGCTTTTCGATCGGCGTTCACACAAATTGTCAAATCGTTCCACTTGCGCACTTGATAACAGCAATGGCAGCAGCGGCTCTCGCGCGTTCAAAACGAGTGGTCGGCTGAAGCGTGCGCCTCTGGAGAAGTTCGTAGGATGGGCGTGCGAGGCGTGGGCCACGATCCCATCGATCATGGGTGAACGTTCGTTATGAAGTGTGGCATCGCGAACGCGCTTGATGGCACCAAGGACGAGATGTTGTGGTCAGCGGAGAGCGACGAGGAGGCAGTGGCGGATCCAGAGGGGGGGCGGTAGGGGCGATCGCCCCCCCCCCCCCCCCCCAAAGCCTGTGTCAACATCTCCCCCTTTCCCCCCTCCCTTCAGTGCCTGTGGCCACCTCCTTGGTCAGGTTGCCCCGACACGACTGCCCTAACCGCAGTGGAAGCCGAATGGCTAGAACGGCTGGAACGGCTGTTATGATCGGCCTTCACGGCTTGAGAGGTAACTACACGGCAGGCATAACCGAAGTTAGTCTCCTAACCGTGGTTATCGCAAACCGAGCTAGGCAAGCACGGTTTACCCTCACAAACCCAGGAGCTGCAGACCGGTGCACCAGCCGTGAACCGGCGCAAGTTAAGCGCTGGACACATGTACGACTGGTACACGCGATTCGCATGCGACTGATCGTCACGACTGTCACCACGACTAGTCGTACGCGTGAATTTGAGACACATGACCCGATGCGTGCATGCGATGCGTCGTCGGCGTCGCTCCGCCCACCGTTTTTGCTCCATGGTCAACTACGACTATCGCTGAGCTGAATTTGTAGATTCCCCTTATTTATTCACAAGAAATGGATGAAGAAGGCAATCGTGAAGCGTTTCCTGCCTTCGGAAACAGTTCGCGCACACGCCGGCCGCGCCTGCCAGCTCGGACACTCAGCGGCTCGAACCGGCGCAGACCACGGTAGCAACCGCTTGTCGCTGCTCTTCTGAATCAATCTGGTCGTTAAAATGAAGTTCCACATGCGAGAAAGTAGGTGTTAGTGTGGTGAAAAATTGTGCTTGGGATTGTTATCAGGGCTTATTTTAAAAGCGGCGATCAGATATCTGCCGCGATGCAAGCGCGGCGGACGGTGCGCCGACCGGTCGAGAGATGGCAATACCTGCGCGGAAACATCGAAACAGGCTACGCAGATGTTCAACTACGACGATCGCTGAGCTGAATTTGTAGATTCCGCGCGTTTGTTCGCAAGAAATTGATAAAGCAGGCAATCGCGAAGTGTTTTCTGCCTTCGGAAACAGTCCGCGCACACGCCGGTCGCGCCTGCCAGCTCGGCACACTCAGCGGCTCGAACCGGCGCAGACCACGGTAGCAACCGCGCTTGTCGCTGCTCTTCTGAATCAATCTGATCGCTAAAAAAGAAGTAGCTTATGCGAGAAAAGGGATGATAGTGTGGTGAAAAGTTGTGTTACGGATTGTCATTCGCAGTTACACAGATAGCGGCAATCAAATATCCGCCAGGATGCTAAGCCTAGAGTTTCCAACACCCGAGCCGACCAGAGCAACGCACGCCGGTTGCGGGGTGTTGGGGCTCAGCGGGCTCTCATTGGCTGTGGCCTCACGACGATTGCAACGATGGCACGACTGCATCTGGCTTGCCAGACGCACGTCGTGAGCCTCCTCCGACCAGCGATCGACGCCAAAACGGGTCCTAACGATCAATCGTAACGATCAGTCGCATGCGAATCGCGTGTACCAGTCGTACATGTGTCCAGCGCTTTAATCGACAGCTTCGCGGAGCGGCGGGGGGAGCAGCCGTGCTTGGGATTTCTCTCTGCCCCCGCTTTCTTCGCGCATGCTGCCGTTCAGGAGATTGAAACAAAAAGAGCAGTGACCTCCCACATTTTTGTGTGCTTTTGTATTTATTCAGACGGTGCAATAAGCCGCGGCCGCCGCTGCGTAGCCGGGATTGCTACAGCCGCTCTGACCGCTCTGTTTTTTTCCATCAAAATAAACAGAAGTGTAGTGGACGCGCACTTCACAGCTCACTGAATGTGCCTTTCTCACGCTTGCTCGGGCGGTTCGAGTTACCTGACCCGCCGGATGTATGACACGTGAGATATCGTGTTCCACGCCTGCGCTGCCGCGCCATCGGGGACCGGGGGGGGGGGGGGGGGGGGGTCACCATTTCTCTTCGCTTAATAAAGACACCTGAGTTCCAGCAACCGATCGGTGTGTACGCTTTTATCGTCATTCGTCAGCCGACGAGGCAAGAAGGTTCGGTGGTTCAGTTGGTTCAGTACTGCGGCACAAGTTGAAGGAGGTGTGACATGTGGTCGAAGGTGACGAAACACTCACGTGCTCAATACATGACCAGCACATGATTTCGTCGGCCGAGTCGCATGAATCTGACGACTGGTACTGTAGTAGCCACTTGATCCATCCTGACGACTCGAGGTAAGCGTTGGCCACGCGCAAATATATAGCTTGCGTTTAGAACTTTAGATTTGATACCCGCACCTCTTAATTGTTTCGTTTTTGAGTAGAAGAAGACTTGAAACGTGCCTATCATTGCTAGCTGCAGTATTCGAGATGCCAGTCACGCCAGTATTCAGCCAAGCATACCCCGGATGTTGTAGTTACTATACTGACCCTTCTAGCGCAGTTACGAGGAATGTACCAAAATCCTATAGAACCCGCTACGACAATATGCATCAGTGATTGAATTAAGTACTTTTTGCAGCAGTATAGGTTATTCATATGATAAAACTTCAAGGTACGTTTTTCTAAACATGCGTTTACAAAGAATACGAGCATGTGTTGTTTCATATTGATGAAATGAACACTGCCCACGATTTTATGCTGGGGAGTTTCAAAGGTAGTGAAGCAATGTCACATAGACTGAAATAATTTTTCTAAAGTACAAGAGATTTGATTATCGCAAGCCGATACAGCATCTCTTGTTCAAGCTTAGCACGACATCATGTCGCTACGCGCTTTGTGATTAATTCTTTCGATTACACGATGAACAGTTCTTTTTAAAGTATTCCGCTGAAAGTCCCCTGTAAGGTTTACGTAAATATGCCTAAGCACTGCGCCGTTTGCTAATTTTCGTCGTCTGCGATGCTTCTGCACGTTGAAGTTGCTCTCGCTCTGTTTTACTTCTTAAAACGATGCAACGCACGATTGAAGATGAGCAAGTGGAGCAGTGCTTGCGCAATCTCCTGTGTGTATTCATTTATTGTTCGAAGAATTTTCTTTGCTGGGTAAGCTCCCCTGTTAGTAATTTAAATGTTCATATACTCTTGCACAGATTCTAGGATGTGGCTTTAAGTCATGAGTTCTCGTTCTATCGTCAGGTCAGCAAATATTACTTTTTGTATTCTGCATATTGATACATGAAGCATCTTAAAACATGAAGCTCGCAATTGCGGCTTGTCATGTACACCGACAGCATTGGACTATCACATTTTCTTTCGCCTGTTTGCAACCCCAAAGCTCTCTCTGAAGAATGAAGAGGGCAAGTTCGCAGAAGATCGACAAGTTATTCCTTCCTGCTGCTAAGAAATCCCTACATGTTGCAGTCGAAGGCACGGAACAGGCCACCTCATCAGCAGTTGTGCCAACGCTACGACTGGACGAGAAATACGGTAACACCTGTATTCTTCCACGGTCGGCAGCATGTAGCGCATCGCTACCTCTGCAAGGCGAATGTTCACCCCTTTCTTCTCCATGCGGCCAGAATACCGAATTTGAAAGCGAAAGATTGGACGTGGTATCTCCGAGCATCTCCGCGGAATTCTCGAGTGACATAGGAAAGTTCATCGGTAGGAAAGTCGATGACTACACTAAACGGCGTTTGTTGGAAACGCATTGGTGCCCTCCGGATAACTACAGTTTTCCATTCTCACTTCACCGGAAAAACGGCAAAAATGAGAAGCGATACGTAAGTCGGTCGCATTTAAACAAGTTCAAGTGTCTTGTCCTGTCCGATTATAGCAGGGGCCTGTACTGCAAGTACTGCGTTTTGTTCGTAACAGGTGCGATGGGAGGCTACCAGAAAAATGTTCCACTCCAAAAACTGGTCACCAAGCCGCTCACATCCTTTGCGAAGCTGCTGGGAAAGGACGGCGATCTTTCTGTACATGAAGCAAGCAAGTACCACAATGAAGCAATCCAGGCTGGGGAGGAATTTCTCGCACGTCTGAAGGCACCCGAAAAAGATTGTGGGGGCCCGTGTTCCCCTACGCCTCGCCTGCACATGTTTCCGCGAGCTGGGAGCCGCCATTTTGGGTAGCCGGCGCGTCACGTAGGTCGTGTCCTCTTCATGACCCCGCGCGACGCGCCGAACCGGCTTGCCGCGAACGTGTGCGCGAGGGCGCGAGGGAAGGAGGACCAGTTTGTCACCTTCCTTAGCGCCACCCTCTCCCCGACCTGGGGAAGATCTCCTCTCCCCTCTGAGCTGACCTGCGGGACGAACGAGCGCTCCGGCGGAGAGTGACTGGGCGATTTGGTCGGAGTCGGTTGGCTCGGCTGTGCCTACGCCGAATGCCCCGATGACGGTGAACCTAGCGTCACTAAATAAGCTACGCTTAAGAGTACCGCCACTTCGTGCGTCCGGAGGCGTCTGGGGGCCATTTTGTTTCTGGGTTGCAGTGTTGCCATCTCTCCGAACGAAACCGCCGCCGGTTGTGACGGGCAGAGTGCGACCGGCCGCTTTAACGCCCTCGCAGCCGAGAGAGAGAGAGGAGAGGCGCCCAAAAACAAAATGGCTGCGCCCATATGTAAACAAACATCACGTGGTGCCGACCGACCAATGGAAATGCCGGCGGCACATAACAATGAGAGAAAAGAGTGCCGATACTCTAAAAGCCTTTATTTAGTGACGCTAGGTGAACCCAGTTGGCTCCACGGACTCTGCCGAGAGATTCTGCCCTGATCGGTCGCCTCGGGATGCCTCCCCTGCTCCCGCGGCCGTGATGACGGATATCGAGGTCTGAGCCCAGCGGCTTGAGCGAGCGACAGGAGCCACTGTCTCCCCGCGAGCGATAGTCGTGTTGTCTGGTGTATGCACTGTATCTGCCAGGCAATAAAGCCTCACTTTGGATTGCCGGAGCCTGTCTACCGCATGTGAGTACTCGAACCCGTGCGTGAGTCTTCGGATTCCGCAGGGCTAGTGTACGGCGCGTAGCGTTCTCTAGCAAAGCTAGCCGGGGTCCTCTGCTATCCCGTACGTTAGCCCACAAGATGTAGCCAACCAAATCAGCAATCAGCGTTTACATCAAGTGAACGAGAACCGAAACCGCTTGGTCCCAATTATAACGTCTATCATCTTTCTAGGGCGCCAAAACATACCATTTCGTGGGTATCGAGACGACGGAAGACTTCTTGAGCGGTCAAATGAGGCCTCAATGACTTCGAATGAGGGTAATTTCCGCGAGCTTCTGCGCTTTCGAGTATCAAGCGGGGACACTGAATTTCAGAAGCGCCTTGCCAGCACATCATCTCGAGCCACGTACATCAGCAAGACGACCCAGAACGAATTGATCAAGTGCTGTGGAGAAGAGGTTCTTGATACCTTTATTCAGTGGGTGCACGAGTCGCGCGTCTACAGCATTATGTTCGACGAAACAACCGATGTATCTCACACGTCGCAGCTAAGTCTTGCTCTGCGCTATGTACACGAGAACGCTGTACGAGAGGACTTTTTCCAATTTGTTGACCCTCGCAATGACAGCCATGCTGTCGACGCCAACATAACTGAGCCTATCCTGACAGGAAGAGTACTTGGTGAGCGGGTTCTGAAGATGCTGAAGGACCTACAATTCGACTTGGGCAGGTGCGTCGCCATAGCTACAGATGGATGCAGCCTCATGGTGTCAGAGCTGCGTTGCGCCGTGTCAGAAATTAAGCGGTGTGCCACAAAAGCAGTTCACTCTCCGTGTTTTAACCACGCACTCAACTTGTCGATCTCGAAGTCATCGCGCGTTCAAGCCGTTAGGAACGCGGTGGGGGTTATGAAGGAGGTAATTGCCTTCTTCACCGCCTCAACTCACCAAAACGAAACAGTGTATTAAAGAACACACTTGGCCACCAGCTGAAAAGCCTTTGCGAGACGAGATGGGTGGAGCGACATGACAGTGTCATCCAATTTCGGGACTCTCTTGTCTTCGTGGCGAAAGCTCTTGACGCCGTCGCCAACTGGAAGGAGCTTCAAAGCGATGCAAAAGCAAGGACGCTCCGCGTCGCCGTTGGCGATGGTGAGTTCATAATGGCGATAGTTTGCCTCTCGGCTCACACGCTTCCGTTGAGTCGTCTCTACCAAAAGGAGTGCGTTGATGTGCATACAGCAAGGAATACGCTGACAGACACTGTAGCTGCCCTCACTGCTCAAAGGCGTGACAGTGAAGAGGCGTTCACACCTCTCTACGAGAAAGCCGTCGCGCTCGCGGATGAACTTGAAACAGAGCTGCGGCTCCCTCGCATCACGAAGAGACAGTCCTACAGGTCTAACACTCCAGCGCTTGATCCAGAGAGCTTCTTCAGGACAACAGTGTATTTTTTTTTTAATTGCGACAGTATGCCCTTTGGCATAAGTTCCTACAGGTACAAGCTTGCACCCGTTTCCCGGATGAAGTCCAGAAGACAGCGGTGGTGGGGCCCCCACAGCCATCGCTGAAGATCGGGGGGTCTCCCCGGATGCAGGCCTGTGCCGCGAAGGTGCCGGGATCTCGCTGCACTCAGTGAAGGGCACGTCCATAGCAGGTGGTTGGTGTCGGCTTCTTCGGCAGGAGCCGTACAAAAGGGGCAGGTCGTGGAAAACGGGGCATGGTATCGCGGTGGCCACGCCCGGGTTACCGCAGGAGAGAGGGCCACCCCAACTCGTAGTCTACGCAGCAGGACCTCCTCCCAGCGAGCGAGCCCACTGGGAAGGTCTGTTCCACACGGTGGGATGAGAGCACGTGTGGCGCGACGCAGATCTTCCTTTAGTTGGACAAGTTGGTCATGTGGGTCAGTTGTCAGCTAGGGCAGGGGCCGTGGAACCGACGTAACGTGACAGAAACTATCCGCCGCAATATGAGCGGTGATAGTATTACGTCGTATCCATGACAGTCGGAGAGGGCAGGGCCACGTGTCCAGCAGGTCATGAATGTCTCTTGAGACAGACGAGTTGGAGGCTACACGTCGCAAATCCCGTATGGCCGCCGTTGAGTCCGTGTAAATGTGTGCCGTAAAACTTCCAGGAGCTTCAAGAAGTGCCGGTAGGAGAGCTTGCAGTCCGTCCCGGATGGCTGTAAGCTCCGCCAGCAGCTTACAGGTGCGGAGTGTTTCATATGCACAGTTTTGGTTTGCTTCTGGATGAGAGGGGCATACGATCGCTGTAGTTAAAACGCCGTCTTGGGCCCCAGCATCCACAAATGCCTCTACAACCTGGGGCAGGTTCGCAATCGCTAGTAAGGTATATTCCTCTACTGGATAATGTGTTGGCAGACATGAAATGGAGATTCAATGATGATACTTTTGGAGTTTGTGAGCTCTTCCTATTTTTGCCGTCCCAGCTGCTGAATACCATAGCATCAGAAGACGAAGCAAAAGTAGTCAAGCAGATTGCCCAGCGGTATGGATCGCTCGTAAGGCACGGCCCAATAAGTGCTAGTGTTATTGCAGCAGAACTGCGGCTATGGCGGGAAAAGTGGAAGCGTGAAAGAGAACAAGGAGCCGACATCCCTGCGACTGCTGTTGAAGCATTCTGCATGTGCGACGTCGACATCTTTCCTTCGATCAAAGCACTACTACAAATACTGGCCACTCTCCCTGTCAGCGTCGCCAGCGCCGAAAGATCCTTCTCTACGCTTCGCCGCTTAAAGACATGGCTGCGATCAGAGATGAGTGAGACATGCCTGACCGGCCTCGCCTTGCTACATACGCACAGAGACATCCCTGTTGGCTGTGAAAAAGTTATTGATCGCTTCGCCAACGGAAATTGTGGACGACGGAGGTTGAAATTTGTGTTGTAGCATTGGATTGCTCACATTAGAACTTTCAGTAGAAGTTCCCAAATCTACCAACCAGACGTCGTGGTGCTCTAGCTGCACATATTTCTGTGGCATTGTTTCTTGTCTCGTACATGAACTCCCATTGTATCTGCAGTAATGCTTGGTTATCAATGGGACATTCACTTTTGAATTGTGCAGGTATGTGCTCATCATTATGACCCCGGAAATATCCAAGAATTAGTGGAATTCTGGTGACCACATCGAAAGAGGGAAAATGATTGGACGTCAATCGGCTCATTTAATATGGTGCCGTGCACCGGAAAGCGCCGTGCCTGTTCACTGTGATCGGGATAATGTAAATACTTGTATAAAGACAGCGTTCTTTCTCACATCAACTTGTCCTGATGACTGCCCGGCACGACACCAACCCGTGTTCGCACCGGCCACGCAACCCGATTCCTAACAAAGGCTTAGCACAGCAAAATGTGCCTACATCTGAAGTATGGTAGCCGTAGAGTCACTAAATAAGGTTTATTTAGTGACACTAGGTAGCCGGATATTTGTAGTATTTCTTGAAATTCATTAAGATTAGAAAACTGATTAGAACAAATGAGTAGAACCACTGTGAGCAAAAATTAACAGTATTTATGCTCTGACGGGGTTCCTTTGATAATAGTAACTACTAAAAACAAAAGACACCCTCCCCCTCTTCATTTGTACTTCAAGTGACCGCCCCCCCTAAAATGAGTGGCTGGATCCGCCCCTGATATCTCGGAAACAGGCGTGCACGCCCAGATATAAAATACTGGCGCGACTCTAAACTGGGATTGGCGGATGTCAGTTTGGAATAATTGCAGTCGGCTAGGTAAGGCGACTTCGTGGATCACAAAATTTTCCGCCGAACGTAGGGTCAGGGCATATTATACAGCTTTATAAACGTATTATGTTAAACCAAAATGTGCAGCGGGTAAAAACTGGACCCGCGATGGCTGTATGAACTTAACCGCATCGCTGCCATGGCATACGGCGTGTGGTGTGCATATGTATACATGCTTCTTTGAAAAAACATGGAAGATATCGGCATCGGTAGCCTCAATTATTTCTAATAAATTTGGCACTTGGGCTAGCTGGTTCTTTCGCACATTTTGACAGAAAAACTTCACGTAGACAAGGGCGAATAAAGGAAAATACAAGAGCTCATGTTTCTGTTTCCTTACACGGTTTTTTTTTTGTCAAAATTTGCGAAAGCCTCAATTATTTTATCCGGGGGCCTTGTGACCTCCAGACTTTTGATATTGTGAGATTTTACTGATCAGGGAGATCAATCGAACAACATAAGTGAAACACTGACTGCGGCATCAGCGAAAGAATGCAACTGGTGCCCGTGTTCTGTACGATTTGAATAACCCAATTCGGTTTTAATTTGAAGCCTTGCATTGCGGTGTCTATTATTTCCCACAGTGGCGTATCCAGAAATTATTTTCGGGGGTTGCTATACGCCACAGATAAAAAAATAAAAAGAAATAGATCCTGCGACGAAACAATTTTCGTTTTTCTGCTTTAGTGATGTCTGTGTTATTTGTTTCGTCGACGCACAAAATCTGCACAAAAATACAGATACGTATGACAACCATTCTTCTGAACAAAGCAACATTCTTGTTACCCTTGTTTTTACATTTTAATATAACGATTCGCTGTGTCAATAGCATTGCTCTGTCTAGGCCCCTGAGGGGGCGCTGCGAGCGCGCGGAGAGAGCGAACGCACTTCACATCGGCTCCGTCGACTATGCTAATTATCAGCGGATCATCGACCCCGACCGGATCAATTTTGGTACGTGAGCGTTCCTCTTAACTAGCGGACCACGTTGATACCAAATTCGGGCCATTTTACCCAATTTTGGAGAAATTAAGGCGACTTTTGCGTCTAGAGTGGGCGCCGCCCCGCTAAGCCTAACGCTGACTGCCTCCGCGGCGGCCACGTGCTCGGCCGTCGCGGCCCCTGAAGCGGCCTTGGGCGCCGTTTCTGAGTTCACCACGACTCCTGGAGGCGAAATGGATTACGGAAATGAAGAAATCCAATCCATGGACATCACTGCTGCGACTACGGATGCAGACCAGACTCGCAAGAGGAGACACGGCCACGTGGACGTAGACCCAGCGAGGGAGAAGGCTGCTAACACTACTTCGGGACCGCCACCCAGTGCTTACGGGAGCGTTTCGGCTATCGGCGACGGCAGCTTTGCCAAGACCGGCACCGGACTGTGCACCGAATCAGTGGACTGTGCGAGTGAACCGGCGAACTTGTGCGCGGGTTGGACTGTTGTAGTCTCGCGCCGCAGCAAGAAACAGCAGGCAACGGGAGCCTCGTCGCAGCAAGGGACCCAGCCTTCGTAAGCCGAGCCAAGGTAAGCCGAGCACATCTCTCTCGGCTTCGAACGCTAGAAGTAAAGAGGAGCGACAATGCGCAGCCAAAGCGCAATTTGTAGCTAAAGTTAACGCCAATATGGCCAAATCGGCACGCATGCCAAACTTTGCCGGGAAGGACGAGCACCGCGTGGTGGTTAGGCCTCGTGGCGGGCTAGTCGTAAGCACGACTGCGATGACTGTTTTGCGTGGAGCGATACTCGCAGCAGCCAACATTACTTATGAGGAAGCAGAGGAGGACTCAATTGCCCTTAACGCTGCTCAAAACATCATAGTGCTGAGTACGCCCAGCGAAAAGAGATCTTTCCAGTACGGATCGATCAGAAGACTAACGATCGGAGAATGCTCGTACGAGACTTTCGCGTACAAAGCTACCCCGGACAACACCTCCCGTGGCGTGATCAGCGGGGTTGAGCACGATGAAACTGATGAGGAGATCACCAAGTGCATCGTGAACAAGTACAATCCAACGGCCATGGCCGCGCACCGACTGGGCAACTCCACGTCGGTTGTAATATTATTTGAAGGGCAAAAGGTCCCGCACTACGTAAAGTACGGAGGCTTTATTGCAAAGTGTACGTTGTACCGCCAGCACCGCGAGGTGTGCAAAATCTGCGGCCAAGTGGGGCGTAGGAAGGATGTATGCCCTACCCCAAATGTGAAAGTGTGCTTTGCGTGCGGACGGAGAAATCCGGGCGAAGATCACGCAGAATACTGCAAGCCTAAATGCAGGCTGTGTGGCGGCTCCCACGTTACGGGCGCGGGTAGCTGCAAGAACAAATTCAAAACGCCGATCCAAATCAAGAAGGGACAGTGGGCCAAGCAGAACGCTGAAGCCCCTGCAAAGATGGCGCCCGCGCCCTTGCAACCCGCCATGAAGGCCAGACTTTCTCGAAGGGACGAATTCCCGGAACTGGAAGCAGGCCGAAAGGGGAGCAACGTGGTGAACCGCGATTGGCGAAAGATGACGTCAGACGGCCCAACGTGGGCTGACATCACTACTGGAGAGTCGAAAACAACTCGACGTCAGCGCTCGGTTTCGCAGAAACGAGAGCGCGAAAGATCGGAAAACAAGATTGACGTCACACAGGAGGGAAAGAAGGAGACGCAGAGAAGGAGGTCCGTGTCCCGGGGAACGAAAACAACCCCTGATAACGCGGACGCGACGCCAGGCAGAGATAAGGAGTCTGGCAGAATGCCCAGCAACGGTTGCGAGGAGCAATACAAGAAAGAGGTGGGAGAGCTAAAGGCCACCGTGAGGGAACTGCAAAAGATGATGCAGGACCAGCAAACGAAGATGGCTGCAATGCAGCTAACGATAGCGCACCAACGCGGAACCATATCGAAACTCAAGGAAGGCAGAGCAACGAGCGAAGCCAACAACACCATGATGTCGATAGACGCCGACGAAGATGACGAGGGCACCCAGGCAAAAGCCTCGGCAAGCTGCAGCATCAACACCACCGTACCCAAGACCTTTCAATTCACCGCTAAGGCGACGACTCCCAAGACTAGGGCGTCCATCATTGCGGCCGCAAGAAGAATAGAAGAGCAACCTACAGAGGAGCTCGACAGAGACAGCGAATGCGAAGACGATGAAGACGACATTTCCGTCAAATCCACTGCAACACACGGAGGGGACAAGGCTAAGAGGCAACCTCTTGGATATGCCGGGCTCAACAGAAGCATCAACCAGCTCACCACAACGGTGAACCGCTGGGGCAGGAACTTCGAGGCTCTCGAACAAAGACTCCTGACTAAATGCACCCAAACCATCCAGCAACAGCTGGCCCAAACCATACAACTGCAAGTAAAGCAGGCGATCGAACAACTACTAAGCCCCGAGAAGTTGCAACCACTCATCGAGACGGCGGTGCAACGTTACTGCAACGCGCAGAAACAGTCGCCGCAATAATGGATAGAAACAGCGACAGCACGATGAAGATATGGCACTGGAATGCAAATGGGTTCCGATGCCGCAAAGCAATACTGCAACAGCACCTGAAATCACTTGATCCGTCGGAACAACCAGACATATTAGCGATACAGGAAACACACATGGAAGACACGCCGACGCTGCCCGGATAGCGTGCGCATGCCTGCCCGCCGAGCGCCCGCACATGCGGGAAGGGTGCGGCGCAGGGAGTGTGCACGTTTGTCCGCAAAGGCATCGCTCACGTAAAACACGACAAATTCTTGGGCAATAGAGACACCGCAATCGAGCTCTGCGTCACCGAGCTAGTCATTTCTAGCAAGGGACGTAAGACTCGAGGCGGCAAGAAGAAGACGTCGACAACGATACACATTGCCAACGCCTACAGCAACCCACAGCATGGAAAACAGAAATTCAGAACCCTGTTCCAAAAAATCAAGAACGCCACGATGCAAACGCAAAAGGATCTGGCGAAAAGAGGAGACGCGGCAGCAATCATCTGCGGCGACTTCAACGCTCAACACACAGACCTCGGATACACCCACACCACATCCAAGGGGAGAGATCTCCTAGAAGACGCAAGTGCGGCCGAGTTCACGCTACTGACGAACCCAGCTCATCCGTCGAGAATTGGAACGTCGACTGCCCGAGACACGAACCCGGATCTTGCCTTTGCGCTCCTGCCTGACGGCGGGGCCGTAAGGTGGAAGAACACGGGACACAACTTGGGCAGCGACCACTTTATCATAGAAATCGAAGTGCCACTAAGTCACCCCAACGAAGGAGTGAATTACGGCAAAACAACGAAGCACAAGCTGGTCAATTGGCACAAATACCGAGACGCGGAACTTGGAGAAATTGACAATATCGAAGACTGGACAGCGAGAGTGTTGACAGCCACAGAAGGCGCCACAGACGAAGTCGACGCGCCAGAAGAATACGAAAAGATGGACCCACGCCTAGCCCACTTGTTAGAGGCTCGGCGCTCGCTCCAACAACGCTGGAGAAGGCAGCGGCACAATAGGAAGCTGCGCAAAAGAGTGGCAGAGCTCGGACGAGAAATTGAACGCTACAGTAGACAGCTATGCTCCCAGCAATGGTTTGCGCTTTGCAGCCAGGCTGACGGGCGGCTGCACCGTGGCGGCACTTGGAAGCTCCTGAGGCAGCTCATGGACGAAACCAAGAGCTGTGAATACCAACGCACGCGCATGGCTCAAATCCTGCACACCACCGCAAGACAACTGGGGGAGGAAGAGATGCACAGGCGCCTGAACGAGCGCTATCTCCCCTCCACCCAGCATGAAGATCACCCGAGCTACGCGGGTCCGCCGAACCCTACCCTCGACCGAGACATCGAGGAGTGGGAGGTACGCCAGGCCACGCAAAATTTGAACTGTCGTTCGGCGGCCGGACCCGACAGAATCACCAACAAAGCTCTGCGCAACCTCAGCGACTCGGCCATCTCGTCGCTCACGCGCTTCTACAACAAGTGCTGGCACAGCGGGCAGCTGCCCAAAGCCTGGAAGACAGCAAAGACCATCCTGCTGCCAAAGCCAAATAAGCCACCGGGAATAGAGGGCCTGCGCCCCATCTCGCTCACGTCCTGCGTGGGCAAGGTGCTGGAACATGTCCTCAACACCCGGTGGAACCGCTACCTGGAGACCCAGAACATGTACCCGGACTCCATGCTGGGTTTCAGAGCAAAACTAGGAACCCAAGATGCCATGCTTTTGCTTCAACGGGAAATCCTGGACCCCCCGGGCGGGATCCCGAAGAACGACAACAGAGCGATCCTGGGCTTAGATTTGCAGAGTGCGTTCGACAACGTCCGCCACTCGGCAATCCTGGCTCAGGTATCCCGCCTGGGGCTGGGAACAAGATCGTACGACTACATCAAGGCCTTCCTCTCCCGCCGCACAGCTCGGCTAGAGGTGGGAGGAACGAAGCTGGAAGAGCGAGAGCTGGGCAGCGTGGGGACTCCACAAGGCTCAGTAATCTCCCCGTTCCTGTTCAACCTCGTTATGATAGAGGTGGCCAGCAACCTGGAGACACTCGATCCCAAAATCCGACGCTGCCTGTACACCGACGATATCACCATTTGGGCAACGGGTGGCAGCGACGGCGACATAGAAGCAGGCCTGCAAGCGGCGGTGGATGCCGTGGAGTCCGCGCTCTCGGGCACGGGACTGCGATGCTCGCCGCAAAAATCACAACTGCTCATCCTACCACCGCCAGGACGGCACAGGAAGAGCGCAAGCCAAGAAGCGGCTCGTCACATCGTCGTACGCACGGGCGACGGGGAACCGATCCCACACGTCCCGGGGCTCCGAGTCCTGGGTATGTTCGTGGACGGCACCCAAACCAATGGTACGGCGGTGAAGAACATCGTCACCAAGACGGACATCGCGGCACGTCTCGTAAAGCGGATTTCGTCTCGCTCGCGAGGCATGAGAGAAGGAAGCCTCCTGCGTCTGCTGCAGGCTTTCGTCATTAGCCATGCGGCATACGCGGGGGCTTTCCATCGGTAGCTCGATGGAAACTACGTCGTTCACTCGCGTTGTAACATGCGTATCTGGAAAATAATAACACCACAATTTACGGCAAAGACATGCCTTCAACATCTAAGAATTTCATCTGTTTGACGGCGGTAAGTAATTCTTGCTCGCGGTTTAAAAGGACGAAAGCGATGCGACCGCTCGCGCGACCCAGTTCCCGCGATGTTCGGGAATATGACTGTAGATGTTACAATGCCAATTCGGTTTGAACACTGCAGCCCGTTTGTGCTGGAAAATAAAATTCTGTTAAGCTGCCATTCACCATATGCTAATTGAAGGACAATGTTAAAACGGCCGTGTTTTAACATGGCCAAGCACAGGCTCAGCAGCACCAGGGCTGTCTCATTTTGAATTCAGGCACGGTAATTTTGCCCCGAAGTACGTGTCCCCAAATGCGGAGAAATAGTTGGCCACATCACTTAGTAAACCAGTTATTTACTCGTTAAACAGGGACGTAAAATGCTGAGATGCGCTGCGAACCTGATTGTTTTGCTAGAGAAACACCTGCGTGCTATCGGTAATGTGTTTTTGGTTTGCTTTCTTCTTTCCGTATTTCGTTTGAATCGTGGTTTGATTTCGCATGTGCGATCGAGTGTCCCGTATGTGTGAAATTTGTTGTGTGAAGTCTGAAAGGCCGCTTGGGTGTGTATTCAAAGATGTAATAAAAACTGCGTGCGAGTGAGAACTTGTGTATTTCTGCGTGATTCTATGTCGTCTAGCATATGCACTGCTTGTCGTGTTTCATTTTGAACACCAACGAATTAGCTCAGCTTCCAGTGTTAGTAATCCGTACATGTTAACTTCAGGAGAGTGGAACCGGAATAACCCGGGCAAGCAACACGGTTGGAACACGGCCCCTCGATGGGATCCATCGAGCAGCCGTGGTCGGAAGGATTAATGCGGCTTGCACCATCGCGCGTGGGCGACGGGCGAGGTCATGAAAGCGAAGCTTACGGTTGCCGCTTGTACTCGCAGTGGGGCGCCACGTATCAGCGCAGACTACGGTTTGGGCGCGAAAAGCAGCAGTGGCGGGAGTGTTGAAGCTCGCGTGAGCGCTTTGAGCTTTTCGTTTCGCATACTTCCGCGGATTGCGCGCTTAATATAACGTACTAGTGTGCTTCAGGCTATGAAATGCCTAAGTATTGCTGCGTGCCGCGCTGCAAGTCGAATTCCTCGAAAACCTCGGACGTCTGCTACCACGAGTTTCCGGCCAAAGAGCAACTCCGTGACGCCTGGCTGCACAACATCTCCCGTCAAGGTATCGACAAGGGCAGCCAATGGAAACCAAGCTCCCGATCAGTCGTTTGCTCGCTGCACTTCAAAGAGGATGACTACAAGGTGGGATTGAAGCGCAAGTTCTTGCTACCAACAGCTGTGCCGACAAGATTCCCGTCGTACCCAACGTACAT
This sequence comes from Haemaphysalis longicornis, assembly GCF_048455015.1. Lineage (NCBI taxonomy): Eukaryota > Metazoa > Arthropoda > Arachnida > Ixodida > Ixodidae > Haemaphysalis > Haemaphysalis longicornis. The sequence goes on from NW_027526460.1 coordinate 167,796,120, forward strand.
GCAGCCGGGAAGCCCGAAAAGAAGGAGGGCGCTTGTTCGGCCGCCGCTCGAGGCGTGTGCGCCGTCATCTCAAGCAAGCAATGAAGAGCAAGTGAGCACAACGGCTGCAGAAAATGAAACGACGCAAACTGGGAATGAAGAAAGACATCAACCGATGCCACCGCACTCACCAACAGATGCAGACCCAATCCTCTACTCTCTCACGGACAAGCAGTCATGCGACAAACCTAATTTTGGGACTCAAGAATGCCAGACTTCATTCTATCTGACAGGCTTTATCACTGATACCAAGAAAAATGCCCACCGCCTTCAAATGCAAGCAAACAGACTAAACGAAAAACTACAAAAACTGCATGAACGCTGCGACGAACTCCGCGAACAAGTGAAGAAGTTCGAGGAGGATCGCGCTGTGCAGGCAGTTGTGAAGATTCGTGACGCCACAAAAGAGGGTGACAAAACCGCTAGGTTTCTTCTGGAGCAAGTGGAGAATTTCGACAAAGCCAGACCAACATGGCAAGAGACAACAGTAAGAGAGTGCGTGCTATGGAAAGCGTGCTCTCGGAAAGGGTGCGACCACGTGCGCTCCAGAAACCTGCTGAAGTTGCCTTGCAGAAGCACGCTTCAAAGATTCGTTGGATCGTCCACAGGCGAAACTGGAGTGACACGCCTCATCAGGGAACGGCTGCGGACGGAAAGGCAAGGTTTCCGTTCAGATAACGAGGCCTACTGCAGCCTCATCGTAGATGAAATGTCAATACAACAGAAGCTCATTTACGATCGACAAGTTGACAGGATCTTTGGCCTTATCGATGCTCAGTGTGAAGGGCCAGCACGTGCTAGCGAAGTTGCTAATAGGCTTCTTTGTTTTGTACTTCGCGGTCTGTCAACGGCGTACGTTATCCCGGCAGGTTACTTTTTCACAAAGAACCTAAAACACGACAATCTTCTGAATATGACCCTTCATGTCATGAGGGCAGTTGAAGAATCGGGTTTTCGGATTGTGCGCATCGTTGCGGACAATCATCAGACCAACACCGCAATGTTCCGGGACATGTCGGAGTACGGCACGCTGCAGCATGTTGTGCCGCACCCCATGCGCGAAGGAGCACCCTTATTCCTGTCGTTCGATCCAAGCCACCTCATCAAGAACCTTAGAACCAACCTGTTGGAAAGGGAAATGTCTGACGGAGTAGGGCCAATTAGAGGTGGTTTTTTCTTGAAAGAGCTCCACAACATCCAAGAGAATTTGCTGGTGAAGCCGGTGCGCATTTTGAGCAGAGCTCACGTTGAGCCGACAAATTTGGAAAAAATGAACGTGTCTCGTGCTACGGCTATTTTTTCTCCGGTAGTATTTACCACCCTTGAGTACCTTCACAGCAACCCACAGTGCCACAAGAGCGCTAAGAAATTCGGAGACTGTGGGTCAACCATTACTTTCATGAAGTATGTTGCCCGATGGTATGACCTTCACGATATTGCTGGGTGGAAATCCAGAGAAGCGCCGTTTGTTTCAAGTGATGATGAGAGGCTAGCGTGGCTCGAGGTTGATTTCGTCGCCTACATTGAAGACATCAAACATGAGAGCATGGAGGCTGGGACAAAATCCCTCACAAAAGAGACCCATGAAGCAACTGTCATGACAACGAAGTCCACCGTCGCTGTCGTGGAATATCTTCTGAGTGAAATCGGGCAAGTATAAATTTTTTAGAGATTTCATCTCCTCAGTCATAGTTACGCACCCACATAAGCAACTTCTTGTGGTGTATCCATACTGATTCTCTCCTACTTTTTTAGCTTCAGGTACGTTCTGAAAAGAGCCCTAAACAGCGATCCAGTGGAGTCGGTTTTCAGCTGCTTCCGACAGTTTAACGGCGGAAATGACCGTGTTGACGCCAGAGCAGCCGTTTTCACAGCTGAGAAGCTTCTCAAGGTTCGTAGTAACATCTAGTTTCAGCTAGCCGCCATGTGTTCCCAAAACTGCTCCACTGAAGAAGCGCGATTTGCGGTGCAGGTTGGTATTTTGCAGGCCAGCACGAGTGGAAATGCGCCCACCAGTTCAGAGTGCCAGGCTGCACTCAAGCCTGTCAGCTGCGTCAGCGAAAGGGCAGCTTCGGAGGTTCCCAGGTGCCCTGACTGCGCCCTTGCTGTCCTCTGGAAGCTTCAGCACATAATGAAGCTTGATGAGGTCCCCACGGAACTGGAATTCGCGCCCTTAACCTATTTGGCTGGTTACCTGGTCTTCGTTTGCGAGAATAGGGTAATTGATTGATTGATTGTATGGTTTAACGCGCCGACGCAACGCAGGCGATGAGGCGCGCCGTAGTGGAGGGCGCCGGATTAATTTTGACCACCAGGGGATCTTTAACGTGCGCCGAAATCTCGTACACACGGGCATTTTTGCTTTTCGCCTCCATCAGAAAAGCGGCCGCCGCGGCCGGGAAGCGAGAAAAGGGTAATCATTTGTACTTGAGCACATTACTTTCACTTAATTTACCTCGTGACGCTGCTTGAAAATGGGACTGTTAGGTGGTGTACTGTACCTTTCTGTCAAACATTGCAGGTGACGTGCCCTGAATGCAAGGTGCAGCTGAAGGGGAACGAGGCCACTGGCGGGGCGTATCAGTTCCTATACAGCCTCGACCAGGGAGGTTTGAGCTACCCCCGACCGCAAGCGGTCTGGCTGTGCAAATTATTATGCACATTTGTGGAAAAGGCCCTGCAATCTTCGCATGTCCGACACAGCGGACAAATTTGTAAGCTTCTTTTAGACACTGTCTTCCCACACCTCGCAGACTGTCCACTGATGTGGTGCGCCAGCAACAGGGACCCGTACCACTGTCATGAGCTGTGCGAAGTGTTTTTGAAAAAGCTATTGAGGCCGCTTCTTGCTAACTGGGCTGGCGACGTTAATAGCTCTTTGGAGAATTTACTGAAGCTTTCGCGAAAGCCTCTCTCGCGAAAAGTTCTCCGCTTGTAAAGCTGATTGCCGGGGATCTGTAGGCGAAGAGGAAAAACAATACATTTTCGTTTAATTGTATTATATTTACCTTCTTATGTCCCAGAGATTTATTACATTTTTATCTGCCTTCGAACTGTACATTGCGTTGTTTAACTAGTGCAACTCAAGGAACGACTGCACCAGTTTTCCACCATTCCAATTGCATCCTGTACACATTTCCGTGTGTTCTGGTTCCCATGTAAATAGTGTTCTTGTTGTAATAAATCAGTTCATAGTTGCGTTCGCTCTGTCCACTTCATTCGCATGTCCTCCATAATTTTGTGTACTCTGTAGCTTAAAGTGCAGTCGAACAATATTTCCCAAGCAAATGAACCAATGGACCCTAAAAGGTATTACGAGTATTCCAGTTTTCTTTGAAAACGCGGGTAAAGCAATGTTTGAGAATATGCAGTCACATTTATCAAACGCGCATTGAAAAATGGACGTGTACGACACATCATGACGCATTTATGTGATTTTCGCGCACGCGGAAGTTATAGGCTGGTACGTAATAAACAGAAATGCGATTGCTCACAGTAGCTTGCCACGCTAAATATTATTCCTGAAAGTTTTGGGAAATTCCTTAGAATAAATCTGCCTATTGCGCATGACGTTACCAATGCGCCACATGATAACGTCGCATGCGGCGCGCTAAAAGGAAAACAAATGCACCGCTGTGCCTACCTCGGAAATACTGGTTAGTCTGCGACGCCTGTATTGTGAGTTTCTGCCTCACGTTACACCGCATATTATTATAAATTATGAAATTGCTCACTTCGGCCGTCAGTGTGCTCACAAACAACTCGCACCGCATGGACACCGCGACCGCGGCCAGCAGCCGCCGCTCTTCTTTCCCCGATGATTAGCGCCACGACTGACGCTGCGGCGGAAAGGGAAACTAGCGCCGTCACCGGCGGAGAGGCGCGTTCGGCAGGCCGGACCTAGTTTCCATTGAGCGGTTTCCATCGAGCGGCCGTGGGTAGACCACGGCCGCTCGATAGGACCTAGTTTCCATCGAGCGGTTTCCATCGAACGGCCGTGGGTGGACCAACGCGGAAAGACAGAAAATCGACGCGGCAATCCGCAAAGCCTACGTGGGGGCCCTCGGGCTCCTACAAGGAACCAAGACGTCGGCCTTGCTGTCTCTGGGAGTACATAACACGCTCTTGGAGATCAGCGAGGCCCAACGCGCATCGCAGCTGAGCCGCCTGGGCAGCACGGCAGCGGGCAGAAGACTGCTAGACAGAGCCGGGCTACTACCTCCCGGCGAATCGACGGACGACCAGGACGATCTCGTACCCCTGGGCGACGAGGTGGTCCGAAGAACAGTCGTCTACCCGCTACCAAAGAACACCGATCCAGAACGGGACGGCGACAGACGGGCGGCGCGCGCGCTAGCGCTCGCTCGTCAACATCGAGAGGACGAAGGTGCAGTCTTCGTGGATGCCGCGAGGTATCCGGGGAGGAGCGGCGCCTTCGTGACGGTGGCAGTTCGAGCAACCACCGGGGAACTCCTAACGGCGAGCACCGTGCGTGCCCGAACGGCCGGCCAGGCGGAGGAGATGGCGATCGCCTCGGCCATGAGCCTACCGGGCACGCGCACGGTGCTAAGCGACTCCAAGTCGGCGATCAGAAACTTCGCCCGAGGAATAGTCTGGCGGGGCACCGAGCGGCCAGTAAGATCCTCCGAGGTCTCGCGGGCTGCTCGGGAGACCGTACCCAGACTCTCATCACTTCCAAGTGGTTCCCGGCCCACGCGGGCAGGGAGCTAACACCGAACATCGTGAACCGCAACGAGGAGGCGGACGCTGCGGCCCGTGGTCTCACCACGTGCCGGGTCGCGGCCGATCGCCACCTCGGGGCATGCGGGGAAGATCAAGACTTCGCGGAGCCCCTCACCGACTACGGCGAGATCCTGGCCTGGCACCGCGAAGCCAGAAGAACCTTCCCGCCTCCGCACCAAGAACTGTTTCGAGCGGAGGCGGTGAGGCTTCGACAACTGCAGGTGGAGTGTGTGCTGATGCCGACCCTGGCCCGGCACATGTGCCCGGACCTTTACGAGGACACTACGTGTAGTGTGTGCAAGCGAGAACCGGCCACCCTCCAGCACATCATGTGGGGGGGGGGGGGGGGTGCGAAAGTGTGGTGCGCGCTGGGGATGTGCAGTGCTCGAGAGACACGTATCCCAAGGAAGTGCGCGTGTGTGTGTGTTCTAGTGAACTCAAACATCAACGGAAGGCCATCCAGCGGCTCGAAGAAGCCCTGGCGAAGCAGCGGAGAAAGGGACCCGACGCCCCGACCGCCAACGGCAGAGATGCCAGAGGCAGTGATGGGAGCGGAGGGATCCGAGTATCAGCAGCCTAGCCGGGGCACGAATCTTCGAGATCTAGGCCTAAGACTAATGGACCATTACCATAGTCTATAGATAGGGAGTATCCGCGCCCTGCGTGGCCGGGGACCTCCCGCACGCCGGATGTTTTCTATAAAGTCTTTTCTCTCTCTCTCTCTCTAGGCCCCTGATTACCCATGTTTACATTCAGCATAAGGATAAAAAAATTATTTTTGTTCCACGAAAGCCAGAATAGCCGTTATGTGTAACACACATTTTTAACTACAAGTCGCCTTTCTTGCTGGAGAAAACACAATGTATTACAAGTGCCGTTCGCAGAGATTTGCCATCGAAAAGCACATGGGCCGCGATATCCGCGCACTGCGTCGCCTTGCTGTACCGCGTGAGTTCCACAACGCTCACTACGGCTGGTGCCACAGTGATCGGTGGCGAACACAACGTGGAAGCCGAATCATAATGTATACTCCTCACTCTGGCAGCAGAAAACACCGAAACGCAGCGTGAATGGCACGGTAAGTCAAGCACGCCGCGCATCCACCGCAGCTGCGCCCGCTACTGTACCGCTACTCCGCAAGCGACAGCAGGCCCCTCATTCGCAGCGCCCCCGCGCCGCTGCGGTCTGCGCATGTACTAAGCGCGAACACGATGTGGCCGCGTTCTCCGCCGCGGCGGCCGGCGAGTGTCAACACCTAAATATTCTTACACCGTGGCACAGAGATAACACAGACCGGCACAGCCGGGCGGTAAAAGCAAAACACTAACAAACCCAATGCATGGTTCGCGGCATTACCCCCCCTCTAAGAGTGCATCGACCCGATGCTGACATAAGCGGCAGTCCGAAAATAAAAATAAAAGTCCGTCATCGTCCGTAGAAAGGTTTTAAGCGAACCACGTGGACGACTTCGGGCCGCGTACGTCGTCGTGATGTGCCGGAGTCACCATCGGGGATCACTTCGTAGGTAAGTTGGCCAACACGTCGTAGAATCTGGTAGGGTCCGAAATACCGTCGCAGAAGTTTCTCATTCAGTCCGCGTCGTCGGATGGGAGTCCATACCCACACACGATCCCCAGGATGGTACTCGGCGTCTCGGCGACGGAGATTGTAGCGTCCAGCATCCACCAGCTGCTGGTCCGTTATACGAGCTCGAGCGAGCTGGTGGGCCTCCTCCGCACGTTGAATATATCCTTGGACGTCGGCGTTGAGGTCGTCGTCTTCCACGTGCGGAAGCATGGCGTCGAACATCGTAGTCGGCCGTCTTCCGCAGACAAGCTCGAACGGTGTCATCTGCAGTTTCCAAACGTGACATACGGGAGGACTTCGTCCCAAGTCGACGTACAGCCGTGAGCTGAAGTAAACGGACCACGGGAGCGGTGGCCAAAACTAATCGCTGCGCCGTCTGGTTGCGCGGCACCTGCTGTCGAGACCGCGCACAGCGCATGGGCGGCCTAGCAGTACAGAACACATGCCGCTATCGCTCGCTTCTTCGCTATTGTCTCACGCTCCGATAAATTGATGCCAGGGGAACCGCGCTGCAATTTTGCTGTCTGCTGGTCAACACGCCTGTGGAAACGGCGCGCTGGCGCAATCGGCAGCAACGCGGCTCCGCTGGCACAGTTGGCGCGCTGTTTATTATCTCTGACTTCAAACTTTTTTTTTGCACCCCCCCCCCCCCCCCACACACACACATACCCGCGCCACATTTTGAAGCAGAAAATGAAGCAGAAAAAAATCATTGTGCAGTCGAAGAAAATAATACAAAACACCGTCTTTGTCGGTTTTGAGGACACTTTCGAAATTATAGCCTGCCGAGAATATCAGCGTGCTCGAAAAATTATTTATGCTAACCTTACATGCTATGGTTTTAATAAATACTGCTGTGTTTAGGTATGTACTGCATTGCTTTATGAAACTTCGTTTGTGGTATGCGGCATATGTGCCATTTCGCAAATGCTCTGGAAAATCCAACTTCGCAATTTTTTCAAGTTCGAGGCCCCGACACATACATTTAATGTTCAAAAACTGTATTGCGATATGAGATACTATTGAACCACGCCTTCAATGCCCAGCGACTATCGAAACGCATGCCAACTACATTTTTCGATTAGATTTATTTGCACTTGAAACCATTATTGACAGTTCTTGCGCACTACTGGGACACGAGTTGAAATTGAAGGATTTGATCCAAAGGTAGTCGTTCAGTCAATTATGGAAGATAAAAATATTACCAGCTTATGGTCGATGGCATGCGGCAAACAAACGACGGTATACTTCAAAACGGCCAAGTTTATCTACGCGTACGTATTATTTTAAAAAGCATTGCACAGGGCCGTCATTCTCAGATGTGGGTCCGCAGACGAAGGTGAGGACACTTCGAACTCCGTGGGAAATATTACCAGCTTATGGTCGACGGCATGCGGCAAACAAACGACGTTATACTTCAAAACAGCCAAGTATATCTACGCGTATTATTTTAAAAAGCATTTCACAGGGCCGTCGTTCTCAGATGGGGGTCCGCAGACAAAAAGAGGAAGGTGAGGACACTTCGAACTCCGTGGGTCCCTCTGCGATACTCCCAAATCCCCTTTTTTTCCAAACCCTGCCGCGAACTAAAAAAAGTGGATTTGCCGCATGACATGTTAAAATAACGCCTCCGCACAGTCCAAATTTTAAAGCTGGCTTTTTGCACAACGTTTAAACTATGCAGAAAAGCCAATGTCAATGGGCGGGCATAGAGATATGCGTATGAGCGACTTTGGCTGCAATGGTTGAGTGTGTTACAATAGGACACGTATCACTCTATTTCATCGTGGGTTCCCCCACCACTTATGCAAGCCCAGAAGGAATCTTCGGCACGCTACCAGCCGAGTACCACTGGCATAAAAAATCAGGGGTATTTCGTGTCGCCATCGTCTGTAACACGCATTGCATCCAAGCCACGTTTAAAGGGGCCCGAGAACTCGCGTTTGAATGCGGATATCTAAGGAAAGAATGCACTACATTTTACCTCAAAGACCACTGTGAGGAGTGTCACGTACTCCTTCTAGTTAGTTCACGCTGGACTTACAAACGTTTAACCATGTCTACAGCCGTCAACACATCGTTCTAGTGAACAGTTCTAGCTCATAAAGTGCATTATTCAAACACCACTATAAATCAAATGATGCTATAGTTGGCTATTGCAACGGCTACTCAATAGCGGGGAGATTTACCTCAGTCGGCCACATAGATAGTTAGCAGTCGCATTTTGAATACGATAACATGAAGGTACTGCTTCCGAACCCTTTCGAGCAGCCTCACCATGTTCGCCGAAACCACTGTGAAAATCGCCTTACAGCATCCACATTTCTGTCTGCTAGGATAATGTCAAGTTTTATCGATCACACAAAAATAGGCGGTTTCACCTAACCAATCACCCGTGGGGTATTTCTTTTTGAGCCGTTGAATTTATGAGAAACATACGAACTGTCCCAAGCACGCACACACACCGACACATTGGTCACAAAAAAGCTGCTATGCTCGACTAGCTGGGTGTCCTTGGCGAAATCCCAAGTGCTATAACGAGGTGTGAAGTGAACAATTGCGGGATGTGGTGATGGGGCTTAAGGGGTTGTGGCAGCTAAATAGGATAGGTTTCACTGTAATGTGATCGGAAGCCTGTTTCAGCAGGGGACCAGTTTTCCCTGCATCAGGCGCAGATATATCAATACAAGCAAAATAGCCCGTACACCACCTTGAGCTAAGAGAAAGCACCCACGTTGGTTGGCCATTTTTTTTTCGGATGTATTTACTTCATTGCTTTCTCGCTGCGACCTTGTGATACCGAAGAATAAAAAAAAAAGGGCTACGAGCCCAACGCAGCCACAGTGCGTTATGTGTGGCAGCGTAGCACCATTGCTGCATATCAGGTGAGTCGCATCGTTTTCAATGATAGGGCGGTGCCCGGCAGTGTTCCTCTAACTGCGCAGTGTGATTCCCCTGGCGCTGATTTATCGAAGCAAGAAGCGGTCGCGAAGAAGCGAGCGAAAGCGGCATGTGTTCTGTACTGCTAGGCCGCGCATGCGCTGTGCGCGGTCTCGACAGCAGGTGCCGCGCAACCAGACGGCGCAGCGATTAGTTTTGGCCACCGCTCCCGTGGTCCGTTTACGTCAGCTCACGACTGTACATAGACATCATATCCGAGGTCGTCTTGTTGAGACGTTCCGTAAGTCCGTTCGTTTGGGGCTGGTACGCCGTCGTTCTCCTGTGATCCGTGTTGCTGTAGCGTAAGATTCCTTGCATAAGCTGAGGCCGTTCCGCGGTCCGTGATTAGGACTTCGGGGGCTTCATGTCGCAGCACAACTTGGTTAATAAAGAACTTGGCGACTTGTGCAGTCCCCCTCGGAAGAGCGGCGGTCTCTGCGTAGCGCGTCATGTAGTCTGTCGCTACGACAATCCACTTGTTCTCGGATCGTGACGTAGGGAACGGGCCCAAAAGGTCCATTCCAATCTGCTGGAAGGGCCTCGATGGGACGGCGATCGGCTGCAGAAGTCCGGCGGGTCTCGTCGGCGGCGTTTTTCGTTGCTGGCAGTCACGGAAGCTCTGGACGTAGTGGGTGACGTCAGGTGTAAGGCGCGGCTTGTAGTACCTCGCCTTGATTTTTCCAATTGTGCGGGCTGTGCCGAGATGTCCGGAAGACGTGTCGTCGTGGCACGCTTTCAAAATTTCGTCCCGAAGGTCTGCGGGGATCACAAGAAGGTAATTCGTTCTCGTTCCGGGTGTGACGGTCGTGTGTGTGCCCCGGCGACTCCGAACGAGATGGAGGAACTTTGACCGCAGGAAGTTTTCCCGTGGGAACGCGCGCCGCTTCTCTAAGGACATATGGTTCCGTTTCGCCTCGGGGCGAGCCAGGCTTCCCTCCTGCTCGACGCGCCCTTGACGGGTGCAGACGGCCGCGTCGACCACCGCTGGTTGAATCCGGCCCTTCTCTCCCTCTTCCCCGCCGCTGCTCGGACGTAGGAGGAGGAGGAGATAAGAGGATCGGGGGCAGATTTGGGGCGACCGTCTTGCTGTTCAGAGGCTGCCGTAGGAGCGATCCAAAAACGCGTCCTTCCCAAGAGCCCGCACGCTGCCAGCGTTTCCTGCCCCTTGTCCACACCTCGAGCCCGCCGAGCTACCGGTCCTGACCGCGGCCTACACCTCGAGCCCGCCGAACTACCGGTCCGGTACTGCCTCCCGTTCCGGCCCGCGGATCCACCGCGCAGGCCTTTGGAGCCGCCGGCCCCGCACTACCTCCATCTCCTGGCCCCGAGACCCACTTGACCCATCGGCGTCCCGTCGACGATTGACCACCCCCGCAACCCGAACGAGTCCGCCCAACCTGGTGAGGAAGCCGGCACCACTGAGGCACCCCATTAAACTAATTGTTAATGTTTTTCGCCCGCCTCAGTGTGTCTCATTTCCTCCAAGCTCTGCGTGGACCCACCTTTGTATAAGCTGTGACTAACCAATTATAACGAGCGTCACACGGGGCTGAAATTCTTCTTCACGAGGACGGAGTTTCTCAGGCTGAATGCTGGTAAGCTGCGTTTGAAGGTCCTAGGTACGGCGACGTTGCATCCCCCGAGGTAGTCGATTATGACGCGTAAGTAGGGGTCGGCACGCTGCTGGGCGGCTAGGTCGCTCTCCGTTACGATTCCGAAGAACGCGCTGTCTTCATCAGAGTCTTGTGCTGGTGGGTCGACGGGGGCGCGGGACAGGCAGTCGGCGTCGGTGTTTCCTGGCGGATTTATAGACGACTGTAACGTCAAACTCCTGCAGGCGCAAGCTCCACCGCCCAAGACGTGCAGAAGGGTAATTCAAATTGGCGAGCCAACACAGCGCGTGGTGGTCTGTCAAAACCTTGAATGGTCTTCCATACACGTATGGGATAAATTTTGAAATCGTCCATATAATTGCCAGGCACTCTTTCTCAGAGGCAGAGTAGTTTTTCTCCTCCTTCGACAGACCACGGCTGGCATAGGCGATTACCTTTTCGCACCCGCTTTGTTTTTGGACGACGACGGCACCCAAGCCTATAGGCCTCCTGTGCTGCCCAGGGGGCGCTGCGCAAGCGGCTTCCGGGTAGTACAAAGCTGCACGGGTCCCATAGGAGGATCCCGTGTTGACAGAAGCAAAATGAGCAAAATGAGCTCGATGCTCCAGATTGTTTTGCGACATGGTCACCAGCCCATCCCCGACGCGTCCGATCTCTTCTGGCGATCAATTGGCATTAGGGGGAAAAACTTTGCAGCGCTAAATACGCTTACAGCGCCGATGAAAGTGCCGGGACGGTGGCAGCGCTCTCCCACTCGCTGGTTCACCGATCGATGCTCGTATGAAGTGAAATTTGAAGTGAAACTTCTAATTTAAACTACTTACTGCTGTAGGTGACAAGGACTTTCCACCAACAGCCGATCAAAAAAAAGAGTGACGCAATCGGCGATCATGGCGCTTTAAAAGCCAACGAGTCCGGCGGTCCGGTGGCTCGCCTGCTGCGGTGCGCTGCTCTTTTGCGTACCTGCGCACTATGCGTGCGCTTTCCTGAAATAGTGCTCGTTTGCGTCGCCGTTACGAATAGATGGTGCAGCGTTAGCTTGCCGTTTTGTTGCGTGTCTCAGTGAGGGAATTCCGCGCGTGAAATCTGTTTTGCGATTCCGAAAGTATAGTGGCCGTAAAACAAAGTGGTCGGGCGAACCGAGAGGCCGCTCGCTTTCCTTGTTTGCGCTCACTTTACTTAATTACGCTCTTGCATCATATATTCCCAGTTCGCACTTAATAGGCTAGAATGAGGGTCAGCAACGTTTTGAAGTGTAGGGCCTAGTTGCATGCAGCCGACACGGCGGAGGGCTGGACGGCAAGTCGGGTGGGAGCCTAGGGGGGCTTTGAATGCAAAGCGAAAATATTCAGCGAATCGCAAATAATATTTGGCAATAATCTGGCGAAGTGGGAAGATAGGGGACAATTTAACTGGAAGCGACCAATTTTCTGTTCTTGTCTCGCTGTCTAACTCCATTTGAGGACAAAACCGGCGTGTCTGCGTTCAGATTGTTAGCGTCGAAGGTAACCAACAGAGTCAGTGGTTATCGCATGTGAATATTCGGGGCCGCGCGCCGTGTATGCGGCTGTGTTATGCAAATATAGAAGTACACATTTCTGCAGGCAGCGGGCTTGCGATTTGGTGATTGTTTTGCGTCCTTTAATAGCGCTTAATTTGTTTATTTGACGCAATGCCTCACCCACTCGCTAGTATACATGTACGCTGCCGTTCGTAAATCCTGCGGCGTAAAACGTTACGCAAGGATCATTTAGTTTGCGAAAATACAAAAAATTTCCACTCGTTTTCATAGTGTCAGCAGTCGGCTGCGCAATTCTTGGGTTCGCTTGCATGCTCCCGCGGAAGCAACCTTTTGCAGTTACCTCAGGCTATAGGATGAGCAGCGTTCCGTATTTATGTTGCTCATGAACTTTCTTTTGTCAACCGCACGCAAGAAGAAAGAACAGTAATCGTCGTCAGGAAGTTAGACCACCCTACCTGGCGATACTGTTCCACGCCGCGACGACCGCCACAGCTGGCTGAAAAGAAAGCCGAGAAATCGGCTTAATTGAGCGGATATTATTTTTTTAGCCTCCGCAACTACTTTAAGGGCTATTTCATACGGTATGCAGTCATTTAAACGCGCCACAAAGCGATTAAACTAAGGACAACCAAGTTTCTCTCTGCCTAGTAATTGGAAACGCATGGAGGGCGGTTAGGGTCGTCTAATTTATACTAGCCAGAGGCGTCGGCCACTAGGGGCGCTGCATGTCGCCAAAACTCCAGTGCAGGAGCGTCCGCGTGCATTTCCGTTTCGGCGTTTTCGTTGAAATGAGCGAGCACGGGCGGGCTTTGCAGGCGTTTTTGCAGCTTGCAGAATGCTTTTTCTTGGTAGTTTTCCCAGCTGAAAGGGGTGCTATCTTTTGTCAATCGCGTCAGTGGCTCTGCAAAGCGTGCGAAGTTCGCGACGAAGCGCCGGTAGTATGCGCACAGTCCGAGAAATCTTCGCACGCCCTTCTTGTCTTTCGGCCTTGGGAAGTTCGCAACGGCTGAAGTTTTCGCCGGGTCAGGCAGGACTCCCGCGGCCTTGACGACGTGGCCCAAAAACTTGAGTTCCTCGTACGCGAAACGGCACTTTTCGGGCGTCAGCGTTAACCCCGACGTACGAATGGCCTCGAGTACAACTCCAACCTTGCGAGGTGTTCGTCGAAAGTCCGGGCGAATACGACAACGTCGTCGAGGTATACGAGGTAAGTGTGCCACTTCAGGCCAGCTAGCACAGTGTCCATGACTCTTCGAAACGTTCCTGCCGCCGTGCACAGCCCGAAAGGCATCACCTTGAACTCGTATAGGCCATCCGGGGTTATAAATGCAGTCCCGGTCTCTCTCGTCCACTTCAATTTCTCAGTAGCCGGTCTTCAGATCCATCGATGAGAAGTACTTCGCATGGCAGAGGTGGTCGAGTGCGTCGTCGATTCGTGGCAGGGGGTACACGTCCTTTTTGATGATTTTGTTCAGTCGCCGGTAGTCAACGCAGAACCTTAATGTGCCGTCTTTTTTTTTCACGAGTACGACAGGCGCAGCCCACGGACTTTTCGATGGCTGTATTATGCATACCTCGGCAAAGTTGGCGCGGCTCACTCAAACTAGGTTGAAGAGCAGCGGTGATATCACCGAGCCCTGGGGGGTTCCCGTGCTCCCTAGCTTCTTGGGCGGCAGCTGTAGGTCGCCCGCGTGTATTGTGATGGTTCGTTCTGAAAGAAAGTCCCGAATATATTCATAGGACCTTCTGCCCATGCCGAGGCTGCTGACCTGCGCGAGGATGGCGGAGTGCTTGACTTTGTCAAACGCACTCTGGAGGTCCAGCCCCAGCACGGCCCTGTTGTCGTGGGTGCGTACGGACGCGTCCAGAATGTCGTGTTGTAACTGAATCATTGCGTCTTGTGTGCTCAGTCTCTCCCGGAAGCCGAGCATGGTCCGCCACACCATCTACGCGGATGACATCACGCTGTGGGTCCCCGGGGGCAGCAACGGCCACATCGAGGACGCGTTGCAGACAGCGGTGAACGCCATCGAAGACCAGCTCATCGGCACGGGACTGCGGTGCTCGCCGCAGAAGTCGGAGCTGTTGATCATCCCACCGCCGGGCAGGTACCGCAAGAAAGAGGCAGAAGAATCGGCAAACATCCACATACGAACGAGGGACGGCACAGTCATCCCCAGGGTCGCCACTCTCCGGGTCCTCGGCATGCACATCGAGGCCAGCAGAAGCAACAAGACCGCGGTGGACCGCCTCGTCACCAAGATCGGCGCGGCGGCCCGACTCATCCGGAGGGTGTCGACGCGGCACAATGGAATGAAGGAGGCCAGCCTGCTCCGCCTGCTCCAGTCCTTCGCGATGAGCCACGTCGCCTACGTCGGGGCGTTCCACTTCTGGCTGCGCCAGGAGAGGGATCGCATCAACGCGGCCATCCGCAAGGCGTACAGGACGGCCCTGGGCTTGCTAAATAGCACCAGCACGGCCCGGCTGCTCGAGCTCGGGGTGCACAACACCCTCGAGGAGATCAGCGAGGCCCAACGAACGGCGCAACTCGAACGCCTCGCCACCACGAGCTCGGGCAGGCGTATCCTGGAACGCCTCGGTCTGGCGGGCACGTCGTCGCAGCAGAACGAGACAGCGCAGCAACAGCAGCGGCGGCAGCTCCAGCCGGAGGTGATGGGGCGACTCCGGATCCTCCCGCTGCCCCGCAACGTCCACCCCGACCGCAACCGTGGTCGCAGAGAGGCGAGGGCCCGCGCTCTCGCCGCAACGCACGCCAACGACACGGGCGCCCTGTACGTGGACGCCGCCCGGTACACCGACCGACCCGAGGCCTACGTAGCGGTGGCGGTCCGCGCTACCACGGGAGAAATATACAGCGCCTGCAGCGTCCGCGTGCCGTCCGCCAGCCAGGCGGAGGAGACGGCGATCGCGCTGGCGCTGACGGATCCCCAGTGCACCACAGTGCTTAGTGACTCCCGGTCAGCCATCGCGAACTACGCTAAGAACAACGTATGTGAAAGTGCCGTGCGTGCGGTGAAGTGCAGTGCGGTGATCAGTGGAGCGGTGCCGGCCACCCACCTTCGGTGGTTCCCGGCGCACACCAACATCAGAGGCAACGTGGGCGACGGTCTCCCCAACCGCAACGAGACGGCGGACGCAGCCGCGCGAGGACTGACCAACCGCGCGGTGGCGGTCTCTTCCCCACTGCCGAGCTCCGCGACAGAGGGAGGCCAACGCGAAGACGACGACGAAGACGACAACGACGACGTGGAGTGGGACCCGGAGCCCCTCCTCACGTACGGGGAGGTGCTGGAGTGGTACCGGCTCGGCCGGCGCACCGCTCCGGCGCCCCACCCGGAACGAACACGACAGCAGGCAGTGCTACTACGCCAACTACAAACACAATCAGTGATCACGCCGGCGCTCGCGCGTCACGTGTGCCCGGACGTGTACGCCAGTGACGTGTGTAGTGTGTGCGGGCAACATCGCGCAACTCTGGCCCACATTCTGTGGGACTGTGCAGTGCACCCCGTGGAAGCTGCCGACCTCTACGGTCGGCTGCCGGACACCATAACGAGGGCCGTATATTCGACGGACCTGGCCGCACAAACTCTAGCCGTCCAGCAGCTCGAGGCTGCTCTCGCCAGGCAGAAGCGGAGCGAGTCGCATACGGGGGGGAAAGGGACGAACTCCCGAGTACCTTTCGCGCACCGCTCACGCCGACGCCGGCGGGGCCTAGTCCCGAAGACGTCGTGAACGTGGGTGGGATGTGGAGGCTCTGCGCATCCCGACCTCCCACTCCCTGCTGGCCATAAATAAAGTCTTTCTCTCTCTCTCTCTCACTCAAACTCACTCACAATTTTTTTTTCGAATAACCACTCACTCAAACTCAGACTCAATGCTGAGCAGCACATCTGCGCTCACTCAAACTCAAACTCACATTGAGCGCAAAACTCAGAACTCACTCGGACTCAAAACTCAAAATGTACTCAGAACTCAAAATGTACTCAAACTGTTAACATCAAAATCTAATCAAAACTCAAACTGTACTCAAACTCAAAATGTACTCAAACTCAATATGGACTCAAAACTCAAAGTGTACTCAAACTCAAAATGGACTCAAAACTCAAAATGTGCTCAAACTCAAAATGGACTCAAAACTCAAAATGAACTCAAAACTCAAAATTTACTCAAACTCAAAGTGAACTCAAAACTCAAAATGTACTCAAAACTCAAAATGTACTCAAACTCAAAATGTACTCAAAACTCAAAATGAACTCAAAACTCAAAATGAACTCAGAACTCAAAATGGGCTGAGAACTCAAAATGTACTCAAACTCAAGATGTACTCAAAACTCAAAATGGACTCAAAACTCAAAATGTATCAAAACTCAAAATGAACTCAGAACTCAAAATGGGCTGAGAACTCAAAATGAATTCAGAACTGAAATGGCCTCACAGAGATTGAGACAGTGAGAGAGTGAGAGTGAGAGTGAGAGTGTGAGAGTGAGAGTGAGAGTGGGAGTGAGTGGGAGTGAGTGTGAGAGTGTGAGTGTGAGAGAGTGAGTGTGAGAGTGAGAGCGGGAGTGAGTGTGAGAGTGGGAGTGTGAGTGGAGTGAGAGTTAGAGTGTGAGTGAGAGTGAGAGTATGAGTGTGAGAGTTAGAGTGTGAGTGAGAGTGTGAGTGAGAGTGAGTGAGAGTGTGAGAGTGAGTGTGACTGAGAGTGTGAGAGTGAGAGTGAGAGTGTGAGTGAGTGAGAGTGTGGGTGTGAGTTAGAGTGTGAGTGTGAGTGTGAGTTGAGTGTGAGTGAGAGTGTGAGTGGAGTGAGAGTGAGAGTGTGAGTGAGAGTATGAGTATGCCTGTGAGTGAGAGTGAGAGCGTGAGTGTGGGTGTGAGTTGAGTGTGAGTGTGAGTGAGAGTGCGAGTGAGAGTGTGAGTGTGAGTGAGAGTGAGAGTGTGAGTGTGAGTGAGAGTGTGAGAGTGAGAGTGAGAGTGTGAGTTGAGTGTGAGTGTGAGTGAGAGTGAGAGCGTGAGTGAGAGTGTGAGTGAGAGTGTGAGTGAGAGTGAGTGAGAGGGAGAGTGTGTGAGTGAGTGAGAGTGTGAGTAAGTGAGAGTGAGAGTGAGGGGGTGAGTGAGAGTGAGTATGAGTGTGTGACTGAGAGTGAGAGTGTGAGTGAGTGAGAGTGAGCGTGTGGGTGTGAGTGAGAGTGTGAGTGTGAGTTGAGTGAGAGTGTGAGTTGAGTGTGAGTGAGAGTGAGAGTATGAGTGTGCCTGTGAGTGAGAGTGTGAGTGTGGGTGTGAGGTGAGTGTGAGTGAGAGTGAGTGTGTGAGTGTGAGTTGAGTGTGAGTGTGAGTTGAGTGTGAGTTGAGTGTGAGTGTGAGTTGAGTGTGAGTGTGAGTGAGAGAGAGTGTGAGTGAGTGTGAGTGAGAGTGAGAGGGAGAGTGTGAGTGAGAGTTAGAGGGAGAGTGTGTGAGTGAGAGTGTGAGTGAGTGAGAGTGAGAGTGAGGGTGTGAGTGAGAGTGTGAGTTGAGTGTGAGTGAGAGTGTGAGTGTGAGTGGAGTGAGAGTGAGAGTGAGAGTATGAGTGTGCCTGTCAGTGAGAGTTAGAGTGAGAATGTGAGTGTGGGTGTGAGGTGAGTGTGAGTGAGAGTGAGTGTGTGAGTGTGAGTGTGAGTGAGAGTGAGAGTGTAAGTGTGAGTGTGAGTGGAGTGAGAGAGAGTGTGAGTGAGAGTGTGAGTGTGAGGGTGAGTGTGTGAGAGTGTGAGTGTGATGTGAGTGAGTGTGAGTATGAGTGAGAGTGAGAGTGAGAGTGAGATTGTGAGTGTGAGTGTGAGTGAGAGTGTGAGTGTAAGTGTAAGAGTGAGTGTGAGAGTGTGAGTGAGAGTGAGAGTGTGAGTTGAGTGAGAGTGAAAGTGTGAGTGAGTGGAGTGAGAGTGTGATTGTGAGTGTGAGTGAGAGTGTGATTGTGTGAGAGTGAGTGTGAGAGTGTGAGTGGGAGTGTGAGTGAGAGTGTGAGTGTGAGTGAGAGTGTGAGTGTGAGTGAGTGAGTGAGTGAGTGAGCGTGTGAGTGTGAGTGTGTACCTTTTGCTATATACCTTTTGCTATATCCTCATAATTATAACCAGAAAGCATTTTTATATTTGTCCCACGTGATCCCCCTCGACGAGACCTTTAATTTGATACCCCACACACCCTAGCAGGGTCATATGGAATTCATACCAGTCAAAATAACCATGACTCTAATGACTGTAACCAGGACGCATTATTTAGGTGTCCGACGTGATTCCCCCAACTGCGGCCTCACCTTGAATTTAACCCAATGTATGACTCAGAATGACTATCTCATGATTCGAACTACGAAGCCTTTTTTTATTTGTACCACGTGATTCCCCTCGTCAAGACCGTGAATTTGATACCCTACACGCCCTAGCGGGGTCACTTCGAATTTTACCCCAATATAAGACTCGCCATGACAATCTAATGGTTATAACCAGGAAGCATTTTTGTATTTCTCCCACGTGATTCCGCTCATCAAGACCATTTATTTGATACCCATCACATCCTAGCGGAATCAATTTGAAATTAAACGAATCAATGACTAACCATGACTATCTCATGATATAGCCCTACCATATTTTTGTCCCACATGATTTCCTTTATCGGAAACTTCAATTTGATGCCCCGGACAGGCAGTGGCATCATTGTGAATTTTAACCTAATTTATGACCCATTTTGACTATGTCATGATAATAATCAGGAAGCACGTGATTACCCTCATCGAGACCTTTAATTTGATACGCCACACGCCCTAGCGTCATGAACTTGAATTTTAACCGAATCTATGACTTACCATAACTACGTCATGATATATCCATAACTCATTTTCGTCCCGAATGATTCCCCACATGCCCTCGCAGCGTCATTTTGAATTTTAACCCAATCTATGACTCATTATGACTGCCTGATGACTACAATCAGGAAGCATTTTTTATTTACCCCGCTTGATTACGTTAATCCGGACCTTTCATTTGATACCGTACACGCCTGAGCCTCATCAGTTTCACTTTTCACCAATGTGGTCATTATTCTGTCTTAAGGGGCGCTGCCCAGTCAATTCAGCTAATTCATTTGAAACAGCAGAAAGGGCAGCCCCCGCCCCCATATCCCCCCGGCTCTCACCTCTTCCTTTGTGACCCCTAGTGTATCAAGCTGTTAACAGTAGCAGGCGAACAACCAGCATGCCAGCGCCGCCATGTGCTTTCCCACCACCCTTTCCCACGCTCTCAGTGGATCCGTCAGGAGGAAAAGTTAAAACAACCCTTTTTTATGACCTCACCAGTCAATTATCACTCACGCGCCCAGCCGCGAAAATTAGGTATACAGCAAGTGCTTATGGCCATGAAAATTCAACAAGAAGCTAAAAAAAATCAGACACCCCCTCCCTCCCAACCGATCATGCTGATCGCGATTGGTGCCATACCCGCAGGTAACCTGAATTCCGAGCCCACAGTGACGCATGAAACTTAACAGCCAACCATAGCTGCCTGCTAGGCTACTCACATGTACTCAAACTCAAAATGGACTCAAAACTCCTATGTACTCAGAACTCAAAGTGCACTCAAAACTCAATATGTAATCAAACTCAAAATGTACTCAAACTCAAAATGTACTCAGAACTCAAAATGGATTCAAACTCAAAATGGACTCAAACTCAAAATGTACTCAGAACTCAAAATAGACTCAAACTCAAATTGTACTCAGAACTCAAAATGGACTCAAACTCAAAATGGACTCAAACTCAAAATGTACTCAGAACTCAAAATGGACTCAAACTCAAAGTGTACTCAGAACTCAAAATGGACTCAAACTCAAAATGCACTCAGAACTCAAAATGGACTCAAACTCAAAATGTACTCAGAACTAAAAATGGACTCAAACTCAAAATGTACTCAGAACTCAAAATGGACTCAAACTCAAAATGTACTCAGAACTCAAAATGGACTCACAATTCACTAGGTCTCAGGCGTACTCAAACTCAATCGGGCTCAAACTCAGTCGGGATCACTCGGCTCAAACTCACTCAAGCTCAAACTCACCAAGCCACACTAGCCTCGCGCTCACTCAAACTCAAACTCACGCGTGAGTTTGAGTCCAAATGAGTCTGAGTGAGTGGACTCATGAGTGAGTTCGCCGACCTCTGGTATTATGTCGTCGCTGAGCATGTCGACTTGAGTCCGGATGGCTTCCCGCTCGTGTGAAGAGACGCGGTACGATTACTGTCGGGTAGGTCGAGCTCCATCTTCGGTTATAATTCGGTGCTTCGCTAGGGGTGTCAGACGTATTTTGAGTTTGCCGAAAAACACAGGCTGTAGCGACGGAGCAAATCCAGTAATCTGTCCCGATTTTCTTGCGGCAGCGCCGGGTTCACGTCGAGAGGTTGTGGCGGCTTGGAAGCATCTGCGCGTGCGCGTTCAAAGTTAGCGACCGCGATCACTTGACTTGCTTCTTGCGTTTCTTCGAGGGACGCAATTGCAGCGCCCTTGTTTAGATGCTGGTACTCCTCGGTGAAATTGGTGACCAAAACATGGGATTTGCATTGCTTAAAGTGCGCAATGAATGCCTCTTGCGACGGAGACACCGCGGTTGAGAAGCAACCTTTGGTCACTCTCTACGATAGCGTCGATGTCAGGAGCAGCATCCTCACAGTAGACGGCGATCATCAAGCTTGCGCGGGGTGGCAGGGTGACGTGATCGTCCGCGATCCGTACAGCAGCACGGTGATCGGGGTTCAGTGGCGGCATCGTGGAGTGATCAGAGGAAAAAGTTACCGACTTAGTCTGCAGATCAATTATTGCGCCGTTGTCCGTCAAAAAGTCCATTCCGAGTATTACGTCGCGGGAGCAGTTAGGTAAAATTACGAACGAAGCAGGGTACGTGATGCCGTCTATGGTGACGCGGGATGTGCACGTTCCACTTGGCGTTACGAGATGGCCTCCTGCTGTCCGTATATGCGGGCCGTCCCATCTTGTCGTAACTTTCTTCAGCTTAGACGCGAATGACCCGCTCATCACCGAGTAGTCGGTTCCCGTATCGATGAGGGCGACTAGGTCAAAGCCGCCGATGGACAACTGGACGTCGGACGCTGCCTTCCTCGAGTTCCGGGTGCGTCGGGGCGTCGCATCTCGGCTTGTGCGCGTTGACGGTCGGGTACTGTGCGTCATCGTTGTCGTCGTCTCAGCGGCAGCTTCAGTCATGTCAAGTACGCGTCGCGCCGTGTGGTTGTCGTCGTGTTCAGGAGTCACGTCAGGGTTAGGTCGGGTCGTCGAGATGAGGGCATGTCGCAAGTCACAGTCTTCGGCGAATCGTTGCGTTGTTGGAGGGTTTTCGTTTTTCCGCCGTTGTGCAACTTCACCTCCACAAGTTGCCGCCTTTAGTTTCCCCCGCGTGGGCTGGGGGACCTTCCACGTGCGAAGTCAGCACTGCTACGGCGGTCCGGCGACTGGTATACGGGTAGGGCGACGGCGAACGGTTGAAACGGGCTGGTCCACGGCTGGTGTTGGGCAGGTATTCTTCAATGTCAGATGGGCGCTGGCCGGGTTGGGGGCGTGGTGCGTCGACGGAGAAACCACGGAAGTCCGAGTCTCTTGTATGGGCAGCGACGGTAGATGTGGTCGGCCTCTCCGCAGTGCACAGGGGACGATTATCCGGTGTTCGCCATACGTCAGTCTTTCTCGGCATCTGGTTTCGTACTACAGGGGGTCGGGCGGGCGACAGTGGGTGGCGGTAGGGCGGGGACTCTTGACGACGTGTTGGATCGTGGCAGGGTCGACGAACAGCCGCGGAGTAGGTCATCGCTTGTGGTTCGCGGGGTGCTTCCGACGGCGTAGAAGTTCCCAGTGCGTTTTGGACTTCTCGGATTACGTCAGTCAGGGAAGCCACTTGAGGTTTCGGCGTCGTTGGAAAAGCTTCCGAAGCTCCTCCCTTACCAGTGCTCGGATGGTCTCGCGCAATGTATCGGAGCTTCCAGTTGCGGCACCGATGGTCTCCGAGAACAGCGCGTTGACAGGGCGGTCGTACTGCCTCGTGCGAATTTCTAGCGTCTTCTCCATCGCGGCAGCTTCAGACGCGAATTCGGCCACCGTTTTAGGGGGGGTTGCGGGCAAGGCAAGCAAAGAGTTCTTGCATTACTCCTCGCATCAGAAATCTTAGTTTCTTTTCCTCCGTCATTTCTGGGTCCGCACGGTGAAAAAGTCCTTTTATCTCCTCGACGAAGATCATGACCCCTTCGTTGGGGTTCGAGTTTCAAGCAAAAGCGCTGCGCGTTCTTTTCTGACCACGGTAGTAAAGGTCTTAGTGAACTCGCTTTTGAACTGAGCCCAGTTTGTCAAGAAGCTCTCGTGGTTCTCGAACCAAGTGCGAGCCGAATCTTCCAAGTAAAAGAAAACATACCGGAACGTTTCTGCGTCGTCCCACCTGTTGAATTTCCGGACGCGCTCCAGTTTCTCCAACCATTCTTCTAGGTCTTCTGCGGGGGCTCCTCGGAATGATGGCGGTTCCCGTGGCTGCTGCAGAATGACGGGAGGATTGGCTTGGTTGACCTTGGTGCTGGTTGCGACGTCTTTCTTCTTCGCTTTCTCCGGTAGTAGACCGAACTCGGTTGTTAAATCTTGCAGGCGGAGGCTGGCTCTTGTTGGACTGGCTTGGCGGCTTCCAGACGTTGTAGTGGGCATGAATGGTGCGTACCCAGCACCTCACCAGATGTCACGAAGCCAAGGACGACGCAGTTGTTTTAGAAAAGAAACAAGTTTATTGGAGCGAACTTGTGCTCCCCTAACAACTCAAAAGAATACAGAGGCGGCGAAGCAGCAGTCAACAAAGTGACGTGCGTTGGTGAGCGTCGCAGAATCAAATACCCCGGCGTCTGCTCTGCAGGCTTTTTATCTTTCTGCGCGCGTGGTTCTCGAACCGTCGATTCGCATCGAGAACATTGTAGATCCAAGATTATTATTCCGGGCTGGTCCCGTTACATCGGAATGCTCTCCCTATCAGAACAGATAAAACATGCGGCACAGAAAGAAAGAATGGAACACGCTTCCCTTAGAACAGAGATAATACTGACCGGCGCAGCCTGGCGGTAAAAGCAAAACACAAATAAACAAACCCAATGCATGGTTCGCGGCAATATACAGAAAGGGCAGGCAAAACACCAACCAACCATCGGGTGGTGTGGCTATTATCCTTCAAAGGTCAACCACAGCTGAGGAAGTTAAACTCAGGACTGAACTAGAGGCTATAGCTGTTAGAGTTACATGGTTGCAGCGATTAATAACAATATGCTCCATATACATTCCTCCAGACAAGCGACTACAGGAAGCTAAGTTTGAAAATCTAATGGACCAGCTCCCAGAGCCGTACATAATAGCAGGAGACTACAATGCCCATCGTCCTCTCTGGGGCTGCGGAAACTACGATTCAAGAGGGCGAATGATAGAAAAATTACTAGTCTCCACTGGACCTTGCACTGTAGTCCCACGCACAAAACATCCTCTGCACCGCTACTCTCTTCCCACTATTGGACTGGCACGTCCTGGATTACCCTTATGGAAGAGACCACTTTCCAATCGTGCTAAAAGGGCAGAATCGACACATGGGCAGAACAGTGTACCACGAGAAGGATCGGGTCTGCTGACTGGAAAAAGTTTCGACAGCTCACCTGTCTGCCACGTGACTATCTAGATTCGCTGGACATCGACAGCGCACTTTCCTTTATCGAAAAGCACATAATTGAAGCCGCTAGGGAATGTACCCCACATAGTTCTGGTAACCCAAAAAGAAAGCCGATTCCCTGGTGGAATGAGGACTGCCAAAGTGCTAGGAAGAAACAAAATGCTGCATGGCGCATTTTCCGCAACTCTCCCACGACTGAAAACTACATAAACATCAAACGCATCAAATCCCAATCGAGAAGAGTGATACGGAGGGGTGGAACAGGGTCCATGGGTTTGGTAGCAGGCAAAAGTGCCTTTTGTAGCAGGCTTGGAGCAGCGAGAAAGGCATTTTTGGAGCAGGTTTGGAGCAGCCAGAATTGCCCATTGGAGGAGGTGTAACACCATTTCACAGCATTATGGTGCCTCCCTAATCTCCGCACAGGCCGCTGTGCCAGTCCCCTGCCAAGTACCCAATCTATCTGCTATTTTCAGGCGTTTTACCATGCACTAGAACCTAATTTAAACCAGGAACGCAGTTCTAGTACTATATCTGGGGGTTTACAAAATGCGGAGTCATGCATCTACCCTCGGCTCCAGCGTCCACGTTGCATTATTACCGTTCGAAGGCCAAACCTCAAGCGGAGAGTCGAAAGGGATCAGATAACAGGCCTTTCTTCGTGTCCACCAAACGGAAGTGTTTATGCGACCCCACGGCGGCATTCCGTAAAACAAGGTGTTTGCTTGCATTTTTTCTATCGAACTGCGGTTTCAGTGCGTGCAAAGCTGAACATAGCTTTTTCTTCACCCCTTACCGGGATGCAAGAGTCTACGAACTTGCGCCGCAGACAACGTACCTAACTAGGGCGTGTACGGAGGCCCTAATAATATTATACCATCCTCCACTAAGCAAAGCCTACCCCAAAGTTGAATTGAATTTAAGTTTTTTTGTTCTTTTCTGAATACAGAAAAACGGGGTGGGGGGGGAGGGGGCAAGGGAGGCAAAATGCAACTAGCATCCCTCCGTTTAGCAGGGAGTTCATTTAAAGTTTTAAATTAATTTCCGTTTCAAGTTTACGGGCGAAAATGAGTAGATACCTCAAAGCAAAAGTGAAACACCGGAGCATGATGTCGCAAAATAAGATACAGGAAAATACATCTCTAGTTTCCAACTCTCGCTACAGCATAGACACAATATAAAAAGCACCATGTCACTCTGTTCCTCACGGAAAAAAACAACAACAAGAATGCGACCATCCCACAAAAATAACCGGAAAAGCTCAATGCAAGTAATAAAAACCTCTGCAAACAGCGCTGGAAAACTACACTTTTTGCTGAACCTCACAAACGGTACTTGCTACTGTGCACTTCTTTCAGCGTCTATGCAAACTAAAGAAAAGCACAAACATTGTGCAGCCAACTTTTTTTTCGAAAATAAGACTAAAGCACAACAGCTAACTAAATCTGGTCGTTTCCACGCGGCGCTTTTCGGGCCAGATTCGTACGTAACAGGCGATCCCGGCCGCGGTTTACGGCGTGTTTCGTTGTTTTTTTCGTGCGCTTGCAGCGCATAAGTCGTTGAGTTAAAGGTCTCCAAGCATTGCGGCACGAGACAAAAACACGTTGTAACAGAATCGCAGTCACTAACGGTAGAGAAAACGCACCCGGATTGAAAATACTGCGGCGGCAGACGTGCTATGGTGGCCACCAGACGTGCGCCTGCAAAAACAAAACGTAAAAAAAATGGTGGCTGAACCGCACCGGCCAATCAAGACGCGGAACGGGCTTCACGGATATTCACGTCGAGGCTCCTCGCTCTTGTTGCTCGCCTACCTATCCTTTTATCTCTCCCTTTCTCCTACCTATCCTTTTATCACTCCCTTTCTCCTCTAATCTTTATATACCCCTCCTCCCCCTCCCCCCCGCACTGGGTTGTATGCAGGTGAGCCTCCAGCTGGGCTCAATAATATACCCAGTGCATCTCCTTTCCTTTTCACTCGAACCACTTAGTTAGTTAGTTAGGGAGCTTGCCTCGAGCGCGCGTGCTCCTGCCGATATCGACGGTAACGCTCGTTCACGGCCGGACTCGACTCTCCTCCGTGGCTCATTTCTAGGGACCACAGTGGCTCGTTCTCCTCATGGGACGCCATTTTGAGATAGCGCAAAATACGCACAAAGAAAGAAGCAACAAGGGTAGTCCAAGATGGCCGCCGCCAGCAGTCTGCTTCGAGTGTGGCGCGCGCGCGCGAAGTTCATGCTTTTTTAGCCCGATTCTCGGCGTTTTGCGGCTCCCGCTGCGTTTGCAAAGTCGACTTAGGACCTTTCCCGACCAAATTCAGCGGTAAAACTTTCAGAGTGGGTGCTTGAAGGTATGGAGACTTCAAAAATCCGTTTTTCCCGAAATGCATTTTTTCGCGATTTTTGACCACTTTAAGACCCGCGTCCCCCTTATTAATTCAGGCGGGTTTGGCACAACAGGGCCCGTTCGGCGCAGGATGGCGCAGCTAAACACGTTTGGCGCTCAATGGCGCAAATTGGGCAGCTGTTCCACCACTGCATACGAATAGCGAAAAGTGAGAGTTGGGAGAAGTACATAGAAGGCATTAACTCCTACACCGATCAAAATAAAGTATGGAATAGAATACGCAAACTGCAAGGGCAGCAGACCTGCCCTCGCACTCCAGTTGATAATGCTGGTGGCACTCTGGAAGATCAGGCGGATGCTCTGGGAGCATACTTTGAATCGGTTTCAAGTGCAGTGCACTACTCAGCCAAGTTTCTTAAATTGAAACGTAGGGAAGAAAAACTGCAACTTCATCGTGAATCACCTCCAAGTGAGGCATATAATGCTGCGTTTTCTATTGCTGAGTTCGAAGCTTGCCTAAACACACTTGGTAAAGCAGCACCTGGACCTGATAATATTCACTATGAAATGATCAAGAACTTGCACCCAGAAACTCAACTTGCATTACTATCACTTTTTAATAGTATCTGGAACAATGGATATATCCCTCCAAGGCTGAAAGAGGCCATTGTTGTTCCAGTATTGAAGGAAGGGAAGGACCCAGATGCTGCCTCGAGTTACAAACCTATAGCTCTGACTAGTTGTTTGTGCAGAGTATTTGAAAAAATGATCAACCAAAGATTAATGCATTTTTTAGAAGCAAACAGGCTCCTGAATCCATTCCAGTGTGGCTTTCGAGAACAAAAATCCATGCTTGACCAACTTGTGCGCTTGGAGTCCCAAATAAGATATCCGTTCGCACATAAACAGTACTTTTTGTCTGTATTCTTTGACCTTGAAAAGGCCTATGATACTATGTGGTGGTTTGGTATATTGAGAGATATTTGTGCCCTTGGCATACACTACCTTTCCTGTCTAAGCCATTTACACAAGAGACAGGTGTGCCACAGGGAGCTGTGCTGAGCTGCACACTTTTCATTGTAAAAATGAATTCCCTACGCACTGTACTTCCGTCAACCATGTTTTACTCTGTTTATGTTGACAATGTGCAGATTGGCTTCAAGTCCTACAATCTCTCCTTTTGCGAACGCCAAATTCAGCTATCAGTGAATAAGCTCTCCAAATGGGCAGATGAGAACGGCTTCAAGTTTAACTCTTCAAAAAGTGTCTGTGTACTGTTCTCGAAAAAAAGGGACATTGCCCCTGCACCAGAAAATCTACTTAAATGGACAACTGCTTCCTGTTAGAACATAAGTTTCTCTGATTGATCTTTGACTCGAGACTCTCGTTCACCCCCCCCCCCCCCCCACCTGAAGCATCTGAAACTGAAGTGTTTGAAGTCAATGAATGTGTTTACATTCATTGTGCTTAACTAGCACACATGAAATGGGGCACTGACAAGAAGTGTTTACTACACCTGTACAAAAGTCTTGTTTTGTCCCGCCTAGATTATCGATGTGTTGTTTACGGGTCAGCCCCTCACACTGCACTGAAAATGCTTGATCCTATCCACAATCTGGGCATCAGGTTGGCCACAGGGACCTTCCGCATTAGTCTAGTACTCTGAGCCTCTATGATGAACCAGACTGTTGGCCTTTGGAGTACCAGCGAACTTTTATTGGTATTACCTATGCCCTGAAGGTTACGTCACAGCCCGAGCACCCGTGTGACTCCCTGATTAGAGATAACTCAAGAATGCTGCTCTTTTCAAATCGACCTTCCTTAGCTCAACCGTTTCCACTGCTTATCAATTCCATCTCTACAAGACTATCCGTCTCGTTTAATGACACCCTCAATATGACCCCAAATGAACGCGTGGCACCCTGGGATACGAGCATCATATCATGCGACACCTCATTTAGACAAGTAGACAGGAAGGGCTCACTATTGGAAGTCAAGCAGCACTTGGCATACCTCCAAGACAAGTACAAGGCAGCTCAGTTTTTCACTGATGCATCGAAGACCAAATCGGCTGTGGCCTGTGCAGCTGTTGGACAGCATCTTTCACTAGCAAAAACAACGCATAAAAACAACCATATTTACAGCAAAAGCACACGGAGTATATCTGGTTATGGACCACATTATCACCAGCAAAACACATAAGTCTCTTATCTTCACAGACTCAGCGTTGTCACGGCCCTGTCCACAGGAAAGAGCACCAAGAATCCCATATTTACTGCCCTTCTTAAAGCTCTGTACAAAGCACACCAGCTAAATTTAGAAATTATAGTGTGCTGGGTTTCTGGCCATTGTGGCATAGCTGGCAACGAGGAAGCCGACCAGGCTGCCGCCAGAGCAGCTGAAAGAACCAGTATTGACATCACGCAAGTACCTTACCTGGATATGAAACCAGTAGTAAAACACATACTCCTTTAGCTCTGGCAGAAAGAATGGGACGGAGAAGTAAACAACAAGCTTCACTTGGTACAGCCTATAATTGGCCGATCAGCTACCAGGGAAAAAAGCAGGGCCTTTAAGGTCTGCCGATGCAGACTACGAATAGGACACACATGGCACGCATTCCTATACCTCCGACTGGTTACCAGCCGCCATACTGCGCCAGATGTGGCGAGGGTCTTTCAGCCCTCCGTGTTTTGGTTGAGTGCTCGGCCATTGAACCGGAAAGAGACGCTATTTCCTGGAAATGTACCGTAAGAATATGCCACGGCACATTGCAATGTTTTTATCAGGTTGTCCTGTGTTCGATTTCAGCAGAGTTTTAGAATACCTCAATGATATCGGTTTTTTAAAGCAGGTTTGTTTTAGAAAGTAGCATTCCCGTCCACCTCATTACCTTGTTCATCCGTAGTGTACTGTTTACCGTTAGCTCATTACACCGTTAGCGCATACACCGTTAGCTCATTCCATGCTTCATCATGCTCCTCACCCATCTTTTGGATCCGGCCCTTTACACTGAAGTAATTTTATGCACTATTTGCACTCATTTCGTCAACACATTTTTACCTGATCATAGCAATGGCGCTCTTGGCCTTAGATGCCCGTGCGCCAAAAAACCCCACAAAAGAAGTCGGGCTGCAGGACCAGACCGAATTCATTATGAAATGTTAAGACATCTGACCCCAGGAACCTTAAAATCCATACTGCATTTCTTTAATAAAATATGGTTTGAAGCCTACTTTCCGGTAGCGTGGCAGGAAACCATTTTGTTCCCACTACTTAAGCCAGGTAAAGACCGTAGTGAACCAGCAAGGTACAGGCCAAGGCCAATTGCCTTGCCAAGCGGCATCGGGAAATGTTTTGAACGGATGATTAACAAGCGGCTCACACACTTTCTGCAAGAAAATCACATTATCGATGCCCTTCAGTTTGGTTTCCGTGCAAGGCACTCAACAACCGACCACGTTCTCCGTAAGAAACTAAAATTAGGGAGTCCTTTGTTCAACGACAGCACTGCGTGTCCGTATTTTTGGACTTGTCGAAGGCTTATGACACCACATGGAAACATGGTATTCGCACTTTCCAGCGAATATAGGTGGCGCGACGGGGTATCCAAAATGGAGGATGGGGCAATGATCGTGACGTCGCGTAAGCACGCGCGTCTGGAGGAAAAAGCCGATCCGGGCCCATTAAGTCTTTTCAGACCATCTTTTCCCTTGCCGATGGGACACGAAGGTGCTTTGGCGAAGGCGAAGCAGTTTATGACGCCAGTCACAGTATTTTGCGACATCAGGGAGGCCACCGATGACATGCTGAGCATTGAGGGATTGTGCCTGCAACCGAATGGCATCACCAACCAACCGCACTGCATGAACGTTTGTTGGCACAGCAGGCTCTATAAAGGACACTTCCGTCCATGCTCACAATTTGTTCAAGCATACTTTACGAATATTTATTAGGCGCCAAGCAGAGTTCGGTAGACGCAACCGAGCACAGAGTTTTGTTATTGCCACTTGCGCAATTGTGCCGGGTTAAAGGGACCCAGAAAAGCTTTGTGAACGTGGCAATCAAATGCATTCAGGTGGTAGAACACGTAAAGGGGGATTTTTGAGCCAAGTGTGAGCCCCATACGTTGTGCGGATAATTTGTAAACATTTTTCGAAGATCGCCTTTCTCAGCCGATGAGCGCGCCGCCGCAGCCACTCGACCGCGGCTGACGCAACGCCGACCGCGGCTGACGCAACGGCAATCGCGGCTGACGCAACTTCAAGGCGCCCCCCTAATTCGACCGATCGTCGCTCGCGGGGAACGTCACTGCCATTGGCTTCCGGTTGCTCTTCCTACTTCCTGCACGATCCCGAGGCAAAGGCGGGTCTGCAGCGATTGGCGCGAGCCTAGGCGCAGGAATGTAGCTAGCGGAGAACGCAAGTCGAGCGTCACGATGATAGCTATTCCCAATATTTCCAGCTGATTTGAAAGAAGCAGAGAGGGAGGAGGAATCGATTGGCAAGGGGGGAGAGGTGCACTGAATTGCTTCTGGCGCAGCTAATACTGAATGTAGATCAATAATTGCAACGGCATTGCATCGCTGTATTGGTGACAATAAAGGCATTTTGTAACTTTTACAAAAGAATTTTCCGGGTCCCTTTAAGTGCGAATAATGCGAGTAAATTATAATTTTGGGGGCTGTTTTTACAAGGAAAGATACAACGGCGTTTATGCAGGTTACAGGTAATAATAAAATACCGAAACTAAATATCAAACGCTGACGCCTCTGCGGCAGGGCCTGTTACATCAGCTGTGTACGTTGTGCTTTCAGCGCGCTGTTGGGAACGACGATGCTGCAGTAACAAGTTTATTTATTTATTACAAATACCAACATCGCCCATTCCTGTGGTGGGTTTGAGAAAGAAAAAAAAAGCAGCAAGTTCAAAAAAGTCATCACACATATTGCTAAAAAGAGAACGAAGCACAAACAACCCTACAAAGCACAAAATGCAACTGGAATGCAGCATTAATAAAAGAAACAAACACGTTAACAAAAGAACGATGACGTTCTCCTGTTGGTTCTTGGCTTCACTTTCTTCTCGTGCGTGCGCATAGGAATGTTATGTGGCGGCACGGCGCCTTTCTACAACCGCGGTTTCAGTGGCTGCGGACCATCTATTAATAAACGACACACTGAACTCACACGAAAAACACACCATCAATAACAAGAGAGCGAACTAAACATACGGATATTGCTTTAGAAGAAGTCAGCTTCGTGAAGTGACTACAGCAAACCCCATTGTGTTACTGACACCTTTTCCAATGCGGAGCATATTTATCCAAACATTTCGGTTTTAAAGGGACACTGAAGTGAATTTGTGAAGCTCCAGTTTTTGCTTGCACTGCGTAGACTGGCTCAAATTAGCACACTTTTCATCGTTTATCCGGTTGACAAATCGGTAATTATTTTACAAAGCGCGAAAGAAGAAAAACTGCCATGCGCGGTTTGCGGCGGCCGCACAAACTAAGCTGTGACGTTATGAGGAGGGGGCACCGTGATTGGACGATGCCCAAGGTTAGCAATCAAACAAGTTTCGGTTTCGGTTCTGTAAAACAACATGTTTGACATCCGATGGCGTCGTTAGATGGGCATTCTCAATATCCCAGTAATCGTAGTACCGTGCTTCTGCCATGTTGTCGGCTGTAAAATGCATAAGATAAGCCTCCTAGGACGGCTTGGAATCGTAGCATTCACTAGCTGAGGCCTACGCAGTGCATGAACGCCCTCCGCGTCCCCGCAGAAGCTCAAATACATGCGCTTTCCCCCCCCCCCCCCCCATATTTGGAGCTTTCCTCACTCATGCCTGTATCGTAAAAAGCGTGTTCGCACCAGGCCAAGGGTCTGTTGATTGTGGCCTGTGCCCGCTGCCCGCAAGCAGTCGGTGCTTATGGCAACAGCACGCCGACGAGAACTCGCTAGCGCGCCAGTGCCAGCCAGCGCGAGTTCTGTGGACTAGTTCGTGGAGCAATGAACGTTGCGGCCCAAAAAAAGATGAACGCAGTATAGAAAACATCGGCGAAAAACGAAAAAGTTAACGTATAAAAAAAAGCATGTACCCGCGAGGATTCGAACTTGCAACTGGCAAAACACTTGCGGTAACATACCTAGCGCTCCAAACCACTAGGCCACGCGGGGGGGCTGCTTGACGATTGAAATATAAGGTATATAATGTATAACCAGTTTACACTTTTATTTAGTTTTTGTATTTCAAGCAACTTAGGCGACTATTTGTTGTATTGCGCTCGTGCAGTAAGCGTCCCCCGAGTTTCCACAATAGCTCACGTCTAGGAATTGCATTTCGGAGACGGAAAAAATTCCCCGCATTTCCCCGAGGGGAAGAATGTGAAAGTGTGAATGCACGAGTTGAATTTGCGCGGTTCGGTAATGTTCGCGAAAGAGAGATCACACACACACACACACACAACTACAAAGAAAGAAAGATGCATTTATTCACAGACACCTATTTGTGTTGTCGTTGTACTTGATTGCTAGAGCGGATCTCAGCTTTGAAATTTCGTGTCAGTACTCCTTTAAACAGGTGCATTAGCCCTTCTCACGCCTGATTCTTGGCCAATCCCCCACGTGGGTATGTGCCATGTCAGCGGCCAGGCAGCGCGCGCCCATCTCCCCCCGTTGCCAAGGAAGACGAGGAGATTCCTGGCCAATCCTCCACGTGGGTATGTGCCATGTCAGCTCGCAGGAGCGCGGACATCGCCGGTGGACGCAGGTTCAGGGTTGCTTAAGAAGTGCATTCGCACTTAAAAGCGTTCGCAGAAGCGTAGTCGTGCTGCTGACCGCTGTGCTTGTACGCCCAGCGAAAAAAAGTGCTTCCCGCACCCTAGGTTTACGCTGTACGGTAAAAATATCAGTTGATTTTATTTCCTTAGTACCTATATTGACTTCGCTGACTCTTCTCCCCCTTCAAGAGGCCTTATATTTTCCTACTGGCGTACCAGTCAGCGAAGCGTCGCATGTGCGCTTGTGCAGCGCTTGTGTGAAGCGACCTTGACTCGGAGCTAGATACAGTGTACAAACTAACGAAGTAAAGAAGGGCACATTCTCCCATTCCCAAACGTGTTGTGGCTTAGTTTCAACTGATCGAACGAATTGCGACGACCCGTCGGCGGCCGGCGGACTAAACGTTGGGCCGACTGACTCGGTCGCGGAAGGTCGGCGAGCCGTGCAGTAGCGCAGCCAATTGCCAGCTCCTCTCCTGCTGACGTCACGCGAAAACGCCACAGAAAATGGGCGAGGGTGCAGAGAGGAGGACAGCATTTTCGAATTGATTTTTCTACTGAATAAATTCGTGTAAACGTGCTCAGAGTGGTCGAAACAGGGCCTAGGGACTCCGGACTACAATTTGCGCTCATAATCCCGCATTGTTCACAAATCACTTCAGTGTCCCTTTAATCTCTAGGAAAGGTATGAATGCTGGCTTTTCCCGGCACTGAGCGATTTCTATACTGCGGTACACAGCACATTCGATTGCTTTTAGTTGTTGTAGTTGTTGTTGTCGTAGGGGTTGGGTAGTTGGGTTGCGAGACGAGAGAGAGAGAGAGAGGGAGAGAGAGAGAGACGAGAGACGTAAGTACGTAACGTGTTATTTATTGCCATTGTTTGCACCCCACCCTCTCTGCGGGGCAATCGGTTGGATCTTTATTATTATTCTTTTCTTTCTTTTCTTTTCTTTCTTATTATCCCTCTCGGGAGGGCAGTGCGCCATCGTCGAAGTTCATAAGCGATGGAAGCAACACCTTCAACCAGTACCGCGACGCGAGCCAACGTCAGCGTTGCAGTACCAGTTCAAGACATCGTGCCATCCTCTTCATCGACGGCGGCAGAAGACAAGGCGGCGGGACGGCGCGCTGCCGACGCCGAACGCAAGCGTCTGAAGCGCGCTGCCGACGCCGAACTTCGTGCACGAGAAGCCGCGGCCAAACGTCAACGTCGGGCCGCGGATCCTTAGCTCGGGCAACGAGTATATTCGTAGCGCGCGCAGTAGAGGGAGAGGAGGTAGCACCTGCTGCTGCAACGCGTCTTTCAGCGCCGGAGCACGCGCATGCGCGCCCGCACCTGTTGTTAAGAGCGAGGAGGAGCGGGGGAGGGGCGCACGTGCTGGCTGGCTGCGGACGCCGATCGCCAACGGACGGGTGACATTGTGAGTTAAAGAAATGCTCTGCATTTAAAAGCTTCGGAAAAAGGCGCGCGGTGGCGCCACCGTTGCTGGAAAGTGCGAATAATGTTAAATCTGCAGGGGTATGGTGTAAAAGGCAGAATGCTTGGGATGCTGAAAAGT
Organism: Haemaphysalis longicornis; assembly: GCF_048455015.1. NCBI lineage: Eukaryota > Metazoa > Arthropoda > Arachnida > Ixodida > Ixodidae > Haemaphysalis > Haemaphysalis longicornis. The sequence continues at coordinate 167,830,976 of NW_027526460.1, forward strand.
TACCTTTCCAATCGCTCCTTTCGAGTGAAATTTGGAACAGTATTATCGGATGTATACACTCAGGAAAATGGCGTACCTCAGGGAGGTGTTCTCAGTGTTACATTGTTCCTAATCAAACGAAACTCAATTGCACGTGTAATACCGAAACCCGTGATGTATTCGCTTTATGCTGATGATATTAAGATGAGCTTTCCTCGTGCACCTTAGCATCCTGCGAAAGACAACTGCAAATTGGCAGAAACCGTCTAGTAAAGTGGGCAGAGGAAAATGGATATAACTTTTCTGCAGAAAAAACAGTCTGTGTGCCTTTCAGTCTGTACGGAGGAATATTGTTAGATCCTCAGTTGCGCATTAAATCGACCCAAATCCCTGTTCGAACTGAGCACAAATTTCTGGTTTAATATTTGACCAAAAGCTAACATTTAAAAGCCACGTTAATTACCCAAAACAAAAATGTCTGAAATCAATTAATGTTTTAAAAAATTTATCCTATAGAACCTGGGGCTCAGATCGTACGTGCCTTTTGCGGCTTTACAACACTCTAATTTGTTCCCAGTTGGGTTATGGCTTCTTTATCTACGGATCTGGTCGCGAATCTGTACTCAAAGCTCCTGACCCCATTCAGCACTCGGGCTTGAGAATAAGCACTGGAGCTTTCCGGACATCTCCGGTACCAATCCTGTATGCAGAAACCAATCAATGGTCACTGAACAACCGGAGAGTACTCCTCGGAAACATGTACATAATGAGAATTTTTTCCTGCACCACTCAGCCTGGTCGACAGCTGTTTTTGAAACCTCGCTTTGAAACTCTCTTTACCAACAAGCCTCGGACTATTCCAACCATGTTTTTCAGGTACCGCATTCTTAATGAAGCCCTTGACTTTTATGTAGATGATACTTTGCTAGTCACCCACAGAACCGGTTATGCTGCATGGGAATACCGCAAGCCACAATGTGACTTCTCCTTGCTGAAGTACAGTAAGCATAACACTCCAAAGGAACTCTTGTAGCAAGAGTTCTTAGATAATAAGTTCAGGTATGCCGGATGTGCTACTTACTTCGCAGATGGTTCGAAAGGAGAAAGGTATGTGGGAGCAGCTGCAATTGGACCTTATTACGAAGAATGCCAACGGCTCAGACCTGACGCTAGTATCTTCACTGCCGAACTACATGCCATACAGCTTGTTTTAAACAAAGTATGCATTGAAAGGACACCGCAGTCAATCATCTTCTCTGACTCTATCAGCGCACTAGCAGCCCTGTGTTCAAGAAACAAAACCAAAAATACGCTTGTTCAACAAGTGCTGAACCAACTAATGGACTGTAGCAAAAATCACTTAGACGTGAGCTTCTGTTGGGTACCGAGTCATGTAGGAATTGACGGTAATGAAAAGGCAGATGCCCTCGCAGCCCAGACAAAAGAGCTCGAGGTGACGGAAACTCGTTTACCTTAGCAGGATTACAGAAGGAGACTAAAATTATCAATAACAAAGAAGTGGCAGTCTGAATGGGCAGGAATCAATGAAAATAAGCTCCACCTTGTGAAGCCGCACCTGAGAGAGTGGCAGAGCTGCAGACATAAAGAAAGATTTGTGGGGGTGGTGTTATGTTGGGCACACGCGCTTGACCCACAACTTCCTATTGCTAGGCGAAGACCCTCCAGAATGTGAGCAATGTTGGAAGCGCCTTACAGTAATACACATACTTATCGAGTGTCCTAGTTATGAAAACAAGCGTCGTGATTTTTTTTCCCACTTATAGATTTCAAATTCCATTGCACCCTGTTTTACTACTAGGCGATGAACCCCTGGTTCCCTTGGAAAAGGTTTTTAAATTTTTGAGTGCCATCAAGGTTTTAGAGAAACTTTGATTTTACCATGTTAAGTCATTTTTACATGAGCGGTTTTTAAATTTTTGAGTGCGTTCAAGCTTTTACAGAAACTTTGATTTTACCACTTTACATAATTTTTACATGAGCCTTTTACCATAGTGTGTTCAAAATATTAGCCAAATCAGCATTAGCATTAGCCAAATTATTAGGCAAATATTAGCCAAAATATTAGCCAAATTAGCATTATAGCCAAATTTGGCTGCTGCGCCAATAAAATTCAAAATCATTCATTAAAGCAAGAATGGAGCGCTAACAAAACACTGAAAACAAAAGGAAAACAAGAAATCCATCCAAGAAACTTGTATCATCAGGTTCACAACTGTGTGCATTTTCTTTGCATATTTGGAGGCAAAAATGCAGATCACATTAGATATTATGAAAAAAGGGTATATGCAAGAAACTTGCACTATCACGTCCAGCACTTTGTACATTTGCATATGTCTATTTGAAAGCAAGAATGCAACAAAAATAAAACACTTATGGAAAATGATGAATACAAGAAAATTGTACCATCAATTCCAGAACTTTATACATTTGCTTTTGAAGCCTAAACAATAGAATGGAAGGACAACTTGTTCTGCAAAAAGTGACAGCCACTTAGGAAAGCAAAACAATTAAACTTTTATTTGTAAGATCACGTGGTAGAGTGTATAAGAAAATTACTGCGCAGAATACCAATGCTCACATAGCACCAGCAACGTTAAAAACGTTCTCTAAACGAGCCGTGCAGCATGACACTTTTCTCCTTGGAATAAGCACGCGAATAAACACTATAAGCACTGCTTAAACCCCCTTCTAAGCGATCATTACTGAAAACAGCACTAGCCAACACAGCATAAAACGAACATTTACTGGTCTGGATAACGCAAACTGAAACAGTGCCGAAAAGCGCGCGCAATGAAAAGTGAAACGAGTAACTGAACAAGTCGAATACGAATGACAGCAACTGCAGCTAAACAAATGAGCTTCATTCATGTGCACTCTCTAGCACCCGAATAATAGGCACATGGAAAAAGACTGCTCACGTGCGTGAGGGCAAACAGCGCTGTAGTCAGTTTTGCCTGCCCAGTCATTTAACGTTTCACTGTCCACAAGGTGGGTACACGCAGTGCCTGTGCCAAATATCCATACGTCGTTATTTTTGAAGGAATGGTCCGGTTGGTCAAAGCGAGCAATTGCCTTTTTCAGCCCTGTTGACCTGTAGTCGACGAACCAAAAGAAAATCTTGTCGTATATCCATGAAGAAGGTACAGCCTCCACTTCATCAGTCTTCAGGAACCGCACAATTGCAAAGGCTGCAAACAGGCACATCGCAATAAGTGCACTTGCAACACTGAAGCCTGAAAGGTTTGCCTGAAGGTCTGAAAGGTTAACTGGCGTTTACTGAAAATTGAGAGGGACGTAACCTCGAGTTGTGAAATATAAAGAAGACGAAACTGCAGACATGAGTAATAATAATGACTGAAGCTTTTTAGCAGCTGTAATCGATGGATAGAACAACAGGAAAAAATTCCACGCTGGCCTGCATGGAAGAATTAATGTTTCGAGCTGATATACAGGGGAAATTGCTTAAAATATTCAAAAATAACAGTCGCACAGTATTTTTGCACTACATTAAAGTGATAATGTTGCCCAATGAGCTTCGTCGCGAACCAGGTTTTAACATCATTACAGCGCTTGCCATGTCCATCATCGGGCTGGCGCGGCATGTCGCAATGTCGATGTCACGTCCTCAGTTCTGAGACAAAGCAGCTGGTCATGGTTGGAACTTGCGTACCCAACACCCGGAAATGCGTGGATTTGAATTGTTGCAAGTAATGAACAGGCGCAAGTAAAAGCGCAGTGGCGCTTGGAGCAGAGACACACACGTCGACTGTTTGCAGAGGTTTATCGGCATCAAAACACAGACACCTGAGGGACTGCTGCTCGCTAAAGTCCGTGTGCATGCATTCACGATGCCCACGACGCGCTGTCATGCGGGCACTGAGTCGTGGGACGAAAGAATTCTCTTATAAGGACTAAAGCGAACCCGCATGTTTGCGCACGGCCCTCTAGCTGGGATACTAAGGGTGAATGCAGGCTTACAGAGGGTATCGCATAATTTTGAAGCCGACTTTCACAAACATTACGATGAAAGTGTAGCTTCGCGCCACCGACCAAGGATGCCAAGGTAGAGCACCAGTTGAGGAGTAAGTAAACCAAAACAGTTAACAAATGCTGCAATGTGAACAATATATTGGAGGTGCAAGCAGTTGCTCACCCGAACACTTCCTGCTTATGACTAACAACCGCATTACGTATTAACCACTTAACAGCGCAAAACTGCACACATGAAAACAGCTTATGGGCGCTTGTGGCTCGAAATAAAATAAAGCTCTCCTTCGCTGTCACAAATATATCAAACATTTACGGTTCACAGCACGGCGGTCACATCGGGCGAAACAGAGTGTGAAGTATGGACACGGCACAAACTCCAAATACTTACAAAAATCCTCCCTGTTTGCTACACGTACCACGAGAGCGAAACACAAAGAGGCTCCTTCACGGCTTCACAGAACAGCGCCCGCTGGCCTTTGGCGCCAAAACTGATTGCTCTCAAGCCAGCACGTGCCCAGACCATAGCCTCCATTTTCGTGCGGATGCTGCCAACACGGTGGAGAAGGCAGAGAGCAAGGCTTTTACGTGAACTCTCCCACTGTTTTCTTAGTCACACGAGGCTACAAAAAACGGCGGGTTAAGGCACTATCCCCTCGACAAAAATATTTGTAAGGGATTTTGCAGACAGCTATAAGAAGGCCAAAGCACATGTAAAATACATTTTTAGGTGTGGACGCAGCAGCCTAAAAATGTGCCAAATAGAGTTGGTGGCACCGTGGCGCCGCACGTACACCTTTCATTGAAAGGACATCTGGTGGCAGAACTCCTAACTAAGCTTCGCAGCGTCCTAGGCTTCCAATGGCTTGACTGGCTTTACCAACGACTGTCCGAAGCAAGGTAATTCGCATGCACCAGCGGCATTCATGTAAAAGAACGTTGTTTTTGTGCTCACCGTTTCAGCTCACACAACGCGATCGTAACGCGTAATTTATTGGATTGTTTAAAACAGCTCCGAGAGTTAGGTTATTTTAAGTTCATTTTGACGTGCGTACAGCTCCTCTGAACATTGTGCACCGGCAGTGACTTTGACAACATCGATTCGCCTCCGCTGCTCGCCCGTAAACTTACCCCAGTTGTGCAACGTCATTTACGACGAAGAAACATCAGCATACTCGCCGCTAGTTTAATCCATTGCAGAAACTGGGCTACTTTCCTTGAATGTCGGGCGTTGTTCCGCAGCGGACGCTTTCTTTTTGCCGCTGCTTGTACTGAGTAGCTGGGGCGCTGTAGCCAACGGTAAAATCGGCAGCACTGCATCGTTTGCGAGCACGCACATCTTCGACATTCAGTAGTACTTCCCCTCAAAGCTCTGAAAAGTGCCTTTTCGCACAACCGCACTCTCAGAGAAGTACTGACTGCAAGTAGCATATTTTCTGCTGGGGATGGCTGCAGAGCACGCAATCATTCGTTTAGGATCGAAGGGAATGTTTAATAATGTCATGCTTTCTTGTCAGCCGTTGCAGTACGTACTCAATAAAATATTCGCGCCCCACTTTTTCGTTGCACAAGAATAAATCTCACTTGTTGTAGTGCTCAACGACTACTGCGGCACACATTTCCCTCGGTTTAGTGTTTTATACCTTCTTTTGATTGTTACCGACTCAAAAGACATGCCTAGAAAACGTTGAAACACTTGGGAAAGCGCAAAGGCTTTCACACGGCTTTCTTCAAATTATTGAGAGGTCATCTCACGCCACAACTTAGGCACCTGTTTCTACCACTAGGTATACAACTTCGTCTCTGCCCGCACCGCCACCATACGCCTCGGACACACACCATACAACACAGCTCCTTTCACCATACAACACAGAGGCACCCCGCAAGGTGCTGTTCTATCCCCTATGCCTTTTAATCTAACACTCATACCCCTCGCCCGTACCCTCCTCACCATTCCCACTCCCCGCAGCACGCTTTATGCAGACGACATTAACCTCTGGGTGCACTCCGGCTCCGGCTACTATTTTGAGACAACTCTGCAACTTGGCCTCAACGCAGTTCTCGACCACATCGAGCCCCTCGCTCTTAACTGCTCTCCCCACAAATCCGCCCGTCGCATGTTCACCCCGCCCCACTCCAAACCACCACCGAGCCCTCCTATACAGCTTTACATCCGCTCTACCCCAGTCCCCCAAGTCTCGCAACTCCGCTTCCTGGGGCTTACTTTTACCCACAACCGCTCCACAGCGACCACCCTCCAATACATTAAACGATACACCACGCAGACTACACACCTCATCCGGCGTATCGCCAACAAACAGCACGGTCTCTATGAACAGGATCGTCTACGGCTCGTGCACAGCTTTTTCACTAACCTTCTTATGTATCACCTCCCCTACCTTCGTCTCCCACCCACCCAACTTAACACACTTGATGTCCTTTTGTCGGAAAACCTATCAACATGCACTACTCGAGTAGTGCATGTTGATAGGTTTCCTTGATAGGATCCTTCCTTCCTACGCCGCCAAATTAAGGTTTTTGCAGTTTGAGCTTGCGGAAGAGTCTCGAAGCATGACCACGTTCATAACGCCATTTGGCAGGTACCGGTTCAAGAGACTACCGTTCGGAATCAACGCCTGAATCCTTTCAAAGGATGATGTCACAGTTTTTGGATAACCTGGAAGGCGTCGTGTGTAACATGGATGATATCCTGATCGGCAGGACACAAGCAGAGCATAACGCCCGTCTCAGAGCGGTTCTGGAAAGGTTACAGAAACATGGTGTCACGTTGGACCGTGAAAAGTGCGAGTTCAATGTTCAAAGGGACACATCATCGCTGATAACCAAGGAATTCATTCCAACCCGTTAAAAGTGCAGGTTATCATTGACATGAGACCGTCATCAAACACTCAGGAGCTGAGATGGCTTCTCGGAATGGCAAACTACCTGATGAAGTTTGTCCCGAACGTGTCAGCAATAGCATACCCCATGAACGCTCTCGTAAACGCGAGACGCGAGTGGGTATAGACCTCAGCCCAACAGAAAGCTTCGAACTGCTGAAGAAAAAGCTGTCTGAAAGTCCAGTTCTATCAGTATTCGACTCAAAGAACATGGCTGTAGTTTCAGCAGATGCCTCATCGTTCGGGTTAGGTGCAGTTCTGCGACACAAGCAGAAAGATGGAGTCTATCGACTTGTAGCGTACGCATCCCATAGCCTGTCAGAGACAGAAAGGAGGTACGCTCAGATTGAGAAAGAAGGCCGTGCTGTGACCTGGGCATGTGAGAAGTTTCAGGTCACTGGCTTACAGTTTACCATTGAAACTGACCCTAAGCCGTTAGTTCCGATTTTCATGTCGAAACATTTGTCGGATATTGTCAGGCTACAAAGGCTAAAAATGCGCATGATGCGTTTTTCCTATGAAATGACACATGTGCCGGGCGAGGACCTTGTTGCTGCTGACGCTCTGTCTCGACTTCTGCTACCTCACCGAGACAGCACTGAGCTTGAAGAATAAGTTGCCTGCTACGTTAGAAGCGTAATTGCCAATCTTCCGTCAACTGACAAGAGACTTGCGGAAATTCGACGAGAGCAAGCGGCAGATCCAATTTGCAGCACGTTGAGCAGCTACTGCAATGATGGATGGCCAGACCGCAAAGAGCTCCCTTTCGAATGTAAAGATTATTGGCAGCACTGGTCAGACATAGCTGTTCAAGATGGCCTTCTCATGAAAGGATCAAGGATTATAATTCCTGGGCCCATGCGCAAAGAAATACTCGCGAAGATACACCAGCGACATCAAGGAATTGTTAAGTGTCGAGCAAGAGCCCGAGAGTCGGTATGGTGGCCGGGTGTATCGACAGAAATCGAAGAACTTGTTCGCCGATGTGCACAGTGCGTTAAAGCACAGGGATACAGACATGAGCCGTTGATGCCATCTGATTTTCCCGATCGACCATGGCAGAAAGTTGCCATGGACATGTTTCACTGTGGAGGGAAGAACTACTTGCCTGTGACCGATTATTATTCAAGGTATCCCGAGATCGCCCTGCTTCCGAGAATGACAGCGCAAGAAGTCATCAAGCATGTGAAGTCTATTTTCGCAAGGCATGGCACGTCTGAAGCAGTTTTCAGCGACAATGGACCTCAGTTCAAAAAACTTGATGGCTCTGCTTTCCGCCAGTTCGCGGAAGAATGGGGCTTCGAACACGTAACATCAAGCCCCAGGTTTCCGCAAAGCAATGGCTTCGTGAAGGCAGCCGTGCGGATCATAAAGAAGAGCCTACAGAAAATGGGGGACAGTTATGTTGCTCTTCAGGCGTACAGAGCCACGCCACTTGCAAATGGCTTTAGCCCTGCGGAGTTGTTAATGGGACGGCGTCTGAGAACGTCTGTTCCGACAGTGTCTAGTTCGCTAGATCCCGCTGTGGTCGACAATACAGCGCTCCGGGCGTGGGAACTGCGCCGAGGAGCCCAGCAGAAGAGAAACCACGACAGAAGGCGCGGGGCTCGGATCCTCCATGATTTAGAGCCGAGAGAAACGGTGTGGATAAAGAACCGGAACAAGACTCGAACGGTACTTTCATCGGCGGGGTCTCCGAAGTATTACATTGTGGAGACAGACACAGACGAACTCAGAAGGAACTGAATCCACTTAGCCCCAGTCGCAGTCCCTGAAGTTGAGGTTCCACACTCGTCAAATGAATCAATGCCTGGGAGAAACCTGCCAGACGTGAGGTGGAAGAAGCGCCGGTTCACGACGACCAAAAGCCGCCAGAAAAAAATGAACCCCCGGAGAGCTCATACACCCCACAAGGCTACAAGACACGGAGTGGACGCGTAGTCAAGCCTGTCCAACGCTTGTAAAAGAGAAGGCTGATAGGGGAAGATGTGCGGTGTGTTCATGCGGAGACGCAAGGGAAACCCGAGCCGACAGCGCGCAGCCGGCGGCTCGGCCCGCCCGACGAAGGAATTACGGGGGCACGACCCGGGGAGTGGAACTGAAAAATAAAGGCACTCTCAGACTGAACGCCAAACGTGTCGGTGGTACGTTTCTCGCGCTCCGCGAACACAACAACGGCGGAGGAGGCGCGCTATTTCCCTCGCGCTTTCCCAGCACCCCACCCCCTCTACGTCCTCTGCGAATCGCAGACAGCCATCCGCCATTTTCTCCGCGGCAACACCTCCCCACAGGCCCTAGAAATTCTGACCAACCGACACGTTGTGCCTGTTGTGGACTCCAGGCTACACAGGCGTAGGCGCTAATGAGGTGGCGAACGTGCGTGCTCGCGAACTTCTAGAGCGGGCCACCGCTTCATCTACGCCTACTCGCGGTGCCCTTCCGGTAGCCCCGCCGGGCTCCTGCATTACAGGGACATCGCCTTTCATTACCGCCTCCTCTGCCGCAGTACCCTCCACCACATTCCCAACTCACCCCAGACGCAGCTCACTGCCTGCGCGTCCTCCAGACCCACACCTTCCCCCACCGCACTCAGCTCATTCACACCCACCCACACCTTTTTGACTGCAGGAGGGTTGCAAGCTGGGCCAGTTGGAAAGATATTCTTGGATAAAACCAGCGCGAACTCAGACAAAGACGAAGGAAGTGCAACACAAGGACAGCCGCTGGTCTAACAACTAAATTTTAATATAAGGAAGGGTGATTATAAATACTCAACACAAACAATAAAGTAATAAAAAGACAGTGCGCGTGGCTGAAACAGGTTTACAAAGGTCACGGTGGTACCGCAACTAGATATACATACGTTACAGTAAAGGCACACGCAGATATGCAATCTCTTTAGGATGGAGACACACGCTTGTTTGGCTTACACACTTCTCACCTCGTTCTGCTATGTGGAATGCCTCCATGATTTCGCGAGTTGTTTGATCACGGTGCCTAAATGAAATGTTAGTGGCAGGAAAATTAGCTTTGCATTGGCTGCACTTAGCACAATGCGATGAAAGATGGGATGATACAGGACCTTTCAATGACAATTCATGTTCTCAAACGCACGTTGATACAGCGGCCAGTTTGTCCAACATCAGTTCGGCCACAGGGTAAAGGAATGATGTACACAACTCCCGTTGCGCAGGCGACATACCGGTTCTTGTGGTTGAACCACAACCAACCCCTTTCATATCACTTCCCCGCTCTATATTTCTGTCAAGCCTGCCACATACAGAACGCACCTTTTTGCGGGCCGTGATAGCCACTTCCATAGCGATGGCCCACTTTTTTCGGAGGTGCGTGATTGTATGAATGTGTGGGATGACGGCAACTTTTGGAGGCTTTTGTGTGTCCTGTGCAACATCCCTGCCGCCGGACTTTGTTTTGGGAATTTTTATAGGTTTTTCCCATGACCATGACAAGAGGTCCTGTAGAAATCCTGCCTCCCTTAACTTTTTAACTTGCTCATTGAAGCTGTTTGTCATCAAGTGTTGGCACGATTTCGAAACGGCTGAGCGAAAACAGCTCGGTATAGCCCGATGCTTCAAAGGCTTGACCGGTCGTGGCGCATACATCCAGCAGACATGCTCCTTATCAAACCGAAGATACAGATCCAGATACTGGATGCCTTTCTGTTTCGTTGTTTCAATCGTGAAATTGAGTCCCGAACCCCTTTGCTTAAATACTTTTAAAATATCCGCGGTCGCTCTAAGGCTGGAAGAATCCTAAAACATAACCAGGCAGTCGTCTACGTAACGGCAAACTTTAGTGGCCATACCGTTCAGGTCCCTCTCAAGAGTTGCCGCGTCGGGATAGGGCTGCTGCAGCAGGTCATTCAGGTGGGTGAGAGCTCGCGTGACGCCGCTCCTGACGACGCCACGGGTCTTTCGAAGGCGGTCGATCGACGAAGCCATGAGGGTGATGCTCCGAAGGGAGATCTCCCGGGTTGGTTGGCACCAAAGATGTCGCGGAAGCTACCGCGAGTCACGGCCCAGAGCCCTAGACGGAGCGACCCGTGCTTCTTTATTGACTGTCATCGAACACAACTACTGATGATAATCGTGGCGCGTGCTCACGCCCGCTTCGTCCGCTTCGTCCTCTTTCTCCTTTTTTACAATGACCTTCAATGAGTTCCTCAATGGTGTTGTGAAGACCCATTTAAAGAAGCTTGGTTGTCGATGTACTCATGGGGAGCCCGAGTGCTTGTTTAAATGCCTTCCGAATCATCCTGTTTAGTGCTTCAATGTCGGATTTGGTAAGGGTCATGTATGGGGCGACATAGATCAGGCGAGAAATGACGAAAGCTTGAATTAGTCTCATTGTGTCCTTTTCTTTTATTCCTCGATGCCGGTTAGTGACCCGCCTAACCATATTCACGACTTGATCTGACATATTACGCAGTTTTGACAAGGCAAAGTCGTTTGGGGTATTGGCTTGTATGATAAGGCCTAATATCTTGAGTGAGTGGCTAGGTTTGACCGAATGGCCGTCAAGAGATATTTCGATGGGCTCGACATGGTGTCGTGGGGGACGTTCCGGATGATAACAAGTTCTGATTTTTGCGGTGAACAATATAAGCCATAAGCCTGGGCGTAATTATTGACTTCTTCGGCTGCACGCTGCAATGTGTCCTGCAGCCCACCGACAGTCTGTGTCAGTCCAGAGGGTGATGTCGTCTGCATACAGTGCGTGGTGAAGATTCGGCATCTGCTATAGCAGTCCTGGTAGACCCAGAAAAGCGATATTGAAGTGGAGGGGAGACAGTACCGAGCCTTGCGGTGTACCCCGACTGCCAAGAGAAATTGGTTTGGGTTTTATATCTCCAATTTTGAGCACAGCCTGGCGGCCTGTGAGGAACTCCGAAATGTAGGAATAAATTCGGGTGCCAAAGCCAGAATTATTAAGGCGGGAGAGAATCGCTGCGTGCTCAACGTTATCGAAGGCCCCTTTTAGGTCGAGGGCCAAAATGGCTGGAGGGGAGTGGTGAGTGGCAGGTGCAGTTACCTCTTCTTTGAGTCGCAACATAATATTCTGGGTGCTTGAATGTTGTCTAAAGCCGAACATTGTTTTGGGCGTTTGATTGGTGACTTCAAGGTATGGTTGCAGCTTTTTGAGTATATTGCGTTCCAGTAGCTTCCCTACGCAAGAGGTAAAGGAAATAGGCCGGAGATTGTTTATGTATGGGGATTTGCTCGCCTTAGGAATGAAGCGTACTTCGGCGGTTTTCCATTGAATAGGTAGGAGGCCAGATGTCCAAAGTTCATTGAGGTGTTTAAGCAGGATGTCAAGTTCATCGCCACCTAAATTAGCCAGAAGCTTATAGGTTACTTGGTCAGGACCCAGGATATTTCTTTTCTTGCATTCAGCCAGGGCTGCTTCCACTTCAAAAAAATTCACAGCATATCCACGGGGTGAATGATGATGAGTGGGCGAAGCTCCTGAGGGGAAATCATCGGTAAAACCATGACTCTTCAGTGAAAGTTCGCCCACTACATCTGTGTCCGAACGTAACGTCTAGAAAGTCTCGCTTAAACCGCGCGTCGGCACCTTGGGGCTGAGCTCGCCTGATGCGTTTTGCAGACGCCTCACGAGCTCTCACTGCATCGGGGTCTGCCTGCCGATACGCGCGCTTTCTCGCCGCTTCCCATTCTCTGACGTTTTGGAGATCCTCTTCGCGCCGCAGCCGTGCCGCTTCGCGTACGGCAGGGTCCTCGCGCCGTTGCCGTGACGCTTGGGCCTCTCGTTCTCGAACGCTGGGATCTTGGCGGCGTCGTCGCGCAGCCAGACGACACGCTTCGGCCTCCCGCTCTCGTACGGCAGGATCTTGGCGGCAGCGTCGCGCAGCTTCACGGAGCGCTTCTGCCTCACGGGCTCGCACATCTGCAGCCTTATCCATCAGGCGACTCCGAGCGCGCGCCAACAGCGAACGGATTTTATTACAACGCTCCCCGCCATCTAGTAAACAATCCAAGAACTAAACTAGAGGTAGCCACGCCATCTAGTAAACAATCCAAGCTCATCTTTTCATCATATACAAGTACCGCCATCTAGTAAACAATCCAAGAACTAAACTAGAGGTAGCCACACCATCTAGTAAACAATCCAAGAACTAAACTAGAGGTGGCTACATACATACGTCGAGGATGGACAGACCCACGCCTTAAGGAGCTTCGCCCCTAAAAGTTGGATATCGTGGTCCAAGTCTGCGTTGGAAGTACCAGAGTACGGTGGCGGAGGAGATAGTATATCTGTTTGGAGATATTTAGCCTTTAAATCTTGAATGAGCTGTTCTGGAGTGCCGGGGTAAGCGTGAAGAGTGCGGGCCATGTTTCGATTTGATTCCCCCGTGCTGTTTAGGGGGTCTATAAGGTACCTAGGTACCTAAGTAGGTTCCAAGTTTTGCGGTAGGTCAGAGTGCCCTGGAGGCTGTCGCAAAGCTGCAGCCAATTTTCTTTGCTCAACGACTGTGCATACTCCGCCGCCTGTTGAGGGAGAAGAGATGTCCTCCTAAGGAGCTTCCAATTGTGGCGCTGGCATTTCCACCGACGGCTAAGGCTATGGCGTGCTTCCCAAAGGTGCAGCAACCTCGCATCCACACAAGGGGTCTGGTAAGTCATGGTTATAGCTCGCGCATGAGCATGAACTGTCTGAAGACGTTCGTCTATCCATGCAGGGTAGAAAGACTCTGGTAGTACTTATCGGGATTTGGCGAGTGGCTGCACAGCACCTTCCGAAATTATCCCAGTTCGTAATCCGAGTTTTTCCTAATCGTGCCTTGTATCGATTACGCAACAGGAGGTGAATGATGTCTTGGTCTTAGCCTAAGTTAGTGTGGGTGGATGACCACGTGACATCGGGCTGGCCCGCCAACAAAGACAAGTCTGGGGTGCTATCCCTGCAAGTACTGGTGCCAGTTCGGGTCGGTGTGTTTGGGTCGTTCAGGATGCTGAGATTAAGCTGCTCAATGGTCGAGGCAACTTGCCGACCTTTTTTCGTGCTGTACTTGTAGCCCAAAAGTTGATGGTGGGCATTGGAGTCTCCTAGAATAAGTGCCGGACGGGAGCCAGCTAGGGCGATAGCATCCTGTATTGTTGATTGAACGTCAGGTTTCTTGGTGAAGGGCCGGCAGTAGATGTTGAGGATGAAGAGATTTGATTTATGTTTGGTCGATGGTGATAAAATTTTTAATAGTGTGTGTTCACACCCTTTTTGTGGTGTGGTATGCTGTACAGAGGCTATTGAATTTCGGATGAGTGTGGCTGTGGCTCGTTTAGACGGGTCTTCATAGATGACATAGCCAGAAAGCTTGGAGAGGCCGTTCGTTTCTTCGAGCATCGGTAATGTGTCATGCAAACCCTCAACAGGAGCGCATACTGGTGCACCATATCTTATCTTTAAAAATTTTGGATTACATGTTTCAGTTATCGAAAGAGCATGCGTAAATCGAAAACTTGTACCTTTCCGCTTCACCTTGTCCTCCTCTAGAAAACCATCTTGTTTCGCAAATAGAATTATTATTATTACTATTATTTGGCGCTTGTTTCATATCTCCCTGAAACAAAACAGAGTTTACTGAGAGTATAACCGCACACGTAAACACAAACCTAGTTTTGCGCTAGACATCCTAAAATCTCCGACGCTGGTTTTCTTTTTTTTTATTTACGAATCATATACGCTCAAAGGGAGCCGATCTGGCCAGGAATATCTAACTTGACCAGGTGACATGACATGACCGGCTGACGGCGAGTTCAAATCGGCAGCAGCCACTCCCAGGCACGTAGGGAACGGTATCCTTGAAGATAGGCGGCGGCGGCTTTTTTCGTATCATCGGCAGTGTGCAGGCTGCAGCACGGCCGCAGATAAGATAGTTTCCGCAAGCGCTTTGATGTGACACAGTAGACACCATGGTGTGCTAGTGTGAAGCTTTATAAATTGCTTTCAAATGGCTGACAGTCCTCAGAAAGTACCGGAACTGAATTTCGCGCCTCAGCCCCCATTAATTCTCGCTTTATATTTCATTTATTTTTGTTCATAAAACATGAATGCGCCGAACAAATTCACAAAATCATACAATACGTAGTAAATGTACTCCTGCGTTTAGTTTAGGGCCTGGAATTTGTGCCTGATCTGCGAAAAAATTGTTAACGGTATCTTCAACTACTGATCTGGCAACGACAGCGTGGCATCATGGCGGCACCTGCGTTTAGACACTTTTGAGGGCCAGCTTTCCTCGCCTGGAGAGGGGACACGCCTCGACCGACATCTTTTAGTTAGTGAGCAAGGGGTGCAACAATCGGTCATCGAACTAAACCACGGCGGCGTGGTAGACCTCCTCCGAGTACAACGACACGTCGTTGCCCGTTAAAGTTGCGGCAGCGATTACTCCGTAACCGCAGTGCCTGTCGCAGCTGGGGGGATAGGCGTGCGTGCCAGCGTAAAGCATTTTATTCCGTCCCCGAGGTGTGCGAAGCTCAGCGGACCAAGCGCTGACGCAGGAGACCTCAGTGTATGCTCTCAAAGTAGCGGATGAGCGAGGACGCCTTGAGGCACTCCTTGGCCACGTCGTTCGTGTCCTCGGAGCCAGCCGTGGTGGCCGAGCCGCTGCTGGTCGTGGCCACGGTGGCGGCCGACCGGCAGCCGCTCGGATCGCTGTCGAACGAGTACCAGGACGTGCTCGACTCGTCGGCGGTCAGCGGCGGCGCGCTCGCCTCGGTCGTGGCCGCCGAAGACAGGTCGAGCTGCACCAGGCTGTCCTCGTCGCTGCAACTCAGCTCGCTGCCGCCGGAGGAGGAGCCGCTGCGCACCGCTGCCGCCAGGTCGGCGCGGTAGTAGCGACGCAGGCGGCGCCGAACGCGCTCGGCGGCCGACGCCGGTGCCAGCTCGCACCTGTCCAGCACGTCCAGCACGGGCATGTCGCGAATGGAGGCGGGACCCGATGGCGGCTCTGACGCTGGCGGCTCGGCCAGGGGCCGCGCGCTCGAAGGCGGGCTCAAGTCCGGCTCCACTGCCAGCGGCAGCGGCGGCTGCGCCTTGTTGGCGCCAATGACGATCTGCGTGATCTTGGACAGCTTGCGACTGACCTCCTCGCCGTCGCCGGCACGTAGCTGCCGCGAGGACGTCTTGAGGGTCAGCTCGGCTATTTTGGACTTGACGCGGCCCACGTTGAGCTGCGACGGCGAGTAGGCGGGCGGCAGCGTGGGCCTCGGCGCCAGGGCGGTCTTGGTGTGCGGCGGCGTCAGCGGGAGCACCGAGCAGGAAGCGCCCCTGCGCTCCAGGGCGGCGACCGTCCCGGGGGCGCTGCGCACCTTCTCCTTGAAGTAGAGCATCTCGTCCGAGCTGGACAGCGCGCGGGGCCCGCCGCACGCCGTAGCGCCCTCGGGCGGGGTAGCCTCGGTCGGCGGCAGGGTGCCCAGCAGCTGGTAGCGGAGCGTGATGTTCTGCGTCGCCTCGAGCAGCACGGACAGATGCTTGTCCTCGAGCAGCAGAGACTTCTCGGTCAGCGTGGGGTTCTTGAGCCGACCCTTCTTGAGCACGAGGCCCTCGTCGAGCGGCTCCTCGACCACGCGCAGCTGGGCCGGCAGCATGTCGCCCCCGCGCTCCTCCACCATCCCCACGGGGGCCTCCGCGTCCTTCTCCTTCGGCGCCTGGTCGCCCTCGACGAACGCCCCCTCCGCCATGCCGCCTCCTGCACCGCGTAACCGAGGACGGCCACGCAACACGCGTCAAAGCGTTGCCACCGAACCTTTGCGTATTATCTGGGTGCACCGGCTGCGATTTCATGTCTCATGCAATATCACTGCTTTATTTATTTATTGAGCGAGACTATCGAGACCGCCTACCCAACTCGACATGGGCTCTACGCAGGCCAGCAGGACACGTCCCCTGACTCAACGTGGAGAACACCTGGTCTTGTGGGCGAGTGGCGATGCGGCCTAGATACCACGGGTAGCGACAATTACCCAATTAGGTTGGAGCTGAATATTGCAACAACAACAAAACGTACGCGGCGCACAAAGGCTGTGAATTGGGGCGTATTTCGCGCTAACTTCATACGTTACGAAATAAGCATGCCATTCCACGTCAAAATTTAGCGTGCAGCGGAAGTCTCAACTCGGCTAATCTCAGTCAACAAAAAACTTCCCACAGCCGATCAACATCTATTGCACCTGTGGAATATGAGGCAGCAGTTGTACCATGCTTACCACGCAGGTGTAAGGCGATACGTGGACCTTCTCGAGGTATGCGACAAGACGGCACAAGCTCGACGTTATGCAAAGCAACTTGCTCGCGAAAGTGGCTCTACCACTGCGCCTCCTTCGGAGAAAGAACAGGCATTCGAAAACTCTGGCAAACGTTTCCAGCTATCAACGGTGAACTCAAAGATGGAAACCCCGTGCAAGCAATACTTCTTAAGGAAGGCATCACCAGTGGAGAATTTGAGGATTTGGCTGCATCTACGTTTTTTTCCCCAGCCTCGTAATCACCGTAGTCACGCCTTAGACTCCGTGAATAAGTGACGTGCGCCTGGAAAGGATCGCATCACCTGGCAGATGCTCCGCAGTTTAGATTACACTGGCAAGCAGAAATTGCTCGAAAACTTACATGTCTTGGATGTCAGGCACCCTTCCGCCCGAATGGAAGCACTCTGTCGTAATACCTATATCCAAGCCTGGCAAGTCCCCAACACAGCTGAGCAACATACGGCCAATTTCACTGACTTCGCCCCTTTGTAAGCTTCTCGAGCGAATGATATTTACACGCCTGAATGGCCATCTTGAATAACGATGTGCTAATTTCCATCCAGCGCAAACGGGATTCCGGCCAAGCCTTTGCACACACGACAGCCTTTATCTCCTCCGACGTCTGGCAAACAAGCGCCGCGGCCGGCGAAACGGTGTACCGAGCATGCTGCTCACCGTGGATGGAACCAAAGCGTTTGACACAGTCTGTCACCATCATTCAAGCATTGGAAGAAACGCATCCCGGCACAGGAATCGTAAACATGGTTAAAGCGTTCTTGCGAGACCGCACGTTCGAAATATGTAGCGGTCGTAGCCAACCACGTCACTACACAAATAGGGTAGGAGTGCCAGCTTAGTGATGAGAGGGCTTGCAAATAGCCTCCACAATCACGCTGCGGGCATTCGTTTTATTATGTATGCGGATGACGTCACCATCTAGACTAACCCAGGGCAGCATGCCACAACAGAACAAGCAGTAACTGCCGTTCAAACCGCCCTGGATGCTTTATTCACTTATCTTCCACAAACTGGCATGCACCCATTGACTGAGAAAACCCAGTACATTCTCCTGGGAGGGTCAGAGGAAGAAAGAGCTAAAGTGACTATGAAGCTCGGGGATCAATTAGTCCCCCGATCACCTACCCGCCAGGTTCTCATCTTGGGCGTACCGTTTCATGAGAACGGAGGTGCCGACGCGTGGCTAAAGAGCTCGCGCCTGCATGTCTGAAGATCCTTCACCTCATTGAGAGAATTTCCCATCGCAGTGAGGGTGCGGGTACAAAAGTCGCCCGCATATTAGTAGTTACACTACTAACTTCCCGCGCCTGCCACGGAGCCTCGTGTTTTGATCTCACACAGGCAGAAACCGAACAACCAGAGGTGCTACACAGAGCATCCATGCGTGTCATTAAGGGCCTTCCCCGGCACGCGCGAATAGAAGAACTCCATCGCTTCTCTAGATTTCCTGCAATAGTTGCGACAGTCGAACAGCGGGGACGCAATCACTCAAGGCGCCGCACATGGACTCTATCTGGTCAACGTCTATTATTGCTGGACTCACCCGTGCATGATACCGACCTGCCAAACATTCCTCCAAATATTCCACCGTGGGAGGATGAAAATATCTGCCGGCCCATTGAAAGCTTAAAAGAGTCCCACGCTTTCCAATGATCCGCTCGCGCTACCCGTGCCGATGCCGATCCTGAGGCCATTTTCACAAACGACTCCTGGGATTCTACCACCCACCGCGCAGGCATTGCTTTTTAACACCCCCAACGTGACATGCGGCGTGGGGTGGTACTCCAGTACGATGATCAGGAGTGCCCTACGTCTTGTGAACTGGAGTTGCGCGCTATTCATATGGCCAGGGACTATTTATCGCAGCAAGTGCCTCAAGGCGCCTTTCTCCCTGGGGAGCGCCTCACCATCTGCACAGATTCCCTTTAGGCCCTCAGAAAATTACGACAGATTCCTTGACACGGCTGTCTAACTCATCAAACTTAGAGCAAAAAAATGTACAAAAAAATGTGGATGTACACGTGACCTGGGTTCCCGGCCACGCCGGCGGCTTAGGAAATGAGGCCGCGTGCGCGCTTTGGCGACCGCGCTTATAAACTCCCGCTCGCCACCGCTGGACCACGGCTTCACTACCGCCCGTCCACTCCAGCACCCCGACGACCAGCGTGACTTCCTGAAGCAACGAGGACGGCAAGTGCTTATGGAACCTTTCGACCCCCATCCATTGCCGAGAGGATTGCTGTGCGCTGTCGAGGTTTTCATCCATAAGGCTCGAGCTGGAGCGGCACTACCCGATGATGATCTTGCTAAATGGCGAGCTTACATTCTTGTCGTGGACGCCAGCAACTTGACGGCGTTGAGCCTTCCCATCCTGACGTCACCTGCCGAAACTGTGCCCTGGGGGTCTGCCCTACTATGCAGCACCTAATGTGAGAGTGTCCCGGTCTTGAGAGTATTCGCACTTTCCAGCAACGGTGGCGCCGCCGCGCGCCTTTTTACCGAAGCTGTTTGCAGATGATCGGTCTCCCGGGCGAAGGCAGCCGGAGCGTTCGGAAACGTGGGGATTGAGAACGCAAAACTAAAAAGCAATCGAATGTGCTGTGTACCGCAGTATAGAAATCGCTCATTGGCGGGGAAAAAGACAGCGTTCATACCTTTCCTAGAGATAAAAAAGCCCGGAAGGTTCGGATAACTATGCTCCCCATTGGAAAAGGTGTCAGCAACACAATGGTGGTCACTTCACGAAAGCTGACTTCTTCTGGAGCAGTATCCGCAAGTTTAGTTCGCTCTCTCATTATTGATGCTGTGCTTTTCGTGCAAGGTGAGTGTGTCGTTTATTAATAGATGGTCTGCAGCCACTGAAACCGCGGTTGAAGAAAAGCGCCGTGCCGCCACATAACATTCCTATGCGCACGCACGAGAAAGTGAAGCCAAGAACCAACAGGAGAGCGTCATTGTTATGTCATTAATGTGCTCGTTTCTGTTAATAAATGCCGCATTCCAGTTTAATTTTGTGCTTTGATGGGTTGTTTGTGCTTTGTTTTCTTTTTAACATTATGTGTGATTACTGTTGTGAACTTGCTGCTTTTTTTTCTCAAACCCCCCGCAGGAATAGGCGATGTAGGTATTTGTTATAAATTAAACTTAGTACTGCGGCATCGTCGTTTCCCACAGCAGGCTAAAACCACAGCAAAGCTGATGTAACAAGCCCTGCCGTAAAGGCGTCAGCGTTTGGTATTTAGTCTCGGTATTTTTATTATTACCTGGAACCTGCATAAACGCTGTTGCATCTTTCCTTGTAAAAACCGCCCACAATTATATAATTTACTCGCATCCTTCGCACTTAACCCGACACAATCGCGCAAGTGGCAATAACAAAACGCTGTGCTCGGTTGCGTGTATCGAGCTCTGCTTGGCGCCTAATAAATATTTGTAAAATGTGCTCGAACAATTTTGCGAGCATTGGTGGAAGTGTAGCAGTCTTTATGGAACCTGCAGTGCCAACATAAACATTCACGCAGTGCGGTTGTCTGGTGACGCCATTCAGTTGCAGGCACAATCCCTCCAGGCTCAGCATGCGGCCTCCCTGATGCCGCAAAACACTGTGTGACTGGCGTTATAAACTGCTTCGCCTTCGACAAAGCACCTTCGTGTCTCATCGGCAAGGGAAAAGATGGTCTGAAGGGACACTAAAGGGCCCCGATCGGCTTTTTCCTGCAGACGCGCGCGCATCCGCGACGTCCCGATCATCGTCCCGTCCTCCATTTTGGATACCCCGTCGCGCCACCTATATTCGCTGGAAAGTGCGAATTTGCCCGCGCCATAGCCGCCAAGTGCCCACATACGAGTTCTGGATGACGCCACCACAGCACACGCATGTCGCCCGAGTCCTGCGTTCCCTCTAGGATTTCGCACGCGACGCTGACATTTGATCCGGTCTTAATTTTACCCCATCCTTTTCTCCCTGCCATCCTTACAGTCCCCTGAGCCAGCCCTTTTCCTAATTACATTATATGTATTTATGTATTTATTTATTACGGGTTCCTACAGCACCCATACGGCAATATTGTAACGGGTAATTTTCGAAAAGTATGCGGTACCTAAATGTGTCAATGTGATGCAAATAACAATAAAACACTCATTTGAACAACAATACATCAGGCAAATATATAAAAAATTACACCGCATAATCGATAGCTTCAGCAAATATTAATACTGCCATTAATTACTGTTCAGTCATTAACACTGTTAGAAAAAAGGAATGTTTGAACACGTTAATGCGGCAATGGTATTCTCCAATCTTTCGTGCATTGTCCCTGCGCGCTGATACACAGTGTGGCTGTTTTAAATAGAAATATTTATCTATTCCTCTTCGTTGATTGTAAACGTGTAGAAATTTTAACCTGAGCAGTTTTTTTTTCTCTGACGCAATGACTTTCATCCAAGGCTGTTTATTATTTGTGAGCTCCTGACCTTAAAATTACAATTACAGGTTGCAAATCCAGCAGTTCGCTTTTGAACTCTTCTAGCTTTTCTCATAATGCTGTAGTATAGGTGTCCCATGCTGTGCATGCGTATTCAAGAGTGTTTGTTTTCGTGTTTGGGGAGCATCCTTAAAAATGCCTGTGGAAGAAGTAAACACGATATGTCTCCCGTCTAATGTTTCTGTGTCACAACAAGATATTGC
This sequence comes from Haemaphysalis longicornis, assembly GCF_048455015.1. Classification (NCBI taxonomy): domain Eukaryota; kingdom Metazoa; phylum Arthropoda; class Arachnida; order Ixodida; family Ixodidae; genus Haemaphysalis; species Haemaphysalis longicornis. The sequence goes on from NW_027526460.1 coordinate 167,852,857, forward strand.
ATTGTCCCTACAGTCTGTGTGTTACCATTCTGGAGAAACAACGAACAGTGCATTTTGTTTTTCTTTTCGTAAACTGGGCGTGATATCATTTGGGAATATTTAACTTCATCTGCTATATTTTGTACACCAAGTGATAATTCTGTCATTCTGAGCCTGTATCACAATGACGTGTTCGGCACATTTCACAGTGTGATATATAATGTAATCATCAGCATAAAATCGTACAGTGTATTTAAGTCCGATGGGAAGATTCATGATTAACCAGCGCAAACTAGACGGGACGAGAGAGGAGTACACAACACGAGATCGTGCTATGGACTCCTCTCTCGTCCCGTCTAGTTTGCGCTGGTTAATCTTGAATGTATACCAACTAGCCCAGTTTTCGACCTTGCTTTCCGATGGAAAGGTCATTGATGAAAATAAGAAAAAGTATTGGCGCAAAGATGGAGCCCTGTGGGACTCCAGATAAAACATTAACACCATTAACAACCATGTGCTGCTATGATCACTCAAGTAATCTTGCAGCCAGCTCAGGAGATACTTGGGAAGGCCTAAAAATGACATCTTCTAAAACAGGAAATGGTGCTGAACAACACACAACGCTTTTTGTAAGTCGAAGAAAATACCATACCTGCACACCTTTGTCAAAACCTAAAGCAATATCGCGAATAAACTCAGCAAGTTTCGTTACACATGATAAACCATGTTGTGACGGTGTTAAAAATTTGTTTTGGAAGTGGTTGATTGGACATGAATATGTTCTAGAGTTTTGCAGCAAACGCAGGTTATTGAACTGGTGTTTAGTTACAACGTTTCTCTTTGTCGCTGGTTTTATGCGAGAATGTGACGTTCGCTATCTACCAGTTCTAGGGCAACGTCGCGCACTTCACATATAGTGCAAACAGTGCAACCAGAAAAGGACGATATAGGCTGCGAAGCGTTTCAGAACTTGAAGCGATATGCCGTCAGAGCCATGTGCAATATGTGGATTCATATTAGCGAACTAAGTTATCTGAATATCAGGAGCCGAAGTCATTAGTGAGTTTTGTTTCGGGAAGATCGAAAGAAGGTAAGAAAGCATTAATCTCTACCGTTATCGTCTTTTATTATTACGCTGTTGTTGGAAAGAGGTGGAATTCTAAGTATTTTTTATTGCTTTATTGCTTTTTATGCAGTGCCGTACTTTTTTTGGGTTTGTTTTGATTATGTAAGCGAGAGACGCTGAATACTTCGGTTTTGCTTGTTTCATTTTTTGCATAGTTGCGCTCCTAGGCCTTTAATTTCGCCAGCAAAGATCGGTGGCTTCTTGTGCTATAGTTTTTATATAACCTAGCTTTCATTTTTATCGATGTTCGTAGTTCTCGTGTAACCCATGGTTTTTCAATCCTTTGCTTCGCTCCTTTTTTGAGGGGATAAATCGGCTTACTAACGCTAAAACGTTCTCTTTGAACAACGTCCTTAACTGTTCTATGTCCAAGTCATGGCCGTGTTCTAAGAAACGTAACAAAAATGAGGTTAACACCTTGTTTATATAGCGTCATGTTACCTTTATCGTATCTTTCATTGTCGTGCTGTGCTTATTTCTATGCTCTGACAAATTACTGCTTCCACCACCATATCATGATCTGTAATTCAAAGTGGTGTTGTAAACGACCACTAAGACTTTGCGGTTGCTGAATATTCGATGAAGTACACTACCGCCTGAACGGCCAGATCGTGTACATATGTAGAAAAATCTACAAATGAAAAAAGGTGGAGTATAACTATTTATAAAGAATACCATTCATTTCCTAACGGTTATACGACTAGAGCTTCGCGATCGCTGCGCCGCCGGCCGCGGCTTCTCCTCGGCCCTTAGGGTCTCCCCTAAGCGCCGAAGAGAAGCGGCGGCAGGCGGCGTGGCTGATAAAGTCTCATGCAGCGTTTTGGTTCCCTTTCGCTTATTTTTGCCTTTCCGCGCCCGAAACAACTTGTTATGGTGACGTCTGCAAGTAGATAGTACGGCTGCACTCGGATACAACTCAAGAAAAATGCGGCTTTTCCTCATCAAAGGACCCCCCTCCAGCCAATGGTGTCACCGTATCAACGTGATGTCATGGTAGACCGCCTCTACGCCACGTTCACGGAAGAAATCACAGAGCATGTTGTTCCGCGCTTACGGACTTCTACCAAAATGGCCACCTCCGCTGTTCGCACGGCTGTTCGCGTCAATCCATCGGCGTCGTCCGGCTCTGAGAATGATTTTTAGTGCCGCTCAGTCGTATTCCTTGTTTGCGTGTTGTGTGCCGTGTTCTTAACATGCTCGGTAACGACAACCGCTATGGTGTTTTTTCTTCTGCTTTGTGAGCGACCGGCGTTGCCGGGAAACAGCCGCCGCTGCCGGTACTGGATTCTGTGTACGCTGCGTGATACAAAGCGGTCGTCGTCATCCTGTGCGGCGGGCGTTTCGTCTTGGGCGTGGAGTGCTTCTCGTTCTACCGTTTACTCCCTCCTGTGTCTGTGCTACCCACGTTATCGCACCAGTGACTGCGACGGGGGGCGATAACTCCTTGTTTATTTCTCGTTGATTACGCCAGTAGTAAATATTACTGTTGTGCATAGCGCACGACGTTAACGCCATGGAGAGTTATGCTCGGGGCCACTATATTATCTCTACGCACGAGGCGAAACGCAAACAGCGCGATGTCGCACGCTGCATTTCGTTAGAGCATATGTCGAGCTGTGTGTCCCAAGTCCATGCAGGGCGCAAGCGTATTCGCCCTAATTGTGATCAAGTCGCAAATACAAGAAGCTGAATTATCGCGTTTTTTGAACGTGAACGCGTACGAGCTGTAGCTTAGCTGCGTGGTGTGACTTAATATGCCACCTTTTCAATTTTGATTCTCGGTTACGCTGAGATTTCATTATTAAATGTGTTATTTGCAGCTGGCATGTTTTCGTCGCCTGTTTTATGTTGGAGCACTTTAAGTTGTTGTTTTGAACAAAAACGTTTGTGAATCAAATACGAATAGGGATCTGCGTTGAGTTTGCATTCTCTATGATAATAAAGATTATACATGAGTATGACCACTAAGTTCAATTTCATTGTCTTGCTCAGGCTTCGTGAATGAACTGTGCTTCGTGATAGTGAAATTTCATGAGCTAGATTTCACCGGTATGACCAGCTGCAACAGTGCATGTGACGACATGAAACGCAGCACTGAAATAAAATAAACCACCTTTCAGCTTTTCCTGAACATGCGCATGCATATCCTTCACCAATCAAATTCTTCAATCAGAGATGTGCATTATTGAAGCTATATAGGCACTGCTCGCCTTGTGTTCATATCACTTAAGTAAGAAGCTGCTGCTGTAATGGTAATTTGCATGCATGTGCTGTAAATTCGAGAAAGAGGATTCAGGGTGAAAAACGTGAGCATTTCACCCACTGTCCCCATCGCATCACAAGTGGCTGCTGGGGCAAGAAACTCACTGCTCCAGCAGTGCTCAACATCGTGGATGCCAAGTCGAACAGTAAGCTGCTGCTTGCTACAGCGCTGTTCACAACGCAACACGTGCAATGTCTACGCATATATTAGGAGTGTAAATCACAATTACAGCACATCAATTGATGCCAAATTCATAACACGGGCAATGAAGTATGTCTGAAGGGTTACTTAGTGATCTGTACCATAGAAAGTTATCTGCACTGGTTGATGTATGACATGTCGGTTGAGTGGACGCATGGAAACACACATATGGCACATATCGCTCCGCTGAAACTGGTCAATGCATATCGTACTTTTCTTGTTACGCAAGAGCGAGAATCAGATCATATGCTAAGGAAGAAATTTATTATCTTGCCAAAAATGCACTATATGAAATTATTCCCATACATGGGAGGATCGATTGACGTTAACATTGTTTCCTCTTCCCAAAGCTTTGGGAATTCTTTTTATTGATGTTGTGCTTCTGCATTTTATCCAGTGGCTTAGAAAACAGATAAAACCTATTTATCCCAATTCCTGCGTAATACAGCAGATAGCCAGGTAGAAGCTAAACAGAATCAAAGTAGAAATAAAACACCGAAACAACTGTTCTGGTCCTCACTGCTATCATAAGTTAGATTTGGCTCAGAGAGCTAAACACATACACTGCTGAATTATGCAGAGCAAATGAAATGAGCAATAAAAGACTGAAGCAGATTTATTTGTTCTTAACGCTCTATCAGAAGACAACTTGGCTCAGCCAGCCACCCAAGCAGACAGGTACAAGCTTTCATGTAGGCATTTTATTTGCAACTGTTTCTGCATCCCATACGTGCATAAGTGTCCAAAAAATGTAAAAAACTTGCAGTGAAAACTCAAACTAGTGTCTTGTTCTGTAGGTGAAACTTGCCTTTATCACCATTTACAGTGTCGCACAAGGAGCCCCAACGCCACACACCGCAGAAGTGATTCTGCTTGAAGTGAATTTGTGAACTCGCTTGAATCGGCTTGCACATACCTCATGCTATACATGCGAATAGTCACCCTTCTCGTGCAGTGTAAGCGTGGCTTTACTTCCAGAAAATAGTTTGGAACAGTGCGGGTTTTCTCTAGCTCGAGATGTACGATTTCCTTTTATGAATACATCTGCCACGCAGTATCCTGTAACGACTGAACTTATACGGCTTAATTCCTGCACCACACTTATAACAAATGAGATCAGAAACCAAGCACTGCAACAGCCTCTTCTTATTCTCGTAGATACATATCAAGGCAGTCAACCATGAGCCAGCACCACACAACACACCGCTCCGTTTACTAAAGCAAATGAGATCATAACCCGATTGTTTAAATAGCTTCTGCCGCCCTCACTGTTATACTGTAAGATCACTGGTGAGTCTACGACACAGCAGACAACACTGAGTAATGGCAAATGAGATTACAAACCAAACATTGCAATGGTCTCTTCTGATTCTCATAGCTACATGTCAAAGCAATCAACCCTGAGCAAGTTACGCACCACACACTGGCTTCTCAGTTAACTCCAGAAATAAGCCTTAATAAAGCACACAAATGGCATATCTGGTCTTCTCTGCTGTTTGAAAGAGTTCCTTGCTTCTGCAGCTATAGAAACACAGGTATTTAAGCTAAACGCCCCACTCCACACTAACTGAACGAGGCAAAGGCGGCACTGGCGAATAGGTCGCAGCCTTACACATCTTGAAAGGACTCGATAGCAGATAGGTCACTGTCGGAGTCCATGTCTTCACCCAGATGTATTATAATAGGTTAAACATGCGCACTTTCTCCACCGTCTCCTCTGAACTTTGTTTCAATGCTGATCACATGCTGAACAGTGTTTACCCAGTGCTGAGCTGTTACCTTGGCAACTTCTTCCCTCAGGAGCACCTCTACATCTGCCAGCTTAAATTTAAATGTGTCATTTCTTGCTGCGACGCCTCACCTCATCTGTGCCCATATGCGCTCAATAGGACTGAGCTCACAATGGCAGGGCTCCCGAATACATCCGGTCCTTTCAGCTGCACTGTCAATACGGTACCTGATTTACCATGCCTTAACAGAGGCCACAAGGCTGAGGAGCTCCTTTTAAGCGTTTTTTCATCCCAAGCAAGTCCTTCGGACGTCACCCAGTCCTGAACAACATTTCTGCGCGAAGTCGTCGTAGGCACTGCTTCTTCCAACCACGAGTGGTACGAGGTATTGTCCATGACAATTACACTACCGAGTGGCAGTTGTGGCAAGACGGCCCCAAACCACCTTTCAAAGCGGGTTTCGTCCGTCTCCTCGTGGTAGTGGCCTGCCTTCGTACCTCCAAAGATATCCAGGCACCCACCGACGAAGCCACCCTCGCTGTCGATGAGCGTTACAATCAGGCGCTATCCTTTCCCTGACGGCTGCTTCAAACCTGTCGTCAAATCACGCATGAAGGCGTCGTGGTGGGAAGCAACCGTCGTGTCCATCAAACAGTCGATATCGTGTGTCCCGCACTCACTCAGGTTTCATCAAAGTAGAATATTTTTCGATTTTCAATCCTGTACCTGGCGATGTCGTAGAGGTACTTCTGCTGCCTCGAGACAATGTCGTGGCGGTCGATCAGCAGCGAGTTCCGGCTCCTCTTCTCATAGCTGAACCCGATGTCATTCAGCAGCCGGCGCACAGTCCATGGCTTCAGAGGAGTAACATCACGGCTAGCGTTGACATCCGCAGCAATTGCCTTCACTGTCGGGATCCCATAGCGGCAAAAAAGGCGATGCATGGACGACCGCAGTGCGCACTTCGTGAAGTCGTCGTACACTTCTGTGAGTCGTCTCTTTCCACCGCTTCGCAAGCACTTCCGGGAGGGCGTCGCAAGATTGCCGTCGTTATTTTTCATCTCCTTCTTCACGTCCATCACGAAACTAACGCTGATTCCAAGAAGATCGCTCATTGTCGCGACCGTTTCTTCAACGCTGCGTTCTGGGTGTAGATGCCGCAAGCGAACGTACGCGTTCCGGATCATCTCCCGCCCGCAGCTGAAGATGACACGACGCTTTTGTTTTCCTTGTACCATCGGCGTAGCCGGCGTAGCGTGGATGGGAACGCACCACAACCCTCAGTCGAGAACGATAACGCAGACTCAGACGCCACTTCTTCGGGTTCCAAACCGAAAAAGGAAACAGGCAATGCATAAAACCAGAAGCAAGCGGTTGAGGGAAAACCCGGAAGAGCAGAAATTTACCATCAGCCATAAAATTGAAACTCACTACTCCGGATGATGAATAAGTTTTCACGTGTTGCATTATATCGTCAAATAAACAATTTTTAGCTAAGGTTCTTCTCTCGGCCCAAAATGAAGGCGTCCTGAAGAACTACTTTTTGGCGCGGACTCACTCAGAAAAGCTTGACTCCGAGCGCTGCCTGCAGGTGCAAGGCAGTCGGCCGCGACGTCACGTTGGTAGAGCGACACCATTGGCTGGAAGCAGGGTAGTGGAAGTGGGGGATTGGGCTACGCCCCTTTTTTCTTGAGTTGTATCCGAGTATAGGGTACTAAAAAAAAAACGGCTGAGTTTTGGTGGTTTTGGTAGTGTGCTCGGACGCCAACACAGCTATCCGGGGATGCAGTTCTGCGCGCTTCTAGGCCGCTGTTAAGGGCGTGGGCGACGGCAGCAGCATATAACCACTGTCATCTCCGAATACTTCTGGAACAAGTATTCTATTGTCGCCTCTTTTAGACCTGATACTGGCACTGTGAGAGGTTGGTTTCGTTTTGCAGCGTGGGCAACAAATGTGGCTTTTTATCAAATATATACGCCGTAGAAAAATATATTTCGGGAATGTGACTACCCAATACCTTTCTATAACTTGTGCCCTCTATGTGGAAATAAGACACTGGAAAATGTTAAGTATATTCCAAGGCTGTGGTTCGTAGTATGTGCCCACTCACGCCTTGTTGGCGGTGAGCGCGACCACGGGCGGCGCTGCGAGGCGCGCCTCCGTAAGGTCCCTAAAATTACCTTACGCCTCCGCGACGTCAGCTTAGGGATTCTAGCAGTTGTCGTCCCTTCAGTCGGCCTCGCTTACCCTGCTGTTTCTTTGCGCTCGGTTCATGTCTGATTCTTCTCCGTACCAGCTTTCGCGCGTGCGTAAATTTTTATCATAATGATTGACTTAAAATTGTATACACTAGCTCAAGGCGTGGATACCGCTACGGATACCCTGGCAGAAATATTGCCAGCGTCGCGCCGTTCCTTGCGAAGCGGGTCCTGTGCGGAGCGTGAAGAGTCGGAGCTGGGCGTCAGCTTCTGTATGAAGCAGTCTTTCGCACAAAGGTAACAGCCAGCTGCTAGTAACCGACAACAGCGAAAAGACAAGACCAACACAAATTCCAGGCCTTCGGGGCTGTCGGTTTTGGCGGAAGGCATTACGATTCCCGTTAATCATGTGTAAGGTAAAATAGTTTTTAAATGCAGAGCATTTCAGTAACTCACGATGTCACCCGCGTTGGCGTCCGTAGTCCGCATCGCTCCCCCTACACTATATAACAAAATAACACCTTCCGGCGCCAGGTTTCGATCCCACGACTGTGCGTGCGGAACGAACAAGGTACACGGCGCTCTACCGACTGCTCCACAAAGCCAACACAGAATGGAAGGTTACGCACGCGCCTTATATCCTTGGCTCATTCAACCGTCGGCCACAGGTGCGCCCTCTCCCCCGTGTCCTCCTTGCCTTCTCTCCGCTCGCAACACGCTCTCTCGCCGCGTTCGGTTCGGGCGCACAACAAGTGTGGACGTGCGCAACCCCCTCTCTCTCGCCGCGTTGGGTTCGCATCACGCGTTCGTGTGGTGGCGCGATTTCGGCGCTATAACACTCTCTCGCGAAGGGCATTGGATTGGATTCGATTGGATTGAGTTGGCTTGGCTTGGCTTGGCTTGGATTGGATTGGATTTGAATTGGGTTGGATTAAAGAGGATTGTGTTGGATTGTGTTGCGTCATAGCCGCGCCACGTTGCATCATAGCCGCTCCACGTTGCGTCATAGCCGCTCCACGTTGCGTAATAGCCGCGGCAGGGGGTTCACGGCACGTTTCACGTTTCACCATCGACTTCATCGACAATGTCTACGCTGGAAGACAACAATTACAACAACAACAACCAATACGTAATCCATAAGACTTGCAGGCGCGCCCCCCGCAGAAATGCTCTGCATTTGATCGTGCCCCTCGCGAGGGGGATGTTTTTCTGGTCAACACGAAGTCGGCGACTTGCAAAGAGGGCGAGGAGGGTGCTTCTCGTGGTGCGAATGAAAATATACATTCATTTCCTGCGACCCCCAGATAAGGCCACTGCGTCTTAAAGGCGACAAAATGTATTTCAACCTTTCCGAACGCTCGAAAGTATTGTATCACATCACTTTACATTGTCATGGCATGAAAGTAAGCCGACATGTGCTATGGTGCGCAAAAAATGTACGTTGAGTTCTAAATAACCTACTAATATGTGCATAGGCGTGTGCTCGTTATATACCAGGCTTCTAACCGGTATAGAGGTTTATTGAGCAAACCGAGTCACGTCTACGGTAACGATACAGTAACACTACGTTTTTTCAGACCTGGGGGGATATTTCGGTTTCATTTCTCACAGCCATATCGCCCCGGTAGTCAGGTATACGTTATAGGAAAACTGCAGGAGGAGGACGACGAGGAGGAGAACACTTTATTTAATAGTAAAGTCGAGCTGATTAAGGGGCCGGGTCCTCACTCCAGGACAATAGAGTAAGAGTAATTTTCTTAGAACGCCATCCCAAGTAGACCAGGATTTGTTCTTTACGCCTGGAAGGGTTGGAAAACAATTAAGAGCAGCTTGGAAATATTAATCGGTTTCGATTCTTGTAAAATAGGCACGCATACTATTTATTACGTTCATTAGCGACTGTATAAAGCCTTTAACACCGTAATCATGTCATAATTGTTTGGGTTGAAAGTCAGTTCGTTATGATAACGATGGTTACAATAGAAATTCGGAGCACAAAAGCCGCATTCGAGTACTCTGCACAGCGTTGTCTGGGGCGCGATCGCGGTGGCGTAAAACAAACATTCTCCCAGTATTTGCATGTGAATAACAAACGCATGCTGCGGATATGCATCTTCTTGCACGCAGCCATAACGAAAGCCAAATTGTGAAAAAGGGAACTTATGCAATACAGCCTGACGAAAATATCCACACTATCTTCTCGAATATCCGCAAACCTACTGACGGTGCAGAAAAATTGAATGTGTTGGCCACAGGAAAAAAAAAAAAACATTTCTCTGATACAAGTCGACAACAACGAAAGGAATAGAAGACAGTCGCTTTATTTCCTGCTGTGCGATGCGCGTGGATACGGGCCTGGCACCTGGTGTGTAGCTTTACACTGTTGAGTCTTCATAAGAGCATCTCAAACGTACTGTAGGGAAGCATACGCATTTTGAATACCTATCGAAGAACTCTGAGCGCTGAACATCGTGAGTAAGCAGTTACACACGATCTTCTGGCCAATACTCTTTGTTCTCTCTCTACTCGTGTGTTGCAAACTTGTGGGGGCTACAGCTTTAAATTGAATTACAGATAACTGAATTACTAAAAGTAGACTTTGCATTGCACTTAAGCCTCAAAGCGGGTGATTTCTAGCGCAGGCCTTGATGCCCTTCACAAGCGGAGCGTAGCAGACGAAGGCGGCGCGAATCTCTATGCCGACGTCAGAGCCAGAGGGCGCCACTCAAACATCTCATCGCCAAGAGCAAGGGCCAAGGAAAGTAATGAAACCGCGGAAAAATACATGGTCTGCCAAGTCCGGGGGAAGCAGAACAGCTCGCACGGGAAGGAAAAAACGCAGTGCAGCTTCGGAAATGCTGAAGACGTTTGTCGAAACTTAACCAAGGTACACCGGACCAACTGGATGCGAAATGCACCGATCGCAAGACATGTGGGAGGAGGGGGAGGGGAGGTGGACGCTTAGCTATCGTTGTGTACAAATGCGGAGAGAAATCAAGGAATTACCGTTTAGTAATCACAGACTTCAGCTGCGCATTCACTTTCCTTTTGTTTTTCGGCTTCAACGAACAGCTGATCACTCGGCGGACGTACTTTTTGAAGTATACTTACTGTATACTTCAAAAAGTACGTTCACAAAGTAAATTCACACGATAAAAGGTGTCGTTCGAGGAGTGGTATTGATAAGGCTCTCTGATTTCAGTTGGTGCTCGATTCTGCCGGCTTCCTGTGTCGTATGACGGTGTTTCGAAGGAGCGTTCAGTCGCGGACGCGGCTTACTCCATAATGCCGTCTCATATGATCGATGCCGTAGCAGATTATCGATTGCGAACGTTAACCTCGCGACAAGACGATCCAGCATCAAATTTTTAGCACGAAACTGTTTTATGCCGGGACACACAAATCTTACCGACGTCATATCCGTCACGGAAATGACATCACCAGAAAAAGTTCAGCTGACGTGGCGGCGCCAGGATTCGACCCCACGATCACTGTGGCTGCAAGGGAGGTGTGAAACGTTCTGCCTTCTGGGCAATGAAGTCAAGCCCGCACGTATGTACATACTCGCCGCATGTCCTTCCCTCTACTTCTCCATTCAGATGGTGCTGCCTTCTAGGAGAGGTGACGCGAAGTAGTGCGTCGTGACGCTAATGAGCGCGGATAGTTGGCACCTCGGTAGGGCTGCTGTGTTTATCCGTCCGCCGAACTCTGCGAACCGAGCTACAAACTTCGCCTTTCGCGCTCCACAAGCCGAGCTCGTCGCAACGCAAGCCTCTGGCGTACGCTACGGAGCGGGACCAGTGTGATCGCACTTTTGCCGAAGGGACCCGCCAGCTCGCCAAGCACACCCACAAGACTGCTACCGACCCGCAAACCAAGCTCCTTTCGCTGTAGAGCGGACCGTGACTTCACCGAACGATTCTTTGACAATTTGTTGGTTTCGTTCGCACTGTTTGCGAGCGCCTGCGGTTTCAATCGAATTTACGCAATGCTCCGGCGCATGTAATCCAGTGCCTAATGTTGATTCGTCTAACGGTGCCATACCGACGAAATATAAATAGCGATGTTCAAGTTCATATCGATGCACAACCAACATTCAACTGCTCCTGTGAAGGCACTTGTCACTTTCGTGTTTTACCGATTCCTATGAAAGAAGTGTTAACCCCATTTTTTTGTAGTTTACTGATGCCCACGTAACATTTCGAACAATTCAACGCACTTATTTCGTAGAATGTTCGTGAAAGTTATGCCGCACTGGCTTCTCAAGGGTAGTGATCAAAGGGAAAAGGCCCACTCATCGCAGCCAACTCGCCCTAGGAAAACTGGTTATAGGGAAACTGGTCAAAGAGGGCATCTCGTTCTAGGTGATCTCGCGGTTTCTCGACGTGACGGTGGCGTGACGGAGAAGATGACGGCCGTGTGAATGAGGGCTAAGGCGACACGAAACATTTGCTGTCGGAATTTCGAAACTGCGTCGGAATTTCGAAACTGACCACAATAAAAGCGCAAGCTGTTCAGTCCTGCAGAGATGTGGCAGCAGTATCAAGTGAACGTTTAACAGTCCCACGGGTCGCGAGATAAATTCAAACAATACTTTGGCTACAAGTTTGCTATAATGCGCGTCTGGGAAATGTTACTCACACGGAGGGGTAACTCAGTGCCTTCCCTCCCTGAGCACGCGACTTGCATGTCACGCTTTGGTGCGTTCGTTGGTGGGGCAGGAGGCGCCATTACGAGCATGTCCAAACCGCATCAGTCATGGTTTGGAGGAGTTAGTATTGGGATAGCACGCCGCCTCTGTCCCCCCGGGCCATGACATCGCCGATCAGGAGAGGTAAGTGACGGGTCTCGCGCCGGGAACTCTATCGACTGCGCCGCAACGAACTATCCATTCAATGTTCACGTGAATTCGCGACATGTCAGCAAAAGAATGCGTGTCGCGGTGAGGTAAGGACCCTCGATACCGTTTTTGTCCGCACCCCAAAGCAGCTGTAGACGCAGCGGGGAGGCTTTACGCGAGGCAAGGGACTGAGTCCACTTCCCACCTCAGGGAACGCTGCCAAGAGAACCCTCAGTGTGGTTGCAAAAAACGTCACCGCTCACTTGAAACTCATTCACTTAAGTGACGCAAAACGCGGAGTCGAACGGAGTGCTGCCAAAGTGGTGCTAAATTAGCACAAACGTCGCCAAACGCATCGAGAATTCGTTACGTGTCGCCGGTATGGCCGAATAAAGAAGTGCAGTTGATATTAGAGAGTTTTAGCTGACCGTTTTTGACGCTCCGCTATGCTCCCGACGGCCGGCCCGCTAGGCACAACCGCAGCGTCAGCGGCAGAAAGGCTTATAGCTAAGCGATAACCGTATCGCCCTCGACAGGGAATGATTCGGGTCACTGGTGCGTGTGCAAGCCAAAACGTCATCGCAAACTTAGATACGAAATGGAATTTGGCCGCTCAAGTAATGTAAACTACCGTGTTTAGTGCCTTATTTCACATTTTTAATACAATGTAGTCGCTTGCAAATGGTTTTAAAATATTTTAAAGAAGCCGATAAACTTTGGAACAGCCAAGACACGGCTGTCTTTCTCGGTGCTGCATAGAAGCAGCCCCGCGCTTCATTTGACGTTTTTCGCTTCCGTACTAAAGCTCGTTGAGGAGTGCCTACCTTTGCCTATTCGGAAGAGCTTTCGCCATATCGTCGCTCGCGTTTCAACTAAAGAAACGGAGTTCGCGAGAGCGCGCTCGCATCGCGGGGCAGCCGTGTTGATATTCCGCACGGTAACGTAAGCTGCCGCGACGGTCCGCTAAGAGGCCCAGGTTAGCGGAGCGGGGCCCCGCTCCGGTATCGCCTCTAGCGCCCTTGCGCGCCACGCATGCGCAATGGCGCTCCCGCTAGCTATCGGAGCGGAGCGGACCGTCAGAAACGGGCAGCTAAAACTCTCTAATGTCACGATGCCAAAGACGACGCAGTTGTGTTCAAGGAAAACAAGTTTATTGAGCGAACTTGTGCTCCCCTAACAACTCAAAGAATACACAGGCGGCGAAGCAGCAGTCAGCAGAGTGACGTACGCAAGCGAGAATCGGCGATCGGAATCCCGCGGCGTCTTCTCTGCAGGCTTTTATCTTTCGGCGCGAGTGTTTCTTGAACCGTTGATTTACATCTAGAACGTTGTAGATCAAAGAAGATTATTCGAGGCTGGTGACCTTATGGCGAAACGCTCTCCGTATCAGAATCAAATAAAGAATTGAATACGTGCTTCGCTTGGGACACAGATAACATAGCTGGGCGCGTTTGGGCAGTAAAAACATGCCTAGTTCGCGAAAATATCTACATAACCAGGGCTCCAAAAAGGAAGTAGCGCTCAGGCTCCAATTTTTTTCACAGTATCCTCACTGCTTTTATGTGCACGCTGTAAATAAATCTGATCGTACGGTTACCTATAGTATCTATTTATAGAAGTTTCTTGTTATGCAGTTGTGTTGCTTTGTACTTGTAGGTGTGTACGACAATAACTGGTGTTTAATACCTATTGCCAATTGTATTTGTTTATCTTTGTTACGCAGCTATCTTTGTTTATGTTTAAATTTGAAAAAATCTTCGACTGTTATATATTCCCTGCAAATATTGTAAATTGCCTTTTATGAAGTATGTAAGTAGATTTATGTATTACTCTGATGTTGTTATACCGGTATTTTTCTATTTGCTATGCAGAACTCGCTTTGTGTGTCACCAAGCTTTGTCTCTGTTGTGTTGTTACCTCGAAACGGTCTCCTGGATCCAGTCAAGCTGTTTGTTTTCAGTTTTTAGCCCTGGCTGAATCCAGACAATCCGGACTGTCTTTTCTGGAAAATAAAAGATGAATTGTGTTGAACTGAATATAGACGAGACAAAGGTGAGTGCACGTGACAACCGCTGCACTGCCCGGACGGCGTTCGTCCCGTGTTCTCTCTCTCCCCTTTGTCTCGCGTGCCTGTCCCCGCTGTGGACAGGCACGGACATTATCGACCTTCCTTCTGTCGCCGGAGTGTAGTCCTACTTCCGGCTTTTGACAGGAGCACAGGCATTGCAACAGTGAACCGCACGGAACGGAACCTGTTGTAGCGCGAGGCGTCAGAAAACGACTGTCCCGGTGTTTTATTAGTACCGTGACTACATGAGATGCTGACGACGACGACAAGAGACGCCGACAGCCCGAGCCCCTAAGGGGCTTCGCCCCTAAAAGGAAGTGGAAGATGATCAACTAAGACAAAGGGCGTAAAAGACCTCCAACTGGGAAAGAGGGTGAGAAAGACATCCAAATTTCGAGGTATTCTCTACCCGTTTACACGGGTGGGCTTGAACACTTTCTACGAGCTGTGGGATGTTTCATACCTCACGATGTTTGAAGGATAATTAATTGGCATAATTCATAACCAGCGCAGCTGTTTAAGCTGGAGCTTGTTTCGGTTGCGTGAGTAAACGATACCGAGAAAACTGCGCCACCTGTAAAGGGTGCACCACCGCATACAAGGTATTATAACAGTACAGCCGGCTTTCGCGACTGCTCGAGTGTGAGCAGAAGGGGGGCATGCGTATGCGCACTTGTTGGTATACCATTTCTAGATGATACTGCTGTAAAAGCTCGTTAATTCGAACTCGAAAGGGACCATAAAATTGTTCGAATAAGGCGGAGTTGGAATGAGCGGGCGGGCGCTAGAATGAATGGACATCACGCCGCACTGCGCGGGCAGAACCCACAAAAGCCAGCTCTGGACTTGCTGTTCCGAATCAGGCGCTACTACGTGTTTGTGGCAGGTGATTTCGTAAATAATGTTCATGGAGCTCGAACCGCGAGCGAAATTAATTAATCAGTCAGTTGTCTTTCTGCTCCGTTGTTTTTCATCTCTAGTAAATTTGGTTTAGTTTGGATTTTAAAACACATTGCAATCACTCTGGGCCGGCTTCTTCGACGGGAAGCGATGGAAACCAGAAGATGCCAGTTCGAATTAACCGTTCTGGATACCGACGCGTTGGAATTGTCGGGAATTTTCTACCATTGAAATATACTGGGCTGGGCCGGGACCAGGGCGTCAGTTCGAATTAACTGTAAGTTCGAATTAAACTATTTCGAATTAAACGAGTTCGAATAAACGAGCGTTTACTGTGGTCTTTTGCGCTACTAAAACAAAACAAATTATTGGCATAGCTTGCACTAGTGTTGCAAGACTTGGTAAACAGCGGAGCTGGGATCGACCTAGCTCATTTCCCCCTGGGATCCGCTGTCAGTACGGGGAGCACACTGTAGACTCTACCTCGCCCCTCAACACTTAGCCTAGCAAGAACATCGTGAAACCTAGCAAAACTTAGCAACACCGCAAGAAGTTAGGTCGACCCCCAGCTACCGAGCTTTTTTTTTTTATACTTAATCACAGCGCGAAGGACGGGACAGACAGAAAGATCAACCACTGGACAGGCGCTGACTCTCAAAGCTTCTTTTTGTTGTTCTTGCAACAAAAGACATAGTTCACACACTTTAAGCACCCTGCAGAAAACCAAGGGTGTTACAGTCGGTCAACACCCTTTTCTCCATACAAAAAGGGTGTAAAGCTAGAAGTTGGGGTGTTGGAACCAAAGAAAAAGGGCGTCACGACTTCCCAACACCCAGATTACACTTATACTACACATTTTTTAGGCAACAAGCTTCTAAAAAAAGCTTAGTGTGTGCTCAATTACGGCGCGATGTGCTCACCTATGAGCATGACCTCTAGTTGATGGCGGCCGCCCTCAAACATCATGAACGTTGACCACGCCAGCTCACGAGGGAGCTGTGAGTTTGCTTTTTTCTTTAACTAGCCGGTGCACAGTGCGAAAACATCGGTGCCTCAGCCTGCAGCCAGTCATGCTAAGCTGGCTCGAGGTAAATAATTCAAGCGGCCGGCCCCCGCGGTGCTTCCAACCTGCTGGCCGCAGGGCTGCGAGCGAGTGGCGAAGAAGCGAAAGGCTGTCTTACCGGAGGAGCACCTGGAACCGAGGCCGCGAGAATTTCGTCACTCACATCCCGCCGGGGCTCTTGCAACTGTCTTCATCTGCCTCCTTAGTATGGCTGCTGTTATGATTATTATGGGCTAGAAGGGGATGATGATGATGACGATGGAAAGCTGCCCATGAGAGGGCACCGCATGCCACTGCAGTGCACACACGCAGCTTTTTGTCTCGATCGCTAAACAGCTAGCTTCCACGTAGTGTCATCCTGCACTACATGTGCCGTCCTCGGATTTGCCATGCGAGTTCCCGACTGCGACTGCCTGCCGTCACAGACACCACTACCCAGCAGTATGCGCCCGGCGACTGCTCGCGCCTGACGACGCCGCACTTGGCAAACTCCGAGGGCGCAGCTCGACTCGGCCACCATTGCGCCTCCACCCCGTAGTCTCCAAGGGTTACTGTGGTCCTGATGTGTATCGGCGTTTACAGCACCTGGCCGCCGGTGTCCCACCTCCGCAACTGCAACGCACAGTGCCTTCTGCACAACAAGCCTGCTCTGAAAAGTCAAAACGGAGCGGGAAGAAGACGGGACAAGGGGCCCTGTAGTTCTACTGGAGATAGCATTTCCACCTGGGAAGAAGGCTGCCAGCTAAACCCCGCTGGGCTTTTTGATAGTGCACATACATTTGGTCTTCGCCATGCCGTCTCAGGGTGACTCCAAAAGAGGTCGCAGACGCCAGGTCCGGCTGGTCGACATGTCAATCATTACGTGCGAATTCCCCACTAGTGTGGTCAATAAATCCAAAACCATTTCCCGCATAGAAAAACCTCAAAGAACAAAAAAAAATGTTGCACAACGATCACTGATCAAGTGACTACCCAGCGAAGTTTGACTGGCATTTCAGGGTCGGCTGACGTCGCGTCTGTCGAATACGCCAAAGTGGGCATGTACATATTGCGTGACGAATGCTAGAGTTGCGAAAGATCCCGGTGAAAGGGGCTCCAACAGGCCTGCTTAGAAGAAAAAAAATGGGCCATCTTCACTAACGTAAAACCTGGTGAGGGGCGAAGCATGCGGTGTATAAGGCTATTCAAAGATTGTAAGTCTCTCTCTTGTAACACGGTGCGCGCTGATTGGGCGGCGGAGAAATGCCGGTGGTAGTTACTAGATCCTGCGTACCCTTCGAAGATAATCTGCAAACATTATCTTTATCAGATAACGGGGGTCGTATGGTTCACAGGCGCCTTATCATCCATAATGCGGTTTCGATTCTGAGCGCTCGGCGTCTTAGGCCTTGGCTCCTTGGAGTTTTTGCACACGGAGATTAAACCGTTAAGAGTAGAGGTACACAGCTTTGCTCTAAAAGTCTCGTTTCGTTGAAGCACGAAGCGTTCTAGCGCGAGGCTTTAGAAAACGAGTGTCGAGGTATGTTTCTTGTTTCGCATTTTTGCCTCGGCGTTAAAAAACGAGTGTCCCGGTGTTTTAGTAGCGCAACTACACAAAAAGATGGCTGGAAACGACGACAGCCCGAGCCCCTAAGGGTCTTCGCATCTAAAATCGCCGACGATCGCCCCGAGGTCATACGAGCTAAGATCTCAGGCTCCTGCAGCTACATAACGTACAGCTGAGGGATCATGAGGATTCTACAGGGACAATAGCTATGCTATGGGCCCTTGTTGCTTTAGGGCATTGCAGGAAAAAATCGCGAGCTTTGGCAATGGCCATGTGTGCATGGCGGCTATCCGATTGCCCAATATCGACATGGTCGAAGGGTTTTGGAAAACTCAGACAACCAAAGAATCTGTCACGAGAAGAATGGCGTTGCTCGGTGTGCCGTAAGGCTGTTAGCCACAAGACAATGGGTCTAACTTCCAATTTTGAGGTTTACAACGTCGGTCCTCACGTCACATCTTGGGGTTCAACACCTCAAACCGGCACCCACTCAAAAATTGCTCCCTGAACGCCAAGCAGCAGGTACCGATTCACGCCGTACACCCCAAACCAAAACTTTAGGCTATAGGAGTGCACACCTGAGAGTTGCTGTGGGTACTCTAGAAAATTCGTACGTACCGTCAGAGTAGTGCATACTCGCAGTGGGGGATCGGCCAACCAAATAATCCATCGCGAAAAAGCTTCGCGTTCAACCTTCGTCGTTCGACGAAAGGGTGCTGCTAGGCAAGCCCAGGTCCTTTTTGGTCAATCCGCCGTGGGCATATTGGATTGACCTCTTTCCCTCCCCCCGATCCCTTAATGTGTGCATGGACGTCATGGCGCTGCAGGAGAGACGGCATTGGCGTAGCGGTTTCAGTTTGTGGAGAAATGTACGACAGCAATGATGGGTTCTACTGCCGTCTCTTGGGCCTTAGAACCGGCACAAAACTCGATCACAAAACCAGCAATCACACCTTGTTACTAGCGATGACTCGTGGCCGAGCGGCTGTCATATCTGACCTCTGAAGCAGGAGAGCTACTGCCTAACTTTAAAAGTACACAAGAAATAGATACAAGACGGCACAAGACAAGAACAGAGATGCGCGCTCAACGTCGCATGTTCCTAATTGATACCAGCTATGGGTAAGATAGCTAAGCCGACGCCCACATGGCTGCGGCCACCCGCTGTTATTGTGATAAAAAATCTGTTATTTTGAGAGCCAATACGATGACTAGATAGAAAATATGACTGGAAATTAGTAGACAATTATCGCACAAAAAAAGCACAGGGACATCGAGGTCTGAGACGTGCGGGCAGAGTTGCATGAGCTCAACTGCCGATCCGCTGCGGGCCCTGACAAGATCACCAACAGAGCACTCAAGAACCTCAACGAGGCGGCGATTGCGAGCCTGACAGCCCTCTTCAACAAATGCTGGAGGGAGGGCAGGTTACCCAAAATGTGGAGGACAGCGAAAACCATCCTCATCCCAAAACCGGGGAAGACGCTGAGCATTGAGAACCTCCGCCCCATCTCCCTGACCTCGTGCGTCGGGAAGGCGCTGGAGCACGTCTTGATAAACCGCTGGCAAAAGTATTTGGAAGACAACGACTTGTTCCCAGAGTCGATGATCGGCTTCAGGAGTAAGTTGAGCACAAATGATGCAATAATACAGCTCAAGGCTGATATCATCGACTACATGACCAAGACGCGTGACAACAAGGCCATCCTGGGGCTAGACCTGCTGAGTGCGTTCGACAAAGTCAAGCACGCGGCGGTTTTGGCCCAAATCTGCGAGCTGAACATGGGAGTCCGGACGTACAACTATGTGCGAGAGTTCCTGTCAGAACGCACGGCATAAATCCACGTCGGCGACATCACGCTCGAAGAGAAGAAGCTCGGCAGCATAGGGACCCCACAGGGATCGGTGATCTCACCGCTGCTCTTCAACCTGGTGATGATCGGGGTCGGCCGGCACCTGAAGCCACTGGCGGATGTACGCCACACCATTTATTTATTTATTTATTTATTTATTTAAGTACCCTAAGGGCCCGGGTGGGCATTACATAGGGGGGGATTGAAGTATTACACACTAATACATCGAGTGAACAGAATAGCAAGAAAAATAGTAATAATACAGTAATTGCACTCAGAAATCGCACAGTACAACGCTAAACAAAACTATGAAACAGACAATAACAAGAGATATGATGTCGTACAGGCAAGAACCAATATGTTTACAACATAACCGACACAATAAAATTAAAGTTAGATATTGCTTTCAGTCGTTAAAAAGGAGAGAAGTGCTGTTTGAAAAGAAGAAGCGTCTGTTAGTGTGGCTAGGTTTGCAGGTAAAGAATTCCATTCGTTTATGACCAATACAAGAGGAGCATTCTGATATTTTTTTGTGCGGGCAAAAATAGGATTAACTTTGCAAGCATGCTCTACGCGTGCCGAAGTATATGGTGCCGGAACGATAAATTTGCGAGCGAAGGCCGATGGGTTATGGTACAGTGCATGGAAAAAAGATAACCTTGAAAATTGCCTGCGCCGGGTGAGAGGGGGAAGATTTAGTTGCTCTTTTAAGGAAGAAACGCTTTGGTATCGCGAGTATGAAGACATAATAAATCGAGCGGCTTTGTTTTGCACTGATTCAATTGTGTTAATAAGTCCAATTTGGTGAGGATGCCATATTATTTGCGCGTATTCGAGAGAAGGGCGAATCAGGGTATTATACGCCTGAAGCTTCGTGTCAGAATTAGCCAGATGAAGGCGACGTTTAAGCAATCCAAGCTTTTTAAACGCCTTCGAAGTGATTTTTTCTATGTGGGGACCCCAGTTTAAGTCGGAGGTCAATGTTACGCCCAGGTATTTAAAGGATGAAACCGTCTGAATTTCGGAGTCATTTATTAGATAATTATAACTATCTGATCTAGCTACGGAAGAAAATCGGACGTGTTTAGTTTTTTCTACGTTTATTTGCATTTGCCATTTTTGGCACCAGTTAGTTAATGTTAATAAGTCAAGCTGAAGTGCACTAATATCATTTGTTGTTAATATTTCCCTGTAGATCACACAGTCGTCAGCAAATAGGCGAATCGACGAAGAAATATTAGTTACTATGTCATTGATATAAATTAAAAATAGGAGAGGACCTAACACCGACCCCTGAGGAGAGGACCTAACACCGACCTATGCCGATCAGGGTGTCGAACCGGAATTTTTTTGGGTTCGGTTCGGGTTCGGGTTCAAGCCTTTCGGGTTCGGTTTGGGTTCAGTTCCAGAGCACCATTCCGTTCCGGTTCGAACCGGTTCGAACCGGTTCAAACGGGTTCAAACGGGTTCGAAGAAAAAATCTGGCATGTTTTTTTTTCTGTTATTTTTTTGTGCTCCTTTTTCGTTTCCTTATCAAGTCGGCATAAAAACAAAGTCATAATGAAGGTTTCTTTGTCCAAATATTTCGTCTTCGCCAAACTAAAGCGACCCTGCAACACTTTTTTCAACTTTTTTCTAAATCTTGAGTGCTTGCAGGAAGTAGTCAACCAACACAATAGATTATGGGGTCGCAATGTGCCTCAGCCAAAAATTACTGCTCTCTCCTCGTCAGATAGCATAGAAACTTGCTCAAAATAGTTTTCTCTCCTTCCCGGTCTTGGCGTTCTTCGACCGCTGAATGACGTCATTACAGCGGTGTAGCGGCTGTTTGCCGGCTTTCCTTAAGTTGCAGAATAGAACGCATTTGATAGCCACTAAAAAAGAAGCCACAAAAGCGAAGAAGAAACGGGAGGTGTATCCGCAGCGACGAGCAAATCACGCACTGTTGCTCTATGCTGGCAATAGCGATAGTTTTCGCAGTGCTTCCAGATGCGAAGAAGAGTGAAAGCGTTTATCGAAAGTGTTGATTTATTTATTTAATGCTTATTTATTTATTTATTTATTTATTTATTTATTTATTTATTTATTTATTTATTTATTTATTGTTGGGTTTAACGCCCCGACGCAACGCCGACGACGAGGCGCGCCATAGTGGAGGGCACCGGATTAATTTTTACCACCCGGGGATCTTTACGTGTGCCGAAATTTCGGACACACGGACGTTTTCGCTTTTCGCTTCCATCAGAAAAGCGGCCGCCGCGGCCGGGAATCTAAACCGCGTCTGTGTGCTCAGCAGCGCAACTCCTTAGCCACTGAACCACCGCGGCGAGTTTATCTAAAGTGTTGAAGAGCTCCTTTAACTGTAGCTGCAAAATGTTTTCTATGGTAGTGTGACGAGTATGTGGCGCAACTGCCCAGCGTGGCAGGTGGCATTTAGAGAAATTTCCTTTTGCTCATCTTTTATCTCCTAACAGAGCTGTTAGAAAGAAACAATGGCTATAAAGACTCATTGGACGGCGTGTATATGACAGCATTGGATAGGGAACCACCGGAGATAGGAACTTGCTAATGGCCCTTCAGCGACCCGTGAGAGCGATTGGGCTTTAGAAAGATAATAGCCAAGTGAAGTCACAAGCAGCAGTAATGATCACTTGTAGAGAGAGAGAGAGAGAGAGAGAGAGAGAGAGAGAGAGAGAGAGAGAGAGAGAGAGAGAGAGAGAGAGAGAGAAAATGAAGTTTAATTCAATCGAGGCAAAGTTTCAGAGAGGCGTCCTCATTCGACGGGGCCGAATTGACAGCCGTTTCCATCAAGAGCAACTGATCTTCCAGGCCGGAGCTGGCCATGGCAGTCTCCCAATTCTCTATTGAAACGTGGAGGTTAGATGGATTTACGCCACATTTGTCGCAGCCGCCTACTATGTGTATGAGGTTCCCAGGCTCTCCAATAGAAGCAACGAAATGGAGAGAGTTGTGTCCCGTCAAAGAGGTGAAGTCTCGTGTTCTTTGGGAAGGTGCATGCCGACAGGGTGCGGAGTAATCTTTCCTGGTTAATCGGTAGCGATTTGTGCGGGGAAGAATACGTTCTATGGAAGAGGACATAGTGCTGAGTAACTTCCTGATCTGTGACTGCAGGATGCATGCACTCTGGCCGGGCTTTTTCAGCGCTGGCTAGGCGAGTCAAATCTCGACCCACTAGGTTGGTGAACTTGTTTGCCGGAGATGCCAGTATGAGCTGGTGCCCATACAATCGTGACTGGTCTCGTATGTGGTCTCTGATTGATCATCGGAAGTGTTGTAACATGCAATCGACCGTTGGCAAAGTTGGGTCACGCCTGCTGAGAGTCTGTTATGAGAGTTTTGGCGCCGCTTTGGCTAAGCGCACGTGCTATCGCCGCTTCCTCAGCTTAGAGGGGGCTGTGTTCGGGGGTTGAGATGCTACATATGTGGGAGGTTGCAGAACGGTAACACAAAGAAAGATAAGGTATTGAAGTATGCTATCGGGCGTCTCTTGCATCAAACCAGTTTATCGTTCCTCCCTTTTTTAAGTGCGAATGCACTTCTTAAGCGAGCCTGAATCGTCCTCCGCCGTAGTGCGCATAGCAACAGCTGCGGGTGCGCGCGCTCCTCGTCTTCCCTAGCAACGGGGGGAGATGGGCGCGCGCTGCCTGGCCGCTGACATGGCACATACCCACGTGGGGGATTGGCCAGGAATCGGGCGTGAGAAGGGCTAATGCACCCGCTTAAAGGAGTACTGACACGAAATTTCAAAGCTGAGATCCGCTCTAGCAATCAAGTACAACGACAACACAAATAGGTGTCTGTGAATAAATGCATCTTTCTTTCTTTGTAGTTGTGTGTGTGTGTGTGTGATCTCTCTTTCGCGAACATTACCGAACCGCGCAAATTCAACTCGTGCATTCGCACTTTCACATTCTTCCCCTCGGGGAAATGCGGGGAATTTTTTTAGCAGTTTAGTTTTTTCCAACTGTCTCCCCTCATATATACACACGTTTTAAAAACCCTTTGATGAATATAAAATATGCATGAGGCAATTAGTTATTAACTTTAGTGCGAGATGTCAATTTCAATATAGCAACAACATAATAGCGCAATATGGGCATAAAGAAAGACCTTTTATAGCATTAAGGCGGTCGTCATATGGCTTTGCGGCTACTTTGTGCGTGACAAAATTTCCTGATTCGTCGAGAAGGAGAACGCTGCAAAATTTCCAAGTGCCAAGGACCTCAGTTTCCGCCGCCAGGGGGCCAACGCCACCGAACACGAGTTGCTTCGGCTCCCGTTTTATCTCCCTCCAAGAGCGGACCTTCAACATTGACCACCATACGGCCACTACAAACAGTTCCGGTACGTCTTCTGGAATACGTAGACAGCCGACTGAGCCCCCAGACTCGAAAGGACAGTGTTGCCGCCCACGTCATGGTCTCCCATCTCGCCGCCCGCGCTAAGCCTCGTCTTCAGGCCTAGCGACACCGTCGTTCCTGCCATTACATCCACCGCTACAGCGCCAGGCCAGGGTGACCCGTCGACATCCCATCAGCCGGCACCAACCACCGTCAACATGGAATTCGACGAGCTAAGTGGCCGCACCATACCTCCCGATAATCCTTGGGAGACGGTGCTTGCTGCCCGACACAAATTGCCTGACGCCAAGCAGCCGCATCGCCATCCACCGGAAGGCACGAAAGCAACTACAACGACGCGCGTAACTCCGCCGCCACGCCTCCCGGCCAACCACTACATAATCATTTATCGACCACGATCCGGTCTCAATATAGCTGCCTGGGCTCCCCGCACCCTTGCTGCAAGTCTTGCTGAAACAAGTGCCATTTCGAGAACGCAGTTTCTCAACGAAGTCATCGTGGAAGCTCAACAGGATCGCAACCTCTTGGTGGCAAGTACAGCCAATGCCCAGATAGCAATTCTGCTAAGCAAAATAACGGCGATTAACCTCGGAAGTGCCACCTATGAGCTTGCACCGTACATGAAACCACCGCCCAACACCTGCCGCGGCGTGATCCACGGTCTCGAAGAGGACATCACCCAGGACGGCCTACAAGAACTTCTGGAAGCCAACCGCCCGCTCCTCCTGCACGCTCGGCTCATGGGTCGCACCACATCTGCCCTCCTGACGTTTAACGGCACCCGGGTACCCTACTACGTTCGAGTTGGCTGTGTACTTCACCGCTGCCGACCCTACCGCCGCATCGCCCAGGTTTGCCAACTCTGTGGCGACGTTGGACATCGTCAAGACATCTGCCCCCACCCGGACTCACCGAAGTGCCCCCGCTGCCACGTCGCCAACCCATCCCCCCAGCACGACTGTCAACCAACGTGCAGACTATGCCAACAAGCGCATCCCACCGCCAGCAAGGACTGCCCGAAACGCGTCCTGCCCATACTCGGCCCGAGACGGGTCATCTTACCGCCCCCTGCAGAAACGACGAAGACTGCCCGCCAGAACACCCGCCAATACAAGATGCCCACTAGCACCGCGCCCGGCCTCAACAAGGTGAGCTGGTCCAACATCGTAGCGCAAACTCCCACTGCTCACGACTTCCCCCCTCTCCCACCCATACTCACTAACCCCCCGAAAACTTCTCAACAAACTCCCGATGCTCATGACAGCTCCCTCCTCCCACCCAAAACAAGCAGCCCATCGGAAACACCTCAACAAATCTCCCTCTCTCCCAACCTTCATGAAGTCCTTCGAAACATCCAGCAACAACAAGCTGCCCTCAGCGAACGCCTCAATTCATTGGCGTCAGCTATAGCTGCTATTCAAAGCCCCTCCTTATGCACTAACCCCCCCACAACTCTCCCACCACAGACTTTACAAACCGAGCATGCTGCCGCCATCCTTGAAGAGAGCATACCAACAAGAATAATCCCCCTCATCGACCAACGCCTGGAAAAGGCCATCGGCGACTTCCAATCGACCATCACAACAACCCTGACTTCTATTCAGAAGATGAGCGAAGTGCTTACTGCCCGCATCGCAAACATTGAGAAGGCCCTCGCTAGCAACTCTTCCGTTCCCATCTCGCAATCCAAGAAAGCCAAACTCCAACCACCCAATACGCATGATCCTATTGCCCTAGCCACTGCCCTCCCTAACGACGATGTCTAACTCCCCGGCCCTGACCATCTATCAGTGGAATTGCCGATCCTTAAATAGCAAAAAAGCCCAATTGGGATTCTACATCACCCCTGCCCCTCCCGATATCATCGCCCTCCAGGAAACCGACACGCCTGCCCCTGGAATTCGCGGGTACACGGCCTACACCCAAGATCCCTTACACCGCACGGCAATACTAGTGGCCCAGCACCTCACCGCCCAAGAACATATTCTAACCTCCCCCATCGCCCACACATTTGTCGAAATTCTTCCAACTCGAAGAAACGAACCCAGCGTTTTTGTTCTAAACGTATACAGCCCACCTCTAAGTTCTTTGCAAGCAATCGACACTCTCGTGCACGACGCCAAGCGGACAGCGCATCAAAATCCTTTCTTTTTGCTCGGTGATTTTAACGCCCCACACTACTCTTGGGGATACTCCCAGGCTACAAAAAAGGGAACAGCCCTCCTCCACGCCACCCAGCATCACGTCCTCGTTCTTTACAATGACCTGGCCACTCCAACCAGACTGGGGAACAGTGTATCACGCGACACCTCCCCAGACCTGACATTCGCAGCCAACATAGGGCATTTTACTTGGCAAAGGACTCCAGACACCCTCGGAAGTGACCACTACCTCATTCAAATCGCGATACCTCAATTGCACACAACCCAAAAAATTGGCTTCACAAAGATCACTAATTGGCCCGCATTCCGCAAGGATCCCACCGCCCTTCCTTCCATCACCGAAAACCTAGAAGGGTGGACATCGGCCCTAGAAAATCTCGTCCAGAAGCATACCGAAACAATTCCCCTCACCGACAAGAATCCTGCCGCCGACGCCCATTTGCTCCATCTCTGGGCAGCCCGCCGAGGGCTAGTCAAACGGTGGGAACGACAAAAGCATAACCGCACCCTCAAGAAACGTATTGCGGCAATCACTTTACAAGCGACCCAGTACGCTCAGACATTGCACACACAAAACTGGCACTCCTTCTGCGACGAGCTAAGAGGCACTCTCAGCACCAAGCGCACCTGGCACATCCTCCGGAAACTAATCGGCGAAAAACCCACTCGAGCAGCCACCAACCACCAAATTCATAGACTCATACATAACAGTGACCGGCCTCCCCGAGAACTCCTACATTCGATCAGAGATCACTTGTTCGGCCACCCAGTCACGCACCCGCCCCCTCCGGCCACCAGCTACACGGGTCCGCCAAACCAAGCACTTGATGCCCCGTTCACCCACACCGAACTCCAACAAGCCCTGGGACGCCTCACTCGCAATACCACCCCGGGTAGGGATGGTATCACCAACAAGCTCATTCGGAATCTCGACGATGAAGCCCAAGAATCCCTTCTCACTCTTTTCAACCACCACTGGGAAGCAGGCACCTTGCCCCCTCAATGGCGTCACGCAGACATAACTCTAATTCCCAAACCGCACAAGCCTGTTACCCCCACCAATCTGCGACCCATTTCTCTAACATCGTGCCTGGGAAAACTTCTCGAACATATGGTGCATTCCCGGCTTACTTCCTACCTCGAAACTAAAGATCTCTTTCCCCATACTATGTTTGGCTTCAGAAATCACCTGTCTACTCAAGATGTGCTCATCCAACTAAAAGAACAAATTATCGACAACCTCAGCAAGACTTACCCCAGCACCATCCTCACCTTAGACGTCCAGGGCGCATTTGACAACGTGACGCACGACGCCATATTACAAGGGCTCCTTCACACGCAATGCGGTCCTCGAACCTTTGACTACGTGCGCGCCTTTCTTACTGACCGAACTGCAACTATCCGCCTTGGCCCATACAAATCCCCTACTTTCAACACACCAGCCAAAGGGACTCCCCAAGGGTCGGTTATTTCCCCCTTGCTATTCAATCTGGCCCTCTTTGAACTACCTAAACAACTTTCCACCATACCAGATCTACGCCACGCCTTTTACGCGGACGATATGACACTTTGGATAAATAAAGGCTCGCCAGGCTACCAACAAGATGCCTTACAACAAGCTATCGACCTCACCCTCCAGTATCTCGCACCTCGCGGCCTAACCTGTGCTCCCCAAAAGTCCGCTCTCTTGGTCCTCCGCGCCAGAACGCGTGGTCGACCCCCGAGCACCACCCCAGACCCTCAAGTTACTATCAAAGATCCACTGGTGCCGAAAGTGAAAACCCTGCGAATTCTCGGCGTGCCTTTTCACGTGGATGGGTCTGGAGCAGCACTCCTCCCACAACTGCAGGGCACGATATCGCAACTTATCCATCTCATCCGGCGAATCTGCACACACCAACATGGACTGAGGGAACAGGACACTTGCCGTCTCGTTCACGCCCTACTTCTAAGCCGCCTCATATACGGCACCCCCTACGTCTGCCTCAAACCTCAAGAACAGAGCAAGCTGGATGCACTCATTCGCCGGGCTTACAAGATCGCTCTAGGCCTCCCAGCTTTCGCCGCCACACAGAAATTGCTTCAACTGGGGCTGCATAACACCCTCTCTGAACTCCTCGAAGCACAACAGACGAGTCAATTGGCACGCCTGTCCCTCACTCCTACCGGCCGAACTGTCCTCAGGGCACTAGGCCGCCCCACGCCGAACCCTCATAACGAGCTTCACCCCCTCCCTCCCCATATCCGGACCAATATCAAGGTGGCACCAATTCCACGCCACATGCATCCCATATACAACCCAGGCCGACGCAAAGCCAGAGTGCAGCACCTTGAACGAAAGTACTCCTCAGCCCCGGATGCTCGCTATAGCGACATCGCCCAAACCCCATCACACCCCCGCTCGACCCTAGCAGTCACGGACAACGAGGGCACCGTTCTCAACGCCGCTACCTTCTTTCATCTTTCTTCGAACGCTGCTGAAGCCACCGCCATTGCCCTCGCGGCGGCCACCCACACACCCACCACCCACCTAACCATAATCACAGACTCTCAACAAGCCTGCCGATATTACCTCCAGGGAAGAGTACCCCCGGCGGCGCTCAAGCTCCTGAAAGCCATTCGCGACCTACCTACAATAACAATCGTGTGGACCCCGGGACACGCCTCACTCCCTGGGAATGAAGCAGCACATGCTGCAGCCCGCGAGCTTCACTTCCGGGCGTTCCCTACAGGGCCAGGCGGCTCGGACTCTACGACGGCCACTATCCATCCTCTTCCACCCTGCTTCACCGACATCTTATCCCACTACCGCCACGCTCGCCGAAAATATCCTCCGCCCCACCCTACCCTGTCCGTCGAAGAATCACGAATCTGGCGCAGACTACAAACTGGCACATACTATAACTCCACCATCCTCTCCCACATCTCCCCCTCACGCTTCGAGTACAACTGCCCGGACTGTCAAGTTCCAGCCACCACTGCCCACCTCGTCTTCCTGTGCCCTCAACACCCTGTTCCTCTCCCTTCCCCTACCCCCGAGCAGTGGGAATGCGCGTTGACCAGCTCGGACCTGCAGGAGCAGCTCAGCCTGATCCAGCGGGCCACGCGAGCAGCGGCGGCGCGTGGCCTCCTGAACTGAGGACGCCACCCACCGTTTTTTTTTTCTCAATAAACGTTTTGCCTCCTCCTCCTCCTCCAAGGACCCCAAAGAAATCATGTTTGGTCCGACCGTCGAATCCGCCTTAACTGACCCGCTAATTCATTTAATCCAAATTAATCAACACACCAGTCTCAATAATTCACATTAGCTTGTAGAGCGCATGCCACGGAGGCGTTGAAACATAGACGACCAGACCACGTAGCAAGGCCGGTTTATTCGGAACGCCGTGGGGTCTCTACCTACTGATGCCAGGGGCGCGCCAGCCCTCCGGCGGGTGACGCGCTCGTGGGCCTGCGTCACGCTGCTAACGCTGACACTGTGGCTTGCCGCTACAGGGCTCCCCCCAAGAGCGGAGCTGGTGCGACAGTCTGATGAAGCCAGCGTACATGATGGTCGCGGTGGTGTGCAGCCACAGTCGGAAGACTCGTAGGTTTGATGTCGGCGGTGGTGACGAAATGCCGGCTTCAAGCGCTCTAGGGCTATGGTGTCGTGGGAGCCGTTGATGTCGATGACGTATGTTGACGAGTGTCGTTCTACCACAGGGAAAGGGCCAACGTAGTGTGGTTGCAAAGGGCGGCGCACGGGTCCGTACCGCACAAACACATGTGTTGCCTGTTCAAGGTCCGGAAGCATGTAAGGTCCTCTGGGTTTTCGTTCACGTGTAGGCTGCGGTCGAAGGTCAGCGAGGATCAATCTCACAGATTTCACGTAGTCCGCAGCGGAAACTGCTTGAGACGGTACCTCGAACAGGTCGGCTGGTAGTCGAAGCTGCGTTCCATAAACTAGTTCAGCCGAAGAACACGTCAGGTCTGCAGTCTTGAAGGCGGTGCGTATGCCCAGAAGAGTGAGGGGCAAGCGCTGGACCCACTGTGTTGGGCAGTCATGTGCTGTGAGCGCGGCCTTAGGTTGGCGGTGAAAGCGCTCGACGAGTCCATTTGTTTGTGGCCGATACGCTGCCGTGCGCGAACGAGTCGTGCCGAGGAGGTGAAGGAGCTCGGCGAATAAAGTAGACTCGAACTGCAGACCGCGGTCGGTGACGATGAATGATGGCCATCCGAAGCGTGCTACCCACGTCGACACGAATGATGACGCTACCGTGGGCGCGGATATGTCGGGTAGCTGTGTGGCTTCAGGCCAGCGTGTGAATCGGTCCACACAAGTCAGTAGGTATCGGTAGCCTTGGCATGGGGCAAGGGACCGACGAGGTCGATGTGCACGACGGCGAAGCGCTCATCAGGTTATAGGAAGGTATTGGCCGGACCCAGTCGCGAACATCAGCGTTCATGCGAGGCCAGACGAAATTTCGTGGGATTCGTGCCACGCAGAATCCCATGCTGAGATTCTGCGTGGCACGAATCCCAGCATGGGCCATGTTGTGCAGGGCGTCGAAGAGCTCGCGACGGCAGGTTTTGGGTACGAACGGTCGTGGCTTTCCGGTCGACAAGTCGCAAACGATCTGCTGTCCGTCGAGTGTCACGTCTTCGAGCTTGATCGCAGTTGGGGATGTGCGAAGACGCAGCAGCTCCGTGTCGTCTGCTTGGTCAGCAGCCAGCCGGTGGAGGTCGGGTGCAATTACAGGCGGCGAAGTGGAGGCAAGGGCGTCCACGCGGCTTAGAACATCCGCAGCTGTGTTGTCAACGCCACTGACATGCTTGATATCCGTCGTGTACTCGGACAGGTAGGCAAGCTGCCGCACTTATCGTGGCGTGTAATGGGTGTCTGGCCGGCTGATGGCGTACGTCAAGAGTTTGTGGTCAGTGAAGATGGTGAACTGACGACCCTCAAGATGTCGGAAATGACGCACAGCCAGATACATTGCCAAAAGTTCACGCCCGAAGGCACTGTACCGGGTTTGCGGTGGGTTTAGACGTTTTGAGTAGAAGGCCAAAGGCTGCCACGCGCCATTTACGTGTTGTTGGAGGACAGCTCCCACAGCAGAACTCGATGCGTCCGTCATCAGCCATAGTGGATGTAAGGGTTCCAGGCGTCAGTGACGCTGCAAAGTCGAACGCGTGGGAAGCGGCGGTTCCCTGAAGGGCTTTATGGCAGCCAGCTTGTTAAGAGCAAGCGGTCTCTGGGTCATGCCGCGCATCTGGGGTTGCAGCTGCGCTGTCGCGTTGTTTTGGCCGGGGTGCGTGGTGTAGCCGTGGGAAAACATTGGAAGCCTGGCGGCTCAAATGGCATTCCGGGGGCTGGCGGCAGCTAGCTCTGGGGTCCGCTGCGTTTTAAATGCAGAGCATTTCAGTAACTCACGATGTCACCCGCGTTGGCGTCCGTAGTCCGCATCGCTCCCCCTACACTATATAACAAAATAACACCTTCCGGCGCCAGGTTTCGATCCCACGACTGTGCGCGCGGAACGCAAGGTACACGGCGCTCTACCGACTGCTCCACAAAGCCAACACAGAATGGAAGGTTACGCACTCGCCCTATATCCTTGACTCATTCAACCGTCGGCCACAGGTGCGCCCTCTCCCCCGCGTCCTCCTCGCCTTCTCTCCGCTCGCAACACGCTCTCTCGCCGCGTTCGGTTCGGGCGCACAACAAGTGTGGACGTGCGCAACCCCCTCTCTCGCCGCGTTGGGTTCGCATCACGCGTTCGTGTGGTGGCGCGATTTCGGCGCTATAACACTCTCTCGCGAAGGGCATTGGATTGGATTCGATTGGATTGGATTGGCTTGGCTTGGCTTGGCTTGGCTTGGATTGGATTGGATTTGAATTGGGTTGGATTAAAGTGGATTGTGTTGGATTGTGTTGCGTCATAGCCGCGCCACGTTGCATCATAGCCGCTCCACGTTGCGTCATAGCCGCTCCACGTTGCGTAATAGCCGCGGCAGGGGGTTCACAGCACGTTTCACGTTTCACCATCGACTTCATCGACAATGTCTACGCTGAAAGACAACAATTACAACAACAACAACCAATACGTAATCCATAAGACTTGCAGGCGCGCCCCCCGCAGAAATGCTCTGCATTTGATCGTGCCCCTCGCGAGGGGGATGTTTTTCTGGTCAACACGAAGTCGGCGACTTGCAAAGAGGGCGAGGAGGGTGCTTCTCGTGGTGCGAATGAAAAGATACATTCATTTCCTGCGACCCCCAGATAAGGCCACTGCGTCTAAGAAGGCGACAACCTTTCAACCTTTCCGAACGCTCGAAAGTATTGTATCACATCACTTTACATTGTCATGGCATGAAAGTAAGCCGACATGTGCTATGGTGCGCAAAAAATGTACGTTGAGTTCTAAATAACCTACTAATATGTGCATAGGCGTGTGCTCGTTATATACCAGGCTTCTAACCGGTAAAGAGGTTTATTGAGCAAACCGAGTCACGTCTACGGTAACGATACAGCAACACTACGTTTTTTCAGACCTGGGGGGATTTTCGTTTAGCGGGTTGTAAAACCATGGTCCGTCGCGCCACCGGAGACGGGGAGCTTGGTGCTGTCAACTGTGGTTAGACAGTGGCCGATTTATGGCGATAGCTTTCCCTTTGTTGCCCGTGCGCGCGCGGAGTGAGAGCATGTGAGGAGGTTGGTGCGGCGGCCCAAGGAGGATGCGGGGGAATCGCGACGCCTGCGGCGGTCGCCGCCGCATCCCGTGTTCCCTATGCGTTGGTTCTGGCTGCGCGGTCCAATTAACGGGGCATCGTCTGCCAAAAGCGGGCAATTTTGGAGGCTCGCCGCCTTTTGTTAAGATGGGCGTTATGGGCTTCAGCTGGCTTGAGTGGCTCTCCGGTCTCGGACGAGAAGCGTGGGAACGGGCGACGCAGGCGGCGTGCGTAGAAGCTTGCCCCGGGCGCTTGCACGTGTTTCCTCGGATGTTTGAGTGTTTGTTGTATTTGTTTGGTTTAATTTTGATCTCTTCCTTGTTTTTCTGGTGGGAGAGAGTGACCAGCGTTTGAGGGTTGCGGGGGGCGTTGCCCACCGTGGTTTAGGCCCGGATTTACTAATCCATCCTATCAGGTGCCCAGGAGATACCGATTGGCCTGTGTATCGGGGGGGGGGGGGGCTAAGTAACCCATCAAAACCACGAGACACGAGGTCTCGGGGTCGAATCCTCAGGTTTTTAATGTGCTATGCACGGCCGGCGTATTGCCGGGCTAGCCAGGTCAGGCTAGGGAGGATCTCACCACTTGGGTAGTTTTAAGGTCAGGGTCCGTCGCTGACGGGTGTGCCGCGTGCACAATGTTTTAGCTGACCTCGAACCCCATTTTATTTCTCACTTTGTTAACTCTATCTTCAGTTTGTCAATATTCTGTATATATCTTCTGTGTAAATATACAGTTTTTTTGAAAACCCTCCACCAACCATCGTCGTCGTGTCATCAAGTGCTGCCACCATCAGGCACCAACGCAGATCATCATCATCAATCTTCAAGGAACATCGAACCTGACCTTTACTGTGGACGTCCTGGATTTGGGTGAGCGAGGAGAGCGGCGTTGGCCAGCGCACGCTTGATGGCATGAAAGGCTGCCTCAGCACTTGCGTTCCAGTCCAATTCAGTGGTAGAGCGCATCCCGGAAAGCAGGCGGTCGAGAGGCTCAAGCAGAGTGGCGCAGTTCCTGATAAAACGACGGTAGAAGTTTACCAGACCCAGGAACTGGTGAAGCTTGTTGACCGACGTTGGTGTTGGGCGAGAATGGCCTGGACCTTGTTGGAGAGGAGCCGAATGCCTGTCGCATCCAGTCGGTGTCCCAGAAAGTCGAGGGCGGGACCACCGAACTCCTCTTCGTTGCATTGATGGCAACTTCATGGGCAGCTAAGCGTTCGAGGAGAATGCCGAGATGGTGAAGATGCTCCTCTAAGGACGTACTTGCTACCAGCAGATCGTCCACGTAAGCATAGACGAAGGGCAGTCCACACGTCACTGTATCGATGAAACGCTGAAACGTTTGGGCAGCGTTCCTGAGGCCGAACGGCATTCGGAGGAACTCGAAAAGTCCGAAAGGTGTTGTGATGGCCGTCTTGTATATGTCCTCCTCAGCGACGGGGATCTGGTGGTACGCCCGTACAAGGTCGATTTTTGAAAATATGGTGGCACCGTGCAGACTGGTGGTGAAATCTTGTATGTTGGGAAGAGGGTACCGATCTGGGATGGTGGAAAGGTTCAAGAACCGGTAGTCGCCACAAGGTCGCCAGTCACCGTTCTTCTTGGGTACCATGTGCAAGGGTGATGCATAGCGGCTCGAAGAAGGTCGGACGATGCCAAGTTCCAGCATGTGCTCGAACTCTGCATGGGCGATCTTGAGTCTGTCGGGAGCGAGACGTCGCGGGCGAAAGAAAACGGGTGGTCCGGTAGTGGTGATATGATGACGGACGTCGTGAGTCACGGGCTGAGTCCAGTCGGGTGGTGACGTGACGGTGGGGAACTCCTTTAGCAAGGCGGCAAACGGTTCTTGAGCAACTGTAGCGCAGGAAGGCGCTACGTTAGCAGTTGCTGTCGCTACGACGCCTTGAACTGAGAGGAGGGTTGTGGCGTCGAGAAGATGCCGTCGCTCGACGTCGACTAGGAGGCCATGTTAGGTAAGAAAGTCCGCACCAAGGATGGCAGAGCGAACGTCCGCGACCGCAAAAATCCACCGAAAAGTTCTGCGAAGACCACGGTTCAAAGTCAGGGATCACTGCGCAAAAACGGGAATGCGCGTGCCGTTCAGTGCCTGGAGGTTGGAGGTGCGGTCGTGGCGTGAAGCTGGCAAGACGCTGACTTGCGCTCCCGTGTCGACGAGAAACTTTTGTCCGGTGGTGCGATCGACGATGTGAAACAGGCGACATTCTTCAATGGGGCCAGAACCGTTCGTCGCCTCTAGCGGTCTGCCGGGCCGTTTCCCGTCCATGAGCATGGCAAGAGGCAGTGGCGAGCGTCTGAGCCGAAACGGCGGTAGTAGAAGCATACACAGGGGACTGATGTACGAACGGCATCACGTCCACGAACGGCATCACGGCGTCGGGAAGACGAGCGGTCGCGTCGGCATGACGGGCGGGGAGAATGTGTTGAGCTGTTTCGCCTCGTCGCCGCGACAACGAGTTGCTCCAGTCGTTCGCACAGCTGATCGACACTGGCAGGCGACGCAGACGCACCTTCGTCGGCAGGAGCTGGCGCCGTGCGAGCGGCGGGTGATGCTGGCGTCGCGGTCACAGCAGCAATAGGTGAAGCTGTGCTGGCTACTTCCATTACCTTGTCGGCCAGGGACGCGAGCGAAGAGAGATCAACACTGTAAACGCAAACTAGCCGGAAATGGAGTTTTAATCAAGTAATGTGCCCTGAAAAGTACTTATAGCAAAAAATGTACTCCCTAGGCATGGTCTAAAAATGTGGACGAACATCCATGGTAGTACCGTTGCCCATCCGTGTAGCAAAAGGGAGGAGTTAGAACCACTTAACACCATTTGTGAGATGGCGTTCGGTTCTTTGTATAGTACCACGTCCAAAATAAACTCCCCATCTGGGATAATCATCTCAAGCGGGCGGTCGCCATGTTAGTCTTCTGTTGTTTCCGTGTATCAGCACTTCAACCGTGGCCTAATTCTAATTATAGAACGAGTAAGCAGGACGCGACGGTTGCATGCAGCTACAAACCCCATACCGTACGTATACCCGTATAGATGCTTCAGCCAGCGCAATCACAGGCAGACAGCGCGGCCGTGTTGTTTCAATCTGTTTATTTTGGCGATAGGTGTTGTCAAACTCTGCTGATAACAAAGAGACCGTTCTTGCCGTTGCAAACCATTGCAATGCTCATCTGCTTCGCTTGCTTGCGCATATATAGACGATTGAAATTCCCGTGCCAGCGCGCCAACGCACCCGACTGCAGCGACTCAACTTGCCCTGGCGGCACGACTTGCTGCCCGGATGTAAACAACCTCCGTGCTATCAACGCAGTGCGGCCGGTGACTCGGTGCGGCCGGAGCTTGAAGCCTCGCCTTGGGCCATCGTTTTTTCTTATTTGAGAAGGACTAGTAGTGCCATTTGGTGGAAAGATTTTCATTTGCCCCGGTCACACAATGAACGGCCGCTAACAACATTTGGATACGGCGACAGCTGTGGACAGCTCGCTGGTAAGTGGTCTGTCATCAGTCGATGCGTTTGTCAAACGTTTAAATAGGGTTAACTGCGAAGTACCCGTGCCGCACACAGCACGTACACGCACGGGCAAAGAAAAAAGCGCACACTCGTTTTATTGTACTTGTTTGTGGCTTTTGGGGTATGCATTCGCATTCTTTTGTAGGCCGGTTTGTAACAGGGCATTCGAGATGAAATCGTTTGTCGCGCGCGGCGTCGTTTCAAAGCAACGTGACGGTTACTCAGGTAGCCGAATCGCCTCCGACAGCGGTGCATCGTCGGGCCCGGTCGGTGAATATTGTGGGACTCTGTCTCTCATATGCATGGAACTGCTCGTGTTCTTTTTAGTTAAGTGCTCTACTTTGTAATATCTATTTGTTAACGCTCCTGATGGCTTGCCTGTCCAAATATAAGTCTTTGTGTTGTTTTCGTTCAAGGCTCTGACTCATACTTAGCGCTCTGGTCGGCGAAAGCCGCAGATTAGACGGCCACCCCCTTCGAAAATTGTGCCCTGTAGATTCGGTGGGGTTGTTTGCTCGCTTGAGTCGACTCTTCACATCTAACAGCGTACCCTATTAGGGAAACGGTGACATGCGTAGAAGATGCTATGAGCCTATCGAACGATAAATGCATATAGTGTGGACCACGACGGCGACGTGGTTCGAAACCGAAATGTTTTTGTTCCCTTTCGGATAATAATGAGGGGTCTGCATACAATCGGGGGCCGTCAGTCGCCAGCTAAGGCCACGTAATTAAAAACACAAATTCATGCCCTTATGGAAGAGAACCGGGTTTGCCGTAGCATGACACAACTTTGCCGGGCATAAAAAAGGATATCATTTTTTCAGAAGAACAATGCACACACTCTTCTTTTGTTGGTAATAACTTTATCATAATCAATAGTAAGACCATACACAAAAATTACTCGATTCATCTGACACTCGATTTTGACACGGAGCTTGCAGCTCCAAAAAGTGCACTGTGGTTTTGCGTGACGGAAACTTCTACAATGACGGTAAATTAACTAAGGCAGGTGTGTGTGGCATGCAGCGTTGGTAAGTTTGCGAGAATAGCGTTTCCATTTCAGCTGTTTTTTTTGTTGCCATGCAATCACAAGTAATTTGGTTCCATGAACGAGGTTTACGTTAGCTAACAAGGCTGTAGTAACGGTTGCGGCTACAAATGACCTTATGCACCAATCATGCTTGTCAGCTCGGTGACACAGAATATTAAGGTGTCAGAATTCGGATGACTGAGTCGCCTAGTTTATTACTACTGTAAAAAAAGAGTTTTCTGACCCAGTGAAGGACTTTCCTGTATGACTAGCTGTGTTATGACAGATGACCACACTTGATGAGACAAGCCGTAACAAATTAGCTTTGGATGTAACACCAGGAGGGAAATAGGTGGAGGTATCTGCAAGCATAACTGAAACAGTGGATGCCTGTCCGGCATGAATTCATTATTTGCTGACACGATTTTCTTCTGCAGATCCTGATACATGATCGAGTTGAATGACTTCATAGATCTTTAGGCAGGATAGGCTGTGCTGTACAAGGCAAGGCTGCATTCGGAAACCAAGTTGGCCCCTCCAGCAGAAGTGAGTACTGCCACGGCTTGCAACAGCCGTCCAGCTCGCAAAAGCTGCACTTTTTCTATGAAAGTGAGCCACCATGGTAAGGGAGAGGCAGTGTAAGGGTTTGCATCTTTAACTGTGTGCCCACTCACTTGAATAGATGCAAGCTGGCATCTTAAAGCAAGAAGCAGCAGTTAACAAAATCATGCAATACCAAAGTGTTTTTCAGTCAAAAACAAAAACTAATCTATCAACCTACAGAGCCTTGCATTTTATCTTCACTGTCATTTAAAGTTGTGCTCGAGTATATTGTGCGGAAGTAATATCTTTTTTATTGCTGCAAAAGCCACGACGGTTAATGTGCTGGCACTTGGTTTTATGAAGCCTTTGCATTCCTAATTTAGTTACTGGAATTCGCAGGGAACCTGGCCTTACAATTTTATTACTGTACCGAATTATTAAGTTCATTTAACCATAGTGTCTGTTTTGAATTTTACGTGTGGGGCATTTTTTTTTCTTTTTTGCTTTTTCAGGCAGATGTTCCTCTGACCTGCATTCCGTGAACGGGGAAGTTAGCCTCCACATCGATGGCCAGCGTGTCTTGACTGCATCATCTTTACTGGGAGGACTGTATAGTCTGTTTGCATCGCTCTGGGTTTTCAACATTCAATATCCCAAGAAGGCACACAGAGCTCTAACGTTTGTGGAACATGCATTTTTGGACCTTGCCTGCACCAAACCACGTGTGAAGGAGTTAGAACTAATTAACTTTTATCGCATCAATATCGCTCACTAATATTTGTTTTAAATCCTGTAATCATTGGATAGTAGTCAAAAAGAATTCCGTATTATATTTCTGACTTTTTCTTTTTTCTTTTTTTACTGAAAAGGGGATGGGCCGTTCTGTATGCTGATAATACAGCTATCTTTCAGTGAAGCAATAATATTAACAAACTAATTTAACTTGAAACAATTATCTAAATAATATTGGCAACTGGTGCGAAATGAATCAACTAAAAATTATCCGAAAAACACGAATTCCATGGCTTTTTGTTCTCACTCTAAAGAAGCTGTCGCGATACCACCCATTCTGTTCTATATCATTGCAATTAACCCGTCAGACGCGGTCACTTTTCTTGGCGCATTTGTGTCTTTGTCAAAACGCACTGGTATTTTCCGCAGCATATTTTTCGTTCTTGATATTACTCATTTATCCATAGCCATCTCACTGCAGTCTGTCTCCTAAATCATTTATCTCTTGTGCCTTTACCACCTACAAAATGCTTGTTACCTTTCAATATCAAATCGTTGCACAGCTATCGCTCATTTCACCACAAATTGAAAAATTGTTTTGTTGTTGTAAACCACTGCAACCATTTTTTCTTCACTTTCTGTACTTAGTACTGATGCGTACTGATTAAAGTTCTGATAAATACTGACGCGTTCTCGATGCGCTAGTATTCTATAATGATTTCACTTACCATGCGGTTGTGTTTGTGCCTATCTTTGTTTTTCGCGTATTTCCAGTTCTTGTAGTAATATTGTTTCTACGGTTTGTTCAACTAGCATCGTATTGCTGTCTTCAATTCCTAACTGGCGTGTTATTTAGCAATGTACCATTTGTGATTTCTAATATGAGTTCGCCATAAGTATTTATTTCGGAACCTCCTTGTGTACACCATGTACCATGTAAACTTGTCTGCGAAAGTTCGTTTGAAATAAACCTGAAATCGAGAAAAACCGTGTGAAATCAGTACTCCCGCAGGGAACTAGAAATTCTCCCTTGTGACCTTGAAAACCTCCTTTCGGAAGGCCTACAAAACTCCCCAAGCTTTCGTCAAACTCCATTCAAAAGAAGTAAATGCTTCCCTTGATCCTCCTAAAAACGCCCCTAAACTAGTATAAGTACTTCCAAAGGGAGCCATAATAGGCTCCTATTGACCGCCTAAAAATTCCATAAACATCACTTAAAAACGCCCTTCAGGAAGTAAAGAATACTCCATTTTGACCTCCTTAAATTCTCCCAAACATTTCTTAACACTCCCTAAATACCTCCTTTCTAGAACCTAAAAACGCCCTGTTTTGAGGAGGTAAACAAAACCTCCCTGTTCCATGTAGTAAAAAAACTCCTACAGGGAGGACCACTAGAGGACAGGCGAAAAATAACCTCTAGGGAGTATATGGGAGGGAAAAAAGTTTAGAGTGCATGGATGATGCTGTTGCGAGGACCATTTGCACGTTCGCGGGCAGGCGCTGCAGAAAGAGCTCGCGCAGCAATGCGCCGTCCATGGCTTGGGCACGTGAGCCGAGGAGTTGGGTCATGCGCCGCAGGAGTTGGCTCGGTCTGCGGTCCCCAAGCTCTTCGGTGTAAAGTAGCTGCTGTAGGCACGTGCGCTCACATGGTGCTGTACGTTCGAGTAGCGCTGCTTTGAGCTGGTCGTAAGCCGTTGCAGGTGGGTTGCGTATGAAGGAGGCAAGAATGTCCGCAACCTCTTCCACAGCAGTCGCTGGTAGAGCTCTCACGACGTAGTGAAACTTGCGTTCTTGGGAGGCGATGCCAGACAGCGCAAACTGTGACTCGGCCTGGAGGAACCAGATGGCCGGGTTGTGTTCCCAATACGGCGGCAGGTGGATAGCCAGGGC
Source organism: Haemaphysalis longicornis (assembly GCF_048455015.1). NCBI lineage: Eukaryota > Metazoa > Arthropoda > Arachnida > Ixodida > Ixodidae > Haemaphysalis > Haemaphysalis longicornis. Next base: position 167,893,611 of record NW_027526460.1, read on the forward strand.
GGCGATCTCGTTGCCGGCTGCTTGCGGTGCTCGCTGGTTCTGGTCATTGCTGGACATGGCTCTACAACTTCGCTGGGAGGGATATCACGTCCGGGTCACCAACTGTAGAGCGCATGCCACAGAGGCGTTGAAACAGAGACGACCAGACCATGTAGCAAGGCCGGTTTATTCGGAACGCCGTGGGGTCTCTAACTGCGAGCCCTCCGGCGAGTGAGCGCGCTCGTTGGCCTGCGTCACGCTGCTGCCGCTGACACTGTGGCTTGGCGCTACAAGCTCATTTACTCACCTAATTCACCCCAGTCTACCCGCTAACCCGCACTAATCGACTTCAATCCATCCGCCTCTTAAGTTTAAGGTTGAGCAGATTCAATATAACATGAAAATGCTATCAAATATACTTTAAAAGGGAAAATTAGGATTCCCCATTTTTTTATATCTCATGTTCTCTTAGAGCAGTAACCAAAGGACACAACGGCACTGTATACAAGAAAAGTGACGTTAATTTTGAGAACTTCAAGTGTTTGTGTCTCAGTGCTGTTCGTATATAACTGCCCATTCAAACTAGAATAAGTGGACGATATGGATTTATTGTTGATGGTGCCCCTATTGTTGATATGCGTTATAACTTAAGTTATGCTAAATGTAAAAGATAATTGGGAGAGATGGGCAGTACCTAACGCAAACTGATAGTATATACGGACAACTTTACATTAAATTGAGGGCAATAATTAGAAGAGAACATGATGGGCCTTGGGAACAACTGCAGACTACGCAAAATATTTCATGGTTTTGTCTGGCGAGTGGCAAAATATCTTCACTCGCAAGGTAGGGTACCGAAATGGAAAACAAGAAATCACATTTTTGAGGCCCCGAAACCGGTTCGGAACGGTTCCTTCGATTCGTTCCGGTTCGGGTTCAGTTCCAAAATGGCGGAAAAAATACGGTTCCGGTTCAGTTCCGGTTCCGGGCAAAAATTTGGGTTCGGTTCCGGTTTTCGGTTTGGTTACGGTTTTCGGTTCGGTTCCGGTTCCGGTTCGACACCCTGATGCCGATGATATCACGTTGTGGGTCCCGGGGGGCAGCAACGGGCACATAGAGTCGACACTACAGCAAGCAGTGGAAGCCATCGAGAGCCAACTTGACGGATCAGGACTGGTGTGCTCCCCGAGCAAGTCAGAACTCTTGGTGCTGCCACCGAAGGGCGCAAGAAGGAAAACGGCGGAAGAGGAAGCCGCGGCAAAAGACAAAATGGTCATCCGAACCAGCAACGGACAGGTGATCCCGGAGGTCGGGAAGATCCGAGTGCTGGGCATGTTAATCGAGAAACGTCGCACGAACGGCGAAACCATCAATCGCCTTTCGGCTAAGGTCACCGCGGCCACACGCCTCATAAAGAGGGTCGCCAACAGAAAGGCTGGCATGCGAGAGGACAGCCTGCTACGGCTAGCCATGAGCCACGTGGCGTGCGTCGCCGCCTTCCATAACTGGCGGTTGGACGAACGAAACAAGATCAACGCGGTGATATGGAAAGCCCACAAGGCCCCACTCGGACTTCTCGACTGCACGAGCACCGAGAAGTTGCTGGCTCTCGGCGTGCACAACACGCTCGAGGAGATCGAAGAAGCACAGCGAGCCGCCCAAATCGAAAGGCTCAAGGAAACCAAGACGGGCAGGGCCACCCTCGCCAGACTGGGTCTAGACCCCGGTACGAACGAGGAAGAGCTATGTGTACAAGAAGAGGTACCCGAAAGCATCAGGAGGGGAATGTGGGTCTACCCCGTTCCAAAGAACATGGATCCTGAACACAACAAAGAACGGTGGAAGGCTCGAGTCAGGGCCATGTTCGAGCTGCACGCCGAGATGCCGGGCACGGGTACGCGGACGCGGCAGAGTATCGAGGCAAGAAAACGTACGCGGCGGTGGTAATCGACGCCAAGACCGGCTCAACAGTCACCGCGGCAAGTGTCCGGGCACGTGAGGCGAGATGTGCCTAAGAGGTGGCTATAGCTTTAGCCATCGCGGACCCAAACACCAGGACCATTCTGTGCTACTCTAAAGGGGCCGTGCGGAACTTCGCCAGAGGGAGAGTGTGTAGTCGAGCAGTGCGGTTGCTCGCCTGGCTGCACTTCGCAAACAGGCACGTGGCAGTGAAGTGGTTCTCCGCACATGCGGTGAACGAGCTGTCAGAACAATACCTGAACCACAATGAGACCACGAACTCTACCGCGCGAGTGTTAACGGGCCGCGCGGCCGGAGCGAACCCGTCTGCAGAACTTTGGGGGGAACCAAAGACAGGATGGGGAGATATAACGAAATCACAAAATACTAGAGGATGAGAAGGAGAGAAATGGCGCCGCCGCACCCCGGCCTGGCCAGGGAGCAAGCGGTGGTACTAAGACGATTGCAGACGGGTTCCTTACTCACCCCGGTCATCATGAAGCATGTGTGCCCCGAATAATACGAGGACGATACGTTCAAATTGTGCCTCAGTGCGCGGGCTACGATGGCTCACATCCTGTGCGACTGCTCGGCAAGACCTACAGAAGCGTCAATGGAGACAAAGGTCCCGCCGCGGTACCTGACCGCGGCGCGGAGCCATGACAAGGACGTACAACTACAGGCCGTCCAGCAGATCCTGGCGGCACTTGAACAGCAGCGCCCGAGCGAAAGCCGAGAGGGCCCGTGCCGCCCAGTGCGGGCAGGCCGGAGGACCGCGACACGAGTAGCGAGGGAGCAGCCCAGTAAAGAGCCCAGCCGGGAAGACGTAGGGCCGCGTCACGGCGCTTCGGTAACGGAGGAACTGCCGGATTTCATGGAACTGCCGCGGATTTCGCAACAAAGAAGCGGAACTACTGTTACACATTGACGGACAAGAAAACAAGCCAGATGTAATAGCTCTACATGAAACAAACGGGAAACTAAGACTCCCAAGGTACGTCACTTACACAGACCCCACGGAGAACGGAACGGTGGTGCTCGTCCGCAGCAACCTGGCGGCAACACAACACGACACGGCGCAGGGCGGGTGCGAGCACGCGCTGGTCGAAATTCATGCAAGAGAAATTGGCAACTCGGGCAATCTATTCGTCATGAGCGCTTACTGCCGGCCGTCACAAAGGCAGTACGAGTTTGACCGCATCGTGAGCGAGGCGAAAGGGTTGGCAGGGACGAGGCCACTCCTGATCCTCGGCGAATTTAACGCCCCTCACACAACGTGGGGCTATAAGTTCCGGTCCAAGAGAGGGAAATCGTTGGCCAAGGCAATGGGGAATCACAAGATGGCCCTCCTGAACGAGCCGGACGTACCCAGCTGAAGAGGCAACAGTGCCGCGAGGGACACTACGCCAGACCTGTTGTGGTTATCGGGCACGCTAACGTAACCTGGAGGAGCGAAGAAGCGGACCTGGGGTATGACTACAGCGGGATCGGCATCACGATCCGAGGCTCCAGATATCGGGCTGTGCTGGGGACGGCGCGGATCACGGATTGGGACAAGATGAGGAAGTATACCCAAGAACAAGACGCGGCGTCCGAGGAAGAGTCGGCACAAGCCGAAAGAAAACAAACCTACACCGAATGGGCGAGGGACCAGAAGAAGTCCCTCCAAAAATTCACCCAGGAAATCACAACGACGACGCAGGTACCGTACGTGGACGCCAGACTGAACCACATGTGGGCTGCTCGGCACTCGTTAACGCGGCGGTGGAAGCGTCAGAGACATAACAGAAAGCTGGCCAAACGCATTGCGGTCTCGAACAAACATATCGCCGAGCACGCGGCCAAGCTATGCAGGGAAAATTGGCTGAAGACTTGCGACGGCCTGCAGGGCAAGCTCTCGGCGCGGAAGACGTGGTGTCTCTTGACGCTTTGTATCAATCTGCTGAGTAACAAAACTGCGACCACGCAACCTCACCAAAGTATTGAACACGTACGAAGGAGACGGCTGCAGGCTCCTGGAACACCTGAAGGCGAGGTACGTAAAGGAAGAGAAGGGCCCGTACCCCGTGCCCGAGAGGTACGAAGGACCCGACAACGACGAGCTGGACGGGCCGTTTACATGATGGAACTTTGGACAGCGATAGACAAAAGCAATAGGAGAAGTGCCCCCGGCAGGGACGCCATAACTTACAAACTGCTCGGTAACATGAGTGGTGCAGAGGCCCGCGGCCTCCTAGAGCATATTAAGGAAACCTGGGAGAACTCGCGGATGTCGAAGGAATGGAAGGAAGCCGAGGTCCACTTCATTCCAAAGCCCGGCAAAGCCCTCAGGATAGACAACATGCGGACCATCTCCCTCACGTCCTGCGCGGGGAAGGTGATTGAGCGCATGGTTCTTCGCCGCTTGCAGAAGCACCTCGAAGAAACATATCAGATGCCGGAGACGATGTACGGCTTCAGACAACATCTCAGCACCCAAGACGTGATGATCTAACTCCACGAGCTGGTCGTCAAGCAGGCAACGAGGCACGCACCACGCGGGATACTCGCCCTCGACCTGAAAGGGGCGTTTGACAACGTGTCCCACGCAAGGGTGTTGCAGAATCTGAACAAGACCAGGTGCGGCCGCAAGACATTCGGCTACATAAAAGATTTTCTGTCAAACTGAACGGCGACCATCAGGATAGGAGACGAGAAGTCGGATCCTGTCGAGCTCGGCGATAGGGGCACCCCTCAGGGGTCGGTCTTGTCGCCCCTGCTCTTCAATCTGGCGCTCCTGCCCCTGCCCGATCTGCTCAAGCAAATCGAAGGCGTGGACCACGCGTTCTACGCCGACATCACGGTGTGGACGGCCCGAGCCGGGTCCGATGCCTGGGTGGAGGTAGCCTTCCAGTGGGCGGCAACGGCCGTTACGCCAAGTCGTGCGGACTGAGCTGCGCTCCCCAGAAATCGGAGCTGCACATGATCCAGCAGGGGAAACCTAAGAAGGAGCCTCTGTCGAACGTGACCATCACCATCCATGAAATGGCCATCAAGCCAACTCAGCAGATTCGGATTCTCGGCATACTACTTCAGAGCACGGGAAGGCACACGCCGCCGTCACAAAGATCAAGACTACATCCGAACAGATACTCAGTATGATTCGGAGGCTATGTAACAGAAACCGAGGCCTGAAGGAGGACGATACCATGCGTCTGGTACGCGTGTTCGTCGTGTCACGGGTTACATACTCCGCCCCGTATCTCCAGCTGACGAAGGCGAATAGTGACACCCTAAACACGATGCTTCGCAAGGAAACGAAGCAAGCACTCAGCATTCCCATATACTCGTCCACGCAAAGACTGCTAGACTTGGGCGCCCTACACACGGTGGAGGAGCTCATCGAAGCCCACCTTTCGAATCAGAGAATCCGGCTCAGTCACACGGAGCATGGACGAGCCGTCCTACGCAAGATAGGGTGGCAGATCGAGTCAGTACCCATCAAGGCAGCCCTTCCGGAAGACTGGGAGATGAGCATTAAGACCAAACCCCTTCCCCGGAACATGACGCCGGGCAAGGACGACGAGAGGCCCACCGCGCGGGCAAAAGCAATGGCCCGGAAGCTGGAAGAGAACCCCAGGGTCCTCTACGCGGACGCCTCGCTCCGAAAACACAGCGACCGTGCAGCGGGGGTAGTTACGTCCAGTGACAGGTGATCGTCAGCGCGTCCCTGAGGACAACAGACCCCGCAGATGCCGAGGAAATGGCCGTGGCCCTGGCACTCGCACAGCCGTGCGTGGACACCGTGGTCACCGACTGAAAGACAGCGTACGAAAGCTTCCGCAGGGGAGTAATCTCCTCCGCCGCCCGAGCCATTCTATCCAAGTGCAAGCCACCGGGAAGAGCCATAGAGCTCGTGTGGGTCCCGGCTCACTCGCGGGTAGCAGGCAACACCATCGCGACTACCATGCCCGAGAAATGTCAATCCGGGCTGAGCATGAGCCGGAAGAGCTAGCGCACCCGGTTACCAGCTTTCGGGACATTACCCGGATGTACGTGAGGAGAGGTGCAGACTGCCGGAACTGCACCCCAAACTGACTAGGCAACAACAGACGATTCTGCGTCGAGCGCAGGCGGGATCGATTGCGCATCCCGTACTGATGAACCGCATGTGCCCCACGGAACACGATATGCTCTGTCCGTTTTGCAAAACAGAGAAGGGCACCCTGCCGCAAATCTTGGCAGAGTGCACAGAACTCAAGACCCCCCTACTTCCCTTCCCCACAACACCCCCAATCCCCAACCCCTTGAGCCCCGCCCTGCCGACTCAAGCCCCGTTTACATTGACCCGACGAGGGCGCGTTGAGTCGGAATAAACAGGTTTTTTGCACTCGACACCCCCATGTATAAGCGGACGGGGTGGGTCAGAGAGTCGTTGCGGCGAGTCCAGTTTAACTCAGAGGCAGGGGGTGGGTTAGCTCGCTCGTCGGGCTGAGTCGGGGGGCCGCGGGGAGCAGAATACCGTATTTGCGCTGTTCTAACGCGCCCCCAATCGTAACGCGCGGGTAACTTCGCGCAGGAAAATTCGAAAAAAAATGTGACACTGACGGTACTGCGCAGATGGAAAAGACATGACACCACGTACCTGGAAGAGGGAGAATTTATTTGGCGTATGCAGCTCTGGAAGCCAAAAATGAATTGTGCTTCACAAGGTTGCTTATCCAGCTGCTGCTGGAAATAAAGTTATAGCGGGGAACACTGAAGCTGCTTGCGAGTTCAAGAGCCTTGATCTTCATAATTCTAAGCGTTAGGGGGTAAGCAGAAGCACAAAAAAGATGTGCAACAGCTGACCAGGGTACGCGGCATGCCATTGAGGAATCAGTGCGCCGAAATTCACTCACGTGGTGTTGACGGATTTTTTTTATTGGATTGAGTTGGATTTTGTGGGTACTTCGTGTCCGTTGCGCATGACAATGCTGCTGGCCGCTTTAAAGCCTATATCGGGTTTGAGCCCGATTGTAACGCGCACACAAATATTAAGCTACCTTTTAGCAAAAGAGGGTGCGCGTTAGAATCGTGAAAATACGGTAACCCCTTTTCCGTGAACCCCGCCGCTCGCCTCACCTCGATTCTTTGGACGGGGTTCATATTATGCAGCTGTGTTGGTTAGCCAACCTGAAAGACCCTTCCGGGCGCTTCACACTTTGGAGCTTGCGACTGCAAGAGTTCAACGTTACCATAGCTTATAAATCAGGCCGGAAGCACAATGACGCCGACAGTCTAGCTCGTGCCCCAGTCGAATCGCCATGCGAAAACGCCGAGGATGAAACAACTTCTCTGTGTGCAATAACCACGTTCGAACTTTCGGCCAAACAACGTGCTGACTCGGATCTCCTACCGCTCATCGACCACCTTGAGGGTAGGAGCGCTACCATACCACGGTACCTTTCTAGAGCACTGTCTTCTTTCGTTTTACAAAACGGAGTCCTATACAAGAAAAGCCGCCCGCATCTTCCCACGAGGGGAACTCGAGTAAATGCGTCGCATCTACTCGAGTCAAGCAAAGCGTCACGTCAAGCGAAAGCCAAGCAAAGACGCCCTTGACTGAATTCAGAACGCGCGCTCTGCCGCTTATATACGTTGAGGGGACTGCGTAAGCCGGTCCCAGTCGACGACGTTGGCGTACTTGTAAAGCGGCGTGGACGCTAGGTGTTTGAGCCAAGCGCGGATGTTGCTTCGCCGGAGAACGGCACACCGGTTATATGCGCAGCGCGCCCGAAGGAGAGGAAACCGCGGAAGAGAGAGTACTGCACATGCGCCGGCCCCAGCGTGTCTGCCGCGGCTATGATGCAACACAATCCAACACAATCCACTTTAATCCAATCCAATCCAATCCAATCCAAATCCAAGCCAAGCCAAGCCAAGCCAAGCCAATCCAAGCCAATCCAATCGAATCCAATCCAATGCCCCTCGCGAGAGAGTGTTCGAATCCAATCCAATGCCCCTCGCGAGAGAGTGTTCGCTATCGCCTCGACCTGACGCGCATGCGCAGTGAGCGTGCGGACTACGGACGCCAACGCGGGTGACATCGTGAGTTACTGAAATGCTCTGCATTTGAAACGGCGAGTCCAGCGACAGGACATATCTTCTTGTCATACCACAAGACCTCCGCCACGACATCCTCTTTGCGTGTCACGACGAGCCGACAGCGGGACACCTGGGTTTCACGCGGACTTTGGCCAGAGTGCGTCAGAAATACTACTGGCCAAGGCTCACCGCGAGCGTAAAACGCTACGTCCAAACGTGTCGTCAATGTCAGCGCCGGAAAATGCCGCCATTAAGGCCAGCGGGCTTACTTCAGCCTATAGAACCACCCGCCAAGCCTTTCGAGCAGAGAAGCATGGACCTGCTAGTACCCTTCCCATTATCGGCTTCTGGAAACAAATGGATTGTAGTCGCAACGGACTACTTGACTCGTTACGCCGAGACCAAACCTCTATCGTGAGGAACAGCAGCTGAAGTGGCCAAATTCTTCATCGAAAACTTTGTCTTACGACACGGAGCTCCGTCGCGCATCGTCACAGACAGGGGAACGCCATTCACTGCCCATCCGATGCAAGAAACGCTAGCACTCAGCCGTACCACGCACAGGAAAACGACAGCCTACCATCCGCAAACCAACGGGTTGACGGAAAGACTCAACAAAGCATTGGCCGACATGTTGTCGATGTACGTAGATGTACAACAAAAAACGTGGGACGAAATACTGCCGTACGTGACGTTTGCCTATAACACGGCGACGCAGGAAACAACACGCTTCACACCATTTCGTTTCGTGTATGGACGGGAAGTGCAGACTATGCTTGATGCGATGCAACCTTTCGAAGAAGAGCACCTGGCAACGCCAGACGCGGAGCAGTTCGCCGAGCGCGCCGAAGAAACCCGCCAACTCGCCCGGCTTCACATCCAACGACAACAGCTATCGGACGCCACGCGCTACAACATTCGCCATAGAGAAGTGTACTACCGCCCAGGCGACAGAGTGTGGGTGTGGACACCGGTCCGCCGGCCGGGATTGTCAGAAAAACTATTGCACAGATACTTCGGACCTTACAAGATAGTACAAGGCCTCTCCGATGTCACCTACGAAGTTCTCCCGGATGGAACAGAGGGACAACGCCGTCAACCGCGAACCGAAACAGTGCACGTAGTCCGCCTAAAGCCGTACTTTCACCGGTAACAGCCTGAGGTGTGATGTGCTTGTTGTGCGCGTGTGCGTGTGGTGTAGCGTAGCTTGCAATTTACACAGTAGTGGCGACTAGCATCGTGCGCGCCTGAAACTGTGGTTTGTGCCGTGTCATAACCACCTATCGAACTCAAAGAACTGTCGGGACATTTTTTAAGTGTGAATGCACTTTATAAGCGACCCTGAATTCCGGCGACCGCTGTCCGTCCACATAGCAACAACTGCGGGTGCGCGCGCTCCTCGTCTTCCTTGGCAACGGGGGGGAGATGGGCGCGCGCTGCCTGGGCGCTGACATGGCACATACCCACGTGGGGGATTGACCAGGAATCGGGCGTGAGAAGGGCTAATGCACCCGCTTAAAGGAGTACTGACACGAAATTTCAAAGCTGAGATCCGCTCTAGCAATCAAGTACAACGACAACACAAATAGGTGTCTGTGAATAAATGCATCTTTCTTTCTTTGTAGTTGTGTGTGTGTGTGTGATCTCTCTTTCGCGAACATTACCGAACCGCGCAAATGCAACTCGTGCATTCGCACTTTCACATTCTTCCCCTCGGGGAAATGCGGGGAAATTTTTGTCCTTCTTTACTTTCCATTTATTACGTGCCTATTAGTTGAGCATCGGGCCGATGCTTTCCTTAAGAGGGGAATAATGCCGCATGCTGGCCAATCGCCTCAGAGCTAAGCTCGTTCACACGCGCACGCCGGTGTTGTCGCGACGCGCTAACCATCGGTTATACACCCGGCCACCCCTCGCATGATCGCCAAGTGGACTGGACCGCGTCGTGCGGGACTGCGTCGTGCGGGACGCAGGTTGACGAAGACGCTGGGCGCGTGGGTGGTGTGAGACGCTGAGCAGCGAGCAAGGTCACTTTTAAAGACGATAGTCTTTCTTGGGCTACTTAAACCCAGAAATTTTGGTCTGTCTGTATGTCTGTCCGTCTGTCTGTCTGTGACTCGATTCAGCCAACCGGCCAAAGCAAAACAATGCCTGCGCAATAGTCTTATATAGTCACAGCTAAATATACCCATCTATGTGCGGTGTAATGTTCATACTTGTCAAGATTGTTGAAGAAGAACAAGATATTACGCAAATATGAGACAACAAATCAATACAGAAGTGATATTTGCAGTGTTCCTTTATAAAAAATCAAACAGGCTTGACTTTTGCGAAATTAAATACTTCATCAACTGCAGAAAAAGAATTCACTCTGCCGTCGCCTGCTGTCGCCCGCGCCACTATAGCTTCTGGCGCCATTTTAAGAAATCAACCGGCAACAGTTACGCAAGGTTCCACTAGATAGGTTTCACGTTCTGCTTGCAACGCACGTGGAGTAGGGAAACGCGGTTCTATAAACGTTGAAGTAGGGAGTCTGGATTAACGCTCGTCTTCGCCGTACGGCAGCGTTGGCATCGAGACACCCGGGTTGGAGCAGTGGAACGCGGGAAATTTAAAATGATTTAAGCAAACATTTGGCGTCTTTACCTTGGGAGGAGCGCGACGGAAGAGGAACAACATGAGAGGTGAGCGGGAAAGCGAAGGGAGGCATTTACTTCGCAAAAGCCGATAAATACTATCGTCTTTTGACGGCATTTGCAACGAAAGGAGCAGATACGCGGCCAATTTTTTTTTTTTGTTGTTCTCTTGTGTACGGGCCCAAGTGCGCCCCAAATAAATCAGTTTGATTAGGCCAGTTGATTAGTTCCAACAAGGCCTATTCGTCTTTGTCTACGTGACAATATAAACTCGGACGCGTCGAGGTAAGCTGAACCCGCCACTCACCTCACCCCGCCCCCGTCGTGTCCATGTACACGGGGCTTCCGCTCGCACTGACAGACAGGGTCCAGGAGCTGCTGGGAACATATGGGTCCCGTAACGTATGGATCCCGTAAGCCCCGTCTGCTGCCAGCGTGCACCACCGATTTCTTTTTGGGCTAAGTAAAAGTTGATTCCTCCTCCTCCTCCTCCTCCTCCTCCTCCGATCCGCTGCGTCCACGTTATCATCTCGAGTCATATTCTCCCCTTATACATCGACGTACAGTACATCCGGCCGGCGTCGTCGGCGACCGCGGTCGGTGTCCTATCGGGAGACGCGACCATTTCCATTTCGTAAGCCTTGCCTCGCTGCCGCGGCTCGCTAGGATTAACGGCCTATGCTTGCCGTGTATTTCCCGGCCAAGCAGCTATATTTAGCTCGGGGCTCCCTCACGGCTCGGAGAAAATCGGGAAAAATTCCGAAATTCGCGTACCACTTGGGCGAATCCGGTATCTGCGGGTGCTCGGTACCTTCGCGGATCCCCTAGTACTGGTCTCACAGCCATACCAATTAGTTAGCACTGCATTAATTGTCATTAAAGCGGGAGCACGTTCACTCACCTCAACGAGCGCAGCGCCCCCGAGTTTACCGATTGAAACAGCAGAAAATTTCTTGAACTCAGGCTCCGTTTCGTTTCTACCAGGACCACGTGTGCTGGCTTTACGAACCGCGTGCCAAGAAGGCCCTTTTACCACTAACTCTGCGCATTGGAAGCTCGTTAAGAGAGGTATTGTGTGGCTGCGCTTCAGCAACGCTCTATAAAAATCATGCGTCCACACGATAAAAGTCGTAGCAAGCAAGGGGAACGGCTCTCCGCCGCGGGGTATCCGAAACAAATACTTATTTCAGTGGGCGAAGGGCTGGCCGCAAAACTTAAACGTGAAGCTAAAAACCAAGCACACGCGCAAAACGCTGATGAAACACGTTGTAAAAGAGTGGCAATACCGTATTTGCACAGAATATCCCATAACATTAAAAAGATTGGTAAAAAGATTGGAAAGCGCGAAGAGATCGACGTTTTGTTCACCGCCCTAAATAAGCTATCGCAGCTCTGCAAGCAGACGAATCCAGTTGCTTCAACACCGAAAGGGTGCTCGATAAAGCAAGAAAATCAGTTTGTACCATGCGCAGACGGCGTGGCGTACTCCTTTACGACCCGGTGTGGCAAGCAATACGTAGCAATACAATACAATACAATGGCAAGTAATACCAAAGCAATACGGTGTGGCAAGCAATCTGCATAAAATGCAGATTAAGGGAGCATAACTATAACGTGCTACAGAAGCAGGACCACATTGGGCAGAACTGTCGCGATTGTGGATGTGTGCGTTTGTTCTCGAACTTCAAGATTTTGCTAATTAAGCAAGAACCAAACAACCAGAGAAATAGTGGAAGCGTTAGAAATTTTCAAAGCTGGCCACGAGAAACCCGCTACGTTGACGCTGCCAAATATGCCGATAAACCAGCCTTCGCAATTTCAACAGTTGACCACCGAGGAATTGAATTGGCTTCCGCAACAGTAATTGGCAACGACTCCACAACTGCAGAAGAAATCGCAATAGCCCTCGCAGCCACTACATCTCAAGACATTATCACCATCGTCACAGATTCGCAAGCTGCCTGTCGCCATTACGCCGCCGGTCACATAGCTCCCTTAGCCCTCCGCATTCTACAGTCCATCCCTAACCCTCCTTACCTCTACATTCTCTGGACCCCGGGACATGAGTCTCTGGAGGGGAATGAGGCGGCTCATGCTGCCGCCCGCGCGCATATCTACCGGGCGTTCCCCTCCAACACTCAAGCATCACCGTCGGAAGTCCACCATTCTGTGCCTCAAAAATTCAACGACATCCTCGAACATTACCGCCTCGAACGCCGCATCTTTCCCCCACCCCACGACAAGTTGACTAAGGAAGAAGCCACCACGTACCGCCGCCTTCAAACCAACACCTACCCGCACGGCACCCTCATCCACGCCATTCATCCCACCTCCTACTCCGCCACCTGCAAGTACTGTCCCCAACCCTGCACACTGTATCATATGATTTGGGCGTGCTCCCACACACCATCCCTCCCCCCTACTCCCTCCCCCAACCATGAGCAGTGGGAAGGCATGCTAGCCAGCCCGGACCCCGGCGATCAGCTTCGGCTGGTTGAAAGGGCCCGCCTGCCAGCGACCGCCCAGGGACTTCTGGACTGAGAAGACCCCCCATTGCCACTACTACAAAGACTAATATTGAAATAAAGTTTATTCCTCCTCCTCCTCCTCCTGGAGACGGATGCATTAGTCAAGCATCAATTGCTTTACCGGCAAAACAGATTGCCTATTTGTAAGCCCCTGGCTCGGGAAGGGGGCGATAAGAGTATGTGGTGGGGTATCAAATTTATTTTAGGGGCGAAGCTCCTTAGGGCGTGGGTCTGTCCATCCTCGACGTATGTATGTAGCCACCTCTAGTTTAGTTCTTGGATTGTTTACTAGATGGCGTGGCTACCTCTAGTTTAGTTCTTGGATTGTTTACTAGATGGCGGTACTTGTATATGATGAAAAGATGCGCTTGGATTGTTTACTAGATGGCGTGGCTACCTCTAGTTTAGTTCTTGGATTGTTTACTAGATGGCGGGGAGCGTTGTAATAAAATCCGTTCGCTGTTGGCGCGCGCTCGGAGTCCCCCGATGGATAAGGCTGCAGATGTGCGAGCCCGCGAGGCAGAAGCGCTCCGTGAAGCTGCGCGACGCCGCCGCCAAGATCCTGCCGTACGAGAGCGGGAGGCCGAAGCGTGTCGTCTGGCTGCGCTACGACGCCGCCAAGATCCCAGCGTTCGAGAACGAGAGGCCCAAGCGTCACGGCAACGGCGCGAGGACCCTGCCGTACGCGAAGCGGCACGGCTGCGGCGCGAAGAGGATCTCCAAAACGTCAGAGAACGGGAAGCGGCGAGAAAGCGCGCGTATCGGCAGGCAGACCCCGATGCAGTGAGAGCTCGTGAGGCGTCTGCAAAACGCATCAGGCGAGCTCAGCCCCAAGGTGCCGACGCGCGGTTTAAGCGAGACTTTCTAGACGTTACGTTCGGACACAGATGTAGTGGGCGAACTTTCACTGAAGAGTCACGGTTTTACCGATGATTTCCCCTCAGGAGCTTCGCCCACTCATCATCATTCACCCCGTGGATATGCTGTGAATTTTTTTCCTTGTTTTTGGTTTGTGTCGGGTAGGTTGCCTGTTTTTATGTACTTCGTTTTTATAAGTAAGTGCTCCGCTCAATAAACCAGTAGTTGCAAGTTAGCGCTTTGTCCTTGTGCATCCTATCCGTCCTTCGTCTTTTGATTGCGCTAACACCCCTTAAGTATGATCGACCAAATAGCCCAGCTACGTACCTTATTAGTGCACAGAGCACATGGTACCCGAGAAGAAATAAAAAGAACAGACCCATAGGTGCATTTGCGTATCTGCACGCTACTTGGCGTAAGACCGCTGCGAAAAAATGCCGTGTATCCAACAAAACGGAACGCGTGCTTATTTTTGTAGCTCCTCCAATAGCCTCTGGTGTCAGTATAGCTGTGCACGCATCAGAAAATACATGGAGCAAGCCAAGGTATGCAAGCTTCCATGGCACGTAGTAATACTAGCAAAATAGAAAGAAACCTTTAAAACGAAAACATTACAAACGTAAAGATTTAAGCTACACAGCGACACAAGAATAAATACACCAGCCACAATTCGGATGCTCGCATCTACAGTTTTATTAGTATGTCTCTCAACTATCTCAAGCCTATGTTCCTGTGCAACTTGTAGTTTTCGTTTCTGCCACAGTAGGTGAAAGGAAACGAATTAAATGGGAACTGGTTGCGCAAAATCTTATTGGAGACAAAGTTAACATGCACCAGCACAACTATTCACGCTGGTATGTAGTCCCACGAACATCACACGCAACTCATCAGATTTAAAACAATCTCCATTATTCCAAATGGTTTTCTTTTTTTCATCGGCACTCCGAATGCGAGAGGAACAATGCGTGCACAATTATAGCTCATTTTGTGCTCTCTACCATACCTGTGCCCGTGTCTATGTCGCGCGATAAACAAGGTAATAAACGTTTAGAGACTTTCATAAAAGCTTGCTCAAGCGCATCTACGTCCAAAAGTTTTGCATATTAAGTACGCGTTTATAAACCTATGAAAGCACTTAAAAAGCATCGCGATATTTTTATGAGCCCATCCAACGAACTAACTCATCGTAGTTTTAGTAGTTTGAGGTAGAGTTTAGCCGAGCAGTGGTATTTCCAAATACCTGCCTCTACAAACCCGAATCTTTGGGATGTTGATGCCGCATATCCTTAGTGTCGCAATATACACACGAAGCTTTCGCCACGATTTCACTTACACAACGGACATCAAATCACTTCCTGATATGTACAATGCACAGTGGAGTTTACACGGGAGAAAATCGCTTCTGCAAGCTTCATGCAAGTCGCGTCGCCGGTCTTCTGTTCGCTAAGCTGTCCGCCAAATGATGCCATTTTATGTCCATAGAGTTTCTCAACTCTATGGAACAAACCAAATCGTTGCTGGCGCCGCTGGAACATTGCGCCGTAATTTAATGCTCTTGTGGGGATGAGGGACCCCACAGAACAGGAGAAGCGGAGTGTCTCCATTGGTGGATCACGGCTGCTCTCCCACACGCATCATCGCTTCCACGAGGCGAAGCACACACACACACGCACACTCCTGCGCTGCTCTTCTTTTCGCATGTCGGCTCGCGGGTTTCCGCCTTTTTATTTTAACACAAAGGTGTTTTATGCTGGGTTCCACCAAGATCTGACTGACGTCATATTCCTCACGGAAATGACATCGCAGGAAAACTTAGATTGACGCGGCTGTGCCGGGATTTGAGCCACGAACTCTTTCGCCGCAACGGAAGGTACGAAATGCGCTCCCGACTGGGCTATGAAAGGACGCGTAAACAAGGTGACAAACGCACCTTATATCGTTCCCTTCAGATGGTGCTGCTGTCTAGGAGAGGCGAAGCGAAGTAGTGCATCATGACGCAATGAGCGTCGACAGTTGGCGCCTCGATGCCAGCGCCTACGTGTACGGGGGGCGTATTCCCACACCATATCCCGTAGGGGCCCAGGCCGACCACACCCCCTTTAAACGGCGACGTCACATCATGACGTCACTTTCTCTTCGATGATGATGATGATGGTTGCATTTTAATGGCGCAAGGCCAACTGGGGCAAACAGCGCCAAAAAAAGATGGTTAGCTACCACAGATTAAAGTCATACTAAAAGTGAATAGCACCAGAAGTAAAAACAAATAAAGGCAATGAGGATGGCTGGTGTAGAGGGCCAGGTTGTGATTATGCATGATACGATATGAGATTCAGAAATTTAACTTCTGATAGATAATTAAAAACACGTTTGACAGTAAACATTAGCTCATCGCCTAAGAAGTGCGATGGGTGGAGTGGGATGTGTTGTCTGTAGATTTCTGGAAAGTGTTTGCGTCATGTGGTGTGGAGTGCCTTGCATGTGATTAGTATGTGAACTACGGATAGGCCCTCTCCACACCTGCTGCACACGGGTCTCGGAGACCCAGTGAGCAAGTGTGAATGTGTTACATAAGTGTGGCCTATCCGTAGCCTGGCTAAGGCTACTTCCTTGTGTCTCTCTTGTTTGTCTGTTATGTATCTACCTAAGTGTGGCTTTATAGTGTAGAGTTTGTTCTCTGTTTGTGTGTCCCATTTTTCCTGCCAAGATTTGCGCAAGGCTGTCCGTACCAGTGGCTTCAGGTCGAGGTAGGGAACATATGGTACATCTATGCCACTGCGGAGAGCAGCTACAGCGGCACTCTGGTCAGCAATTTCGTTCCCCAGAATGCTACTGTGACCTGGAACCCAGCAAACAAATATTTTCAGTTTTGAGTGATGAGCAAAGGTTAAAGCTTTAATTACATGCTGGAGGACAATGTTTTTTGTAGGTCTGAAGCAATGTAAGGCTGTTACCACACTTAGAGAGTCTGTAAAGATAATGGAGTGTTCTGTTCTAATTTGTGTAATGTGTTGTACTGCTAATAAGATACCATATGCTTCGGCCCTAAAAATGCTGCTATTTCTGTGTAACGTCTTCGTACTGGTAAAGTTTGGGCCGTGTGCAGCGCATGCGACGGCTGAAGAAGACTTTGAAGCATCGGTGTAGAAAGTGGTGTGGGGGTATTTGTGTTGTAACTGAAGAAAGTGCTGTAGTATAAGTTCTCTAGGCGCATTTCGTTTGTTGATATGTTTAAAAGAAATATCACACGAAATTGCTGACCTCTCCCAAGGCGAAATGAGGTCAGCAATAGAACACGCCATGCTATCCTCAAATGAAATCCCTAGTTCCTCAGCGAGGGCTCTCACTCGGATAGAGAAAGGAGCGGGTATCGATGGCCGTGCTGCGAACAACGGATCGGATGAGGTGTTGCTTATGATAAAACTACATGGGTGGTTTTTTACAGAAGTCGTCTTAATAGCATACAGCAATGAAGTATACGAACGCTGCTGTTCAAGGCTCCACCTATCACACTCTGCATACAGGCTTTCAATGGGACTCGTCCGGAACGCTCCACATGCAAGACGGAGACCCAAGTGCAGCACTGGATCCAACATTTTCAGAGCCGTTTTACATGCGGACCCATAGACGACACTCCCGTAGTCCAACCGTGAGCCAATAAGACTGGTAAATACGCGGAGGAGTATTTGTTTGTCCGCTCCGTAGGAGCAATGCGAAAGGACCTTCAGAATATTCATGGTTTTGAGGCTCTTCTGTTTCAGGTGTTTTATATGAGGAATAAATGTCAGTTTTTCATCTAGCACCACGCCTAAAAATTTGTGTTCCTTTTTGAGAGGGATTGAGACACCTTTAAGCTTAATATTAGGATCAGCATGGATTCCGCGCCTCCTTGAAAATACAACACAGGTACACTTCTCTGGATTAAGCTTAAATCCATTCCTGTCTGCCCAGTCAGCGAGTTTGTTGACACCAAGCTGGACTTGCCTCTCGCAAACGGCCAGATTACACGATTTGAAGGAGATTTGAACGTCGTCTACATATAGCGAGTAAGAAATGGTTGGTGGTAATCCTTTTCCCAGCGAGTTCATTTTTATAATAAACAGCGTGCAGCTCAAAACGCCCCCTTGAGGCACACCGTTTTCCTGGACGTGAACTCGGGAATATCTATTGCCCACTCTCACACGAAAAGTTCTCTCCGACATGTAGCTTGCAAGAATATTTAACATGTTGCCTGACATACCAAAAGACTTAAGGTCGCTAAGAATTCCATAGCGCCATGCAGTATCATACGCTTTTTCAATATCGAAAAATACTGTCATACAATACTGTTTATGAATAAATGCATCTTTGATGTAGGATTCTAAGGCAACGAGTTGATCATGTGTAGATCGCCCTGCCCTGAAACCTGCGTGGCAGCTCTCGAGAAGTCCATTGTACTCCAGGAAGTACACAAGCCTTCGGTTAATCATCTTCTCGAAAAGCTTGCAAAGGCAGCTCGTCGGGGCAATGGGTCGATAGCTAGCGGGAAAGGAAGGATCCTTCCCCTCTTTCAGGAAAGCTACAACTATAGCCTCCCTCCAAGAGTTTGGAATGTGCCCCGAAGGCCAAATCTTGTTATACAGGGTGTCCCAGCTATCATGCACCAAGATTTAAAAAAAGAGAAATCGCGTAACCCGAAGAAAACCTAGTGCATAATGTTTGCAGTACTGTGAAGAGGCGGGGAGTAATTTTTTCGTTAATGAGACTAAAATAATTAATTGTAATTAATTATCTAACTCGAGATATACTGTCCTAATCACTAAAGTGTCAATGAGGCACTTGTAGGTAACCACGAGGGGCATCTAACTGCGCTATTTTCAGCGACGAACTAATTGCGTACTCATTTATTCTGACTGATAAAGGAAACCCGCGAAATATGAAAAATACCACGTGACGACGCTTACGCGCGCATTGTAAAGCAGCGTCCCCAAACAAAGCTGATTGAAAGCAACTGCTTCGCGTGTTACCCGCCCGAAGAGACAGCGCATCACCTTGATAATAGCATGCATGGAAGGAGCAGCAGCAGCAAGATTCGCGGGACGCGTGTGCATATAAGGAACAAACTCGGTCGCGATTTCTTCTTTCTTTCTTTTGTCTATTTCATTCTGGCTAATTCAGAGGCAGCCTGTTTGAGGGCGTTCCTTTACGGTGCGCGCGGAGGCGCCGTCACGTGGTATTTTTCACATTTCGCGGGTTTCTTTTATCAGTCAGAATAAATGTGTACGCAATTAGTTCATCGCTGAAAATACTGCAGTTAGATGCCCCTCGTGGTTACCTACACGTGCCTCATTGACACTTTAGTGATTAGGACAGTATTTCTCGAGTTAGATAATTAATTACAATAAGTTAATTAAGCCTCATTAACGAAAAAAATTACTCTCCGCTTCTTCACAGTACTGCAAACATTATGCACTAGGTTTTCTTCGAGTTACGCCTTTACTCTTTTTTTAAATCTTGGTGCGTGATAGCTGGGACACCCTGTATAGGTGGAGGAGTGTTAGAAGAGTGTCTGAGTGTAGGTCCTGTATCATTGTATATGTGATGTTGTCTGGGCCTGGAGCTGAGGGTTTACAGGTGCTCAGAGCGGCCCTCAGCTCATGAAGTGAAAACTCCGAGTTATAAGAGGAGGTTGACTTATCATTATCAAGTAAAGACTTCTTTTCAGCCAATTGTTTGTGTTTCATGAAAGTGCTAGTGTAGTGTGCTGAACTGGACACGTGTTGGACGTGTTGTGCGAGTGTGTTAGCCTGGTCTTCCAGTGTGTCCCCTGTTGTACTAACCAGGGGCAGGCTGTGTGTCTGTTGTCCTTTTAGTTTGCGTATTCGTGTCCAGACTTTGCGAGAGTCAGTGTAACAGTTTATGGATGCTACGAATAAGCGCCAACTCTCTCGTTTTGCCTCACGGCGCACACGTTTTCCCATCGCCTTAGCCCTTTTGAACAATATAAGGTTTCCCGACGTGGGGTACCGGCGCAGGATACCCCACGCCTTGTTCTGTGCCTCTCGCGCCTGCCTGCAGTCCTCATTCCACCACGGCCTCCTCTGGTTGCGCGGGGCACCAGAGGCGTGGGGAATAGACTTTTCGGCGGCGTCGAGGATGTGTGCCGTGAGGAGTTGGGCGGCTTCATGTACGTGTAGGTGTGTTATAGATGTGTAGTGTAGTTTGGAGATTTCTGTAAATGTATTCCAGTTTGCTTTTGCTTCACTGAACCTATTATGGGAAGGTGAACAGGTAGGGCCTTTGTCAATGTATGTTAATGAAGTAGGGAAGTGGTCACTACCGTATGGATTCGTGTCCACGTCCCATTCAAGAGACGGAAGAAGTACTGCCGATCCTATAGTCAGGTCAAGGTGTGAGTATGTGTGGTGTCCTACACCTGTTGGCTGTTTCTTGTTGAAAAGGCATGCTCCCGACGATGTTAAGAATTTCTCAATGAGGCGACCCCGGGCATCGGTGCGGGAAGAGCCCCAAAGAGAATTATGTGCATTCAGGTCGCCTATCAAGATGTAAGGTTCAGGCAACTGATCTACCAGCCCTTCGAAATCCGAGCTCGATAGCTGGAAGTCAGGCGGTATGTAAAGAGAGCACACTGTTATTAATCTATTAAATATTGTTGAACGGATCGCAACAGCTTCAAGGACAGTGTTTAAGGAGATGGTATTACATGCAATGCATTTTCGGGCAACAATAGCCACACCTCCCGAGGAGTGTGTGCATCCATCTCTGTCTTTTCTAAATACCATATAATTATTCAGGAAGTTTGTGTTTTTGCTGCTCAGATGAGTTTCCTGCAGGCACATTATACTTGGCTGCTTGGTGTGCAGTATCTGATATATATCGTCAAGATTGTTGATGAGGCCTCTACAGTTCCATTGTATAATATTTTCCCTTCTCATTATTTGCAAAAGCGACTGGAAATGTGTGAGAATGAGTGTTTACGTATTGTCTTTCGGGGCTGTGACTCTTGGTTTTTTGGGCTTATCGGATGGTTTGGACGATGGTACCCGTTCCTTCCGCTGCACTGCAGACAGATAGGGTCCAACGTCCATGTCTTCGTCCGACGTCCTCGGAGTGCCCAACGGATTGGGCTCCTTGGACGTGGCACCCTTGTGGGTGCTCTTTTCTGTAACCGCCGCCACCGATGGCATCGGCACTGCCAGAAGTACCACAGCGGTGCGGCAGGGGCGGGAGCTGCTGCGCGATCCCCCATCTCCATCTCCATATCCGTACCCTCACTTGAGCTTTGGACAGGTGGAGAAGAAATGGCGGATGCAGCAGCGCCCCCAACTGACTCAGTTGCCACCACAGCGGCTGGTGACTGAACAAGCGGTGTGGTGACGGGTTGGGCTGTCGGAGACAACCCAGTGGGGGGCTGGGGTGGGACCAGATCAGACTCACTGAACTGGGTCGCCACCGAGACCAGACGCCGCTCTGCCCCCCGGCGAGCTGCGTCGGCGTACCTTGGAGAAGCAAAGCAGGCAAACCTTTTGCGTGCTTCCGGGTACGAGATGTTTTCGGTTACCTTCAAATTAATGATGCGTTTCTCGAGTTTGAACCTTTCACAGGTACGCGAGTACACTGCATGGGGTCCTTCACAATTCTGGCATTTCATGCTACTGGCTTTACAATTGTCTGTAGGGTGGTCGTGATCAGAACATTTGGCACACGTCAGTTTCCCCCGACACTGTAAAGTGCCGTGCCCATAGCGCTGGCACTTGTAGCACCGACGCGGATTGGGAACATAGGGACGGACTCCACAACGGATGAAGCCGGCATTTACATATTGAGGGAGGTTGCAACGGTCGAAAGTGAGAATTACATGCTTTGTTTTTATTTCCTGGTTGTCTCTACGGATGGTGATTCGTCTGACTGCAGTAACGCCTTGCTCACGCAGGCCCTCCAGCAAGTCGGAGTCTTTTTCGTCCTTTAGGTCAAATTGAGAAATTACACCTTGGAATGTGTTTAGACTGCGGTGAGGAGTTACCTTAATTTGCAAGTCACCGATCATGCTCTGTTCGAGGAGAATTTTAGACTGTTGTTGATTCTGTATTTCCACAAGGATTTCACCACTGGTTAGCTTTTTTGCTTTGTAGTTCTTGCCCAGAATGTTTTCAAGAAACTTAGCAATGAGGAAGACTGACTTCGATGTAAGAGGTTCAGATTTTTCTGCAGATTCCATGATCAAAAACCGGGGAAAATTGTCAGGTCTGGAGAATTCTATGGTAGGTAGCGGTGGGAAATTCACTTCGGTGCGGCCCCTTTTCGGGGGCCGATCACGTTTGGGGGGGAGTTTAGAAAATGCCATATAGCATAGTATAAAAGCAGGGAGACGGGGGTACTTTCTCCTTTGACCTTACCCTGGTAGTCAAAGAGGTCCCGGAGCTCCCTGCCTGGTAGACAGGCAGGGAGCCCATCGGCCGGAGCTTGACCAAGGCTCCGACGGCCACCGTTCATGACTTCTTCTAACCCTTCACCTTTCAACTTCTAGCCACGGTAGGTGACAGCTTAAGTATGGGGGGCTCGGGGTACGCGGTGTCGCCACTCACCGTCACCAAGATTACTCAAGGTGCCCCGTGCGGGAACTTTCTTTTCGTGCGCTACTTCATGCGACGTGGATTTTTTTCTCTCTCTTGCTTTGGGCGGCGGCCGATGGTTTCGCTCCGTGCGCGAGGCTGGGGCTGAGGCGCTGGGGAGCTGACGCACATTTAGTAGAAATTAAAGGCCCAACCATATGCAGCGTACTTTCGGCGTTTTCTCGCGTGGCGACGCGAGCTGACGCGCGAGCAACGCTGATGTCTACGCTCGCCACATATCCGTCGACGCAGCGCGAGAAAGCAGCGGAAAGCTGGCAGCGGCGGTCGGGTTTCACGTCCTTCTCGTGCTTTAGGGTCATTCCTTTCAGCAGAAAGGATCATTTTCTTTTTAACTTGCGGTTATCGGCTGCCTTGAGACAAATTCCAAGCTATTTCTGTTCGAAAGCGCTCATTGATTTGTGGCTTGTTTGGTTTTCATCGGGGAGATCGGGTATTTGCGATAGCTTTTTTTGAGTTAAATAAGGGAGCTCTGGCTACGTCGCTTGTAGTATTAGCATGATGGGGCTTGGCTGGAAGATAGGTGCGTGACGACCAAGCCTTATCAACGCCAGATGCTAGCGGCGCATGCCATTCCATTCGTTGCTACATAGGGAAGACCGAGGTTTTGCGATAGCTTATCTTGACTCAAATAAGGGGGCTGTGGTTGCATCGCTTGTAGTAATAGCATAACTGCCCTCGGATCCAAGATGAGTGCGTAAGAAACAAGTGTTATCAGGGCTCAAATCTCTCAAACATGACCAAAGCAAATCAGTCGACAATATTCGTTGGCAGCCTCTGTTAGGGTACCAAATTCTTGGGACCCGCGTCTTTTCCTGGCGTGGTCGAGCGGTTGCGCGCTTGTGTGCTGGCGTTTTGTTTTGAAAGTACATGGTTCGAATCTTGGCGAAACCTCGTTTTTTTTTTGCAATGAGGGTTTTACCGGCTTTTCTTTTCTTTTTCAAGCTAAACAAAGGGGTACCCTCAGTGTCAAGGCAGCCACGAAATTTGCTTTTCTCACACTTTGAATACCCATGAAGCTGCAGTCGGTGCATAAATAACATCAGGGTTAAATCAAGTAGCAAGTAAAGTTGTGCAAAGTGCTTATTCGTTTACATTGTATCTTACATTGTTCAGATTTGACGGTAATGACACAATTATAAAAACGGATCAACACGCTCGCTGATGTTAACAGCAGATGAGCGACCGACGTACGCGTGTGCTTTCGACCGATTGGGAGCAAATGTTCTGCACTTCCGTACGGAATTCAAAAGACCACCCAAGATCAAAAACACATTTTCGTCTTCACTGTAATGATCGAGAGTGTTCGCTTTCAGGAACGTAAATAATGACCACATGTACGTGAAAAAGCGTCCGCGTGCGCGCGCACTTAGAGCAACGCGCCCAGCGCTACCTTAACTATGAACAGGATGGAAGACGAGCGTCTGCAGGCTCGCAAGAGAGTGCGGAGAGTGAGAAGCGAGAACAGGTATGCAAAGGTATACTTCGTGCTTGAAGCTTCCCAGCGCGTACGTCATGCTCGCGCACGGAGCGATACCATCGACCGCCGCGAAGTAGCGCGAACACAAAAGACCAAAACAAATTTTAAATTAAAGCTTCTTACCTCTACCCCCCAAGGGTTCTTTCGCGACCGTTCCAGCGAACAAATAAAAGAATTTACTGCACCACCAGGAATCGAACCTGGAACTAACAGAGTAACAAAGCAAGAGCCCGTTATCTTACCGATCAAGCTACGAGCCCTTTTTTTTCTTTCTTTATTGCCGGTCTTCGACAGTGCAACACAACATAAAGGTACTACAGAAAACACACAATCTACAAAAAGGCCGCCATGCCATGGTGGACTGGCGTTGTCATTTAAAATTCCCTAAGCATGGCGACGGGTTCCACCCTTGGCAGCCACTCAGGAACAGAAAACTTTGCTCTCTGAATTTCAATGAACTTGGAAACAGTTTCGCGGAAATATTGTCGCGTCGGCCGCGCGTCTCCATCACAGTTGAGCCATGCCATGCGCGACCGCCAAATACTGTGCAGGCCCAACAACATGACGAGATCGTACGGCACCCCATCCTCCCTCTCGATACATAAAAACCGTATTCCATGGGGGTTCAGTCGAAAGCCCTTTCGCAGTGTCCTTTGGAGGACATCCCATAGAAACACCGCTGCCCAACGATGGAGAAAGACATGCTCCACCGTTTCCGGTTGTTTGCAAATAGAGCAGTCAGTTCCCCATGGCATAGAAATCCCCTTACCCTCCATCCATGTTGCAACTGAAAGCGTACCCGTGTGTAGTTTAAAGAAAAAAGACTTCGCTCCTGGTGATACTTCCATTCGCTTAACCCTTTTTAGAACATCTTGTCCTGGGCCTGCACAGTATAAAACTCTATACATTGGTACAGGTATGACCACATCGCATACATCCTTATATTATTTTTTCCGCGTGACATTATCCAAATAGTGCATCGAAAATCGAGCAAACAGAAAACGGGATGACACAACAATCTCTTTAAAGTATCCATGATTGATTGATTGAAGGGTTTAACGCGCCGACGCAACGCAGGCGATGAGGCGCGCCGTAGTGGAGGGCTCCGGATTAATTTTGACCACCTGGGGATCTTTAACGTGCGCCGAAATCTCGTACACACGGGCGTTTTTGCTTTTCGCCTCCATCAGAAATGCGGCCGCCGCGGCCGGGAATCGAACCCGCGACCTCGTGCTCAGCAGCGCAACGCCTTAGCCACTGAGCCACCGCGGAGGGTAAAGTATCCATGATACCCCCTGTCATACTACTACTCGTAGAAACTACGAATTCGGGCAAAGCCCGCATTAGCCGCACTTGAAGTACTGTGCGCAGAAAAGGGTCTTGAACGTCCAGCAAAAACAGAAATCGATTCACAAGCTGTCTTACAAAAAGGTGCGTCAGCCCTAAGCCACCATCGCGGGTTCGTCGAAAATGATTCATTCGACTGGTCCTCTCCAAAGTAGAAGCCCACACAAATACAGCGAACACGCGGTGAAGTCGTTGTATATTCACCCGAGAACAATGCAGCGCTTGCATAACATACCATAATTTGCTAGCCAGAAAAATGTTGCACACAGTTGCCCTAGCAAACATACACAAACCATTGGCTCTCCATTTATTCGCTTTCTCACGCAGCTCCTGAACTTGCGCACGCCAGTAGGGCTCGCTGTCTCTGTAAAACTCCAGTGGAATACCCAAGTATTTCACTGGATGGGTGACCCAAGTGACATTGGCGAAAATGTCTGGGGTTGTCAGCCAATCACCATGCCAGAATCCGACACACTTTCCCCAGTTCACAAAGCTACCTGTTGCAACACCGAACCGTTTCACGATTTCTACGACAAGAGTGACACTTTCCTTGTCTGAACAGAAAACTGCAACATCATCAGCATAAGCGAGAAGCTTTACTTCAGAAGAGTGTACACGAAATCCTCGAACCTGGTTGTTTTGTATGATGGTTAAACACAACGTTTCTATGTAAATACAAAAAAAATTCACAGCATATCCACGGGGTGAATGATGATGAGTGGGCGAAGCTCCTGAGGGGAAATCATCGGTAAAACCGTGACTCTTCTGTGAAAGTTCGCCCACTACATCTGTGTCCGAACGTAACGTCTAGAAAGTCTCGCTTAAATCGCGCGTCGGCACCTTGGGGCTGAGCTCGCCTGATGCGTTTTGCAGACGCCTCACGAGCTCTCACTGCATCGGGGTCTGCCTGCCGATACGCGCGCTTTCTCGCCGCTTCCCGTTCTCTGACGTTTTGGAGATCCTCTTCGCGCCGCAGCCGTGCCGCTTCGCGTACGGCAGGGTCCTCGCGCCGTTGCCGTGACGCTTGGGCCTCTCGTTCTCGAACGCTGGGATCTTGGCGGCGTCGTCGCGCAGCCAGACGACACGCTTCGGCCTCCCGCTCTCGTACGGCAG
The DNA here is from genome assembly GCF_048455015.1 of Haemaphysalis longicornis. Classification (NCBI taxonomy): domain Eukaryota; kingdom Metazoa; phylum Arthropoda; class Arachnida; order Ixodida; family Ixodidae; genus Haemaphysalis; species Haemaphysalis longicornis. The sequence goes on from NW_027526460.1 coordinate 167,920,207, forward strand.
GATCTTGGCGGCGGCGTCGCGCAGCTTCACGGAGCGCTTGTGCCTCGCGCGCTCGCACATCTGCAGCCTTATCCATCGGGCGACTCCGAGCGCGCGCCAACAGCGAACGGATTTTATTACAACGCTCCCCGCCATCTAGTAAACAATCCAAGAACTAAACTAGAGGTAGCCACGCCATCTAGTAAACAATCCAAGCGCATCTTTTCATCATATACAAGTACCGCCATCTAGTAAACAATCCAAGAACTAAACTAGAGGTAGCCACGCCATCTAGTAAACAATCCAAGAACTAAACTAGAGGTGGCTAGGTGGCTACATACATACGTCGAGGATGGACAGACCCACGCCCTAAGGAGCTTCGGCCCTAAAAGCAGAGGGCTGAGGGGGCAACCCTGACGCACCGAACGTTGCAGGCTAATGGACGCTCCCAGTGAATTATTTACAATCAACCGCGTGGTGCACCGTCGATACGCCAGGCCAACACCCTCACTAATGACAGATCGCACATTTACATGGTCAAGAACAGAAATCAGAATATCATGGGACACGCAATCAAACGCCTTTTCAAGGTCAAGCTGGAGAAGCGCGACGGCGCCTCCAGCGGCGTCGCAGCACTCAAGCACACATCTCGCCGTGTGTATATTCGTTGTGATTGTGCGACCTTTGATGCCGCACGTCTGGTGTGGCCCTACAAGAAGTGTGATCACAGTTTGTAACCTCTGCGCTAGGACCTTAATCAATATTTTGTAATCAACGTTCGACAAAGCGATTGGCCGGTACGCCGTTACGAACTTTAGTTTTTCAGTTTGTTCTGTTTTCGGTATCAGAACCGTGTGGGAAGACGAAAACGACGGTGGAAGGTATTTCAGACGAAATGCTTCTAAAAACATCACCGTTAAAACCGGTGATACGTCCTCTTTGAAGTACTTATAAAAGGCCGCGCTTAAGCCGTCCGGACCGGGCGACTTCCCTGGGTTTAAATTATCATTTGCTGACTTGATTTCTGCGACAGATATGGGCTGTTCTAAGTTATCTTTAATTTCATCCTCAAGGCTAGGCATACGGCTGAGGTACTCTTTTATAAAGCCTTCCACATTATGCGGTCGGTACGCAAACAAAGACTGATAATATTCAAAGAAAAACTGGTGGATGTCGTCTATATCGGTTGACGAGCGTCCATTCCATTCGATTTTGTCGATCGTATTTCGTCGAGCACGTGCCTTTTCGATTCCAAGCGCCCGTTTGGTTGACGTCTCTCCCACTGCTAATCGCTCGGCTCTCGCTCGAACGAGTGCCCCGCGGTAGCGTTCTTCGTCTAGTATCTCTAGTTGCTGTTTGAGTTTGCGTATGTCCTCTGTAAACAACCCAGGCGTTTTTCCTTCTTCCAAAGCTATTTTCTTTAAATTGTCGCGTAATGTCCATTCCTTTATTTTTTCTTCGTGCCTTATGCAGGTGGATCTTTCTATGGCTACAATTTTTTATGGCTTGATCTACGAGCCCACGCGGAAGCGGGGAAGAAAAGTGGTGCACTCATCAAGCACATCTACGGGTTTAAACCCTGCATTCACGCTGAATGCCACGCCATAGGGATTAAACGAAGCTCACACCAACCCATGGCATCTCACTTACGCCAATGTGCTAAAGCCTGTGGCTTCCAGTGTTCACGTAAAAACTGTGAGATCCTTGTCGTCCGCTCTCACGCCAAACGACACCTGAAGGAACACATTCAAATCCTCCTTGATGGCCAGGCCATCACTCTAATCCCCAGTATCAAGATCCTGGGCCTACATCTTCAGGCCAACACCAAGAGTGACGTATCCTTGCAGCGCCTCAAACACAGTATCAATAAAATCATACACATGATCCGGCGAGTTGCCACCAAAAAGCGAGGCCTCAAGAAATCCGATACCTTTCGATTAATTCAAGCTTTTCTGCTCTAGAGAATCACTTACGTCAACCCCGTCTGCTTCTCCGCAAGGACGACATAAAGATGCTTTATATAATTATTAGAAAGGCGGTTAAGCATGCCCTTGGTCTTTCCATGAGTGCATCCACAGTGAGGCTGCTTAGCATGGGGCTCTACAACACCGTGGAAGAGCGTTTAGAGGGCCATCTTTCTATGCAGAAGCACCGAATGAGCAGAACTGCGGCGGGTCGCAGCATCCTTCTCCCGATTAGCTGGGCACCACAGAATGCCAATCCGCTTGATATACTCTTGGACTTCTGGCGACAAGAAATAAAGATGCTCCCCATACTTTGAAATATAAACCCCTCACACGACGAGGGTCGCCGACAAGCACGGGCTCAAGCGCTGAACACCAGCCTCATTAGCATCAGGAGGCGTCTACACAGACGCCTCCCAACATTGAGGGCAGCAGTACGCCATCATTGTGGCTACCTCCAGAACCAACCGTCTTGCGTGTGCCTCACTAGAGACCGAAGAAATGACGGCAGCAGAAAAGGCAGCCATCGCCTTGGCTCTCACTCTAACAGGGGTTCGTAAGGTAGTCACCGATTCCTAACGAGCCTACCAGAATAACCAGTCAGGTTTGGTGTCCCGACCTGCACTGCGCGTACTAAACACCACTCACGAAATGGTTCCATTCAGCTAATCTGGACACCAGCTCACGCTTCAATGGAGGGCAAAAAATACGCCCACCAAGCCTGCACTTTCATCCCAGTGCTATGGAGCTGCACGGGACAGTCACCCGCTTGTCTCGTTCAGGCACGTAACTCAGCATTATCGCCTTCTGATACAGACCCTATCTTCGCTTTACCCTCACCTTTCCATAGAACATCAAACTAGCCTACGGCCCATACAATCCGGCTCCTTCCCACACCCTACGCGTCTTCACCTAATGCACCCGAATCGCTACGACGCTGAATGTAAATTTTGCTCAGAAGTAGGAACGCTCTGCCACATAATCGGGGTGTGCGACTTTAGCCCTGAGCACCCTCCTCTCTTTCCGTCAACTACCGCACAAGAGGAATGTGAGATGCTGCGGTCCAGCCCCTTTCTGCCTACCCAGTTTCAGCTGGTGGGCAGAGCACAGCCGGCGCGGACAGAATATGCGCTACAGTGAAGAAGGAATCAGTCCCCCTGGGTGGCGCTCTGCGCCGTTCAGAAATCTGAGTAGAAGTATTTTCTCATGCTGTCCCTCTTTCTCTTGCTCCTCCTCCGACTCTGCAGCCGATCTCATAGCCTCCGTCTGCGACGGCAGAGACGGAGAAGTCAGGTCGTCTAACCGGGTTTGAGATTTATTTTATAAAAAAAGTGTTTCCACTAATTTGCTACACCAATAGAACTCAATTTACCACTGTTAATGCATCGTGCGTAAATTTAACCTTACCAAGAATATCTCTTTGAAGTAATAGAGGGTGTGGTTAAGTGCATTCCACTTCTGTCTGGCTTCACTATTTGTAGAGTGAATTTAAGTGACGTCGCATGGGTATTCATTGTATGTGTCGTTTACAGCTTTTCTTTCCAACCACATTCACAGTGGGGATTAGCGCTAATTTTTTTGTCTTTACTTTAAAGAGAGTGCTTTCCGGAACGCATAGGAACGAAAAGGTTAAAGTCCTAACAACATGGACGCAAAATCACGCATCGCGCGAGCGTCGTTCGGCGGCAACGCGCAGACACGGGCCCTTTCAATCGCGATTGAAGTGAATCACGATCGAGTTTTCGAACGCGCTCGACGCACTCCCGCTGCTACACGGCACGTTTCAATCGCGATCGAGAAGTTGCACCGGTTGCATTTGTGTACGCCAGATGGCGCCAGATGGCCCGCTTTCCGCTGCTTTCTCGCGCTGCGTCGACGCCGATATCTGGCGAGCGTAGACCATCGCCTCCTGTATTTTTATACAGGAAGCGATGCGTAGACATTCGGTGGTGCTCGCGCGTCAGCTCGCGTTGCCACGCGAGAAAACGCTGAAAGTACGCTGCATGTGGTTGGGCCTTTAACTTCTACTAAATGTGCGTCAGCTGCCCAGCGCCGCAGCCCCAGCTTCGCGCACGGAGCGAAGCCATCGGCCACCGACCAAAACGAGAAAAAAAAATCCATGTCGCATGAAGTCGCGCTCGAAGAGAAAGTGACGTCACGCTGTGGCGTCGCTGTTTGAAGGGGTGTGGTCGGCCTGGGCCCCTACGGGATATGGTTTGGGAATACGCGTACGGGGGACGCGCAGCGTAACCTGCGGAGAAGCTTTAAGTCAACGACCATGGAGTGAAATGGACGCCGACTTGCGAATGTCGCACTCGTGGCACGGACCGCTGCTCCTTCGCTGCAGCGGACCGTGTGTTCACCAAACGATTCGCTGACAACCCGTTTGGTTTCGTTCGCACGGGCGGTTTGCGAGCGCCTGTGGTTTCAGTAGGATTTACGCAATGGTCCGGCGCGTGAAATCCAGTGCGTATAACGGTGCCATGCCGACGAAATATAAACAGCGATGAGCAAGTTCATATCTTTGCACAATAAACATTCAACTGGTCCTGTGAAGGCACATTTCACTTTCGTATTTGACTGGTTCCTATGGGAGTGGGATCAACCACATTTTTATCTTTCATTGGGCGAAGGCGCTGGTTGAAGCCGTTGCGAACTGGCAGCGTGTGAACGTACGGCGCGGAAACAGACCCGCGCTTGCGTACAATCGATTTTGTTTTGATGAATCGCTTTCCTGTCGCCTTCGCGAAACCTTTTCTCTTTATTAAAGTACCGTTTGGCTGTTTGTATCGCATTGCAAAAGAACAGCGGCCACTCTTTCCTTCTTCCGTTCGTACACTGCCAAACGAGATGCTACGGGGCGTCGCCTGCTCGCGGAATTTAGAAGTTATGTCTTCGATGTCCGCAGTGTGGCGCGGAACACAACTAATCGGTAGCGCAGCCGTACCAGCGCACGAGGCCTATATCACTAGTAGGGTGCCTTGAATACAAACATGCCATTCGCAGCAGGAGCAGAAGTAACTTATCAGTACAAAAACAGCAAATAGCATGAAAACTGGTATCGCTGCCCCATACATTTTCCCGCAATACATTTCGTGACACCAAAAGTATTGCACGGAGAAGCACAGGATGAACCACTAACACGGATGCAGGCACATGTAAACGTAGAATAAATGCACGTGGGAACTTTTACTTGTGCACTTTTTTTAAGGGATGGCAACCTCAGCTTCCACAGTGCATGGACGTGGTTGGCGTTGCTCACTCCAAGCGGTCAGCGTTGTTTCAGTTTTGTTGAAAAGCGCACTCAAAAAATGCATGCATGCGGGTCAACACGAGAGCCTACTGCAGCTACTTACCGCTGGTGCATACACACAATAGAAAGTCGCACAATATTGGCCTCGAGGACATACCGTGGCGCCACCTACGAGTGACGTCATTTAATTTAGGACGCCGGGTTATGTTGTCGTCTGCTAGAACACATTTACTGTGCTTATGCGACCGCACGTTTTTTGTTGTGGCCACCGTGTGCTCCCTCCTCGCGGTTTTGACACAAATTACAGAAAAAAAGTTGTCTACAGGACGAAAAACTGCGCAAGAAATCAGCGACTCGCTTGTTCTCGGTGACACCGCCGCGGCTAGGTAGTTGCTACCATCGCCACCGACAGCTCGTACGCAGCCAGCTAACGCCAAGAACGATCCCATTGGTGCCGATAAAAGTACGCTGTTAATTTATTATGAAATAATTGTGATGTGACATGTACGAGACGTTGTGTGCAAAGAAAATAGACCTTGCAGCAGCGAACGGAAACGTGCCGCTCAGTTGTGAGCTCACCACGCGTAGCTGTGCGCTTTGCTTGGTAAATGAATGTGAGAACGGTGAGCAGATTGCTTCGCCGCACATGTTTAAAAGTGCTGGTACGATCTGCAGTTTGGCTTACGCAGTGCCTATTTCCCCTCCAATGTTTTTTTTTATATTGATGCCCTGATTTGATTAACGATCGATAGTATTCTGTTCTCCTGATGTGTTTACTTTTCGCGACAACTTGTCCGCAATGTATGAATGGTATTAACGCGAGTTTTCAACGCCTTCGAGCGGGTTTAGACGTTTCTATGTTAATTTATAATTACGGCCTCGCAGTGAAAATTTATAATTGCAACAAGGGCTTTTGTCTGTATACAATGAGCCTGCGCCTTTCTCTAGCATCAAGTTCGGGAACTCACGACTGCTCACAGAAGGCGCGGCTGTGTACGAGTCTAACAACGTCGTGGGGTAATGGGGAGTTTTAGAACAGGGGGAACCAAGCGTTGGGGGGGAGCGGGGCAATAAGTTCGGGGAGCCCCAAGCAACACGCTTGCGCGCGGCGAGTTTTAGAAGAGGGTCTTTCCAACAGCTAGCTCGCCGCCGGTTTCGGATGCGCGGAGTCCGATGTTGGGAACTGTAGGCTTAGCGCCGCGGCCGATATATCATCGCCGCTATCTTTACAGTCGCGAATGACAGTCCCTTTCTCGTATGTGAAAGTTTGTATCCGCAGTGACTGGATTTTAGCGATCGATGATCAAGATACCTGCCACAGCCTCGGCCGATTTTTGCGCGCAGGTATCGCCACCCTTCGGACGCTTGCCTCACCGTGCGGCAACGGGCCGACGGTGCCGGTACCGACGTCCGTGGTTGGTCGGCATAGATCGCGGCAGATATTTGAGCATCGCTTTAAAAATCACAGCTGATGACACCACCTAGCACAATTTTTCACCACATTAGCATCCACTTTCGCGAATGTGGAACTCCTTTTGCGCGATTAGTGTGATTTTAAAACGCGGCAACAAGGTGTTGCTGCCGCAACCTGCGCCGGTTCGAGCGGCCGGCGGGCAGGCACGGCGGACGTGGGTACGGAGTGTTTCTGCGAACAGTAAGCGCTTGATGATTTCCTGCTTCATCCATTTCTTGCGAACAAGTGAAACCAAGAAATTTAGCTCTGTGATCGTCGTAGCCTGCAATGTTGATCGGGGAAAGGAGCCGTAGCTTACGCTTGCACCTGGTTCGGTAGCATACCATCCGCATACACCACCACGCTCAAGTCGTTTGCGGGCATCCTTCCATGGTTGACACGATTATTGTATCAGGCTACACTGGCGGCAGCGTAGCCGGTAACAGCAACTATGGGTCGGGGGGTATATAAACCGTCGATACAACAAAGCTTCCCCTTTGCTGCTCAACCACTTGGGTGTGCGTGTCGTCTCTCGTCGGCTGATACAGGCCGGCGGCCAGGCACGGCGGACGTGGGTACGGAGTGTTTCTGCGAACAGTAAACGCTTAAAGATTTCCTGCTTCATCCATTTCTTGCGAACAAGTGAAACCAAGAAATTTAGCTCTGTGATCGTCGTAGCCTGCAATGTTGATCGGGGAAAGGAGCCGTAGCTTACGCTTGCACCTGGTTCGGTAGCATACCATCCGCATACACCACCACGCTCAAGTCGTTTGCGGGCATCCTTCCATGGTTGACACGATTATTGTATCAGGCTACACTGGCGGCAGCGTAGCCGGTAACAGCAACTATGGGTCGGGGGGTATATAAACCGTCGATACAACAAAGCTTCCCCTTTGCTGCTCAACCACTTGGGTGTGCGTGTCGTCTCTCGTCGGCTGATACAGGCCGGCGGGCAGGCACGGCGGACGTGGGTACGGAGTGTTTCTGCGAACAGTAAACGCTTAAAGATTTCCTGCTTCATCCATTTCTTGCGAACAAGTGAAACCAAGAAATTTAGCTCTGTGATCGTCGTAGCCTGCAATGTTGATCGGGGAAAGGAGCCGTAGCTTACGCTTGCACCTGGTTCGGTAGCATACCATCCGCATACACCACCACGCTCAAGTCGTTTGCGGGCATCCTTCCATGGTTGACACGATTATTGTATCAGGCTACACTGGCGGCAGCGTAGCCGGTAACAGCAACTATGGGTCGGGGGGTATATAAACCGTCGATACAACAAAGCTTCCCCTTTGCTGCTCAACCACTTGGGTGTGCGTGTCGTCTCTCGTCGGCTGATACAGGCCGGCGGCCAGGCACGGCGGACGTGGGTACGGAGTGTTTCTGCGAACAGTAAACGCTTAAAGATTTCCTGCTTCATCCATTTCTTGCGAACAAGTGAAACCAAGAAATTTAGCTCTGTGATCGTCGTAGCCTGCAATGTTGATCGGGGAAAGGAGCCGTAGCTTACGCTTGCACCTGGTTCGGTAGCATACCATCCGCATACACCACCACGCTCAAGTCGTTTGCGGGCATCCTTCCATGGTTGACACGATTATTGTATCAGGCTACACTGGCGGCAGCGTAGCCGGTAACAGCAACTATGGGTCGGGGGGTATATAAACCGTCGATACAACAAAGCTTCCCCTTTGCTGCTCAACCACTTGGGTGTGCGTGTCGTCTCTCGTCGGCTGATACAGGCCGGCGGCCAGGCACGGCGGACGTGGGTACGGAGTGTTTCTGCGAACAGTAAACGCTTAAAGATTTCCTGCTTCATCCATTTCTTGCGAACAAGTGAAACCAAGAAATTTAGCTCTGTGATCGTCGTAGCCTGCAATGTTGATCGGGGAAAGGAGCCGTAGCTTACGCTTGCACCTGGTTCGGTAGCATACCATCCGCATACACCACCACGCTCAAGTCGTTTGCGGGCATCCTTCCATGGTTGACACGATTATTGTATCAGGCTACACTGGCGGCAGCGTAGCCGGTAACAGCAACTATGGGTCGGGGGGTATATAAACCGTCGATACAACAAAGCTTCCCCTTTGCTGCTCAACCACTTGGGTGTGCGTGTCGTCTCTCGTCGGCTGATACAGGCCGGCGGCCAGGCACGGCGGACGTGGGTACGGAGTGTTTCTGCGAACAGTAAACGCTTAAAGATTTCCTGCTTCATCCATTTCTTGCGAACAAGTGAAACCAAGAAATTTAGCTCTGTGATCGTCGTAGCCTGCAATGTTGATCGGGGAAAGGAGCCGTAGCTTACGCTTGCACCTGGTTCGGTAGCATACCATCCGCATACACCACCACGCTCAAGTCGTTTGCGGGCATCCTTCCATGGTTGACACGATTATTGTATCAGGCTACACTGGCGGCAGCGTAGCCGGTAACAGCAACTATGGGTCGGGGGGTATATAAACCGTCGATACAACAAAGCTTCCCCTTTGCTGCTCAACCACTTGGGTGTGCGTGTCGTCTCTCGTCGGCTGATACAGGCCGGCGGCCAGGCACGGCGGACGTGGGTACGGAGTGTTTCTGCGAACAGTAAACGCTTAAAGATTTCCTGCTTCATCCATTTCTTGCGAACAAGTGAAACCAAGAAATTTAGCTCTGTGATCGTCGTAGCCTGCAATGTTGATCGGGGAAAGGAGCCGTAGCTTACGCTTGCAACTGGTTCGGTAGCATACCATCCGCATACACCACCACGCTCAAGTCGTTTGCGGGCATCCTTCCATGGTTGACACGATTATTGTATCAGGCTACACTGGCGGCAGCGTAGCCGGTAACAGCAACTATGGGTCGGGGGGTATATAAACCGTCGATACAACAAAGCTTCCCCTTTGCTGCTCAACCACTTGGGTGTGCGTGTCGTCTCTCGTCGGCTGATACAGGCCGGCGGCCAGGCACGGCGGACGTGGGTACGGAGTGTTTCTGCGAACAGTAAACGCTTAAAGATTTCCTGCTTCATCCATTTCTTGCGAACAAGTGAAACCAAGAAATTTAGCTCTGTGATCGTCGTAGCCTGCAATGTTGATCGGGGAAAGGAGCCGTAGCTTACGCTTGCACCTGGTTCGGTAGCATACCATCCGCATACACCACCACGCTCAAGTCGTTTGCGGGCATCCTTCCATGGTTGACACGATTATTGTATCAGGCTACACTGGCGGCAGCGTAGCCGGTAACAGCAACTATGGGTCGGGGGGTATATAAACCGTCGATACAACAAAGCTTCCCCTTTGCTGCTCAACCACTTGGGTGTGCGTGTCGTCTCTCGTCGGCTGATACAGGCCGGCGGCCAGGCACGGCGGACGTGGGTACGGAGTGTTTCTGCGAACAGTAAACGCTTAAAGATTTCCTGCTTCATCCATTTCTTGCGAACAAGTGAAACCAAGAAATTTAGCTCTGTGATCGTCGTAGCCTGCAATGTTGATCGGGGAAAGGAGCCGTAGCTTACGCTTGCAACTGGTTCGGTAGCATACCATCCGCATACACCACCACGCTCAAGTCGTTTGCGGGCATCCTTCCATGTTTGACACGATTATTGTATCAGGCTACACTGGCGGCAGCGTAGCCGGTAACAGCAACTATGGGTCGGGGGGTATATAAACCGTCGATACAACAAAGCTTCCCCTTTGCTGCTCAACCACTTGGGTGTGCGTGTCGTCTCTCGTCGGCTGATACAGGCCGGCGGCCAGGCACGGCGGACGTGGGTACGGAGTGTTTCTGCGAACAGTAAACGCTTAAAGATTTCCTGCTTCATCCATTTCTTGCGAACAAGTGAAACCAAGAAATTTAGCTCTGTGATCGTCGTAGCCTGCAATGTTGATCGGGGAAAGGAGCCGTAGCTTACGCTTGCAACTGGTTCGGTAGCATACCATCCGCATACACCACCACGCTCAAGTCGTTTGCGGGCATCCTTCCATGTTTGACACGATTATTGTATCAGGCTACACTGGCGGCAGCGTAGCCGGTAACAGCAACTATGGGTCGGGGGGTATATAAACCGTCGATACAACAAAGCTTCCCCTTTGCTGCTCAACCACTTGGGTGTGCGTGTCGTCTCTCGTCGGCTGATACAGGCCGGCGGCCAGGCACGGCGGACGTGGGTACGGAGTGTTTCTGCGAACAGTAAACGCTTAAAGATTTCCTGCTTCATCCATTTCTTGCGAACAAGTGAAACCAAGAAATTTAGCTCTGTGATCGTCGTAGCCTGCAATGTTGATCGGGGAAAGGAGCCGTAGCTTACGCTTGCACCTGGTTCGGTAGCATACCATCCGCATACACCACCACGCTCAAGTCGTTTGCGGGCATCCTTCCATGGTTGACACGATTATTGTATCAGGCTACACTGGCGGCAGCGTAGCCGGTAACAGCAACTATGGGTCGGGGGGTATATAAACCGTCGATACAACAAAGCTTCCCCTTTGCTGCTCAACCACTTGGGTGTGCGTGTCGTCTCTGATCGGCTGATACATGGCGCAGCCGGCAGCCGAATTATCGCCGTAATGTTGCAACCCGCTTCGGACAGCTTTGCAAAAATGGATGCACTACGTCAGACGCCACCACTCGTGTGCTCGGGCAACCTCGAGGTAAACTGGACGCGATTCCGGCAGCGCCTCGACATCTTCATGTTAGCGACTGGATTCTCCACAAAGAAGCCCGCCGAGAAAGTCGCGCTGCTCCTGCACGTTGCCGGCGAAGAGGCGCTTGAGGTGTACAGCACCTTCAAGTTTTCCGACGGAGAGTCCCGTGACGACTACGATGTGGTTGTGAAAAAGTTCGAGGAGTACTGTGTCCCAAAGAAAAATGAGATCTACGAGCGCTACGTGTTCGGAACAAGGCAGCAAGCGGAAGGTGAGCCCTTTGAGCAATTTCTTCGTGACCTGAAAATCAAGGTTCAGTCTTGCGGTTTTTCAAGTATGGCGGAGTCTATGTTGAGGGACCAGGTCGTCTATAGAATCCGTGACAAAAAGCTGCGAACAAAGCTGCTCAAGGAAACGGATCTGACGCTGGAAACAGCCGTTCGTTTTTGTCAAGCAACGGAAGCCGCAGATAGGCAAAACATGGTATGGAATGATCGAGAGAAGTGCGTAGACGTCCTGCGGCCGGAGAAGTGTGTCGATGCCGCGCGGCCGGAAAAGCACAGGGTCCGGCGCTCAAGATGCACAAGGTGTAACACACTGCACGATGACCGAGCCTGCCCAGCCTTCGGGAAAACGTGCTTTCGGTGCGGTAAGAGCAATAATTTTGTCGCCCGCTGCCCTGCAAAGCCCAAGAGCCGGCAGAGCTGCTGCATAACTGCAACGGACCAAGCGCGTGGGAAAGCAGCTAGCTCGTACCAAGAGAACACTGCCAGTGACGAGTCGTCAGGGGAGTTTGACATCCAGGATGTTGGAGTGTGTACGATTGCGTCGCGTCCAGAGTGGCTTCTTACGGTTGGTGTGGGTGCAACAGGCAAACTCTCCTTGAAAGTCGACACCGGGTCGCAGGCCAACCTGTTGCCCTATTCGCTGTACAGGAAGCTCAGCAAGAATGCTTCTGTCCGGCCCAGCCCAGCAACACTTCGAAGCTACACGGGAGGCATAATCAAGCACATAGGCCTGGTTACTCTCCAGCTGAAGATGAACGGCACCACAGCGCCAGTAGACTTCTTCGTGGTCAAGATTGGACATCAAGCCCTGCTTGGCCTGGAAACTAGCGAAAAACTCGGCGTAGTATCGAGAGTCGACTCTGTCAAGGAGGAAGACATTGTTAGTCAGTTTCCGGACGTGTTCTCAGGAACTGGTTGTTTGGGCCGCCCCTACCACCTAACTCTGCACGAGGGAGCCCAGCCAATAGTCCAGCCAGCACGGCCTGTGCCCCAAGCCCTGAGGACGCCACTGAAATCGGAGCTGGATCGCATGGAGCTGGATCGCATGGCCGGGAACTTTGCATCATACGCAAAGTTCCCGGCCCAGCGAATGGGTAAGCCCACTCGTGTTGATAAGGAAAAAGGATGGCTCGCTCAGAGTGTGCATGGATCCGCCGGAGCTAAACCAGAACCTAAAGCGAGAGCACTATCAGTTGTCCAGGCGCGAAGACATCGAATCTGACCTGGCCGGAGCCACTGTTTTCACTACTCTTGATGCTAAAGCTGGATTTCACCAAGTGCCACTCGATCCCAGTTCGCCTGAAATCTGCACCTTCGGAACACCGTTTGGCCGGTACTGTTTTCTACGGCTACCATTTGGCATAGCCTCAGCGCCAGAGGTGTTTCAGAGAGTGTTGCCCGAGATTTTTGAGGGCATAGAGGGTGTTCGCGTCTACATAGACGATATCCTCATCTGGGGTCGAAACCAAGCAGAACATGATGAAAGGTTGCTACGTGTGCTCGAAGCGGCACGCAAAGCAGGGTTAACCTTTAATCGGAACAAGTGTAAATTCGCTCACAGCTCGGTCTGTTTCCTGGGAGATGTCATCAGTGCTGAAGGCATCACACCCAACCCAAGTTTGGTCTGTGGTCTGACCCACATGCTCACTGAGGGAGAAGAAGGCCCTGCGTCGCTTATTGGGTATGATCAACTACTTTCGGAAGTACGTTCCAAACTTAGCACAGAAAACGAAGAACCTCCGTAGCCTGACCCGCGAGGACTCGGAATTTGAGTGGCTTCCCCCTCACGAAGAGGAACTTGCCGAGTTGATGGACATACTCTCGCAGCCACCAGTGTTGGCAGTGTTCGATCCTTTGAAAGCCACAAAGATATCCACTGATGCCTCACCCACAGGCCTCGGAGCAGTGCTCTTACAGTTGCATGGAGAAATCTGGCGGCCAGTGTCCTATGCATCGAGGGCACTCTCGGACCCTGAGACACGTTATGCGCAAATTGAAAAGGAGGCTTTGGGCTTGGTGTTCGGCTGTGAAAGGTTTCATCATTTTGTGTATGCTGCTGACTTCACCCTTGAAACAGACCACCAGCCATTAATCGCAATTTCAAAAAAGGGTTTGAATGACATGCCTCCCAGGCTGCAGAGATTCTTCGTAAGGTTGTTGAAGTATACTTTCACCTTGCAGTATGTTCCTGGCTCGCAGCTCGTCCTGGCTGATACGCTGTCCCGGCAGAAAACTCACATCCCCAGAGAGCCGAACGACCTCGCAGTGGACATCGAGGTGCATGCCACCCATGTCCTCTTCGACCTGGTAGCGCCAATGACCCTCGACAAACTCGTCACAGAGACCCAACATGACCCCATTCTCCAACAGGTGATATCGGCGTTGTCAAACAATAGCCCAGTTGATGGCTTGTACAGACAATTCTATGCCGAATCGACCGTTGTCAATGGAGTATTGTTCAAAGGCAGCCGTGTTGTCGTGCCTTCATCAATGCGAGCCGACATGCTAAAACGGTTGCACGAAGGTCACCTGGGCATCTCCAAGTGTAAAGCTTGAGCAAGGAAACTCATGTTTTGGCCGGGGATGAATGCGGACATTGTGGCCTTTGCCAACAGATGCTCAGCGTGCAAGGCAGTTGCTTATAAACTGCCACAGGAGCCATTCCGGATTCGTGAGGTACCCAAACACCCATGGAGCAGGGTAGGTGTTGACCTACTTGAGTATGCCCATCAGACCTATCTTGTGGTATACGACGCACAGTCAAACTTTTTGGAGCTAGAAAAGTTGCAGAACGCAACTGCGGCAGAAGTCGTAGATAAGCCGAAGGCAATCTTTTCCCGTCATGGCATGGAGGTGAATTCGGACAATGGCCCTCAATTCACCTCGCGCGAGTTCAGTCAGTTTGTGGCCAAATACGAGTTCTGTCATGTTACGTCAAGTCCTCGTTATCCCCAGTCTAATGGCCTCGCAGAAAAGGGCGTGCAAGTGGCAAAACGTATCTTGCGTAAATGTGCTCTGACTGGCGATGATCACTGGCTGGGTGTGCTGAACTATAGAACAATGCCCTTGGAGGACGGACGGTCACCCAGCGAACTACGCATGGGCAGGAGGCTTAGTACTAGGCTTCCCGACTTTGGAAAGGCAAGGGGGACTCAAGTGAAAAAGCACAAGCAGATAATGCAGGGCTGTTGTCTCTCGCAACTGCAACCTGGTGACGTAGTTCGTTTACAGAGCGATGTGGGATGGACCCCAAAGCCCGGGTGTTGGAGGAATGCTCACCCCGCGCGTACCGCCTGGTAACTGATACTGGCCGTTGCTTTCGCAGGAACAGGAGACACCTGCTTCGTACAGAGGAGTCCCTAGACGACACCTTGAGCTACACTGACTCCAGCATTCCACCACAGCAGGAAATCCTCAAGCTGCTCGAACCCAGCCAGCCAGTACCGAACCCAGAAGATGTAGACCATCTTGCCCAATCCTTGCTAGGGGTCACCACTCCTACACAACAGTCACAGCCTGTACCAAGGAGATCGACCAGACCTCGAAAGCCCCGCGTCAAGCTTGACTATGATGAACGGTTCAACCAAATTCCGTAATTCTTAAAATGAAGGAAGATGTATCAGGCTACACTGGCGGCAGCGTAGCCGGAAACAGCAACTATGGGTCGGGGGGTATATAAACCGTCGATACAACAAAGCTTCCCCTTTGCTGCTCAACCACTTGGGTGTGCGTGTCGTCTCTCATCGGCTGATACAGGCCGGCGGCCAGGCACGGCGGACGTGGGTACGGAGCGTTTCTGCGAACAGTAAACGCTTGATGATTTCCTGCTTCATCCATTTCTTGCGAACAAGTGAAACCAAGAAATTTAACACTGTGATTGTCGTAGCCTGCAATGTTGATCGGGGAAAGGAGCCGTAGCTTACGCTTGCACCTGGTTCGGTAGCATACCATTCGCATACACCACCACGCTGAAGTCGTTTGCGGGCATCCTACCATGGTTGACACGATTATAAAGTCCCCATGAGGTCAAACTACGCTTCACGCACTGATAATTAACGTCAAACGCCGAAAATTAACACGGAAATACACTTAGTAGGCGCGCCCTAAACGAAATGTCACGCGCTGCAAGCCAACCACGCAGCAAGGTAGGAACGGGGATCCTACAAGTGATGTTAAAACGATCGCAGCGCCGGCCTCCCCAGTGGTGGCCCTCGCGGCCAATAGCTGAGTGCAACCACGGCCTCCGCGATCTGCTGCCGGCGGCGCGCCGGTGCTCCGGCCGTCCCATTCGGCGCGTCCCCCAGCAAAAACATCTAATTTGGCTAACTCCGCAACGCGCCGCGAGGTGGCGCTGTTATCCGATGGTTCGGCAGCTTGCACCGACTCCCCTGGCCGGCTTTGTGGGGCCTGAGTTGCTGCGTGTTTTCACGGCCGGAATTCGCGTAACTGTGTTGCAGCTTTATTTTTGTTGAGCTGACAAAGCGAACTACCGGGTCATGAAGTCCGCTTGTATCAGAAGCTTGGAGGAACAGCACTGAAATGTTAATTGCGCTGTGATTGCTGCGCTTGAACGGTGCAGGACATTTCCGTGCGGACATTCAGGTGCGCGGATATTTGGGTGCGAAAACTTCTCGGCTACAGAACTATTGGGTGCTTGCTGGTTGGGACAGCAGTTATATTTTTATTTTCGCATAGGGTGGATTATGGACAACAATCGAGCGCAGTGGTTGCATTTTTATATTGGCGCCGTGTTTGATTTTGCCAGTTATTTTTAGAAATTGAACATTTGTATATTTTTGCTTGATACCTCGTCCAAGGAACACCTGTTATGCAGCATATTGATTATATTCTTACACACATGCCTTTTTTTTTTAATTTACAAGATTTCAATTTATATTCGCTTTTTGCGGCGTGCAACACAGCTAACAATTAGCCGCCGTTTACGATGGTGATATTCCTTATTTATGCAGTTTTCTCTAAACGAGAGACACACTGTCACTATCTAAAGAAAGCAGCATTACAAACATTCGGTTGCCCCCCAAAACGCAGAAAATCTTACGAGGAGTTTTATGGAGACACTAAAATGATTTTGCAAACACTGTTGTCGCCACCTTTTTTTTTTCATACGGAGAAGTCTCGCATATTTTCGTGTGGAAGAACGGGCCTCTGAAAACAGCTGCAGTGTGTACATGTCCAAAGTAAACATGAAACCTGTCATCATTGCTTTACACATGGATGGGCTTCGATATCAGTAATTGAAAATTTAAATGTCTTTAGTCTTGGGTCCAAAATAGGGAATATTGGGCTTGCCTGTGGTCACCGTAATACGTTTAAGAATACAATGAAATCGAGGTGCATCTGACTTCAAGTTGTTTTATTTGTTGCGACTGAAATTGAAACTGTAACTTGCTTAACGCACATGTGTAAAACAGATTGCCATATCTTTGAGGCTACCGCTCAAGGTAATACTCTTTAAATGTGTTAATCCTAAAAATATGGCGGGTGCTTCCACCCAACAGGCATTGATTCGAAGGCCAGATAAGAGCGCAGCCATCCGTCGTGCGTATGACGCGATCGCGCCCCGCGCTCTACTGAACTGCATTGACCATGCAGATTATATAAAGTACGTAAGCCTGGATAAGAAATACCTGAAAAATAATAACCTTTTAGCGAACCGAACGTTATTTAAGCCCCAGAAATTTTCCGCTGGTAGTAGGGAATATTGTCCTTGTGTCGAAGGCGTCATGCGGCACATGTTAAAGAAGTCGCATAGCTGCAATCGTAGGTAAAATAAATTCATTATTATCAGGTTCTATGAGTCGCTTTGCATCCATAACATCAGCTATGCTTTCTTTTTATTGCGATACGAAGCGCGAAAGTTGACGAAACACCATTTCGAGAAGCGTTGCAGCATACCCGGCTTTCGTTTCAACCACCGGCTCCGCGCGCCGCGGTGCGGCGGAAAACGGCGAAACGGCCTCTTCGGAATTACGCTCTCTCCGGGCGATTGGGACGGCCGGAGCAACGGCGCGCCGCGGGCAGCCGATCGCGGAGGCCGTGGTGCAACCAGCTTGAAAAAAATTGAAGGGAAATGGAAGGCATAAATGTCAGCTTCAAATATTCCTCAGCAAACAAGTCAGTGTTACCCCTAAAACAAAAGGTGAGAGAGCTATGTAAGGTATGATCTTTTAATAAAAAAATTATGAAGCCTTTGTGCCCCTTGAAGGATGATCAATTGCAGTCGCAGTGGGATAAGCATCGTCCAGTTCACACGATTGTCTACAGGCGCAAGGAAACAAGTGGTCTCTCAGATGTGAGCCGTTACAACCTGCTTGGTGCTAACGCAGTCCACTTTGGGAGAGATGTGAAAGCGTGCGGACGAAGCGATCCGGTCCTGCCAGTCATGAAGAACTTCCAGCGGCAAGTTCGGAAATCCCAGTCAGGTGCAACGGCCAGGTCTCCGACGACGGGGGAGGGGGGCCGCCAGCTCTGCTGTGTCTCCAACCTCGCACCACTAGTGCGAGCTGCGTCATTTCTTTAACCTTCGCCATCTTTATCCCGTGTTCAAAATAGCCACTATGTCTCGCCGCTATAGTTGTTTGTTTCACCATCCTCCGCCGCGCTTTTCTGAACCTTTTTTGGTAACCTTGGGCTGTGAAACGAAACGGCTGAAGCAAGGTCTCTTTCCCTTCCCAGTAATCTGTACTCGGTCGTAGGTACACCCTCTTGCGACCCGATCTTTAGCAGAAGTAGTTCCTTCTCCTTTTCCGTGGCTTCTTTTTCTATTTCCGTGGATTCTCCCTCTCTCTCTTATTTCGCGGCTTCTCGGCGGCTCTTGCGGCGCGTTGCTTTGAACGTTTACTCTCGACCCACGCCCTAAGCTCTTATCCCGCCAACGCCAGATGAGTTCCCATCGCGGTTAACTTCACGAAATCTACGCCTTCTGGGATAACGTTACAGGCGCATTTGTGGCTTGCTGATGATTCCTTTCAGCTGAAATCATTTCTTAAAGGGGCCGTGAAAACAAACTTCAACTTAGGTTCATTTGAAAGGTTGCCTCGTTATAATTTCACTGACATCAATTTTAACGCAAACTTTACTCGAATAAGCTATACAGCTAGGGAATAAGAGAACGGCTGTGACGGTCACCTTAATTCATTTTATTTGCCATGACTTGTAATGAGTTTTAATGAGTTTTACATTACTCATTAATGTAATGAGTTTTAGCTTTGAAGTATCGGGCAGTTTTTTTCTATTGGATTTCATGCAAAATTTCCGGGACCAGCACATTACTCCGATTAAGAGAAAATTCCAATTAAGCGACTGCAAATGATCGAAAGGCGACTGTATACAGTCTATTTCCAGAAACGATAGCTCTAATGCGTAGCATTGTTGCGTTCCCCCACGATCTAACGTTCTGTATTTGCACACAAAAGGGATCATTTGCGGAGATAATATATTTAAACGTTAAATAAAAATTGTTGGTGCAATTGAATTTGAATGCTGCTCAAAAATGCGTAATTGATTAAGTTGAGGCACTCCATCGCTATACAGTAAATGGACATACCTGAATAAAAGCAGCAAATAAAAAGTATCCACAAATGCGATTGCCCAACCCATTTGGCCACTCGTAGACAAATATGGACATGCGAAACTCACAATAAAGAAAGCGGCGTAAGAATGCGTTCGCATGATTACACGATTCTTTGACTTCCAGCCCATCCTTTGCAACTATCGACGCGAAAATGTTGGTCTGTCTCTTACCTGAGTAAGCGAGAAATGTCGCTGGTGGTTGAGTGAATGAATGCGCTTTGTTGTTCGCTTATTACCGCAAAAGGGGACCAACCAGTCACCAACCAATCGTGGATCGCCTCTGGGTCACCTGAGTCACCAAGTGGGTCCCGGAGCAGCGACGAGGGACGCACACATGCGTAGTTGGCCGACCCATGGGAGCAAAAATAAAGGGAGCGCACCCCTGGGTGTGGCGCAGTGGAAAGAACACGGGGGAGAGCGGGAAGGAGGAATGCAGAAGTGGGGTGTGAAGGAGGAGCGGCGAGAAGGGGAGGACACGGAATAAATTTAGAGAATAGAACCGTAGCAGGAGCAGGGCAACTGAGGCGGGTAGAAGGAAAAAGGCTTCATTCTGGAGCGCCATTTGCAGCGAAGCATCACAAAGGCGGCCAATTTACTTGTGGGAACTCACGATTTATTTAATAAATGTTCACAGAAACGTAATATAGAAACAAAACAACAAGCAAAGTTACATTATTGCTTCACTGAAGAGAACAAAAAGCACTTCAGCGCGTCTCAAGCGCGTCGATTAACATGAAGTTAAGCATACACTTCAACGTATTCGCAACTTGCAGAAACAGGGCGGAATGCACTGATGAGTTAGAATCCTCGCTCAAGATAATATCTCCTGCGTGGATGGCCAGCAGAAGCCGTCCATTCCACTCGCCATGTCGAGAAGCAGCAGGGCGTACTACATACCGCGTCAACTTTACGCCGCACTGTATTCGCGCGAAGCGAAGCAGTGTGCCGACATTCCAACCATCTGCATTCGACGACAACGTTTTTTTCAAACACCCGAAACTCACAAAAATATTCCCGCTGCATGCTGTCGCTCGCTTCGCACGAGGTTCCTTTTACGAAGGAGCAGCTTGTAAATAGAACCGGGACGCCCAGGTCATCGCGGATAGCCTTTAAGGCTACGCCTCTACCAAAGAGCCACAATCCGTGACACACTGTAGCTTATGACTAGCTGAGCTCTGGTTATAAGGGGTCGTACACTTGCGTAGGGGGGTCATTATATCATTTATTTTCGCGCACCGTGCTCTTGTTTGACAGAGGAAAGATCTCAAGTTTGCTTAACTGACAGCAAAGAATCAGCAGGCGCCGTGGAGGCGCGGTGAACAAGAGAACAAGACGCATTCTGGTGAACAAAAAAGTCACGACGCCGGGGAGAGGACAGATGGTTTTGAATGCGTGTAGCTTTTTCATCTATACTTTATTTTGCAGCCGCCAAAATGTGTTTTGACCAACCATGATAATCTTGGTTAACCATTTTAAGCCCTCCTCTTTTGAAGTAAGCGGAACAGAAATATTTTAGTATAACGAGGCCTGCGTTCTGAAGGCATAAAAAAATAACCTTGTTTTTTTCATAAGAAAGCTCTTGGCTATAAAATCGCCTTTATACTCACTGAGTCATATACTCTTAGTATACCAGGCCTAAGCTAGGTTTCTTGGTTATGCCTATAACGCAGGATACATGTTCATTCGGATACGTTAAATGGAGTGACATTAGCAGTGCTCTCCTAAGTCATTTAAGCTAGTGTCGAAATGCTTTGAACAATACTTCGGTTATTGCTCATCTGCACAGCATAAACCGACAGTAGTTATCACATACAGTAAACTCCCGTTAGGACCAACTTAAAGAGACCGCTAAAATTTGTTCGTTTTACGAGAAATTCGTCTAAACCGGACTTCTTTTTGCATCGTGCACCTTACTAGAAGCGAAAGTGTTGTTCGTCTTAGCAGTGAAATTCGTCCTAACGGAGTTTGTGAAGTATAATCTGAGCGGGTCCATTACTCGCCAGCCTAGTAAGAAAAGTCATCTCAACTCTACAGAAGTGTTTTAAAAGACTTCCGTGTAGGCTACGTTCTTTTTCGGTCAACACTTTTTCGGTCTTTCTCGCGAGAACAGAAAGGTATAGGCTTCACAGAAGGTACAAATTTTTCACTCAGAAATTACAAACAATAGACTAGTTCGTAACGCGGACGAATATTGGCAGAACTATCCTTTCCAAGCAGTAGGCGCCTACGAGGTCACATCCCAATTGTCAGAGCCCTCAGTGTACGATTCACCCTACGCACACAGCCTCGGAGCGCCACCAAGGTATCGAGAAGAGTGTGCAACACTGGGCAGCAGGCAGCACTAGAACTGGCTCGCGTTACGCTTGCGCTTCTTGTGTTCTTCGAGTGTGCATTACCTCGTCAACAACTGTGTGAGCACGTCCTGTTGAGTGTACCAATGGTTTCTTTAGAGGCGATCCACTCGACGGACCGAGAACGCTGGCCGACCAATCACGTGACGCGGCATCATGGTACACCGTGGTCCGATTCGGCGCACAGCTCATCCACAAGGCGCAGCACACCGCGAAATGGCCGACCGTCTGAACTCTCAAAAGAGAAAGTCGAACACAGGATCCGCTCGGCCTCGATAACATGTCGAAACGTACAAACCTTTTGATGGTAAGTTGCGCTTGCTGTGAACACAGAGACGGGCACGGGAAAAAACGTGGACTTTCACGAGAAGACGGCGCACTAACAGCTGATTTATTCGGAACGATACAAAAACATATATATATATATAGAACAACACGGGAAAAACACATGCGTTACCGAGGGGGTTGATTGCGTAACTGGCTGCAAGAGATTTGCAAAGGGTTCAGGCTGGACTTTTAGAGAAACCGTCGATTGCCTCCATGACAGTGTACTTGCGCTGCTGCAGTCCCACAAAACAGGAGATTTCGCCGTTCTTGAAGAATCGCAGTATCAAGAGAAGGCAGAAGCAGCCATCACCAAGAACTCCCAGCGAGAGGAGGGTAAAAGATGCGAACCTGAAAAAGATGCGAACGTCCGCCAAAAGTTGTGCAATGAGTTGCGTCTAGACCATCTGGCCAAAGCAATCGAGAGCAGCACGCAGGTCAGTCTTCGCCCTTTCTTCACCCTCAAGACTCACAAGGAGGGTGAACCTTTTAGGACAACGTAGAGGACAAAGGCACTTGGCAGAGGAATGTTGCCACTTTCCTTCAGAGGCACTTGAAAAGTCGTCAATTGATGATCCCTTTTCGATAAGAAGCTCTGATGAAGTTGTGTACTACCTAAAAGACAGCCCCGGTATGAACTGGTTCTCAGTTGACGTGCAAGGCCTATTCTGCAGCGTACCCCAAGACAATGTTTTGTTATCGCTGAAGCAAAATAGTGATGTTTATGGGTATGTGCGATTTGAAAACGAAGTGGGCCTTTCCTCCACGAACTTCTTGTATTTACACTCGTTGTACATTTGTCACCAAGGGTCTGTTTTCTCGCAACAAGATGGGGTGCCAATTGGCTCTTGCATCGCGCCAGTGCTTTGTAACCTATACCTTGCGCGTAGCGACAGAGAGCTGCAGGATTCTTTGAAGGTATTCCAGGGGTATAAGTGTTTTCGTTATGTTGACGATTTTCTAGTGTGCATACCATCCAGTAGCAATGTTCACGACGTTTGTATAGGTATTTTGGGAATATTTAAGGCTGCCCACTGCGGTCTCCAGTTTACGAACTTCCTTTCAATGACTGCTTGCAATTTTTAGATCTTAGCCTCAAAAAATGTTCCGAACCCACTTGCTGGTCCAGTCGAACCCGGACAGAAAAGGGCTTACTCCCTTTCGATTCTGCCCATGCAAAGCTAATCAAGCGTGGAATCGCGTTTTCGTGTCTCTCGAACGCGGCCAAAAAATCCTGCCCCCACCGTATCACGGAAAACCTTAGCTTCCAAGTCAACCGGCTAAAGAAAAGTGGTTATCGAGACGCGTTGCTAGTTTCTGTTGCAGAAAAAGTCCAGAGAACAGTTGTCAAAGGAAAAGGTGTAGAAATAGGGAAAGAACGCCTGCGACCTGCCGTCTTGTAATACGTCAACGGCGTTCCACACAGGTTAAAAAAAAGTCGGAGGAAAGCATAAAGTACCAGTTGTTTTCACCGCACCTTTAAAGCTCGGTGGCTTTTGTAAGGCTTCGCAGTTAGGAAAAGAAAAGGGCGCATCTAAGGCAAAATGCAAGGTACGGCACGTGCGCAAATTTGTGAATTGCGCTCAGGGTGTTGTATATAAGATTCCTTTGTCTTGCGGTCGTTTCTGCATCGGACAATCAGGCCGATGTATCCACGAAAGACTGCGTGAACACAGATATGCCTGCCAACAGGTCATCACAGTGGGAAATCTTGCGGCACACAGTGGGAGGTGCAAGTGTGAGGTCGCGTTTACCACCATTTTGTTCCGCGCTAAAGACAAAATGTCCCGTGAGATGTACGAAGCGGTTTCAATATCAGGACGTGAGGGGGAATGCATGAGCACTCCTTCGATTGCGCTCAGTCAGCGTGATATTCATTTTTTAACGACTCTAGGTGCTTCGACCACCGCTATTTTTATCTGTATATTTCACCCGTCTGACTTCCCTTCCCCATCTATCTGGATTTGTTGTAGCAATCTGTGTTGTCCTATGTATATGTTTTTGTATTGTTCCGGATAAATCAGTTGTTAGTGCGCCGTCTTCTCGTGAAAGTCTACGTTTTTTTCCCGTGCCAGTCTCTGTGTTCACAGCAAGCGCAACTTACCTCCAAAAGCATGTAACACCAACTAGCGCGACATCAAGCTTTAGCGTACAAACCTTCACGAAACAGTTTAGCACCACTAGAGCAGCCAGCCGCGCTCACGCAGCCGCCGGCGTCGTTCGCACGAAGGCGACGGGAACAGCGGCGACGACGAGGCCAGCTTGTCACAGCTGGCCACCGCTTGTCGGGGCGGAACTCTTGCCTTAAACGAACATTCCACATCCGTGAACAAGATGGATAATGATGGCTAGCGTTGCACTAGTAAGAGTCGTATGAGTCGCTAGTAAAAGCTCGGATTAAGTATGCGTCCCGATAGTAGGTGTAGACTACCCCACCCTAGGTGATCGACAGGCTCTTCCTGTTTTGGCGCAAGCGGACCAGGCACCGGCCACGCTTGTTGATATCGCCGCCAAAACTGAACAGGGGCGGCGCTTAGCTCAGCTAACCCTGAGCTAAGCGAAAGCTCGGCTTAGCATGGTCACTTCTGGGTTTCCATTGGTGAACCGCACATTTCGCAGTATTTATTTAACATTCGTCCAAAGCCTGCCTTTGTCTACGGTCGTGGTCCCGCTTCCGGCGCTTTCCGAGCCGATCGGCTCATTCTCCGGCGCTATCTTGGCATCCCTCGCTTGGCGATATCCGCGGGTGCTTAGAGAACGGCCTGGTGCCACCGCTCTCGTCCATTGCCATGCTCGCATGAGCGCGGTGAGTCACGTGGCCAGGCGGCGAACCAGCTGCGGAAAGAGCATGCGCCAAGCATGCACTGGCTGCGGCGCCGGGCGCGCGTAGCGGACGCTGCTGGCGGCGCAGCTAGGCCCGGAGGGTCACGTGATGCGTTGCCAATGCTACGGCTAGAGTGAACTAGAATATTGGACAATATTCTAGTTCACTGTACTACGGCGCAGCTGCAGTCAAATCCTCCGCGACGGTGAAATCGCTCGACGAAATCAGTAAAGCTTTCCTTCAAAAGCCTCCGCCAACTGCTGGACCGCGAGCGCCGCGGTCTTGCGCGGTCAGACGTTGGAGCGCACAAACTGGTGACGTCCTATCACGTGATGCGCTCACCGCGCTCCAACAGAGCCATCTGGCCTGTCTTGTGGATCGGCCTGTAAGGACGCGTGTACCACCTCCATGTAGCCTGTTTATTCCGATTCTCTAGCTTGCTCAGCCGAAAACAAATGCTGTTATACGAGAGGGTTTACTGGTTCCATCTCGTATTTCCCTTTGTGCAGTGTTCGCTGTCCCCTCCACTTAATCCCTTCGCAACTGTCGTAGAGGCTGTTATTTGTCGTTTCCTTCTACCATTATGTCTAGCTTCACACATCTCTTCTGCTTTCCGAGACAGGAGTTTGAGAAGGCGAGAAGAGTTTTGGCGGTATTCAGTCGCAGCTACAAATACACTCGAAGTAGTCGTGGGCAGCCTACACATTTGCTGGCCTCTCGCTAGAAGCACCATTCTTGAGAATCCCAGCTCTCGTGCTTGCGTACAGGGGTTACCCTTCCCGTGTTCCTCAAGCATGACTGACCCCACATTTGACTCGATGTACTCGCGGGCACAGCTTTCATTAGCAGAACCAACGGAGCTGCGGTGTG
The DNA here is from genome assembly GCF_048455015.1 of Haemaphysalis longicornis. Classification (NCBI taxonomy): domain Eukaryota; kingdom Metazoa; phylum Arthropoda; class Arachnida; order Ixodida; family Ixodidae; genus Haemaphysalis; species Haemaphysalis longicornis. The sequence goes on from NW_027526460.1 coordinate 167,945,721, forward strand.
CTCGAACGGAACCATGCAGCATGACAGACGCGCAAAATGAAACACTCTCGTGCGATTCACATTCAGGTCAGTAGAGTAGCATTTTACAGTTGTAATAATAGAAATTCTAACTACACCGGTTTTCTGGGTTTTTGTAATTGTTCGAAGGCTTCTCACCGGCCGGAATTCCAAGCGTTCACCTGAATGCACCGGAGCTAGATCCACGCGTGCAGCATCGCCCTGCCGAGGGGTCGGAATTTGGAACTGCGCTTTCGGTCCTGCTGGATGTGGAAGCGACTACGGAATGAGGCTGAAAGTGGGCAGCCAACGCAAGCGAGTGAGTCAACAGGAGGAGACCCGGTGTGCGCTCTATTTTCCCGCGGAGGCAGTACAAGCGAATCAAGGGTGGCCGGTAAGCGTGTGCATCCCGCGTGCACGCGGCAGGGCCGCACTATCAGGTAGGCGCCAGGAAAGTACATCTCCGCAGTCTAAATCAAGCTCGTCACAAACTTTACTTTTTTAGCTGCTCCTCTAAAAGCAAGTGTGCGCATTTGTGCTCCTACAACGAGTTTTATAGGGCAAGGTGCTCAAGCGTATCTTCTTGCAACTTCGAGGTGCGTGTCTTGAAGGTTGGCTCTCTTCAAAGTTGCGCGGTCATGCGAACGTGACAGCTATTTTAGTGCTGAACACGTGGGGTTACATCAGTCCGCGAAAACGACGCATTGGCTGTCATATTTTACATATACCAAGAGACCGCTTTAGATATCTGCTCACTGAGACTTATTGTGCGGACTAGTATTGTATTGAAATATTCTATGCAAAAAGTGGGCACTTAAAATACTGCCCCCATGACACGTTTTCTTTCGTTCTTTTGCAAAACTTGGTGAGAACGTCTGACCCAAAGCTAATAAACACGCTGATTTAACAGGAGCAGAACGCTGAAGGTGAAAAATGCGTGGAACAGTGTTTGGAGAGATAGGGCTCAGCGTGTACTGTTGCTATAGGTTGGTACTAAGACTCCGTGCATCGGACAACGATAGGATTGAAAGCTTTGCAGTGTATTCTCAATGTGGTGAAATTTCTCCCAAAGTGCTTGCAGGACTGTTTTTTTTTTTTTGGAGAGTTGTAGTCGTACGTGAAAATCACACGCTGGCAGTCAAATGCTTCGCAGTAAGCGTAAAGCAACAAGAACTTAGTCTTCTTCGTGTCTGTGTGTAACTGCCCTGAGGTAAATGGTCTGTTCACTGCAAACTGTATGCTAGTTGTGCTTGAAGGATATTTTTGTAGTAGGCATGAAGAGGCTGTTTGGTTGTCACATTCCCATTGTGTACATTTGAGGTATAAAAGTACGAAATGGATATAACCAAACAACTGTCACTTGAGACGCAAGTTCGGACCCAAAGTTTGCTCGCAGTGCTGCACATTTTGAATGGACGAGCCTACAAGATGCACATGATGGAAGCGAATACCGCATCATCGCGTTACCCCACCTCTCTCTCCGCCGACGCATCAAACAAGGAACTTTGTGACCGACTAATGAACTTCAACTAGTTATTCAACCAACCAGTAAATCAATAATGCAGGTAAGCAATTAATTAACAATCACTTATTGGATAATTGCAGGTCTGTGTCCGTGTATAATGGCAGATATGTGAGGAATACCACACAAACGATGACTTCACAGAAACTAGGGGCATACGCGGACTCTAACTGATTTTATTTCCCGCGAACAAATTTCTAGGACCACATTCGCGGCTAAATGAACGAGCGTGTAGCCTTTGTTGGGCATCTTAAAATAAATGTAGGCGCCCGTATGTGTTCGAATGAAACTGGATCGGTTCTCGTAATGGCGTTAAGCTATGCAAAAAGAACGTGGTTCGCCTTCATCTGACTAAATAAATGCCCTTTTAATATTGCAACGCAACCGCATATTGCTTCCCTGGGTGTTGCGCACATTTCTATCAACGCAGAGAGAGTGCGTGGTATTGTTTAGCTAGACGCACAGAGTTTCTCAATATTACCAAGAGTGGAAACTGTCGCTGCAATCGTACGTCGCCATGGGAATTGTGGGTACTGTGAGAATTGGATTGGCAGAAAGTGGCTAGTGCAAAATGCAATGGATTGGAATTGTCCGCTCTGAAGTGTTTGTTAGTTCTGTTTACGGCATGCCACTTTCTGGCATTAAATGGCTATCACAGATATATCTAAATAAAAGCGTGATTAGCACTTAACGCATGTTCTCGCGTTAGCGACGAGTTTCTTAAAATGAACGGGTAACCACTTGCAGGGACGGTGACAAGCGACGCGAAAAAGGTACCTTAGTGGGTACAACCAACAGATAGTGTGGGCGGTTGCAGCGAGAAGAGAAAAAAAAATTATACAGTGCCGCCATTTTCCTCCGTCGTCGTCTCTCGTCGCTGCTGCTCGCTTGTGGGCTGCTTCTTGCAGGCAAAAAGCGAGTGATGGCGACGGCCCAGGCGGCCTGTTTATCATTTTTTTCGCTCGTCACTGTCGCCCACACTATCCGTTTCCTGTACCCATTGAGTTGCGATTTTAACGTCACTGGTCACTGCCTCAGAAAGGCGCAATGAGGCAGCATACATGGCCACTCGAGAAGTCGGGATTTATTTGGCTTTTAAAGCAACAATGGAATTTCATAATGCTTTGCGCGTGCTTATTTTCATAATGCTTTGCGACTTACTTGCGGTAATAGCCTTCGCCACTAGATTTATTGATATCTGTTTGGGCGGAACAAGTCATAAATGCGACATGAGGACATCAATCTTTCATGTCTAGCTGTTGCATTTGCTTCGCCTGCCAATGCGCGTAGCAGACGATAATAATACAGTATTGAGAGGAAGAAAGAGCATAGTTTAAGGCGATCTAAATATTTTCAGATAAATATGACAATAAAGCAGCTTTTAGTCTCGAGTATGCAATTATTTATAAATATATCTGGGACGGCCCGCTGTATCTAGCACCGTGAGCCAAATGCGAGACACCTGCTTTTTTTTTTCTAACCGCAAAATCAATTTCTCAGCCGAAGCACTTAAACACAGCATTTTTATACAAAGTAAAATCCATTACTGGAGGCACTTTGGCGCCATTTGTTAACAAAAACGCTATTTACGTAGCCACAAAGCCGTTGGCGCCCACGCAACGCCGCACCTGCGGCTGAACTACACACGATGGCCGCACCCATGAAGTGATGGAGCGCTTTCACAGAATCGCGTGGACACTAGCGCCAGATTCCACTCTAGGTAAGCTAGTGAGAAACTCTATGGCTAGGTGCATCAACTTCATCAGCCGGGCCTTATCTTATCTGTAAAAAATACTCATTGTGTTCTTTTTTGTATTGCCACCAATATGAGCCTCCCAGTCGCGAGGCATTTTTCAAGTGGTGCATAAATTCTAGCGCGCACCCAACATCCCAAGGCTTTCTATCAGAAACCCAATGAATTGTGTGTTCGCCTCTTTCCGGAAAGAGAAGAAAGCACCAAATGAACACCACGCACACACGGAAAGGCATTTCCGCACTGCTCCATTCTCGCAGTGTCCCTTCGATGCACGCCGGTCCGGAAAGGGCAGTGCGCAGCTCCGCGCAGCGGCAGGCGCAGCCGGAGATCACTCGTCCTGGCTGCAGGAGGGCAGTTCTGGCTCGGCGTCTTCGGCCTGGGCAGGAACAAAGGCATAGTGCGCAAATTTCTTGTAACCAGAATCCTTCAATGTAACCTTCAAGAATTTGTAACCTTCCGTTCTCTTCTGGGGCTTATACCCTAGTTACACGGCCGAAGTAAACGCAGTTACGATGTGGTTACTAAACTTTAACCGGGGTTATCGCAAACTGCGGTTTTGGCTGTTACACGCGAAATTCCTAGTGCAGTGACAGCAGTCACGTGGCTGTTAGTGTAACAAAATAAATTAACAACCAAGAAAGCTCCCGATAAAAAAAAAAGAAAATCAGTGTAGACGAAAGGAAATATCGTTAAAGGAGTAGGACACGGAATTTAGAAGCTGAGATAACTATGTAAAATGCTTCCTTTTTATCAGGAGATATCTCCCAGCAAGTTTCAACAGTAGCCGTTCAGCCTGACACATTTTAAATCCATTTTAATCTCTGCCCGCACGAGAAAGCCCAGAGCAGGCCAGCATGACATCATCTGCTACTTGCCCCACGGCCGGGCTAGAGCGGCGGCGCGCGCTCGGTTGATACGACCTTCGCAGCGGCGGCGACAACAATGCAGACCAGTCTCGACGTAAAGTTCCGCGGCTCCCCGCCTGGGGGCTGAGGGAGCGTACCCTTGCCTGGTCCATGTGCGCTTGCATTTGAAGGCTGTTATACGCGCGCGCGGGCTGTTTTCGCAGCGTTCGTGCTTATGTGATTTATCAGAGATCATATCAAAGCAGAATTTCCTAGCTCTGTTATATTATTGCGGTGCATGATGGACGCCGAACTTCGACGAAATTTTTGTCAGGGCCAGACAACGCCGGACATACGAAAGACAATGACCCCCGTATTCGCCATCAGGGGCGGTTTGTGGGTGCGCCCTGAAAGGTGGGAGGTTTTTGTAGGGATTACGATGATATTCCACTAGACTATAATACTAGTAATAATATTAATAACAATATTTTATTATTCAATCGTGTTTTCATACGCTCCCTGGGATTGACAATGGGCCTTTCTGACCGCCGCCGAAAGATGGTCCATACTTACTATTATTATCACTATTGCATTATGTTGTAATAAATAGGGCTGGGCATCGATTAGAAATTTTCATTCGATTGGTTGAACAATCTATTAATATACCAATTATACGGGCGTGTTCATTTAAAAAAAATGGCTTAGAAAGGGGCCATTTTGAAAGGTTGTTCCGATGGGATTGCTGATGCTACTGAATACAGGTCATTTTATGCGATCAATGGTAACTCGTCCATGCTGTTGCGGAGACCGAGAAATTCGTTGACAATTCGTTCCGACAGCAGGGAGTTTCTTTTTTTGTGGATAGTCATCCCCGGCTGTGGTGATCAGCACAGCACGCGAGCGTGTGTTCAACAGACGCTGGCGTTGAGGACAGGAAGTAAATGGGATTAAAAATGGCGTTGAGGTTAGCGGCACGCCCAGCAGCCTTTTTTAAAATGGGTGCTAGTTCCAGAAAGGAGGGATTTTTGCGGATGGCACCCTTCCAAGGGATCCATATCGTCGTTGGCGCTTGGCTCGCCTGGACTTCAACCAATTCACTGATTTAAAAATATATAATAGTGACTAGAACATTATTCGATTAATAGGAAGGTTAATCGACCAATCCTCCACCTCTAGTGACAAAAAGCCTTCAGTACTACTTATGTACAAAAGTGCGCAGTAGCAACATTAGGGGACATGTCTACGAAAAAAAAGAGTGAACGCGCGTAGCCACTGCTTCTGTCCGTCAATCGAGCAGGGCAACATTATATAAGTTATGCGCAATTCACGATAGCTCGTGTACAGCAAATTAGACACAAGAATAATCAAACAGCTCTCATACCAAACGATGATAGTTTGAGACAACCAATCAAGTTGATGTAATTTTCATGATGCCAGTGGCTTGACCTGAATTGGTGGTCAGAATTAACACACTTGACGCAGCATAGCTTCAAGCAGTCGGCGCTGCGCTGTACCAGAATGCCTCCACGCCAGAGGATGACGATGCGCCCGCCTCTTTGTGCATCCCCAAGGTTATGCCTACGGATTATACATAGTTCCTATCACGGAACTCTCTTCGTTTTGTGGCTTTCGTTTGGGATCCTGAACACGCAAGGACATTTTCTCACTTCAGAGAGCGAGGGAATTTATCAAGTCGTCTAGGAAGAGCGGCCACCCCACCGCCCCTGTAAAGTCCACTGATGAGGTCAGGGCCAAGCCCCCGGGCGGCGCATGAGAACCCGGCACTCTGTCTGGTGGCCCAGCACTGTAGACTCTACGCTGCAGCCGTCGCCAATAGACCTTTCCAGAAACTGCAGCGCCGCTCCTTCCCCTGGCGGGCCCGCGCAAGGCGTCATGGGAACTGCGTGCGCGCGCGGTGCGAGCGGCGACGGGGTGGTCGCGCCGCGCGCAGCGTGCGCGGAGCGAGCCCGTCAAAGCACAAAGTTTAAATAGAATGAAATGCTGTGCTTTCAAAGTTCTGTTCCGCATCAATGAAAACATCTTTATACCATATAACCCAAAATAAGAAATAAACTCCGCATCCTTCTGAAACTGCCTACACCGCATGAGAACCTTTTGTCGTCTGCTAGCACCGTCGTCTGCTAGCTTGGAGAGTGGAACCAGCTGCTGACAGTTGAAAAGCGTCTTCGCGCTTCTGGCGGCCCGCGGAAAAAGAGAAATTCCTCAACGCGAGGAAATAGAAAACACATATGACACTTGAGCTCCCCGAGAAAAATACAAATAACCAGCTCTTGCTTCCGGCAGCCCGGGGGAGGGGGGGAGCCGAGTGGGAAAACGAAGGAGCCCATATCGTGTGCACACGTTATTCGTGATGCATTTCCGCGTGTGTAAAGCTACACTCGTTTACGACCTGCCTTGGCGATTGTAGTTTACGCTATACTGACGATATGGCGCCAAGGAAGCTGCAGGAGGCGGACAAACGTGCTGTGTGCTCGGTTGAGACAACAATACGCTATGAGACCGGCATGTTTCATTGCACAAGTTTCCGAAGGACAACAAAATTAAATAGGATTAATGTGTTCGCTGGATAAATGGCCAGTGTCGTGATGGCCGATTCGCTTTGTGGGAGCCGTCCGAGCATCACAGGATATGTGGAGCCCATTTCAATGCGAGCAGACGCAAATGTTACATGGACCGTATGCGACCGTTTTTCCACACCGGGTCTTCAGCGAGAGGTGCCCTCTGGTAAAGACAGCTAAGCCCAGCATTATAACGTAAATTATGGTTTTTATGTTTTTTTGTTTCCTAGCTGCCGCGAAAGGAACGGAACGCCGCCCTACTAAGCGCCTGTACCGCTTCCAGGAATCCAAGACGAACTAGTGATATGCAGCACTGTCGAGATACTCCTGTCAGCTCAGAGTGATCAAGGCCCGTTTTGTAATGAATTTTAGCACAAAGGGCGTAACAAGGCGATAAAGCAATGCTTTCGCTCCAGCAGACAACGATGAGGTTTCTCCAACGACAGCGACTGCCTGCAGCCCATTTCCTGTGGCATTGGAGGAACGGGGTTTCTGCTGTTGTGAGTTCAGCATTTCAGCACTATTTCTTTTCGGTCGCTCATTGTGGAATTATTTCCCACTTTTAAGGTGCGGTGTGCTTCCTGTGTGAAAACAAAGGAGGCAGCTCGCCATAGCTGACCCAGGATTCTTGATCAAAGATGAGCTCCGTGAACCTGGCGTTAAATACCCCCATGTAAAATGGTCGGCGTCAACTGACAGTAGCGGAGCAAACACGCACACGGCAGATCGCCAACCTGAGGAGACACGTTGAGCGAGTTATTCGAGCAGTTAAGAGCTTCAGAATACTACATGTGGTATGATTTACCAAATGCGATGGCTGACAAGCCAAACCAGATGGAAAATTTGTTGCTACCTGAACAACTTCTTATATAAACCACTTCTCAATCGATAAGTAAGCAAAATGTCAACTATGCGTGTTTTTGAGCTCCCTACTGAGCTCAATAATATCCCCAGTGCACTTTCCTTTCCTTTCTTCCATCCAATCACTTCTCTCTCTCTCTTAGCGCCCTCTGAAAAGTTTTACCTTTTAGTCGGTATTGGTTAGTTTTGCTAACGGAATAAAAGTGTACGTGTCTTTTATTGCAATGATACCATATCAGCTGCCTCGTCTTTTTTTCTACTGAAATAAACATCTCTATTTCCATATTTACACACAGCCGAAAACAGAAAAAGAGCTCAGGATTACACGATAAGACTTGTCAGCTCTTAGGGCCTAAGCAACAGTACTTGAAACAAATACAGACGTAGTGTAGCATGAATCGATGGGATACACACTGCAACTCCCCAAAATGCAGCAGTTTGTTGAAGAAATGCGGGCTGTGGTAAGAATGCTGAAGTTTGAAAAAGAAGTCAGTTAATAAAACAGCTGTCCAGGATAGCAGATGTTCTGCATGCATCACACAATGTTAACCGCCGAAGCTGCACCGTCAAAAAATGCCGTCTCCACAGGCGCTGTCGCGCACGGCACGGTTTGGCACGGCAGAGCTACATGAAGAGCGGCCCGTGCGGCAGTGGCGGCGGCTGCTGCGGCGCTCACAGTTCCCAGGCTGCTTTGTGGCCGCCGTTTGGGGGCGCGCGCAACTTTCCGGAAAGGTCTATTAGTCACGGCGCGCACGGGAGACGGATTGTGTGGCCCACCGCATACCAAAGGGATAATCCCCCATTGAGAAAGCAGACAGCGCCGCCGGATTCCGGGAACCGTCGACGTGACGAGTGGAGGTGGTGGGATTACCGGCGTCGAAGCGCGCGCCGCGCGAGACACCATTGTTAACGCGCCCCGGCTAGCACAGTGCACCGTCGCCACCTTTCGCTCTCACCCCGCGGGGTCACGCGCACTTGCTCGTCCGCGAGCGTGCCGTTGACCCAAAGATGGCGGCACCTCATTGAATATTCCGTAGCGTGCTGAGTGACAGCTGTCTACGTGAATTTGGGCACTTACGCGTGTACGAACGCTACAGGGGCGTTCCCGAGAGAGTGTGATCTCGAGGTGTTATAAGGCCGAACTTGGCCTTTAGAAATCGTTCTTGTCGGAGCGCTGAGCTGGGCAGTTCCCGGCGGGGCAAGGAGTCTCGACCGTTAAAGCTAGGTGGGGATTTGAGAGCCCCCTAGGCTAGAGGTTAAGATCGCGCCGGAGGTTTAGGGTACAGCACCGTACCGGGCAACTAGACGGATCTTGCGGCGAGACAGAGTCTCGGCCGTCGTTTCTCGAGCGGTTTGTGTACGCTCCGAGATTAGGAGATTTAGACGAAGTTGAGGAGCTCGAGTGATTTGTGCTCACTCGGAGCTAGCGTCTAGCTGAAGTTCGAAGTTTTTCTTTTCATTACTCATGTACCCAGTTTTCTTACTGTAAATAGCTGCATATAAACTCGTCGTTTCACTTAATCAACCCCAACGCCTCGAGTTCGTCAATTCGACCGCGGTCTCCAAGAACTTCAACACCATCGCCCTGCCAGCCTCCTGCCAAATAAACCGGAGCCCGGGCGATTGGGTTCCTGATCGACACCGGACTTCGGGGAAATGAACCACAACCAGCTTTACTGCCCCCTTCTAATCAGCTAGGTACATTTAGAGAAGACGATGTTCTGCCGCTACAGTGCCGCTCATACTTGCCTTACGTTCGGGGTGAATCGCAAAGCTGATAGCTGGCTTGCGTTGTGAATCTTACGCCCCAAATAAACTGTCCAAATAAACTCGTTTCCTGTCTGTCTCGTGCCCTTCAGTTCGCAGGTTGTAATCCACCGATGCTTTTTCTCTGGCATGGTATCTTAACAGCCGCGGTGCTACTTTTAATAAGTAACCCATGACAATTGCAGTATTCTTTAAGCAATGTACTCCAAACCTGAATACGAATCCGAAACATTGAAACTAGCAAAGACGAATCAGTTACGAGTTCAGAGCCAGATTGCTAAAACTTTGCCACGATTAATCTGTTGCACTCAGAGGCGGGTGCCCACAACAGCTGAGTATTCAGGATTTCATTTCGGGTGGAGGGGGTACCTGAAGGACCACAAAAGTAAATAAAACGAAACAAGAGAAGGAAAATTTGATTGCTGCATTGAGTTGAATGTCAAATTTTCCTTCCCAGAAACTTACTCCGCCTTGGGGTGTTCCCCTAAATCTGACCAGTTAAATAAATCAAGACAGCCGGAAAAACCAAAGCTAGTAATATATATTGATGATTCCGTAATCTGTTCTTTAATTAGTTTCTTTAGAGACATTGAAAACCTACATCGAAGTCGCGTATGGCTAGTGCGTAGCGTGCGACACAAATAATTACCGGAAGTCATTATTCGTTGATGAGCGTGGAGTCTTCGCAGGTTGCTTCCTTACCCCTCCTTTGTGTAGGCCTATGACCAGCATTGTAGCGAAAAAGAAAAAGAAAACAAGAGCAGCAGCGCGCACGGTGTGGGAGACGCGCGCAACAGCAGAGTGGGCGGGCTCGCAGCGCTGGCTCCTCGCAGCGGCCGCAGGCAGGAACTAGGCCCCTTAAAGGAGCCATGAAGAGAAAACACAAGTTTGGTTCATTCAAAAGATTGTCTCGTTAGAATCATACTGACACCACTTTTAACGTAAAGTTCGCTCAAATAAGCTACATAATTAGGAAAAACAGGAATGGTCATGCGACCCACCAGCTCATTTCCCGCAACAGAACCTGTGATGTCACATGGGCTAAGCTCTGCGATTGGCGGAGGCTGGCAGAAGCAGACGCAAATTAGGTAGAGCTTACAAACTAGACGAACGAGCGATTTGCGCTTAAATTTACGGCACATTCTTTACAAAGCAATAGGAATGATGGGACAAACAGTGGAAGTTACGAAAGCACATGTAAACATAGAAGTACTGATGCGTTCTGCTGTTCGTACTGCGCACAGCATGCTTTGGTTTAGCTGCACAGCACTATGGGGCTTGGGGTTGTCTCAGAATCTCTATGGTCTCAGACTCCATGGTCTCAGACGACACTGGCCGATTGACGCAAGCAACGGTGTCTTACGTGACCCCATTTGTCGAGCGAGCACTGTTTCAGGGAACGAATATTTTCTCCCAGAACAAAAACAAGCCAGGTTTAAATGCGGGCAAAAACAAACCAAACGCTTGCCACGGTATGGTGGCGCCATCTAGGTTACGGAACGTAAAGAAACGCGGGAACAAACCAACACCGCTACAGGGTGGAGACAACCTTTGAACGGTCCCGTGCCGCTGCAATTGGGCCAACGGGCTCAACGCGTTATTCTTTTCGTTTCCCATGAGACCTAGCAACGCGAAACAGACAATATGATTCAAACTTATTCAGTAAACCGCGTTGCGGCGATAGTTTTAGCGCGGTTTTGACACAATGACTTGCTTCGGCGGCGAGCGAGCAACCGAACATGGCGGCGCCAGCGTTACGTGTCTCTACCCTGTACGGCGGATGCGTGAATGAAGGTACTCTAGGCTGCAGAGCGGTCGGTTCCCGTGATGTCACTTGGGACCACGAAAACGCACGATTGAGCGGGAAAATCAAAATTTTAACCTAAATTGTTTAATTTCTCAGTGAATAAAGCACCGTTTGTATCCGGACAAGCGCTGGGGGCACTATAAAACACGAAATCTTTCGAATAAAACCAACTTGCATTTTCTCTTCATGGCTCCTTTAAGGCCGTTCTACATGGAGCGAATTTCGCCTGCGAATCCGCTGGAACGAACATTCGCATTTGCGAAGTTCGCAATGCCTGGAATTGTCGTCTACATGGGGCCTGCGAACGCCGCGATTTTCGCATTTCAGATGCGCCCTGTTTGCAGACTGAATTAAGTTTGCCACCAGCAAAGGTTGTTGTGATTTTATCAAGGGTGGTTTTATTGTACTTAATTGGCAAGTTGTTTCTGCCTGGTTTGCGGTAAATATAAGTTTATTTGCGGTTTTATATAAGAATCGCTAATTCTTTATCAATATACCCACACACAGCAGAGAAGACAAACGTTTTGGTGTACCCGTGCTTTTGTCGCGCTCATACAAGCAACGCCATCTGGTTTCCAAGCGTGCAAGTGGTGCCGAGCTGTGCTCCTATTGGCCGCAGGTCCGGCCCCTCTACGCCACACACGCCGCACGAGCGGCGCTTGCTCGACCGCTTCAAATGTTTGGCACTTTGCCGCAGCAACGAAAAAAGGTGGTTTTGCCGCACGAGCGGCGCCGCATCAGCGAATTCGCAGGCGAAATCGCTCCATGTAGTACGGGCTTTACGCCGCCGCTCTAGCCCGGCCGCGCCCCAACCTGTTGACGTCGGGGTTCCCGTGACGTAGCCGACGCGCTGTCTGCGGTTGGCGAGCGCTGCTACAATGCGTACACGTCGTGGTTTTGGGACTGACGTCATGCTGCCCGGGTGCGCGGGGATGGTGAAGACCTCGACCGATCTGGGCGAGCGCGTGAGCTCGTTCGCGAGTCCAGACCGGCAGCGGTGCGCCAAGAATGGTGACGTCTGGTGCTACCTCCTGTCATGGCCGCTGCTCGACGTTCGTTTTGTCGAAACCGAAACTGACACGAATAAACTACGATAGACCGTGCAATGTGCCATTCTGTGATTATTGGCCTAATAGGCGCCCATAGCAGCGAAGGAACGTTACACGAAAATTTCGTCTCAGTACTCCTTCAAAGCAGTTGCTTCAGACCCAAACGCAACGCACTTGCGCGCGACGAGTTTTAGGAGAGGGGCTCCCCCAACAGCTCGCAACCAGCTTGGGTTTCTCGGGCCGGTTCGGTGTTGGGAACTTCACTTAGGCTTAGCATCGCGGTGGATATTTCACCGCTGCTATTTCTACAAGGGCACATCCATAGCACAGTTTTTCACCACATTAACATCCACTTTCTGGCATGTAGACCTTCTTTTGCGCGTCAGATTCATTTATAAGAGCGGCGACAAGCTGTTGCTGCCGTGGTCTGGGCCAGTTCGAGCCGCTTCCAGTGCCGTGCGGGCAGGGGCGCCGGCGTGTTTGCAGGGACGGTCGACGTGCACGGAGAAATCCCGTCTTTCTAGCCCGCGGAGCCCACTCACGTGACCACACTTTGGCTCCGCCCGTCCCCTGGGAAGGCCTGCGGATGCTCAGGGAAAGAAAACGCCTCCGCATATTTTCGCTCGACGGCGGCGAAACTCCGCCGCCTTCTGAGGTTCGTTTTAACTTCAACTCTTGCCCCGCGGGGAGTTTTTTGAGCCTGCGGTCACGCGGTTTTAGGTTGTACCAAGTGCGAGGGCGTGGTCGACACGTGTGGAAGCGACAAGTGCTGGCGCCGGAGAAGCGTGCCTTTGAGTTTGGGGACGTTGTGGGCGATGGAGAGCTAGGGTGTCTCGATGTGTCCCTCTCGAGGGCCGTCTCGTTTTCTCCGCGCTGTCGTCTGCTAGTCGCTCCGCACGTGTGGATGCGCCGCCAAGCCAGATCGTCCGGTGTCGACGTCACATATCCGTCCGCCTCCGCGTGCTCCTCGTCCGTCGTGTGAATCCCGTATTAGTGGGCGCATGTTCCTCAGAAGGGGTGGGACATAGTTTGGTGAACATGGAGATCTTGTCCCCGGGGGGGGGGGGGGTTCTCGTACGGAATGCCCAGGCTATTTAGTAGCTGTCTGCCTGTTTTTGTGAGGCGCTCGAGGTGTGGAGTGTGTGGCGCCTCGGTTAGTCCTTCGAGGGTGTTGTGCACACCCAACGCGCCGAACTTCTCGTTTGGGAGGGACACATATGGGTGCTGCTAGGGCTTGCTTGTGTGCTCTCCTAATGTTTGAGGGCTAGGAACAAGACCACATACGTGATTCTGCTGATTGCACCGTTCCGACCTTTTACCATAGATTCGTCGCCGCTGTTACTGACACAAAAGAGTCCTGCTCAGCAACTATTAAAATGAAGATGCATAAACCAAAACTAAAGTGCCTTCACCGGGTTGTTTAAAAAACCATAAACGAAGAAATTTGTGCCATTCACATAATCACACTAATTTAAAAAATGGCTGGAGATTACGATACTCCCTAATGCGATATTTGGGCGCAGCAGCAGTGCGCTGAGGCAGCACTCAAGCGGGATTCACACGACGGAGAAACCCTCTCTTTTTGTCCCGCGGGACCCACTCACGTGACCGGTTTTAGGCTCCGCCCCTCGGTGGGGATAGCCCGCGGTGGCTCCGCGAAAGAAAATGCCTCCGCATGTTTTCGCTCGACGGCGGTGGCCCTCGGTGGGGAATGGAACCTGTTCCTCGGCGCGGTCGTCTGCTAGTCACTCCGCGTAGCTCCGCACGTGTAGATGCGCCGCCAGGCCGGATAATCCGGTCACGTGCTGTTGACGTCACATATCCGTCCGCCTCCGTGAGAGGGTTTCTCCGTCGTGTGAATCCCGCTTATAGCGCTAAGTTGGGCGAGTTGGTTACTGTATACTAACGAATTCATCGTACTAGCGATCATTAAGACTGGGACACAGCTAAAGAGAAGACGAAGCACACGCTAGAACTTCAACTCAGTTTATGCACATAAACAGGAAAACACCAATGGGTCATCGTAATGAAACACTATCGCAATGAAACGCAATGAAACACTATCACTCATAGCACAGGCCACATCACAGCGCCGGTCCATATCGCATGGCGGAAATTTAACAGACACGTGCAAACAGCCTTCATCCTTCGTCCGCGCTCAACCACCTTCCCCTCTCCAAAAAATTAATTAAGTGCGAATGCACTTTATAAGCGACCCTGAATTCCGGCGACCGCCATCCGTCCACATAGCAACAGCTGCGGGTGCGCGCGCTCCTCGTCTTCCTTGGCAACGGGGGGAGATGGGCGCGCGCTGCCTGGCCGCTGACATGGCACATACCCACGTGGGGGATTGGCCAGGAATCTCCTCGTCTTCCTTGGCAACGGGGGGTGATGGGCGCGCGCTGCCTGGCCGCTGACATGGCACATACCCACGTGGGGCATTGGCCAGGAATCGGGCGTGAGAAGGGCTAATGCACCGGCTTAAAGGAGTAGTGACACGAAATTTCAAAGCTGAGATCCGCTCTAGCAATCAAGTACAACGACAGCACAAATAGGTGTCTGTGCATGGCACATACCCACGTGGGGGATTGGCCAGGAATCGGGCGTGAGAAGGGCTAATGCACCCGCTTAAAGGAGTACTGACACGAAATTTCAAAGCTGAGATCCGCTCTAGCAATCAAGTACAACGACAACACAAATAGGTGTCTGTGAATAAATGCATCTTTCTTTCTTTGTAGTTATGTGTGTGTGTGTGTGATCTCTCTTTCGCGAACATTACCGAACCGCGCAAATTCAACTCGTGCATTCGCACTTTCACATTCTTCCCCTCGGGGAAATGCGGGGAAATTTTTTCCTTTGCGGATAGTGCCAAAGACGGTGCGCTGACGCATACATCCCCCTCTCTTCCTATCAAAAAGGCTTCCACAATTTTTCGGTCGGTTTGGGAGGATGACGTACATGGTGCGGGTGCCGCAGAAATCTGGTGTGCACCCCTTACACGTACGGCAATGATCAGCCAGGTGGCCAGCCCACATCTGCGCATTGACATCCGCCTGGTGCTCTCTCAGCCTCACATTGAGGCACCTGCCTGTTTGGCCAATGTAGCACTTTTTGCACGACAGGGGGATCCTGTAGACCACCCCTGTCGTGCAATTCACAAATCTGCTTGTATGCCGCACGGCGCAGCTGGGCTTGGAGCCGGGGTTATTAACCCTACGCACCATTTTTGACAGCCTCTCAGGCGCCGAAAAAAACACCTGTACACCACATTTCTCACCAACCTTTTTCAGGCGGTGGGACACTTGGTGTACGTAAGGCAAGGATACCACAGGACCTCTCTGCCTTTGACATTCAGAACCGGGCATGTGGTCTGTTTTGAGATCCTTCACAAGGCTCTCTGCCACAGAGGCCACTTTCAGGTGGAAAAGCTGCCGCTTTCAGTCTTTCCGCTTGCTCTAGCAAGCTAGCCTGCATTCTATGCTAGCAAGACCTGGTAAGCGCCGCCCTCAGAATGTTCTTCGCGATGCCTCGCTTCACAAGCTTTGAATGGGCTGACTGATAGGGTAGGATGCCCTTTTTACTACGCGTAGCACACTGCCAACAAGGCTGATCACCCTTAAGGTGCAGGTGCACATCCAGAACCTGCAAGACACCCATCTCCGGCAACTCGTACGTAAACTTCAAACCACCTGCACACTCAGTGAAAACGCCTAGCACATGGGCAACAATGCTATTTCTATCACCGGGCACAACTTCATTCAACACCACAAGATAATCGTCCACATAACGGCAGATTCTCACAATGGGGCTGCCCTCAAGGCGGCAAGCAACCTGCCGGTCACACTTTGCCAAGAACAAGTCGCTCAGGACTGGGCCGATACACGAACCTATGCACACACCTTCTTTTTGCACCACCAGCCTATCTTCAAACCTGACCACAATAGATGATAGATAAAAGTCTAGTAAAGCTATAAAGCTACTGCAGGCATGCCCGCAGAATTCTGGAACGATACAACACCACTAGCATCGATGCTTTCCTGTACAGCGTTTAGCATTCCACCCTTTGGAATAGAGTAAAACAGTTCTTCCGCGTTAATGGAAAAGGCAAAAAGGCCGGCCCCCCTCTCTTCGCGCTCCGAGAAAAAACTAATTACTTCTTCCGAGTTGCGTACCAGAAACGGGTCCCCAAGCTTTGAACCATTCAACTGCTTTTGCAAAAACCTTGAAAGTGCACCTTGCCAGGAGCCTTTTTCCGTAACAATCGCACAAAAAGGTACAGAATCCTTGTGTGTCTTTGCTGTATAAAACACTTCTAGGGCATCCGTTTTTGCAGCCGCAGTCTGTTTTCTTAGGTTGGGTAAATTCAAATCGTCACAATGGCGTAGCGCTTCTCTTTTAACCTTAACAGGATTGGCTGGAGTTAACACAAAATTCTTTTTTAGGGCGTTCTCGGCCTTTTCCTTGAACAAGTCTTTTGTCGTGACAACAAAACCACCCTCCTTGTCGGACAGCGTCAAATCCAAGTTATTGTCCCGCAAGAATTCGGTGTTGTTCACACGACGACTACACCGCTGCGCTCTCCCGCTACCACCCACGAGGCACTCTACCCCTTCCGCTATGCACCGCTCCTTGTTGTCCTGACCGGCACAAGATGCTCCTTTCCTGACCATTGCTAATGGGACAGATTTGAGCGATCCGTCAGTGGTGACAGGGCAACAGGCAGTAGCGAGCGGCGGTACCAGCGACGCCGACAAAATGATCGAGGCAGCGAAGCTGCAGATTGAACTTGAAAGATTAAGGCAGCAGAACGGTAGCATGGACAGCGGCAATAGGCCAAATTTGAAAGGATGGGCAGATTCACTACGGGCAGTCCTTGCGCCGATGCCGGAATCCGATGAGCTCGTGGCCGCATGGTTCCGCAGCGCTGAGTACATGATCCGTACTTGGGTTATTCCTAATGAGGCTGCAGGATCAATCATTGTCCCCTTCCTAAATGAAAGGGGCCGGGCGCTGATTGCAAACAACCCGTAATTTACTGCCACCACGTGCCGAACACAGTGCGCGTCTGGCATTCTGACTTTTCGGCTCTTAACGATTCTTGAAACCAAAGGCAGCAGAGTTACCCGTCCGCCGGAGACAGTAGCGACACACACTTATAAATCTTGACCCCCTCGCTCCCGGCCATTACTTTGACACTTCGTTTTACCGTGCGGTTGGACCCTCGTCGCTAGCGCGCTCCGGCTGCACCCCCTGCGGCGCTGCTCTGCGGGGCGGCGCAGTACCCATTCAAGGCTGCGGTCACGGCGCCGGGCCGACTTCGAGCGTCCCCGGCATCATTATAACAATGAACGGGAGCGCCAGGCGCGTCACTTCTCGGAACCTGCCTCATGCGCCCCCCCGACTACACGAAGAAAACGCTTCCCCATCGTCGCGTTCCGCTCTGCCCATTCATCTCCTCGTCCCAAAAAGGCGGGAAAGGAAAAACGAACGACCGCAAAACGAGCAGCTGGCGATCTTTGCCAATTAAGAAGAGTGCTCGAACATAACAGACACCAATCGAACAGGATGCATTTTCGGTTCACAACAGTATTTCGGACCACAATTCAACACAGACTCTGCTTCGCTCGTCAAAGTTACATCCCCAAAGCACTTTACCTTCTGTGGCAGAACTTTTTTCCCCGAAGAAGCTCGCTTCCAGGAACATAGCGTCGGGAGGCATAGGGACCACAGAAAAATTACCCCACCTTCCCGCGAGGGGAACCCTGTGGAGATGCGAGGCATCTTGGGGGTTCACTTGGTGTTTACGTTGGGTTGATTCTCTAATTGCGTGAAACGTGTGAGGAACGCTTATGATGTATTTCTTTATTTAACACGCGGCGTAACGTTAACGATGACGGCCGTCGGCTGCTCGCTTCATTTGTTTGCGTTCAGCATCACGTTCACGCCGCTTCGCAGCCTTGTCTTCAGTGGTGCTAGCATTCCTGTTATCACAGTGATCGGTGCTTGTTACGGTTGCGCGGGCGATAGCAGAACTGTTAGGCTCCATTCAACGCATCGATGGAAATCGGAACGCCGGTGCTGGAACGACCGCGGCTATGACGCAACGTGGCGCGGCTAGGACGCAACGCAATCCAACACAATCCACTTTAATCAAATCCAATCAAATCCAATCCAATCCAAGCCAAGTCAACCTAATCGAATCCAATCCAATGCCCCTCGCGAGAGAGTGTTCGCTATCGGAGAGGAGAGGGGGTGAGCGGCGGAGAGCGCAGCTCGCGCGGCGAGTAGAATGGGGGAGGGGTGTGGACGGACAACAACAACGCCGTATGGAGGGAGAAGGCGAGTGAATGAGATGCAGTCGCATCTAAAACCTTCACGGATTCGCTTTCACGAATCCAACGTTGAAACAGCCTGAGGCTGTCGTCAAGACGAACCCAATGGTGAGCAGACAGCGCACGCAGACAGTCCTTTAGGTGCCGAATTTGCCTCCACAGTTCCGAGTGGGCAATTCTCATGAATCTTCTTGCTCTTCGTCATGAAGGGATTGCAGGAAGAAAAAACAGTTGCCCATCCGGAGGAACCAGGTGATTGCCAAAAGCGAAGCTGTAGACTTGTGCGCGACACGAAGCAATGGCGATGAGGTTAATGTAAGTGACAGAAGGATTATCACATTGAAACAGGTTGACAGGGCCCATTGTACTAGAAAGAAGAACAACTAAAGCGTTAAGTTGGACGAGTTGGTTACAGTACATTAAAACTTTGAACTCCGCTCCAACCCGGCGTTGCCCGTCCCATTTGCACAATACGACCCCGACCCCTCAGAAGCAAAGGCGGCAGCACGGCACGCGTCCAAACAGTCGTTGCGGAATTTGGTTCCACCAGACCCCGCCCCTCTGCCCGTTGGACTGCCCCGTGGCGCACAAGTACTTCTGCACAAGGCACGGGCTAGTGCCGCGCCAACCGATGATGTGTTGGCCAAGTGGCGTGCGTATGTGCCAAAACGTCACCGACATGCCGTCGAGGTTGCGCAATCTGTGGCCACAGTTTCCTGCACCTCTTGCTCCACAGGAGCCACGCCCACTGTACACCACATGTTGTGGGACTGTCCCGGCCTTCAAACGCTCCGTTTACAGTATCTTCAGCCCGGCGTCCAGCGGCTTGTGGAATGGACAACCCCGCTGCTGCAACCCGCCACTGCAAGGCAGACGCTACTTTCTCTGTGGGAGTTCGCGCGCTCCTCAGGCGTCGACCGCCGAATGTAACATTTAAACTCTGCCCCCCCCCCCCACCCCCCCACCTTCCTTTCTTCCCCATGCTGACCGACGCGTCTACCTTCTGTAATAAAGTTTTGTTATGTTAATTTTATTCCTAGACATTGGTCAATGGCGTGGACACGACGTTGTGTGAACACTGACGCTCGAGCCGTGGAAGTAGCAGTGCCGTCGAACACGCGGCGCTGAAAAACTCTTGGTTTACAAGCTTCAAGGCTACACACATCGGGGAAAAATTGCCCAGTGACGCGAAAAATCGGCAAGTGCTTTTCTGAATTAACGATTGTCCCCGCCACGGAAAGATCGACAACCTCAAGGAGCTCGCTTTACTGCAACCGATGGATCAGGGCATCATTGAAACCACCCGAAGGCTGTGCCGCAAGGCTTTTATGCAGCGGATGCGCACAGCGTATGACGCCAGTCAGAGTTACAACATTGATTTGCTCAGTGCGATCCATTTTCTCAACTTTTCATGGAAGGAACTCTCCCCTGAGCGACCTTAAAAGGTCGCCAATTGCTTTTCGCGCGCCGGCTTCTTTCGCACCATTGTCAGCGACAATGACGATGACCAGCCTAACGATGACCGGACTGGCAGCAATCTACACGAGGCTGTTCATAAAATTGCTGGCCACGAGGTAGAAGCTGACTTGGAGACGTTTGCGTTGGCGGACGCTGCAGCTCCCGTGGTCGCACCAGCGGCGGATGCGGAGTTTTAGGAGGCGTTGGGAGATAGTTTGCACTTCTTGGGGGCCCCGACGAGGACGAAGAGCCACGTGAAGTGGCAACTGTGGTGCAGACGCGGGAGTTCCTACGCGTACTGTGAAATAAAGTTGAATGCATGGGCGGCGGCCACAGCCTAATGCAGTGCTTGGTCAAATTGGAGGAGGGGTTGCTCGCGCCCGGCAAGAACATTAAACAGCCAAAACTAACCGCCATTTTTCACCTGAACAAAAATTTTGCTTCACTAAATGCATTGTGTTTTGGTCCCTCGAAGTTGTGGCCCGATTACAAATTAACTTTTAGATGCGACGCTCAGAGCATCTCTTGTCGGCGGCCCTGTCCTTCCCGCGTGCGTCCGTTGTTGTGCGCGTGCGTCCGTTGTTGTCCGCAGCCACTCTCCCCCTCTCCTCTCCAATAGTGAATACTCTCTCGCGAGGGGCATTGAATTGGATTCGATTGGATTGGCTTGGCTAGGCTTGGCTTGAATTGAATTGGATTGGATTGGATTGGAATAAAGTGGATTGTGTTGGATTGTGTTGCGTCATAGCCGCGGCAGACGCACTGGCGCCGGCGCGTGCCCAGGTGAGAGCGTGTGCAGCCCAGCGCGCTCTCACTCCGCCGGTGGGAGGCGCTGCGCGCGGTGCTGCGCATGTGCAGTACTCTCTCTCTCCGCGGTCTCCTCTCCTTCGGGCGCGCTCCGGTGTGCCGCTCTCCAGCGGCCTTTCGGTCGACGGTTGCTCTCCGTTGCACTTGAACCCTCAGCGTCGCATCACACCAGGGTTCCCGCGAGGGGAGGTGGGCGTGTAATTATAGGGGCGAAGCTCCTAAAGCCATGGGTCTGTCCATCCCTTGTGTCTCGTGGTACGTGACCGCCGCATGCTTTCGGAGATGTCGCAAAGTGGGCCGCGTTGCACGCGCAAGAACCGGCTGCAACCGGCAGCGCAAACTCGGCACCGGGAGCGCGAGCTTGTCTGTGTTCGCCAACGGAGGCGCGAGCGCACGTGCACTGCGAGGGGGAGATCACGCAAGAGATCACGCCACGAACGCAGGCAGTCGTTCTCGGAGATCGAACGAGACGCAAGGACCTTTGCTCGTTTCCTATCGTCTTGTTCGGGCACAAGTTCGCCCTAAATAAAAGTTATTTCTTTACCGTTGTGTCCCATCCTGTGTGACAAATTGTGGTGGAGGTGCGGGGTAGTCCTCGATGGCGCGGGGTCTTTCACCAGGTCTGGGCCTCGGAGCATTGACTCCGAAAATAAAAGTTAATTTGTACAATGCACGCACAGAGTCTTACGTCTTTCTTAATGATGTAATGGGCGAACTTTCACGGGAGAGTTACGGTTACCGATGATCTCCCCCTCTCGAGCTTCGCCCCACTTATCATTCATTCCGTGAATATGGCGTGATTTTTTTTTAGTTTGTCTCTATTGGTCGCTATATCAAAGTACCGCTTTTAACACTATTTTTCGCCGTCCCGCTGACTTCGCTATAACGAGGGACTACTGTATCTGATTGGTTCAAGATTGACTGGATTAGTGGTAATACCTCGAAAGCCAAGCGAATTTGTTTTCATGAAGCCAGATAAATTCTTACTTTACACTCCTCCGGTTGCACACAGTGTTCATGCGGTCCAATAAAATGTTTAGGCATTTTATGCGTAGCATCCTTTGCTGAGTACCTTCACAGCCAGGAGAGTGTAACGCCCTGCATTTCCACAAAAACGCGATTTTAAAGATGTTCCACCTGCAATCGTTAGAATAGCGTAAATGGCGATGATTGAAAAATGGTGTAACCCAGCCTTGAGGACGCGTACAATACATAGGAGGAAGCAGGACAACACACACATATGTTGTGTATGCGTCTTCACTCCTCGTGTACGCGCCTTCAAGGCTCGGTTGCACCGTTCCTCGAACTATGCACCAACAGGGCCAGCACCAAACTCTTCTGAAGATAATTGGTCGAACGAAATTTTTGAATACCTAAAAGTAAGAAAAATAGAAAAAAAGTAGCGAAAAGTGCGGAACCGTGTAACACCCTGCTTTTCGGCAAAAAATGAAGATTTGGCGAAGTTCCACCTGTAATCGTTATAATAACGTAAGTGGAGATAATAGGTCGAACAGGATTTTGAAAATCCAAGAAATAAAAAATAGAAAAAATAGCGAAAGGGGCGGACAGTAACGGAAGCTGATTTGGCGGAAGTTCCACGTGTAGTTGTTGTAATAGGGTAAATAGAGATAATTGGCCGAAAATAATTTCCAGAAACCAAAAAAATGGCTGCAACGAACTCAGACGCTAGACAAGCGGATAAGAATGCTTCGCATAACTGGGCAATTCTGTGAATTTCTACAGATTCCCTTAACAGAGAAGCTGTGGTAGCTGGCCGTCATATGTGGCATAAGGCGTTAACGCGTAATGCCTCGCGGCGACCGCCGTTGGTCCCCGGCACGCGCAGTGGCTTTAGCAAGAAACATAAACTGGCGAAAACCCCCAGGAGTGCCTCGCGTTGCTTAGCAACCAAGGACGCCACGGCTGGCGCAACACCTGCTCCACGGAAGCTCGACGGGACTCGAGGAACGCGGCCTTGCGTCGTGCACGTGCGCACCGCCGCTGCGCCCCAGCTGTCGTCAAGCGCTAACGTGCGTGTAATGCATGGCATGAGAAAAACGATGATATCGATGCACATGACGATGGCTACTACTAGCACCGTGCAAAGCGACGACGGAACATGTAACTAAAGAATTTCAAACTTGCGCAAATGTGTGGTGCTATGTCGCTCAGTGCTCATGTAGAAAGAAATTCTGCAGCCACGGTTGAAGCCTTGCGCGACTTAGTGCACGCTTCGCCATATTTTTTTACCGTGGTTTGTCGTGGTCGTCTCACACGGAGTATCTATGCAACTTGCTACGCACTGTGGCAAGCATAATTTATAATTAGAAATTGTTGATGCCTCACAACATACCCATGCTTGTCACTCACTTTTTTTGGCTAAATGTAGGTGTGGAATGTTGTGTTTTTTAAATGTTTCTTTGAAATGTGTGGGGTCGCAAACCCCTCCACTCGGGGCACGGAGGCGCTGGCAACGCTCTTCTCCCGAGTTGGGCGAAGGTGATCCTCGCAAGCCTCCCTCCTCTCACCACGGGGGCGACTCGAGACGGGCGCGAGCGATCGGAGAGGTGGCGCAGAGCATGGCACGTTATGCATTTTGGCTACTCTCGACCTTTATTGCACCGGCAGCTGTTCCGCACAAGCGTGGGCGCCGGCAGCGCTCGTGCAGTCGTCTTTCTGTGTCCGTGTTTTATTTCGCGCTGTAGCATCTTTTACAATGAACTACCAACTCGCCCAACAGTACACTTTCTTACTGCGTTGGTTCGCGCATGCCTTGATTGCGTTGGGTCGTTGTCTAGGACATCCGACGAGACTTTGGGCATTCTGTGACGGCTCGCGCCGTCTAAGGACAGCGGACGAGCGTCGATGCCGCGCGGTCGAGCACGTCGGCCACCGGGCGATCACCGGAATGCGCTGCAGTTTCCCTCTCCGCTTTGGCACGTGCTTTTTTCGCTGCGCGTGTTCTGTATCTCTCGCGCTAAGATGAGTTCGTGTAGAATTTTCTTCGAACTTATGAAACCGTCCGCGTTATTACGTGTCCAGCAGGTTCAGCTATTGAGTTCACTTTTGCCAGCGCTTGTCTTGTCTGCTACGCCGCTAGAGATGGGCCGTCTGCTACGCGCCGCTCGACCGGCCGAAGGCCCGGTAGCTTCACGGGATGAAACGTGGTTGGGCGGTCATCGGCTGCCGTATTGTAAGGAAGGCGACAGCTGCTCAATTTCTAACCGCGCAATCTTCTCTTCTTTGCTCATTCCTTTACGTATTCGTACTCCGCACATCCGGGTTTTATGGACAGCAGAAACATTGAGGCTTGCAAAAAATGTGACATAAACGTGAGGGATTCCGGCATTATTTCTGACCCTTGAAATAATCAGCTGCCTCATATGAAAAACGCATTGAAGAGGCACACGCGATTGAAGAGGTGCGCATACCACGCCACATTTCCATTTCGCTTGTCTTTCAGGGAATTTTTGTTGGCAGCGTTCCTCACAGAGACCGACCCGCTTCACAGTTCCCGGAATCGCACATTCCACGAACTCTCACAGATCGCGGAAACAACTTGTGGCGTATAACTAATATTTACTAATTAACACACAGAAGGTGCTGTATAACCCCTAATTACTGGTATTAGCAAATGTAGAAAAAAACGAACGAACAACAATCAATTCGTTTTAATACCTCCCTGAACACAAGTTACAATAACAAGGATGAACGCAGCTAATGCAGCAAGGCAGATTGGTAGAAAGTATTTTTTTTTTTCATCCATACCGAATGTGAACGTATGGATGAAAATGCGCCATATGCGACATATATGGACTTTATCGAACGGCAGTCGATACACAACTCCCAAGTTCATTTATCATAGCGAAAACAATCATTGGGAGCACGCTTTTTAAGAAAAGGCAGGGAGGACCCGGACTAGGGCCGAATTGAGGGAGGGCTACGGGGGCTGCAGCGCCGGGCCCCCATCTGTCAGGGGCCCCAGTCGACCATACGAAAGAAAAAGTTCTTGAGTATGCTTGTTGCCCGCAGTGAAAGTTGAAAACAGGAGCTTCAAGCTTACCTTCACACCGAAGCTAACTCGTGACAGGTGGGGAGGTGCGCGGGGCTCCGCACGTTATGGTTGACAACACTCGAGTCCATTTCAATTCAATTTAGTTGCAGTCAAACCAGATTATAACGAACCCGGATAGAGCGAATTATGCTATATATCGAACAAAGAGCAGTTACGAAAATACACGCGAAACATATTCCTTATAACGAAGTTCACATCTGATATATCAAACTCGGCGCGCCTATACTATGTTACAACTTAAAAACGGCACCACCTCATGTAGTGTATCACTCCGGCGAAGCGCCGGACCCGTGACGTCAGTGCGCGCGCGTTTTGAAAGAGGATCGCGGTAAATGCGTGACATTATCTGCTTTTCTCACCGAGTTTGTT
Organism: Haemaphysalis longicornis; assembly: GCF_048455015.1. Lineage (NCBI taxonomy): Eukaryota > Metazoa > Arthropoda > Arachnida > Ixodida > Ixodidae > Haemaphysalis > Haemaphysalis longicornis. Next base: position 167,970,945 of record NW_027526460.1, read on the forward strand.
TGTCGTCACTGCAGTAGTTTATAGGCAGATTAAAGGGACACTGAAGTGATATGTAAACATTGCGGGATTACTAGCGCAAATTGTAGTCCGGGTCCCCAGGCCACGTTTCGACCACTCTGGGCGCGTTTACGCGATTTTATTTAGTAGAAAAATTAATTCTAAAATGCTGTCCTCCTCTCTTTACGCTCGCCCATTTTCTGTGGCGTTTTCGTATGACGTCGGGAGGAGCCGAGCTCGCAATTGGCTGCGCTACTGCACGGCTCCCCGGCCTTCAGACAGAGTCAGTCGGCCCAGCGTTTCGTCCGCCGGCAGCCGACGGGTCGTCGCAATTCGCTCAGTTGAAACGAAGCCAGGACACGTTTGTGAATGGAAGAATGTGCCTTTCTTTACTTTGTTAGTTTGTACACTGTATCTAGCTCCAAGTCAAGGTCGCTTCACACAAGAGCTGCACAAGCGCACATGCGACGCTTCGCTGGCTGGTACGCCAGTAGGAAAATATAAGGCCTCTTGAAGGCGGAGAAGAGTCAGCGAAGGCAATATATGTACTAAGGAAATGAAATCAACTGATATTTTTACCGTACAGCGTAAAACTAGGGTGCGGGAAGCAATTTTTTTGCGCTGGGCGAACTAGCACAGCGGCCAGCAGCACGACTACGCATCTGCGAACGCTTTTCCGTCTAACAAATGCAATTGCTAGACGTGAGATATTGTGGAAACTTGGGGGATGCTTACTGCACGAGCGCAAAACAACAAATAGTCACCTAAGCTGCTTGGAATGCTGAAACTAAATAAAAGTGTAAACTGGTTATACATTATATACCTTATATTTCCAACATCGGCAGCGCTTGACCGTGGCCGAGTCGTTTGGAGCGTTTGGTATATCAGCGCAAGTGCTTTGCAAGACACAAAAGTTCGAATCCCCGCGGGTACGTGCTTTTTTTTTTAGTTAACTTTGTCCTTTTGCGCCGATGTTTTCTATACTGAGTTCACCTTTTTTGGGCCGCAACGTTCATTGCTCCACGAACTAGTTCACAGAACGCGCGCAGGCTGGCACTGGCGCGCTAGCGAGTTCTCGTTGGCGTGCTGTTGCCATAAGCACCGACTGCTTGCGGGCAGTGGGCACAGGCCAAAATCAAGAGACCCTTGGCCTGGTGCGAACACGCTTTTTACGATACAGGCATGAGTTAGGCACTCCAAATATGGGGGAAAAGCGCATGGCATTTGAGCGTCTGCGGGGACGCGGAGGGCGTTCATGCACTGCGTAGGCCTCGGTTAGTGAATGCTACGATTCCAAGCCGTCGTGGGAGGCTTATCTTATGCATTTTACAGCCGACAACACGGCAGAAGCGCGGCACGGTGATTACTGAGATATTGGGAATGCCGATCCAACAACGCCAACGGTTGTGTTTTACAAAACCGAAACCGAAACTTGTTTGATTGCTAACCTTGGGTATCGTCCAATCACGGTGCCCCCTCCTCCCAACGTCACAGCCTTAGTTGGTGCGGCCGCCGCAAACCGCACTTGGTAGTTTTTCTTCTTTCGCGCTTGGTAAAATAATTACCGATTTGCCAACCGGATAAACGATGAAAAGTGTGCTAATTTGAGCCAGTCTACGCAGTGCAAGCAAAAACGGGAGCTTGACAAATTCACTTCAGTGTCCCTTTAAAGGAGTACTGACACCAAATTTTGACGCCTAAAAAATGATATCATTGGCTTCAGTAGTTTGTACAGATGCCTCACAGACATTTTTGCAGCGATCCGAGGCCGCAATCCCATCTAAAATCGATTTTGATTGCCCAGGCCGCGAGCTTTCACAAATCGGCAGCACTAGCGAAATCGCTTTCGGCGTGACGAAACATTGGCCTGGCCTGCGTGTCTGGCCGGTTCAGGGTGACGTCATATAGTCGTTTTCGGAACCGGAAACGGTATCCTGCGCTGCTGCTGTCGGTGGTATTCGTTTGGGCAGGAGACGTGGGCGTAGCTGTGTGAGCAATGCTTGTAAACGTTGCGTGTTCGACGTCTTTGCTCTTCAGTTCGTGGCCGGCGCATGGTATTCCCTTGCACTGGTGCCGAAAACTGCGCGATGTCGACGGGCACCGCGGCGGTGCGCGCGTCGCCCAGCTCGCCCTGGTTGTGGTATGGCAAGCTCGCGGTATGCGAAGTACTGCTCGTGGAAGCCTGTCCGAGCAAATCGACGACGACGCCAAGATGCATTATTTTCCACGCGATGACATGCAGCGCTAAACGTGGACTGCGTTCGTGTGCCGCGGCGGCCGCTATAACTCGCCCAAGCCAGCGGGCTCGGGGTTGCACGGGTCACCTTGGGTGCTGGGAACTTTAGGCTTGGTATCGTTGGTATCGTGGCGACCACTGATCTCCACTTAGTTGCTGGATGGCGCTTCGCCGCTGTCGCGGCCGGGCGCGCGCACGGCCATCGGAAGTTCAACGGCTCGTCCCGGAAGTCAGGCGTCTGCTACGCTTTTCAAGCGCCCAATTGGCGCATTTTGGCATTTTGTTCTCACTTTACTGCATTTTGGCTATACACATCGCGTTCAGATCGCAACTTGTGCTATACCGAAATATGCAACGTTAATATGAAGCGGAATTTAATTGCAAACGAGAACGAGAATGTCACTGGGGTCGTGGTTTGAGAGGAGACGACACAGCTCCAACGGGATTTATGCTAGAAATTTATACTAGGGATTTATGCTAGAAAGAAAACAACGTGGGCACGCTGTCAGGCTGTAGCCGAGTTCGTGCGCCCGTTCTGTCAAAACAGTTGTCAGTAAAGTGGTCACTGCAGAGCCTGCTGCCTGGGGATGGAGACCTTATAGTTACACGGGCACAGTTAACCACGGTCAAGCAAACCGCGGTTAGACAAAACCGCAGTTTGCTGCGTTACACGACAGACGAAACTGCGGTTACGTCGCTAACCATGGTTAGCGCAAACTGAGCTTGGCACCTCAGTTCGGTCACGCTAACCGCACTTTCTGCAGCCTCAGTGCTCAATATCGCACAATTCAGTTCGGACGCAAGTGGCGGCGCATCAGCGGAGGCAAAAAAAAAAAAAAAATCACCTGGCGTTCGGAAGAGACAAAGGTTCTCAAATAGCGGGCGCCCAAAAGCTGTCCCCAAGACGCGCTTACGTTCTTTGCATCGCTCTCGCAATCAGCGCGACTGCCCGTCAGCAGCGGCTCGTTTCCCGATCCGCCCGATCAACTACGACAAACGCCGTGCTAAATTTGTAAATTCTGCGCGTCGTCCTCCAAAAATGGATATAGCAGGCAATCTTGAAGCGTTTTCAGCACACGGAAACGATCGGCGCGCGCGTCGGCCGTGCCGGTAAATTCGCCGGCGCGCCTGCCCGCACGGCACTGCTTGCGGCCCGAACCGTCCCAGACCACGGCAGCAACAGCTTATCGCATCGCCGCTCTTCGAAATCAATCTGATCACGGAAAAGAACTTCCGCATTCGAGAAAATGGATGTTAGTGCGGTGAAAAATTGTGCTATGGATTGTAATTCGCCGTTGTAGAGATAGCGGTGGTCAAATATCTACCGCGATGCTAAGATGAAAGTTCCCAACACCGAACAGACCTAAGCAAACCAAGCCGGTTGCGAGCTGTTGGGGAAGCCCCTCTTCTCGCCGCGTACGAGTGCGTTGCGTTTGTGTCAGAAGCGAATGCTTTAACGATATTTCTTTTTGTCTACACTGCTTCTCTTTTTTTTATCGTGAAGTTAAAAGTGTGGTAATTTATTTTTGTAGCGTTCATAATCAAGTGATGGCGGTTACCAAACTTGCAATTTCGCGTGCAACATCCAAAACCGCAGTTGACGATAACCGCGGTTAAGGTTTAGTAACCACGGTTAAACTTAACTGCGGTTACTTTCGCCGTGTAACTAGGGTATAAGTTTGTCACCCAATGCCGGTATGAATCCGGAGCGAGGGAATCTGCGTAACAAGAGCCCCAGCTTAAAAACGACACTGATATGACATTTGCGTTTCGCTGCGTATCACGCACGTCGTTCAGAATATTGTAATACTTCCAAGTAGAACGTCTTCCCAGACGACTTCTCTGGTCTGCTTGTGCAGTTGACGGCGCAATAAGCAGGCATTTTTGGCGGAATGCGTGCGAAACCAGCCCATGCGTAGCATGCGCTATGCTGGAACGGCCCGACTTCTGGGACGAGCGCTCGAACTTCCGGCGGCCGTGCGCCGGAGAGCTCGAAGCGCCATCAGCAACCCTGGTGGAGATCAGTGGTGGCGACTATTTGATCGCTGGTATCTGTACAACTGCGAATGACAATCCCTTACACAAATTTTCACCATACTATCATCCTCTTTTTCGCATATGGAGCTTTATTTTGGCAATAATCTCCGTTTCGGCGATCAGTGACCAAAGACATCTGCCGCGGCCTGTTTTGATTCTAACGCGCAAGTGGCGCCATCTTTCGGCCGCTCGCCGCACCGCTGTGCCGGCAGTGCTGGGTCGGAGCGCCGAACCTCCGCTGCCGGTCAGCGTAGGCGTAGGCTTACCATCGCGGCAAATATCTGAACGCCACTTTTAAATTCAGCGCTGATAACAACCCCTAGCACAATTTTTCAACACACTTCTACTGTCTCGCATGTGGGACTTCTTTTTCGCGATCAGATTGATTAGAAGAGTGGCAACAAGCTGTTGAGTCGCAACAAGCTGTTGCTATCACGGTCTGCGCCTGTTCGAGCCGCAGTGATATTATAAAACGGATGACGGCGAAGACATCGCCAGCCTAATCGCCTGGCCAAATAAAGTTGTTCTGTCTGTCGGGTGGCAGCGACTCATCCGAGTCTGACGATTCAGACGACATGTCGACTGCGCGGGCGAGGGCAGACCATGTGCAATCGTAGCAGACGATGCGGCGAACGCATGGAGGAAAGAAAAACGTCCCTGACGTCACGGGTGAGACCGTGACGTAAGGCTCGCCCGCTTGCAGGCTGGCCTTCGAACGGCCATTTTCCCACGCGGCGACCAAATTTGAAATTGGTTGCAATAAACGTGCTATAATTAATTCTGTGTTGGCGGCTGACGGCTTTCGGTTCGATTTTCGTAATTACTGGGCCAATAGGTATTCTTTACAGCATAAAAACTGAAAGCGAGAAATTTCGTGTCAGTACTCCTTTAAGTCCGAAAAGTCATGCAAACGACTCGTGTCCGGTGTGGTTATTGTGTGCGTGCGCTGGCGGTGATTGCTATCGGTTGTTTATCTTGCGTCTATACATAATTTTAGAACTGATCGATTGTCCACACCTCACCCCACCAGTTCGTGGACGGCAAGCTCGGAAATGCATGTGTGGCGCAACAGCCGGGTCTCCGACGGAGGGAGAGAGGTTCCGCGAGCTCTGCGGTTTCTCCACCCTTGCACCAGTAGCGCGAGCTGCGCCAATTTTTGTGACTGCTCACATTCTGCAGACGTGCAGCTTACTTGTGCTGGTCACTGGGGGTAGCGCCCATAGTCCCTTGGTAGCTCAGGCGCCCCCGTTTCTGTTCATAAATTCTGCACGTGCGTTGCAGAATAAACTATTGTTAATACAGTATTGTTAATATTATCGCTTGGGCTTTATTATTTTGATGGCACAAGGTTTGTCAGGGCCAAGGAACATCACGTAAACATTAGCCGGGTCTATTTAAAATATCATGTTGTAGTATACGCCTGCAAAATTATGAAGCTACATCAAAATGATCAGTTACACTGATCATTTTTACTAATTTTGATGTTTAAAAGGAGACAAGACGTCGTTTTAGTTTCGTGACGAGTGTATGCTAAATGTGGTGCTTTCTAGCGCAGGTAGGTGCTCTCTTGTGCGGGCAAGATCTTTCTGCGCTGACAAGATACGTTAAAGGGACACTGAAGTGAATTTGTCAAGCTCCCGTTTTTGCTTGCACTGAGTAGACTGGCTCAAATTAACACACTTTTCATCGTTTATCCGGTTGATAAGTCGGTAACTATTTTATAAAGCCCGTAAGAAGAAAAATTCCCATGCGCGGTCTGCGGCGGCCGCACCAACTAAAGGCTGTGACGTCGGGAGGAGGTGCACCGTGATTGGACGATGTCCAACATTCAAACAAGTTTCGGTTTCGGCTCTATAGTACAACATGCTTGACATCCGGCGTTATCGTTGGATGGGCATTCTCGATATCTCAATAATCGTCATACCACGCTTCTGCCATGTTGTCGGCTGTAAAATGCCTACGATAAGCCTCCCAGAACGACTTGATTTCGTAGCAATCACTAGCCGAGGCCTACGCAGTGGATGAACGCCCTCCGCGTCACCGCAGCCGCTCAAATGCCATGCGCCCCCCCCCCCTCCCCCCCCTATATTTGGCTTCCTCACTCATGCCTACATCGTAAAAAGCGTGTTCGCACCAGGCCAAGCACCTGCTGATTCTGGCCTGTGCCCACTGCTCGCAAGCAGTCGGTGCTTATGGCAGCAGCACGCCAACGAGAACTCGCTAGCGCGTCAGTGTCAGTCTACGCACGTTCGGCGAACTTGCTCGTGGAGCAGTGAACGTTGGGGCCCAAAAATGGTGAACTCAGTATAAAAAATATCGGCCGAAAACGAAAAAATCAACTTGCAAAAAAAAAAAACGTACCCTCCGGGATTCGAACTTGCGACTTGCAAAACTACAAACCCTAGCGCTCCAGACAACTCGGCCGAGGGCCAGCGCTGCCTCCTTCGGAAATATAAAGTATATAATGTATAACCAGTTTACACTTTGATTTAGTTCTAGCATTTCAAGCAGCTTAGGCGATTTGTTGTATAGTGCTCGTGCAGTAAGCGTCCCCCAAATTTACACAATATCTCACGTCTAGCAATTGCATTTCTTAGACAGAAAAGCGCAAAAAAAAGTGCTTTCTGCTACCTGTACACTGTACCTGTACGCTGTACAGTAAAAGGATCAGTTGATTTTATTTCCTTAGTACCTATATTGACTTCGCTGACTTCTCCCGTCTTCAAGTGACCTTAGGTTTTCCTAGTCAGCTTGTGCGGCGCTTGTATGAAGCGACCTTGACTTGGAGGTTGATACAGTGTACAAATTATAGGCACATTCTTCCATTCACAAACGTGCCATGGCTTCGCTTCAACTGAGCGAACAAATGGCGAAGACCCGTCGGCGGCCGGCGGACTAAACGCTGGATCGACTGATCGACGCGTGCCGTGCAGTAGCACAGTCAAGCCAAGTCATTTCCTCCTGACGTCACACGAAAACGCCACAAAAAAAATGGGCGAGGATGCAGAGAGGAAGACAGCATTTTTGAATTGATTTTTCTACTAAATAAGTTCTTGTAAACGCACTCAGAGTGGCCGAAACATAACCTATGGACTCCGGACTACATACAATTTGCGCTAGTAATCCCGCGATGTTTACAAATCACTTCAGCGTCCCTTTAAGCGATTCCAGAACTGACCCCACCGCTTTTGTACAGTCTCTTTTTAGAATTACTCAGACTTTCTGGGAGCCAACCTTTCGCGTTTTCGTTTTGAACTTTGTGGTTGTGACTGAATAGTTTGTGACTGAATAGTTTGTGACTGAATAGTTGTGACTGAATAGTTTTTCCAAGGTGTCGGCCCTGGCTTCTACAACTGAAGCTTTAGTTAAACACAGTTAATTTTAAGGAACCTATGTTTGTCCATTTCAAACATCCTACCGAAAGTTACAAATAAGGCATTTTGGTTAGGAAAGAGCAGTGGCACCCTAAGAACCATAAGAAATTAAAAATCATAAGAAATTGTTTGCCCCCTTAGAGGAACAGCAAATCTAATGGTAGTGATATGCCAGTAACAAAAACGAAAATGAAGTGAATGAGTACTTAGGTAACTGTTAGATTTGACAGACAGGTCATGTGTTCCGGCTAAACGACTTTGTCCTATTGGGTCTCCGGTTTTAGACTACTCCAGTCAGTTCTTTTTTTTTGGTTTTGGCGCTAGGGTATTAAAGCGAAGTTGTTCGCCCGTCGTTGGTCGGAAAATTTTATCGTAAACAAAAGCCCCAGGCAGGAACCAGCAGCTCTCACCCAAGACGCCGAGTGCATTCGTCAGGCTAATCAGGCATTAAGCCTAGAGCTCACAATTTGTGTAAAAAACCACAAACCACAAAACAAAATGATAAGACGCCTTTGTACAATGGAACTACCTCCCATGTGTTCCTCGTAAAGATTAGGGTTGCAGCTGCTCTCCAAAACGGGGTTGTCCTGTGAACTGCCGGACACGGCCCCACAAAGCTTTTGTGGCTTGAGCTGGCCAGCACATGTAACCAGTTCCTTAACCCTCCGCTGGACAGCGGGACACATACGTCCGACTTTCTATTTCGCATTCTCGGCACTGCTGCTCCCTGACAAACCTCTCCCCATTGCGTAAAGGTTAATAACTTCACCTAGTGACTATAGAACAACATTCCAGGTGCACTTTTGTGAACGTTGCCTTTGTAGGGAAGTACGCCGCCAGACAAGCTTGTGCGTTGGCCTTGAGCAGGACGCTTTTGAGCATGTGTCTCATACGCCTCCCAACAGTCCTGCCCAGAGATGTCAACATTTCACTCTACGCAGACGACATCTGTATCTGGGCTTCAGGCAGGGGCCATCGAAATATTCGCACCACACTCCAGAAGGCAATTCTTAAGGACGAGAAATTATCTCGGACGCTGCGCTCTGATAGTTTCCCCTGAGAAGTGTGCAGCGATAGCATTTACGCGGCGTGATGTTTCTCGTTATACACTCACCGCAAGTTTCTCGGTGTCACGTTAGACCCCGCAATACCATGTGGAGCCCAATCCACATATTCTCCGACTGGAAGGGTGGCTTCTGTGTTTTGTGCGCATTCTGCGTATTCTCGGCGGCAATTCCTGGAGGTGCTCTGTATTTTCTTTTTTTCCCTATATAAAGCCCTTTTTTTCGGCCTTTCGCGTTACAGCCTGCCGTCCCTACATCAGCTGTCGCCTACAAACCTGAAGGCCAGACTCAGTGCTGGCAAGACGTATGCGCCTGGGTCTACCAAAATGCACATCGACAGTCTATGCGAAGCTCGCTACTTTTCCACCACAGTGCTACAACGTCGAGAGGCGCTCCTCCGAACGTCTGTGCGCCGTTTGACTCGGTGTCATAGGCATCCTTTGGCAGACATCTCCAGTCCGCATGCAAGACACCTGCTTACGGCGAATTTTCAGACCTCAAAAGTCCACATTAGCAGCGTGGATACTGGCGCCGTGAAAAGTATGCATCACAATTTCCGGAATCAACAAAACGTCTGTCATGCCCGCGGCCACGCGGAAGGTCTTTACGATACAGCATATCTTCAGCACTTACAAAGGTTACAGACAAGTTCATGCGGATGGCGCCGTTCTTCCAGGGGCTCATCCGCCGTCGGTGTCGGATCCCGTCAGCCCGGTGCACTATAGAAAGAAAACTAAGCCACGAAAAACATTCGACCACTACCAAACTGGCAACTGTAACGGCTGCACTTCAGCACATCAGTGGAAATCATGTCGACCAATAAGTAATATTCCTGGACTCGCGTATAGCGCCCTACAAAACGTCCTAAAGCTGTCCAACAACTGCAGCCAGCTGGCATGCGAAACTGCCGAAATTCACACAATGGCCGTGCGCGCAGCTCATCACATCATTCTTCAGTGGCTGCCTGGTCACTCGGGCATGCAAGGCAACATATTAGATGCACCCGCCAGCGCAGGCCACTTGCTGAGCAGCACGACTCAACTTTCTTTTTCCTGAGAAGACAGCAACGCCCGTGTACCCGGAAGTGGATGTACTGCCCAAATATTGGAGCTGCAGTAACCTCACCGCAGGTTATTGAGCTCTGCAGGCCATTGACCCGCCCTGCGACTTCCACTTTCCACGCAGCCTCATCAAGCGGTGTGAAGGAGTGTTGCACTGACTGCGCCTGAATGTAGCGTTTACTCGAAATGTTAACTGTAAGACAGGTTGGGACGATTCACCCCTGTGCCCGATTTGCGCGGTGCATGAAACCGTAAACTACGTGCTGTGCGTCTGCGCTCCATTTGCTGCTGCGCGAAAAACTGCAGCGAGCTCCCTGTCTCGCGCACGTAATGGAGGCAGGCGCGAAGTTTGTCATTTTCTTGGGCCCTGGGCCAATAAAGCTGATAGTACCTTGGGAGCAAAAGTACTGCCCCGGTTCCTACGAGACTGAACTAGACGAATATGTTTAATCATAGATATTGCAATGTCGCAAGTTATGTCTCTTTCGCGCTGTGGTGTTTATCAATTTCTTTTTATTTGCTTGGGGCTCTTGATTTTTTCGCACCGTTTACCTTGTATTTTGATTCAGAGTTTAAAGATTCAAACTTATTCTCATGTCCCAACTTTTCTGGCAGTGTTTTGTTGCTTCTTGTTTTTAACATTACTTTATCTTCTCGCTGCTGTACCTGTAACATCCGACGTTCACCCCTGACAATTGCAGTCCTCCCCATTTGGCGTAGCAAGCCTCGTCACTAGCAGGGCTGACCTCACCGGTTCGCATTAATTAAAGAACACCGCTCTCTCTCATCGGAGGCGGGCGCATCCCGCTGAAGCTGTTCCGTTCCATGAAAGCCGCGGCGGCGGCCCATTCAACCGCTCTCGCAACGAGTGGGGCGCACCTGCAGCACACAATGGCGCAAGAACGCATGCGCGCGCAGCACTCACCCTGTGCGGGTAGCGGGTGAACTTGATCTCCCGGCTGTTCCTGCTGGTGAGGATGCTGAGCGCGTTGCCGTCCACGGTGGCGGGCCCGAGCCGGGGCACGTGCGTCCGGCAGTACACATCAGCGTCGCGCGTGTCCCGCTGGTTGGTGAAGAAGGTGTGCAGCGTCAGCTTGACGCCGCACTCGCGGCACTTGAAGCAGCCGCTGTGCAGCAACACGCCCGGCTTCGGCATCACCAGCTCCTTGGGGTAGACGCGGTCGCCGCAGCGTGTGCAGACGCTGTCGCTGCCCGCCGCCCTACGGCCGCCGTCCCGCGGGCATTCGTCGCCCCCTTCGTCTCTCGGCCGACTCTTCTCGGTCCTGCCGTGTGCGTTGGGCTCGCAGTTGGATGCCTCCAGATCCCAAGCGTGCTCGGCCGGGGAAGCCTGGGCGGCGTCAGCATGGCGCCTTGCTGCGTTGTCAGCGCGGTGCGCAGACAACGCCCTTCGCCTGCGTGCGTCTCCGTCCTCCGGGCCACTGGGGGACAGTCCACGACGTGCGCGCTCTTTGGGCGAACGTTGGAGATCCGATTCTGAGGGCCTCGTTAGCGACCGTCCTCGCAACATCTCCTCTGGGTCGCGGCGTGCTTCGTTCGAGCTGCGAGGCTGCACGAAAGAGCGTTCTCTGTACACCTGTTCGCCTTGGCGCTGTACAGGGGGCGGCCCGTTGTGATCCACTGTGCCTGCGCTGACGTCACTCAAGAGCTGGCCTTTGAAGGATCGCTGCCGGTGCCTTCTATAAATGTCGTCGTCTTTACTGCCAGCCACCATCTTTCGTCCCCGAGGCGCTTTGTCCAGCGCTAAGGGCAACGGGCCTGGCTCTAGCCCGCCGTTGGCCACTTCGCTTCGGTCTTCGGCGAATCGACGGCTCTCCTTATCGCTGGGCGAGGCTTGTCGGCGATTGACACGGGAGTCTGACCATTGGCTTCCTGCGGCAAGCTCGCTCAGAAAGGCTTCCCTCGAGAGCCCGTTTTCTGGCTCCAAGTGGTCGCGAGTGCGCATCTCGCGGCCCTTCTCATGCGCTCCGACTCCGCAACCAGATTTATCGTCCGAAGATGACTTCTGCTCGGATGCGCTTTTCTGGGCGGTCGCTGTTGAAGAGGAGCTCTTGGTCGGCTCGGGCTTGGCGTCTTCTTCCGAGGACGGCTCCTTGGCCTCGTCCGGCGCCTTGTGCTTGGTCCTCTTGTCCTTCTTTCTGCCGTCCCTTCTCCGGGTGATGAGCCCGATGAGACCGGCCTTGGACTTTCCCCTGGAAGCCTCGCCGCCTGCGGAGGCTTCTTGCGGCGGCTGCTCGTGCCTCTGAAGCTGCTGCTGCGCGCGGAGCGCTTCCTGCAGCCGCGTCCAGCTGGAGCCGTAGTCCCTCAGACCAAGCTCGAACATGGCCACGTCTCGATGCACCGTTGACATCGCGAACACAGCGGCCGGGGTGCGCCACCACTACGGAGACTTTTCCTGAGCGGGTAGCCCCGAGGCGTGCTCCAGATTCCGCTTATCGGCATCGGGGGGCCATCCTCGTCCGGGCCTGCGCCAGAGACGGGAAATGGAGTCGCGGCAGCTGCCGGCGAAACGTGCTCGCCCGCCGACCTGCTAGAACGCGTGTTACATAACAATGAGCGCGGCAGCTCGCTTCGCCGCCGGCGGAAGCGCCCTGCCAGGGAAAGTACGGATAGCCTCGTCAAAAAACAGCCTTCACAGGCAAAGCAAAATGATAAGCACCGCTCGAATCTCAGCAAGTGTTATTTCACGGCTTTGGATCATGCTGGACCTCAATGGCGTCGCACACAATACTTCCTTCACATCGTTACCCACTTTCATGACGGTTGAACACGTTTCTGCAGTAACGTAAGTAAAAACGACAGATGGTTCGACGCGAAGCTAGCGAAGGGATGGGATAATGCTTGTTTTAGCGCACTCACGCTAATGTTAGAATTTTGACTAGATATCAAGCGGGCAGCTCTGTTCCGACAGCTTCTAATTTGTTTGTAAGATAGGCTTGTGGAGGGTTCCAAACGAAAGAGGCGTGTTCGAGTTCGGGCCTTGTGAATGCAAGATAAGCTAGTTGGTTTATATCCGGAGATGCCGGTTTTAAACTTCTACGTGAGTAGCTGAGTGCGCGGGAGGCGTCTGCGCAGATAATTTCCACGTGCGTAGTCCAGGAAAGAGAAGGTGCCATGTGTACGCCGGGGAATTTATAAATGTAGGTCCAGTCGGCGGGAACGGAATTAATTTTGCAAGAGTAACAAGCTAGACTCTTTTTTCGTGTGAATGACAATAGCTTGTATTTTGTTAGGTTTCGAGGCATGAGTAAGGATTCGCACTAGGATGAAATGGCATTGAGATCATGCTGCAGGTTAGCCGAATAGGCAAGTGTGAGGTCATTTATGAAGACTAAGAAAATGAGAGAGGATAGACAAGCACGCCAGGGGACGCCCGACTTATAACATTGGCGAGCGGAGAGCGGCAGTCATTGGCGGTGGTAACTGGTTTACAGTTGTCTAAGGAAAGTTTTCCCGAGTCAACTATGCCTCCTGTGCCTCCCTCCTAGCCTATAGGCTAGGAGGGAGGCACAGGACGGGTAGTTTAGCTAGTAGTGGCTCCTGTGGTACACGGTCAAATGCTTTAGTCAAGTCTAGAAAGATAGCATCACTTTGAAGTGTTATCCATTTCGTGAAGATCGCAATGGGTGAACTCTCCTAGTTAGTTTTAACAAAATAGTAGATTGTGAAAGCCATGTTGATGCCAGTGAAAGAAGTTAGTAGATTCTAGGTGAGACATAATACTGGTAACTATGATGTGCTCAAGTAGCTTACATGGAATGCGGGTTAGTGAAATTAGACGATAGTTCAATGGAATAGCAAGATCACCTGATTTGGCGAATAATTTGGGGCCTTTTTTCAGTCATATGAGATGTCACCTGTTGTTACTGACTGGCGAGATACTATGCCTAGTATTTCACTAGAGAAAAAAATGGTACCTTTAAGTAGTTTGCTATTGATAAGGTTACAACCGTCGGGGGAAGAGAGCGTGAGAGAGTTAATGAATTTACAATCGGTACTACCTAAACTCTGTGAATACATTCAAATATCTTGGTGTTACCTACACTCAAAACCTAAAGTGGCACCATCACACCGAAACAATTTGCGCTAGGGCACTTCTAAAACTGGGATACATAAGACGAACACTCAAGCACTCTACCAAGGACTGCAAATTAAGCGCGTATAAATCGCTCGTCAGACCATTGCTAGAGTACGCCTCAGCGGCATGGTCACCCTATACTGCACTTGACATAAATATGCTCGAGGGCATACAGAAAAAAAAGGGTTTATTTTCGGCCGGTATGACCGCAATTTTTCTCACTCATCTCACGCATGCTCATTGTCGTTAGAACCCCTTTCTTTCCGACGCACACTTGATCGTATCACTCTGCTACATAAGATTGTACACAGCCGCAGTTGCATTGAAGCACCGATTACTTTTTGTCATTCAGCACGACGAGCCACGCGCCGATCTCACCCACTCAACATTGTTCCCTTCCAGCCATTTGTAAATCGCTTTAAGCATTCCTTTTTTCCAGCCGTTGTTGAGATTTGGAACAACCTAGATGGTTCCCTGCGCAAAAAACCAATTGAACCGTTTTGAAAGAACTGCCCAACCATTTTTGTAATATGTTTTAAATGCTTTGTATGTTCCTGTGGTGTTGCTTAATGTATGTTCTTTTCTTTTCCTGATGTACCCCCTCCTGCTCTCGAGACAGCAGTATCTGTAAATAAATAAATAAATAAATAAATAAATAATTAAATATATGCCTTCAGGAGTGATTAGTATTTGAGAGACTGGTTGGCACTAAGGATGCGATGCAGGTAGGGTGGGCGCAGTGGGGTGCTTCGACAAAAAAAACCGATGCGAAATAGCTAATAAAGGTATACAGCCCACTGGTTACTGAATTTACTGAATTACCATCTGAATTCGATTTGTCTTGGTTGATATTTTAAGGACAAGGTACGCCAATGTTTGTTAGGATTAGTTTGTAGCATTGAGAGCAGGTCAATGGATATAAATTGACACTTGGCAGCAGCTATTTCTTCGAGGTACTGTTTGGAAAAAGTGTGGTATTTATCCCATGCTTCAGGGCTGCTGTTAGATTTGTCTTGCCTCTGAATACGCGTCTTCCGGTTACAGAGGGATTTGAGGTGTTTGTTAAACCATGGGTTGTTGGAATCTGTGGTAGTGAGTATAGTTGGTATGTACTAATTCTCAAGGTTAATCAGCGCAGTCTTGTAAAGCTCCCAATTAGCGTTGGCAGTGCGGGTTAAGTGCAAGCTTTGAAAGTTCTCAAGGATGTGAGCAAGCGCGCCATTTATTTGTAGTCCGTACTTGGCTGCTTCTAAGGGGATTTTTTGCAACAGGTGACGCTATAGAAATGTGTACTCGGGTGTGATGACGGGTGCCTGGGTACGCAGTTACATTAGTGATGTCGTCAGGGCATGACGTCAGGGGTAAGATCTAAAGTTTTGTCACCCCTAGTAGGACAAGGGATAAATTTATTTGCCAACGTGTTGTTGTTTGTAATTTGTGGTTGAACGCATACTTTCTAATTTATTAACTGAATCAAACTTGGAGGGACTAGACTTTATTCTAGCGGACAAACATGGAGCTGTCAGTTTGCCACGCGTAGATGTATTTACAGCAGACGGAAATTCCAAATTCACTGGGGAATACGTAATGTTTTAAAAAGCAAATAAAACTTAGCCTAATGTTCGAGTCGCCTCCGCTGCTAATTTTCATGTAATTTGTTTCGGGATAGTTTTGATGAAACAAAAGTTACAGCCGTTTTCTGTATCCATACACTCCCCTTATACAGCCATGTACAGCAGATGAGAATTCTGTAACGTATAGACCGTCACTGTAAACCAATATGACAATTATATTAAGCACAGTGCATCGATGGAATAGCCCTAGCGGGCAATTTCTTCGTGATTTTTTACCATACCAGGGTTACATTGACATATACAGAGCAAGCGCCAGAAAGCTGGCTTTGGCGCAAGATAAATGCTGTCAACACGACACTGTCGACGCACGCAATTTCGGTCAGAACCCAGATTGTAACATTTCACCTCTAAAAACGGTCACAGAGACACTTTGCTTAGTTGCAGGAGCACGAATGGATTTTATTTAAGCTATGCGTAATGATGGCTCCGTCGTGGTTGTGCCACGTTCTATTTCGACACTGTCTTAGTCATCAGAGGGATATGTCTGGCGGATAATTTATCTGTCGTAACGGTTGAGGAGGCGTCGATTACGAGTGGTTCCAGCTGCAGCGAGAACTTGCGTCTTTTTTTTTTTCTGCTCCCTTCCATCTTTTTGTGAGGCCCCTCTCCTGTGGTCGCCCACGTTTCACAGCTCCCGCTGAGGACTATGAGCCTGAATACCACTGTACAGGGCCACAGTGAATCCACTGGCCGTGTTGCAGGGGAAGGGTGTTTGACTGGCTACCCGACGGCTCAATTCCATTTCCTGATCTCCCTGTTTTCTTCAATTTTATTTTCTTCGGGCGCTCTGCCATTTTTGGAACCAAATCTCACTCGCGGTGGCCCCGACTCGTGCTTTTGGGTAATGGGGCCTCCGCAGTGATTATGTACATAAGCCACGCAGCTCCTGGACTCGCCCGTGCACATGTGGTCGGTAACTTTTTAGTGTGAACAGAAATGGCTAATGTTCAAACCAAACATCAAACATAAAAGCTAACTTACATATAGGTACTTTTCAGATGTGCCCTGAAATGAGAAGTTCTTGTATTTTTTGGTCCATTATATATTATTTTATTTATCCTTACCAATCACTGTGATTATTGCGCTTCCCAGCGGGCACTGAAATACTTGTAAGAACGAAATAAAAAACAGACTAAATCTCAGTTTTGTTTGTAGCCGCTGAAATGGACTATGTAATAGCATAACGCACATGTGCCATAGAGATTACAAGGCATCATTCAACGAAACCGCTTCCGGCGTTTTTCAGTCTCTTAACAATACAACGGGTGTTGCCTCCAGCAAGCATTGATTCGAATGCGAGAAGAGAGAGTAGCCTCATATATCCCAGTCTCAGCTTTATAGCTTCCGCTTTACAGAACTGCATTTAGAGCGTACGCCCGCATGAGACAATACAGTAGCCGACCGTTTTTTTTTCTGACGCCGAAAATCCGGACTAGCTGGATATTGCGGACTCTCCCGAGGTATCTTCAGTTGTAGCGGCGCAGATCCGCCGCGTCAAGACGACGGCGACGACGAAGGCGGAACCACGAGGCGCACGCTCACGTGCGCTCGCCTGTTGCGAAGAATTAGCAACCGGAATTTTGGGACGAGAAGAGGCACTCTGATACTGTTCATTTACCCCGGGTACGTGCGCCCTACCTTAGAATTTGGCTGTGCTCTGTTTTCAGGATCTCCAATATACAAACTCAATCCGCTTATCCCACTGGAGCGACGTGCCCTGAGATTGTGTCTCGGCCTTCCGAAATACGTAGGTAATAACATCCTGTATTTAGAGTCCCGGCTGCCTGCATTAGAGTCACGGTTTAAGCTTTTAACTGCGCTGACGATGCTTAGGATTTTCGAATCGCCCCTCAGCAGAGATTTGTCGCTGATGGTGGATTGCCCGGCTTTATTTTTTAACTCGTGGTGGCCCCACCAATACCGCCCTCAATGTGTATATGCCCAGACATTACTTTCACCCCTTAATATTAACATTCCGTTCGTTATGCAGATATCCTGGGAAGCTCTCCCTGTTCCCCTAACCTTTAATAACATTTTTCCTAACAATTAAAAAATGCTGCCTACACGTTTACTAAAGGGTTGTTGAACGACCATCTGGCTAGCTTGGACTCATACGTGGTTGTAGCGACCGATGCGTCTCAACTTGAGGAGAGAGCGGGTGTGGGAATTTTCAGTCCACAACTCAACTGGTCGCTTTCGATTCGCCTACCGGTCTTCACCCCAATCTTCTGTGCTGAGTTTATGGCAATAGTCATAAAAACTTCCCTTCTCAGATATTAAATGACGTAATTGTTTCCGATTCATTAGCTGTTTGCTCCGCTTTGATATTCCCCAAAAATTGAGCTCTTTTTCACACATTTGGTTTTTTTAGTTCCTTCCCACTTAAGAGAAATCCGCCTGATATGGGTGCCTGGCCATAAGGGTTTATGGCTGAATGAAGAAGCAGACTCTTTAGCGAGGTCATCACTAGACGGCCCTCCGATCGACGTCTGTCAATTTCCCTCCATACTTGGCGGAGCACGGATAGGTCGGCATCAACATCTGGCGAGGTGGCAGGAGGGTGTCTTCACCTTTTTTGATGATTACGCCCATTTGGCATATGCGTGGGACTCCCGATGGTGCTAATCTCGCCAATGCGAGGTTGTTTTAACTAGCTTACGTTGCAGAGTTCCGCAGCTCAATTTCTATATGCACCGCGCTGGGCTCACCTCCTCTCGTCATTGTGCTCTTTGTGATGAACCCGAAACCCTAGAGCATTTTTTCTTACATTGCCACGGTTTCTCTTTAATGAGAAGAAAATACCTCGTGGAGCCAATTCACCGCCTTTCAATGGCGGTCTTACTTTCGTTTGGTGCTATTTCGCCGTGGTTTACTCACAGGACTTTGGTTGATCGAGCGTTGTCCGAAGACAAACGGAGCGGTTCTACCCAAGCGCCATCTCTAATCTAAAAATCAACTCATAAAAACGTTCACACGTGGCAATACAGCACTGTGATGAGACACAGCGCTATTGGAAAGTGATATTTATTGACGGCCACAGATTATATGCACGCACAACTTAAATTCGCCACACATGCGGAACAACGTACCGCCACCGCTTCCACTAAACGGCCACATACAAGCTGCTTTTAATTTTCGTTTGAGCCATAATGCGAGTGCCTGTTTTGTTCGTTGTAGGTCTTCGTGGTCTAGGCACTCCAGTGACTGTTCATGATAATTCAGTCGAACGAAACGAATGCGAATCTCCACTGGCTGGCAATGAATGGAGTACACCAAGTTGTTCGGAGTACACGAAGTTCGCGTCCTCATTTACAATCTGGCAGTTGTGACCTTCTGTTCGGAGCCTGTTGCATCGTTACGCGATGAATTCGCAAGCAAGTCATCCTTGTCAGTAACAATCTGCAGCTCCTTCCACCTTCACACGAGTGCGCCGATGCTACAGTTTACTGTACCGATGCGCCGTCGCTACAGCAGACGGCGAAGGAAGCCGCTTCGTTTGTGTCGTCCGCGATGTATCGTGAGATAGCACCCCTGCGCCCCGTCGACTCTCGGTGCGCGGCGGGGCAACCAAAAATTGCCCCGCGATGGTGGGCCCCGGTTTATCGAGGACAGAGGGTGCGCACCGGTGCGATTTATCGAAAATAAAAGGCGCCACGGTGCGCCCCGGTGTGCGAAGGTGCAGTTTATCGAAGATGCTATTACACTGCGCGCGTTCACAGACGGATCAGATACGTCGACTGTCATTTTGAATGGGACAGACCATGTGCGTGTCGGTTCCGTCTGGCTGTGCTCACAGGGCAAGATGTCTCACGGATTCCTGTGAAGAGGGAACCACTGCTACAACAGCAACTTGTGCGCTCTTAATAAGCACGCCATGTCCCTCTCTCTCTTGCAGCAGACTCATCTCCCAGATACTGCTCTCGTTTTGTTGATATTTTCTTTAGAGGGACCACGCAACACTTTGTCAACTTGTCAACTTCTTTTTGAAATCTTAAATGCTTGCAGAACATAGTCGCCCAACACACCCAGTACTTAGATTGGGGGTCGCAAAGTACCTCAGCCAAAAATCACTGCTCTATGCCCACAAGGTAACTTGGAAACTCGCTCAAAAGATTTTCCTTTCTTTCCCGGTCTTGACGCTCTTCGATGGCCCGAATTACGTCACTGAGGCCACGTAGCGGCTGTTGGCTGGTATTCCTTCAGTTGCAGCAACGAACGCTCTTCGTTCGCAACTTTCAAAATGAAGCCACAAAAAAGAAAGCAGAAATGAAAGGCGTATCTGATGCGACGACTAAATCACGCAGTGCCACTCCGTGCTGGCGATAACTATAGCTTTCGCAGTGGTTCCAGGCGCGAAGGACAGAGTGAAAGCGCTTATGAAAGTGTTGCAGGGTCCCTTTAAAGTGGTCATCGAAAGCGTTGTTGTTTTTTGTTGTTGTTGTTGTTGTTGTTGCAACTGACGGGAAGCCGGCCAAAAGCAGCGACGTAGGTTGAATGACGTCATTCAAGCGCGGCTACAATGTCATGACCTGGAGAGAGAAAGCGTTAGGGCAAATTTCCACGTTCGCAAACTGCGCTGGCCCGATTCCTTACCTTCCTTAAGTTTCCGTGTTATCTGATGAACGTATACATAGAACAGCCAAGTTTGGCGCGGGTATCTTGTGACTCCGTAGCCCCATACCGGAGGTGGTGGTTGACTGTGTTCTCAAGGCATTTCATAAGTCCAAACAGTATAAAAGATACTTGCAGGGTCCGTTTAGGTCCTTATTTGAAACAACAGCAATTACGAACGTTCGTGCCCATTGTGTGATTATGATCATTTTGTCCGCCTACTTTGGGCACAGCCAGGGAGCACACTTGAAGCCGCGGAAAATTCCGAAAATGATCGCTCCGTGATGGCAACGGATGTTAGGAAATATTACTTGCTAACGCGATACCTTATTGTGGATACAGTTTAGTCGTCCGTACTTCGTGAAAACGTGCAGGGCGGGTGGAGAAGTTTTGAACGCTTGCCGCGGGGCAAACAAGACACGGCTCGGGCAAGCCGGTCGACGAAGGACGCGCGCGGGATCTGACAGGCGAAGCGCAGAGCTTGCACAGGTTGGCGCTGCGGCGGCGCAGGCCGGTTTCCGCCGCCAAGTGGGGCAGCAGCCGGCGCTTCCGCGTGGCTCCCGCCGCGAGTTTAGCTCAAATCGAGTGGCGGCCGCATTCCGCCGCTTTGCTCCGCCACGCCGGGGTCGCCGCGCGCTTTCCCGCTCCCAGTGGTCGGCCTTGGCTTCGGCGGCGGCGGAAGAAAACGCGCGCTGCAATTAAACACCAATGGCCACCTGTGGCGCTGTCGAGAGGAAATCGAGGGATCGAGAGTAGCTGTCGACTCAAACAAGGGAAAATGCACCCCGGGCCGCGCGAACTGCGCCGATGCCACCCAACTGGCTTCTTGCAGTGGGTTGCAGTGGTGCTGTTTCAGCCTACTTCTCACGCTGTTCTTCCACCCGCCTTAGCGGTGGTGGCTCAGCGGCTAAGGCGCTGTGCTGTTGAGCCCAAGGACATCGCGGGTTCGGTACCGGCCGCGGTGGCTGCTTTTCAGAAGGAGGCAGAGAACGAAAGCGCACGCGTGTCGCGGCGCACGACGATCCCCAGCGGTCAAAATTAAACCGGAGCCCTCCGCTCCGGCGCGCCCCATAGCCCCTATGTAGCTTCGGCGCATTATCCACCCCCCCCCCCCGAAAAAAAAAAAAAAAAAGAAGGGAATGGGAATTCTTAGTTTCTGACGTCTATCAACTTGTTCGCGGAGAGTTTACGCAGGCCAAGTGTGTTAGAAATCAATGAAATCCCCCCGCACACTTGTGACGTAGTGTGAGAGCTTAAAGGAGAAAATGCGGGATGGTGCGAACAGTTGTGCAAGCAGATATCTCGCCGACATACCCATTAAAATGTCCCAAAAATAGAGAACGTCACCAGCACACCTTATTGAATGATTAAAGTTCTCTTCAGCGTCGCGTGGGTGTCGGCAAAATTTTCTTTTGGCCACAAAGAAGGAGAAAGAGAGGGGTAAGTGAACCCAAGTTATGTAACCCGAAAATCGGAGTAACGTAGCCAGGTATGAAGGCTGCCCGTTTTATAAGTGCTTCTCATCGAAATGAACGCCATTTGCGTTCATTTCGATGAGAAACGCCATTTGCGCTGCGAGTGAGGCTACATTCAGTAGCTACGTGGGCTGCCAGAACATTTTCACTTTCGCGCGTGCCAACCATTCACGACAAACGCTGCTTCTGTTCCATTGTTGCTTCGGCTTTCACTTTCGCATCGTCGCCTCCTCAGTGCGTTGTTGCGTGAAGCGCTGTGAAAATGCGCTGCGCGTAGCGGGTGCGTTGCGTGGCGCTTGTGGTCCCGGCTTGTCGCCGTTGCTCGCCCGCTGTCACGCTGTTCAGCCACGCACCCGGTCACGCGGCGTCCTGCGCCCGTGGCTCAACGAAGTTTTCCGGCCGAAGAAAGTTAAGAGCAGCCGGAACCGCACAAAACTCCTGGAACCGCGGGCACTAGTCATACGTGTCCGATTATTTAGCGCGAGGTACATTACTGCAGGTGCATTATTTTATTGAACTTCTGAAAATTATAAATTGCCAGGGCGCTGAAGCAAACGGCCACTGTAATAGTCGCCTGACACCTGACAGCGCAATCGACAGGAAAAGAAGCAACCATACATGCCTAAATAAATGCAAATAAATAAAAATATATATATACCCACTTTTGTGGATACAGTTTAGTCGTCCGTACTTTGTGAAAACGTGTAGGGCGGGTGGAGAAGTTTTGAACGCTTGCCGCGGTGCAAACAACACAATTCAACAAACGGCTCGGGCAAGCGACAAACAAAAGGTCGACAAACAATAAGGAACAAGAATAATGAATACTGCAAAGATGCAATACTGCAACTCAGCAGAAATACGTGCTTTCTTGCTTAACAAAATAATAGACAATAATATAAACTACAAAATAAGATTACCGTGTGGTCACACCGCTTTTTCAAAGGAAACGAACATAACGTGAACATGTTATTTACATGGCGACCATCAGATAGCCAGCGCAGGGTCCGGCAGCCCCTTCTTCGTCGTCGTCGTCGCTGGTATCTTTTAATGGAGCTGTGGGGTATTGGGACATCATCCCCCGGCCGAGGGCGACCGTCCCGGTCGAAGCCGATGACGATGGTGATGCCGATGAGCAATGCGATAAAATACACGACAAAGAATCGCTGGTCGCCACGGACGAAGGTGATGGCCTTGGTGAACCAGCAGCGATGTCCGCAAGGCAACGACTAACCGGTGAGGGCTTGTAACCACGTCGGGCCACAGGGCTAGGGAGACGTCTTCGTCGTCTGGTCACACGTCGTCGGGTCTTGGCGACTCTAAATCGGCCCCTCAGGGGCTGGGTACACGGGGAGGGGGACCTACGTCGTCGAGTCCAATCCAATCCAATCGCCCAGTATTCGTCTCAACTTTGCCTTGTCGCCACGTAACAATATACACAAACTAGCACGCAAATACAAGTAATGTTACACTTCACGCAGAAAACACGTTTTTGCTTTCGTTTAAAAGCGTCCACCGAGGAAGTGTGTTCTTGAACACACTTCCTGTGAACATCCTGTGAACAGGATGACTGTTCAGGCAGGAGTTTAGGAATTTGCCATTCATAGATGTTGTGCCACCAAATTTGTTGCTTGTGTATTCTTTGTTGCAAACGTTTTATATTTCGTTAGAAAGTATAATACATGCTCTCACATGCACATATTCTGAGTAAAACATTTATTGCATGATTCATGTGAACAGGTTTCGGTTTCGGTTAGGCGCCGATTCAAGCAGTGACGTCACAATGTTGCGAGGACGCTCTGCCACGTGTGTTTACCATGCGGCGCTGCGGTGCGCTGCGACTTTACTGCACTAATCACAAGCAAGGAACTTTACACAATAAGACACAAAAACTTCAGAGAACTCTACAGACAACATATTCCCCTACATCCATCGTTGTTTCTAGGTGACAATGCCATGGTTTCCGTGAAACGTGTGTTTGAGTATTTGTCAGACGTCAAGTTTTTTAACCTCCTTTCCTATCACGCATAATCAAATCTGGCCCATATATACACCAGCCATCACCATTATCTTTAAGTGATTTTACTATATTCGGTTTACACGTTTTTATACCTACCCTTGTGTGGTAATCACTTCTCTTCATTAAATAACCTCTTCTCTGGCGCTCTTTGCCCTCGTTGGCCTTGCGCCATTAAACACTAACCATCATCATCATCGTGGTACCTTATTCCTACGTTGATAATCATTCTAGTGATCGGTGCTGTGGTCATTCTTGCGCGCAGGTAACGCCATCCACCGGCCTCTCGCCGCATCTCGTGCTCGGGCAGGTTCGTTTGTTGCCATCGACGAGCCTCCGCAACCGGTCGGCGCTCCTCATCGCGATACAAATTCGATCACCTCTTTCGAAATCACCTTGGATGACAATCCCTAGCACAATTTTTCACCACACTATCGTCCTCTCTTGCACGTTTACCTTGCTTTTCGCGACGGCCTTGATTCTGGACGGCAGCGAAGGGCGGTCGCTGCCGCGGCATGTGTGGTGCGAGTCGTTCCGTGCGCCGTACGGGCATGCACGACCGGCGAGTGTGCGGAGCGCTACCGCGCGCATAAAACGCTTCATGCTTTCAGCTTGGTTGATTTCTTCTTAAAATCGAGCTATTCAGCTAAGCTGTCGTCACAGCCAACAACGTTGATCGGGGAAACGAAAGCCCAGGGCGCTGTGGTACCACAAATTTTCTAATTCCCTTATAACAATGGATCAGAAACTTGGGGTACCTCCGTATTTCTTTGAGCCCGTCGCTTCGCGTACGAACCACAGAGCACCCGACGACATGGCCGGCACCGCGACTACTCGTGAAGGCAATGTAGTAGCCACGGGCGCTCGGGTAGGAAATCTCTGGTATCTAGGAGTCGCTTTAGGGAATCACGCAGTAGCATTACGGTTAAAAATCGACGCGGAAGCAACTCTATACAATGATGATTAATAAAGTGCAGATTACACGCCTGCTTAATTCGGAACTTTGCCAAAAAAACTGGGACACAGCGAAGCGGCGGCGCACGTCGCCGGCCGTCTTCCGAATATGACGCTACTTCCGGTCGCTGCCGCTCACTGGCGCTCAGTTTCTCGCACTTCCGTCGATGCGGCAAGGAGCGGTGGGCGGGGCGTAGGGTCAACCTTAAAGGGGCACTGACACAAAAATTTTGCATCTTGTTTTTTTTGTTGCGATAAGTAGCTAGTGACCTACTTATAACCTGTAGAAACCTCATTTGCTTCAGCGTGCGACGGTTGTTTAATTAGAGGCATTTTCAATGCGGCCAGTCGCAGTTTCGGTTTCAGCGAGTGCCGCGAAACGATGGATTTTGTGGATTTTGTGTGAACAAAGCTGACCACGTGACCGCGGGAGGGATATCACAGTTACAGAGCAGAGCCGCCGTAGCACTGTCGAATCCGCATCGACGGCAGTTTCTGCGAATGCCCCGCCGTACTGATCTCGTGAGGCGCCTAATTAAAAAGCGACCGTGGCCTAATTAAAAAGCGACGCAGGCGCTGCGAGTGCAAATGCTACCGCGGCTAACGAACGACGCGCGACGCTCGAGACGGTGGGTGGCAAGACGCGCGCTGGGAGCAGCCGGCCGATCTGCCTACAGGTCCGCCTACAGATGTGTTCGGCTTAGCACTGCGGCGGATATTCGAGTGTCGCTCTCGTAAGCGGTGCAGATGACAATTTTTAATGCAACCCGCCATGGCATCATTAACTCCTTTCTCATGTAAGCCACCATGGTCGGGACTTGGGGACAATTTCGTGCAGCGGTAACAAGCTATCACTCGAGCTACCTGCGCCGGCGTGGGCCACTTCGCGGCCGTGGCCGTCGCCTGCACAGCGACCGTGCGGCTTGCTCAGTGGCCTTTTCGTGCCTCCGGCGCGTTTCCGCATCCAATGGTAATACACAGTAATAGAAACAGAGTGCCTGGAATCGCTGCAGAACTTTGGTCGCGGCCAGCTGCCCGATGAGCTGACGAAATCACGGCGCCTCCGCCGCCAACGATCGGGTCGTTCGTTCTTGAGAGCAGAAGCTCCGCCCTCCGGCCCTCCGATTGGAGCGGCGAGCAGGCAGTGCGGAAGCGGCAAACACAAACTCGTGACGTGTTTGGATGTTGTTTATTTACACTTGCGCGTGGTCCTCTGCTGGCCGCTCGGTTGCGTTTCGCACACTTCAAAATTGATTTTAAAGGGGCCCTAAATAGGCTTCCGAATGTCGCCATTTCAATCACGCAATCGCTAGAGTACCCCTTCACGACAACGTGTACCAAATATTACACCTCTGCGTAAAGCAGGGGCCGCACAAACACGAAAAAAAGATTTCACTTCCTCCCCTGGCTCACCAACCATACCTTGCCGCCACACTTGCGCGCTCTGACGCAGTTCTTTCCGGCTCTGACGTGCCTCTATGACGCACGAGACACTGCCCAGTGCGGCGCCGCGAACGCGAACCACAGCGACAGCGCTCACCGTGCAACCGGAATCTGGTGGGCGGAGCATGCGCGTCGAGTGCTAAAAAAAAAAAAGCGCGCGCAGGGCTTGGCGCAGCCAATGACTGCACATACATCAAGGAGGGTGATGGATTGCCCTGTTTCTCTCGGTGGTCTTGCGCCGGGTCGATGACGTCGCGGCTTCCACAGTGCTTCGGAGGAGCTACTAGAGGAGGAGAGCCCCAGGCCTTATGGGTGGCCCCTTTTAATGAGCGATAACTCGGCTAATACTTAACGCATTTAAACAATTTTTGCGGGATGACGTTCCTTGGATAGTACTCCAGTGACTGCGCACGCAAAATCGTAACATTTGGCAGCCTATTTAGGGCCCCTTTAAATATGTTCTAGGCTGTATTCACCGCTGATATTTTGCAGATGATGTATATGTGTTCCCACCAATCTATCTCCGAAGTTATCTCGCCTTCAAAATTTTGTGCCAGTGCCCCTTTAACGACGAATACCGGTGTCCCCAAGCTAAAAATAGCAAAAAAACTTTACAGGGATAAACTGATTAATGTAATAATTGCAAAAAGTAGAGTTTCGCCCGGTTTTAAAAGCACTTCAGTAGCCCTTTAACGTTCTAACAGTCTCAGCGGTCACATTTTCTCGCTCTAGCAGCGGCTTTGGCCTGTCTTTCCTTTTGTGGTGCACCAGTATCGTCATTAGTCGCAGTCTTTTTCATTTCTTCCTCGTTTGCCACCCTGAACTGGCTGCGTGCTCGATCGTTATATAACGCGTACAATCGGTGGCGGGAGTCCCAGAGACCCGCCGAGACTCCACGCGACTGACGGACGCGTCGGCGGAGGCAGCTGCTGCTCAGTCTCGCTCCTGCTGAAGTATTCTCAACAGCTTCGCTCTCGTCGTCCACGGAGCCGGCTATCTCTAAGCGCTATCTCAACTTTATCTTTTCTTGGTTTATGTCGCTGACTGTTTGACAGAGTGACGCGTAGCGACGGAAAGATTACCAGAAATGTATTACAGAGCTAACAGTGGCATAAAATATAATTTTTTTGTCACAGGCAGCATAACACGTGTTTTCAGGAATGGTCTTGTCGAATTTAGCCTGCAAGGCATGCAAGTTGAGAATAACGACTACGCGTTGTCCCCCTAGCAGTCGGTGTGCGAAGAGTATAGATAACAGCATGTTTGCGACTATATAATGTGGGTGTGAACTAATCATGAAAACGACGAGGCGCACTGGCGTCGGAAATGGGTTCCCACTGGCTTGTTTACAAGACAACAACAAGAGAGCAATTGGAAAAGTTGTATTTAGCATTTTGAAGGGTTTTTATTGAATGCTAGCGGCAGAAAAAGATTTCTGCACGTCCGTCGGCACGTCGACTGCTAGCGCCTCCAACGAGTGCGCGCAAGCCGGCCAATGGAAGGCCAGGACGGCACCGCGCGAGAGCCCGGCTGCTCTCTCGGCAAGATGCGCAACATTGTCTTTCGCGCCTTTCTTTCTGCTGAAAAAATTGCAAATAAATCTGAGCTCTTTCCCTCTTATTTTCCTCCGACGGGATTTCTAAAAGCCTTTCTAAACAATGCAAAACAACTACAAATTGCTCGCGAATTCCCCACCCCCCTAAAAGGTCGCATTTGTTTGGTTCGAGAATAGTGCAGCGCAGATTGTACGCGAGAGGGGCTAGAGCGGACCCTGGCGAGGCAGTGCGAGGCAAGCTTGCGGCAAGATTATCAGAAACCGTATGACTTCAGACAGCGCGTCAGCTTATTTGGCGTTTCTGCTCTCTCCGGAATCCGTCCGAAGCTTGCAGACGAATGCAGAAGACGCCGAAAAGTGTCCTTATCCGGCAATGGACCAGTAGCTCGCAGTGCTACTCCGTCGACGGAGAAACAGCATTCTGCCAACCCTGCGGAAAGCAGGTGAGAATACAATACTTTCCACTAGATCTTAATTAACGATATCAAGCACTTTACGTGAACACTGGACCAACCGTCAACATAAAGCCTTCAACAGTTCTTACGTTAAATTTATTCTGAATGACCGCAGAATGTGTGCAAATAATGTGCGTTTTAAGAACTTTTTACGGGAACTACTATTCATTGTTGTGCAATGTTTACAACCGAATTCGGAAACTGAAACTGGCTTCCTTATTGAAAATTTCCGCCGCAGTGTTGGTCGGATTCATGTATAAGCAGCATGATTTTAAAAACTCTTACCTGCGATCGCGCAGTTGACCAACTTCGCTATTCCTTGAGCCATTCAGTTTCCAACTCTACACGACTAAAAGCAAATGTACACTAACAACGTTTCACGTGCCTTACGCAATATCTTAGTGCGATTTGCTGTTTTCTTCTCGCAGGTACCCTGTGAAAAGAAGTTCCATTGGCAGTAGCACGAAAGAACAACACTCCATCCATCTCTGCACAGCCAGCCGTCGACATCAAGACAATCGTTCCTGGCTGAAAGTCTTGCTCAAGGGAAAAAAAGTGAATTCAGCGCAGACATATGCGAATCATTAGTCGCTGCTAACATCCCTGGGGCGAAGATCGAAAACGAGACTTTCAAGAATTTCTTGCAAAAGTACTGCAAACAAACTGTACCATCAGAGGTGGCTCTTCGCAAGGAGTACCTGCGACCACTGCACGAGAAGACGCTACAAGAAATCAGAAGAGAAATTGGTGAATCCCACGCATGGATTTCTGTAGACGAGACGGCAAATGTGACCGGACGAGTACTCGTCCACTTTGTGGTCGGAAAGCTTGACGCAGAACAGAAAACAACACCTTTCCTGGTCTGCTCGAAAGAGCTAGAAAAACCTAGCGGCGAGACCATCGCCTACTTTGTGAACTCGTCCTTTCGGGCAAAACATTCAGGGAAGCTTGCACGCACCAGCAAGGCTCGAATGGCGAAGCTGTTACAGGTGATCATTGACGGACACTAAGTAGAGTTTTAGTATCGTTGTGGGGTCATGGTTGAAGTTGACGGCACGGCTTTTAAATGACCTTATGTTGAACAAGGCCACCTTTCCGGTCGACCTTTTCGTACGCCACTCTGCAAGTGCGACTTATTGTCCGTAGAAGAACTTTTTGTAGGGCGGGTTGCTGCACCTTTGGTGAACAAACACGCGCTTTGTGCGAAAGAGACAGCACATACAGGAGGGTCTGAACGAGCGCGAACTCTCAACTAACTTTTATCGGACAGACCGCACACATATAAGCACACTTATTGTCATGCGCACTTAATACAAATCATGGCAATACAAATCAAAGCAGCTCAAACACATTTCTGCAGACTCGTGTCAAGGTACAAAAGCTCTCGTTTGCGAAGGAACACCGATGTGTCACTCGGCCTCTAGAATTTCCCGTGCCTTTGTGTCGCTGCACAAGAACCTTAACCTCTTTCAACAGTGGTACGCACTTACGACTCGCGCTGGCCAGATAGTGAGCGGGCAAGTGCGCATTAGTCTTGTTTTTCACGGAAAGCCAGTGAACGTGAAAGCCACGCGTGTGAAAACCAAAGTAGGGGCGCTTTGAAAAGAACTGGAGCGACGCCGTAACCGGAGAGACAGTCTCTGCAACGAGCGTTAAAACATGTGAGGCGCAGAGCGCCGAAGAGGTGGCCATAGCCTTGGCCATCGCGGACCCAAACACCAAGACAGTCCTCTGCGACTCAAAGGGAGCCGTGAGGAACTTTGCCAAGGGCAGGCTGTGTCCTGGAGCAGTGCGGGTGCTCACCGCGTTGGATTTTACGGGCAGAAAAGTAACAGTGAAGTGGTTCCCCGCCCACTTGGGGACAGATGTGTCTAAAGTTGCGGACAACCACAACGAGACGGCGAACTCTGTTGCGCGAGAATTATCTGGCTGCGCAGCAGAAACGAGCCTGTCTGCAGAGCTGTGGGCGGAAACTAAAGATAGGATGGGCACGTTCCACGAAATTACAAAGTATTATCGCATGAACAGACGAGTAATGGCACCGCCGCACCCTGATCTTGCCAGGGAGCAGGCGGCGTTATTTAGACAGCTGCAAACAGGCTCGTTACTGACTCCGGTCATAATGAAGCACATATACCCAGAACAGTATCCGGACGACACGTGTAAGGTGTGCCGCAGGGCTCGGGCCACTATGATCCACATCCTGTGGGATTGTGCAGCAAGACCAGCAGAAGCGGAAACAGAGACTGTGATCCCGCCGTGGCTTCAAGACGCGGCGCGGAGCTATAACAAGGAAGACCAACTCCTGGCCGTCCAGCAGATCCTGGAGGCCCTCCAAAGACAGCGACCGAGTGAAAGCTGCGAGGCGTCAGCCACCCCTCGGGGTAACGGCGACTAGCCTGGGGGCGAGTAGCGAGGACGCTGACGAGTAGAGGGTCCAGACAGGACCGACGTTAGGCCGCGTCTAGGTATCCCGCCAACGGGGTGCCTACTGCAGGCGATTTAATAAAGTCTTTGTCATGTCATGTCATACGCAAGCTAGGCACCTGTGTTACTAAGTGCAAAGGAGTCAAGCCGAATGTATTTTTCCCGGCAAAAACGCGTAAGCCCGAGGTGCCATTTACAACGATTGTCAGTGAAGCGGGAAAATGGCAAAAAGAACTTGTGCGGTTTTTTCTCAAACATTTAAGGCCGCTTGAAGTTAACGATCGTCGGGGCTGGGGCTGTCGGCGCCTCCTGTCGTCGTCGTCGTCTCATGCAGTCACGATACCAAAACGCTGGGACAGGCGTTTTCCAACGCCTCGCGCTAGAACGCTTCGTGCTTCAAAGACACGAGACCTCTACAGCAAGGCTGTACACCTTTAACCGCGAACGGTTTCATCTCCGTGGGCAAATACGCAAAGGCGATACGAACACACTTATACACTGCATGCTTCAGCCCTCCCCAGATTTCACGTTAGTGTTGACGGCCCAGAATGTTTTGTGAAAATTTCTTGGTTTTGTGACGACGACTGAACTTATGGGAGGAGGCATTGCATTGAATTGGCGGAAAGCGCGAATTCCCGCCAATGCAATGTATAACCAACTCGCCCAAGCTTCCGCTCTTGCAGGCTAAAACATCAATGTGCTACGCGAGACATCCAAATCTTGTGAGATACGACGGGTTCTCGAGTCATGTCATTGTACCAATGTTATAAGGGAACCTAAATGCATCGATAGATGTATTTTGTAATCAATTGTTCGGAACATTACACAGATTCCGGTGTGATTGTCACAAACTTGGGTGACCATTTACCTATTTATATGGTTTCCCGTTTTGATAATCGACTTAATAATGCACGTCACGTCGATACATTCCTGCCCGCCGCGGTGGCTCAGTGGAAAAGGCGTTGCGCTGCTGAGCACAAGGACGCGGGTTCGATTCCCGGCCGTGGCGGCCGCTTTTATGATGGAGGCGAAAAGGAAAACCACCCGTGTGTACGAGATTTCGGCGCACGTTAAAGATCCCCAGGTGGTCAAAATAAATACGGAGCCCTCCTACGGCGCGCCTCATCGCCTGCGTTGCGTCGGCGCGTTAAATCCTACTATCAATCGAATAAAAACCCATAACCTTAAAAAGGTCGCCAACAAGTACGGAATAAAAATGGTATACTCAGCCCCGGTGAAGCTTGCAGGCAAGCGCTCACGTATCGCAAAGGAAAACAAGAAGCGTAAAGGTGGCGGCAAGGAGCACACCAACCCCTATGTGGACTGCATAGTTGGCGTACTGCATCAAATATCATTGAAGTGTGGAAGCGACTACATAGGGCACACCGGACGCTGCATCAAAGACTGTATGCGTGAGCATGGCATTTCCGTGAAAAACAAGTCTAGTGCGCACTTGCCCGCTCACTTTCTGGCCTGCGCGAGTGGCGAGTGTATACCAGTGTGGAGAGAGGTTAAGGCTTCGCGCAGGTGCAGCGGCGTCAGGCACGGGAAATTCTAGAGGTCTATCATACATAAGGAAGCAGTGAGAAGACTGTGCAAGTGACAAATCAGTGTTCCTTCGCAAACAAGACATAGCTTGATACCTTGACACGAGATACCTTGACAAGAGATACCTTGACACGAGTCTGAAGAAATGTGATTGAGCTGCTTTCACAGATTGCTATGGTTTGTATTAAGTGCGCATGAACGACCTGATAGTAAGTGTGCTTATATGTGTGTGCTCTCTGATAAAAGTTAGTGGAGAGTTTGCGCTTGTCCCGTCCTTCGCGCAAAGCCCTCGTTTGTTCATCGTCTCTAGCGGCCATGTGAAGTCAATGATCACCTACAGCAGCTTGGGCCTTCAAATTTCGGCTCTTCTACGCCACAGAGCGCATGCGCACGACGACACGAGCGCGAACGAACAAGGGACGTACTCTATGATGTGTCCATCTCGTTCCGCACAAATGTTGCCACAATACGGCGAACGCTGGAGTTTGTTTGGGGGTCAATGCTGGGCGATCTCCTTAAAGGAGCCATGAAGAGAAAACACAAGTTTGGTTCATTCAAAAGATTGTCTCGTTAGAATCATACTGACACCACTTTTAACGTAAACTTCGCTCAAATAAGCTACATAATTAGGGAAAAAAATCGCGCCAATCCACCCTGTGAATGTGGATGGAAAGCAAAGCTGTAACCGGCACTCAAAACGATTACCCATGAGACTTCACTTAAATTCACTCACGTCGCTCTACATTACGGAAACCAGAGAGATGTGAAATGCACTTAACCACACCTTTTATTACTTCAAAGAGATATTCTTGGTAAGGTTAATTCAATGCATGATGTATGAACGGTGGTTTGTTGAGTTGTATTGGTGAAGGGCATGAGTGGAAACGTTTTTTTATGAAATAAAAGGAAGCTCAAACCAGGTCTTAGAAGATCTCACTTCTCCGTCGCTGCCACCGGGAACGGAGGCGACGACATCGGCTGCAGATACGAAGGAGGTGGAGGACGAGTGGAAGAAGGAGAAAATACTTCTATTCGGATTTCTGAATGGCCCGGAGCGCTGCTCAGGGGAGTGGTTCCTTCTTCACTGGAGCCCATATGCAGTTCGCGCCGCCTGTGCTCTGTTGACCAGCTGATTGTGGGTAGGCAGCTGGTGCTGGACAGCAGCAGCTGCCATTGCTCATGTTAGGTAGTTTACGGAAAGAGAGGAGGGTTCTGAGAGCTAAAGTTGCACACCCCGAGTATGTAGCGGAGTGTTTCTGCTTCGGAGCAAAATTTACATTCAGCGTTGTAGTGATTCGAGTGCATTAGTGAAGACGCGTCTGGTGTGGGAAGGAGCTGGATTGTATGAGCCGTAGGGTAGTTGGTTGTTCTCTGCAAAGGTCAGGTTAGTTCTGGAGTTCGCCACGATAATGCCGTACCGCTGCCCTCGAATTTTTGAGGCGTCTGTGTAGATAACTGCATGATCCCCAGCGAGGGTGGTGTTGAGCGCTTGAGCCCGTGTTTGTCGGCGACACTCGTAGTGTGAGAGGGTTCGTATTTCTAAGCATCTATAGTTCTTGTCGCAAAATTCCAGGAGTACATCAATCGGAGGGACAATCTGTGCTGCCTGGCCAATCTAGTGAAGGATGCGGCGACCAATTATGCTCAGTCGTAACTTCTGGTTAGAAAGATGGCCCTCTACCAGCTCTTCCACTGTATTGTGGAGCCCCGTGCTGAGCAGCCTCTCCGTGGACGCACTAATGGGAAGACGAAGGGCCTGCTCAACCGCCTTTCTTTTCTTTATGTAAAGCATCTTTATGTCCTGCTCGCCGAGAATAAGGCAGGGGTTGACGTTAGTGATTCTCGAGAGGACAAGTGCTTGAATTTAATCGAAACGTATCGGATTCCTTGAGGCCTCGCTTCTTGGTGGCAACTCGCTTGATCATTTGCATGCTTTGATTGATGCTGTGTTTCAGGCGCTGCAAGGATACGCCACGCTTGGTGTTGGCCTGGAGATGTAGGCCCGGGATCTTGATGCTGGGGCTTGGAGTGATGGCCTAGCCGTCAAGGAGTATATGAATGTGTTCCTTGATGTGTCGTTTGGCGTGAGGGCGGACGACGAGGAGCTGTGA
Organism: Haemaphysalis longicornis; assembly: GCF_048455015.1. Taxonomy (NCBI): domain Eukaryota; kingdom Metazoa; phylum Arthropoda; class Arachnida; order Ixodida; family Ixodidae; genus Haemaphysalis; species Haemaphysalis longicornis. Next base: position 168,005,037 of record NW_027526460.1, read on the forward strand.
TTTCTTACGTGAACACCGGAGGCCACAGGCTTTAGCACATTGGCGTACTAGAAGAGAGATTCCATGCGTTGGCGTGAGCTTCCATAAATTTTTGTATCTCCTAGCACATGCGCAATCCGCGTACAGGGCCGCTAGACATGCTGTGGGCGGAGCGACAGCAGCGCGAGATGTCGCGTGAAGCTATCACGTTGCATTCACCGACAATGCAGAGGGTAAACACACTGGTGTTCTTGGTGAGTGCACCTCCTTTCTTTCCAGTCTCTGCGTGGGCTCGTAGCTAAGTCGGTAAGACACCACGCTCCCACTTTGTTATACCAGTAGTTCCAGGTTCGATTCCTGGCGGTGCCAGTGAATTCTTTTATTTGTTTGCGGGAGTTTTCTGGTGACACCAACGGTCGCGAAAGAACCCTTGGGGGCTAGAGGTAGAAAGCTTTGCTTTAAAACGGGAATGGTCATGCGACCCACCAGCTCATTTCCCACAACAGTACCTATGATGTCACATGAGCTAAGCTCTGCGATTGGCGGAGGCTGGCACAAGCAGACGCAAATTAGGTAGAGCTTACAAACTAGACGAACGAGCGATTTGCGCTTAAATTTAGGGCACATTATTTACAAAGCAATAAGAATGATGTGACAAACAGTGGAAGTTACGAAAGCACATGTAAACATGGAAGTACTGATGCGTCCTGCTGTTCGTACTGCGCACAGCATGCTTGATTTAGCTGCACAGCACTACGGGGCTTGGGGTTGTCTCAGACGACACTGGCCGATTGACGCAAGCAATGGTGTCTTACGTGATCCCTGCCGAGCGAGCACTGTTTCAGGGAACGAATATTTTCTCCCAGAACAAAAACAAGCCAGGTTTAAATGCGGGCAAAAACAAACCAAACGCTTGCCACGGTATGGTGGCGCCATCTAGGTTACGGAACGTAAAGAAACGCGGAACAAACCAACACCGCTGTACAGGGTGGAGACAACCTTTGAACGGTCCCGTGCCGCCGCAATTGGGCCAACGGGCTCAACGCGTTATTCTTTTCGTTTCCCACGAGACCTAGCAACGCGAAACAGACAATATGATTCAAACTTCTTCAGTAAACCGCGTTGCGGCGATAATTTTAGCGCGGTTTTGACACAATGACTTGCTTCGGCGGCGAGCGAGCAACCAAAAATGGCGGCTCCAGCGTATACGTGTCTCTACCCTGTACGGCGGATGCGTGAATGAAGGTACTCTAGGCTGCAGAGCGGTCGGTTCCTGTGATGTCATTTGGGACCACGAAAACGCACGATTGAGCGGGAAAATCAAAATTTTAACCTAAATTGTTTAATTTCTCAGTGAATAAAGCACGTTTGTATCCGGACAAGCGCTGGGGGCACTATAAAACACGAAATCTTTCGAATAAAACCAACTTGCATTTTCTCTTCATGGCTCCTTTAAGTGACAAACGTGCGCTCGAGGCACGCGTGCACGAGCGGTCGGCATTTTCTTGGTATTTTTAAAACTGCGCACACCATACACACACGACTGGCTTAACAGCTTCGCTGTTAAAACGATCCGGGCCTGCCAGTCGTGCAGGCCTTTCGGCGGCAATCCATGTGAGGTGCATCAGCCGGGTTTCCGGAGAAGGGAGAGGGGACGCAAACTCTGCCCTTTCTCCAGCCTTGCACCCCTAGTGCAGGCTGCGCCAATTTTTCTATTGCGGAGAACAGTTTTGCCATAGTAAATTTAAGGGCGGTAGGAAGCCCGTAGTTCTACCGCCTGCCTCAAGGGAAAGACTGGATGCGTACCACCAAAGGTTAAGAATCGTTTCGTTGCACCGCTTGCAAAATACCATGAAGCAATCACCGCCGCAAAGTGGGCGTTCCTCAGCCTCTTGAGTTGACACTTCCGCTGCCAGGACAAGCGACGCACACCGGTTGGGACTGCGGGCATCGCCGTCGTACTTAAAGCGTAAGTCGATAATTGTTGCCATGAGGCTGTGTTTGGCGGGCAACCGTGGGGCGCCGGGCTGCGTGAGTTGAACTGTTGACAGTCGGCTCAAACATCTTCAAGCCATATGCGACCGGTAGTCGTACGGGTGTCGCGAAGCCCCCGTTCAGTTTTCTTTTTCTATTTTGTAGCATCCTTGTCCCTAAGCCCTGTGTTTTTCTAAGAAAGGCATGGGGTGTGCTCGCTGACCGACCGGAAGACGCGGCGGTTAAGGAGGACCATCGGCCCAGGTTGGGTTTCGGCGCGGCCGCGGCGTTCCATACCCCCCGTGGCGTGTGCGCTGGTCTCTTTCGGGCTCCGGGTCCTCGGTGTAGTTCAGACGACCTTTCTGTCTTTTACACTGTTTAATTTAGTGTGTTTTGTCTGAATTACTTTGTGTACGTGAATAATTCACCAAGCGCGCGTTTTCGGGTTGACACCCTGTGTCTGTGTGTGAATGGTCCTTTTCATTTTGGCGGGAACATGGCTGATTGGTGTTTACAACCGTCTCCCCGATTGGCTGAAGAAAGTGGGGCCAGAATGCGCTTCTTTTCCCACGAGTCCGCATGAACCTAATATAAACCCTCTCCGCCCGGTTCGCGAAAGGCAGCGGGCGGCCGGTACCAGGACTCACTTCAGAAACTCTGCCGCCCGTCGTCGGGCCCTTTTCGCTGGGAGACTGCGATTCAGTCAGCCATGTCCCGTTAAGTACTCTTAATCTGTTGATTGTCTTTCTCATTTATGAAAAAAGTGTATAGTTTCAAGTTCTTTGTGCTCAATGTCATTAATGCTACTGATCTTCAGCTGATCTGAAGCAGCTCATCTTCAGTTCTCATCTGGGACGTGAAACCGGCGTGGCCATGACTGCGCCGCTCACAAACTTGCTTTTCGTGCAGGTTAGTTGCGATGGTGTATGTTGCACCCATATCATTCTTGCCTTGCCGGTTTCAGCTCCAGAGATTTTCGCAAGTATTAGTTCAAACTTGAATGTGCGCGAAAAACCTTGCCGAAGGCGACACCATTTCTTTCTGTTTTGGCGCTGCGCATTCTATCTCCTGTTGCTTCTACTGTGCGGTGATGTCGAGCGAAACCCAGGCCCAGTGGATGATATACTAAACCATCTCCTGAATGGACAGAAAGAAATTAAGCTTAAGTTAAACGCTATTGAGAAATATCAAGCTGATAATAAAAAGGCAATGGGTGACTTAAACGCGCGCATGGCTAAACTTAAATCGCAAATAATTAAGCTTGACGAACTGCAGTACACTGATTGACTGTACGGTTTAACGAGCCGACGCAACGCAGGCGATGAGGCGCGCCGTAGTGGAGGGCTCCGGATTAATTTTGACCACCTAGGGGTCTTTAACGTGCGCCGAAATCTCGTGCACGCGGGCGTTTTTGCTTTTCGCCTCCATCAGAAAAGCGGCCGCCGCGGCCGGGAATCGAACCCGCGACCTCGCGCTCAGCAGCGCACGCCTTAGCCACTGAGCCACCGCGGCGGGTAACTTCAGAACACTGTCAGGGAGTGCAAAGAAGTCAGAGTATTGCAAAACGCTAAGCTATAATCTCTGGTTAGCAAAGTAGATGACCTCAAAAACCGTAGCAGAAGGAGCAACGTGCTCTTTTATGGCGTGGAAGATAACGACGAGCATGAAAAGTATGAAGTGTCTGAAAAACACGTTTTGGAAATCTGCCGGTCCAACTTGGAATTGGACGCTGTAGAATTTGAAAGAGCCCACCGTCTGGGGAGATTGCAGTCGGGAAGAAACTGGCCGATTATTGTGAAGTTTACCACGTTCAAATACAAAAGAGTTACTGGCAAATGCAAAAAAGTTAAAGGAAACTAATTTCAGCATATCGGAAGATTTTTCATAAAATGTGCGAAACAAAAGGAAGCAGCTGTGGGAGTACGCGAAAGGTTCATCGAACTGAAGGCGATAAAGTAACCCTTAAGAATGACGCACTATATTTAAACAAAAAGAAGTATATGTATGATGAGTCGCTTCAGAGGGTTGTACCATCTGCCTGACAGTTACGCCCACAACACTCCCCCTTCACTGTACTTGTAGTAAACTGCAGAAGTATTCAGAATAAGACCGACGACTTTTCCAGTCTCCTGGAAATGGTTAAGCCAAGTACAGTTATAGGAACTCAGTCATGGCTGGACGGCGACATAAGAGATAACGAAGTATTTCCCTAGGGTTACGTTCGTTATAGGAAAGATCGTGGTAGTCGTGGAGGAGGCATTTTTATTTTAATTCACGAAACATTAGACTCACGGATGCTGGAAGTTTAGGTCTGCCAAAGCGAGTCTGTTTGGGCCCAAGTTAGACTGAAGAATGTAAAATCTTTATCGTTACGTTCGTTTTATCACCCCCCTGGAAGCCCGGTGAAAGTGCTAAGTGACCTGCATGGTTCTATCGAGACCATGGACACCGATTACTTAGTCATCGGAGAGGATTTCAATTTGCCTGAAATCGATTGGTCGCAGCCACACAATACTGAAAACTCTGTAAATTCATCAAGTAAAGAAATGACGAAGATATATGCCACTCCTTTGCATTGACTCAGCTGGTGTTACAACCCACATGTGGAAACAATATACTAGATCTTCTTTTCCCAAACGTTCCCATGGCCGCACAGTCTAGGGTGGTTGTGCCAGGGATAGGGGATCACGATGCAATAGTTTTTACCATGAACCTCAGATACGCTAAAATTGCAGATAGCGGCAACGCTTATTTTTATTTTCCATTTTATTTTCTTCGTCCTGGGAGCTTCCATTTATCAGTGGGCTGTGCTAGCAGCCCTACAATTGGCGCAGTCGACATGAAGATGTAACTGAGCATGTGCAACACAGGCCAGAGCATGCTCTGATCTTATGAAAGATTAACAGATGAAAAGGTGTATAGTTACAAAAAGGCCTGTACACATGATATATCCCGAGCATTAGAGGCGTATTGTACCGTTTTTGAAACCTTATCGGAAACATGCGACATACACGCGTTGTGGCACATATTTAAAAGTAAAATTGATGAGGTTTGCGAACGTTATGTGCCCGCATGGTGATGACGTCACGTCGCTGCAAAAATAAACCGTGGTATACAAGCGAAGTGCGCAAAATCGCCAAACGAAGGCAGTATGCTTATGCAAAATGCAAAACCAGTCGGTCGCTTAAACTGCGGCAGCTTACAAAAGCAATGAAAACTGCTGTGAAACAGGCCAAGAACGAATTTTCCGGTTCTTTTCACTCGCGTATTAAAAGCCAGCCTAAGTTGTTCTGGAAGCTCATAAAAATTAACATAAAAGACGACGTATCAATTCCCCCAACCTTGTCAAAGCAAACTGCTTTAATTCGTTCTTTCCTTCGTTGTTTTCGGCGCGTGGAAGTGCAAATTTTGTAAACATGGATTACAGCAAAATGGGCGGCCAGAGAGCAATTGAAATATTACTGGATCGATTGGATGTAGGGAAGGCTTGTGGACCTGATGGTTTACCGGCGGCATTACTGTCGCCGTGCGCTGAGTCAATTTCGAAATATATTCGCATTATTTTCAACAAGTCCTTAAAAGAAAGTGCCTTACCTGAAGATTGGAAAGCTGCAAATTTGTTCCTGTGCGCAAGTCTGGACCCCGTAACAGAGTTTGCAATTACCGACCGATTTCCTTGACAAGTATTGTGTGCAAAGTGTTTGAGCATATATATACTCTTTACTAACATTATTAATCACTTAAACAGATTCTCCTTGCTAAGCCCTAGTCAACACGGATTTCGTGCCGGTTTTTCCTGCGTTACTCAGCTAACAGAGCTAACTCACGATGTAGCAAGTGCATTAGATAACGGCTGCTCGATTGATTCGGTTTTCCTTGATTTTAAAACAGCTTTTGACGTTGTTCCGCATGATTTGTTGGTACAAAGTTATCTTGGTATAATTTGAATAAATCAGTTATTTCTTGGATTCAGGATTATTTAACCCTTAACCCCAAGGCACCAGAAAGTAGTATTAAACAGTCATTACTCGCACGAGACAGAAGTAACATCAGGTGTACCCCAGGGATCTGTTTTTGGCCCTCTGTTGTCCTTAATTTACATGAATGATCTAAGTGCTCACATCTCATCTTATGTCAGATTATTCGCTGACGATTGTGTGCTATATAGAGTTACTCATAATATGAGTGATTGTTTTGCCTTGCAAGATGACCTAAACAGGGTAGCAGAGTGGTGAAAAAGCGGGGTATGCGTATAAATTTGCAGAAAACTGTACATTTGTGTTTTTTAAGAAAACGTACTCCCCATCAAGTTAAATACACAATTAACTCTGAGCAGCTTTCATATGTACCTGATTTCAAGTATCTTGGTGTTTTCTTTCCCTCCACTCTCTCGTGGCCCCGCCATATCGAGTATATTTCACCCAAGGCATGTCGAGTATTAGGATTCTTGCGACGCCATACAAAACATTATTCATTCCAAATTAAGCAGCTACTGCATAACATGAAGGTTCGCTTTATTCTTGATTATGCTTGCACTGTATGGGACCCTTGGCTAAAGAATGGCGTCCAAAAGTTATAAAGAGTGCAAAATTTAGCGGCCCGTTTTATGTTCCGAAATTACACTAGGAATTTCAGTGTATCGCGTGCGAAAGAGATTGTTGAATGGGAACCATTAGAAGAACGTAGAAGGGCTCTTAAGCGCTAACCACACGGAGCGATTTTGGAAGCGACTTGGGGAGCAACGCGACTAGCGAGGAACAACGAGGAAGAGAACTGCGGAGGGGGTGCGGGGGGGGGGGGCGGGGGAGGTTTGGCGCTGGCGCGCGCGCAAAATCCGCGCAGACGTCGTTTGCGATGGAGCGGCAAAGAAAGCTTTGCTTGGTAAACCTTGTGTACATGCTGAAGCAGAAGCAAGGAGGCTCCCGCACACACTGGGTGAGACCCGTGAGGCAAAAACGACGTCAACAAAGCAAATTCTTCACGGCGTTCATGTAGGAGCCGAGAGACGAGGCGCGCGCGCTATCACTAACCCAACCAGTTTTAGGGATGCAAAGAAGTACAAAAAGCAAGTAAAAGTGCGTAATACTTTTTAGTCATGTTTTTTATGACAAATGAACAAAATAATCTCTTGCTGTCGCACTTATATTTGGGTTTAAATGTTTGCAAACAACCAGCGTACCAAGCGCGTTAATATGCGCAGTGCTGCAACATTGGAATCGCCGTCCTCAGTCGCTCGAGCCGTCGCTGTCATGGGGTTGCGTCGGCGAGCGAAATCGAATCAGCGACTGCGGATCATGGTCGCGTCGCTCGTCGCGTCGCCGGAAAATCGCTCCATGTGGTTAGCGCTTTAGGCTGAAGTTATTTCATAATATCTTTCACTCCAGGACTGGCATAGAGCGAGAAAAAATACTTTTTTAGGCCTGGTTATGTCTCTTTACGTTTTGATCATGTGAATAAGGTAAGAGAAATGAAGTGTAAAACAGATGTCCTAAGAAAGCCTTTTTTCCCCATGACCATATCGAATTGGAATCGCCTACCTCGCGATACTTTCACAGTCATGTCTAACGATGCATTTTTGTCCTTGTTATGACCCAATTTGTTGAAACATTCAAGTTGTGTATCCAAGTTGTGTATGTTGTTTAAGTTTGACTCTGCATTTATTGTTAAATCACTTGTATTGATTAGTGTGTATTTCCTTGTACCCCCCCCCCCTGTAATGGCACAGGCGCTGTGGGTACTGAATTAAATAAATAAATCAAGTAAACAAGTTAACCTTTCTTCGACGTCTCGACATCTTCCTTGCGATCATCATGCTACCGTAGCGGCAGTTTTTGAACAAATTTCGCCGTTACACGGGATCACTCCACGGCAATTATGCGAGCGGTCATGTTCACAGCTGGCACGCCTGCCGAAACGTGCCGGGGGCTCGAAACAGTTCTCTCGGCGGGATTCGCAGCGGGCAACCAAGAATTCCCGGTAGAATTAAGCAGGTAGCCGCGACGATAGGAGTGACCGCTCCCGTTGGTTCGTCAGACTTCTAGGGCTCACGAACGGGCCGATTCGACACACTCAACGCAAAGTACCTTCAAGGTTCGAGACAAGCTGCCAGGGGCGTATACCTGAATTCCGTGAACTGTTCGTTGCGATTCCCCGCACGTTGCTTCATTTTTTGGCGCTTTCTGGTTCACAGATTATTTTGCGCCAAAACGCGTTTTAAGACCCTCATGTCCGGTAGACCACGACGGATATTTTTAAAGACGATAGTCTTTCTTGGGCTACTTAAACCCAGAAATTTTGGTCTGTCTGTATGTCTGTCTGTCCGTCTGTCTGTCTGTGACTCGATTCGGCTACCCGGCCAAAAAAAACAAGGCCTGCGCAATAGTCTTATATAGTCACAGCTAAATCTGCCCGTCTAAGCCCGGTGTAGTGTTCCCACTTGTCAACATTGTTGAAGAAGAACAAGATATTACGCAAATATAAGACAACAGATTCATACAGAAGTGATGTTTGCAGTGTTCCGTTATAAAAAAATCATACATTTTTGATGTCTGCGAAATCAAATACTTCATCAACTGCAGAAAAAAATTTCACTCCGCCGTCGCCTGCTGTCGCCCGCGCCACTAAAGGTTCTGGCGCCATTTAAAGAAATCAACCGGCAACAGTTACGAAAGGTTCCACTGATAGGTTCCACGTTCTGTTTGCAACGCACGTGGAGTAGGGAAACGCGGTTCTATAAACGCTGAAGTAGGGCTCCTCGATTCACGCGCATCTTCGCCGTACGGCAGCGTTGGCATCGAGACACCCGGCCTGGAGCAGTCGAACGCGGTAAATTTAAAATGATTTAAGAAAACCTTTGGCGTCTTTACCTTGTGAGGAGCGCGACGAAAGAGGAACAACATGAGAGGTGAGCGGGAAAGCGAATGGAGGCATTTACTTGGCAAAGGTCGATAAAGACTATTGTCTTTTGACGACATTTGCAACGAAAGGAGCAGATACGCGGCCAATTTTTTCCTCCTCTTTTTCTTGCACCGTTGAGGAGCACAAATTTCACCAGCATATTTATTTACCTCACATATGTCGTGATTACGAAATAAATCGTGTGTAAATACACTGTTTTTGCAGGTATTAGGTGCAGAGCATTTTGTGGGCTCGCCTTGTCGTCGTAGCTCGCTCGCTGTAACGCTTCGATGTCAAGCGACTGGCGGAGTCAGGCGGCGCAGAGAGATAATGGAACCAAGTAGAGCCTAACGGCGTACCGTAACGGCGTCACGCAGAGGCTTCGAAAACAAAGCGGTTAATATAGCTATAACCGTTCGAAACTACGAAACTGCTGGCGCCTGTCATACATCTGCCCGTTGTTTAGCGCAAATAAAACTGCAGGTACGTTTGAGGCAAAATCTGCGTATATAACCGGCAGCCCCCGCGATCATTTAGTTAAAAATGCCCTTTGGGATGGTTTTTGCAATAGTAAGCGAAAAAATTGGCTGCTAAAAAACGACGCGTTCGCCGCGAGGCGCGTTCGCCGCGAGGCGCCGGCACGTGCGGAATGAAAGCAAGCACAAAAAGAACAGAACTCCCGCTCGCGCTGTTCTAGGCAGGGGGCTCGCGAGCACTGCGAAGGTGGGAAATTTGAATTGCATTGGACAAACCTCCGTTTTATTCATCAAGAGAGGAGTGACACAGGGCGGCGAAGAGCGTGATGGGTTGTAGCAGTGAGCAGACAACGGCACCACAGCCTATTCTGGCAAATCACTGCTTTGCACTTCCACAGCTTTCACGTTGAGTGGAACGGCTTTAATTTTTTTTTTTCAATCGTGGCGGCTCTCGTGTACCGCGCTCATGCCGCTCGTCCAAGTGGTGCGGTGGATGCCCCCATGCTTCCGAACGTACCTTATAACTGCGCAAATAGCTTTGCGTGGATATATGAGAGGGTGCCGGTCACCTCAGTGGTGACTTAGCAGCTGTAAGCAGCGAAGAGCGACAGAGTGCGTGTGTGCGCTGGCGCACGGCCAGCGTTATTCCCACTGGTGTGGTGAAACTCCTCCGTAGGAGAGGCGATGCCAGCCACTTTTGGCCGCCTGGCATACTGCGCGTCTATGTGGGCCATGCTGGACGGGCCACGTCGTAACTGCACAGACTCCTCCAGCAGAGACATGCAAGCCTGTGAGGAAAGCCGGTGCTTTCGGTGACAACGCATGTAGCTAAAGCTGTGAGCGGCCAGGAAGTGGCGCTTTAAGCACGGCGGTCACGCGGTCGCACCCCACAGGTGCTCTACGCGCCGAGCCCCGACGTGCCGGCTTCCTGGTTCGCGCCTAACAACGCTCTCCCCGCTGCCCGCGGCCATTTCCGCGCCTGCGAACCGGCGACGTTCCTGCACTCTACGGCGGTTTGGCCCGAACAGCACCGTCGACACAGAAAGCGCGGACCCTCTCCTCGAGGTCTATTGCTTCTGCGTTTTCCTTCCTGCTTTTACTCGACGTACACCATGATGTGAGCGTGAAAGCGATCTGTCGCGTTTTTTTTTCATCGCTTGCTGCGGCTACCGAAATTAATACACTCAGAAGTATTTATTGGTCAGCAATATCGACAACTTAGATGAATGAACTTGCCGCTGAAAGTGATTCATCTAAAATAGTAAAATAGCGTTCGATTACACAGCTTGTAACCTGTCCTGGTGTCTGTTTATAGCATTGTGGTTTATCGCACTCGGACCCAAGGCCAATGCGCTAGACAGAAAAGGAAGCACAGCTTTTGCGCGTACACCCTAAGAAATACAGGAACGGTGATAAAGAGAGAGAGAGAGAGAGAGAGAGAGAGAATAAACGTTTGTTTAAATCAACAGGGGGGACTCTCCTGAAGCTTGAATGAGGCGTTCTCAGTCCAAGATGCACACTAAACTTTTTTACACCCTGTTAGCCAAAAAGGGTGTAGCATAAGTGGGAAAAGGGTGTTGGGAAGCCTTTATACCCTTTTTCTTGAGTCGCAACACCCTTTTCCTAGCGCTACGCCCTTTTTGTTTGAAAAAAAGGGTGTTGATCAACTTCAACACCCTTGGTTTTTCTTAGGGTGTTGAAAGGGTGTGGAAAAGGTGTTGAGCTGTTCATTGAATAAGGCCATGTTCGGATGCATAATAGCACTGTAAAGAAGAAGACATCCCCTCATATACTGCTCTACTCGCAAGAAATTTCCAAATGCAAAAAAAAAATAATTGCTCTTATGCAATGATCGCTCGTTTCCTTATTCGGAGCACCACATGCCCCAAGTTTAGCGTTGGCACGTGAAACACCAATTTGAACCTTCAAAATTAAGAAGACTGTAGTCGTGTGGCGAAAAGGATGTTTACCAACTGCAACACGCTTGGCTTTCTGTAGGTTGTTGAAACGGTGTGAAGTAGGTGTTCAGTTGCAAAAACAGAACAGCGGAGCTGGGGGTCGACCCATTTTCTTCTGGTGTTGCTAAGTTTTGTTATGTTTGCTAAGCTTTACAATGTTCTTGCTAAGCCAGGATGACCGCTGAGGGATGAGGCCAAGTTTAACCGGATTTTACAAGGCTGTTCCAGTGTGCCCCCTTCCCCCCCTCCCCATTTCCAGGAGATCCAAGAGGGAAACAAGGTAGGTCGGCCCCCAGCGTTGCTGTTTCTCCAGCCTTGCACCACTATTGCAAGCTGCGCGAATTTTTTTACCTTTTAGAATCCAAAAAAGACTAGTACCTTTGAAATAGTACAATAAGAGGTGTGGATACGCATACGCCCCTTGTGCTCACACTCGAACAAGCTCGAAAGCCGAACCTGCCCAAAGTGCTCCAAGGCCCTCAACCAGGACCACATCTTCGAAGGATGCAGCCCGTTCCCCGGAGGGAGAGCAGCACTCCAATCACCAGCCCTAAACGACCAACGCCGCCTTGCAGATTTCGTAAAGAAATTTGTTAGAGGTGCCCTGAACTGAGGGTACCAACCCGGCTGATAGTTTCGCAATAAAGCTTTATTCATTCATTCATTCGAAAGCCGACTTCACTGTTACAATACCCTATCTGCGCTGGTGCACCCTTCACAGGTGCCCCAGTTCTTTTTATTTGTATTTTTTTTGCTAATGCCACCGAAACTACGTCCTGAAGCTTAAAGAGCTTCACTGGTAATAAATTATGCAAATTCATATTGCTGTAAACATCGTGAGGTACAACCCCCCCCCCCCGCTTGTAGAGAATGTTCAGTCCACCCGTGTAAACAGGTACATAATGCCTCCAAAATTGGAGGTCTCTCCACCTATTTTCTTCGTTTGCGGTCTTTTCTTACACCCTTTATTTCTTTACGCCCTTTTTTTTAGTTTCGAACACCCTAATTTGTAGCTTTACACCCTTCTGGGAAAAAGGGTGTAGAAATAATGAACACCCTTTTTGAAGGGTGTTGAGGTGGCAGGGAAGATTTGTATGGTATTTAATAAAATTGTATAAGTTAGTTATCAGAAAAACTACCGCGTAATTAAAAAGTTTGTGCAAATCCGCGTGTTGATTTGTATATTCTCGTAGTAAAATCCATACTTCCAAAATTAGCGCTAAAATATCAGTTTTTTGCGACAAGCCCACCGACTCCATCTGGGGGCTTTCCTCTGCTGGGTATAAAAGCAAGAACAGCACATGTATTGCTAAGTAAGTATGCACTCCCTGTACCGCTTGCATCCCGTGTTCCAACTGTAACTTGTACGTATTGGCTGTCTGTGTTGAATGCTGCGCGCTCCGCCGTTTGACATTGCCTCTGCGCATGCCATCACCTCAGAAAAAGGGTGTGAGACTCAACACCCTTTTCTAGGGTGTTGAGCATCCTCAACACCCTTTTTTAAAGGTGTTGAGCTCAACACCCTTTTTTCATCCATACTCTTTTTTTTGCCAAAACACCTTTTAAGGGTGTTAGCCATGGGACAAGATTTTTACACCCTTTTCGGCCAAAAGGGGTGTAAAAAAGTTTAGTGTGTGCCTTGAGCGCGGGCATAATCGACAGCCCTTTGAGCCAGCCGAAGCTGGTCGTCCAGGCCGGTGCTCGCCAAGGCGCTCTCCCAAACCTCGGCAGTAGAGAGTTGTAGGTTGTGGGAAATGAGTGGGTATTGGTCACACCCGCCGACCTTATGGCGTAGCGTTCCGGCTTCTCCGAAAAAGCGGCAAAGCAGGGAGCTCTGGTGGTTAAAATGGTGGAGCCGGATAGGATGGGGAAATGCATTCGTCTACAGGAGAGCACGTAAATGACGCTCGTGCTCTCGGGGTAGATAAGATATTTGTAGCTCACGTGACAGTCTGTAGTGCTGTGTGATCTCAGCGTAAGAGGTCAAGGACTGCATGCGATCGGGTTCGGGAACGCTGCTCTCGGCGCCCGCTCTCGGTGCCCTTTCGCCCGTACATATCAGATGCAGCATCCCCGGAATTGACGTACTCCAAAAAGAGCACCCCTCAAAGTGGACTCCTACAGTTAACGCTTCACCATATCAGCCGGCTGTACTCTGACGAAAACCACATCCTCACAGATGGCTCCTGCACAGTTTCTCCGGAATATTTATTCCGTCTACTGGCCAGACGTTCCCCTATCGCCTCGAGCGTGCGGCATCATCTATGACCGCCGAGCTTCACGCCATCAAGGAAGCTATGCGCTACATTTTACGCCAGCAGCCAAAGCAACGGACTGTTTTCACAGACTCTAAGGCGGCTCTCTAAAGCCTGCAACACAGCGACTACTTCACCATTCATGAACATGCCTCTCGTGACAGCACATACCTGTACCACCTTGCCAACGACGCTGAACACCGTAAACGTTTCAGTGGCTTCCCGGTCACTGTGGTGCTTTAGGAAATGAAAAGGCGGATGAAGCTGCTCGCAGGGGTCTGGAAATGCGCAATGTGAGGAAGACTTTTTTTCACTAAGCGTGATGCCACAACTATGGCGAAGGCGCTCGTTTTAATGGAACGGAACCGTCTCTGGTCAATTCCAAATCACCACCATGCCTTTCTACGCTACATAGACCCTGAGCTCAGGATTAGGCTGCCAGAGGTGCTCCCGCGCCGATTAGAGACGTTAAACCACCGACTGCGTCTTAACGCAGCGCTTACGAAGTCATACTTTTTTCGACTTGGTGTCACCACCAACCCTTACAGAGACAACTGCGGGTCGCCGGAAACTGATGCATTTGCGGCTGGAATGATCCGCATACATACATGCAAGGTGCAGTCTTGTGCAGGAACTACAGCGCCTCAGCCCAGGACCGATAACCTTGAAAGTATTTCTTGGTCCATGGCCATCTCCACCAGCTGAACGCAAAGTACTGGAGGCGTTGTTCGACTATCTCGACGAAATTGGCGTTATTGCAGTAATTTAGACTTTAGAAGACAGACTTTTTAATCCTACTACTCCCAAACTGAGCGTAATTTTTTTTCTGTCTTCTTTTATTTGTTCTTTCTTGCTCTTTATTTTGCCATGTAATCTATGGGACCTTTTCTTTCCTCCTCCCCCTTCCTCCGCCGAGTGGCATGTCGGTGTAAATATTCCGGCAAACATCTCGGCTTTCTCTTCTAATAAAGAGCTTTCTCTCTTTCTCTCTCTGTTAGCGATTACCTTGGTAAGTACCTTGTAGACGACTGACAGTAAGCTGATCGGCCTGTAATTCTTCAATCCCTTCATGTCACCTTTCTTGTGGATTAGGATGATGTTCGCGTTCTTCCTAGATTCTGGTACACTCCGGGTCATTAGGCATTGCGTGTACAGGTTGTCCAGTTTTACCAGTACAGTTTGCCCGCCATCCTTCAAGAGGTCTACTGTTATCTGATCTTCACCAGAGGCTTTGCCCCGTTTCATTTCTTTCAAAGCCTTCCTTACTTCTTCTGTCGTTACTGGTGGGATGTCTATTTCCTCTGAACTACTCTTTCGTTCGGCATTATCCTGGATGTCCCTGCTACTGTACAAATCTCTACACAACTCCTTGGCTACTACAACTATTTTATCCCTACTTGTGATGACATTGCCTTGCTTGTCTTTGAGTCCATACTTCTGATTTTTCACCATGCCTAGACTCCTCTTCACTGTTTCAGGCTGCCTCCACTCTTTACAGCATGCTCGATCCTCTCCGTATGACGCTTCCCTATCTCAGGTGTCTTACGCCTATTGATTAACTTCGAGAGCTCCGCTATTTCTATTCTCTGAGCTGGGGTGGAAACAGTCATTCTCTGCTGTTTCCGAATTAAATCTTTCGTCGGAAGAAGCCAATCAATAAGCTAACAGTAAGGCGGAAAGTTAAAGAATTCCGGATCGCGCTGCAGAACCGATATCCAGCTCTAACCGAGGAAGCAGAGTCACGACACAGGAAGCGAGGGATGATGTTACACGCATTATCACGGAGTGTGCAGTAGAAGTCTGAGGTACGATAATAAAGACACACGTATACGTACACGTATAATTCCATTCTCAATCTAGACTTCTATTGATACTGATCTTAAAAATGGAGCCTGATAATGGTAACTAATCCTCTCCAACTGCATATACAAGTGATGACTTATTACGACGAGGTGAAAATCGTGTCTAACAGCGTGCGGCTGTGGCAGTTACCGCGTTATAATGGTACACGCATTCGGACGTTCGTTTCCAAACGAGGCGTGCTTGGTTGACTCATTAAGGGCACACTACGCCACTCACTAACATTGTCCACTCACAGAAACACATACCCCCGATGTATGCGCCGACATGTGCTTGTGTGGCGATTTACGTTTCCTATCTTGTTGGATGCTTTACTATAACTTTTTAGATAAGAGTTTCCCCTCAGACGCAACCGGCAATATCCGTTTGCTTCGGCGATAAGCTTGGTATGTATTTGTATGCTGGCTGTCTCGCGCCGCGTATTTCCGCACATGCACAAACTGCATAAAATCCCGGATTCCAGCATCGAACCTTAGCTTAAAATGTCTCAAATTCAAACTTCGAGATTCGCCCAAGAAGGGAAGTTACCGAAGAAGCCGCTAAACCGCTAGTACATTTTCCTGATACACACCCCTAGCAGAATAAGGGCTAAGGCCGAGCCAAACTGCTCGTCTCTCGTATATATATATATATATATATATATATATATATATATATATATATATATATATATATATATATATATATATATATATATATATATATATATATATACACAAAGTAGAAGTACGCTCTTCGGAGACTTTATTTCCAACGTTTCGACCTGAGACAGGTGTTCCTCAGGAATGAAAGCTTTGGGCAAAATCGTACGGACTCAGAGTGGGGGCGGCGCCCCGAAACACAAGCCACATGGGAAGCACACACACAAACGACCAAACACAGCATACAGAGCTTATTCTGCCAAAGGCAGGCGAAAAAAAGCCTTCAAAAAAAAAAGGCGAAAGGAAGAGGAAGGAACAAGGTGGCAAGGAGGAGGCAAGACAGAGGCAAGGAGGAACACACTGCATGAACGCGGGTTGTGGGGATAACAGAAAATGCGACGAGTTCACGGGTGGCGAAAGGCCCAAAAACATCCGGTGTCTCCGGGAGGGAAAAACTACAAAGCACACGCCGCCACGAGCAGTGAGTTTACATGCGCGTCACCGGTAACAAGGATTAACTACTGACCGTCTTCAGCGGCATGGTCAAGAATGCAAGCGGGGCCAATTACTGCATCTGAAGATATCTGTTCTGTCCCGGGGTCTCACATTTTGCCCGAGCAACGGGAAGTACTCAGAATTAACACTCCTGAAAGATTTAGATAATTTTGCCCGTACTCTGCGTTTACGAGAGTACTTCTTCGATAGAAGTGATGGGGAGAACGCCAAACCTTCTTTCGTCGCCAAGCACCACTGGACCCCCAGTGCACAAAGGGAGGAAAATCTCGACTTGTATATTCGTGCCGTCCAGAGAGACGTTTTCCAGGCATACCAATCACGCTGAACCCGTGATCACAACATCACAAAAAACGAACAGGATGCTCTCAATGCATTGAGTAACCGACAGGACATTGTAATCAAACCAGCTGACAAGGGAGGGGGGATTGTTATTCTCGACCGGAATGATTACGTCAAAGAAGGGGATCGGCAATTAGGCGACCGGAAATTCTATAAGCCCCTTCTATCGGACCCTACTAAAGAACACCAAAAAATTGTAAATAACGTGCTGGAGCAACGTGGGGGCCCGAGAAATTGATAGAAAACTTGCCAGGGCACTAACATCGGCCCACCCAGTGGTTGGCCGTTTTTACATGCTTCCAAAATTACACAAAATTGGAAATCCCGGCCGCCCAATTATATCGGGAATAGGCACCATCACAGAGCCAATTTCAGGTTATATAGATTACCTCATTCGCGATATACCCCCTCAATTTCCATCATACTTACGGGACACAAACCATTTTCTCCAAGAAATCGAGGGAATGGTTCTGCCGGACGGTGCATTTCTCGTAACATTGGACGTGACCTCCCTTTATACCAACATTCCGCACAGCGATGGCATCAGTGCCCTCATTCAGTCGTACAACGAACACCGCGAAGAAGACTCTCCCAGCCCGAGGGTTGTTGAGGCATTAACGCGTCTCGTATTAGAACTCAACAGTTTTGAATTTGAAAACAAATACTTTCTCCAAACAAGTGGTACTGCGATGGGAACAAAAATGGCCCCTAATTATGCCACCATATTCATGCACAATATTGAAACCAAATTCCTCTCTACTTCAGACAGTTCACCTGCACTGTACAAGCGATTCCTTGACGACATTTTCATGATCTGGACAGACACTGAGCAACGACTTATTGCCTTTATAGAAGAATTCAACACAGTTCATCCTAATATCTCATTCACATACAAGTACTCTCGCACCGAAATTAGTTTCTTGGACGTTCAGGTTCATGTGCGGGCGGGGTCACTGGAGACGAGTGTGTACAGGAAACCTACAGACCGCCAACAGTACCTGCACTTCAACAGCTGCCACCCACGCCATTGCAGAACGGCTATCCCTTATTCCCAGGCACATAGATTTAGAAGAATTTGCTCCAGGGATGAAGACTTTCGTTCGAACGCCAGCCGAATGCGGGGCGTCCTCGTCAAACAGCGTTACCCGCCGGCCCTTGTTGACGATGCCATTTCTAGGGCGGCAAGTTTAAATCGTAACACACTGCTACAGGGGTCGCACGTGAATGATGGGAATAATTCCCGCGCTAATTTGGTCTTAACTTTTACTAGTAGCCCACCGAACGTGAATAAAATTTTAAAAAAGCACTTCAACATTCTTCAGCAGAGCGAACGACTTTCCAAAATTTTCAGTGATCCTCCGCGTGTAATATACAGGCGCGCAAAAAGCATAGGGGACCATCTTGTCCACGCCAAAGACAGGGACGCCCAGCAATTAGGCTGCCGACCATGTGGCAAAAACAGATGTTTGGTGTGTAAACACGTGCAGACCGCGAGGGTGGCAATTAGCACACATTCCGACTTCCGATATTCTATACGTGGGTCATTCGATTGTGACTCGTCAAATTTGGTTTACCTATTGGAGTGTGGCGGATGTAATATGCAGTACATAGGACAGACGGATGGACCTTTTCGAATGCGGTTTAACAATCACCGCTATCACACCAAGGCACTCCCATACCTTCCCTTGTCCAGACACCTAGCGATGCAAAATCACTCTTTCGATGACATTAAAGTCACGCTTCTACAGAGCAGTTTTTCTAGCTGTAGGGAGCGAGAACAATGTGAGTCTTACTTAATCTACAAATTTAATACCCTGAAGGGGGGTCTTAATGAGAGTCCTGGGACTATGACTGTAATTCGTACGCTGCATGACCATTGAAGCATAGTGACCCCGGGACATACGAGACCTTGTAGTTTTGTTGTCCTTTTGCTATCGGCCCTTCCCGCGCAGGGCATTGCACGGTCTGATGTTTACGGGCAGCCTGTTGCTCCAGGTGTGAGGTCGTACATTGTAACACCAACAACCTACCATTATGTTCCGCAGTCACTACAATTATCTCGTCCGCTCCCGACCCCCTACCAACACTTCCCTTCCCGTCCCCGCTATTTTTATTTTTATATTTTTTTCTCTCATTTCCTTGTCTCAACGCTCAGCAAGCATAACATGCCTCATTAATAACCAGATGGTACCCATTGCCTGTTTATGTCACCATATGTCATACCCATTTTATCCTTGAGAAATGTGAAACGGAATGTTGAAGCTTTCAGTTCCAACCGAGCGTGTAAGAAGTATTTTGTTTTGGTGCCTGTTGTGGCTTATGCCTCGGGTGTTTTGTAATCACATTGTGATCCCCAATGCTGGTGTTCACGGAGTGCACGCGCCCTTCCTGTCTTTCCACTCATGTTTTGCTTTGTTTCTCTTTTTTATTGTTTCCCTCTTTTTCTTTTTCTTTTTCTTTTTTTTTCTTTTTCTTTGGTTGCCCCAGAGGCACGGCACATACCGACGGTCGCCTCTCTCTTCTTGTTTTCATGTTTTTTTTTTTTAATTGCCGCGCTCCGACATATTTTCGTGGATTGGGCCCAGGGCTCCACGCGTGCCGGCGACAGCCGAGTACTAACAATTAACAGGCCGTACATTGACCTGGCGCGACACGACGCGACGCCGTGTACAAATGGAGGCTTAGGCGGAGAAGGGGACGCCTCAAATGGGCTCCCCCATTGGCTTTTGTGGGACCCCCCAAAGTATATATATATATATATATATATATAGATAGATATATATATATATATATGTGTGTATACAGTCTAGTCCACTGTATACTACTAGTCAACTATATATATATATATATATATATATATATATATATATATATATATATATATATATAAATATATATATATATATAGCGAATCAAAATAGGAAATGAGGGGCTCGTAGAAATAACACAGAAATAAGGGTTGGCAGTCAAGAAAACCTCGGAAAGCAAAGGGGAGGTTGTGGTAGGTCATGGAAACAGATAAAGAATTTGGAAAGAAAGAAAGAAAGCGAAGAAAAAATGCCCGCCAGGTGGGATCCGAATCCACGACCTCCAGAATACCGGTCTGGTGCGATAACCACTACGCTACCGGCGGGGCGATTTTCTCCCCCGCTTTCTGGGGTATTTATGTCAATGTAATTTTTTCCTGTGCTTGGGGGTGGTAGCCAGCGCCACTCTGACTTCTCGGGGTGAAGGGGACCTTCTTTTTAATCCCCGTGCCGTGACTCGAGTGTCTACGACATGTCGAGAGTGGTCAACCAGCGTTGAACCCTCTTAAGCTCCTGTCACCTGTTTCCTTAAATTAGGGTGCACTGTCGGAAGATATGGGGAGTCGACTCAAGAGAGCCAACAAACCCCACCGAATCCACAGGACACAGGTGACAAAGGGGGTGGCCGTCTGATGTGCGGCTTTCGCCGACTAGAGCGGCAAGAATGAGCAAGAGCCTTGAACGAAAAAACAGCACAAAGACTTATATTTAGACAGGCAAATTACAAACACAAGCACGAGGTAGCAGATCGATAATTACGGGCAACTTAGATGGAATTCAAATACAAGAAACAGTCCAATTAGACAAGATGATACAATCAGGAGCGTTAACAAATGAAGATTACGAATCGGAGCAGTTAACTAAAAAGAAACGAACAGTTCGATGCATATGAGAGACAGAGTCCCAGCCTATTCACCGACCGGGCCGGACGATGCACCGCTGTCGGAGGCGAGTCGGCTACCTGGGAAGCGTGGCTTCGCTGTAGGCCAGGCCGTCCAAGACGATCACGGTGATTCGAGGCCCGGGAGCTCGTTGGAGTCCTCCAGGGTGCGGGTCGCCGATGGTGTGATGTACAAACTGGCAGGTGCAGTTGTCAATCACGACGTCCAAACGTAGCTGGTGGGTTTAGGTGCGGCTTCTCTTTTTATAGGCGCGCCGGCGCGCCGGCGCGGAGAGGGAGAGCACAACACACCACGCGCCCGCCGCCGTCAGCGAACAACTTCACTTTTCTCCCTTCTAGAAGGATCGACGCTCTTAAGCACTGGCAAGGCCACGCGCACCTCCTCGAAAGTACTGGAAGCTTCGACGAAATCGGAGCGGCGGAGGTTTTATTAAGAGCGAATGCTCTTTATAAGCGACCCCAAACCATCCACCGCCGGCGTCGGCGGCGGCGTCCGCAGTGCTCTTTAAAGAAAAAACAGCATCCGGCGCCAGGTTTCGATCCGAGGACTTTGCGGGCCGCAGCGCGACGCGCTACCGACCAAGCCACGGACGCGACGGTGATATCAGTGTTAGACGCGCCTTATATCTTTAACGCATTCAAACTACGTCGTCAGCGGCGTGCGTTGGCGACTCAGCGGCGTTATAGCGGCTTGATAACTGCGTGGTGTACACGTGATACTACAAACCCGATGGAAGAGATGGAAGAGAAGGCGGCAAGGCGGTGGGCTGCGGGGGCCGAGCGCAAGCGCCGCAAGCGGGCCGACAACCGTGCATTCGCACTTTCACATTCTCCCCCTCGGGGAAATGCGGGGGAATTTTTTTGTTGTTTCAGCCGGCGTAAGATCGTGTTACCGCCTCTTCGTTCGAGAAGCTTCCAGCTTTGTCTCGGGCGAATAGAACCGAGTGTAAGAAGAATTAGGCGCTGTACAATAAAATGAAAAATTTATACGGTACTTTTAGACGTCGTACGCTCGAGTTTGTGACAGCTCCCTATGGCACCAAGACTGCCAGAACAGAGGCCCTCGCTATGCATGTAGCGAATCAGAATAGGAAATGAGGGGCTCGTAGAAATAACACAGAAATAAGGGTTGGCAGTCAAGAAAACCTCGGAAAGCAAAGGGGAGGTCATGGTAGGTCATGGAAACAGATAAAGAATTTGGAAAGAAAGAAAGAAAGCGAAGAAAAAAGGTCGTGGGTTCGGATCCCACCAGGCGGGCATTTTTTCTTCGCTTTCTTTCTTTCTTTCCAAATTCTTTATCTGTTTCCATGACCTACCACAACCTCCCCTTTGCTTTCCGAGGTTTTCTTGACTGCCAACCCTTATTTCTGTGTTATATATATATATATATATATATATATATATATATATATATATATATATATATATATATATATATATATATATATATATATATATATATATATATAGCGAATCAGAAAATGGGAAATGAGGGGCTCCGTGAAAATAAGACAGAAAATAATGATATGCAGTCAAGAAAATCTCGGAAAGCAAAGGGGGGGTGTGGTGGGTCATATTGTGGTGGGTCATAGAAAGATATGAAGAATATCTTCATATCTTTGAATAGGAAGATATGAATAGAAAGATATGAAATATATGAATAGAAAGATATGAAGAAGTCGAAAAGAAAGTGGTGAAAAAGTGCCCGCCGGGTGGGCATTTTTTCACCACTTTCTTTTTGACTAAAAAAATTCTTCATCTCTTTCTATGACCCGCCACAACCCCCCTTTGCTTTCCGAGGTTTTCTTGACTGCAACTCTTATATATATATATATATATATATATATATATATATATATATATATATATAGATATATATATATATATATATATATATATATATATAATGAAAGAAGTCGACTGACACGTTTCCCGTCTTTGTTGCCAACAGTTTCGGAGTTAGAAACTCCTTCTACAGCCCTGAAGAAGGAGTTTCTAACTCCGAAACTGTTGGCAACAAAAACGGGAAACGTGTAAGTCGACTTCTTTCACTATTTTTATACTGGCCCATCGAACCTCATGATCTCTCTCTATATATATATATATATATATTCAAACTACGTCAAGAAGCTGCTGATACAACGCATTCACCACCACCAACTCCCCAAAAACTAAACGTTAACGCAATACACCCACCCCCTATGCGACGCATTTACTCGAGTCCCCCTCGCGGGGAGATGGGCCCAATTTTCCTCACCAGCACTACTGGAGAGGCCCACGGACTGCAAGAACTTTCAATGATGTCCTTCGCTAGCATCTTATCGACTTCCTGTTGAATAATTCGCCGCTCTGCACAAGAGACTTTCTAAGGGCGTTTGTGAACGGGGCTTGCGCTGCCGGTGTTAATCCGGTGGGTGACTGACGAGGCGTTCCCTAAAGGGCGATTGTTCAGGTCGAAAATGTCGCAAAAGGAACCCAGGAGGCAGCGGAGTTGATCGGCTTGGCAGGCAGCAAATCTGGGGCCAACATTTTCGCAAAAGGTTCGGTCGGTGCAATTGCGTCCGCAATTCGAGGTCCAGTATTTTGTTGGCAATCGAAGGCCAATGCAGAAACATGGCATTCCTCTAAAGCGGAGAGGAGGCCCAAAGTGATGGCTTGCAGCAGAACTTGGGTAGAAAAACTGAAATTTAGGCAGCGGAGAGAAATCCAGTGCTGCGTGATCGTGACGACTGTGTGTGGGAGGTTCACGTTGCCCTCCAGTAAAACGGCTGGTATTGGAGAAATGACGTAACCGCCGTCAGGAACAGAGGGAGATACACACAGTGGTACGTAAGAAAGAGCCTGAGGCGGCAAACGGGTGTCTTCGAGGCAGCATAGACGGGGCAAGGGTTCATCGACGTGATTGGCGACAGGGGTGGGCCAAGGTGGACGATCACGAGAGAACAACCGATCAGCGCAGAATGGTCGGACAGAAAATCTTGACCGAGAATCAGGTCATGGGTGCAATGCTCTAAAACGTTGAACAGGACAGAGGTATCGAGACCAGCAATCGTGACGCGTGCACTGCACATGCCCGCGATGGCAGCAGTTCCTCCGTCAGCGACTCGGAGACAAGAAGTGGCTAGCGTCAAAACTTTGCGCAGGCGGGAGCGAAGTCGCGCCCTCATCACGGACACCTGCGCCCCGGTGTCGATCAGTGCACTCACAGGGACACTGTCAACTTTAACGTCTAACAAGTTCTTTTCGGCAGGCAGCGTCGTTAGAGGATTTCAGGGTCGTCTGGAAAATGCAGTGGTACCTCTGGGCGCTGCATCGTCTAGTTTTCCTGGTTGGAGCGTGGCTGGGTTGGAGCGTGGGTGCCGTAGAAAAATGTATTTGCAATATTCAAGACGCAAGACGCTGGGTGCCGCCAGTACACACTGAGGAATGCGCAACCATCACACCTCGTCCTCTTCTTCCACGAGGACTCGTCGCACAATCGCCGTTCGTTTAACCTGTGGCCAATCCCCCCCTAAATATACCTCGTGTCCATATATATATATAAATGTATATATATATATATATATATATATATATATATATATATATATATATATATATATAGGGAGTAGTAGAACTTTGAAGATGGTAGAGAACACAAGAGAAGAAAAACTTCGAACAAGGTAAAAGCACGATTGTGGCCTACGTTTCAGCAAAGACAACTTGCTTTCCTCAGGGCCGATTGTGGCCTACGTTTTAGCAAAGAGAACTTGCTTTCCTCAGGGCTTGCTTCCCTGAGAACTTACTTCCCTGAAGAAGCAAGTTCCCTGAACGAGAACTTGCTTCCTTGAGGAAAGCAAGTTCTCTTTGCTGAAACGTAGGCCAGAATCGTGCTTTTACCTTGTTCGAAGTTTTTCTTCTCTTGTATATATATATATATATATATATATATATATATATATATATATATATATATATATATATATATATATATATATTTATATATATATCGCACCAGACCGGTATTCTGGGGGTCGTGGTTTCACCACTTTCTTTTCGACTCAAAAAATTCTTCATCTCTTTCTATGACCCACCACAACCTCCCCTTTGCTTTCCGAGGTTTTCTTGACTGCCAACCCTTATTTTCTGTCTTATTTCACGGAGCCCCTCATTTCAAATGTTCTGATTCGCTACATGCTTAGCGAGGGCCTCTGTTCTGGCAGTCTTTGTGCCAAAGGGAGCTTAAGAGGGTTTAACGCTGGTCGACCACTCTCGACATGTCGTAGACACTCGAGTCACGGCCCGGGGGTTAAAAAGATGGTCCCCTTCACCCCGAGTAGTCCGAGTGGCGCTGGCTACCACCCCCAAGTGCAGGAAGCAAAAATACCTTAACATAAATACCCGAGAAAGTGCTGGGGAAACAGCCCCGCCGGTAGCGTAGCGGTTATCGCACCAGACCGGTATTCTGGGGGTCGTGGGTTCGGATCCCACCCGGCGGGCATTTTTTCACCACTTTCTTTTCGACTAAAAAAATTCTTCATCTTTTTCTATGACCCACCACAACCTCCCCTTTGCTTTCCGAGGTTTTCTTGACTGCCAACCCTTATTTTCTGTCTTATTTCACGGAGCCCCTCATTTCAAATGTTCTGATTCGCTATATATATATATATATATATATATAAACTGTTAAAACGCCAAACAGCAGTCTTTATTGCCAGTGCTGTTTGGCGTTTTAACAGTTTTTTTTATAGTGCCAAATAAGGCATGATTGCCTTTTTTTTGCAGGAATACATAATTGAAAATTCCAGTCGAGAAAAAATGCGCCATTTTTTCCGGAAGCGGGAATCGAACCCACAACCTCCGCATAACGCCTGCGGTGCTCTACCATTGAGCTAGTTCCGCGGCGACTCCTCTCTCGACTATACCGCGGAGTTATATATATATATATATATATATATATATATATATATATATAGAGAGAGAGAGAGAGACAGCCTTGTTCATAATGAACAATGAAATGAGGGCGAAAGTAATCCAGTTTTGTTGGCCTCAAGATGTGACGTAGGCAACGTGCGTACACGTGTGGGAAGTTGCCGTCATTGCTATGAAGTTTGTGCTGCGTTGCCTCGATTGTCAGTGATTCAAGATAAAGCCATGGTGTTCATGTCTTCTCCTTTCCTATTGTTTTCGCATTGGCGCAGTCTATTTCATGGCAAGTTGCTGCTGCGTGCTTGGCCAGAGAGTTAGACGATACGTTTTTTTTTTTCTTTCTTGACACAGCTTCGATCGCAGTCTGCGCAGGGAATGCTGTAGATGTTGCCCGAAAATGTTTTCTTTTTACTAGCTAATGCTGTTTGGTAGCTTTGGTAGCTTGTGGTAGCTAAGAGCTCTAAAAGCCCATTGTTCTCTAAATCAGAATATGGCTGGATCGTGCAAGGTTAAATTGCTAAATCTTTTCTTTGGGGAGTTTCTCATTATATCTCAGAACCATTGAGATGTTGACGTGGTAACACATACTAATGCCTAAAAGCTGTTCTACAGGACTTCCCCTAACAAGCCTCGAAAGGGGCGGATAAGGATTTGGTGGTTATTACGTGTTTTTGCCGATTCCGGGATATGTCTTCAGACCATTGGTGTATAATGCATACAATCACTTTTTCTCACAAAGGTTCCTTTTGCAGATGCCGACAAACTCATTTGAGGATCTTCTCCTAATAAACAAACTGCAAACGGAATTTTTAAACACACACCCCTGAGGAACTCAACGCGGGCAAGGTGCCATACCAATGCCCAGCTCATATATAGTGCTGGGCATCTAGTTTTCACATTTCGCTATAGTACATTCCTACTACGGCGTACGGGGTCAATAAATGCTAATCCTGATGACACTGCTAAAAAGTGAGCAACTGTACTGAGACCTACAGGGCGTTGGCGAGAAAACTGGATTTCCCGCAAGGCGCATCCAATCTACTCTAGCCTACATACACCGTACCCGATTCAAGAGAAAATCGAGATGAGAGAAAAGGACAGGCGCTGTACCAACAGATGGCGCATGAGAAGCGAGGCAGTATTGAATTCAACTGAGCAAATCTCCATTGCCTACATCATGAGTTCCTTTCATCACGGAGGTTGGAACATCGAGGAGGGTGGCAAAGATTTGCAGCGAAGCGGGCTGATACGCGAGAAATGTGAAATTTGAAATTTGATACGCGGGAAATTTGAATTCGATTCAGTCAATTCGCCCTGAAACACATCTTAATGACGTTTTTCTGACCCCAGTGCGGCTGCTAAGAGACAGCATTACATACCGATCACTGCAAAACACGTAACCACCAAATGCTCATGTACTTCGTTCTACTTCGTTCTCTTCGTTCTTCTGACGGACGAGCGTTGTCGACGAACAACATCGTTGCAGCCGCTTTACACGACAGAACTCTTACAACAAAAGGTCATGCATGCGAAATTAGAAACC
Organism: Haemaphysalis longicornis; assembly: GCF_048455015.1. Classification (NCBI taxonomy): domain Eukaryota; kingdom Metazoa; phylum Arthropoda; class Arachnida; order Ixodida; family Ixodidae; genus Haemaphysalis; species Haemaphysalis longicornis. The sequence goes on from NW_027526460.1 coordinate 168,032,091, forward strand.
GCCAGCACAGCAGAAGTTTGCTTGGAGCCTAAAATCTGAAATGTGTGAAATTCGGTGCGGAAACGGAGTTCTATTAGCGGCACAACGTGGCATGACTACTCGTGGGGTGAGTTAAATTTCGCCTCTCCATCTTCTTGGCGAACTGATGGAGGCGAAATAGGGATGTTCTTTTGATGCGCGAGCCGAGAGGACCATCTCGACTCGCTCCGATGACCGACGACCGATGCTTGGAGCGGGTGAGGGATGAGGACTGCCTTCCTTGCTGGATATTAGGTTTATTTACATTATTTACATGACTCCAAGTTTACATCACGTCAGAGTGACGGTTACATTGTCACTCTGACTGCAGCAGCCTGTTCGGCCGAGATCTATACTCTTAGATCCCTCTCAACCGACCCCCGACAAAACCCAACACTCCGGTTTTGATAGCAAAAACCCCGCCTCCAAAAAGGGGGCGTACAAGAAAGAGAGAAAACACCTTTCAAACAATTAATAGAAACCATTGATTGGCCACAGGAACCAGCCAATCACACACATGTCCCCACCTGCGGTCACGTGACCTAACCCTCTCTCTTATGCACTCAAAGTGCGTTTCCTACGCACGCTGTTACACCCGGCCAGAAAATACAGGACATCTGCGGCCTTAAGTGAACCATCCATTACGTTAAGCGGGCGGCATCTGCACAAACAACAGCCAAGCCGAGGGCCGGGAGCGGTCCTCGCGCGGCTGACCTCCCTCCGCGCGCGCCTCCCGCGACGCCCCCATTGTCCCGCGACGCGCGGGCAATGAGGGTTGCTAATTCCCTCCCAGACGAAGGGGCGCCGCCGCCCACCTGGACAGACCACGGGGAGAGACGCTGCCAGCCGAGGCGACCATCGTCGAGGCGAACGACCCGTCTACGAAGAGCGCCCGCCGCCGGAGTCGAAGATTTTCCAAACTTACACCGCGCGCGCTTTCAACACTAAGAGATACGATCATCTGGCCGCCCGTCAGCCTGTTAAGCCGAATGATCTGCCACCCTCGACGCGACAGAGGCACTCAGGCTAATCGCCCCCATCCTTTGACACACAAATGGACGGGCACAACAGCTCTCCGCGGCTCCGAACTTGGCGTCCGCGCGGCTACATGAAAGGGACACGGGAAAGTAGCCACCAGCGGAGGCGACGCCGAACATGAGCCACCGGCGGCTTTCCTTAATTAAATGAGGAGCCCGAACATAACACCTCCGCACTAAGAATGCTGTCCGTACACTAGCTGTACGTACAACATTAACTCTCACTGCACGTTATGTCTTACTGCAGAGCCAGAACTAAAAAAAAAACACTCAAGCCGTTACGCGAGTACAATACAAAGTACAATACAGTACAACAACAAAAAAATTAACCCGCTACACACCAACCCAAACAGCACAAAGCGCCGGCCAACTGCACTAAAAACGGATACAACACGGCATACTCAGTGCCTTGGCCTAGCCATGGCTTGCGCAACATCAAACAATAAACGAAAGCGCTCAGCTAAAAGGCCCGTTAGAACAAACTCGCGGCACCCTCTACCATTAAAGGCAACAAACCCCACGAAGTGTATACATATTCAAACTTGACAACTGAATGAATGACACCATCCATTCTTAGACGTTAAGCGCATGCAGGAACATTCTTTCAATCTAAGGAAAGAAAAAAAAAACACCCGAACAAACCCAAACGTACCAAACGAGGCTACTCCTGTACCAATAACAAAACGTTAAAAGAAAGTTCTCTTCACGCACTCGCGGACGCCGGTTCTTTCGGGATGCGACACAGATTGTTCGTCCCTGTTGCGGTTCACCTGCTGTCCACATTCGATGTACTGAAAGTTCATTTTTCAGTACTTCAAACACTAGTTCGCACACAAGCGCCACAAGTGGGCCCTACTTGCACATTCCATGGCCCACCATGACCACATGCCAACAAGCGCAAATAAAGACAGGCACTCGCCATTGTACCCAGACGTAAACTCCCTACCGTGCTGTAACAGCGGCTATAGTCCTCAAGAAGACAGTTAAACCCGCCAAGCTGCGTTACTCGTAAATCACACGCCTTACGACAGCTGAACACAACCAACACATGCACAAAAAAAAAAAAACTAACAACAAGGGGGAGAACTACAGTACAGGGACAACTAAGAATAACGCTCGTCGGAGCGAACCCTACACAAAAAAAACAGCAGAAAAAAAAACGCAAAACGCTAACCACTAAGTGTGCGGCAAACAACACTCAACCGTCCCTGTCTCGCACTGCACACTATTCAGCGCCAACGCCCCTTTCCGCGGCGGCACACACCGACCGTCGCACGGAAGCTGATTCCGTGTTGTGCGCCACCAGCTGATTCTACACGAACCCTGGTTCGGCTCGCGGTGTCCTGTGCTCCCGGGAGAGAAGGAACACCCTACTCGGCGGTAGCGCGTACGACGATGTCGCACCTGCGCCGCCGCACCTGCCGCCGCCTTCCGCGTTCTCGGGCGTGTCGGAATCGACCTACGCTCAAGACGCCGCGGACCCCCTGCGCATTCATGCTTCGCGCACGGAAGCTTCACAATTAGGCGCGCCGATCCGCTGCCCTCACCTGACGGCTGTGCTACCTCTGCACCTCCCTGCGCGGCCACGGCAACATTGCCCGCCGCCACAGAAAGAATCGCTGCAGCTAAGACATTTGTCTCACGCGATTCCAGGATCTCATCTGCAACAGTGGGAACGCCAACGTGTTGCCCAACAACTGGGGTGGCTTCGGCCACCTCCACGAAATTTCCACTCTCCTTCTCCCGTGGCGCTCGAAGCGCCCACGAGGGAACAAACACCGTGAAAAGATTGGCGTCCTCTTCGAGTTCGCCGATCCTGCGGAGCTTCGCTTTCTCGTAAGCGATCTCCGCCCTCCCTTGGGCTAGTTGAGCACTGAGCTCCTCAGCCGTCCACACGGACGGGCTATCCGCGCCCCGGCTACCCGCTAGCCTAGCTTTTTCCAAAGCGTGCTGGGCATTTTTGAGAGCTAATTCAGCTCTCAACTCCTCAATCTCGAGCACAATGGCACTAACCTTTCGGTCGGTGCCGCGACATCCCGTTAGCATAGTGGCCATGGTGAACCCGGAGAAAACAAATCAGGGCCCACCTGTGCTCGCTCCGGGTTCGGTCGGGTCGCAGTGTCGCTGATGCAGCAGCTAGTGGACCCGATGCGCCGCTCTCGCCGCTGGGATGGGGCCGTGCTCCTTGGGCCAGAGCCCGCTGAGGTGTCGCCCCGTTGAACCGCGGCTTACGCCGCCCTGGGCCGAAGCCCCCGAGGCCTCCCGCTGAGGTGTCGCCTCGTTGAACCGCGGCTTACGCCGCCCTGGGCCAGAGCCCACGAGGCCTCCCGCTGAGGTGTCGCCCCGTTGAACCGCGGCTTACGCCGCCCTGGGCCGAAGCCCCCGAGGCCTCCCGCTGAGGTGTCGCCTCGTTGAACCGCGGCTTACGCCGCCCTGGGCCGAAGCCCCCGAGGCCTCCCGCTGAGGTGTCGCCCCGTTGAACCGCGGCTTACGCCGCCCTGGGCCAGAGCCCACGAGGCCTCCCGCTGAGGTGTCGCCCCGTTGAACCGCGGCCTACGCCGCCCTGGGCCGAAGCCCCCGAGGCCTCCCGCTGAGGTGTCGCCCCGTTGCCGTTGAATCGCGGCTGCTGCCGCACTGAGCCGGAACTCACGAGGCCTCCCGCTGAGGTGTCGCCCCGTCGATGCTTGGAGTCTGGCTCGTCGTTAGTCGGAGCCGAACCTTGCGTTGAAGGAGTCTCTCCGCAACGCCCCACCAGCTCCAGCCGATGGTCGTGGTCATCCTGTCGACTGCGCCAGTTAAATTTCGCCTCTCCATCTTCTTGGCGAACTGATGGAGGCGAAATAGGGATGTTCTTTTGATGCGCGAGCCGAGAGGACCATCTCGACTCGCTCCGATGACCGACGACCGATGCTTGGAGCGGGTGAGGGATGAGGACTGCCTTCCTTGCTGGATATTAGGTTTATTTACATTATTTACATGACTCCAAGTTTACATCACGTCAGAGTGACGGTTACATTGTCACTCTGACTGCAGCAGCCTGTTCGGCCGAGATCTATACTCTTAGATCCCTCTCAACCGACCCCCGACAAAACCCAACACTCCGGTTTTGATAGCAAAAACCCCGCCTCCAAAAAGGGGGCGTACAAGAAAGAGAGAAAACACCTTTCAAACAATTAATAGAAACCATTGATTGGCCACAGGAACCAGCCAATCACACACATGTCCCCACCTGCGGTCACGTGACCTAACCCTCTCTCTTATGCACTCAAAGTGCGTTTCCTACGCACGCTGTTACACCCGGCCAGAAAATACAGGACATCTGCGGCCTTAAGTGAACCATCCATTACGTTAAGCGGGCGGCATCTGCACAAACAACAGCCAAGCCGAGGGCCGGGAGCGGTCCTCGCGCGGCTGACCTCCCTCCGCGCGCGCCTCCCGCGACGCCCCCATTGTCCCGCGACGCGCGGGCAATGAGGGTTGCTAATTCCCTCCCAGACGAAGGGGCGCCGCCGCCCACCTGGACAGACCACGGGGAGAGACGCTGCCAGCCGAGGCGACCATCGTCGAGGCGAACGACCCGTCTACGAAGAGCGCCCGCCGCCGGAGTCGAAGATTTTCCAAACTTACACCGCGCGCGCTTTCAACACTAAGAGATACGATCATCTGGCCGCCCGTCAGCCTGTTATGCCGAATGACCCTGCCACCCTCGACGCGACAGAGGCACTCAGGCTAATCGCCCCCATCCTTTGACACACAAATGGACGGGCACAACAGCTCTCCGCGGCTCCGAACTTGGCGTCCGCGCGGCTACATGAAAGGGACACGGGAAAGTAGCCACCAGCGGAGGCGACGCCGAACATGAGCCACCGGCGGCTTTCCTTAATTAAATGAGGAGCCCGAACATAACAGGGTGTGCCGAGATATATGAGATCTTTAGTTTTGGTGGTAATTAGCCCGTTTTTCTGCACATTCCCCGCGCGGGTGCGTGCGCGAGAAGGCGAGCTACGGCCGCCTGTCGGGCACGGCCGCCCAACGGGGAAATTTCTTCCATCGCGCAGACGTGCTCAGCAACGGCGCTCCCATATTAGCACATTCATACAAAATCGGAAAGGCCGCGATATCGGCTTTCTGCAACTCCACTACGACTTCACTTCGAGGGAAGGGTTTATTTCCGTAGCACGTGAAATCTCCTAAAGAAGCAAGAAATGAAAGAGGAAAAAGTTTTCAACGTGTGCATGACGGGGTTCATTGAAGTATTAAAATTGTATTGGCAATATTTTTTTCTTTCGCGATTCGCGATTGTGCACATGTACAATATGTCCGGATATCGTCCGTTTTACCGCGGCACCTTCTAAAAATCTGACATGGCAACGCGGGCAAAAAGTGCGTTCTTCCCAATAGCAGCAGCCTTTCCTTAGTGACGAGTGTCTGCAAGCTGCACCACCTTCTGCAATAGCGGGGCCATTCTGTAGTGGCCCAGCGTATTTACGACCGGAGAAGCCCCGAACACAGCTCAGTTGAATTTCGTACGAGGAATGTCCGCTTGGCGTAGAAGCGAGTTTTGTTGCAGAGCCACCTTCCCGGAGGTGAAGGCGTTCCGCGCCGTTGTGGAAGCAGAATTCAGCGCTCATGCCTGTCCTTAACCGTGATCCATAACCATGATCCCCTCCTAAACCAGCCCGTCTTTAAGCATGATCCTAGATGAAAATGTACGAAGCAGCAACGCAAAGAGTGTAGGAAGGACGGTCACCTTTTTCCCGAGACATGAACGCGCATGCCAGCTACGGCATTCGCGAAACCGCTCAGGACCACGCAGGCAATACCCCTCAGAAACCGTGTTGTTGCGCTACGCATTTTTGTGCAAGTGCAGGCCGTTACACGGTTGGTCCGTGGCGAGGATATTTACAAGGGAGCTTTATATGGCACGGCGAAAGCGGTTCTGCGATGGCAGAAAACACTCCCTTCGCAACCCGACAAGCCTGCGCGAAAAGCCCGCGTTGGAGAGGAGTCATCAGCGTAGCGGCCGCGCAGGAAGCCAGTGCGCACTTCGAGCGGCCGCCGCGTGCAGGGGCGGGCGGGAAGAGCAGCGCCAGCGTGGCAAGGACAAGGCCCGTCCGAGGGTCAGAGCCGCCGCCAGCGAAAACGCCCAACATCGCAACCCCGCAACGCGTAAAGAAGAGCACATGAATCAACCGCTCAAGGAGCATCGCACACGTAAACACCTCCCGCACGTTAGAGCTCCGCTGCCTAACCGCCTGTACCGAGTGCATTGGCGCATTTTTTATTCGTGTTTACTTCATGATTTTCCATGGTTTATTTTTGCATTTCCGTCTTGGTAATTCGCGGGAGAGGAGTACAGTATGCATATTTTTGACTTTGTAAGTTAATTGTTCTTTTATTGTTTTTATTTTTCGTAGTTTTTGGTTTTCAGAATTTCATTCGTCAAATTATTTTCGTCCGCGCTATTGTAACAAAAATGCTTTAACTCCGGCCAAACATAATTTAAGCTGTACGATAATTGAAACCAGGGGAGAGTTCGAAGTGCTAGAGCACATCTGCAAGGAAGGCGCTTTCTGTGTCTTGTACAGGCCGCCTGCACGGAGCGTATCGATCTCGTTTTTCCAATATGGAAGGATGGATTAATGGAAATCGTTTGAAACTTGTGTTAGGGGTGACGTTAATATCAGCATGTTAAATGCAGCCTCAGCCGAACGTCAATTTCGAAGCTTACTAGATTCAAATGCCCTCATTAACCTAATTGCAACACCCACTCGCTTTACCCCCGATTCGGCCTCATCAAGACATTTTTGTTACCAATATGGAAGTCGGCAATCAAGTATCCGGTGTGATTGGTGCTAATTTAAGCGATCATATTCATATATTTTTAAAAAAGAAAAATAGGAAAACAATCAAAGCACCGAAGGACACTTCTGCGAGATTTCAGGACATTAACCTGTTCACTTTAAATCGCTCCGCAACGAGTCATCCATGATAACCTGGGAAACCGTATTCAGTGCAACCGACCCCAAAGCAGCCTATTATAACTTTGCGTAATTTTTGGGTCCCTATACCAAAGAAGTTTTTGGCCGCAAAGCGCTACCCTTTAACAAAGCAAGCAAGCTAGGGATCACAGCTCATTCATTAAAACTGACAAAAGAGAAAGATGCCTTGTGTGCGCGATTCATGCGGACAAAAAACGTGGACGACCTACGTGGCTTTAAGAAATTCAGAAATGGCTTTACCAGAAGCCTCAGACAGGCTAAACGTGCTTACACTTCAGTCTGTCCAAAGCTGAATTCACGAGAAAAAAAAGCCGATGTTCTGTGGAAGAGCCCTAACGGTGCACTGGGCCGACAGCAGGAAGACGCGCCGGGTGGCGAACTAATTTTGTCTGGCGCGCAGCTGGCTAACAGGGGTAACGCCTTTTTGTGTCTCTCAATAACAGCTCTTACAATGCGGCTATTTTGGATTACTTACGACCCGTTAGCTGCAGCAGCGCCTTCATATCCCCAAACGATGCCGATGAAATCTGCCGCACATTCTCATCCTTCCGTGATGCCGACGTGATGTCGTATGCAACGTTGGGATGTTGTAATGTTATGCCGAAGTTCGTAATGTGATGCCGATGACATTAAAATCAGACCGGTTAAGTGCACATTGCCCTGTGCTTCACCACGTGTACAACCTTGCTTTCGAAAAGGCATTTTCCCAATACGCGTGCAACTGGCTAAAGCGTGCGTTAAATTTCCAGGTGGTGATAGAAATGAACTAGCTTACTATCAACCAGTATCTATTCTTCTCGTGTTTTCAAAAGGCCTGGAAAAACCAATCAGCGAAAGAATTCCCGCTTTTATGAGAAACACATAACTAATTTACAGTTTGTATTTAGAAAGCACATCTCCACCGAATCTGCGCTTCTAACGCAAAAAGAATTGAGAATAAACTGCGAGAATAAATTAGGGGTCTTCGTAGCTTTTTCGAAGGCGTTCGATCGAAATAGACATGGTATATTTCTAATAAAGCTCTAGTATTATGGTTTTAGAGGTGCATATCTCACTTTGCTAGAAAGCTACCTTCAATCCCGATGCCACGCCGTTGTAATAGACAATGAAATGTCTGCATATAATGCAGTTAAATTAGGAATGGCCAATAAGGGCGTTCTCCAGCATTTATTATTCTTACGTTTTATTAATGACATGGTTAATATCGACGAGTCTTGCAGGTGTTATCTGCGCAGGCAGCATTACCTCACTTTTTACTCGACACTATTAGTTGGTGCAAACAATAGGCGAATCGAACTGGCTAAGGGAAGCACAGTTAAATCATAAAGATAAACAGTTCTAAAACAAACGCAGCCCTGTTCAGACCAATAAATTCTAAAGCAAGCATTGGTGCTTCGAGCATGAAAATTATCCCTCATTAGAAAAGCCTTGGCTTTGTTTTTGAGGAACACTTTTAAGATGGAACGCTTCGATAATGTTTCGAGCAAACTTTACGCGCGTATTTGGCGCCCTCACAGGGTTACTGTTTTTTCTACCACAAAACAGTTTTAATTTACCATTTCCATTTTTTCTCTCAGCTTAATCACTGCCTATTAGTTTGGAGACGTATACGAACACAGCCAATACTACATCTACTACAAAAGAAAGCTGTGTGAGTCGTCTCTAACTCTGGTTATGATAGTCACACAGAAACGATTTTTGGAAGCCTCAGTACTCTTCACGTTCAAGTACTGCATGATGAAAAACTTATTAACAGCTACGACACTGAAACAAAGACAAATTGTCATATAATTAGAAAACTGATAAACCTGACTCCAAGTCATTTATAAGTCACACTTATAACTCACGACATTCAGAAGGACGGTTTGTGCCCTACCCACGTACCAATTACGGGAAACAATTATTGTGCTACACGTTAACATCTCTGTTAAATTCACGTAGTCAATGAATTATGTTTCGTTTGCATTTTTGGGGGTGTTTTTTAGACAGGAGGCGGGCCCGATGTTGCCGACGGCCTGCCTTGTAGATGGGATGCATGTGCCTGGGTATGCATGTTAGACTTGTGATATATTTTCCTTAGTCGTTTGATTTCTTTTGATTTACTCTTGGTTCTATGTACTGGTTTATGTTGTTATTGTTGTGGTTTAGGAACCGGTGCTAGTACCAACATTGTTACAGTGTTCCCCTGTCACTGCTTGCCTGCCGAGCATACCAGGTATTCCGGGCTATTCCAGATATTTTAATGTATTTTTCTGAATACCATTGCATATTGTCACAATAAATAGCATATTATTATTGTTATATTCCACTTCCCTAAACCATCGCAGCAGTGCTGAAACGACGCAGCGCAGGTTGTAAGAGCGAACATTGTCCACACGACTTGAGTTGTGGCCGAGTGGCACCTTGAGTGGTGCCACCCGGTGCGATGCATTTATAAACTTCTCGGTATCATCGCTGAAAACAGAATCTGTGGCGCGAGGCGTTCTATATTGATTTTGTAAGTTGTACGTAAACGGTGACAAAGAGGTCGAAGCGGCGTCAGGTTCCTCCAAAGGATGTCATCCATTAGGAACCGAAGACCGTAAATCCAGAAGTTTGATGGTGTCAGTACTCGCAGAGGTCCCGAAAAATATCAATTCCGCAACCGAGAAATAACGTATAATATAAAATTACCACCTCCCCTGTACTCGTTTATACCAGCCCGCTCATGTATTGATTCTATGCTGTGTACAATATGGTTTCATGAAGACAGTGACGGTTTACTTACGGGCGAATAGGTACTCACTTAAGATGCGTCCCGAAAACCTCCTAGTGCTCCACGCTTAACCCCACTGGCTCGACCAAAACACCAGCTGACTCCGTCTTTTTCACTTCACCAGTACAGTTAATCTTGCTCAGCGTATACACACAGCCTAATATTCGTTATTTTTACCTGCCGATGTGCCGAAAATAAAGTGTGAAAACTGAGGCATGATCTAGATGATCGCTGCTGCCGCGACGAAAGGTGCAACTCAAAAGGCGTAACTTATCTTGATCAAGAGCTCGAAAGAGCTCCCCAAAAGTCACACATTTGGGGTGGACGTCCCTGGGCGTGTTCGCGCGATATTGTTCCGACTCGGCAACTTATCAATGCCAGAGAGTTGCGCGTTATAGGGCCCTTAATTGCCACCACATTTTCTTGTCGTTTTCGCCTTGGAAACCACATCATTTCACGGTAGGAAAACGAAAGAATTGAACACAAAAAGCGAAGGCCTGAGCGCCCCATTTATGCCATTTTTATTCCGCCGAAACATTAGCCTTTGCGCGCACAATAAGCGAATACGGTTGCCCCGGGTTGCCAGTCGCCCTGCAGCTAAAGCATGTTTCCCTCGGTGTTAGCAGTTTTTGCTTCCCATCTAGCTCCGACAGAAAGTACCGCTGCCCGCCTTGGTTTTAAAACAACGAATATTTATTGACTTCCATTTCCTTGCCGCTTTCCTCGAACTTAACACTCATCGAGTTTCTAGTGGCGTACTAAGGTGCCTTTGGCCAGCTTATACAGTTACTTCCAACAGCACTGCAGCTTGCCAATGAACGCTTTCATCACTTCCTGCGTGCGTAACCTACTGCCCGTTTTTCAGGATAATTCACCTCTTAACCCAAGACCACTGCCAGGAGGATTTTCCAGGTGGGTTCAAGTCCTGGTGCTCAAAATAAGAGCCGCGGTGCATTTACGGAGGACGTGCTCTCAAAGTGGCGGGCACACGCTCCCCGCCGCCCGAGGCATCTGAGAGAACGCCCAGAGAACTACGGGGAGACGACCATCATGACCTGCTTCTCGTGTCACGCGCCAAAGAGGCCCACAATGCACCACATGCTGTGGGAGTGCTGGAGGTTTGCGGCGGACGCCGAACATCACGACCCTCCAGGAGTGGGCATCGCCTCCTCTGGGTACGGCGCACCCAAAGAGGCTGTCATGTTCCTGTGGACTTGCCGTGGGGTGCCCTCCGTAAGAGCAGCCTCGGCTCTTATTTTGAGCACCAGGACTTCGGCCCACCTGGGAAATCCTCCCTGCCCTCAGTGTCAAGAGGATGTGGACGTCTTCACCTCCTTTACCCTCTTCACATCCCTGCCTAGACCTTAATTCGCCGCCTCTAAATAATAATAATAATAATAATAATAATAATAATAATAATAATAATAATAATAATAATAATAATAATAATAATAATAATAATAATAATAATAATAACGCCGCGGGAATTGGACCGCTACAAAATATGGCAGCCGATTGCGTTTATTTTACTTTACAAACGTTCAAACATTTACAGCGCGTGAACTCGGAAAAATGAGTTAGATTTACAGAAATTATTCAAGGGGTATTGCATTTAATCATTACTATGGGCAAAAAGGTGGTGTGGGGTTGCTTCTACTGCTTTGGACGGGAGGAGGGGTAAATCGCATGCTCTTGTTGAACAAGAAGTATCAGAACGGCCGGGGCCTCAGCTCTTCTGCATTCTTCTAATGCCACCGTCACCTGCTCGGGTACGATTTGCGAACTTTACAGTCCAGACCTGCCTGCTGAGAGCTACCCTGTAGGAAGGTGGAGGGATGCCATCGTAACGCCAGAATCATGTTGACAACTGCCGGACGTCAGTGACTCGAAGCTCAATGACCATCGAGCACACAGGCAGACACAGCCCAAATTCAAGAGACGACGACGTCAGCTACCGGCTTTGCGCTATATAATCAACGCTAATTTAGCCGTGCGTGGCAAGTGGCTCGTTACCGTAAGTGGTGCGCAATTGTGCGTACGCGAAGATATGGGACTGCAGGCAGCAGCAGCGGCTGCCACATATATAGCAAAATCGGGGTTGCGGTTGTGGAATAGAAGTCACGCGTGCAGAATACGTCGCTTTATGCGTAACAGTGGCAGCACAATCCAGGAAGTGTGATCAAGGAACCCGTACGGGTTCCGAAACGTCTGTCTGTTTTCACCTTGACTTGGTCAGTGACCGCATCTTCGTCCTCATCATGATACTTGACCAGACGAACTTTAGTCGAACTCTTGACTATAGTACCAAACGTCTCCTCATAACTGCAGTTGCAGTACGTACGATATTAAAGGTCATATTCCTTACATTAATGTATCTCTCTACCACGTTCAAGAGAATAAAAATGAATCACATTGCTGCGGTGCTTCCTTTGTGCGTTAAATTTCCCCGAATGCCCCGTACCTCTAGTGTTCACATCCAGCAAAACTGGTCGGTGGACAAGCTCCTTCAGAGCGCCCGGAAGACGTTTTTGAACAAGCACGCAGCGCACGTGGTAGTGACACGATTCGGAGGCTACGCTTCAACCGCCTCGGGAGGTTATTTCTGACCCCGCTCAGTGAGGCTCATCGAATACCCCGCCCTGCGGCGGCGGCATCCAGCGCTTCGCGAGTCGCAGCGTGCACGCAACGACGGCTGCCCAACGCGGTGTCGCGGACCCGGTGGGAAGGATGGTACTCACCACCGCAGCAGCAGCGAGGAGTATCCGACCGGAGACCTGCGCCGTGCCGCAGGCGCTGCTGTAGTGCGCGCGGCCAAGGCGTGCGGCGCCGTGGGGTGAAGGAGCGAGGGGGGCGGCCGAGATAGCGGCCAACGTAACGGCGGCGCAAGTCGGCCAGCACGACGAAGCCTCGGAATGCCGTTTTCACCGCCTTTTCCTCTCGTCCGCTGGCGGCGCGCGCCGTCGCGCTTTCCTCCTGCCCCTCCCTGGGCGGGATGAACCAGACCCCGGATGAGCACTCATCCCAGGCGGCTGTGGGCGTACGTGCCGGGAGGTCATGATTCTCGCTTCCAGTTTAGCCTATACCATTCGCGAGTCCCACGGTGCGCTGCAGTTCAAGTGACTTAGAACATCCTGGCTTGAGAGCTCGGAAAGTAGAGATACACCGATCCACGGAAAGCTTTGATTTACATTTATTTCACGTGCAGAACCACTTCGAAAACGTTCACTTGAGGAAAATATATACAGATTCTTCTCCAATGACCTCTTGCTGTTCACAACTTTAGTGACGTCACAAACCGCACTGCCCAAAAGCGAATGGTGCGTCTTCAATTGTTTTAACGTTTCTGTATAGTTTTCTGCCTCATTAAACAGCTGCTGGATGCGATAATGGTTTATTTAGATTTTCAGCACCGTAATCGTAACCGTAATCATAACCGATACAGTCCAACTTTCGCAGAATTTAGTGTCCCTTTATGACACTCATGCTTTGCCAGCACTGCCAGCCCTAAGGCACAGGCTCACCAAATTGTATTATATTCGTATCATTGCATTTCGCCCACCTAACAGCGATCTTGTAACTTCATAAATGAATTAGGTTGCTAAAAATATCAACGAGCGGGACACGGTGAAGCGCCTTGGATTTGACCGGTCTGCTCAACTGGAACCTGCCAGACTATGGCACAGCAAGTACTAATACGTATTTCTCGTGAACTGCGCGAACTATTGTCATCCACAGAGACAGAACGACGCCAGGGCGGGTGCAGACTTGCAAAAAACTTTCATTCAACGAACCAACACACGTAAATACGCTCTTAATATTCATTGTGCATGTAAGTTCCAATTAACAAGGGTGATTCGCATATTTGTAAGTACAGCTGTACGATAACTGGAACGAGATATATAAGAGGATCTTTTCTGGAACCATCTTTATGTTTGTGGTTTTTATCTGCAATAAACAAATAAGGGGAGGCGCTGTCTCAGGGACCACTTACAGTTGCCCGTATTCTGTACTCAACATTTTGGGACATTTTTGGCTCGTGGCTTGTTCCACATAACTATTGCGATGCAGTGAAGTTTCGTGCATCATCTATAGCAATGAACCGAATATATTTTCGGTGCTCTTTGGTCGAAAATGCACTTCCTTCTTTAAAACACGCGTACACAAACACACACAAAACAAAATCCCTCTTCTATATAACAGCACTCTACAAAACATTAAAAAGACCCCGCAGGGGGCACCTTGAGTAATCCTGGTGACGGTATGGGCGACACCACGGACCCCGAACCCCCAACGTAAGCTGTAATTTACCGTGGTAATGTGTTTAGAGGTGAAGGGTAACAAACCACAAACGGTGGCCGTCGGAGCCCAGGTCAAGCTCCGGCGGATGGGCTCCATGTCTGTCTACCAGGCAGGGAGCTCCGGGACCTCAACAATTATCAGGGTGAGGCTGTCGAAGAAAGTACCCACGTTCCCTGATAGCATATGGTATTTTCGACACCCCCCAAACGTGATCGGTTTCTAAAAGGGGCCGCACCGAAGTATCTTTTCCCGCAATGTGCAATTAGTCTAGATTTCTTCCTGAAAAGGGGCCGCACGAAGTATCTTTTCCCGCATTGTCAACCTTAACCCTTCGTGAGCAATTACTCTAGGTTTCTTGTTATGGAATCTTGCGCTATAGCCCACTCTCTTGCAGCGAAATCAGTGTTCTTGATCGCAAAACTATCTTGAAGGCATTATTGGAAGGTCATATAAGGCTAAAAAACAAAGGACTGGTGAAGTCCTTGTCAAGGTAAACGACAAGCAGCAGGTCACGAAGCTTCTAGCACAAACTGGAGTGGCTGATCTAGAATTCAGCGTCACACTCCACCGGAGCCTCAACAGCTCGAAGGGTGTGAACTCTGAGCCAGAACTCCTGAACTAAACGGATGCGGATCTCCTTGAAGGCTTTGTAGCAGCATGGCAGAAGACGACGACCGATGCCCCTCCAGCCCCTCCTTCCTCACCCTCCCTGCTTCCACTGGAGGCTGCGGAGGCGATGGACACGGGGGGTCCCGCATCGGCTCCCACCCCCGCCACACCGCCCGTGCCACCTGTGGTGCTCCCGACACCTTCAGCGGTAGCGACTCAAAAAACAAAGGGCACCCGAATGGGTGCCAAGTCCAAGGGACCCGGCCCATCAGGCACCCCGTGAGCATCTGATGACGAGTTGGACGTCGGGATGTTCCTGTCTGCGTCGCAGCGGAAGGAACGGGTCCCTTCGCTGAAACTCACAGAGAAGCCAAAAAAAACCCTTCTCGGAATAACAGCGCCAAAAGACCTTATATAAATAATCACACTCCAGAACTGAACACTTAATAATGAGAAGAGCCAATATTGTTCAATGGAACTGTAGAGGCGTTCTTAATAATCTCGAGGATGTATAAGAGACACTGCATGCTAATCAGCCAAGTGTCACGTGTCTGCAGGAAACTCACCTTAACAGTAAACAGACAAACTTTCTTAATACGTATATATAGTATTCAGAAAGGGCAGCGATGGCTTCACACACTTTTCCGGTGGTGTTGCCATTGTCACCCAAATCATTAGCATGTAACAGTATCACTCTAAACACTGCTTTTGAGGCTGTAGCAATTCGCGCAACGTTTAATAGGTTGATAACGGTATGCTTCATCTACATTCCTCCTGATTTTGCACTTTCGAGCTCTGACCTCGAGGCACTGGTTGACCAGCTGCACGAACCATACATCCTCACAGGCGACCTGAATCCGCACAATCTTCTTTGGGTCTCTTCTCGCACGGATGGCTGAGGTCGCCTGATATAGAAGTTTCTAACATCCTCTGGAACATGCCTTTTCAACAAGAAACATCCGGCGCACCACAACATAGGACACAACACATACCCATATCTTGACTTGGCTTTTGGTTCCGCAGTTCCTTTCCTTGTCTTGAGTGGGGCGTGGGCACGGACTCATATGCTAGACCACCACCCCACTTTACTAACATATATAGGTAAAGGAAGAAGCAGTTCACCTTCTCATAATAGGCTCAATGAAGCAAGAGCTTTCTGAAATACATTTACAGAGACGTCCAAATTACTCTACACGTCCATAAGACACCTACACGTGGAAGAAGCTACCCAACTACTCACGGCGCACATCCTCGACACCACCAGAAAGTCCATTCCCTACGCCTCTGGTATCCTGCACAACCAGAGGAGGCCGTGGTGAAATGAGGACGGCGCGAGAGGCCCAGAACAAGGCGTGTGGTACCCCACGTCGGATATCCTCCTTTTGTTCAAAAGGGCAAAGGCGATGGGAAAACGTGTGCGCCGTGAGGCAAAGCCACATAGTTGGCGTTCATTCATAAATTCAATAAACTCCTACACAGACACACGAAAAGTATGGACACGAATACGCAACCTCAAAGGACAACAAACACACAGCTTGCCTTTGGTCAGCACAACAGGCACGGCGGCTCTATCGGTTGCGTCACGAAAACCTCCTTGTGCTCCAACGCTTAACCCAGCTGGCTCGACTAAAACACCAGCTGACTCCATCGCGTCACGAAACGTTCAAGCGCAAGGTAAATGAGTGTCCCGATGTGTTTTTTAGCACGCGCTACGTTCTAGCGCGAGACGTAAACGAGTTTCCCGGTGTTTTAGTACCGTGACTACATGAGGCTTCCATTATCCAGAAGGAGCATGACACTAAACTTGGAGAACTAAATCTACCACGCGATGTTTGCTTTACCTTGTATGTATTACTACTCATATATCCATCTTATTCCATACTATGTACTCCAGTAACGAAACAATTCGCAGTGTTAACCTTCTACAGGTTGAGCCTTGTCGTAGTAGCTGAAGTCCACTGAACGGCCGGCCTCCTGCTGCTTCCCCGGTTGCTGTGTTCTTGCAGGGTTGATGAAGGTTGGGTTGGGCACAACATTTGCAACACGTTTCCAGTTCAGCACACTACACCAACACTTTCATGGAACACGAAACATCCCGTGAAAAAAAGTCCTTGCACGATAATAATGTCTAACACCTCATATAACTCCGCCTTCTCACTTCAGGAGCTGAAGATAGCTCTCGGCACTTGTAAGCCTCAAGCTCCAGGCGCAAACAACATTGCATGCACAATGTTACAACACCTACATGCAGATACACTTGAAACACTCCTACACCTCTACAACAAAATGTGGCTATAGTCCATGAACCAAAGCACATTTGTTTGTAATTTGAGGTTGAGCATACTTTCTAGCCAATTAGCCGATTGAAATTTGTTTGAAAATATTCGAGTTTTATCAACTGATTTATAAAACAGCGCGGGAAATAAGTCCACAGAAAGGGCAAACAGACAGGGCATAGTCCTGTCTGTGTGTCCTTTCGCTCGACCACTTGACCACGGAGAACAGCTGACAAGTCGCATTGTGCCGTGAGACTTCCACCTTGAAATCTCCCGCCAGCACGACGGCCGTGTCATCGCTACGGGCATGAAGCCTAGCTGTGCGTGAACGCCCCCTCCTTCAGCCCCAACCCGCGCACGCATAAACCGGCAACCAGTGATGGGCGTGTGCTTCAGCGCGAAATAAACCGGCTAAAGTGTCGCTCGCAAAGGCTTACAATCAGAAGCAGGACTATGGGCTCACGTCGGCGTTCGGAGCGGGCAAGTTGCTTTACATCCATTACAAAATTACAACCTCTCGGGAACCTAGCAAAACCACTCTAGGAAAATGATATTTGGCATAAAGCTAGAAGCCAACGTGAAGATTAAAACGCTAAAAGAAGATTTCAGGTTTCTCACTATTTCTTTGTGTAATTCGCTATCAAACCTAACTCCCCGTGCATTTCTATGGGATAGTTCCCATGGCTCGGGAACCCAGTCGCGCAACGTGCGCGACTTGAAACTGTGCACAGAGCAAGTATTCACCCCAAATATTAGCCGTGCAAAAGAAGTTTTCATAGCGCTAAAAAATTGCAGAGTAATCACTGTTGAAAGGACTGCCATGAGCGGGCAAGTTGATTTACATACGGGCGGAACTCGCAGCTGCTACACGAGCTGGAATTTGAGGCGGCAACGGGGGCGGCTACACATTCTTCGTTACGCTTAATCGTGCTTCTTGATTTCCCGCTATCGTCTGATAAAGGCGCTACCGCCGTTATAAGCCGACTGCGCAACATGTGAAAGAGACACCGGTGGTGGCGAGCCTAATGCCAGTGCGGTATGAGGGATCGGTGGTGGCGACAAAGAGCCCCAGAGCGGCGCCGAGTAAAGCGGCTTCACCGGAATAGTAGGCATTAGGCCTATACTTCTTCGCAGTAAAAACGGCTCGTTGCGATCCCGCACTTTCATGATCTATCACATAGGCTGAAGAATATTGGTGCGAAAGCTGAGGTGAATGTTGTGTTTTCCGCCCCAAGAAAATTGTTAAGCCTGTGCCGCATAAATGACCACGCAGCTCCCCGGCAGCAAATGTGTCGCAAGAAGCACAAAAAAGCCGTTCATTTCTTGCGTGGGAAACGTTGTGTACGCCATTCACCTGAAGTGCCGTAAAGTATATATGCCGTAAAGTTGGGCAAACAGGTCGTTGCCTGAACGACCGGCGGCGTGAGCACGACTACAACGTTCATAAGGTTGTCAAGAGCCACTTGAACATTCATTGCAGGAGTAGGCTACTTTTCTTGGCTCTGTAGCTTTCTCTCTCCTTCTATTATGAATTGTGCTTCACCAGCAAAGGTAGCTAAATGTTTAGGTTACGCGAATGTTTACAGCGCAATTCATTTCAACGCTCGTAGCCTTAAAAAGAACTTTAACAAGATTTCTGCACTACTTCATACTTTGAACCATCATTTCTCCATCATCTGCTTTTCTGAAACCTGGCTTACTTGTGAAGACCGCGATATGTATGGCTTTGCCGACTATGGTTGCGAATACGATCATCGTAGTGGTAGCCCTTACGGGGGCTCTGCCATTTTCGTTCAAACCAGCTCTCGTATTGTCGACGCAAAGATCTAAACATAAATGTTCCCAAATGCGAATCTGTCTGGGTTGAACTGGATCCAATTGATTCTTCAAATGTTAAAAGGACCGTCTTTGGCGCCGTTTACCGCTCTCCTTCATCTAATGCAGCTGATTTCTGCGATGCGCTTTTTCATGTGCTTGATAAGCTGTCTTTCGAAAACAAAAATGTGTTCATTATGGGTGACTTTAAAGGGACCCTGCAACAACACTTGCCATCGACTACTAGTAATGTATTTTGGGATAAAGTCTATTGTCCCAGAAATCTCCTCCCGCAAGAATTATGAAAATCCGTTCACAATTAACGAAGCTACACACGATGAGAAATCGCGCATAATCGTTCCCTCTCAACTCGACCGCGGACAACGTGACGAAAGCTGCGCGCTCTCTCCCGGAGAAGGGGGCGGCTCGCGGCGTTCTCTTCTGCGGCCTTCGATATATCACATGCCGGGTAGTTTTCTCCTTTTCTCCGCAACGCGGAGGGGCCTATTTCCGGTCTGGTGCCACAAAAAAGCAGGCATGGGTGCCTGCTCGCAAGTGCGCGCTCGGGCTGGTAGGGCGTTTTAGAAGCAATAAACGTTTGTAGTCGAGTGGTGCCGTTGAAAGGGAAGTATTCAGCTCATCACTCAAACTCAGCGCGCACTCAAAACACAAAAGAAACGGCAAAACTGTGCCTACAGGTTCAGGCATAGAAGAGGTTCGTACACAGCGATGACGACGACGGAAATGGGAGAATCTAGCCGCAAAGTTGACCAGTGACAGCTGATCGGGCAGCCATGGCCTATGTGACGTCCCTTAGGCCATGCCAGGGCTTGCATAATGAGGACAACTGAAGAGAGAGCGGTTGGTTTTTCCGCGTCTTTCACATCCATTTGCGCGCTCACCGCTTCACGTGCACGTGTAATATTTGGCTCAGGTATTCCTGGCAGTGTAATCTAAACGTCGCGCAGGTTTACTTGCACTGCTCAAAGAGTGTTGCAGGGTCCCTTTAACATCAATCTTCTTGGTTCTGCGAATCCTATCACTTCGAACTACACCAGTGCCTTTTGTAGCTACGGTTATGAGTCATAACCGTTATGAGTTATGAGTCATACGGTCATAACGGTTATGAGTATGACTCATAACCGTTATGAGTCATACGGTTATGAGTCATAAAGCCTTTTGTAGCTACGGTTATGACTCATAAATACGCCTACACGTGTTGTAGATCATTCTTCCCATTCCCTCCTTGACCATATTTTTTTCTAATCACGATTCCCCAAAGGAAGCAGGCACTATCCATTGTGATATTACCGATAACTTCCCCGTGTTTTTTTACGTGCACAAGCAGGAAAAAAACAAAATTGAAACCTTCAAGCATTCTATCTTTGATCGTGAAAATTTTTTGAACCTTGTATCAGAAATACCCTGGTCCAGCATATTCCATGTCTCGAATCCTGATATCGCTTTACAGCAATTTTCTGATGAAATGAACAATTCTGTCGATGACTGTACAACATTAATAATTTCCAATAGGCGTTACACTGCCCCTCGGTGCCCTTGGCTTTCAAATTCCCTTCTTCTTTCCTTGCGTAAAAAAGATAACCTATATAAAAAGATGAAGCGTAAACCTCTAAATTCTAATCTCCGAGCACGTTATAAACGCTACTCTCAAGTTCTGTGCTCGCTTCTTAAAGCCGCGAAGCGCCGCTACTACGACAACGAATTCAATAGGTGTGGTAACAACATAAAGAAAAAATGGAAGTTAGTTAAGGAATTCTTGAATAACGCTACTCAGCATAAGCCCATTAAATCCATTGCTCAGGGCGACTCATCATTTACGGAACCTGCAGATATTGCTAATGCTTTTAGCAATCATTTTTCGGCTATATGCTCCCAACTTCCCTCGTGCCCTTATTCTTCAGACCTTTTGCGTTGCCCCCAATCTTTTTTTGCTTTATACTACTTGTTCTGATGAAATCGAAGCTACCATTGCAGGATTAAAGACTACCGGGCCTGGCTTAGATGGTATTCATGGGTTCCATTTGAAACTTGTACGTCGACTTGTGGCGCCAGTTCTTTGTTATATATTCAACTTAATTTTTAAAACCGGATCATTTCCACAGGCCTTGAAAATAGCGAAAATTGTTCCTGTATTCAAAAATGGCGACGCGCGCTTTATGGATAATTATCGACCCATTTCTATTCTTTCCTTCTTAGATAGGGTTCTAGAAAAACTTCTTGAGACCCGTCTTTCCCGCTACCTTAAAAAGTTCAACTTACTCACCCCCTCTCAGTTTGGTTTTCGTGCTGCCCTGTCTACTAGCATTGCGACTGCATGTCTAACAGACAAAATTAAATCTTTCATTGATCGCGGCGACGTTGCTGCTGCTGTTTTCATAGATTTCTCGAAAGCATTTGACACCATTGACCATGACATTCTTTTCACTAAACTTGAGCGTTATGGCATTACAGGTCCTGCTCTTACTTTGCTACGCAGCTTTCTTTTAAATAGGCAACAAATATTTTCAGTTTCCACAGCAAT
This sequence comes from Haemaphysalis longicornis, assembly GCF_048455015.1. Classification (NCBI taxonomy): domain Eukaryota; kingdom Metazoa; phylum Arthropoda; class Arachnida; order Ixodida; family Ixodidae; genus Haemaphysalis; species Haemaphysalis longicornis. The sequence goes on from NW_027526460.1 coordinate 168,053,444, forward strand.
ATCACCCCCGGTCACAGTTAACAGAGGCGTTCCACAAGGCTCAATCTTGGGCCCACTGCTCTTTTTAATTTACATTAATGATCTTCCTCGCTGTTTAACCTCTTCACAAAGCGTACTGTATGCTGACGACCATCCTTAACTCCCATCAAAACATGTGTACCTTAACCCAAATGCTCCAAGCTGACCTGTTTTCCCTCGAGCGATGGTGTCTCCTCAACAAGTTATCTATTAACGTTCTTAAAACTTGCTTTCTGCTTTTTAGTTCCCCTCAAAGAAAAATTTCCGCCATCCCTTCCCTGTATATTTCAGGTGATAAAATTGAACTTCGTCGTAGCACTAATTTTCTTGGCGTAATAGTCGATTCTCACCTTAAATTTTATGCGCACATAATTTTCATTTCAAAGAAAGTTATGTTCGGTATAAGAGTTTTGATTAAAGCTAGACCACACTTCAACTTGTAAACCCTTCTAACTTTGTATTACGCTTTTGTTCGCAGTCACCTAAATTACTGCATTTCTTCCTGGAGTGGTACTTATCATACCCACATCGCACCATTATTAACACTGCAGAAACAAGCGTTACGCATCATTACATTTTCCCATCAACAAGCAGAATCTTCCCCGCTGTTCTATCAGCTCCGTGTTTTGTCCCTTCATCATCTGTATAGGTACAGCATTGGTATTTTCTTTTTTACCATTTTGCATGATCACCTTGCTTTAGATATTCTCCCTCAACGCATCACTTATAATCTCAATTCAACGCGCTTTGCTACACGCCAGAATCTGTTACTTCCGTGTATACACACTGACTACGGCAGACATACGATAACCTATGATATTAAATCTTCTAATTCACTTAGCATTTTAAATCCAAATTAAAGACTTTCTTGTTAGGCCCTTCTGTTTGATTGAATTGTAACTGTAGTATCATGTCTTGTTGATGTGGTATTCATATCCCCAGTTTTGAATAGATTGGAGTTGTGTTCTTTGTTTTTTAGTGTTTCTGCTTCTTAGTGTAATATTTTTTCTTTGGTTTTCTTTGGCTTTTGTATTCATCTTTCTCTGTTTTATGCTGAGTGTTTATTTGCTGACATTGTATTCCAGTGTTGCTTGATGATTGCTCTTTTTTTTGCAATCATCATGGGAGGTCCCGCCTCCCAGTGCATCTGTACCTCCCAGTGCATCTGTACCCATTCACGCTTCATGTTCGCGCTTGATGAATAAAATTCAATTCAAATAAAATTCAATTCAAAAGCTCAGTTGGAAGTTAGCGCTTGTGCCTGTTGTCTCCTTGTGTCGTCCGTCTTCTGCGCTACACGAAGTCTCAATTTCGAGGACAATGTAAATAACATTGGTGGATCTGCTCAACGAACACTCGGATTTTTGAAAAGTAAATGGGCACATGCAACGCTGCAGTCAACCTTCGGGCGTATGCAGCCGTTGCCCGTCCTTCTTTGAAATATGCTTGTATGATATGGGATCCTAAAACAGGATCCCAAAAACAAATACCAGTACTGGAAATAAATAAACTTAATTTTGCGCAGACCGCTTTCATGTACTACTGCAGCAAACGCAAAGTAAGCATCCCATACATCCCATGACCGCCTCTCTCTCCGAGGCCGCGCCACAATCCTCTCGTGAATAGGCAGAATCAGCGTGAACAAACGCAGCAATTTTTCACGAACGTGTCTGTTGAGGGGGCACACACCGGTCAAATGTAACACCGGGTGATATGTCGAGCCTACGGCCCGCGCACGTTGAAAGGCAAATGAAGGACTACCAAGCAGGGCATCTTCCACGCACCACGCTCGTTGGCAGCGCGATTTCTGGGGTGTGTCGGCTGTGCGAGGGCGTCGGCAACGGGTCTGAAGCGAAGACGTGCAAAATGCCGAGTGCAGAGCGGGGTCGATCTCGGACTGCAGCGTTGAGCGCGCCTTATGGGCGAGGCGGCGGCGGGCAGGCAACGGAGCCGCCCGAGGTCAGTGTCGCCTCGGAGACGCGTTCACCTCCCGGAAGACGACGACACGCAGTCGTGCCAAGTGCCACGCGTAGCCGGGCTTCGCGGAAAACGTGCGGCTGGCACAACTTTCTCGCGAGCCTGTCTGCATTCCACTTCTGTACCCCGCTTGTCTTGGCTAAGGGCACATCTGTAGACGCACGCCTCGCTCTCAATTACCGTATTTGCATGGTTCTAGCATGCACCGTTTAACAGCCGAACTGTTTAAAGGCCAACTGAAACGAAATTTTCGAGCGCCTAAATGAACTGTTTTCCGGTAGCGTCACTTTAACAGGTGCCAAGTGCAAAATTTAGAGGCCAAAATATGCGTCGCTGCATTGCAAACGAAGTCCGAAAATTGCTATATTGAAAACCGAAACGGGAAAAAATGGCGGCCAATACAGGCAGCCGGGAGTTACGTTAGAGTTCAGAATCGAGTGGGTGACTCCGGCGGGTTCACCCACAGCTGCCTGTGAGAAGACGGCGCTCAATCAAAGTGTTTCCGGCTGCCCATTTCTTCAATAACAAAAACCATGGGCAAAAAAAATGAAAGAAGCGTACAGCTTCGCCACGTTCACGCGTAACGCGTGCAAGTAGCGAAGCTGTACGCAATTTTCATGACCATCACACGAAGTTTTAAGTCCACAATTGCAACCGATTTGCTTCTTTGCTTCCGCAACGACCTTTCCTCCATCATTGTTGCTACAAGTGTGAGCTTCCTTCAGTTTTTTTTTTTGGAAGGGGTAATTAGAAACCGGAACGCTAGGCACACAAAAAAAATCAAGATTTTAGGCGCCTATAATATGCACTGAAAAGTGTCAATTAGGGGTATATAAGCACCAAATGCGGTCATTTAAGCACATATAGGCTCAATGCGTGTTTACTTCAGCAGCATATTTTACGACAAGTTTTTGAATTTCAGCAATAACAGCAGACAATTCTTGTGCTGTGGGAAAATAATTTTATTTTCTTCGTGAAAACTTGCCACCCAAGAGTGGTTATTTTAACCGATTTACGTGAAATGCAGGGGGATTCGACAACCAAAAAATTGATTGATTGATTGATTGATTGATTGATTCGACTCCACGGTGCTTGCGTTTGTTACGAAGGTGTTGATTGGTCGCAGTTAGCACAGGACCGGGATAATTTGAGATTCATGGGAGAGGCCTTGGCCCTGCAGTGGGTGTACATAGGCTGGTGGTAATGGTGGTGACGGAGGTGTTGTCGGATTTGTGGCTTGAGGTCAGTGTAGGGTACTGTTGTTATGTCTACTGTGTTCCTGACTGCGGCGGCAGCGGCCCTCTCACCAGCAACCTCATTGCCAGCGATCCCAGCTTGGCCTGGAACCCAGCACAAGACCAGAAAGAGTATTTTGGGATATATAGACACGGTAGTGTTAAGAACCATATTGACAATACGGTTTTTGCATGCCTTATGTGATGCCAATGCACGCACAATGCTCAAGGAATCTGTATATATGATTCGCTTTGGAATTTTGTGTTGAAGAATGTGTTGTGAAATGAGTAAGATGCCATATGCTTCAGCTGAATAAATTGTCGTGTATGTGCTCATGGTTCTGCATGCATCAAAGTTTGGCCCATGAGCAGCGCAAGACACCATGGTTGCAGTTTTTGATGCAGCACTGTAAAACTCTGCACATTGATATTTATCATCCAGGGACAAGAAGTGCTGCAAAATTGCATTTTTGGTACCCTCGTTTTATCTATTGTTATGAAAGATAAGCCACAAGATACCGGTTGAAGGTGCCAGGTTGGTAAACGTCAGTAAAATAGGATGTAAAAATGTTTGAAAAGGAGATGTTGAGACGAGAAGCTTCCCATCTCACTTTAGGTGAGAACGGCAAAGAAACGGACGGGAAATTTACAAATGGTGGATATGTGAATGTATCGCTTAAAACAGGTTTAAGAGGATGGTTATTCAGCGATGAAATTTTAAACGCATAAAGCAAGTCCATTTACGCCTGTTGTTCCTCAAGGCACCAGTTGTTACATTCAGTATATAGACTTTGGACTGGGCTAGTGCGGTCAGCACCCGATGCAAGGCGAAGCCCCAAGTGTAGCACTGGGTCGAGCATTCTTAATGCCGTTTTTGTAGCTCACCCATACACGACAAGCCATAGTTCAGCCAGACCTAACCAAGGCAGTATACAAGCGCAGCAGGAGTTCTTTGTCAGCACCATACCATTGGTGTGAGAGAACTTTAAGGATATCCATTATTTTGAGATATCTATGCGGAAGTTTCTTGATCTGAGGAATGAATGCGAGTTTGTTCCTGGTTCACAGGAATTGAAATGCCATTGAGAGTAATTTCAGGGTACGGATGGATCCCACACTTACTGGAGAACACCACGCAAGAGCTTTTTCCTGAATTGAGTTTAAAAGCCCAGCTTGCAAGTTTTTTTACACCAAGCTGGACTTGACGTTCAGAGATTGACATATTACATGATTTAAAAGATATCTGGACGTCGTCTACATACATAGAATAAGACATTGTAGGTGGCAATGCCTTCCCAAGAGAGTTCCTCTTAACTATGAAAATGGTGCAGCTTAATACTCCACCCTCGAGGCACCCCGTTTCCTTGCACGTGAATCCTCGATGCTGCACTACCAACTCTCACGTGAAAGGTTCTCTCCGACAAGAAACTAACAAGGGTGTTTAGCAAGTTACCCAAGACACCGAATGATGAGGTCACTAAGAATGCGTAACGCCAAGCGGTGTAATAGGCTTCCTCTGTGCCGAAAAACACCGTAAGGGAAAACTGTTTATCCACGAAGGCATCCTTGATATACGATTCAGTGCCACGAGTTGGTCGTTCGTGAATCGCTCCGCCCTGTAGCCTGCCTGGCATCTCACGAGGGCGCTATTGTACTCAAGAAAGTACACGCACGAGCCTCCGGTTTATCATCTTCTTGAGAAGCTTACACAGGCAGCTGGTCAGGGCAACGGGTCGATAGTTGGCCGGAGAAGAAGGGTCCTTCCCCTCTTTCAGGAATGCTAAAACTATTGCTTCCCTCCAATCCTTGGAATGTGCCCCCAAAGCCATAATTTCTTGTACACATGTATGAGCGTTTCAAGTGTATCTAAGTGTAAGTGTTGTATCATGGTCTGCGCCCGGCGCTGAAGGCTTACATGTACTAAGAGCCATCTTCAGCTCATGAACCGAAAAAGGGGAGTTGTGTGAAGTGTTCGATTTATTATCGTCAAGTAGGGGCTTCTTTTCGCTGGACATTTTGTGTTTGATGAACGTGTTTGTGTAGTGTGCAGACCTGAACACGTGTTGGAAATGTTATGCAAGTGTGTTATTACCCTGATCTTCCAGTGTGTCCCCAGTTGAACTCACCAGCGGTGCTATTCCAGAAGGCCAGAGATAGCTCGGTCCCGAGTTTCCAGCTGCTCGAGTTAACAAAGCAGTGATAGTGCAGCATCTGATAAACCTCAAGCAATACCGGCGCAATCGCGCGGAGCACGCTTAGCATTATCAGCGCGCCCAGTTGGCACCGCTCACGTTGAAAAAGTACAACTTGCGCTAACATCCGCGTGCAGCACAGTCTAGAATCGAGTTGCAATATACACTCCATTATGCAAAGTAGATAACCCAGCTATTTCTTTTAAAACTCCGGCTTGGCCCTGTAAGGCGGCGCGGGGCGCTTCTGATTTTCTGGGTGTTCTGTTCTTCCACTGAAATCTGTTTGCTACGTGTTTTGAGGGTGGCTCCAGTGCAGCTCAGCGCAAGCACAAAACAAGTAAGTGAGGAAGTTCACTGTAGCTAAAGGAACGCACCCTTCTTCCCACTGTCACACTGACCGGCTTTGTTTACGTGCGGACGGCGGGAGTAGTATCAGACACCGCCCCTATTTAGCGTGTCATGAGCGTGATTCACCATTTTACAAGTGCGTTTTAGACGTTGAAGGTGTGTCATGCGTCGTCGATTGTGTTTTTGCTGTGTATGAATACGGCTGCCGTAGGAAAATCTTGTCGTCTTGGCCGCTCCTATCGTCCGGACTAGAGCGAGCACTTCATTCGGACCGACCCCTCCCCTGTGACTGTGCAGCATTTGACTGACGGTGGCCTGGGGACGTCATTCGTTCATTGTTTTCTGCTAAGCTTTGCTAGCAGAGCATCTAATGCAAGTGACTTCGTGGCTGCGACGCTGCCCCATCGCTGATGTGGGCGCCATGGCAGCCATAGTCGGGTGGGGCTTCGGTCGCTACGCCGCGCCCACGAATGGGCTGGGTGTGTGTGATTGACACGAGAATTCGGAAGAAACTCGGGAGAGATATTGCGCGGCCGAGTTGAACTCGTGACGCTCATTTTTGCGGCTGCTGCGGTGTGGATCATGGTTCACAGTCGCCGTAGCAGGTATATATCTATACCGACAGTTTTAAATGCAGAGCATTTCTTTAACTCACGATGTCACCCGGCGTTGTCGGCGTTGGCGTGCCTCGGCGTCCGCAACAGCCGTTCCAGGTGCGCCCTCTCTCCCACTCCTCCTCTCCCGCATCACGCTACCCTCCTCGCTCTCAACAACAGGTCCGCACCCCTCCCCCTACACTATATAAAAAAATAATACTTACCGGCGCCTGGTTTCGATCCCACGACCCTGCGGGCGAAACGCAAGGTACATGGTGCTCTACCCACTGCGCCAGAAAGCCGACACAGAATGGAAGGCTACGAACGCGCCTTATATCCTTGACTCATTCAAACTACGTCAAGAAGCTGCTGATACAATGCATTCACTACCTGTGGGCGGAACGCGAGGTACATGGTGCTCTTCCCACTGCGCCACAAAACCGACACAGAATGAAAGGCTACGAACGCGCCTTATATCCTTGACTCATTCAAACTACGTCAAGAAGCTGCTGATACAACGCATTCACTACCACCAACTCCGCAAACACTAAACGTTAACGCAATACACCCACCCCCTATGCGACGCATTTACTCGAGTCCCCCCCGCGGGGAGATGGGCCCGTTTTCCTTTAGCGGAGGAGAAATTTCAAGCCCTTTTTCGGCTCTCGAAAGTACTGTGCATTGGCTGTGCAGTCATGTGACACCCGACCGACTTTGCGACGACTTTGAGGCGGTTTTCCCTTCATAACTGCCGAGGAGCAAGTGTTGCGTGCGCTACGGTTTTACGCGACGGACACCTTCCACGGAATCGTTGTTAGCGACCGCACCGACCGCCCTCAGTCGACAGTCAGCCGGTGTGTGCGCTACAGGATTACTGCAGACAAGTTTATTGCCTTTTTTTAGGTGATTAGCCGGACATGGCTTCCGCAGGTTCTACCATGCGTTTATCCGTCTGCAGCCAGAGCATACGCTTCAGTCGTGCCCACGGTCGCCACCGCTCGATGGAAAGAAGGTTTCCATTGAGTGGCCGTACGTACTTCCGTTA